>NC_087272.1:32905882-34105882 GCF_015220805.1 Pogoniulus pusillus | reverse complement strand
GGAGAATGCTTTCATTCCATCTCCAGATTCATGCTCTCAATGGAGCAGCTGAGTCACAGTCTACATATCACCAAAAAGCTGGTCACTAGGCTGAAGAAGTATTTTTAGCTTCCAATTCACAGTACTCTGTGTAGATACAGGGGCAGTCCTCTGATACAGGCCATCATGTGATGCCTGATGCTCTTCTGCCCTGATAACATCTCACAGAATCATAGAATACATCTGGCTGGAAGAGACCTCCAATGTCATTTCACACTGCCTTGGCATGGAAAAATCCCTCAAAATGGGATCGAATAACAGAACTTTACAACCACTTTGCCCTCTTGATGGATTGTGAGTTTGTGTCTCGCCATACATGAAAATCAAGCCAGATTTTTTTAGATTCTAACTCTGGAACTTAGACAACAAGTAGAGGTTGATATTGATTAGTAGCTCCTCTATTAAATACAAACCCACTCTTTCTACTGGTTTGCAGCACCTAATCTAGTGAATACAAAAATGTGGTGTTATGGCCCAGCAAGACCTACTCTCTCAGCTTAGCAGGAAGCAAGTGCATGTTTGGCTTTGCTACCCTGTGGTTACTGCTCAAGTCTCAAACATGGTGTCCACATCAAGCCTGTACCTACTTTCTCTGATAAATTTGACTTTGCTTCTATGATACATCTTCAGACCACTTGGATGTGTTCCTGTGTGATTTATGTGATCCTGCTCTAGCAGGGAAGTTGGAAGAGATCTCTTCCAATCTATACCATGCTGTGATTTTGATTCTGTTAGACCTGCCTCTGAAACATGAGATTAAGCTCCATTCTAAAGTGAAGTGACAGTGTATGGTCTTTTCTACTGGAACACTTGTAAATACCCACTGATCTAAATGGTGGGTTCTGGAAACATGAAATACAAAGCAGCATAAAGCAGCACACAATCCCACCTTACTTTAACAGCAGCAGCAGACAGGCATGTACTGACACAAAATATAAATGCTGAGATGGGCTTGCTAACAACTAACTAATCTCGTTTCTCATACCTTTTCCCTTTGCAAGTATTTTCTTCAGGATAAATCTTATTTTAAAGTTGGCCTCCTCCAGACACCACAGCTCCACTCCCACTCCATCCACAGGTGGAACCACAGCTGAAAGAAGAAGTTAAAAAATCTTAAGGCCACATTCAGATTTTTTTGTGGGCACCAGTGTTTGAGGAATGGTTTCTGCTTCTGTGTCCTCCAGTGAACTCCCTCCTCATTCACCTTTTAGAATAACTGCCTCTCATTGGTAATGTAACAAGACCATCCCACCATCACTAGAGCATTGTGAGATGTAGGTTTTGTAAGCAGAATCTGGAAATGGGTGTGCACAGGTGTGCACAAATACACACACACTACTCTCTAAGAGGATCCCACACCATAAGCGTGCCGTGGTTGGCTCAGAAAGCAGAGGAAAAGAAGCCAAGGGGGTGAGACAAAAGCAAAGAGTCACAACTGCAGCCATTTAGGTGGCAAACAAAGCCCTTCCATCTTAGAAGGTGGCAGAGGCACTCACTAGACACAATGGCTGATATGATGGAAAAGATACTTTGAATTTCTCTTCAGTCCTAGGAACCTGAATTTCACCTTTCTCAGGTTCTCACACTTCAATTTGCTTGGGAACATTTAAGATGAAACAGAAAAGTTTTCTCATAGCCATGATATGCTTCACAAATGGGGAAGAAAGTCGTCCTTTGAGGTGCTACAAGTTTACACATGCCCATCTCCCCTGGGTTCATAGTTCATACAACAGCAAAGGGGATCAGAATCAGATGCATCTCAGAGTAATTCCCACTTTCTTTTTCTCTTTGTATCAGTTAACATGGGGAATACTGGCATGGCACAGCCCATCACATCCCTTTCTCTACTTCTAGTCAAGTCTGGCACAAAGGAAAATCCAGAAGATACTCAACCTGAGGCACGATTAGGTGACTGCTTGACAGGATATCACAACACTGAGTATCTAACAGATGTTGTTAAGCATAAAACTGACAATATGTGAGGCATTTTCACAAGCCTATTAATAAAAGTAAAACTGAAGATGCTGAATTCGATTCAGAATATCAGTTTTCATTAAGACTTACAGAAAAAAAAGAAATACTAAAATGTAAAGAACTCACCAGACACAGGAAGCTGAAAGTGGCTGTGGAAATAAACGTTACGGAAGTCAACTGTTCTAGACGAGACTGGGAAAGAAAAAAAAGAAGAGTGGTGTTCTCTGCTCTTGTCTTTTGCAGATGGACTTCTTTTTCAGCAGATTGGAGCAATTATAAAAGCACAAACCAAAAGCAAACACAATCCAGAACCTCACCAACCAAACAAGCCAAATGAGTCCTGGCTCAGCAAGAGGCAGCAGTGACAGCAGCCCAAGAGGTAGTGTGACGAGAAACATCGAAGTGGTTTAGGGTAAGTCAGCTTCCTGGTGAGAGCTCCTCAGCTCTGCCTGTGTGGGTTTCACAGTGGGTTGGTATATGAGTGTGTGTATGTCTTTCTCTTTTTGGTGAGCAGATGTGAAAACCTTGACGAGAGGGGGGAGCGGAGCAAAACCACCGAGCTGAAGAGCTCTCTCTTTGTGCTCTGCTGCTCCTGCAGCTGCCTCGTCTCTGCTACGTGGCTACTGGCATAGCAGAGCCCAGCAGATCCTACCTATGCTAGAAAAGGAGTAGATCATCTACTGCCCAGTAGTGCCACCTCTGATCATGCACCAGTAGCATGACTTAGGATACTTTTGTGCAAGCTGTAAAATAGAATCATAGAATTACTTTGGTTGGAAAAGACCTCTAAGATCATCAAGTCCAACCATAAACCTAACTTCACAGAATCACAGAAATACTCAGGTTGGAGAAGTCCCTCAAGATCAGCAAGTCCAACTGATAACCCTACTCCTCAAGGTTCACCCTAAACCATATCCCCAGCTACCACAACCAAACAACTTTTAAACACATCCAGGGTTGGTGGCTCAACCATCTCCCTGGGCAGCCCATTCATCATCATGGCCACTGAACCACATCCCTGAGTGCCATGTCCACACGTTTCTTGAACATCTCCAGGGACAGTGACCCCACCACTGCCCTGTGCAGCCTGTTCCAATGCCTGACCACTCTATCCACGAAGAAAATTTTCCCAATATCCAATCTAAACCTCTCCTTCAAAAAAAAAATGAGACTATACATATTTATTTGACCTTGTGCTAAACCCAAAGTAGACAATTTTGGGCTGAGGCAATGTCTGTTTTTTGGGATTTGTTGCAATTCAGTGAGGATTCCCCAGTAGCTTTGGTTAGAGCTGACCAGTACCATATTACTGGCATACATGTTTTCTCTTCTGCCAGCACAAGGAGGCTGAGCAGGAGGACAGACCATACATGTGGAGACTCCCACTTTTCCCAGCACAGACAGCTTGAGCTGGTCAGGCTGACATCACTTGCAGCTTTTCTTCCACAAAGCTCTGATGACAGTTTCTGGATTTCAGGTGCCACACTTAGGGGCTATACTTCAGGAGCTGTGAGAACAAGACATGCTGGATGACCAGGCAATCAGACATTCCTGTCCCATACTGCTAAAGCAGCCCAGTAGCCCTGGCACAGCAGGAGACCTGCGCCAGAGATGAAACTGAGTGACCTCAGTAACAGTGCAGGAGGCTGCTTGCTCCGAAGTCAGAGGTAAGAGCTCACCAGCAGCTTCAACACTGGCCCCAGAGACAGAGAAATCGAACCCAAGGCCTCTTCAGAAAATATTCTGGGCTCAGTGAAGCCATTTCAGACCATCTCTATCCATGCAGCAGTTAGAACAGGCTGCCCAATCCAGATCTAAAGCCATGCACTTTGCACTCCTGGCAGGATAGGAACTCTCTGAAGACAACTAATGAATTTGTCCACATTAGCATTACGACAGAACAAAACGTTGCAAGACAAAGCCATACCGCTTCCAAGAATGATTAAAAAACAACAGAATGAGTTACAAGATAAAGCAAAAAGGAAACAAAAAGATAATTTATGTGTAGATGGAAGGCAGCTTGTGCCAAAAATATAGATAGCTGCCAAAAGAATCACAGAATCACAGAAACATTCAGGTTGGAAAAGACCCTTGGGATCACCAAGTCCAATCAATACCCCTGCTCTACAAGGTTCACCCTAAACCATAACCCCAAGAACCACATCCAAGCAACTTTTAAACACATCCAGGGCCAGTGACTCAACCAACTCCCTGAGCAGCCCATTCCAATACCTGACCACTCTTGCTGTGAATAAACATTTCCTAATATATAGACTAAGTCTACCCAGTCACAGCTTGAATATAACTTGTATAGACTTGCCAATACAAAGCTTGTAGAAGTTAGGCTGCACATTTAGGCTGGGGAATCAGTTTATTTCTTTTCCCTCTGGAATTAATTAATTATCAACATGGATGAAGATAAAGGAGGGTGGCTCACAGAAGGCATTTTTGGGATACTGTCTTCTTAAATGCTTCAATCTTGCTTTTAGTTTGAGACAAGATTTAGGATAAGTGGCTTGAGCGCATCATCAGTTTCTGTGAGAAGCTGCATAACTCCATTTATACATTCAACTTCTACTCTACTAGTTTTAACTGGGTTTGGGTTTCCCAGTACCAGTGCACGCAATCAGGCGATAAGTTTCCATTGCAGTGGTGATAATCAGACACCCAAACATTCCGAACTGTTTCCACCAGAAGGCTGGGGCTTGTCAGAAGCAGGGAAATAAACACCATTTGCAAATTGCATTGATAGAACTGTCTCTGGTAACCATCCTCTGTTTTAGCTCTGCTACAGGTAGCAGCTGCTTAAACATGCAACTACTCTTTTCAGTAGATGATCCAGATGTGAGGCCATCTGGCTGAGCAGTTTGCATTTTGGATAAAGAGGGCACCCATCTGTAAAACATTTCATAAACAACTTCTGAATCAAGTGAGCTCAGCAAAAAAACAATCAAGATTGTAGGATAAGAAATGTGCTCTAACCTGTCTTGATTTCCACCCATTTCCCTCCACTGGAGCATCTTGACCCAGTAACTTCCAAAATCAGATGAATGCCAGATTTATTTTTCCTTCTTTCATTCTTTGGTGGGTTTTAAATTAAAATAATGAGATCTTTCTTAGGAATGCACATGGTTCATGCACTTGCCCCATGACTTCACTTCCTAGTGACCTGGAACTCCATAAAGAGACCCTCAGCTCCACACTCTGCACAACAACTGCCAAGTTAGGTGTAACATTGCAGCCTGACCTACTTCTCTTGATCCTTGCCTTTTGCTGTTCGTTTTATTTTTCTCTTGTTTTTCTTACTGCAGCTTTTCTGCTCCTTTTCACCTCTTCACACTGTGCAGTGAAGGGGAACATCTGGCTGTGAGAGAGTATCATTAATGCATTCAAAAAGATGTTGCTTCTCCTTTTCTTTAAGCTCAGTATGAGTCACTATCTGGGGCATTCAGAAGCAAAGACTTTATTGTGGAAAGTATTTATGAGGTGTAACGGAGGGTTCTAACTTATTGTTTGTTTTGCATTGAGAATTAAGTCAGCAGCAAAAAGTAAAGCCTCAAACCTCAAGTATCTAAGAGGTTATGATCAAGCAGCGCTACAGGCTGAGGACAGAGTGGCTGGAGAGCAGCCAGGAAGAAAGGGACCTAAGGATACTGGTAGATAGTAGGCTGAACCCAGGTGGCCAGTGAAGAACAGTCTTCTAATACCCAATGTAAACCTCCCCTGGTGCAACTTGAGGCCATTTCCTCTCATTCTGTCACTTGTTACTAGGGAGAAGAGACCAACATTCACCTCACTACAACCTCCTTTCAGTTCATGTATGTGACCAAGATGCCAGTTGTTCATTGGGAAAACTAGGATGTGGGTATTGACTTTCCCTTATGTTCCTGGGCAGTATAGGGGAAATCAGACAGGCTGCTCAGACCCACGGGGATGAAAGCACTCCCAACCCAGCAACAGATACCTCACAGAGAAAGGAAGGCTTCCTCACAGAGTGATGGAGAGCATTACTAAAGTCTCTGAAATAGCCTGGGCACAGCAACTTCTGCAGCATTACCCTGGTACAGCTCTGGCACAGAGAGGTGGTGTGCTGCTAGTGGGGAGCCAAGGCCATCTGCAGATGTTCACTGTTATGGGCATGGGCTCCTCAGGTTCACCTGGCAGGGCCATATGAAGGCCATCAGGAGGCAGAGGGACAGCACAGGAGAGCTACACACAGCCTGGCCTCTGACAGCATACTTAGCAGGTAAAGTTTACCAAGGAGCAGCAATATCTGCCCTGCAAAAGCAATTCTGTTCTCTGCTGTAACACTGAAACAGAGCTGCCTTCAGTGACAAGCTTCCTCTATGTGTTAGTTGGACACAGAGAACTCTCCAGCTACCTCTGCTCTGGGGAATTTGGCTCTGGGCCACCTCATTTCTGGGTTCAAACAGTGATGAGATGGCCACAAGACACTGAGCAACTCAGACCTGGGTGCATCTGAGCAGCACAGAGTCCTTGGGTACAAAACAGAGAACCCCGAGTTGTGCAAATGACGATCAAGCTCGGGTTTGGCACTAATAATTGGATGTGGGCATCTACATTTATCCAGCCTCTTTTGAAGACTAACATAACTCTGTTCCATACATTAAACATATGCACTTGAGCAGACAAAGCATTCAGAAACATCCCCACCTCAGAGACTGCAGCCTTCTGCAATCTTAACTACACAACTACTCCTTACTACTTTTCTGTGTCTTCCTGTTGCGTACAAGTTACTGATTAGCAATTTCTCTGGCATATTCCTCTTGAGATGGGGTTGTCAGCAACATCTGCTGTGTGGCAAAACCAGTGTTTACACATTTGTTTTTTTTTCTTGGTGTCTGATAAGCAGAAATTGGTGTGCTAACTTACTAGCAAAATTCCTTCCATGACGCCAGTGCAGAATTGGTGGTCAGGACGATGTATGGGAAGCGCTTTCCTCCAGGGCAATATGAAAACCCACTTCCCCTTTCTCACAAGGGAAACATGCCTAGGAACTGTGCTGAGGGTTACTTAATTCCCCTGTCTCACATTCTGAGACAGGCTAGCATAAAAGCACTTTGGCCACAACAACCCCATGCAGAGATACAGGCTGGAGTCGGAGTGGCTGGAGAGCAGCCAGACAGAGAGGGATCTGGGGGTGCTGATTGATACCCGCCTGACCATGAGCCAGCAGTGTGCCCAGGTGGCCAAGAGAGCCAGTGGCATCCTGGCCTGCATCAAGAATGGTGTGGTCAGCAGGAGCAGGGAGGTCATTCTGCCCCTGTACTCTGCACTGGTTAGACCACACCTTGAGTCCTGTGTTCAGTTCTGGGCCCTCCAGTTTAGGAGGGACACTGAGATGCTTGAGCGTGTCCAGAGAAGGGCGACGAGGCTTGGGAGAGGCCTTGAGCACAGCCCTACGAGGAGAGGCTGAGGGAGCTGGGATTGGTTAGCCTGGAGAAGAGGAGGCTCAGGGGTGACCTTATTGCTGTCTACAACTACCTGAGGGGAGGTTGTGGCCAGGAGGAGGTTGCTCTCTTCTCTCAGGTGGCCAGCACCAGAACAAGAGGACACAGCCTCAGGCTGCGCCAGGGGAGATTTAGGCTGGAGGTGAGGAGAAAGTTCTTCACTGAGAGAGTCATTGGACACTGGAATGGGCTGCCCGGGGAGGTGGTGGAGTCGCCGTCCCTGGAGCTGTTCAAGGCAGGATTGGATGTGGCACTTGGTGCCATGGTCTAGCCTTGAGCTCTGTGGTAAAGGGTTGGACTTGATGATCTGTGAGGTCTCTTCCAACCCTGATGATACTGTGATACTACTGACAACAGATTCAGTCTTCTTCCTCAGAATCAGGTGGTTAATTCCCAAAACACCCATTTGCCCTTTTGAGGGAACAAGATTTCTTCTGCACTTGCTCCACTATGGTGGTGGTTTTTTTTGCTGGAGCTCTTGGGAGATATCTGCAGCCCCAAGGAAAACAGAGTGGCCATGCAGCCCCCAGAGCTGAAAGGGAGAGGGCAACAGTGGCTAGTCAAGCAGGCTGCCAGTGCCAGGGAGGTGGTGGCCAGGGCTGCAGGACAGGCAGAGGGGACCCTAGGCAGGGGCTGAGAGGGCAGACGGGTCCCACTTAGCAACCCTGGGGTCTGAGGGGCAGCTCTGGGGTCTGAGGGCAGCCCTCTCTTGCTGGCAAACACTTCCACACACACAGTGCATGCCAGGACACATCGGTTCCTGTAAACTGTCTGACTTCTTCCATTTTCTCTCTCCCCAGGGACACTCACACTTCTGTCTCCATCTGGATTTAATGCAAAAGTAATCCCAGTGGCTTTGCTGAAAGCGTAAAGGCGGCTCCAGAGGATTTCTCTGTGGGACAGCACCCAGGCTGGAGCTACTCCATGGCCAGCTCAGCTCCTCGCACTCAGCCGCTGGCCTTGCCCGAGGGTCAGAGCAGCTGCGGTGAGAAAACAACGACAGAGGTCAGAAATGCAGAGGAAAGCCAGGTTCCGCCTTTCCTCCTGCCCAGGAGGGCGAGGAGAGGAGCTCTGTCCCAGCAGCGACACGCCAGAGGAAGCAGCCTCTGTCATCAACCCTGCTGCCGGTCGGCCCCCGGGCAGGCCGGCGACCTGCGCGCCTGCGCCTCCCCTTGGCGGCCTCCCAGCGGCTTGGCTCCGGCGCCTGAGGGAGCCGCCAGCAGCGCCCACAGCCGGCACAGGGCTCCCCCTGGGCTGAGCGGGCCCCACCTCGTTATCGCCTCAGTCCGTACGTTAATTCTGGACAGGGAAAGAAATGCCGCCAGAAGCTAGACCTCTTGTCCCAGCAAAGTCTGAAGACACCGGAGTTTCCCTGGGGAAAATCAGCAAGGTGAAGGCAGCAGCTGTTTTTATGCGGCTTTTCCCGCTGTCTCCTGTTTTGAAGGACGAAATGGGCATAGTCACCCTGTGCCAGCCAAGTTCTCCTCTCTCATCCGTCAACCTGGAGTTGTTTCCCCAGAGGAAGACTCGAAGCAGGAGCCTCCAAAGGTCTCTCTCAGGGAAGAGCGCTGCCAGCCAGGGTGCATCGTCCCTCCGGGGCCGTTCTGTTCCCTCTGCAGTGTAAAAGACAGCCACATTACATTGCTGTCTTGATAAAAGCTGAGAAGGCAAAGTCCCCAGGCACCCATGGCTTGCCAAAGTGGGTGAAATGATCTCAAGTTTACCCCAGGGAGGTTTAGGTTGCATATTAGAGGAAACTTTGTGATTAGAAGGGTTCTAAAACACTGGCAGAAGATCCCCAGGGAGGTGGTTAAATCTCCTGGAGGTGTTTCCAAGCTGCAGAGATGTGGTGCTAAGGGCCATGGTTAAGCACCGGACGTGGCAGAGTTAGATAATGGTTGGACTTGGTGATCTTAAAGGTCTTTTCCAACTGAAACACTTCTGTGACTCTCAAGTTGTGCCAGGGTAGGTATAGGCTGGATGTTAGGAGGAAGTTCTTCACAGAGAGAGTGATTGGCATTGGAATGGGCTGCCCAGGGAGGTGGTGGAGGCACTGTCCCTGGGGATGTTCAAGCAAAGCCTGGATGAGGCACTTAGTGCCATGGTCTGGTTGACTGGCTAGGGCTGGGTGCTAGGTTGGCCTGGATGATCTTGGAGGTCTCTTCCAACCTGGTTGATTCTATGATTCTATGGCACTGCACAGACTGTAGAAGGAGGTACTCTGGAAAGGCAAGAAGGACACACAGTACTTTAACCCTGACTGGTGGGACTGTGAGCCAATGCTTTATGGCTTAGCTGACACAACAAACACCACTGTGCAAAGCTCCCACAGCCCAGCGGTACAGGACTACCACTCCTCTATCTAGAGACCAAACTGATTACCTTTGTGGCTCAGGCAGAGAATTTCCATTGCTTGTTTTCCTGTTCAGTGTGTATGACCAGCCATGGAGGAGGGTCCTGTTACTTAAGACAGAAGTAATAATGTCCCCTCTCAGTCTTCTCCAGACTAAGCAGCCCCAGGTCCCTCAGCCTCTCCTCATAAGCCATGCCCTCCAGTCCCCTAAACATCCTTGTAGCCCTCTGCTGGACCCTCTCCAGCAGATCCCTGCCCCTCTTAAACTGGGGAGCCCAAAACTGAATGCAGTACTCAAGATGAGGTCTCACAAAGGCAGAGTGGAGGGGAAGGAGAACCTCCCTTCATCTGCTGGACACACTCTTCCTAATACACCCCAGGATCCCATTGGCCTTCTTGGCCACCAGGGCACATTGCTGTGCCATGGATAACTTGTTATCCACCAGCACTCCCAGGTCATTCTCCACAGGGCTGCTCTCCAGCAGATCACCTCCCATTCATGCATGGTACCATACTACATGTCCCTGCAGCACCCCAGAATGTCCCAGGCACCTCTGCACTGCCCACCTCCTACGTGACACCCTTCCCTTTCAGATTTGCGTGTCCTTTGTACCACTCAACACCTTCTCAATGTATGGCATGCTTCTATGCCATGCCACCATCTCTCCTCCAGTGTAAAGCTCATCATGCTGTCATAGGCCTTTCTTGTCCATCACAGCAGCCTACTGGTACTGGCTGACTTCTAGATCCAGTACCCAGCTTTCTCCACAGCTCTTTCAGGGCCTGTGCCTGCACCTGGCAGCATGCCTCCTACATGTGCCCATTCACATGCCTCCACAGATTTTGACCAAAAGATTCTTACAGCTTAGAGTATCTCCATGCCCTGTAGGTTCCCTCAACATCTCCCTGATGTACTTTCCACTGAGGTATGGGTAAGAAAGGCTGCAAACCTGATTCAGTGTCCCAGAGGCTCTCCAGCATTCAGGTACACAGGGCAGACCAGCCTAGGGGGTGGGTAAAGACCCCCAAACATGGCAAAAGAGCAGAGAGGGAAAAGGACCATCATGAGTGGTGAGAAAGGCTCTGCCTTACCAAGAGACAGTTGTTAAATGCCACACTCCTAGAAAGACAAAGCTCCTAATTCAAGCAGGACGAACGCAGTCCTTGATATTGGGAAAGGCTGTCTGAGCAAATCTTCAAGACAGCACCACCCAGCTCCACAGCAGTTGCAGAGGGACCTTTATCCGCTGCCTTATCCCACACAATGATGACAACTAATAGAAAGCATCACCAGGCCAGCCAGGCCCTGTGATGCACAAAATCAAGGAAGATCAAGACACTCCTTACCCACAAGGGTTTTCAAGAGGACTGCTACTAGAACAGATTGGACAGGGCTGGTTGATAGGTTGGACTGGATGATCTTGGAGCTCTCTTCCAACCTGGTTGATTGTATGATTCTAGAACACACTCAGTGGCAAGGGACTTCAGCAAAAAGCACAATTTCTTTGTGTCAGTCTCTGAACTGTTAGGTTGAGCATCCAGACAGCTAACCTAAAAAACCCAACACACAGGAGCGAGCTTAAAGGAGGAACCCTCCAGTTATCATCAAATCTGAGTGCAAAATTAACTTAACTTGCCTTGCCCATCTATAGCGCAGAGCAGTAAGAACACATTGAAAACAAACTCTACACCCCACCCACCTGTAAAGAAGAAAAGGCACCAAAACAATATTCTGAATATAGCATTCTCTAGCTGAGGAAGAAACGAAGAGCACGTGATGTGTAAGAACATCCTTTAGTGTGTGTCACACAGAGAAACAAAGGCTCTGCTAAGGGCACAGTCAAAGCTGCTGCCACCATCACTCTATGCCATTGGCAAGGGCACCACCTATTGTCAAGCTCCCTGCTGCATTCCACCGGCAGACACAACAATTAATTAGACTTTAATGATCTGGGCTGAAAAAGTTCTGTTTGCCTCAAGCAGTATTTTTTTATTTTACTGTGCTTCAATTTTCAGTCTTAAAGTTCAAATCATTTCCGTAAGAAAGGGCAGTTCAAAAAAAAATTTGCTTCTCATATTTAAATTGAAGGATTTTCAGATATTCCCAGAGTGCTGTCAAGGAGAAAATTCCTATTTGCAAGCAGAGAGGAGGAGCTGAGAGCTAGCTCAGCACATAGGAAATAAGGAGATGGACCAAAACAGCAGCTGGTGAGTCAGGATGGGCTATTTGAGCTAGGGTGGAAGTCAGGCTGTGTCTCCATGTTGAACCTGCTGTCCTGCCTCCAGACAGATAGCAACTCCAGTAGCAGTATTGCCACTTTAAAACATGACAATCTGAGAAACTAATCCCCAAAGAGGAACCTGAGCCACATTGCCAGAGCAGGGAGTCCTGTAAGTAAAGAGCATGCAACCAACCAGCCGTTACACCGAGTCTGTGGTGCAGAATCAGTCATCTTAGATCTATGCCAGCATCTGCCAAGCTCTCATGTGTTCCCAAACCTGTTTTCCCTGCTCTCTTGAACAGCTTATTAGTTAGGGTTTTGCTGCGCCAATGCACAAAATTGGCTTGTTTCTGCAGTCTACCCAAGCTACAAGGCAATGAAGTCATAGAATCACAGAACTGTTTGAGTCAGAAAATATCTAAGATCACTGAGTCCAACCATCACAGCAATGACTGCAGGACTTAACTTGGGTTGAAGCCAGTTAGTTGCCTTCAAACTGAGCTAATAAAACAGGCTGCACTCTAGCCAGCACTCTGCTTTCAGGTGTGTTGCCACAATTCTGGGAATACAACACAGGAATATCAGCACTTGATCTGCATAGACCAGGCTTGGGAAAAGCCAAGCTTCCTAGTTCTGAATCCACAATGACTGTGCTTCCTCAGAATGCCCCTGCCTGAAGGGGTCTTGCTAAATGAGGTCTATGCAGAACACTCCCTTCCCCCGGACTCTCATCTCTACAGCAGTCATAGCTGCCCCTTCCCTTGACATCCGCCACTGCCCTCATCCTCCCACAAAATAAGCTGGGCCTCAACAGCTTCTCTTCAGCTACCTCAGGCCAAAACAAATCTGAAGCCCTGACCCTCATTTTCAGTAATGTGAGCATTTGGTACCCGCTTGCACCACTTGCAATCGGGCCACAAATCTGTTCCTTTTTACACCTGCAGATGGTCGCTTCATCTCCTTACAGATGGCATCCTGCAGTCAAGGCAAGTGGCCCTCTTGCAGAATCCCAAGAGTACAACTTGACTAAATCTGATACCAGCTGAAATGCAGTCTTTTAGAGGAAAGACAGGAGGCTACACTTGTGGCAAAAATTCCTTTATTATAAACTAGATTTTGTATATTCATTTTCACATTAGAAAGTCTAAATGCAAATTATAAAAACTGTTATTTCAGTAAAAAATGAAAGTTAGAGTTAGCAGCAAAATTACAACTTTATACAAGTTTTAAAAACAAAAATCTTTATTTTTTAAAATTTTAATTCAAAAATAGACATTGACATCTTCCAAAGTACTGGTCCAAACAGCTTTTACAATTGGTAGCTGCAATACTAGGGTCTTTTCACATGCATATTCACACAGAAGTCGTTTAAAACCTCTGCAGAGTTTATGTAGCTGCAACAGCATCAACAGCTGGGCTTTGGGTGGGGTTGCCATGCTGTCTTTCTTTTCAAGAGAAGATGACACCTGGCAACTGTGGTAAGACAAAGAGCTCCTCTTTGTTACACTGCTCACAGTCTAGCACCTCCTTAGCTCTGCAGAGGGCAACGCTATTCTGGAAATGTGACCTGCATTTGAAGACGTAAGTATCGGTAGCAAAGTCCGTGTATATTCTCGTATTATCTTTATGACAATCCTTCCCTTGCCATTATCAACAATGAAATTATCCTTCAGTCTACCCACCTTATTTTGTGGCAAAGCTGAATAGCAAATTGGCTCTATTTCACCTTCTCAGGGAAAACCTGCTGGAATACACTTTCTTCTAGACATGGAAATACCTTCCCTGACACTATATATATTCATAACAGCAATGCTCCAGATGTTCTAGTTTCTAGGTTATGACTGGGCCATCTGGACACTGCTTCAATGGGAATTCTCAAGTCACAGCGGTTTCCAACAGCCACCAAACAAATGCCAGTTGAACTTTGCCTAAGGTGTCCCTCAGTAGGCCTATAAAAAGATGGAGTTTAAATAAAATTGTACCAGGTACTATTAAAAGCCAAAGTCAAAGTCGTTATAGTAGTATCAATGTTATCTTGAAGTTTTCTTTTTTTGACATCACTTTTGCCCTACTACTTTCACAATCAACTGAAATAAGTTTGTTAAACACGTTACTTAGGAGAACCAACTTCACTGCATCTCTGGGCCTTTTTATTTTTGCTTTACTGTCAAGTAACTCATCAACGCTGGCAAGATCCATTTGTACTTCAAAAGAAAAGTTTTTTTTTTTTCCTAAATTAAAAATCAGGATAAAAGTTAAAATATTTGGTTAGGAAAAAAAATCCAAGGTCATATATTAAAGGCTAGCAGGCATCACAACCACATGCTGTTGAAGAATAGAATAAAAAGTGGTACACAAAATAGGTATCTTAAGTCACACATTATTTCAGAGTGCTGCTGGTAATGCTTAAGTACTATCTGAATTAAAAGATTGTACAGAATTTACATAGTATCTTAGAATCCTCACTGATGTAACTGCAAAAGACATCAGAAAAGCTGGAAGTTCTAAAATGTAACCTACTCTGAAATACCATTTTGAATCAATTACATTTGATGTAATTAATTCCATTATGTATTATAAAAACAGTCAAAAAAACCTAAGAAGTCCAGGTTTGGTTTGTTCTTTTTTTTCTGGACAGTTTGGCAAGAAGCTGAAGGCATGGAGATCCTAAGTAAAAATCTTTGTGCATTAGTCTTCTGCTCCATTTTGTATCCAGCTCAGCACAGCTTCTAAGCACATGCTAGAGCTCCTATGAAAGAAAGTTGAGCTCATCATAGTTCCTCAAAGCTGGAATTACAATGCCTCACCTCAAGCTGCTGAAGCTGATGGAAAGACTTACCAGCTTCAAGAAAGGTCAGACTGTTTCTGTCTGTGTTATGATTTTAAAGCACTTCTTGAAGTTCAGGTTCTAAGCAAACAATTTATACAAGGCAAATGATCAACAGGGTACTCTGAGAACCTTAATGAGCCTCTGCCTGCAGCCAAAGGGGCAATGGAGAGAGGAGTAGTCCAGATTGCTCTTAAGCTATGTAAAGATGACTGACAGACCAGAGCAAACAAACTCCCAGTACTGGGCGGCGCTGAGGTTTTGCCCTGAACGTTTTATACGCATTTGTCCAAATAGGACTGTGACAAAAAATAATGAGGGACATTGAAGCTTCTTTTCTGAAGAGTCTTAACCTCCTACCAGAGAATGATGATGTAATTTTTGTTCTAAAATCTCTTTTGTCCCCTTGATCTTGATTTTCAGCTTGCAGAGGTGATTCTGAAAGAGGCTCAGGAAGTGAGGACTTCAAGAACACTCCTGAGCACTCTGGTTAGAATGCATTTGCTGGGGAAGTGGGAGTCAAGCACAATTGCTGTCCCACTGCTAGGCCAGAAGATGTTAAAAAGCTGTGTTTCTCATCTTCAGGGTAAACTTGTCAACAACTAGATTATGATGAACAGATGGGCAAGACAACAACTTTTCCTGCCTGTCTTTTGAACTGAAATCTAAGCTGTCTTTGTCCATGTCAGGAACAGCATGAATATGCTGAGTGAATCAGGCCCCCTTCCAAAACAACCTTAAGTGTTGACACTTCCCTGCTTACAAGCACATCACTGCAGGGCTTGGGCACTCAGCAGCTCAACAGCAACACTTCTGAGCATCCACAGAGACCTTTGCTGGGCAACGCAGTCACCCAGGCCAACCAACAGGGACTACACTTTAAGAAGCTGCCCTAGAGAGCTGCAACTCCATTCATTCCTTCAAACAGCAGCATTAAGGAAAACCTGAGCTGGAGCAGCATGAAGTGACTTAGTCCAAAAGAAAGATCCTGGCTCCACTGAGGCAATCCTAGCACCTACAACCCTGGACAACTGATGGTCTGAACTACTGTCTTGAGTCCATCTTATGTACTGTCACAGAGGATGCAGCATGAGATTCACTGCACGGGACATCATGTGGTGGCAGAAACTGCTCTAATAGTGGGGAGCAGAGATCTTACTTATATCTCTCTACTGGTTACCGGAGCAGGCCAAAGAGAAATAAAACCAGAAGGGACAGAATTCAGATGAACACTAAGGTACCCACAAAAAATACAGAACTTATTATGACAGTCTATTATTCCAGCAAAGAGTCCCTTTGCCTGCCTATTAGTCAAGCTATTCTTCCACTTGAAATCCCTATGAAAAGATTACTGTATCTGCTGAAGCATGGCAAACTCACTTTGAAGTCTACCCCACGCTGCATCTACTGTGTATATATTTGCTGCATAAATTACAGCAAATCTGGGTATACAGGAACTATCATGTCTTTCAGTTTGGCAGCAACTTCAACATACACATTTTCAAGTGAAACCTATTCCAGTGCTCAGCTCTTCTCACAGAAGTTCCTTGCATATTAATAACCCGTGCACATACATGGCAAAACTTGTGCACACAATATGGATCCATACAAAAATTCTATGCCTGTGGAGTTCCTGGATAAAAATTAGTGCATAAATTGTTGAAAATGACAAACCTTCCCACTAATCCTTAACCTATTATTTCTAAATACTCAGCTTATACCTGTTCTGGAAAAGCCTTACAGCAAAAGTTACACAGTTTATAGTAAAAAATTCATATGCCTAAGAAGAGGCAAAGAAGTAATTAAAAGTAGTAATGCATACTAGAAGATATTTCTATTAAAACCATGTTCTGTTTGCTTATTGGTAACACTTGCCAAAGTACAGATGTTTATACCTAATTGGGGGGGGGGGAATCTGTTTGAGACTTTGTTGTTGTTTTCACTTTGGGTTTTTTTTTTCCAGTTTGTATTTTGTTTGTTTGTATTTTTGTTGTTTGATTGTTTTGTTGGGTCAGTTAGGGTTTTGGGTTTGTGTTTTTTTTTGTTTGGTTTTTTTTTACATAGGTATTTTTTACATGCTGATGCCAACACCACTTCTTGTACTCCAGATTTTTCAGTTAGGCAGTTACTACTGTAGCATTAACATTAATTTTGATATCAAAAATACATTTAAAATATCTCATAATTGTATTTTCTACAAGGAAATCACCAAATCTAATGCACACAGAATGAAGACACATCACTATTAGACACCTGTAAAGTGAAACACCACTCAATTTGTTTCATTTTAAAAGCCATAGAAGAAGAAATACTTTTAACCCAGTAGAAGTTGAAAAAATAAAGGAATTTCCTGCAAAAATACAGTAATATCTATGTGTAAGTACAGACTGAGCTACATCACTGTGTTTCTCCCTTTAAAAGATCATAGTGAATCTGAGAATTACCAAAACCACAGCTGGTCTTAATAGAGAGTCCTTTACATGCAATTTCCGTCAGGACCAGGGGAAGTTTAGAATGGACTGAGGATGTCAGAACTGATCAACCCATCACAAACTAAGCACTAAAAAGGCTACATCAGAATTTTGAAGAAACCTCAAAATATGCAGCACTCAGCTGTAACTCTATTTGAAATATCAATAGTTGCTGAGTTCTCACCTCTTCTATGCTCTTGTGAAGGGTCTAGCAGAGTTCTGAATCTCAAAATAACCTCACACAAGGTACTATCTTTTAAAAGCACAGAAACCACAGCAATTCTGTCTCAAGACAGAGCAAGTGCACTGAGAAGACAGCTGTATTTTAAAATTGTACCTTAACTTCCCTTTAGAACATCTCTCACACTGATCAGCATAATTCTTAACCTGCATTTCTGAGGCTAGAAATCCTCTCAGTGTTGTCTTTTAGCAGGCTGTAAAAAGGATCCACTCCACGTAAAAGAATTCTTGGAAACATACTGACGAACCCACTTGCTGTAAATTGAGACCATTTCTAATATTGTCCTTTAAAACTGATTACAAAATCCTATTGCAGCTGTTCAAAAAGTCTTTAGCTGTAATCCAACATGTCAGTTTCCATATTCCTCTTCTCCACAACCTTCAATTCAACATGACTTTCAGGCAGCCTGGTTTTATTTCTGTGAACCTGTGAAATGAGAAAAGATGAAGCTTCAACATGAAAGCCATGTGCAATGCCACCTCCTTCAGCCCTCGTATGGAAAGTGATAAAGTTCTCAGTCAAGTATGCGTGCATGTGAGAGTCAGGAAATCAGCATTAAGTCCTCTGGAAGGGACAGTGAAGGAGGATTTCAGGCTCTGGAGCGGTGAATAGCTGGAAACAGCAGGAACTAAGAGGAAGATTGTAAAAAGCTGCCCAATGTTCTTGGTTCTAATTCATTCTGCTCCTCTCTTCATGCTCCCTTTTCATTCCCTCTTCTTTCAAAACAGATTTTCTCCCTTTGTTCTGTTCAAAGTAAGAAGGAAATGGGACAGGAAGGTCTTTGCTATTTCTGAGTCTCACCTTCACACACTCCTGTAAAGAAAAAGCAGCAAACACACTGATGGCAGCCCAAACCTGCTAAACTGCTGTCCCACATAAGCAGCTGAGACCTACAGCAGGTATTGGAGACCAAGGAAAAGCAGGATTAACAACTTCTTACAGTAAAGTTAGCAACCCTGAATAGAAATATGTAGTTAAACTGTTAGATAAGTTTAATTCATAGTGTTCTCATCTATCTCCCAGTAAAGGATCTGACATAAAGGACAGTCTGTGCTGTGAGACAGCAGACCTGCCTTGATCTGTTTAGTAGTTCAACAGTATTCTAAAACTAACTTCAGTTAAATGTGGGTTAAGAGAAAAAAAGTATCAGTACCAAAATCTAAACTCACCTGAAGTTGTGGCTTGTGAGGTATCTGATAGCTGCTGGTCTGATGCGAGCAACTCCTCCCTGACTATGGCTTCCTCTTCCCGTGATGACACAGAGATACGGTTTACCACCAGCCTGCTGGTACTCTGTAACAGCAGGGATTGCAACGGTTAACACTGCCTCCAGCAGAGACCTGGCATGCAGCTTAACCTTGCCACCCATTCTCCTAAGAACTCTCACTAGTGACTTAGAACTTTGCTTTCCTAAGCTAGCTCTGCATCGTTTACAGAAACACAACCATTTCCCCCCTCCTTTGAGAAAGACATCCCGAAAAAAGAGTCAGCTTTTTAATCTAGATTGCCTGAAATATGCATGGTGAGATCAACACAAAATCCTTCCCATTTCACAGCAGCTTTACTGCCTCTATTGCCTAATCCTCATTTGGAATTTACATCCTGTGGTGTAAATTAATGCTACAAAATTAAAAGATGGGGGTGTAATTTAGCTGATTTTAAATGGATGCTACTCGTTACTGTGTTGTGTTTCATCTTAATGTGAATCAAGAAATAATTTTAATGGGTAAAGGAAGAAGGGGAAAAGTACAAATCCACATTGTTTTTTGACATTTAAGTCATCACAGAATGAACCAGGTTGGAAGAGACCTCCAAGATCATCCAGTCCAACCTATCCCCCAGCCCTATCCAGTCAACCAGACCATGGCACCAAGTGCCTCATCCAGGCTTTTCTTGAACACCTCCAGGGATGGTGACTCCACCGCCTCCTAGGGCAGCCCAGCTGGGCTAACTTCTGCTTTGTTAAATCAGCAAGTCACGATCATGAGCTTTTTTAGGGTATCTAGCCCTGACAACAGGAATTGCTCTTCTCCTCTTCTCCCAAAGATTACCACAACTTAAACTGATGAAGAGTTTAAAAAAACGAGTTAAAAATAAAAATCCAACTGGATTCAGATAAGCTAAATTTTGCCAGTTCAAGAGTATCAGTTCATATTTTTTCTGTCTTGCTTAATTTTACTTGCGTTTTAAATTAGTTTACTGTCAATTCTGCCAGTACAAAGTGCCTGGCATTGATCCTTTTCTCATATATGCACACTGCAATAAACATTTTTCTTCTAGAATAGGGTCCTCCAATCATCATTACAGGACTTCTCATTTAAGTGCAGCTCAAGAAGTTTAACTCTAAACAGCATTAGGTTACAGCTTAAAGAATACAAATGTCATTTTAGGAGTAGCAGAAAATAAAGTAAATCAATTACCTCTGATGTGTATTGAAAGAAAAAGAATTATCTTAGGCCCCACTGAACACTTCCATTTCTATTATGTGTAGTAGGTGTTTCAAAAAATCAGGTTTGTGCAGCGATAAATCGTGTGAGAAATATCTTGTAAGAGTAAGAAATATCTCCTAAGAGCATTCCTGGTGTACTTAAATTTATAAGGTAAGCTAATATTGCAGAAAATCTATCTTTTTACAGCAGAACACTCATGAAGTACTTTAACACTCCACTGGGAGAAAAAAAAACAACAAAAACCACAGGCCCTCAAGCAAAACTACACAAAATGACATTTATGAAAGCAGCAGTGGTCTGATCTCAAGAGATCCTGCTGACAAATCAATATGGAAAATACTGGAAGATAACTCACATCACAGACTCTCAACTCAAAATTGAAGACAGTATCATCGCTGTGGCTAGAATTCCAATGTAATTTTGTTTTTCAACAGATTAAAAAAGCAACTTAGAATCATAGAATCAACCAGGTTGGAAGAGACCTCCAAGATCAGCCAGTCCAACCTAGCACCCAGCCCTAGCCAGTCAACCAGACCATGGCACTAAGTGCCTCATCCAGGCTTTTCTTGAACACCTCCAGGGACGGTGCCTCCACTACCTCCATGGGCAGCCCATTCCAATGCCAATCACTCTCTCTGGGAAGAACTTCCTCCTAACATCCAGCCTAGACTTTCCCCGGCACAACTTGAGACTGTGTCCCCTTGTTCTGTTGCTGGTTGCCTGGGAGAAGAGGCCACCCCCCACCTGGCTACAATGTCCCTTCAGGTAGCTGTAGACAGCAATGAGGTCACCCCTGAGCCTCCTCTTCTCTAGGCTAAACAGGCCCAGCTCCCTCAGCCTCTCCTCATAGGGTTTGTATTCCAGGCCCCTCACCAGCTTTGCCTCCCTTCTCTGGACACATTCCAGCACCTCAACATCTCTCTTGAATTGAGTGGCCCAGAACTGGACACAGGACTCAAGGTGTGGCCTGACCAGTGCTGAGTACAGGGGAAGAATAACCTCCCTTGTCCTACTGGCCACACTGTTCCTGATCCAGGCCAGGATGCCACTGGCTCTCTTAGTTCTGGCTAAGCAATGTAAAAGTGACACAAATGCCTGCATTATTACCTTTGTTAAAAATTCCAGGAAGGACAGATTGACTCCTCAACAAACAAAGTAGAGGGTAAAACAAAAGGAAAAATATTTGAACAGAAGCAGAGGGCAGGAGTGCAAGATTGAGAACAAAAAGAACTCTGAAGATAAAGCAACACACAAACCAGCTGTTTTCAAATGTTATTAAAATTCCCTTCATTCTCTTTGATGCCAGGGTAGGTATAGGCTGGATGTTAGGAAGAAGTTCTTCACATAGAGAGTGATTTCCCATTGGAATGGGCTGCCCAGGGAGGTGGTGGAGGCACCGTCCCTGGGGGTCTTCAAGAAAAGCCTGGATGAGGCACTTAGTGCCATGGTCTAGTTGATTGGTTAGGGCTGGGTGCTAGGTTGGACTGGATGATCTTGGAGGTCTCTTCCAACCTGGCTGATTCTATGAGATTGCCATATAAGATAATTCTTTCACAGAAAATAAGGAGAGTAACTTTTAGGGGGCAGGAATTATTAGCTTATTCCTACCTTCAGTTTTTTCCTGCAGCACTCTGGACAACTGATTCACAGCTTCATCCACATGGAGCCCATGCAGATCCAGCACATTCATAGGCAGCAAGGCAGTATTTACTTTCTCAAAGATCTGCACGGCGGCAGCATGGTTGGCTTCTTTCATCTTCTGCTCGTGCAGGCGACCCTTTATTCATAAGCACAGCAACTGTTACACACCGAGACAGGATCTAAGCTCCACAGTGCTCTTTGGGTTCACAATGACAGCACTGGCAGGGGGCTTTTAGCTCACAGCTTGAAGCAGTAAAATTTACAACCACAACAGAACTTGTGGAAGCAGCTCAGTGAGACCTACTCACAAGGGTATTTCATGTTCTTAAGGAACTACTCAAAGCTGGTACAAAGCAAAAATTAGAACAAAAGCCTTACAAGAAAGGTGTGGGGGTGAAGGCAGAAAAGGCACAAAACCTGAGGTCTTTACATAAGCTAAAAAGTTACACTTCATGCTGATTTTCAGATTTCTTCTCCTGACATTACAGTTTTACCCTCTGCAAGTGTTTTGCTACAAATTCAATGAAACCATGTCAGAGAAACTGCCCCAAAGCCCAGGAAAAGCTGCTGAGTTGAGGTGAATTCTTCTGAATGCATACCTTAAAAAGTCAAGCCAGGAGCAAACATGACTACTTTCTAAATTATTATTGATTTATATTTATTAATTATTTTTAAATGGTTGCCTATTATCCTTCCTAATACTTTTGACAGATCCTTTATGACTGACAAGGTCAGCACTGGAATTAGGGGCTAGGAGCGCTACAGGCTTCTTCTCATTACACAGTGAACAAGTACCAACAATTCCTCCCATGAATCTCAAAGGTATAATATCTGAGAGGCTGAAGCAACAAATTATGTCTTCAAAGATCTGTAGGCACAGCCTGAAAAGGGTTAGAAGATTTAACTCTGGATCTTAGACTGACAAGGGCTCAGTGGAACAGAAATTACTCTCTTAAAATGGATCATCCAGAGTGTATTACTATCAGACCACATACACCAACTAAGGCCACCAAGCATCAAGTCTTTTTCATTAATAAAAGTAGCTTAGTTTGTCTTCTAATTACCAAAAGAAAATACAACGTTTCCAGACTGTACTTGTAAGAACAAGAGTAAGACACAAGGTTATTTAAAATCATGCAGGCCTTTGTTTAGAATCTCTCCAAACTGCAAAAATGCATAAACCAAGAACATAAAAGTTCATTATAAAGATCAATAATCAATATTTCCCACATGCATAGTAACAATCTAAACATTTAGAGTGATATATTATAACAACTGCATGAAAGAAAATTCAAGTGATTCACTCTTATAGTTTTGTTCTGTTAGAATCAGATTCATAGTTTCATAGAATCATAGAATGGTCTGGGTTGGCAGTAACCTCCAAAGGTCACCTAGTCCAACACCCTTGCAGTAAACAGGGACATCCTCAACTAAACCACATTGTCCAGAGCCCTGTTGAGCCTCACCTTGATTATCTCAAGGGATGGGCCTTCAACTACCTCCCTGGGCAACCTGTTCCAGTGGTCTACCAGCCTCACAGTAAAGAACATGTTTATGACACCCAATCTAAATCTACCTTTCTCTAGTTTGAAGCCACTGCTTCTCGTCCTGCCACTGTAGCCCTTTGCAAACAGTCTCTCTCCATCCTTCTTGTAGGCCCCCTTCAGGTACTGGAAAGTCGTTATTGGGTCTCCCAGAGCCTTCTCTTCTCCAGGCTGAACAACCCCAGCTCCCTCAGCCTGTCCTCCTAGCAAAGGTGCTCCAACCCCTTGATCATTTAGATATGATTCAGAGATAAATGCCTCTATAATGTGAATTCTTACTGAATTTTCACATGGCACCACAGCCTTTGAAGACATTTGTAACAGAACTTCTAGGAGTCATCTGAATGAAGTGTACAGGGTCTCACGTGAAGGCATCAAGAAACAGGAAGGGTTGGAAGAACAGCTGATGTTTTAAAATCAAGAATATGGCCAATAGCAATCAGCAGCATTCAAACTTATATATATACTGAGAAATGTGCTTGATCCAAGACCATAGAGCCTGTGCTTCAAGGCCAGAGCACGTAAGACCAATCGGCAGATCTACACTTCAAATGCCAAAATGGATGGCAGAAAGCATAGCATTCCACACCAGCTTTATCCAAGTCCAGGACAAACTGCAGCCATAAAAGGAGTCAGAACAAGGAAGTAAAGACAGCAAATGGCAACCTTGCCCAAGATTTGTGAAGGATGAAGCAAGACTCTGAGCAAAACTCACATCTTAATACTTGTCTGATTCATAAAAAGTACAAAAGATACATCTAAAACCAGTTCATCACCAAGGGATAGGAATGCAACAGACACACAGAGGATTCAAAACCTGATGTTTGTTGCAGTCCATGTCACACAAGAATGAAGCTGACCACACCATTTGGACACAAAGCTTGGTGCTTACAAGTATGTGGATGTGAGACCTCTCACAGCTGACAGAGCATCCTGCATCAGTATCACGCTGGTGAAAGGGAGTTTACTTGTAAGGTGATTCTGAACATAACACACACAGGGAAGAGTAATTGAGCAAATGCATAAACTCCAGTAGGCATAGTGTTTTTCTGATCACTCAGGATTTAAGTTTCTCTCTTAATTCAGGCCAAAAGCACAGTACTTCTGTTTACCTGATGTGCATAAAATGCTGCCACAGGCTTCATACCCATGCGATAGGCCTCCCCAGCCTTTTTCAAACACTCCTGTCTCTTTCGCTGGTGACAAAAAGCTTCTGCTCTTAAATCCTCATATTCTGGATACTCAAAATCTTGGAATGCTTCACTCAAAGGATCATCCTCTTCCTTACTCTTTTTTGCCTGTAAGAAATTGCAATGTTGAAGCTAAGTATGCACTGTAGGGTGTTTCCATTAGCATAGCTTTGGATTTGTTTGTAACTACTAGTGGTAAAAATAAAAATACCTTCTTCTCCCGGCTCTTTGTAGCACTGTAAGAAGAACCAAGTTCATTTTGCTGAACACTTTCTTGAGCTATAACTGTTTTTACAGGATCTGCCTCCAGAACACAGTTCAGAAATTGTTCAGTTTGTTCTAAGGAATAGCTGTAAAGAATAAGTAAAATCTGTGACTTCACAAATGCATTAACAGCTGCTCCAGTTATTAAAATGCATATTACACACCTTGATATTGGCACAGAAGCATAATGGAAATAAAGCACTGGAATGGAATTTTCCACCTTATCACAGTAAGTCTTGCAGAGTTACTGTACTGCATCAACATACATGCAGTCTTGGTTGACTAATAAAGAACTGAGGAGCACTTCAGTATTGTAAGGACAACAAAATACTTAAGCAAACTGCATCCTACCTTAATCATAGACATTACTTTAGAAGCAAATACTGCTTTAGGGGCTGGATAAGTTACTTCATCTTTTATTTGCTCTGGTCAGGGATAGACAGTACAAACTGGTTTAATACCAGCTCAGTTTTCTAAAACCATTATGCAGGAAAATCCTCATATTTAATGAAATAAGAACAGGACATCAGATGCCATCAGATTTCTAAGAAACCCTCTTCTTTATTCGTTTTGCTGTTCATTAAGCAGACAAGAGGAAGACTGACCAAAAGTAAACACAGAATTTGTGAAAAGCAACTCTATGAAGACAATTTAGAAGGTGAAAAACAAAGGTGGTGAAATGTTTGAGCTACAGAGATGGATGAAGGATGTATTTTAAACATCCCACAAGGAGAAGTTTAGGTAACAACCTGGATTAGCAGAAAAGCTGACAAGAAGGTATACAAACCCATATGTAGAGACAGACACTGAACTGTCCAAGGAAGAAAGAAGTTTCTCTTTTAAAAAGGTTCATCCTTAGGAGCTTGGGAGTTAAGCATACCCCAGAAATATAAAGCAGAAAAGATAATATCACCAGGAAGAGTTGGCTCATTCCTTCAGAGCTGCTGAACTGCTCTAGTAACCAGGAAAGTACCCACAACTATCATCTGGTGATGGCAGTTTTCCTCTTGGGCAGATGCCACTTTCTGTGAAACCACTGTTACCACCCCCACTAAATCCTTCACTTGATTTAAACCACAGCTCTAGAGCAAATCCCTAAGTTCCACCAACTGACAGAAGTCAAAAGTCAGAGGTCTGTAGCCAGAGAGAGTCTTCTCCCAGCGAGAGAAACTGTCTACTCACAAAAAAACAAAGGCAGCAAATCTATACACAGAGGTTTTTTAAGACCAGCTAGTTTCACCTTCACTTAGGTTCTACAAAAGCCATTCTGTAGCAGCTTCTTAACCCTGAGTATTTGTGATGGAAACTGTACACACAGAGTGTCACCATTTTCACAAAGAACTTTAAACATTTCTTACTTGTTGTCCTTGAAGATATCCATTAAGAAACTTTGATTAATAGTTGGAAACATCTCAAAAAGCTGCTTCTCCTTTAGTTTAGCAGCACAGTCTTTTCGAGACAGAGAAGGAACACGATTCTACATAGAAGACAAAGGAAATAGATGACAAATTCTTGATTAGGACAAAATACAGCAAACAGTGGAGCCAATCCAACTTTTCTGTTACTTGTTAAGAGCAAACAAAAAAACCCTCTACTCAGAAGTGTGCACCCACAGCCACAACAACATGCCAGCAGCCACCTGCCACACACTGATTCGATAGGAATGCAGTAGGGACAGGTGACTTGTATTATACAGCACTGCAGTCTCTGCAGACAGTTGGAGTGACTCAGCTGGAGCTCTCTCATAACTTGGATAAAAGAGGATTGTTTAGGAAGAACTTAAGTTTTGGAGTGTGTTCCCTGCTGGTCTATCTAGCCCCATGCTAAGCTTGTGCAAAGTCCACCTCGCTTCTAAGCTTGTGCAAAGTCCACCTCACTTCTCTATGTTGAGGGCCTGGAGTTGAAATATTTCATTATTAAACAGCATTAAGAAAATTTGTTTTGGTGTATCTGAAGCTGTACTGTGATAAATATTCATATCTGTGAAGTCATGCTGAGAAGGAACATAATTATAGCCCAGAATTAATCGCCTTGATCTTTCTAATACTTAAATTCTAAAAGCCAAAATGCAGTCAAAACAAAGCCAAGTTCCATGAATCCAAACTGAAAATAAAGCTGTGGACATCACAGTTGTTATTATCAGCCAGCCACATGCATGCAGTTCAAAGAAAGAATCCACAACTCATTGTTCCAAAGTACAGGCTAATCCAGCCAATTCTTCCTTGCCAGCAGAAGCAAAGCTCCTCTTTTTTTCTTAGGACAGCTACTTATTAGAGACAATCAGGAAGAAAAATGCCTGTTCTGAACAAGTGCTGGGCAGTAGAGGGCAGCGTGATGCAGATGGCGACCAGAGAGGGTATGGGCACTGTGTGGGAGACACAGAACTGATGAAAAGTCTCTTAAAAAAGGGCTGTTTTCTGACAAGTGGGTACAGAAACCTGTTTGAGATTAACCTCCAGTACTTCTTTAATGTCTTATCTGTTAGGAATGTTGTGGGTTCTCCTTAGAGAAAATATTAAAGTCAATTCAATCCACTTTTAAACAAACGAGGCACGGAGCTAAACTGTAACCATGTTGATACTGTTTTCACAATGAAAAGTGTGGGGATTCACATCAACCTTTGCTTTTAAGTGAGCAATCAAAAAACGATTCAACCAAACACAAAATGCTAACCTGTATAGTGAAACACACCACCAGCTGTTTGTGAAACAACCAAAATATGACATTTTAAAATTAGATTTATGTTTTAGAAACCAGAAACATCTACCACAAGCAAACTCCTGCACGACTGTAATCAACAGCTCTAATTGGCATGCATTTGCCTCACCAATTCAGGCTGTAATCAGCAGCACAAAGATGAGTCACCAGGTAAGACATTCTGTTTCATTAATAGTAACGAATTTAAACTGCATTAAAAAGTGATGCTATCCATACCAGGTCCTGTTTCTCCTGCATAGCTATTTCTTCAGAAATTATTTGTCTGAGAGAAACTTTCTGAATCTGAGCATTCCAGTGATCCATAAAAGGAAAAACGTGTGCTGTTGCTGGTTCTTCAGTCTGCATGTCATTAGATGAGCCTGAAACCCAGCTCATTTTTTTCTTCTGTATTTTACTGTCTGCATTCTGAGATAACAGCATTTCTGAGTCATCTGTATCTATTTGCTGAATCACAGTAGGACCTTCAAAAGCAATAAAAATAAGGTGACAAAACAATTATTAGCTTATTTATACAAGCAAAGCCAAAACAATTTTTTCAACCTAGTTGGTTCGAACTTTCTTACAATATTAACAACTCTAAAGCAGAAATCAGCACATTGTTTTCACCTTCCTCCCTTCTATTTTCCAAAGACTGTCTGATATCTTTATCTGCTTTGTAAAACAAAAGTAAAATCATCATCACACACCCTGCTAAGTTTTGGAAGTGTCAAGGCTTATCTTAACAGCTGTAAACTACCTTGCACATGCTTTAAGTGTGTGGGTGGGTTCTTTGCTTTTTAGAGAGAATTATTGACTCTGTTTACATATTTATTGACCTTTCCTCTACAAATTAAGGGCAGATGCTTAACAATCTTGTTTTTCACTCCTACAAGTGAATGTTAACAGCACTGTTTGGTCATTCACAGGGAGGGTTTGCATCCACTTGCAAGTCTTCACCCAGGTCTCAAGCAAGATTAGTGTGGTTTCTTCTGGAGAGGGACGTTCCCAGAAGAAAGTAAATGAAAACTGGACTGACAGAGTTTAACACTTTCTGGACAAGGACATGCATCTTCCTGACACAATCGATTCATCTGATTAGTTCAAAAATGTGTAAAAGTTGTATTCCTGACCTTCTTCCTTCACCTGAAGAAATCTTCCTCTGCTAGTATTTGTCTGGCCACACCTTTTCTTGCCAAAGACATTACAAAAACCCTACCAAATGACTCTCTGATCCAACAAGAGCTTCTCTTGAAGTTCTCTGAAGTACACAGAATGATTGGCTCTTTGCTTTCATCTACCTGGGAATAGTGATTCCTCTTCTAATTGACTTATTTTCCCTGCACACACCTCCTTAAAAAAATCACACAGAATCACAGAATGTCAAGGGTTGGAAGGGACCTCAAAAGCTCATTCAGTCCAACCCTCCTGCCAGAGCAGGATCATCTATACCAGATCACATGGAATGTGTCCAGGTGGGTTCTGAATATCTCCAGAGATCAAGACTCCACAACTTCCCTGGGCAGCCTTTTCCAGTGTTCTGTCACCCTCACAGTGAAATAAATTCCTCCTCATGTTTACATGAAACTTCCTATGCCTCAGCATCCACCCAATGGCCCTTGTCCTGTCATCATCCAGCAGAGCCTGGGTCCATCCTCCTCTTTACATATTTATAAACATGATTGAGATCACCCTTCACGCTCCTCTCCATGCAGTAAAGCTCCATCTCCCTCAGCCTCTCCTCACAAGAGAGATGTTCCATTCCCTTCATCATCTTTGTGGCTCTGCACTGGACTCTCTCAAACACTTCTATGTCCCTCTTGAACTGGGGGGCCCAGAACTGGACACAGTACTCCAGATGCAGTCTCACCAGGGCAGAGTAGAGGGACAATAAATGGAACTGTGCTAGTTAGAAGCAAGCTAGAATGTTTTGGTATAAGAACTTGATAACGGGCAGTGAAATGAAAACAATTGATGTCAACTTCTCTCACAGCCTCGCTGAGAGCTCTGGGAAGAAGTAAACTTTCTCCATTTTGTCTTCTTCTTCTGCCTTTGCCTTCAGACCTGGTCACATCTCATTAACCCTGCTCCTACTAACCTTGCTCCCTAACCTCTTGGCCGCACCTCTCTTCTTCCTGAGAACTGGGGTAAGGTTGAGAGGGCCAGGGGAGGTGTTGGGGTGGTTTGAAAGCCCCTCCTGGGGACTCAAGTTTCTGGGAGGGGAGTTGTGCTTTTGTATTGTTTATCCTTTGTATATTTCTGTATATAATTGTACATAACTGTATATATTGTAAATAGCTGCTTGTAAATTCTGCTAGCTGTAAATAAATTGCTTCATCTATATTCCCAGGGTCCGTCTGAGTTAGCTGGGGCAAATACAAAGTGTGGGGGGGCGGGTAAGAGCCCAAACCATCACAGGAACAGCTGATCTTAATAACTGAATCCATCAACTTTCTGTAGACAGAGTATTTGCAATCTTCCTGAAGTCTGAAATAATTAAAATTATAATGAGAACTAAATGTTTTTGCATTTAAGAGAAAGTCATACTCTACCTTCTGCAGACAACTTACATGATTCATCTTTCCTCTGGCGCTTCTAAATAAAAACAGTAAGCAGAATAAAATAAATAAAACAGAATGTTATAAGCTAGCTATAAATTTGGCAGTGGAACTTTGCAAGTGTTAGTTTCTACGTAAGCCAGCTTCCAAATAATGGAAGACACTATCTCTCCAAAAATGCAAGCTACAGCAACATGCCCCACTGCTAAGATTTCATATCCTTAATTAGATAAACCAAACAAAAATTCTGTCAAAAGATGTACTTCGAGCTTTGTAAGGCTCTGAAGGAATGGAGGTTAGAGAACTCCTCTCAATTAATGTACATGCAGATGTTTTGTATACATACTAGTCAAAAAAACTCTTTTTACATGCCCAAAAGCCTCCAGTTATCATTTTTGGCCAGTGGAATTTTTCATTAATGCCAAAGTAAAATTGTGCATTATGATCCTCCTTTTTTAGGGATCTTGGTCTCATGATAAGGCACTCATGATTTGCTGTATCTTCATCCTTCCAACTGTCTTTCAACAGCTCTGATAATTCTGACATATTTTACAAGCTACTATTGTGTTTTATCACTGTTCTCACAAAGATGATTATATCTTACAGCAACATGAGGCAAAAAGGGTTTCTCAAAGCACAAGCAGGCCATGCCATATAAAACCACAGAATCATAGCATCAACCAGGTTGGAAGAGACCTCCAAGCTCATCCAGTCCAACATAGCACCCAGCCCTATCCAATCAACTAGACCATGGCACTAAGTGCCTCATCCAGTCTTGAAGACCTCCAGGGACGGTGCCTCCACCACCTCCCTGGGCAGCCCATTCCAATGGCAAATCACTCTCTCTGTGAAGAACTTCCTCCTAACATTCAGCCTATGCCTCCCCTAGCACAACTTGAGACTGTGTCCCCTTGTTCTATTGCTGGTTGCCTGGGAGAAGAGACCAACCCACATCTAACTACAGCCTCCCTTCAGGTAGTTATAGACAGCAATGTAAGAAACCTACTGACCAGAATAGATTCCTTCCATTTTTCATGAATCATTTTTGCCAAATTCAGATCAATGTGAACCACACAATCCTCAATAGTTAGTGAACCTTAGGGAAGAAAGAAAGAAACAGATTTGTTGAATCATTGCATAAAATATTAAACCTAAGCAATTAAAGTACAGCAATCTAGTACAGCAGTGATTTGAATTAAGGACAGTCTGCACAAAGTGTCATGCCTGAAAAAAAACTTCTGGAACTGCCCAGTTAAATAGGAGCAGGGGAAGGAGGAGAACTTAAAAAACAAAAGAAAAAAACTTTTAAAGGAAAAAAATTGGTAAGGAAAACAGTTAAATAAGAAAAAAGCATTCCACATGAATTCATAATCTCATGCTTGAAACTCCAGAAATATTAGAAATCCCTGCCAAAATTAAGTTTAATTGTATCTTGTTGAAATAGGACTACTTGAACAACTCTGTTTTCCCTCCTCTTCCCCATTTATCACAGTATCATCAGGGTTGGAAGAGACCTCACAGATCACCAAGTCCAACCCTTTACCACAGAGCTCAGGGCCAGACCATGGCACCAAGTGCCACATCCAATCCTGCCTTGAACAGCTCCAGGGACGGCGACTCCACCACCTCCCCGGGCAGCCCATTCCAGTGTCCAATGACTCTCTCAGTGAAGAACTTTCTCCTCACCTCCAGCCTAAATTTCCCCTGGCGCAGCCTGAGGCTGTGTCCTCTTGTTCTGGTGCTGGCCACCTGAGAGAAGAGAGCAACCTCCTCCTGGCCACAACCACCCCTCAGGTAGTTGTAGACAACAATAAGATCACCCCTGAGCCTCCTCTTCTCCAGGCTAAACAATCCCAGCTCCCTCAGCCTTATCTAGCAGAATGTTCTTTAACAAAGCCAGTGCTAATTTTACAGCCAGTTTCACCCAAGAAACTGTGAACTCCCATTTTTTATTACTATGTGCACCTGCTTTTATGTTGCACAACGTCACTGCCCAACAGCAGTCACATCCCTCCTTTCAAACATAAAACCTCCGAGAAGCACATTCCAAATATCCTTTCTAACTCTAAGGGAAACATCAGGAAGTATCATGGTATCATAATGATAACATCCTTTCCAAAAGGTTCTCACTCTTTCAAACCCCAAAAGGCAGACATATATAGCAAATAAAAAGACAGGGCACATTGCAGACATGATAAAACATTTTTTGCTAACAAAAATAAAAGAGGTGGGCACAGAAAACAAAGAGGTCATCAGTCAAGCCCATCAATAAATCAGACATCCTGAGCTTCACATCAAGTCATCTTTAGGAGAAAAGAGAAAAAAAGGAAAAAGAAAAAAAGGGGGGAAAAAAACAAAACAGAATCTAAGCAAGCTGAATACTCCTTGTGCTTCTCCTCTTTTTTCTACCAGTCTTTAACTTTGTGATCCATGTTCAAGATGCTAAAAGCTTCCTTTATCACAGTCGCTCAGCAGACTAGTCTGTTTTCATCTTTTAAGTATAGCTGCACTTCATCATCTCCCTAAACCATTCATCTCTTCCTTCCCCAATTTAACTAATGCCTAAAGCTTTCTTTTTTCCTAACCAGGCATAATTTGCATCTTCCTCATCATTTCAATATCCCTTCAGAGTTTGAATATAGGCTCAAAGGTCTGTTGCTCAAAATGCAAATAAGCCAATACATTTTCCTACGATATTAAAGTATGTGCATGTACAAAAGACAAAAAGGCAGAAGGCAACAAAAGTGCCACGAGGAACTGTATGAAATTGTTCCCTAAAAATCAAGCATGAAGTGAAAAAAACAAAGGCAAGGGAAGAAAGGTTTCTTTTTACCCAAACTGAGGTTTTTCATAAAAATGTGGAGAAAATTAGGCCCATACCTGCATCAATGCCAACAGGCCCAAATATTTCTTTCAGTTGCAGTGCCAGTTCAGGAGGCAATGTTAGCTCCAGACAATCTATACTGAAGGCTGCACGTGATGCTGGTCTAGAAGGTTGTGTCTTGGCTTTAGTTCCATCCCAGCTTTGAGCTCCAATTTCTTCTTTACCACCTATCTCCCTGGAACTCCCCTGCATTTCTTTAGGCATCTCCAGTTCTTTATCGCTCCCAGGACCCATCAAAGATGTATGATCCATTCTTAGCAAGGAAGCAGTCACTGTAGAATCCCCTGCATTGCTTTCTGAAGAGTTATGATCACTTTCATTATCTAATTCACATTTCAAATCAGCATAAGTTGTGTTAGGACCATGAGGGAAAGTCATGGGCATACAGAAATCTGCATGTAGTTTTAAGACTGATGGCTGATTTGTAGTTTCTTCAACAGGACTCTCAGACTCTGTCTTCTGCTTCCCTGGAACAGATGGCTCAGTGATATCAGCTGCTGAGCTGCCTGCATCAGTTCTAAGGGCTGCATCTCCAGAAGTCAGCAGTTCTGTTGATCCATTCAAAGAGGCAGCAGCCAACCACTCAGACGCATTAGCATCCATCACAGTTGCTTTGGTAGCCCTACTTTCTGCAAGGCTGATTGAGGAGTCCTTGTCTTCCAAAGGCTCAGAGACATCACCAGCCCCAGTTACTTGCAGTGCTTGCTCATGGTCTTTGAGATTCTCATCAGAGTTTGTGCTTGTCTTGAAATCAAGGTCTGCACCATCTGTCTCAGCCTCTCTTACTTGAAAGCATTCGGTGTCAACCTCTTTGCATAACTTCTCATCAGAGTCTAACAGCAGACCCGTGGCCCAGTCTATGTCTTTGTTACATCTTTCATACAGATCTTTCAGAGCTTCAAATGAAACAGACTCAAAGAGCTTACAGAGCATATTGAGCTTTTCAGACTCATCAATATTGATAAGTTCATTTTCTTCCACAAATGTGCTTCTGTCATACATAACTCGATAGGGGATTTTTTCCTGAGATTCTGAGGCATTAGCTACATCTTTGGGTTTGAAGCCATCTAATCTGCCATGCAATACTTTGGTAGTCTCAGGAAAAAGCATTTTCTTTTCTAATCTCCAGAGAAGAGCAAAGTCTTGCGATTCAGTCTGTGAATAGCTACTTTTTTGTCTACATGAACTCATGTCCTGTTTCTCTTCTGCTGAGTTAAGCACAGACAGGTGTTCCTCTTCTTTGGAATGGGGCAAATTGTTTGCAAAAGTGAGGGCTAACTTGTGATGTTTCCTCATTCTCTTGTTTTGCTGGAGTTTTTTCTCTCCTGCTGTTTCACTGGCTACTGTTTCAGGTTGGTGCATATGCAAACCCTCTGTATTTGCTGGCTCTGCAGTGATCTCAGGTGTCCCATGAAGCACATCTAGAGTCTCAAGAGCATTTCTATCAATGTCACCTTCAGCATTTTTACCTTCATCAGACTGATTGGGACTCGTCTTCCTCATTCTCCTTGACCTTTGCTGTCTCTGTTCTAGCGAGCCTGAGACAGGCCAATGTTCTATCATTTGCAGTTCAGACATAACTTTATTTGAATTTGCAGATGAAGAGCTAGAGGGTAGATTTTCTTCCTCACATCCTTTTCCAACAGTACAGGTCTCAGTCAGGCCCACTTGCTCTTCACCTAACTCCAGATGCTGCTGAGTGGGAGTTTTACCCTCGTTATCGCTGTTCAGAGCTTTTTCTAGCCTTCTAGCTCTTTTGACTCTCTGTCCCATTGTTTGCTCTACAGGCCAGTCACCTAGGAAGTTCAGTAGTTCTGGTTTTCCTGATGTGTCTGAAGCTGAACTGCTTGGTTCCACACATAGTTCACCAGATAGTTTAATTTCAGTTTGAACTTCGAGAATGTTGGTATCATCCTGTTCCTCAATTCCTCCTGTGTGCACAGACATGGCCTCTTCAGTGGCAGTCACATCAACCTCATCTATTTCTGTCCCAGTGTCTTTTTCTGGGTTTTCTCCTCTTTCTTCTTTCTCCTCCAAGGGCAGCTCTTTTTCCACACTAGAGGCACACAAGCCATCTTGAACAGCGCTGTTTTCAGAACTGTGTTCCATAGAGTTATTTTCCAGCTCTTTTTCCTCTTTCTGAAGATGTTCAGGATCACAGTTACTTTCTAATGGTAGAGAAGTACTGGGAAAAGTTTTATCATCAGCTAGTTCAAGAGGCTCCACATCAAAAGCAGGAGGATTTTCTTCCTTTACATCAGAATGTGCCTCTCTCTTTCTGGAATACAAATTGGAATGAAAGATAAAACCAATTTCAAACCTTCTTTAAAGTACTTGTCCACATTTTTCATTTTGGCTTGGCTATTTAATATCTTCAAATTACAGACCAGAAACCACCTTTTAAGATACTAACCATCCACCTGGGAGAACTCCAGTGAGAGGAAAACAAATTTAAAATGACTTAGCCCTAACCTCAACACTTCTTTTAAAGAAGTGAGCTAAGCAAAGATTTTTTTCTTTGTTAGTATCCCTTTTGTACTTCAGCATGGGGCTAAGAATATTTCTTCAGGAGCTTATTTTCCCTCATTCCCAGCATTCAGCTAGATACCAAAGCACTCTGCTGCCAGACTTTTCCTTCTTCAGCCCAGCAAACCTGGGCAATGTGCTTTTATTGACTGACTGTTGCTCTCTCCTGATGATTCAATGCTAAATAGAGTCCAGAAGTTAACTGGGAGAGGATGTGCCATTTCTTGTCGTACCATTGCTCACAATCAACCATACACATTAACTATCAGTGCTCACTGCATGTCAAATACATTAAGCATGGAAAAAAACACAAATTAAGTAAGAATTACAATAAAATTACTTCTTATGCATTATTATAATGCATATAGAGCATTATTCAGATTAGCCACTATAAACCAGTCATGTATACAGCCTAAATTAAATACACTGAAAAGGAAGCAGGTAACTCATTGCAACTGCACGAAGAATTAATCTTCTCCTATAAAGACATCATCTTACACCAACACATACTCTCAGAAATAATTATTTGCTTGCATTTGGGACTCTATTCTTCTGTCCCCAAAACATACATCCAACAGCACATTTCTAAGATAAGAGAAAGCAAATCAAGATTGGTTTACTGGAAAGTAACACACAGCAATATTGGGAGGATCCCAAAAGCATCAAACAAGTTGACTCAATCCCTTGATTGCTCATTTATAGAAGTCCTGAAATTCTTCAAAATGAAGAAAACTATATGGTGTGCTTCTTTTTAGTATTTAACTGTTTTACTTTTGTTAAGGCATTCACTGTTCAGCAGCATTATCCAGGTTCTGTCGCTATAAAGTTCCAATTTTCAGCTCTTTTGTTATAGACTACAAAGCCAGTTAAAAGCATCTAACCTATGGCTTTCCTCCTGACCAGGATCTTCAGTGCAGTCAGCAGTGTCTGATTTGTCTGGAACTGAAGAATTCAATATTGAGCTAACAGAAAGGCAGCGCTCATACCGCTCCAACATCCGTTTGATCTTCTCTTTAGGCACACCATGAATGTTTCGCCTGTGAAACAAAACGAAAACCACTGAAAAAAGAAACATATCAGATTCACAGTATCACAGTATCACAGTATCATCAGGGTTGGAAGAGACCTCACAGATCATCAAGTCCAACCCTTTACCACAGAGCTCAAGGCTAGACCATGGCACCAAGTGCCACGTCCAATCTTGCCTTGAACAGCTCCAGGGATGGTGACTCCACCACCTCCCCGGGCAGCCCATTCCAGTGTCCAATGACTCTCTCAGTGAAGAACTTTCCCCTCACCTCCAGCCTAAATCTCCCCTGGCGCAGCCTGAGGCTGTGTCTTCTTGTTCTGGCGCTGGCCACCTGAGAGAAGAGAGCAACCTCCTCCTGGCCACAACCACCCCTCAGGTAGTTGCAGACAGCAATAAGGTCACCCCTGAGCCTCCTCTTCTCCAGGCTAACCAATCCCAGCTCCCTCAGCCTCTCCTCGTAGGGCTGTGCTCAAGACCTCTCCCCAGCCTCGTCGCCCTTCTCTGGACACGCTCAAGCATCTCAACGTCCCTTCTAAACTGGGGGGCCCAGAACTGAACCCAGTACTCAAGGTGTGGTCTAACCAGTGCAGAGTACAGGGGCAGAATGACCTCCCTGCTCTTGTTGTAATTCGTGTATTACAACAAGAGAATAACTTCATAGTAATTTCAAAGGTTTACAGACAAACTAATCAGAGTTCAGGAGGGCAGTGCAAAAGCTATGAAGCACCTCTAAACGGGAGGTGTCCCTGCCTATGGCAAGGGGTTGGAACTAGAGGATCTTTGAGGTCCCTTCCTACCTACACCATTCTGTGATTCTAATTTTCTGTGTCAGTGCACTAAAGGCACTCCAAACAAGGTACATGTCAGACTGCTCTACTTGACTTCTCCACCCCACCCGGTGGCCCTCTTCTGCAATAGGATGTTTTGCTTAATACCAGCATCTAAAACTGCACTGATAATGCATCTTCTTCAAGTATCAGAAAGGCGCATCAGATCCTGACAGCAATGCAGGATATCAAACCGGGCACCAAAGATTTCTGAATTCAGTTTTCCTTCTAAGAAATCCTTGAGGAAAGTCTATTCATCTACTGTCTTAGACAACATTTGGCTAGGAATTCTCACTGAATGCCACCAAGGTATTTAACAAGGTACTCTGCAGCAGTTCCTACAAGTGAATTCTGCCAGGGATGGCAAAATGGAAATTGAAGGTAGAGGAGAAAATAATTCAGTTCTGCTTTATGAAAGAAAATGTTCTTCTTTACCTCACCTGAGAAGTGGCCAACCTTAAGCTAAGCATGCAACATCACCAAATAATTTATGTTGAAAGAGGTCACACAGCCCAGCTTCCTACTCAGAGGATGTAGAGCTTGTCCAGAATCTGTCTTGTCAAGTTTTGAAAGCCTACAAACTCTCTGGGCAAACTTCTTCAGCACCTGACCACCCTCAAAACAAGTTCTGTGTTTTTTTTTTCTTTTATGTAACCAAAATTTCCTAAGTTCCAACTTGTTCATGTTTGTTTTGTCCTATCCCTGAAGAGTTCTCAGAAGAGATCTTTCTAGTCTTCTCTGTAACCTCTCAAAAGGTAGCTGAAGACAATACAATCCTGAAGACAATACAATCCTTCCTTAACATTCTCCTCTTAAGACTGAACAAACTACTCTTGCTCAGTAGAGACATACAAGCATGATTAAGGGACTTGAACATCTCACCTGTGAAGAAAGACTGAGGGAACTGGAGCTGTTCAGTCTTGAGAAAAGAAGGCAGGGAGGGGATCTTATTAGTGTCTATAGTAAGTATCTGAGATGATCTGATAAATTAGATGAAGGTGACAGTTTCTTTTTGGTGATGCCCAGTAGTAGGACAAGGAACAACAGGTATAAGGTGAAACACAGGAAGTTCCACCTCAACAGGAGGAGAAATTTTACTGTGAGGGTGCCAGAGCACTGGAACAGGCTGCCCAGAGATGTTGTGGAGTCTGTTTCTCTGGAGACTTTCAAAACCTGCCTGGATGCCACTCCTGTGTGACCTGTTTTGACAGGGGCATTGAACCACATGATCTGTAAAGGTCCCCTCCAACCCCTTACATTCTGTCACTCTGTGATTCTAAAGAAGTTACAGTAAGGGTGATGCACATTGGTTTATTCCTCTCAGGCCATAAGGTGCTGATCACCTTAAACAGCAACAGCAGAAACATTTCAAGACAAAACAGAGCAATTGGATGTAAAACCAACCACAACCTGACATCATTTTTGCGACCTAAAAGAAGCAGTGTTGCTGCACCTTAAATGCAAAAGAATCACAGTATCACAGTATCACCAAGGTTGGAAGAGACCTCACAGATCATCAAGTCCAACCCTTAATGACAATCAGATTTTCTATCTAATTAGAATAAAGTGACAGAAAAAAGAATCTCACAATAAAGTTCCCCAAAAGTTAATATTATAGAAAAAAAAAATACCAAAAAGCTATTTATTGCAAAAATCTTGACTGCTACCTTGCTACTTCACCAGGCACTCTGTTCACCCCCACCTTTTTAAGAATCCTAGTTTAGAGCCCGTGAAAAAGCTGCAATCTAATAAGAAATTTCCTTTTAAGCTTCTTACTTTTCAAGTTCTTTTGGTTTAAACTTCCACCAAGTGTCTGGTTCTCGGAACATGACTTTGTATTTGAACTGCTGAGCCTGAATAAAGAAAGATAAAAGAAAACACAGCACTTATTTCCATGAAGCAGCACACAGGTAGCCTCTTTAAAGCTGTTTTTTGTATTTTCCAAAATCAGTTACATATTTGGAATAACATACATTTGTTCAGTGGTCCATTTCATAGAAGCTATGATTTTAAAAGACATATATATACACACACACACATCACTTGCTGCAAGTTTAAATGTGTGCCACGATCACATGGGAAAAAATGGTATCAAAATCACTTTTGTATCATCCCTTTAGATGTTTTATCTCTGAATCAGGACTACAAAACTCCTTCTTCCAGGTAAAGCACACAGATGTCTACACAGCCTCTCCAAGACAGAGAAAAGCTCACTGCTTACATTCAGAACTGACCAGATGTGAGCCAGCAACCAGTCACAGGACCACAGCTATTGTGGAGAGCCTTCTGCCATATGGAAATTTGAGTGGGCTGCAAGTAAATGGTCCTTATATGGTCTAGTTTCATCATGCCAAAATCTAATCAGGAGAAACACTGTGAGTACTGTGCCACTTCTCCCTCTCCTTGTTTGCAGAGAAAATTCTTAGCACTTTGCCAAACCCTGCACTGCCTGGAAGAATTTGTGTTGTGTGTTTGTTTCAGTACACAGCAAACTCAAGAATTACATTTATGAAAGAACCATTACATTGACAACTGTTATGAAATACAAGGAGAATAATCATAAAATTAATATTAATAAAAATCATCTGTGCTAAGTCCCATCCATTACTAACTGCAGCATATGTGGAATATCTGCTCAAAAGCTGTCAGTTTGACACAGTACACACTCTGATGCGTTTCTATACCATGGTAGGAGAAATCCTAGATCCACTTTAGAATATTCCTTCCAATATATTTCTGTTAATCAGAATCAGCTGGGTTGTTGCCCATGTCACATTCTTAGTTGAGTTGTTGGCCATGTCATCTTCTTAAAGGAAGTACACTTAATTCCTCTGAAGTATTTCATCATTGTTTCCATGTTGACTATTACCTCAGGAGCCCCTGGATTCTGTCCTCAAGACTTGTCCCCAGCACCTCAGAGAAACGGGTTGATTGTTCCAACACTAGCACCCTGTCCCTCTAACCGTGGCTTCTCATTCCTCAGCTTGTTACATCCTTCCCTCTTAAAGGGTGGTTTAAAAGCTCTGCCACTGAGCACTGCGAAGTCCTCTGAGAAAGGTGAATCCCATCTAATGCCAGCAAGCCCACTGCTGTGTAGTCCATTCCATTATTGAAAAAACCCAGAACTGTGGTGGTGACACCAGAGAGATGTATTAATAGACCAAGTCTATCTATTTCTTCCAATGTCACTGTTACTGGAAGAGGAAAAAGTAGCCTGTGCTCTAGTCTCCCTCACCAACCACCCCATAGCTCTGAAGCCTTTTGATTACTCTTGATCTACAGGTTGTGGCTTCATCTCCACCCACACTGAACAGCACTAACAGGTAGTAGTTTGAAGGGCATAGCAAGCTAGTAAGTTCCCTAGTGATGTCCTTACCCCAAGCCCCAGGAAGGTAGCAGACTTCCCCAAGAGGAGGGCTGACCAGCATATTGAATCCTCGGTTTCCCTCAGAGGAGAGTCACCTACAACTATAACCCTTCCTTTCCTCCTTGTGGAGATGGTGATGAAACGGAGAGTAGTCCTTTCTGACCTTTGTGACATCTCCATTTCCTCCACGATGTTTATTTTTGCTCTCCAGTGCAAAGCACTTGGCTTTGTCACTCAGAAGCCAGGCCAGGTCAACACTCAGACATGCATAGATATGACACTGAGTAATCTGATTCCACACAACACTTTTTTTCCTTGACTCCAGCCTTCCTTGTGCAGTAACAACTAGTCTGAGAAAGACAATCTCTTTTTAAAGACAATCTGTTGTTGTCACGCTGGTCAATAACCCCTTTTCACATTGATCCCAATGTAATACTGACCAAAGTAACGTAAGGCTTCATCTCCCATGCTTGTATGTTTGTGTTGTCTATTATTATAGGAGAGATTCTCATTTCAAAAGCTTCTTTGGCTGAAAGAAACACACATACAACAGAATGGGATGGAGTTAATGTCATTATAATAAGGTGGACACACAAGATTTATTCTCATTCTCTACATTTGTAATGTTATTTTTTAAGTAGATAACCCTTAATGATTAACCACAGTGTAAAGAACCCTTGCCACAGGTTGATCTGTTTCAAGGCTCTCTTCTATTTTAGAAATCCCCCCACTTACACAGAAAGCTACTGAGATATGGTCTTTTGAAGTAACATATGCATGATAATCAAGAAATGAAAATGCAGATGGAAAATGCACCAAGGTGATTAATCAATCAGTAAATTAAACTAAAAAAAATATCTACACGATCACCTTAAAGTGGACTTCTTTGTTGCATACAAAACTCTTGCCTTTACAACAGTCTTAAGATTAGTCCACTCTGTGAACTGTATAAAATATGAAAAATCAAAAGCATTATTGTAATTCAAATACACAGTAATGGAATGTTTAGAGCCACTACCTTTCAGATACAGCACCATGTTTCTTTAGCTATGTTACAACCTGTCTGAATGACCAAAGTTATCACTGAATCATACATTCCTTATTAACTCATTTCTCCACTGGTCACAAATCTAGCAGTAGAAAAGTGACCATGATTCAAATTTAGCAAATGGCCATGAGCCAGCAATGTGCCCTTGTGGTCACGAAGGCAAATGGCACCCTGGGGTGTATTAGAAGGGCTGTGGTCAGGTCGAGAGAAGTTCTCTTCCTCCTCTGCTCTGCCCTGGTGAGGCCTTATCTGGAATACTGTGTCCAGTTCTGGGCCCCTCAGTTCAAGAACAACCTGAGAGAACTGCCTGAAAGAGTCCAGTGCAAAACCACAAAGATGACAAAGAGAGTGGAACATCTCTCTTATGAGGAAAGGCTGCGGGAGCTGGGGCTCTTCAGTTTGGAGGAGGAGACTGAGAGGTGACCTCATTAATGTTTATAAATATGTGAAGGGCAGAGCAAGGCTCTTCTCAGTGATGTCCAATGATAGGGCAAGGGAACAGAGCAGAGAAGATTTCACATGAACATAAGGAAAAACTTTTCACTGCGAGTGTGACAAAACACTGAAACAGGCTGCCCAGAGAGGTTGTGGAGGCTCCTTCTCTGGAGACATTCAGAACCCACCGAGACGTGTTCCTGTGTGACCTACTCTAGATGACCATGCCCTGGCAGGGGGCTTGGACTGCATGATCTTTCTAGGTCCCTTCCAACTACTAACATTCTATGTTTCCATGAAATAAAAGCTTAAAAAGAACAGGTCTGTGGCAAGCTTAGCAAGAGACAGCATCAAAAACATAGTAATTATGGGAAGAAAAAAAAGAATCACTTATTCTGGTTTGCTCTTACAATTTTGTTTTACATTTGCCAACAACTTAGTGCTCAAGAGAAAGAAATAATCAAGAGGAGTGTGTTAATCGTATCAATGTCCTCATGACTTACACATGTAAGTAATGCATGTCTAAAAGCTCATCTCAAAGTAAGTTATTTCTGGGAGATGGTACAGATCACCACTCCAGAAATGGAACACAACCCAAAATACCCAACACAATGACAGAAGAGGACCAAACAACTTTTGACAATGACACTGGCATTTTTAATTGCAAAGCACACAACAGACAGGTGACTTCAAAGTTTCTGCTCATATTATTTTTCCATATACAGACTGAAAAATCCTTCTCTGATGGGATAAATGGTTGCCCTGTGACACAGGAATTACAAGACAAGCAGCTTTTTCAACACCACACAAGCCTTGAAATGTAAACATGCAACCTAATCCCTTATTTATTTCTCACCTCTTTTCCTGTTCCAGTCATGTGCTTCCCCTAAGCAATCAGGATCGTAATGGTATTGCCCATTTTTACAAAAGTAATCATCAGTACTCAGAATGATTCCATCTGGGTTATCCTCAAGCAAAGTCCTGTGAAAGATCAAGAAGTAAATAGCTTTTCCCTGCTTCTCCTGCCCAGCCCTGATATCTGCTACCATATATACAAGTATTCTGTCTCTTGCACAAAACCAAGATTATATGGAATAGAAGCAGCAAATTTAGGTAAGGATTAAGGAAAAACACAAACACAAGAAAAGAAATCAACCTCCAGGCAAAGATGACCTACAATCATTTCCCTCCTTTTCCAAATGCTGAGGATATCTAGGGCAAAGAGTTGACAGAGACTCCCTAGAAGTTTCATTTCAAAGTAACTAGGGAGGTATTTTTCCATCTATACCTAGTGACATATTTTCACAAACACACATACAGTCTTTAACTGCATCAAATATTTCAGCTGCCAGGAATCTAAGACCAAGCTAGGATTTTGGAGAGTTAGAAAAGAAACCAAGAATTCAACCTTAGGAGTTCCACAAGTGCTACTTGCAGTGGAAGGGAATTTTTGCCTGTAAAGAGCTGGCACATTTTCACCCGTTATTGGAAGGAAACACAGGAATTGAACAGGGACTGGGAGAACACAGCAGAGCTAATGCTACTGCAGTGATCTTCTCATGATATAAACTCCTTTAGCCAGCAACAGAAGTTGAAGCTAACCCCTCCTATTTCATTTTCCACAAGAGGTCACAGAGCTATAAGCAACTCATCTCTGCAATTTTTGATCATACTGAATGTATCATTTAGCCGTTCCTCGGGGTAGAAGCACCACTATTTACAGATGTCAGAACACTGCCTGTGCCTGACACTAAACCCTGTACACAATTAAGCATTTTCTTTTAGAAACTCACAATAGAGATGTTCTACCTTGCCAAATATGATTTTCCTGATCCTGGAACACCTCTGAGAAGAACAAGTACTTGACCTATAAGGTGCATCTTTTTTCTCATCATGTGACAAACAGGTGGCTGCTGTGCTTGCGAGAGGTTCAATTTTGAGTTTCTATCTTGACTTCCCCATACCTTCTGAGGAGGGTTGCTATCCCAGGCATTTGAAACCACTGGAGAGGTAAAGTAAAGTCCTTTTTCCAAAGTCCTACAGCCTGAAACAGGTCTCCTCCACAGCCCTGGACCAACAGCCACAGGAGTTACAAAAGTGGGACTTCCACTAGAAGGATAGAACGTGGGAGCCATGAGATTCCAGTGTTGTTGAGGTTGGCACGATGGCATGGGAAAATTCGAGTCATAACTCTGTTGAGTTTGCTGAAAATCTGCAGGGTTTGGTGTCCTGAAACTGGATGGTTTGAGAGAGACATATGCCTCTGGAAGAGAAGTGCTCTCATGGCTGTTAAAGGCAGTCTCTACTTCTTGATCTTGATGCTGTTGCAGGCTCCTTGAACTAGGACTTTCAGTGATGGCTACTCCATGTTCCAGAGGTCTTTGGGAGGACTCACTAGAAGAAGCAATCACATTTATTTGATCCAAAACAGTATCTTGTGTCTGATCAGAATTTCCACATGCTATTTCTCCATTCAACTGTTTGTAGAATTCTGAAGCTACATCATGTTGAACGTGTATTTCTGATACATCAGTATCTTCCAGCACCTGTGCAGCTGGTGAGCTTGCCTGGATGCTCAGCTGACTCACTGGGGGTTGAGAACAGAAGTTTTCCAAAGTCTCATTATTTGTCTGTGTTTGCTGTGGGAAAAATAGGACACTGCAACTCGAATAAGGTTTTTCCCACTGGGGAAATTCATTAAAGCCATGGTGTTCCACAGAGTGCTCACATACCATTTGGTCATTTGTAGAACTGGGCAATTCATCACTCAAGCTGCATCTCTGCAAGGCATTTTCTATTAAGGTATCCAGTTCCTCAGTCAGCTGCTCATCAGGTGACAGAACCTTTTCTTTTCCTTCTTCAGTATTACTTGGCTTTGCAGCACTTTCCCCCATTCTTTCGTTTGCAACAAATCTTTGCTGATGAACAAAAGCTAGTGACGATGCTACTGAATCAGAACTCAGAGGTTTGGAAGAGGCTGCTCCTTTGGCGTGGGTGGACAGCTCTAGCAGACAATCCATAGAATTTTCTACTGTTGAATAAGGTAAAAAGAACAAAGCATGGTCAGCTGAACAAACACAAGCTGATGTGAATGTCTTTTTTAACCTGAAGGAGCATTTATCGAAACTAAAGAATCGACCAAAAGACAGTTCACCAATTCATCTTTTAACAGTTCTGCAACTCCCTTGATCTGTTTCTCATTATAAGTAGAGGTAGAACTCAATAGAGACACATGGCACAATGCCTAAAAATTATTAAGTTTCCCTGGAAAAAGTATCAGAATTGAGTGTTTAAATGGATACTTACTTCTAACCAGGTATTTATTTCTAATCTATATCTCTTATTGGTTATGTATGATACAACCTTATCTCATACAGGCAAAAGAGTGTAAAACTAACTGAAAAAACACTGGGCATTAAAGAGATACATAAGTAAAACAGGTTCATTAGGGCTAGGCCCACTTGAAAATGTCTTTTTGCTATTATAGCCTGACAAATCCAGTATCTGCACTAACTCTTTGTAAAGTCACTAAATAGACTATAAGTTGCCTGTGATCAACTCAAACTGAACGAAAACCTGGCACAAGTAATCATCTGAGCCCTAAAGCTAAGCTTCTGGTTTCCTGAAAGACAGTGTAACAAAAAAAGTCTCAATCTCCACACACTAAATACAACCTTCTTTGCCCTTCTACATTCTCTACTATAGGAGAGCAACTTACAATTACTCGTGTGAAAAGATACTAATCTTTAAATTTTTAAACTACTGATAATAGTAAAACACAACCATGAATTTGGCCTGTTTACCAAACTCATCAGTGAGCTTCTTGGTCACTGTCATTTGCTAATAGTCAAATAATTAGTCAAAGCTAAGTATTTTTAAGACTTCAAAGCATGAATCACTAATTCCATCCATTTCTATGTTAAAAAGATCAACAATCAGAACAATGTGAGAGAGATATTAAGTTATAAACTCTGTATAATTTCAGTAAGGTAAAAAGGGCAATAAAATCAGTCCCTTAAATGGCTACCTAGCTTCCACACATATACAAAAGGGGCAAATTCTGCCTTCTTGGCAAATATTCTTAGAAAAATCTCCACTGATCACATCTAATCAAATTAAATGATCAGAATTCTCCACATACAACAAATAAGTCCTCAGATGTTGCTACACAGCACCTGATCCATTACTTCTATTATAAGCAAATGAATTTGTATGTAGGATGTTAGGAGGAAGTTCTTGACACAGAGAGTGATTTGCCATTGCAATGGGCTGCCCAAGGAGGTGGTGGAGTCACCATCCCTGGAGGTGTTCAAGAAAAGCCTAGATGAGGCACTTAGTGCCATGGTCTAGTTGACTGGATAGGGCTGGGTGCTAGGTTGGACTGGATGATCTTAGAGGTCTCTTCCAACCTGGTTGATTCTATGATTCTATGTCAAAAGCATGGTAAGGACTTGGCATAGACATGAAAACAGTCTCCCAGGAGAAAATTTTTTCACAGAAAGAATGGTCAAGCATTGGAATGGATTGCCCAGGGAGGTGATGGAGTCACCAACCCTGGATGTGTTTAGGAGTTGTTTGGATGTGGTCCTCGGGGATATGGTTTAGGGTGAACCTTGTACAGTAAGGATGTTGGTTGGACTTGGTGAGCCAGAGGGTCCTTCCCAGCGTGTTTCTGTGATTCTGAGAAGGTGGGTATGTAGCTTGGCAGAATATAGGGGAAGAAACCCAGTCCAAATAAGGACTAAATATGACAAACAGAATTTATCCCTCAGAAAGTAATCATCAGTGAAGACGACAAGATGACAGTGCAAAACAGGAAGTAAAACAGAAGCTCAATTCAACTACTGAAGGTAAAGCAAGCATTGGCAGGACCACATGCAGTGCACAATTGTCTTAAAAAAGTATGATTTAGAACATAAAATCCCTCATCTGCAGAAAGAGTTGATCTATCTAGGAGATATGGCACAGAAAGCAATCAGGAAAACAAGATTCTCCTCACTACTCTACCACCACCTGCTCCGTATCGCAAAACAAGCCACTCAAGCTGTACCTCCATTTATGGAGCACACTGCTACAGCAAATTACCAGCCTCAGAGAAACCCTGTCAAACTTGGAGAATCTTGCAAGGCAAGAGCTATAAAATTTCAAAATATTATGACTCACCTACTCATTAAAAGCTAAACTCACAAATATGCTTGCAACACCCACACCAACTTCTCAGGATTTGCCCTAGTTAAGAGCAGAGTATGGAAAGAAACTGTAAAGTCAACCCTACATTATTTACCTTTAAAATCACATTCAGACAGAACCATGTACACTACACTGGGATCTAGGTCAGAAAACATCTCTGACATGCTGTTGAAGAGCTCTTCCTTATTGACACTGTAGGCTGCTTGTAACACTGAGTGTTGTAGGTCCCCTTGGGATACAGCAACAGCAGCTCTGTCAGGGTTGTCGTTCCTCCGAGATGGGCTCCCACCAGATTTCTTTTTCCGTGGCATTTTGTTTCCTAAAAATCAGCTTTTTGTTTTAGTTTGCTCACATGAGGCTGACAGCACCAAGCTCAGAAATCACAAAAGCCCTCTTAGAAATGGGATACACAAAACAGAAATAGCAGACCTGGAAAACAAAAAAGAGAACAGATGCATTTTAATAAAATATACAGTTACATTTCTATGTCTCCTCTACAGATAGCTGGAAAGATCAAAAAGCCACATAAGCACCCAGAAAATACTTTTCTAGAAGGCTGCCCTTCTTCATTTCAAATGGCTGAAAGATAAATCTTATTTTTGAACTAACTAGATACCGAATGTGTGTCTGGTAGAGGAAATAAAATGGTGTTCAAAAGAATAATCCAGCAAGTAAAGGAAGCAAAGCAAACCAAACAGTTCACAAATCACAGAATCATAGAATCACTCTGTCTGGAAAAGAACCTTTAAGGTGACTGAGTCCAAACATTATCTAATTCTACCAAAGCTGGTGCTAAACCATGCCTCTCAGTATCACATCTCTGCAGCTTTTGAACATCTCCAGGGAAGGGGATTCAGCCACCTCCTTGGGGAGCCTGTTCCAGTGTTTGAGAACTCTTTCAGTCAAGAGGTATCTTCTAATCTCCAATCTAAGCCTCCCCTGATGCAACTTGAGGCTATTTCCTCTTGTCCCATCACTTGTCACTAAAGAAGTGACCAACACCTATGTGACTCCAACCTCCTTTCAGGGAGTTGTAGAGGGTGAAAAGACTATTAGCCCCAACACTGAGCTCTTGGGAACACCACTAGTGACCAGCTGCTGACTGGATTTAACTCTGTTCACCACCACTCTTCAGGCCTGGCCATCTGGCCATTTTTTTACTCATATTCCGTACTGCTTACCCAATATTCCTCTGCTAACACCTAATGATGAGCAGTTAACATCACAGAACATTTAAATTCTGTTAAAATTCAGAAATGTTGCTCCTCTTTTGAAAGCACAGGGGAAACATAATAGCTATTTTCAAATCTTCCAGAAGTCCTTCATTACTTCCCCCCACTCTTTCAAAATCAGCAGCTGGGGTTCTTCAATCCTCAAGCAGTGGCACAGGTCACCCAGAGAGGTTGTAGAGTCTCTAATCATGCAAATTCTCAAAACCTGACTAAAACCAGCCCTGAGCAAACTGCTTCAGGTAACCCTGCTTGAGTAGGTGGGTTGAACCAGATGACAACCAGAAGCACTTTCTAACCTCCATCTATGTAGAGTTTTTCTATTGTCAAAAACATTTTAGAGCTTTATAAGCTCTAAAGCACTCCCCCACTTCTGCCATAAAGCCTTTGAACATTATGCACCTGCAATAACTGTAATTCCTGTATTCATCTTATATAGAAAAGGAAAATGGCTGTTAATTGAAGTAGAAGCACAGAGTATGGTGTGGTCTCATTTTTTTTTCTCCTTTCAAATAACATCAAGGCTCTGTTCTGCTCAATTGATGCTCATAATAAACTAATTTATAGCTTTTGCAAATAATTATTCAGAAGACAAGCAAACCTTGGTAATTCTCACAATCTGAAAATAATTGCAGCAATGAGTCACTATTTAGTGATACCAGTTAGTGAGTAGGCCATAAAATACTTGTTTCTATAGAAAGACTATTTGCCAGTGCTGAACGAGTCAGAATAAAATTGTTTTGGTTGGAAAAGAGCTTTAAGATCAAGTCCAGTCATGATCTAATGCTATGAAGGCTGGTGTTAAACCATGTCCCTCAGTACCACACCTAGGCATCTTTCAGACACCTCCCTGGGGAGCCTACTCCAGTGTTTTGAGAATCTTTTCAGTCAGGATATTTCTTCTAATATCCAACCTAAACCTCCCCTGGCACACTTGAGTCCATTTCCTCTTGTTCTTGATCACTTGTTACACTGTTCAGGGGCAGGGCCTCAATCAAATCCCTGGGTAACCTATCCCAGTACTTTACCACTCTAATTGTGCAGAACTTCCTCCTGATGTCCAACCTAAATCTCCTCTGCTCTAGTTGAAAAACCACTGCCCCTTGCCCTATCACTACAAGCCCTTCTAAACAGTCCTTCTCCAATTTTTCTGTAGGTCCCCTTCAGATACCGAAATGTAGCTAGCTCTAAGGTCTCCCCAGAGTCTTCTCTTCTGCAGACTGAACAGCTCCAATTATTTCAGCCTGTCTTCACAAAAGTGCTCCAGCCCTCTGATAATGACCATCCTTTGGACCCACTGCAGTATGTCCATGTCTCTTGTGCTGGAGGCACAAGAGCTGGACACAGTACTTCAGGTGAGGTCTCACCAGAGAGGCAGAATCACCTCTCTCAACTTGCTGGCCACACTTCTGATGCAGCCCAGGATGCAACTGCCCTTCTGGGCTGCAAGATCACACTGTTGCATTCCTGGACAGTATCTTCCATTGCCAGTACCAAGCACAATAAAAGTATATAAAAATAGATACTTGCACACAAAGCACACTGCACCGTAGGACATAAGAGAATGCTGAGACACTCAAAAAACTTTCACTTATTTTTAAGAGCATGTCCTGAATTTACAGAGGACTTTTTTCTAGTGACTTCTTTTTTCAGACAATTACTCTTTATGAAAATTAGTTTACTATGAAAGAGGAAATAATTTTTCATAACCCAACAGCCAGATTTGCAGGTCAATAATAGTCATTGGTTCTGGGTAAGGTAATATGAATCAGGATGTAGGCTACTGTGGATGAAAGGCTTTTCTTTCCCTCCCACCCAAGAAGAAAATGGAGTTGTAATAGCATAGTGATTGAGAAGAGCAGGGCTGTGCTGAACATGCTGAAAGGGAATTCTAAACAATTAGCCAGAGGCTGTGATAGACTTGGAGGTTTGCTCACCAGTTCTGGGTACCACTGTTCAACACACATCCAATTAGAGCAAACAGCTGTTTCATTTCAGCACTGATCAGAAACAATACTCTTGTGGCAGTCTCAACTTCACCTTTAAAAGAAGAGCAAAACAAAAATCCACAGGCACCTCCTCACTCAGTTCTTCAGAAATACACAACTACACAACTGACACTAAGGAGCTCCTTCCAGATTAACTCAACTACCACAAACATCACACACAGAGAAATGTGCCTGTATGAAAATTACCTTGCAAATTAAATGATCTTACAAATAAAAGAGATACTAAGACATCAGCACTCTTAACAAAACAAAGGAATTTTCAAACTCTGCCAACCAAGAAAACAGACTTCTAAGATAAGGATGCTTCAAAGTCAACATCTTCCTAACTGCCCAGAATTAGTTTCTGATGGTGGATTATGGGCCTCAGGTACTGTATGTTCCAGTACTGCTACCCCTAAGGAGATGGATGAATTGATGTGGATGGATGGGTCACAGCCAATCTGTAGGCACAGATACACTTATCCATTACAAACCAACATCCACTGCAAGCAGGCCAATCATTACAGCAGCAGGTAGGCACTGACATAATCAACACAACACATTTTTCTCTGACAGACAACAATGGTGTGTAGAGGAGTGGCCAGTTTGGTATAACAAGACTTTAATCCCAGCATTTTACTAACAACATTCAAATTTCCTTTCCATTGAGAGGAAACCAAGTTCTTTCATAACCTAGTTCTAAGAAGACATTTATAACTCCCTAGGGGAAAGAGAGAAAGATGACCAATGGCTCAAATAAATACAAAGTCTGTCAGTTATACAGAAAGTAAAATATAGGTATGTTTTCTCCTCCCTCTATTTTATGTACTCATTATAGTCTTAGGAAATTCTTCCATAAAGCATAGAGTGAATTTAAATTGTTGTATTTATTGCAAAGGGATTCCTTTGCAGACACATGTTCTGAAAGGCTCCATTTTATTTTTATTAATAATCCACAGAATAAATTCATGCAAAATAGCACAAGTAGAATAGTCACCCTGGTCAGGCTCTTCACAGTAAGGGGAAAAAAAAAAGTAAAAATAAAAACCCTCTAGGCTTCAACAGAGGTAAAGCAACCTTTAACTTAATTGTAATTTTTCCCTATTCAAAGTGTACTCTTTCTTATGACATATAATCTAAAGAATGCAAAACACTGAAACCATTCAAAGAAAAATCTAAAGGGGGACAAAACATCCCCAAGACCCTCCAAACCCAAAGCAGGTCCTCAATACAGGAAGGACATGGATCTGATGGAGTGAGTCTAGAGGAGGGCCATGGCAATGCTCAGGGAGCTGGAACACCTCTGCTGTGAAGACATGCTGAGGGAGTTAAGGTTGTTCAGCCTGGAGAAGAGAAGGCTCTGAGGACACATCATAGCAGCCTTGCAGTACCTGAAGTGGGCTACAAGACGGATGGAGAGAGACTGTTTAAAAAGGCCTGCAGTGATAGGACAAGGGATGATGGCTTCAAACTAGGGAAGAGTAGATTTATATTGGATGTTAGGCACAGGTTCTTTACTATGAGGGTGGTGGAACACTGGAACAGGTTGCCCAGAGAGGTGGCTGGGGCCCCATCCCTGGAGATATTCAAGGTCAGGCTGATCAGGGCTCCGGGCAAAATGATCTAGTTGAGGATGCCCCTGCTGACCACAGAGAGGGTTGGACTAGATGATCTTTGGAGGTCCCTTCCAACCCAGACCATTCTAGGATTCATCAGGAAATAATTCCTAGCACAGACTTTTCCTAAATGAGCCATCACATTGCTAATTGCTACTGCTATCAAGCAAACTTGCTGTGAAGAATTCTCCTAGTGTTTTGAAGAAATTAAAGAAAAAAAATATATAGCTGAAGCCATAAATACATTTTCCAATACTAAGCTAAAAGGAACACTAAGTCTACATTAAACTTGCCCAGTCAAACATCTTTTGTTTTCCACAGCAAGAGCCAGAAATGCCCCCATGTGTCCTAAGAACAATTCAACAATATTCACAATACTCAACAATTTCTTCAACAATGTAAGTTGAAGATCTGTGTTTTTACAAATGTAGCTATAAAACAGCATTGAGTGTCATCTGACTGTTCTAAAATTACTAGCAAAACATGAGTCTCAAGCTTAAGATATGCATTATGGTTTCATTTTCAGTATAAAATGAAAATGGATACGCATTTGTTGAACAAAGATCTGATGATTAAAGCTCTGATATGTCTCATACATCTTTTACACTGGGATGTCTTCTCAGAAACCACACACAGTAGCTTGAATTTTCAAGATATGTCAAAATTCTTGAGTAGAGTGGGATGACTGGGAGTCCTATCACTGATATAAATCTCAAGTACAGGAAAAGAATCATAGGATCACCTGGGTTGGAAGGGACCTCTAAAGATCATCCAGCCCAACCGCCCCTGCAGTAATCAGTGCTAGTTTGAAGCAGGGTAGAATGTTTTGGTGAGAGAAAGTAGATAATTGGCTGTGAAAGGAAAACAATGGTTATGTCTCCTTCCCTCACAGTCTCGCTGAGAGGTATGGGAACAAGAAAGCAAACATTAGATAACACTTTTCACCATCTTCTCACTCTGCTTTTGGCTTCAGACTGAGCTACATCTCCCTAACCTCACTGCCACTAACCTTGCTCCTTAACCTCTTGGCTGAACCTCTTTTTCTTCCTAGGATTTGGGGTAAGGTTGAGAGGGGCAGGGGGAAGGTGTAGGGGTGGTTGAGAGCCCCTCCTGGGGACTCAGGTTTCTGGGAGGGGAGTTGTGCTTCTGTATTATTTTTACTTTGTATATTTCTGTATATAACTGCATATGTGATACTGTGATATTGTAAATAGCTATTTGTATATTGTGCTAGCTGTAAATAAATAGCTTCATTTATATTCCCAGAGCCCATCTGAGTTAGCTGGGGTACTTTCTAAAGTGTGGGGGGGCGGGTAGCAGCCAAACCACCACACAGGGACATCCTCATCTAGATCAGGTCTCTCAGAGCCTTGTCAGGGCTCACTTTGAATATCTCCAGGAGTGGGGACTCAACCATCTCTCTAGGCAACCTGTTCCAGTGTTCAACCACCCTCATTGTGAAGAACTTGTTCCTAACATCCAATACAAATCTACTCTTCTCTGATTTCAAACCCTTGCCACTCCTACCACTGCAGGCCTTCAGAAACAGTCCTTCTCCAGCCTTTCCTGCAGGCCCCTTTCAGGTACTGGAGGGAAACAATAATATTCAGGAAGAGACAGAACACACAGAATAAACACACACACTAAACTACTTTAACTGATTAGTTGATGCCAAAAGTATTCACAAAGAGATAATGCAACAGGAAAAAATCATAGAATCAACCAGGCTGGAAGAGACCTCCAAGATCATCCAGTCCAACCTAGCACCCAGCCCTATCCTGTCAACTAGACCATAGCACTAAGTGCCTCATCCAGGCTTTTCTTGAACACCTCCAGGGACAACAGTAAACAACATTTTTTCAGTCTCATTACAATAAAAGACCAGAAATATATTTTAACCACTATTCAAAGCCTACTAAAAGCATTCAGCAGCACAGAAGATTTCTAGTTTAACTTTCACCAAATCCAAGTGACAAACAAGTTATCAGTATTACTTCTTCTTTTTCTAAGCAAAGTTTCCAGCCTTGATAAAAGGTTAACACTGAACCAGTATGACCAAAGCTGCCTGATTGGTATATATTTTTTAATTTCTCTGATCAATTTAAGGAAGCTAACTTTTATAATTATATATATATATATTTATAAATATATAAAAACCACACTTAGTTTGTGGGGGGTTTTTTATTACTATTGTGGCTTGACTTTGGTGTTTCATCTCAAACCATGTAAAATACCATGTAATGTTCATTGGAATTTACTAGCATTTAAAAAACACACAGCTGGAGACTGATTAGAAACAAAATACATCTGCATTTGTAATTCAAATAAAATAGCAATGGCACAGAACTTACATTTTCAGCTTCACTGAGTTGCCCCACACTGGGTCCCTTCTCATCTTTCCAAAACTGATGGCACATTTAATAAAGATTTGCTGTTAAAAACTGACATGCACTCCTCTGTCAGGAAACCATACTTTCAACCACATAAATCAGATGTCAGCAGAAGCAGATGCTCCCCCCTGACAAAGGAATGATGAGAACACAAGTTAGAATTGACATTTTGCTCTCAAATCACACAACTTTAAGCAAAGCTCTAACACTGAGCAATACACATCATTACTTTTAGTAGATTAAGCACAACTAACATTTTATAGACAAAGTACCCAACATGCCAAGTTGAGCTCACATGTTAAGTTTTCCTAAGGGTAATGCGTACTCAATTTCAGTTCCTGATTTCTCATCTAAAAAAGCTAACTTGCATCAGGTGAAGAAATAACACAATGGCAGCAGAAATACTTAAGAATAAAAACAAGTTTCCTCACTTGTCATTCCACTCGGTTCCTCGATGCAGTTCTTATCCATCTTGAAGAGGTCTACATATCCATATCAGTCAAGAGAAGATTTGTTTCATCATGTGAGGAATTGGGCAAAGCAAACCTGGTCCATAAAAATCAGAATACATTACTTACACCACTGACCTGCAGTGCCCTGTAAGGGTCACAAAGCACTGGAACAGGCTTCCCAGGGAGGCTATGGAGTCTCCTTCTCTGGAGACCTTCAAGGATGTGTTCCTCTGTGATCTGTGATAGATTGTGTGGTCCTGTTCTGGCTCGATGATCTCCTTGGGTCCCTTCCAACCTCTAACATCCTGTGATCCTGTTTCTCAAAGTGGTTGAAAACCTCTAATCCACTGCGCACACACCAAAGATGCTAGGTCTACTCAAAACCTGACTTAATTCTAATGTATATATTAACTTAGAGCTCACTTTTCTGACAATAATCTTGTCTTTTCAGTCAAACTAAAATAATTTTAGAATAACCCAAAAGAAGTCAATAAACCAAACTCCCCATGACTATGAGCATACACATCTTAAGTAAAAAATTTGGAACAGGTACTCTCTCATACTCCTAACATGGCAAGCTGATGGCTCAATTACTTTACAGGAATCTTCACAAGAGGTGGAGGAACTTGCCTCCCATTTTGCATCTAACCCCATTCTACTGCTTCAGTTGATTAAGAAAACAGAGAGAGCACTTCATGTGAGATGATGAACTTGATGATGAGAATCCAAATTTACAAAGTCAAGGACAGGTTGCAAGCAGAGACTGTCTGTTCATCCCACTTCATAAAAAACACACCAGGAAAGGTTGAAAAGCCATTCAGTAATTTTACAGCACATTTCATCTTTGAACATAAACTCAGCCTACAACAGAAGGGAGAGGCTGAAGGGTACCTGGTAACACTGTAATGCTACATTATTTCCACTACTCAGATTTCTGGTTACTGCATCAGGCTCTACTAACACACAGAGTAAAATTAAAAAGGTTACTTCCCCATTTGTTCACAAGCATTTTGAAGTCTCATAAATGAAGCAAAACAAGTATTTAAACACATGAGAAAAAAAACTTCCAGATGGCTAAAATTAAGACTCAATCGTTGTACTCTCTAGTTGAATTTATAAAACAAGAAGCTTTTCTTTTTGGGCAACGTTCAGGTCCACTCTCTAAAAAAATCAGAAGGTAAAAAAGGGGAGGGAAAAAAAGAAATGCCTTCCAGTAGATTTTTCTCAATAAGCACAGAAGTAGCAAAGGAGGCAGTTTATTAATCTCTTGCATTCTTCCATTTCAGCCAGCTTTCCACAACAGAAGAGCCTACCTAAGTAGTTTTGCTATTTAATGTGAAATCTATACCCAGCTCAAGAAAAGTGCTTCTAAAAAACACTCCAAGCATCTTTTATGCTCTTCTCCTTCTCCCACTCAGCATTACTCCCACTGGTTGCTCCAAAGGCTTTGGCTATCTCAACAGTTTTAACAAAGATCCTCTTTTTCACATTAAATTCTGTCCAAGTGCAAGACATACAGTGCCTCTATACACTCACTTTATGAAATCTGCTCTGCCAGAAGGGGGGTCTCCACTTCTGTCACTTTTTAAGCCCTGTGCATAGCCCTGATAAGAGACATTCTTTTGAGGCACTTGCAAAAAACACAACTTCTTTTGAGTATGAAACAAACACTCTGCCCATCAGATACACATCCTGTTCAAAATCACAAAACAGCACAAACTCATCCCAAGTAGATGTTCAGAAAGCAAACACAAATCTCAGGAAAAGCAATGCCCTGTTCGCTAGGAAGGATGCAAAAGACTTCTCCACATGCCATGTTAAGAGGAGAAATCAACATGCAGTGGCAGGTGGTGGCAAACTGGTGTCTGGTAGGTGACAGAGGCTGTCAAAGTCTCCATCACATGATTTCATGGAATCATAGATTTTTTGTCATTGGAAAAGATCTAGTATCACTGAGTCCAGCCATTATTTAATTGCCCAGTCTGGTGCTGAATCATGTTCCTCAGCTCTACATCTCTGCAGCTTTGAAATATCTCCTGGGATGGGGGCTCAACCACCTCCCAGGGTAGCCAGTAGTGTCTGAGAACCCCTTCAGTGAAGAAGTTTCTTCTAATATCCAATCTGAACCTTCCCTAGGGCAACTTGAGGCTAATGCCTCTTGTCCCATCACTTGTTTACTAGGGAGAAGAGATCAAGAAGAATGCAAAGTTGAAGCACATGAAATCATAGAATCATACAATCAACCAGGTTGGAAGAGATCCCCCAAGATCATCCAGTCCAACCTAGCACACAGCCCTGTCCAATCAACTAGACCATGGCACCAAGTGCCTCATCCAGGCTTTGCTTGAACACCTCCAGGGACGGTGACTCCACCACCTCCCTGGGCAGCCCATTCCAATGCCAATCACTCTCTCTGCCAACAACTTCCTCCTAATATCCAGCCTAGACCACCCCTGGCACAACTTGAGACCATGTCCCCTTGTTCTGCTGCTGGTTGCCTGGGAGAAGAGACTGACCCCCACCTGGCTACAACCTCCCTTCAGGTAGTTGTAGACCACAATGAGGTCATCCCTGAGCCTCCTTTTCTCCAGGTTAAACAACCCCAGCTCCCTCAGCCTCTCCTCACAGGGCTGTGTTCCAGGCTCTTCACTAGCTTTGTTGCCCTTATCTGGACACATTTTGGAACTTCAGCATGGGCTCAAATACAGAAATAAAATGAAGATTCAGATTTCCAGAAAGCACTTGCAGAAGAGGAGAATGATGGAATGATTATGACTGCTGGAGTATGAGAGCACAAGGTGTACTGGAACACAAGGCAGACTTCAAGGAGGTGTTTTCTATTAACTAGTATTCTCAGAACAGTAGAAGCCACAGCAGAAAGCAGGTTGGAAAGAGACATAAAGCAGTTGGTGAACTTTGATGGTGGTCCACGTAACAATGAGAACCACTCCACAACTTCACAAACAGGATCATAGTATAGTGACACATAACAGACTTGAGCAACTCGCATTGATTCAAGCTGCATCATATTAATTGCAACATAAAAAAGAAAACAAGAAACAAAATAATTGAAATAAAGGAAGATAGGAATGAGAATAGTTAATTCATGTAAATATTTTCTTGGTGAAAAAATATATTAATAAACATATATAAGGACCCAGGCTGGAAACTACACTACACAGACCTGTCAGGGCAATTATCTCTATTCCATATATTTAAATGCACTTATGCTGCTGAAGTCCCTATGCCAGCTGGGCAAAGCACACACACACATCACACAGCTATTCATAAGATAAAGAATATTTTCAGATTAATATAAACTAGAAATAGATGACATTATCCTGATCTCAGTACATTCAACTCCAGTGGCTGTCATTACTTACTTGACAGAGACTTGAACCTGTCATTTATCTTCAGAAAGCAGTTCACAGCAGTTTATCCTGTTTGACTCTAAGAAATGTCAGCCAGGTCTATTCAAATAGTTTTAAATGGTGGTTTGAGCTAACAGCCAGTTTGTGAGATCAGTTACATAAATCAACCCACCAGCAGATCAAAAGTCCCCTGTGCAGTCTTGAGAAGAAACAGCTGGAAAATTTAACCTCTTCTATAACCACAGCTGGACTGAGAAGAAAATATCAACACACAATTCTGAGAGGCAGTGGAACTGACAGCTAATTAACGCCATGGACAATTTTGAAGTGGTAGAGTCTCTGCAAGAAAACCAAAGGCAGTCACTTCCTAAAACTCAACGATTACTAATTCAGGAACTAATTTCAGGAAGTAAATTCACATGCAGAACTGGATGCAAAATAATAATTAGATTACATCAGCCTATTTAGCATAGACTATTAGCATAGTCTACTTAGCACAGACTATGGATCAGTACACAGGTAGGAGTGCAAGTAAGGAGACTGTGCAACACAGGGTTGATGTTGAGGTGCTGGAACAAGTCCAGAGAAGGGCAACGAAGCTGGTGAGGGGCCTGGAGCACAAATCCTATGAGGAGAGGTTGAGGGAGCTGGGCCTGTTTAGCCTGGAGAAGAGGAGGCTCAGGGGTGATCTTATTACTGTCTACAACTACCTGAAAGGGCATTGTAGCCAGGTGGGGGGTGGCCTCTTCTCCCAGGTAACCAGCAATAGAACAAGGGGACACAGTCTCAAGTTGTGCCAGGGTAGGTATAGGCTGGATATTGGGAAGAAGTTCTTCCCAGAGAGAGTGATTGGCATTGGAATGGGCTGCCCAGGGAGGTGGTGGAGGCACCGTCCCTGGGGGTCTTCAAGAAAAGACTGGATGAGGCACTTAATGCCATGGTCTAGTTGATTGGATAGGGCAGGGTGATAGGTTGGACTGGATGATCTTGGAGGTCTCTTCCAACCTGGTTGATTCTATGATTCTATGAACACCTCAGAGCTACAATCTCCCAAAGTCCTTACTGGAAAACATTTATACATTTAAAGAGACTGTGCAACACCTCAGAGCTACAACCTCCCAAAGTCTTTACTGGAACATATTTATACACTTAAGACAACATAACTCACTTTTGTAAAATGGGCAAGGTCAGAGCATATGCCATGAAGTGAAACAACTCCCAACTGTATCACAGATGACTCCAAACTAACACTTGTGTCGGGTGCTACTGTACATTCAGGCTGGTAACACTAAGAACCTTGCTTCCATCTGAAACGGTTTTAATACAACAGAGGGAGAGTTACTTCTAAAAAGAGATACATAAACAAGGCTACAAAACATACAAGGCAACTTCACGGTTAAAAGCAAAACTAAAATGCAACAGGAAAAAGCCTATAAAGACGAAAGGATTTTTGACCTGTTACATTTCCTCCTGAAGCACTTCACCTAATGTATAGGAACACGAACTACTGCAACTTCAAAGTGCTCCATACGCAAGACACAAGCATGCCCTACCCTAGTCATGGTGACTGTACCTGAATGAATCAGGGCTAAAACTCTCATAATTACAAATGTATACCATACTTATTTTTTTATGCCTTTCTGCAATTTGCCTCTGATTTACATCTCGACCTTTTGCCTCTCCAATCTCATCCCATGACACACCACCTAAAGCCTTTATTCCGGTGAAGGTGAAATGGATGAAGAGCAACATGGGTTGGACTGGATGATCTTGGAGGTCTCTTCCAACCTGGTTGATTCTATGATTCTATGATTATCTTCCTTGTTCTTTTGCTTTACCTGAAATATCAGATACTTTTGTAGGCCTTTCGTTAAAAGTTCTTTACAATTTATTCTCATCTATTCCCTACAAGGTCCTACTGAAAGACTTGAGATGCACATTCCATTTTGCCAAAGCACTGTATAAAAGCCTGTAACTGTATGACACAAACTGTTCCTAGCCATTTACGAATAAATAAATAAGTAAATAACTGAGGTCAGGCTCCTCCAAAGCCTCGAACTGCAGACAATGTCCAAAGCACACTGGAATACTACGCTAGGAAGCACACAACCACGTTACGCATGCTTCAGCAGTTCTTGACTATTCAAAACAAACAATCCCTAGAAGTACTAAAAATCTTTTCTATCCTCTTTTATCTCGAGGGCTTTTGCTCTTTGCGAGATGTTTTTGAAGCTCACGGGCACTTCCTACGGTTTGGCTCGGGACAAACGGGTACAGTGTTTCCACCGACTCGCCAGCCCTGACCCTTCCAGCGGCAGCAGTCATCACATAGGCCACAGCAACCGGCACAACAAGCCAGGCCGGGGCCGGGGCCCTTGCCGAGGCTGCGGAGGCAGGAGTCGGTGTTTTTGAGAGGAAGGCCAGGCACCTCGCCGGCCGCCGTGCGCGTTTACACGGTGACTGAACCATCAGAGGGCAGGCAGACAGCACCTCACGCTGAGGATGACCGTACTGTTCGCCACAACGACGGGGACCCCGCGGCAGCTCCAGCCAGGAGGCCCACAAGACGCGTGGGGCGGCGTGGGGCAGCGCAGGACAGGCCCGAGTAGCGGCCTCAGACGGGCGGCGGAGGAGCCCGCCCGCCACTGGCGACAACGCTTCTCCAACCCCTGCCCCGCACACAGCTGCCAGCGGGAGCTTGTGGCCCACAGCAGAGCCCCCGGCTGGGTGGCTGGCGGGCCTGCCGCGCAGCACCCGCCTCGCTGCCTCCCCTCCCACCCGCAGGCAGCTCCGCTCCAGTGCCACCGGGCCCGGAGGGACGCGGAGGGGGGAGGCCGTAGCACGCTGACGGAGCTCGTCCGCCTCCCCGCCCCTGAAATGGCGAACAACGCGGGGCCCCACACCCTATCGGGAGCAGGGGGAGGGCGAGGCTCCTCCTTGGTCCCGCCGCTTCGCGCTAGAGACCCGCCGGCCTTTACCTCCCGCCGCCCGGCTCGCTCGCTTCCGCCGGCGGCGGCCGCAGGGACTGGGGAAGCTGCTCGGCGGCGGTCGGGGAGAGGGGGCGGCTCCGGCGGAGCGTGCGCCGCGGGGACACAGTGCCGCTCTCCGTTTGGCCGAGGAAGAACAGCCGGGAAGGAGGTTCTCCTGCGCCTCCCTCCTGCCGCTGTCCGCCGGGGCACCTCAGTAACCCGCCGCCCGCTCCAGCACTCCGCGCCCGGCCTCAGCCGCCACCGCCTCCTGCGGGGCCTCCGGGAGGCCGAGCCTGCGGTGGGCGGGGGCAGCAGTCACTTGCGGCCTCGAGTGCGCCGGGAGGTTAATGCAGGCGGGGTCATTTCAGAACGAAAAGGAAGGGAAAATGACGTTTGTGGGGTGCTGCCTTCTGCCAGCTGGGGCTGTGGGGCGGCTGAGGGCAGCTCTCCTCTCCGGGGGCTGGCTTTCCCCACCTTCTCCAGTAGTTACCGAGTACATTTGGCCGTCGATACAGCTTCGCGTGTTCACCTTCGGTAAGGGTGACTGCTCTACCAGCGTGAAAAGACAGACTGGCTGCAGAGGGCTTGTTGCTGGCTGCAGAACGCGAGTTCGGCAGAGTACAGAGGTCGAGAGGAGTCTATTTGCCGTGTAACGGCAGGTGCCACGTTTGCGACAAAACGCGTTCTTTCTCGTGCCGCTGCCCTCTTCTACTGAGCCACTTCTAAGGTCGCAGCAGAAGAGAAAGCTACGGTCCCTAATGATACGGAGGATCTGCGGGCTGCTGCATGTAAGCGGCAGACAGGAGATGAAGTTTCGAAGTTCTCCTAAGGGAGCTCAGGAGAGTCTAGTGGGACCTAGCACCAGTGATTGCAGTGGAGGTTATAAACAGCAACAGGAGAATAAAGGAGTCGATGAGGAGGGAGCTTCCTCATCTGCAACAAGGAGCGAATGTTTGATAGAGATGGGCAGTGGAGGATTCTGGAAAGATGAAAAGGATGAGAGAGACGCTCCTGAGAGACTGAGATGGTGAGAAACAGCTCAGATTAAACCCGCTGTGAAGCTACGGTGAAGGGGACCTGAACAAAGGGGGTTAATTTTATCAACCCAAAGGGCAAAGTTCTTAAATCCCCTCTTAAAAACAACAGAAAGGCAAACAACCAGCAAACAAAAAAACACTAAAAAAGAAAAGAAAAAACCCACACCAAAACTAACACTTAATGCGAGGGTCTACTAGAAAACTTTTCTATGACTTCATAGAAGTTTGTTAACTGAGAAATTTCGATGTCAAAAAATGAGCGTCAAGATATAACAGGAAAATTGCTGCAGCAGTTTACTCCTTACTGATTTCTAAGAACAGGACCTCATTACATTGCTGTAGGCACCCTTGTGAGCTCTGTCTCCTTGCCTGCCCGAGCAAGATAACAGGCAGAGTCTCCACTTCCTGCATATTCATCTGATTCCCAGAGGGACATGGGTGCTTTGCGTGCTCTGTTGTCTTGAGATGACCTCCCTGCCATCTCTATTCAGCTGCATCCCATCAGGGCACAATGCCTCTGGAGGTCTTTGGCTGGAGGTGTCCCAATGTCTAGAGAACTGGAGCCGGTGAAAGGCGAGAACCATTTCCTCCTGTGAGGGGAGTAAGGTTGTCTCCAAGCCCCTAATCACCTTGTGATTCACTCCATTTGAGGCCAAGGTGGCACCCCGAAACCTTATTTTTCTTTCATTTACCTAAGAGGCAAAGGAGAAGTGGCTTTTAGCAGATGAGTAAAGAGCTGCTTATTTAGGCCCGGATCTTAGGTACTTTGCAAGAAAGAACAAGAAGTCACTGCCACCTTAGTGCCTCTCTCAGTTACTCCCATTGCTGCTGCCTTCAGGGGCCAGGAGACTCATCTTCTGGCACCAGGACTGACCTGTTTGCGTATGACATGTAACTTTGGGTTTAGTGCCAATAAAGACTAAGGAAGTGCGAAAGCAATGACTAATAGCTAGTTTGAAGGTGAACTAATTGTGCTTGCCTCTGTCACTGTAGTTGTCTTATGAAAACTGCAGCAAAAGGGTGCCCAGAGTAATTTCTCTAGTGCTTGCAGGGAACCCATCCCCAGAGTGCAGCCTCTTTGGTAGCACAGCAACAGAAAGGTAAATAGGTCTTATATAAAGGATTGCATATATTTCACAACAACAAACAAATGGGTTAGACATTTCAAAATCAGTATTCAAAGCCTTTAGGAATTAAACTGATTTAGGCATTAGCTAGTTGGCCTGTCACTTTTGCTATTCCAGTGCTTATCTTGTCCTTGTATGGTGTGCAATCTTTAAATAAACACAGACAAACATTTACATTTCTAATGTAATAGGTAAAGCATATACATACTGCATATACATACTCATCCACAAGATGTGCTGGTAAGTGAAATTAAAAATAAAGAGCTGTCTAGTGCCAGGACTCACAAAAGGAAAATCAGTAATTATCCAATACACTGATATTGTACATGTCCAAAAATCTGGGGGAAAAGCCTTGCTCAGAATTTGTGCGTGCATGTGGTGTCAAGCGATGGTCCCATGCCTGTGCCAAGAACTGTCTTCTTAGTTCATGTGTTCAGTGTCTGGACAAGTATCAGAATGAAAATCGTTTTTCTTTAAGGGTGTGATGCTGGTAGTGTCTTAATCATACGTTTGGAAAAATAGGTCATGCAAATTCCAGTCTAATGACTCTGTCTTTATACTTTTAAGGTTGCCAAAAAAGAGGAAGAGAGAGGTTTCCAGTGCACTGATAGACTCCATTAAACTGCATTGCTAGTGGGGTGTTGCTGCTGGCTCTCAATGCATGAAACTATGTTATTCTTTGCCAGTTCTACATACTCCAGTATTTGACACCATGAAAATGCCAGACTAATTTGGGTACTGGCAGATCTGTCACTACCAGAGTTAACACTTTAAACAGGAGGGATTTGGGTATCTAGATCATTAATAACTGTAATATTGGTGCTTTTGAATATGTATCCCTTTTTTTTCCCCCAATTTTCACACAACTTTCTCAACCACAACACAAATATCACCTAATATCTGCTATTGTGTTGAGGTTTATTTTCATTCTTTTGTCTCTTATGTCTACAGCTGTCTTGTTTTTAGTTGGAGCATGTTGAACATACAGCAAGTAATCTGTGCCGTTTGGCTCAAGTGTTTAGTCTGCCTTTCACTGAATGCTTTAACAACAGTTTTTCCATTTTAGTTTCTACAATGCTGCATTCTCAAAGTAAAAATACTTTACTGTGTTCTTGCTTATGTTGTAACTCACATTGAAATTGTATGATTACCAGAGTTGAGCCATAAAGGAAGTTAAGAAATGGAAAAGGCTAAGCTATAAACACAGCTTTCATAGAATCATAGAATCAACCAGGTTGGAAGAGACCTTCAAGATCATCCAGACCAACCTAGCACCCAGCCCTGTCCGATCAACCAGACCATGGCACTAAGTGCCTCAGCCAGGCTTTGCTTCAACACCTCCAGTGACGGTGACTCCACCACCTCCCTGGGCAGCCCATTCCAATGGCAAATCACTCTCTCTGGGAAGAACTTCCTTCTAAAATCCAGCCTAGACCTCCCCGGCACAACTTGAGACTGTGTCCCCTTGTCCTGTTGCTGGTTGCCTGGGAGAAAAGACCAATAAACCCAAGGAAATGTCCATTCCTTTCAGTGTTTCTGATTATACACAGCTGAAGTCTTCTCAGCAAATTGCACTTTCCTGTCTTCTTTGCTCAAATTGTCTTTCACAAATTGACAGTATGATAGGAGTTGGAAGGGATCCTCTGAAGATCATCTAGTCCAGCTCCCCTGCCAAATGAGGATCACAGAGCAGGCCACACAGGAATGCATCCAGTTGGGTTTTGAAAATCTACAGAGAAGCAGACTACAACTTCTCAGAACAGCCTGTTCCAATCCTCTGTCACCCTCCCCTTAAAAATGTTTTTCTTCATGTTGAGGTGAAACTTCCTGTGTTCCAGTTTGTACCTGTTGCCCTTCATTCTATTATTGGGCACCATTGAAAAGAGGCTAGCCCTGTCTTCTTGATGTCCGTCCTTAAGATATTTCTGAACATTGATCAAATCTCCTCTCATCCTTCTCTCTTCCAGACTAAACAGCCCCAGGTCTCTCAGCCTTTCCTCACCATCCCTATAGCCCTCCATTGGACTCTCTTTAGTAGTTCCCTGTCCTTCTTGAACTGGGCAGCCCAGAGCTGGATATAATACTCCATATGAGGCCTCAGTGGGCAGAGTAGAGGGACGGGACAACCTCCCTTAACCTGATGGTCACACTTTTCTTAATGCACCCCAAGGTACCATTGTCCCTTTTGGCTACAAGAACACATTACTCTCTTGTGGTCAACTTACTGTGCACCGGGTCTTCAAGGCTATTCTCCATGGACCTGCTCTCTAGCAGATCAACCCCTGAGCTGTACTGGTGTATGGGGTTATTCTTGCCCAGGTGTAGGGCTCTACATTTCGCCTTGTTGAATTCCATTTGCTTCCTCTCTCTTCAACTCTCCAGCCTATCCAGATCTCTCTGAATGGCAGCACAGCCTTTGGGTGTGCCAGCTAATCTTCCCAGTTTGGTATCATGAGCAGACTTCCTGAGGGTACACTGTATCCTGTCATCTTTCAGAGTCTATAGTAAAAGAATATTAGATTAGATTAGACTTGGATTTCATAGAATCATAGAATCAACCAGGTTGGAAGAGACCTCCAAGATCATCCAGGCCAACCTATCCCCCAGCCCCAGCCAGTCAACTAGACCATGGCACTAAGTGCCCCATCCAGGCTCTTCTTCAACACCTCCAGGGACGGCGACTCCACCACCTCCCTGGGCAGCCCATTCCAATGCCAATCACTCTCTCTGGCAACAACTTCCTCCTAACATCCAGCCTGTGTCTCCTGGCAGAACTTGAGACTATGTCCCCTTGTTCTATTGCTGGTTGTCTGGGAGAAGAGACCAACCCCCACCTGGCTACAACCTCCCTTCAGGTAGTTGTAGACAGCAATGAGGTCACCCCTGAGCCTCCTCTTCTCCAGGCTGCACACCCCCAGCTCCCTCAGCCTCTCCTCATAGGGTTTGTGTTCCAGCACCTCAACATCTCTCTTGAATTGAGTAGCCCAGAACTGGACACAGTTGCAAGAACCATTTGCACTAAAGTTTTGGTTTGATGACCATTCAGATGAGGCAAGAAAAACATTTTTAACTTTGTCAGTTTAAAAGTTTTATTTGTATTTACAGTAACATATTCAATATGCAATAATAAATACTGTAAGAAAACACCCAAGAAGTTAGGGTGCTTTAAAACTTCAGGCCTACCTGCAGTAAATCTGAAATAAATTCTCTTTCCAGAAACTAAAGGTACAGCTTTTATCATTACTCTGAGTTTTTAGTTCAGACCATTAATATACAGAGTCAAAACCCCAAATTATCATGGGTTTTTCCATACTTCTGAGAGGAGAGATTAAAAGAGCCCCCAACTAGTTCCTGCAGAAAATATTTTCATAAAAATTGATTCAGTCTCTCCATGGTATAACTTTTCCTCTTCCTAATGAGCCTTCCACATTCTGTTGCCAGCCTTAGGTTTCATTTACCACTGGGGGAAATAAAAAGTGTTAGCTTCCCACCCACCCCCATCCTTCCCCCTGCTCTCTCTCCATTTTCTTTTTTTTTTTTTTTCAGTGGATTTACCTTAATGCTGATTTAAGATGTTTAACTTAGCTTCTTGGAAAGTCTGTGTCTCTAGTTAATATTACTTTGTCTGTGGTCTTGGGAGTTTGTATTCCTACAGAAGATAACTCCTTCTACAGCCACGATTTGATTTCAAAAATAGACATTTCATTCCTTAAGTAAAAAAGAAACAGAAAGAAAGGAGGAAAAGGATGGAAGCCATATAAAAATAAATATTTGCAGAACAAATCACATAACTGTCTCTTTTCCTCCCACCCTCTCCAGATTTAAGTCAAATGTACAGTGAATTGTGTTGTTTTATCTCCATAAAGGAATTCCACATCTGGTTTCTATCTTGGGAGTATATCGATTTTCTTTTCCATATACCCATCGATTCCATGATTAACTGTAGAAAGAGGTTGGTATCTCTGCAGTAATGTTACTTAATTCACATACACCTTTTTTTTCCTATTCAAAATAACACATTCTTAGTGCATCTATAAAAAATTAACACACCAAAAATGTACTACTGTATTAAAATAATGCCTTGATTCCCTTTATACAGCATTCTACTTCAGCATTACTTTAAATGGGGAAAAATAGTATTGAGAAGCTGAAAAAACCTAGATCATGGGGCAATTTTTGAAGACCACAAAAAAAATTCTGCTTTTTTCAATAGGATCATGTGTCTAGGTGAGCAGGTCACACCAATTAATTCCAGGATTAGCACTAATGAACTGAGAAGTTGCTTAACAAATAAGTATTTTGATTGACCTACCCATCAGTGAACCATCAGTTTATAAGGTTACTGCTGAACGTTTTGTAATTCTGATTTAAAGGCATTCTAAAGCAGCATAATACTACTCTTCAGTTAAAGTACCTGCACTTAATAAGACACTCCTGATAAACTGCAGAACAGATATAAAATTTGCTTATAACACCTGATATACTAAATGGTGCCAGAATATACGTGCTACAAAGATGCTTGGGGTTAAGGAGAGCAGATGCAGAGAGATGGTAACAATAAATGCTGCAATCCAAGAAGTAAAGAATTAGGCTGAAATGTATCTTCTCTGCGGGCAAAGAATGAGGTCATGCTCATATAGTTGACAGAAGCCTCACTGCTGCAAGGACCTTCTGAATTTGGAATAAGCTCACTCTTAGTTTTGATTTGTGGTGAATTTGATTCCTCTATCAGCTGCTCTCTGCCATGCTGTTGTTACCAGTGTGATGTGTCAGATTTCATGGATATCAAAAATCCATCCTGATCCTTTTAAACTGCATAAAGGAAAAACAAATTGTGCTTAATATCCCTCCTTGGCACATGATAAAATATAATATGCTGACTTTCATTGTAACTGTCATGTTTTTATCTGTTGAATATCACTGCCTTTACTTTTAAAAACTGCATTGATCCTATCCCATAGCAGATTTAATATCAGAGAGCTTAGAGATCAGTGATGGTTTAAGAGATGTGGTTTAAATAAAATGGGTCAATGATTTAAGAATTGGTTTAAGAACAAGGTGAGTGGCAAACTGTGTATCTGTATTACTATAAAAAGCCAGATTTAATTTATGTCACTGTTGTATCAACAAAAGAAAAAAAAAAAACAAGAGCTGTAACTGTTTAACCATCCTCCAATCTCTTTTAAGTTAAAAAAAAAACAAACAACAAAACCAAACCAACCATGGGGGATCCACTTCATGCATCCCTTAGCTGAGTGCAGAAGACAACCACTGTTTAACTACGCCATGCAATGCCACAGAGCAGGTTACCAGATGTACTACTCAGTTGGAATTATAGGAACTCTGCCATCAGGGTGCTCTTATCTGAACGGGAGTTTGACCAGGATGTGGAAGTTTACTTAATGTTTTTTACAAAACAATTGCATGGAGAACGTTTCCAAGAAACACTGTCGTTAATGACCTCCATTCACTGAGCTGTAAGAACAAAACTGCCTCAGGAAAGAAAAATCTCCAGGTTCTGAATCTGCATGGTAACTTTCTTCAGGCAGTTGTTAAGGGGACAGCCACAGCTGCAGAAGAAATTACACTGATTTTGAACTGGCTAAAATTGTCTAGGTTAAGACAGAACTAATATAATTTCAGAATTCCCAGTAAGACTTCAGTACTTTATTTTCTTGGGCAGATGAACTTTTGGGATGTCTTGAATCAAGTACTTAAAACCTAATCAGATTCCTAAATGATAGCTACCAAATCTGAATCATCTTATCTTATGCTGGACTTTGCACTCACCAAGTCAAAAATGGGACAGAGACAGGAAGGGAAAAGAGCTGGGTTATTTTAGGTAGAAAAGTGTCGCATTAGATGTGTTAGAGGGTTTAAATCATCCTGTGTTCCTACCTGTTTACCTTCGTCACAATAGCATGTAAAAACTACAAACCTTGCTCACATTAGGATTTGATCACATAAAGGTATCCTGTATCATCTAAAATAATTGTTTTCCTTAGAGTAAAACAGATGCATTTCCTCAAATATATTAATTCCCAGGTTTACTTAATGGGACAAAGTCATGCTGAGATGCAGAATTAAACAAATTAAACTAAATCATTGATTGAAAAAAAATCTATTTAACACTATAAAGAAAAGCCTTTAAAGCTAGAAATCATTGTTTTCTATAACTATGTTTACCCATAGACTGGTTTACACCAGGAACTTTCAAGATCAGCTAGTTCCACCTGCTACTAGACCAGGTTGCTCAAGGCACACCAGATAACCTGGCTTTCAACATTTCCAGCCTTGGAGCTTCCATAACTTCTCTGTGCAACCTGTTTCAGTGCCTCACCACCCTCATGGGGAAGAACTTCTTCCTAGTGTCTAATCTAAATCAAGCTGCTTCTTATTTGAAGCTATTACCTCTCATCCTGTCAATCCACGCCTTTGTCAAAAGTCCCTCTCTAGCTCTACTGGAGGCCCTCCTACAAACACTGGAAGGCTGCTAGCTCTCTCCAGTGCCTTCTCTTCTCCAGGTTGAATTATGCCAACCCTCTCAGCTTGTCATCATCTAAAATGCTGGCTTCTTTCAGTTTATATAATAGTTTATGAAGTTTGTGATGATAATCAGTCCACTTCCCCTCACTAAAACATTGGAGAAAAAAATCATTAAAACTTTTCAGAAGTTCTAAATAAACCTCAGGATTTTAATTTTACAGGAATTTTTGGGATGTCTATTGTTTGCTCTAATTCAGAAATTTTTAGCAGTTAAAAGATTAGACCTTGCTGCAGAATGGAATTTCTTGGAAGATCTCGGGTTAAGTGCGTGTCTGAATTTAGGCATGTTTGAGATGAATGTCACTTGAATGAACAAATATTTTAACCTGTCAAGACAGACTGTACTACACTGTCTGCACAATTAATTTACCAGAACTTAAGAGCTTGCCAATCATTAAGTTTACCTCAGAGTGACTTTCAATTAATTTGATTTTAAACATATAAAAATCCATTTTATTTATTTCCTAGAAATTTCATAGAAGCTTTGTTTCCAAGTACAGAGCCTACTACTCAGATCCTTGTGTATTGTACAAAACTTTCTGATACTACAACTCAATGGCTTCAAAATTCTACACATACCTTGCAAGTATTCTCTGTAGTGTTCATATTCCTCACTCACCATTTGCTGCATAGAAGCTGGCAAGCTTCAGCTATCCTTGTGCTTGACCTGTCCTCAATGTCTTTAAATTACTCCATCTGCTTAGAAAAACAAATTGGGAAACTTGTTATGGTTTAAACTCAGTAGCACTCATTTATGAATTAAAAATCACTAGCTAGTTTCTAAACTTGAATAACTTGTATGTTGCATGTCTTATGCTGAAACAAGAAGCTGGAGAGATGGAGGAAGGGAACAGGGAGTGATGTGCATTTAAAACCAGCTATATAGACTACTTTTTTTTTTTAAGGAAATCCTTTGTTCATTATTTATAATTGTCACATAATGAAATTAAATTATTTAGATAGGAAACTAACTCCATGGCTATATGTGGAATAGGGCTGTCTTTTGCTTTCCTGTAAATATATTTTTTGTTATTCTGGGTTTGTTTTTTGTTTGGTTGGTTTGGTTTTCTTTCTCTCTCTCTTTTTTTTCCCATACCTTTAAAATCCACCTATCACTTCTACTTTTTTAACATTTTATACTTTCTGTCAGTGGCAATGGGGCCACATTCTTTCCCAGTGAATAACCACAGCAACAAAGGAAACTCAAATTTAGAAAGCTGCAGGCAATTAAGGTCCACGTTATAGATTCAGGGACATAAAATAACAGTCACTCCTTGTGACAGGATGGTCTACACCTTCCAATTTTGATGAGGGTTAGGTCTCTGACCTGCTAAATTCATGCCAATTGCAAGTCCAGACAATGAGCGGGTCAGGTCTTAAGACAAGCTCCACTCCACCCTGCTCTAGCTGATGACACTCATATCTGTATATCTGTAACCAGATATAGCTCACACACACAATTCAGGATGGAGGAGAAGTGGTGTCTCTTGGATATGGGCTCAGCTCTATTAGACAACTTATTAAAAATAAACCAAAATAAACCAGTGGATACAACCAGCATAAAAACATGGTTAAGCTTTCTTTAAATAGGTGATCAAGCACTGAACCCTTTCAATTATTCTTTTGTTTATACATCCCAAAATCTGGAAGAAAGAACACATTAACTTAAAAGAACATTGGAATGTGAGTAGTTTCTATTTTCTATGTAACTCTTCGATTTCTGTGCTATGATTTGTTCTGTGCAGTGGTGATGATTAGCAGAGAACAACGCATGCCTCAAAAGCAAGGAAGAGTTTTATCTTTACATCAGTGGTTCTTATGAACTTGCCTTTTTTCCATATATATAAAAACCAAACTAGATATACTACACATTACTGAACTGAGGAAAGTGAAAAGGTCAACTACTCAGCAGAAGAGCAAATTGCCAATTTTCCCCTCATCCATACAAGTTGGTAATTATTTTCCTCAGCAGCATTATGCATTTTGTGTCTTTGAGGACTCTTAGAGGCAAATATTTTGAGACTCTCTTAACTGTTGCTGGTTATACATCTACTTTTGAAATTGAGCAGTGATCAAAGGCACATTCAGTAAATATCTTTCTGTGTTATGTTAAAATACTTCCATAATTTAAGATTGTTTAATTTACCTGCCAAAGTTGACAGTCAGGTACACCCCTTTGTGGACAGCAGGTTGTGTCTCTCCCAAGTCTGAGTGCAGCCACTGTCACACAGAATCATAAAATCATAGTTTTGGTTGGAAAAGACCTTTAAGATCATTGAGTCCAACCATCTAGAACATTTATGTTCTTTCTCAGATTCAGCAAGAAGACTTGCACTAACCATGGCAGCATCAAGACAACCAACAGGACAGCACACAGAAACAAAAGCTCTCAATATACTTTAATATAGCACTCCAGTTGACCTGGAACTCCCCTTCATATGTAAACAAGGTGCAAAGGAAATCCACAATAATCTCCTTTTTAACTACAAGTTTTAATATTGTATTCTCTTTAGAAAAAAATCTTCTTGCAAGTTTGCTCAGCTACTTTCATAAAAGATTATTTTTGTAGCTTCCAAATAATGCAAAGCCAAAACCTCATTCAAGAGGAACTTTTATATTAAATACATATGAACTGTAGGTCTAACTAATTTTAAAGTATATAGCAGAACATTTAACCATATTGTTCTGAGAATTTGGCTTCTCCAGTTCAGCCTGAATTTGGCAAAATTGTACTTGCTGATCACAAATAATGGTATTTTAAATATAGCTGCAATTCACTCAGTGCAACTTGTTTCACCTTCTGTCTCTGCATTTTTAGTTTGCTCACATCAAACTCCCTAAAGCTCAGCCAGCTGCACATTCTCCACCACGTGTGTTCATCTTTGCTCCTCCCATTCCTCCTGTTTATTCATTTCTCTTCTTCTGTTCCCATTTCTCGTACCTGGCAACAGGACAAGGGACAAACCTTTTAGAAAGGACCACACAGACAAACAGCAAAATAAAGATTTGGTATGACAGACTAAATATTACAGCAAATTAGCTGAAATTCAGGAAACTATAAAGCTCTTGTGTTTTTTATTATTATTATTATTATTATTATTATTATTATTATTATTCCTAGATTATGTCAGCATTTCTTTACTTTCCTTAGTGTTGTTTCTTCCTATAGGAAGCTGTTTCTTTAGGGGATTTAAGGATTTATTGCCAAAGTTTTTCACCCCTGTAAGTATGATTGTTCTGTTCTCTCCTGCTATATTCAGAATCTGATAGAGTTGTCAATGTATTTTTTTCTTATAAATTGTGTTTAGTACAAAGCCATGCGAGAGAACATAACTGTTACGAAGCAAGCATGCCAACCTAAAAGTGCATTCAGTGTCAAGCTAAATGATACTGAAAATGGATGCAAAAAAATGGTTTCTTCAAGTTTTCTTCCCTATATTCAGGATTAGATGTGGTTGCTGAGCAGATCTGAAAGAATATTTTAAAAATATCGATTAAGCATTGATCAGTGGCATTGCACAGGCAAAAAAAGTGAGTACATCTAGTGACTTAAATGTTCAGATGCTGGTTAAAGGTCTACATGTACCTTTTTAATGGTCTCTGATAAAAGAAGTTCACAGGTTTAGCATGCACTGCCTTGAAAATGTAAATGATAAGGTGTAAGTATGCAGTGTCTGGAAGATAAAGATATACTTAAGGAAGCAAGTGTTTAATGTGCTCAATATAGTGTAGTTATACTGTATTATACAGAGTACACATGAGCTGCCTTGCCAAATTCAGTTAGGATATAAATAGTGGTATTAGATGTTGGTGAAATTTTAAGTGGATGCATACCAGTCTGCTTTACAAACAGCAGTCTCTCTGCTGGCATTGAATATCATCACCTTCAGCACTCTACCATTATGGGCTTATTTATATTCCATTATAGAGAAGATTCGTTTAGAAACTTGGCTACTGTGAACACAGCTTTTGTGTTACCAAGCATTCATGTCTGTCAAGACTATACTTTTCTCATTTCCGTATGTGCTCTTGCCTTGTCTAGCCTACTTCTGGCTTTGTCTACTCAAGACCTGATATTCTGCCCTTTCTTTAGGTATCAAGTCATTGTCTGTCTGCCTTGTTAAATACCCATTTAAGTACTGGCTCAAATAATCTTAGTTACTTTCTCTGCTGCTACATATCCTGAATTTAGGAAAATCTTCTTTCAGTGACACTCAGTATTCTCTGCTGCTGGATTACCATGTTGTCAGTGTGCTCTCCTGTTGGCTGGTGACCTGCATGAATGCAAACATCCAGTGTTTTAACCAGAATAATAAGAGCAAAATGACCAAAACTGCACAATCCAAAGTAATTTAATGTTTTAAATTCAGATGCAAATTGTTCTTTACAAGGATTTGAGATCCCAACTCTCATATTCCAGTTCCCAAATGCTGCAGTGGTTTTTAATGATTATTCCCTCAAGCCATTCACAGAACACATTGATTGAATCATCATTAGTCGCTTTCCAAGCAGTGTAAACCTATATGATCAATACACGTCCTGACTTTGTTCAAAGGCAAACTATAATGATTCAATTGCTCAGAGTTATACCCAAACACTTTGGTGCCTCCCTGAGCTTGATAAATGCAACCCCCTTTGAAGCTCTGAATAGTACACCACATACCTATCCATCATCCTGAAATGACCCCATCATTACAGCATAGCTCTGAGGCTGCACATCCATTCATCAAACATCTTTCTTTGACCAGAATGGTAAATTCCAAGTTCAGATTCATTTGTAAAGTTCCACATAATTCTTTATTTAACTGTGAGCAGCAGATACTGTGTAAGAATTAGGAACAGCCATGTCACAATCAATACTTCTCATGAAGGAGCCTCAATCAGAATGCTAGTACCACAAAGGTTTTCATTTTTTAACAGATCATGGAATGGGTTGGGTTAAAAGGAACCTTAAAGTTCATCTAGTTCCAAAGCCCCTGCCATGGGCAGGGACACCTTCCACTAGACCAGGTTGCTCAAGGCCCTGTCCAACCTAGCCTTGAACACTTTCAGGGCGAGGGCAGAGGGACTCTGCTCACACTACCTTCCCTCCACTAGACAGCCACCATGGGCCAAACACATTACCAAACTTCCCATTTCCTCAGAGCAGTCCCACACACAGAGAAATACTCCAAATCTGCCTTGTTGTTTGAAATACCAAACAAACAGAGCCATCCAGCAGGTCTAGAGAGCTTCTCCTACTCTTCCACTCTGCTCTGGTGAGATCACACTTGGAATAATGTGTCCAGTTTTGGGGTCCCCAGTTCAAGACAGGATTCTGCTGAAGAGAGTCCAACCAAGGGCAGAGAGGATGACTCGAAGACTTGAACATCCCTCCTATGAAGAAAGACTGAGAGACCTGGGGCTGTTTAGTCTTGAGAAGACTGAGAAGGGACCCTATCAAAGTCTGTAAATATCTGAGAGGTGGGTGTCAAGATGAAGGTGCCAGGCTCTTTTAAGTGGTGCCCAGTGGTAGGACAAGAAATAACAGGTACAAGGTACAACACAGGAGGTTCCACCTCAACATGAGGAGACATTTCTTTACAGTGAGAATGCTGGAGGACTGAAACAGACTGTCCAGAGAGGCTGTGGAGTCTCTTTCTCTGGAGACTTTCAAAACCCATCCTGATGTGTTCCTGTGCCGCCTGTGCTAGGTGACCCTGCTTTGGCAGAAGGGTTGGTCTCTGGAGGTCCCTTCCAACCCCTAACAGTCTGTGATTCTCCTATTAAACCTATAGGTAACTGTGGATTTCCTTGCATCCTGGCTGGGAAAAAAAGCAAACAAACTGGGAAAGACCTTAACAGAAAAGCTAAGAACCTTGGAAAATGCATTCATTTTAAGTTACCTTAGTCTGATGACATTCATAGGCTGTCACAGCCTCTTTTGGTGTGCAGTAAGGACTAGAGAGCCAATAAAAGGCTAATGAAAAACACAGGCTATTCTTGAATGTGCCGTAAATACAATAATTAATAAAAATCAAATATAAGCTAACTTCATGCTTAATGGTCTAACTACAGAATCTGTTCATTTACTTGGAGTCAAATTTATGCAATCAGAACCCATCTGACAGAAACTGGGAAAAATGGTAGAAGATGATCCATTTGTGGCTTCCTCTGAAAAAGCCTGGGGGGGAAAAGCTCTTTTTCACCTCAAAAAGTGGAAAGATCTGACTGGTAAAATGCTTAATTTTTTTGTTGTAGCAACTAAAGAATATGAATTCTGAGAAATTATTGATAGTGACAGGAAGAAAATTGAAGCTTTTGAGATGTGGAGCAAGCAAAGACTCCTGAATATCTCCTGGGCAGAAAAGATGATAAATGCTCATATTAAATACATTATTGGAGAGAAGTAGACTTGGTTGTCAGAAATGAATAGGTGAAAGTGTATGTGCTTGGGACACATCAGAAGTAGAGATGGAAATAACCTTGAGAATGTAATTATGGAGTGTGAATGGTGACAAGTCATCATAATAGACAACAGTTAGAAAGGAGGTGGATAGATGGCACACAGTAGGCTGCTGCGACTTCAGTTTCTGAATGCTGAAAACCAGCAGATCACAGAGGCTTCTGAAAATTCTATGAAATGACCAATATGCAGGTGCCAATAAATTGATTTTATTTCACTTGCAATCTAAGGAAACAAATGCAACTGTTCTGTAAATGCAGCACTTCGTATTTTTTTTTTTCTATTTGCAACTCTACACTTTTCCATAATGGCTTAAATGTATTGACAATGACAATCTGTGTCATTTCTGAGCATGCTTTAATACCAGAAAAGTCTTGTGGCAAGTATAATGCAGAATAAGCACATTTTCAGACAGCACAGGAGAAAGTCCTCTTTACCAAAACCAGACCAGAGTAACATTGAGCCAGGTTATGGCTACAGATCAGTTTGAAAGGAATAGATGATACACACAGTGTTTGTTCCTTCCCTTTATTCAGAACTAGTAGTGGTATATGTGAAGTCAGCAAGTTGTTGGAGTGTCCTCTCTCTTCCAAGGAAGCTTTGTGTCTCCAAGCAATTGTCATCATGAGAGATGCATACAAGTCTTCCTCTATCTTCGTAACAGATTGTTAGTGAGATTATGGGAGACACACAAGTTCCTGTTTGCAAAACTTAGGGAAAATTTGTATTTTTAGGGTTTTTACTGAGTTCAGAGGAACTGGTGTATTGTAGAAAACAAAGTGTGTATCATTTTAAAAATAAATAGGCCTTCATAAAGAGGAAAAAGAACATCATTCGTGATTTGGAAGCAACCTGCTAGATGGCAAAATCTGGCTAAATGTTAAGAGCTGAAAACAAGCAATTAAGCTCCCCTTCTTGACCTATTTGAATGTGACTTAAAAGATGGTACAGTGAAGGACCATACTCCACCACCTGGTTCTGCAGGGCAGGAGGTTTCAAGAGCATAGCTATTCTTAGGAAGACAAGTGCTTTCCTAACCCTCCAGATAGGATTTCTTACTTGTCTGACCAGCTGACTGACAAGATATGCTTTATTCTGCTGTCCATTTACACACTGTTGTGTCTCGATAGCACTGTTTACTTCTTGATCATTATTACTCTCCATGCTTACTGTACTAACAAAGACCTGAGGACAACCATTAAGCTGTTCCTGGAAACGTGTGCATAGCTTAATTTAATCAACATGAATTAAAGGATTTTCTGTGCTTAAAGTAATCACTCCATGCTCTATTCTGTTTCACCTGGAAGGTCATTTTGTTCTGAAAACTTTGTGCTCTGCTATTTCCCCTACCAGTAAAAACATCATATTTTCCTTTTCTTGGTACTATCCTCTAACCTCTCCAAAGGGACCCCAGAAGCCTGTCCAGCATCCTTTATTTCAGTCTGCTTTTAAGTGGTCTGCTACTTGCAATGGTATCCTAAAATATATTAACAAACACACAAACAGATTGGAGTAAATCTATTCCAGTAAAAATGATAGCAGTAAATGTCAACAGATCCAAGTTCAGGTAGAGACTCAATAAAGTCTAGGCAAAAAACTAAAGGACCAAGTCTTATTATTAGACAGAGCCATCCATTAAAACACAAGGGATCATGTGAACCTGGCTACAGCTGTACAAGAAGCAGAGTCCAAGTCAGATCTGTGGCTGAAATTAGAAGGGTGAAGGTCAAGCAAGCAAAGGCAACAAACCAGACACTAGCTGTAATCATATCTGCAAGCTGATTTCTGGACTATTCAAACAGAGTACAACAGGTCATATTATCTGAAGCTTTTATGTTTGTACATTCTGAAAATGTCATGCATATATTCCAGCTAAATGGCAGTTAAGTGTTCATTCATACCTCACTCAATTGGGGGGTGGTATCAGTACTACATGTTTTGGTTTAGGCCTTTAAAATTTCAAATGTTGCAGAAGTAGGAATCCAGCTTCTTTTCTAAGATGGACCATTGCCTGATCATCTCATGATTACAGAATTTGCACCTACTCCTCTCTCAACAACTTTGCTGATCATCATTTGTCTGTGACTCATACAAGACACCACAAATCTGACTAACAGCTTCTTAACTAATGGCTACCCTAAGAGCACTATGATGCTGGCAAAATACTCCTGGGTATGTATCCAAGTTACCTCAGCAAAGTTGTGCTGATACCTGAACCTAGAGTCAGACAGAAAATTAAGCCAGGAATACATCAGTCCACCAGTAGAAACTGCACTTACATTTAATGGCTGAGGAGTCCCAACAACACTCATGCTAAAGGGTAGTCAGAGTTTTCATACCACTAACCAAATCTATTGTGAACCTCTCCTAGATAGTCAACTTTCTAGTGATTCATTTCAAAACTTTTACTGTCTTATACTACCAGTAGGAAATTCTGAGAATTAAAAATAAATTTCAAACATTACTTCATAGTAAGTGCTAATTTCACTATCTGAAATCTGCAAGAAGATAGACCTTGGTCCACAACCAAGAGTACTCAGTCCTGTGTAGGGCTTCACATCCAACTTGTTCAAGATAAAATTGTAGCTAAATGACCAAACTTTCCCTGGCACATTCAAGTGAAACCTCTGAAATGGCACATCTAATTATAAGCTGTTTTCAGTGTAAATATACCTTAGAATGTCCTTAACTTAGACTAAAAAACAGTTGTGGGAGAGCAGCCCTGTACTTTTTCATTCTTACTCCTACTTCCTGACCTGTTGTAATAAAAATTTCCAGGTCAAGGTGGTACCAGTTTGTGAAAAACTTGTAACAAGAAAATAACATTATGCCACCGTGGGTCACATTAATGATAGACATCAAATAATGTTTTTCAGTAATAATATTTGAAAGTACATTTAAAAAAGAAAAAAAAGAAGTTCTGAGACTTGTGTGATATTTCTGGAATATGATCTCAATCATATGTCAATTCTGATAAAAGAGAAACCTGCCTAACATCTTCCTAGTTTTATGCTTGGGTCATAAAAAAACTTAAGCAAAGTTCACTTTAAATTTATTTCTTGCGTAATTTTTATTAACTTACTGTCTCTTTTTATTTAATTTGAAGGAAGCTAATGCAAGTTTTTCATATATATGTTAGCTGTAGAACAATCTTGGAGATTTTAGGCTGGAGAGAAGACTGAGAGGGGACCTAATAAAGGTGTATAAATATCTGAGGGCTGGGTGTCAAGATGGAAGGGACAGCCTCTTCTCACGTGTGCACTGTGATAGGACAAGGGGCAATGGATGTAAACTATAAAGCACAGGAAGTTCCACCTCAACATGAGGAAGAACTTCTTTACTGTATGGGTCACAGAACAGTGGCACAGGCTCCCTGGAGTCTCCTCTGGAGACTTTCAAGACCTGTGTGGATGTGTTCCTATGCAACCTGCAGTAGATTATACGGTCCTGCTCTGGCACAGGTATTGGACTCAATGATCTGTGGAGGTCCTTTCCAACTCCTAACATCCTGTGATCCTATAATCTTCTAAGATTCGTTTCTGATTTAATACAAGTGTATTAAAAATAATCTACACCAAATTAATTGTTTATATTAGTGATTTGATTTGGGAAGCTAAGCACCTAATGTAACAAATGTAGGGATAAAATGACCCGAATCATTATTTAATTATTAAATTAGTAGAACCTTGTTAAAATGGAATCATGCATCACACTCTTATGGTCACCTGTCCATTGTGAATGCCTCAATCCATGAATTCTTAAATCTGGAGAGAATAATTTTGTCTAAGCCTGGACTCACAGCCAGATTAAGCACCTTGTCTGCTAGCATCATTCCAGATTTCTAAATCAGTGTCTGAGATCTCCATACTGCTCCTGTGATCCACCTGAGAGAGTTTCAACAGACATTCAAGACATTAACTCCTCTAGGATAACTCTGCTGGTAGAGAAGGAACACAGGTGTAAGAGAGCAATTTCTTTCCCACATGCTATTACACTAGAAGTACTTGGAAGCTCCTCAGTCTTTCCATGTATTCCTCCCACACCTTGTAAATCTGGAAATTTGACATACTTTACCATAATTAATCTTACTTAGCCCTTTTCCATCTTCTCATCTTCTGCTGTGCCCAGCAAGGCCCCTGTCATACATCTGCAGCTCCTGCAGAGAAATCCATCCCTCCATGCAGGCTGATCCAAGCTTCAACCTTTAATTTGCTCCATAGAAAATTCATTAGAGATTTTAAAAGCTGAGAAGAATGACACTTCTAGCAGGTTTGAGTAAGAAAGAACAGTCATCTGAAGACCCTAAACTAGTCTTTATCAGTTAAAAGTCACTTTCCAGTAGTCATGCACATACAATCACATAATGATTGAGTTTGGAAAAGACCTCTTAAGATCATAGAATCATAAAATCAACCAGGTTGGAAGAGACCTCCAAGATCATCCAGACCAACCTAGCACCCAGCCCTATCCAATCAACTAGACCATGGCACTAAGTGCCTCAGCCAGGCTTTGCTTGAACACCTGCAGGCACAGCGACTTCAACGCCTCCCTGGGCAGCCGATTCCAATGGCAAATCACTCTGTGAAGAACTTCCTCCTAATATCCAGCCTCCCCTGGCACAACTTGAGACTGTGTCCCTCCCCCCACTGCTGGTTGTCTGGGAGAAGAGACCAACCCCCACCTGGCTATAACCTCCTTTCAGGTAGTTGTAGACAGCAATGAGGTCACCCCTAGAGCCTCCTCTTCTCCAGGTTAAACAACTCCAGCTCCTTCAGCCTCTCTTCACAGGGCTGTGCTACAGCCCCCTCACCAACTTTGTGGCCCTTCTCTAGACACGTTCCAGTATTTCAACATCTCTCTTGAACTGAGGGGCCCAGAACTGGACACAGTACTCAAGGTGTGGCCTGACCAGTGCTGAGTGCAGGGGACAAATAACCCCCCTTGTCCTATTAGCCACACTGTTTCTGATACAGGCCAGGATGGATTGTCTCTCCTGGCCACCTGGGCACACTGCTGCCTCATATTCAGCCTACTATCATTCAAGTGCAATCACAGAAGGTTAGAGGCTGGAAGTGCCAATCCAAGTCCTCTGCCAGAGCAGGATCACCTAGATCAGATCACACAGGAAAGCATCCAGGGAGGTCTTGAATATCTCCAGAGAGAGAAACTCCACAATCTCCCCAGGCAGCCTTTTTCAGTGTTCTGTCACCCTCACAGGGAAAAAAATCCTCCTCATGATTACACAGAACTTCCTGTGCCTCAACTTCCACTCATTGCCCCTTGTCCTGTCACTGGGCATCACCAAGCAGAGCCTGCCTCCATCTTCTTGGCACTCACCCTTCACATATTCATAAACATGAATGAGGTCACCCCTCAGTGTCCTCTTCTCCAAGCTGCAGAGCCCCAGCTCCCTTAGTCTTACCTCGTAAGGGAGATGTTCCATTCCCTTCATCATCTTTGTGGCTCTATGCTGGACTCTCTCAAGCAGTTCTATGTCCTTCTTCAATTGGGGGGCGTCCAAAACTGGACACAGTACTCCAGATTTGGCCTCACCAGGACAGAGGAGAGAGGGAGAATCTCTCTCAACCTACTAACCATACCCCTTTTAATACACCCCACTGTCAACCCAACACCACCATGCACACTACCTCAGAATGCCACTTCTGTGCATTTTTTGAACACCTGCAGGGATGGTGACTGCTTCTTCCCTGGGCATCTCGTTCCAGTGCCTGACTACTCTTTCAGTAAAGAATTTTTTCCTAAAATCCAATCTAAACCTCCCCTGGCACAATTCGAGGTCATCTCCTCTCCTTCCATCACTAGAGAGAAGAGACCAATGCCCACCAGGCTACAACCTCCTTTCAAAGACTTGTAGAGAGCAAGGTTTCCACTCAGCCTCCTCCAGACCTCAGTTCCCTCAGTCGCCCCAAGCAGGGCATCTGGAAAGCACTTTACAGTCACCTACACTTCAGGCAAGCAGAGCACATATTGTAGCTCCTGTGAACACACAGATATATATCCCACTTCGCTACTGACTTTCCAGACACACTCTATCTCTTGGAAATACCAAAGAATATTAAATTACAAAGACATTTTGCATGGAAAGATTTCCTGAGTTGGCTGGCAAAGGCTCCTTCAGTCTGCATATTCAAGTTTCTCCTGAAGATTTATAACTAAATTAACGTTTGAAATACTCATCTGCCAACCACGAGAAAGAAAAATGTAGCCGTCGATACGCGAACGCTGTTCTTCCCTCCCATCTGCCTGAAGAAGGGCCATTACTCCTACCTGCCAGTGCCACCTCAAACACTGCTGCCCCTCATTTTCTTACTTAACGCGCCGCCTAGGCCTCGCCACCCGTACCAGGTGCCTGAGGGACCAGTTAGACAAGACCACACAGCCATGAGCACTCCGACTCGGGGAAGAAACACCAGCATGTCCCTCCTTCCCCTCCCGCACACGCCCTGCCCGGAAATCCTGGCAGCCGACCCCTGCCGCCTAGGCTTTGGCCTCAGAGCCGGCCCTTGCACCCTCGCCGCCCAAGGGAGCTCCACTGGGCCGAGTCCGGCCCTCAGGTGGCGGCCCGGCCGGCCCGGCCCGTCTGTTCCGCGGGTTTTGGCGCCAAGCGAGAGGCAGCGCTGCTGCGGCCGTGCCCGGTACTGCCCGGCGCCACCGCCCTGCACAGGGTTCGGCGAGCTGCGAGACTTACTGGCTGCCCTCGCCCTCGCCCTCGCCTCGGGGCTGAGGGGATCCGGGCTGGGCGGCGCTGCGGGCCAGGCCCCAGGCCCGAGGGCGGGCAGAGGGAGGGGGGCGGTGTGAAGCCTCCTCCTGGGCTGTTCTTCCCCGGTCGGACGGAGAGCGGCACTGTGTCCCCGCGGCGCACGCTCCGCTGGAGCCTCCCCCTCTCCCCAGCCGCCGGCGCTGCTGCTGCCGCCACCGAGCAGCCTCCCCCTCCCCCCACCCCTCCCCGAGCAGAAGCCGCCGCCGCACCGCGGAGCCGGGAGGCGGCGGGAGCACCCAGGGCAGCGGCCGGCAGGGGTGGCGGTGGAGCGCTGAGGACCACCCGGCACGGAGCCTACTCAATGCTGCACCTTCCGGAGCTGCATGAGGTAAAGGCGGCTCCGGGTCCCGCTTCCCTCCGTCCCTGCTTCCCCCCCCGCCTCCTCCCCGTCGCCCGCGGTCGGCGGGGGTGTGTTCGCGGAGCCGAGTGGTGGGGGGGGGGCTCTTTGTGGGCCAGGCCGGGTGCGGGGTGATGGGGCGAGGAGGGGCTGCGGGAAGAGGGGCTGAGGAGGCATGAAGTTGCGGGAACAAATGGAAAGTGGAGAGTGGCCTGGCCCCCTCCCGGGGAGGGCTCCCGCCACCGTGGGGGGGGCGGGTGGGGGGCTCGGCGCCGGGCGGGGAGGGCTGGCGGGGGTTTTGTTTGTGCTCGCCGCCGCCTCTCTCCCTCCCTCCCTCCCTCCCTCCCCCTCTCCTGTTGGTTTCTCTGCCTCCTGATAGTTTTGAGGCCTAACTGTTTAGGCCTCGTCTCCCGGCTCCGGGGCCGGTGTACCGGCTCCGAACCCCTACCTAAGGGCCGGGAATTTCACTCCTCTGGTTATAACGAGCTCTCGCCCCCGAGACATCCTTCGATCGAGCCCGAAATTTCATTGTAAAATCGTTGGCTCCGAACTAACAGTGTTGGGCTGGAGCAGCCCCGCAATGAAAGGAGGCGCCGGAGGGGAATGGAGGGGCCGGAGTTGTGGGGAGCGGCGGCGGTGGCGGGCCGGACCTCGCTCCAGCGCCGCCCAGGGTGGAGGGATGCTGTGGCGGCAGCGGCGAGGGGCGCAGCCGGCGGGGTGATAACCGGGGCCTTCTGCGAATTGAGGGTGAGAAATGGAAAAAGAGGGTTAGAAAGTCGTTTCCATTCTGTTGAACTTTTGTTTTCTGACCGATAGAGGCCGGTAGAGGATTGTGGAGAAGGAAAGTTTATAACCAGCGGCACCAGGATGGACTTCCCTGCTACCCAACCAAAACCTGCTGCCGATGGTAAAATCATCTACTATCCTCCCGGAGTGAAGGAGATTACGGACAAAATTACCAACGATGAAGTGGTTAAACGGTTAAAGGTGAGTAATTCCGATCACCACTCCCTTCTTTGCAACTTTGCTTCTTAATATAAACATTCCATCATTGGAAAGAACTGCCAGAGTTTCCTTGTCATAGCCGAAATGTCTCCTGCTCGCCTGCAGACTTTTGTGGGAATACCAATTCCTTGCTTTTCCTTGAAAGAGGAGGAGTTATTTCTGTGATTTGTGACTGTACTCTTGTGCCTTCTCATGGAGCCAGAATGGATACTTTAAACTACTAATGTGTGTGTGAAATACTTCCAGAGTTTGGGGAAGAGGTCTGAAGTAGAATCATAAGTAATAATTACCCGGGATGCTACTGAAAAGTATTGTTGGTTAGCTAGAAGGTTTCGATGTGTTCCAAGACTTCAGACAAGCATAGCTGAGCAGGGTAAGCAAGTAAACCCAGTTAAGGTTCTTCTTGACTCAAAAGATACTCACAAACAGTGAAGATGAATTTTTGGAGTTTCTAGATGGAATTTTGAGACTTGCATATGTAAAACCTGTCTCAGATTTTGCAATGTGATATAATACATGCAATTTCTTATTTAGTATAAATGGTGCTTGGCAGAGTTGAAAATTTTCATAAGAGGGAGTGTTACCACAAAAAATGTTCTCTGCTTGCTTGACAGCATCTTGGGAGACTCTGAGGCTTATCTCTGTTTTTATTTTTTTAAATTCCTTTTTCCACTGGAAACATGAAATACTGCTGTGATACAGGAGTATTATTTCTTAATTCTATGCTGAAAAGAGAGAATAAAGTTGAGCATTGGTCAAATATTGGCACAACTCGTTTGTTAGCACCATGGTCTTTGGACCAGAAAGTTGTCGTAACCTAGGATTTGGTCTCATGCCCAGGGTGGAGATGTAGTAATAATCTTTTTAGAGATTAAAAGTATTCTTTCATCTGATGATCTGCTTCCCATCGCGGCAGTGATGCCATAAAGACTGAAAAGTAGAAATCATGGTCAGTTAGTACATTGAAAAATCTCTTACCTATAGATGTGGAGAAAATCTTGGCTTTGTGCTTTGCTTTCAAAGCAGGAAAGCACGTGTCAGTTGTTTCTCTGAAATCAGACCTTCTTGTCCAGTGACAGTTTTGAATGGACAAATCCAACTTAGTATTTCTAAAAATTCCAGTGAAACACCTCTAGCTACAGGAGAAGATCCTGGAGTTTTGATTGTTTGGGCAGAGACATCCAATCAAAGTTTGTGTGGAGGGAGTTGGAGTGCAGTTTGGAGATGCGTGTTGAAATAAGTGTTTTATTTGGTTGCAGTTGGAGAACTTGCAGTGGTGAGCTGTGCCACTCTTAGATAACTGGAATAGTGGAATTTCAAAGCAGTGGATGTATGTTTTGTTGAATTCAGCACTGTGTGTTGGGCGTAATTTTCCAGACAAGAGTTTTTTTTCTGTCATTTTTAATGTATTTTTTAATGACCTCTCAAGACTGATGGGAGCATTCACTTTTCTAGTAGACCTACCATCACTGAAGCAACAGAGGAAGATTTTTCTCATCTTACTGGCACTGGCATTTGGTTTACTGAAATACTAAGAAAATCAGAAGTGCTATACACTTTGGAACTCAACCAATAGCTGTTTTTTCTTTGTCCATGCTTCCTTATATCAATTTGGCTTATAAAAACAAATCCATTTTGCCATGTGGAATATTATGATGATCGCAGTGCCTGGGGTGGAAACACTTGAAAGAGTTTTGTTTAGTTAAAAGATAGCTTTCCACAACTTTATATATGACTTAATGGTAAAAGTCAACTTTAGCAGAATGTACAAATTCAGGCATGAATCAGTCCTTGAAACTGTAGGACTTCTGCCACCTTTTTGGCTGTGCATGACTAAAGATGCTGTGTGTTGCTGAGAAGATGCACGTGTAACTTGGTGTTCTGGCCACCAGGCTTTGTGTCAGTGACTGCACATTTTTGTTCTTCTGGCTTATTGGAGTCATGGTCAAATTAATTGTTGACAAATTTGTGTCCTTATTAGCAACTTTTCTGATATCACATCTGTGTTTTCATGTCCAGACCTCATCTAACGAAGGCTTTTCTTATTATTAGAACTTGAGACGTTCTGGGCACCTGTCCCAGAGTGCCTGAGGAGCAGCTTTTGTGCCAAGGACTATTATAAAGAATGTTTTTCTATCCTTTCCCTCCTCCTCCTTGGGGTTGTGGGTAATAAAATGTAGGGCACATTCTTTAACAGTGTTTTGATGCATCTGTCCTGAAAATGGAAGTGCTGAGAGTTTTAAAATTGACATGTCCTTTCTGAGTCGTGTAGGAAGGAAAGCCTCTGGCTTGTGTATGTATGATGAATAAAACACTAGTTCAGGTGCTTAATGGAGTCAGAGGTACTTTCTGGTGTGTTAGATTACATTGATGGGTCAGTGTTGTCTTAGAGTGGGACAGTATGTGATGTGTAATTTCAGCTATTGAAGAAATGACTTTAACTGTGGTGTGCTGTGGCCAAGGACAAGTGTCCAGTTAATGGACACAATTAAGCTTAACCAAACAGCTGGCATGTAGCAGAGAGTTGAGTCTTACTGTACTTTGACAGCCTACAAATAAAAAAATAATTCTGTTAATATTCCTCTTTACAGTGTATCTGGTCAAGGTATAGAGTGATTGGTTTCAGGGCTGCAAGTCAGATGCTTGTCAGTTCAATAGCGCTTGTTGGGAGAGCTGGTAACTTCTGTTTAAGTGATAGAAGTGGAAAACCATCAAACCATTCTGAGGCACCCAACTTGTCCTCTTTCAGTTCCAAAATTGTGTCACCAAATAAATATAAGTTGAGAACAATTGCACTGCTAATATTATATTGATTCCTAAAAGATAGTTGACATTTTTTTTAACTGACTGTATTTTACTGCCTCATAGAGCTCCAGATTTCTATATTGTTGTCAGTAAGCCACTAAATTTCAGATAAAATCTTCTTGTGACCAAATAAAGTTTTAATGTCATTTATGTAAAACCTTATGGTCGTTGGTAGTAAAATTGTGTGCTCTTAATTATGAGGTATTCTAAAAATAGCCCCATTAATCCAAAATGCAGAGACTGACTTTCTCAGAGATTGAAGCAGCACTTTTGTAGGCAGAACCAGAACTGCCACTGAAAGAGGAGGCTCTGTCTGCTGCGTGTCCCAACCTCTGTTCTGTACCCTGTCAAAAAGCATTTTGGTTTACAGTGTGCTAGACGGATGGGTGAAAAAATCTGGGTTAAAATGTAGGAGAGTGGAAAGAAAACAACCCCAAACCTGTGTTAATTTTAGCCTGAATCATTATCTTGCCTTATTTACTGCAGGATCTCACAGATACTTGTGCTGGTGTAGGGGAAAAAGCAACTTCTTTCTGTGGCAGTTCTGAGGTTCCTAGAGAAACTTCAGAGTTGATTTAAATGTGGAACTTGGAAAATGTTATATTCTGAGAAGATTAGGCTTTTGTGTAAACAATGCATAAGTCTTACTAGATTGTTTTTATACATAAATGCTACATGGTGAGAAGTTCACATATAGCTCAGTGCAGTTTGGTAAAGTGTACAAGAAATCTGTAGCCATAAAAGAAAACGTTCGTATCTATAGGTCAAAGAAAGTGCTGCACTATAAATGTAAGCAACACTCATCCACAGTATATGTTAAAGGTGCATTTAACCATATTCTAAAGATATAAAAGTTTCTGAAATGTTCCAAAGTAAAAGGAGTAATCTTAGTTTCTGCATAGAGTTTTTTCAAACAAAGATTTAAGGCAGTGTAAAAACCTGTTTTGGTGAAACTAAGACATAAGTTAGAATTTGTTGAGGATATCTGTGTTTTAACATAGCTGAGGTTAGGATTCTCTTTCCGGGTAGATTTTGTTGTTGTTCTTTTAGGGAGTGATTTTTTTCCTTTTGTTTTTCTATCAGTCTTGTTGCTTTTCCCATGGTGGGTGACTGTCTGGCAAGGCACTTTCTATAAGAGTTTCTTTCCCCCACCCTTTCACTCTTTCCCCAGTTCTGCCTCTGCTACCCCACCCCAACATCTAGCTTGTGATCATCTAGAGAAGTTAGCTCTCCTTATGTGCCTTGAAGTTTTCCTTATCTTGTTCCGTGGCATTTCTTCGTTATCTGATATGTATTTGTGCCAGAGTGAAACAAGCACTCCCTCTCCTTCTTCCCATTGTCTTTGTGCATGTTTCTCTGGTTATTAGATGTTACCCTCTTTGTAGTTGGGCCTGTTGTGTCCTTATCTTTGGAAGATTATCCTTTTATCACTAGAAAGGGGTAATGGTAATTTCTCATATTATGCACAGGTATTTTTTAGGGATCTGTAACCTAATGGTAAAATGGATCAAGGTTGCCTTTTTGCTGTTTAAATGTTTTGGAGTAGACTGGAGTTACGTGGTGGTGATGGTGGGGAATGCTTCTCTTTATTTTTTGCATTAATGGTCACTCTCTAAGACTGTAGTTAGATCACAGAATGTCGGGGCTGGAAGGGACCTCCAAAGATCATCTAGTCCACCCTCCCTGCCAGAGCAGGATCACTTATACCAGATCACACAGGAAAGCATCCAGGTGGGTCTTGAGTATCTCCAGAGAGGGCAACTCCACAACCCCCTGATTTGGTTGGGGTAAGCAATTTGGCCAAGGCAGGAATTATAAAAAAATAATTATTTCCCCAATAGTCTGCCCCCAAGCTAAATACAAAACTAGTTAAATTTTATTTACAGGTTCTAATTCGGTCAGGAATCTTCACAAGGATGCTTATTGGCAATTTTAGTAGTTTAGGAAAGTCAGAAAATGGGTAAGGCTAAGCTACAAGATAGCTTTAACCTACCTATAGATCAGACTGAGCAGGGAGCCTAAGGAAAGACTGATTTACTCATGAGGTTGGAGTAGGAATGTAGAGATGACCCCTGCTGGCTTTTTTCTGCCTCTGAAACTGCGAGCTATAATCCAGTTGTGGATCCACATGGCAAAGTCCAATGTGAATAAAACCCACTAAAGTCATAAGTGGCTGTAGACACAACTTCCATGAGGCGGATCTCAACGCAGTGAAAAGGCTGTACTGCTCGTGTGATCCTATGAACAGCAATTTATGGCAGAGGCTGGGTCCTTCCAGCAGGAAGCCAGGATACAGTAGTCCGAGTTGATGCTAGGTCTGGGTGCTGGAGGTGACTCTCTCAGATAGAACCTAATGGACTTGCCAGGCTTGTAGTCTTCCAGAGAGAACTGCACAGAACGGTGCAAAAGCAGGGATTGCATGTGCTTTCTCATCACTTTTGTTTTAAACTCCTAGACAACGTGTCCAATGCCATATATATACTGGGCACAAAGAATCGAGCCAATCACCAGCCCAGATTCTCACGAGAGTACGTTTGTGGAAAAGGAAGCCTTTTGCTGGTCCCCGTTCAAGTCCACAGTGGTGGAGGAAAGAGTTTCACACCTCCTCCTTCCCCCTTTGAAACCTCCAGAGATGGAGGAGGGGGAAGGGAGTTTGGAGTGCACTGCCACACCCCCTGGGCAGCCCTTTCCAGTGTTTTGTCACCCTCGCAGGGAAAAAAAATTCCTCCTCATGATTACATAGAACTTCCTATGCCTCAGCTTCCCCTTGTCCTCTCAGTGGGCATCACCGAGCAGAGCCTGGCTCCATCCTCTTGGCACTCACCCTGCACGTATTTATAAACATTGATGAGGTCACCTCTCAGTCTCCTCCAGGCTAAAGACCTCCAGCTCCTTCAGTCTTCCCTCGTAAGGGAGATGTTCCATTCCCTTCATCATCTTTGTGGCTCGGTTCTGGACTCTCTCAAGCAGTTCTATGTCCTTGAACTGGGGGGCCCAGAACTGGACACACTACTCCTGATGTGGACTCACCGGGCAGAGTAGAGTGTGAGGAGAACCTCTCTCAACCTACTAATCACAGCCCTTTTAATACACCCCAGAATGGCATTGGCCCTCCTGGCCATGAGAGCATGCTGCTGGCTCAACCTCCCGTTCACTAGAATCACCAGGTCCATTTCTCCTTTGCTGCCTTCCAACAGGTCAGTTCCCAACCTATACTGATACCAAGGGTAATTCTTTCCCAGGTGCAAGACTCTACACTTGCCCTTGTTATGAAAAAAGATGACCCTTTGCTCTGATTTAGCTATGTTTACTTTTTTTGTTCAAAGTAACTGATATAAATGAGAGTGTTATCTGGGAGAAGAAAACGTATTTTCTAGTGTGACGTAGACTACAATTTGGTATGTTTCAAGGGAAATGTTTGCATATTAAGTATGTTTGATTTGTTAATAAACACTTTGCTGACAATACTTACATGACATGGGTGTTTTCATGGCTTAGACATCTGACTTGTATATGCTTATGTGTTTGTGTTTAAGAATTTTAGGTAGTTTTGTGGACATCATATAGCCAGGTTGCAGAAATGAGCCACAGTTAAGTATTCTAACAATTAAAAAAACTTCTATTAATTGTATTTAAGTGCAGACTACAGTTGGCAATGTTCTTGAGCTGTTACTGGCCACATAAACCTAAAATCAGATTTCTAGTTTGGTTTTGTGCATAGTTTAGTCTTTTTTAATTAGTTTGACTCTAGTAACAATCAGTTTTTCTTTAACTAGGACAGGCCACTAGTATGAGAAGAAGAAATCTCATTCTGTTTTGTGGTTGTTTTTTTTTTTTTCCCAATGGATTATTAACTGTTTGCTTTGTAAATGTCCCTATTTTATCAGTCCTTAGAAAAACAGACCATGTAGGCTCATCAACCAAGTTTACCCTGATGTTGCTGAACTTCACATTTCAAAAGACCCTTCAGTTTTGTATCTGATAATTTTCTCATGTCTCAAGTACACCAGTAATTAATGGCAATTTCACATGCATTGTATTATCCAAATGTTCTCTCAGCAACAGTAAGGTAAATATACTATGGAGGGAAAACGAAGGTTTCTCAGTTAGCAATGACAACTTCTGATGACTGACCACCAAAATGGAAAGTAGTTCAAAATTCTTTATGTCCTCATTTATTTTATTATAAACTTGGAAGAACTATTAATTTTTTTCTAGAGCAAATGCCTTTTTTGTGAGGCTAGGATGTGATGTTAACCATAGTTAAGAGAGCTACTGAAAGGGAGAAAACCAAACACCTAAAGGACAAGCTGGCTTCATATGCCTGATTTGGCTTTTGTAAAAGGTGACTTCTGAAATGACTCTTGCACTTTCTGTGTTCCAGTCAGAAGTTCCTCTGTTTTCAGTTAGGTTTCTGATGCCTGGCACATCTGCAAACCAGGCCTCATCATCTCTGCTTAAGAACCCAGAAGATGACAAATGTTTTCAGTAAACTCTGAACAAGCATGGCACAGAAACTTTATGATAGGTGGGATGCTAACATGCAGATCTTCAGGCTTGTTTTAAAGCATGGCTTAGAATATTTACTTGCTCCAACATTTTTCTTCAGTTATAGCCTTCCAGCTTCAATAAATAAGAAAGATGTCCTCTGGGCGATATGTTTCTCTACCAAACAGCCTTGATTAACTCCAGAGCAAGTCCTTTCTCTGGACTAAACCAAGGAATTGCTTCAAATTTTTGGTTGTTTGCTTTTGGTGGTTTGTGGGTTTGGGTTTTTTGCTTGTTTGTTTTTAAAAGGTAAAAAAAAAAATGGAAGGTATGTAATCACTTCCTAAATATTGTACTGACATTAGGATTGAGCATGCTGACTAGAGATTAAAGTACAAACTTGTCTACCTTGGAGAAGATGAGTAAGAATCATGATGAAAACATACAAAATAACAACTGACAGATAGTAAACAATGAATCTCTGATTTTTGTCCTCTCTTGAAGGAAGAATCATAGAATTATTTTGGTTGGAAAAGACCTTTTAGACCTTCAACCATTAAAGATCATTAATTGAAAATGAAACTTAAATTGTTGAAGGCTAAGTATTTTGTAGGATCATAGTAGAAGACTGTGACAGAGCACAGCTGATCTGATGTGCTCTTTTAATATAAATAATGATATACTTTATAAATCAGTTACTTTAGGTGCTGTGTGTGCGTGGTGTTATGGGTTTTTTAATGTTATAATGTAGGAGGCTTGTGTATTCAACTGTTTCAAATAAAATTTGGATGCAAAGTCCTTGACATCACTGCATTCTTATGAGGAGTTTGTATGCCTAAGTGCAGAATAGCAGAAGCTGTTTTGTTTAACTCTGCTCAGAGACTCATAAACAAAGTGTTAATCTCACAACAGCTCTATGAACTGAAAGAAAAGTTATCCCTTAGTTTGCAAACAGTAATATGGTTGATAGGAAGGGAAATCAGACATCATCTGATGCTACTTTTCATCCTTGTCTGTTTGAATCAGTTCATATTATTTCTCCTCTTAATGCCTATGTGCATCTTTTGCTATCAAAAAGAAAAACAACAGATGAAATGGTTAGCAGATAGTTCATTCACAGTGTATATTACAGCTGTTTCGGTAGTTAAAGAAACCAAGCTCTTGTCTAGTCCCCAATCTATGTTAAACTTTCTGCATATGTGAATTCTTTTCTTGACTGCAACATCATCTTGATTACCTAGAAATCTAAAACACATGCTTATTATTGGTGTCACTCAAAGCAGTGTGTGTTTGCTGGCCCTGCAGCTGCACTAAACTAACGAACTGTATTCCCACTGCTGTGCTGACATCAGAATTTGGCTGCTGCAAAGATGTCTTAAGTATGATGAAGTATTCTTAAAGGTAAACAAAGATAAAGTGGGTACAAAGCATGTTCCTGCTTAGAAATGAAAGCTGAAAACTTTGTAGTATCTAAATAGCAAGGGATATCCTAAGCATATGTTTTATTTATGTGAGACAGATGAGAGGTAACTTATCTGATGGAGATGTCAGAGCTGCAGTGTTAGGATCAGTTTTGCAGCCATGGTGGAGGAAAAACCTATTCAATTCTACTATGAAGGCTGCTCAGGCTGTTTAATATCTTGCTTACTCTCAAGTGACTTCTCATTTCCTTCTAGTTGTTTAGTTATATTTCCTAATCTTAATGCTGCTGTGTTGTCTTTTGTGAGCAGAGCCTGTCACCTTTTGCTGAAACACTCTTTGTTAGTCATTAGCAATTTTAGGCCTTACAGTATCTTCTTTTGTGTCTTATATTTTCATACTTCATGGTAGAAATAAGACCTATGTCCAGGAGATTTATCAAAATTAAAGGAAATGGTGGAAACAGAGAAAAAGTTTTGCACTGGCAAAATACATTAATAAGCATTAGTAAGACTTGTGTCTTTTCCATTTACAAATGATTTTTTGTTGCTGATACAGACATTAAAGATGAAAGAGAATATTTTAAGATGGGTTTGGAGAAATCAAACGTTTGTGGAGTCTTTCCCCACTCCTTTTCTGGCTAAAGCACCTGAAAGATGCACGCAATTAAAAGGAGTAGTGTTTAGTAGTGTTATTATTTCTTGCAGTCATTAAAGAGTTCCCTTTCCTCTGCAATTGCAGGCTCTTTCTTGCAGCTTTTTATGGAAGTAACCTGATTCACCATCATTGAATAGCCTGAGATCTGCAGGTGTACAGTATTTTATTTTATTACTATTATGTAACCTACTGATTTTTTTTCACTGCGTCTTACATACAAGACAGTCAAAGGGACAAATTCAAACTTGTAGGTACTGAAAATGTTCTACTGTAGTTTTAAATGTCTGAGAATGAGTCTTTTGAAATGGAGCAAAAATCTGTGGTTGAGGCCTGGAACACAAGCCTTATGAGGGGAGGCTGAGGGAGCTGGGGTTGTTCAACATGGAGAACAGGAGGCTCAGGGGTGACTTCATTGCTGTCTGCGACGAACTGAAGGGAGGTTGTAGCCAGGTGGAGGTTGGTCTCTTCTACCAGGCAACCAGAAACAGAACAAGGGGGACACAGTTTCAAGCTGTGCCAGGGGAGATCTAGGCTGGATGTTAGGAGGGAGTTCTTGACAGAGATTGGCATTGGAATGGGCTGCCCAGTGAGGTGGTGGAGTTGCCGTCCCTGGAAGTGTTCAAAAAAAGTCTGTATGAGGCACTTAGTGCCATGGTCTAGTTGACTGGACAGGGCTGTGTGCTAGGTTGGACTGGATGATCTTGGAGATCTCTTCCAAACTGCTTGATTCTACGATTCTATATGTGATAGTGCATAGTTTGGACAAATGTTTTTAACTTGCTTTTCTAATGAAATATTTTTTTAATCTGATCAGTCAGTCTAATTCTTTTATTACTGATCTTCCCTGAAGTTCCTTTAGTTCAAAGCTTGCTGGCATTTGGGCAGAAGTTTCAGAGATCCAAGATTTGTCTAATTGGTGCTAAGCAGAATAGAGACATCCCAAGTCAGTTTACACAAAGGAAAATGGACCAGCACTGTTAAAGATTTTAAACGGCAGCAGCCCGTGTGCTAGTTGGAATAAATTCAATTAATTCCCACACGGGTGTTTCAGATGTTGTAGGGGGATGTGCTACCCCCTTCCTAACTCTCCAAGCACAGCACCTAAAGGGAAGTGGGCAAGTTATGTAGGAGGATGGGAGTGAGTGATGCTGGAGGCAGCTCTCTTGGAGGAGAGATCTGTTGGAAACCAGCCATTGTTAATTCTGCTGCTTTTGATAAAACTCACTTTATACAGCAGCAGTAAAGGAGATAAGCCTCTAAAATAAAGCACAAAAACTTTTTAATACTCTCTTATTCCACAGACTGCCAAAGGGCTGTGCATGATCTTTTAAAATACTAGTAGTTTTTAAACAAAGTGGTAGAGTTTTAACAGCTAAGAATGATACCTCAGTTCCTTGATCATCTTGATGAAAAATTGCTTATGCAATATGCTGTTACCGAGGGGGTAAATAAAACATTAAAAACAGACAAAAAACCCAAACCACCAAGACAAACCAGGCAAAAGTACCTAAAAATCTCAGAAGATGAACACTTAAGTTCTTCGTTTATTTTCTGTCATACAGTTCTTATGTATTTTTTTCCTGTTTATTTTGACAGCCTAATATCATAATGATGGTACAAATGCTGAGACAAAGTGTGTGCAGTGAAAGTCAGACTTAGGAATTGTTTAATAGAGAGAAAATCTGCAGTTTGTGCTGTATGATGGTATCATAATGTGGAAGTGAAAAGAAGTCTGTTAAGTTGTTCCTTAAAAACAACCCTCCGAAGTGATTGACTTTGTGTTACCAATTTAATGAAAGGAAAATAGGGTGGCATAGTTCCCCTCAACAATTTCATGCTACTTCAGATAGAGTAATTAAACTGGAGGTAAATCCTGTTACGTTGATGCTATTTCGTGGTCTGTGTTTTTCTCTGACTGTTTGAAAATAAATTCATGAACCTAATTATCCAAAAGGCAGTAATGGTTTTCCATCATACACTCATTATTGAAACTTAAGCAATAGTCATAATTTCATAGGGAATTACTTGATGTTAGAATTTGAGAAATATAAAAAAATCTTATTGTGATTTAAAAGAGTAAAACCTGGTAGCTGGTCACCTTATTCTCACAGAGTGTGGTCCCTTTCTCTCAGCTTTAGTTCTGGTTTACCAGGCAATCAGAAAGGATAGAAATTTTCTTTAAAACCTTTGTTTGCCTGAAACAGTGAAAAGGAATTGTCCAGAAAATATGTCCCTTTGTTTGATCAGTGGCACAATATGTTGTAAAGGAAGTTAAAGATGTTCAATTCTTCAGCTGTTGCGGTAATAAGAGTAAAATTGAGTAAGCTGAATCCTTTTGATGGTAGAAACAGATTTCAGTGTTCTGGGGAAAAGTGGAAAAGGTTACCTGGTCCGTTTGGGTGTTGGACAAGTGGCATTTTCTCAGCACTGAATTGCTGCAGAGTTAACATTCCTTCACTTACAAAGCAAAACAAAGGAATGCAAGGCGACTTTAAAGCTTTTTGCTGAAAATACATGTTTATTTAAATACCTTATTCAGTCATCCATTGTAAATGTAGTTGGCATGTGTCACTATTTCTGAAAAACTTCTAATCCAGCACTTCTCTAAAGCTCCCACTTCTGCTATTGCCAGTAGAATTCCAGTGGCAAGAAAAGTAAGTACTATTTTTGCTTGTGTCAAATCTGTAAATGAAGATCTGGGAGCTGCATTTTTGAGCTCTTAGTGGCATTTTTTCTTAGAAAATTTATGTAGAATATGAACATAGGCATAACTTTGCAGCCCAGGGGAAATTGGGAAATGTGGAAATAAGATTTCAGCTTTGTTCCAGTTGGAACTGGTAGTCTAGACTGCTGTAAAGCCATGAGAATTTTGCTTTAGGAAATGGGAGGGTTCACCAAGTACAAAAACTTCATCTTTGTAGAATATATACGAATTGGTACAGCTGGAAGTAGGTCAGTTGAAAACCTAATAAGTTGGTAAAAAAAAAAATCTCTTTGAACTGGTAGTAAAGACCAAATGAAGAGGCACATTTCTAAACCTAAAATGGGAAAGTGAGGGTGGCCTGTGGTGTTTTTCAAAGTTACGCTCTTTCAGTCCTGGCTTTGTTTCACTTTAAAGGTTAAAACAGTTTTGGTCAGATTACAAAGTAAAAGAGTGTCATTTAATTTAGTTTCATTTTGACATCTTTGCTTATTGTTCATAGTTTAGTGTGGATTGGGGCATTCTGGTCTGAGCTGGATTTGTTACGTAGATGAAAGCAAACACATCCTAGAGCTACAGCTCTGAGCCACTCCATTTCTGATGGGAAAACTGGTTTCTGATTATCTGTCTGTGAGGATGGAGTTCTCCACAGCATTTTATCTTGCACTGAAGCTGGCTTGAGAGACGTCTTCAGGGACTCTTGGGGTGGTGCCTCATGAGAAATACTGTGGAGATGTGCCCTAATTGACACAGAAAACTCTTCAGAGTCACTCTGACTTCAGTTTGTATGTGGGCTGTGATGAGTTTAAGTCTCTGTACACTATCTGATGTAATGCCTGTCAGTGCTGTAGTTAGTTAAAGGCCTGGCATCATGCAACAGCCCCATGAAATTTGCTTTAAAACTAGCTTAAAAATTTTAGAAATTAGGAAACTATTCATTGGTAGCATTTTGAGAAGATTCGCTGGGAATTTCTCCACTGCTTTTCATTGTCTTTATAAATTGATAACAAAACTGTGGGCAAAAATAATTTCATCAGGAAGGGGAAAAGGTGGAGAGAGGGCTAAGTAAAGACAGATTAGTTCTGTGGGGTTGGCTCAGTTGTGTGAGCTGACCTGCATAGTAAGTGTTTTAACTGAGTTAAAGGCAAATTAATTTATCTTCAACCAAAAAAATGCAAATCCTCTTTACAGAGTGCTAGAGTTGCGTTTTGGGAGCTTATTGTCCTGCCATTGCTGTACCTGACTTCTCTGCTGCTGCTGAAGGAAATGGTTACTCACCCCCACTGCCACTGTCACCTTTGCTGCTCAGGGAGAATAACAGCTCAAAGTCTTTTGCTTTATTCGAGTCAGCAGCTCTCTCAAAGTTATTGAAATAAATCGAGTTTGTGAAGAGTAAGAGGAGGAAAGTGGAAAATAGAAACACATAGTGACTGTAGGCAAAGAGTTGTAGAAAGGATGAAGTTGCTGCACCAGTAACTGGAGGGTTGCCCTGAATCAAGCACTGGTGTGCTTCACTCTGCTGGAACGTGTGAGAGCATCAACTCCAGTGCCATCACCAGCTAGTTACTTTGCTTGTTTGTGGGCCATCCTTTTCTGCACCAGCCCAGGTGTGTCTGTAGCCTGCAGGATACTGGACTGTAGAACTGATCTTACTTAAAACCACATTTTCCTAGTTTAGTTTTCTTTTGGATCAGTATGACCTGCTGTTGCCTCCCTGCATTGGCAGAAGCTGTGTAACAGTCTTGGGGTATCAGAACTGTTTATTGTGGTGGCAGCTTAATTTGGAATGCTGTGTTCGTTTGGTTTGACCTTACTAAATCAATTTAAAGATTCATTAAACTTGCATCCTAAGATTGGGCTGAAAGCAGTCCCACCCTCCCCTGTGCATTTTTACGGCCATAGTGAGCTGCTTCAAGAAGCAGATCTATCTGAATAGTTTGTCCAGGAAAGATTTTTTTCAGTAGTGTCACCCTAAGAAATTCTACAAGCATCCCTCAACCCTTTGATTTGGTGAGACAGAATTTGTTCACAAAACGAAGTGTGTCCCTTCTTTCAGAGAGTGGCAAATGTTGGAGTGATGGATGAAGCACTACCCTTCCATGTCTGACAGAGTACATAAGATACAGAGAGTGTTCTCTGGTCAGAAATTATGTAAATTGGTGCCTTGGTGATAGGTGAATGTGTGGATTGTGCCGATGCCAATAATTTTGAACTAATGGGAATGTTGTAGAGTTGACAGTGAATTTTGTGATGTTTTAACTGACTGGCTGCAGTAATAGATGGTACAATTCATCTTAATATGGGATGGCTTTCAAAATAAATTGATTTTATATCAGAATTCAGCATTGAAGTGGTAGTCCAGTGAGAGACATTTAGATACAAATTTCCTTTCTCTAGGAATGTTTTGGGTTTTTTTTCCTGTTACTCTCTTTCCCATTGTACAAAAGAAAGAATTGTATGTTTCAGTGTTTTTCAGGCCCCTCTAAGCCTGATGGTCCCCAGTTCTGCATGAGTATTATGATTATGAGATGTGGTCTTTGATGTTACAGCTGGTCTTTTCCTGTTCTGCAGTCCAAACTACTGAGTTTTATGCTGTGACTTGAACTAGAGTAGGCGGCACAGGCCGGTGCTTGCAAACAGATTTGTCTTCATGCCAGCTCTCATTAATTTTTTTTCTTCCCCTTAATACCTGCTGTAGTTGATTATTCTTTAAACAAAGACACGAACTTACAGGATATAGACCTGTCTCTAAGGGAATATGTGTGTGCATATGTACACATACACAAAATTAATCTTATTTCCAGATAATCACACATTCAGAAAAAAATTCTGCTACCCAGCAGATAGCTGGACAGTGCATGATAGCCATAAATAGCTTTCTACCCCCAAGCATGAACACATAAAATGTAAATAGTAGAATCTCTTTGTGTCATCCCAAGGGCAGCGTTGTTAACACTCCACAGAACTCGGAGCAGAACAGACCACAAGTTTAGTAGTGCACATGAAGCTCTTCCAGAATTACTCATGAAAGGTACAAACCCCTTCTTTAAGTGTTTACTCATGTAACCAGTATTTCATAGAATCATAGAATTATTAAGGTTAGAAAAGACCTTTAAGATCATCAAATCCAACTGTAACCTAACTACCCTGACCACTAAACCATGTCCTGAAGTGCCACGTCCACACATTTCTTAAATATCCCCAGGGATAGTGACTCTACCACCTGCCTGGGCAGCCTGTTCCAATGCCTAACTGCTTTTTAAGTAAAGAAAATTTTCCTAATATCCAACCTAAACCTCTGGTGGTACAGCTTGAGGCCATTTCTTCTTGTCCTATTGCAAGTTACTTGGGAGAAGAGGCCAACACTGACCTCACTCCAACCCCCTTTCAGGTACTTGTAAAGAGCAATGAGATCTCCTTTCACCCTCCTCTTCTGCAGATTTCAACCCATTTGCTTAGCTGCTCCTTGTACAATATGCCCTACAAACCCCTCACCAGCCTCAGTTGCTCTTTTCTGGACTCCCTTTAGGACCTCAGTGTCTTTTATGCTGTAATGCTCAGAATTGAGCACTTAACACTTCAGGGTCTTTATAGAGACAGTGTAGTCAAGGAGCTTGCACTTCTGTGGTGGTGTATGCATTGAAATTCTGTAGGTGCCAAATTTCAGTTAACCTTAAAAGTGGATTTCACCTGTTTTATATGTTAGTGATTGGTTTGTATGTGGTAACTTCTATGAAAATTGCTGCATAGAAACATTGCCAGAAGCTATTGGGTGAATTTGTATGGATCATTTTGATAATACAAGTTCTCAGTTTGAAATAATTAGACTTCATCTGATGTTATTGAGTGGGTTTGTGGCTTGCTGGTTTTAGTTGTTTCATTTTGTATTATTAAGTAAACCTTTATTTGTGACTTCCAATTCAGGAAGCTTCAAAGTAATGCTTAAGAAATTAATATGGATATGCTTTGCAGATATTCAGCAGTCAGTAGTATATTTGGATTCCTGGGCTTCAGTCTTTTTGTTTATAAGTAAATTCTGGAGACATCAAGTGAGTCTTGATTCAAAAATCTTCTAATTACCTTTCGAGTCTGGTATATGAAAAAAATCATAACTGATACCACTCATGACCAGTGAATCAAATGATCAGAGGCTTGACCAACAGGAAAAACATGTTGCAAAGGGAAGCTAGAGGAAGGCTAATATCAATCTTACTGTAATCTGTCTTTGTGCTCTGTTAATTCACACCAGAATGCATGCAAACCTCTCATACTGAAAATCGGGAGAAGATGGTCTGGATTTCCTGGGCTTTGCTAAGATAGCTGGCTAGGAGATACTGCTTTCTCACCCCTGAGAAGTTACAAGAATATAGGATGTAAAAGTATGATTGGAAGTGTGTGTCCAGAGAAATGTTCTGGTAAAAACCCTGGCTTTTCTAGTGCTTGGTCTCTCAACACCTACAGCTCCAAAGGAAATGCTATAGTCACAGTGTCACCTATATGCATGTGGCCACTGCCTAATTTGATTTTTACCCCATGATTTTATTACCATCAAGACAGCCCTGTGTGTGAGCACTCAGAGCTCTGATGAAAGACAGATGTGTAAAGCTAGAGCTGAGCAAGGCAGTGATTTCAGACAGACAGCAGAAAGTTTTCCTTCATCCTTCCCTTTAGTACTTCTTTTTGGCCCTTAGTAATAGACAGTACTTACTGGTAGTGAAGAAACTGCCAATAGTAGCATCTAGGAGTAACACCTGGCCTCTCTGCTTGGCCAGGAATTTCAGCCATATAAGGATTATAGTTACTTATTAACATCTGGAAGAGATGTCTGTGATTAATCTCATAATGGATCTATCAGCATTTTGGGTTGGCTCAATATAAATCCTGAAGTATTTTCCTCAATATAAATTACTTGGATGGTAACTTCTTCTTGTCTCCTCCCGTGCCCTTTTCTTTAAGGTGTGATGTGACTTCAGCTTAATGCCTGAGTTTTAGACACTAACGATTGACAGCTTTTGGTTCCTGGTTATAAATCTTAGTCAACAATATTTTCAGGATGTCTGATTAACTCCTGCAGCTATTGAAGTCTATGGCAGACCTCCACAGTCTGTAGACCAAACTGCACTTCCAAAGTTTTGCTTCTTGCTATGAGGATGCATTGTGGAATGTTTCAGTTTTGAATCTAAACCTCCCCTGGTGCAACTTGAGGCCATTTTCTCTCTTTCTATCACTTGTTACTAGGGAGAAGAGACCAACACCTACCTGGCTCCAGCCTCATTTTAGAGAGTTAGGGTGAGCTGGAAGGGCTCCCCTCAGCCTCCTCTTCTCCAGACTCCGCAACCTTAGTTCCATCAGCCTCTCTCACCAGCCCTGTTCTCCGGACCCTTCACCAGCTCTGCTGCCATTCTCTGGACATGTTCCAATACCTCAGTGTCCTTGTAGTGAAGGCCCCAAAACTGAACTCGGTACTCAAGGCGTGGCCTCACCAATGCTGAGTACAAGGGAACAATCACTTCCTGCTGGCCATGCTGTTCCTCATCCAGCTGTTGGCCTTTTTTGGGCACGCTGCCAGCTCATACTCAGCCAGCTGTCAATGTTGAGTTCTTCCTTCCATAGATACAGACTTCTGTTTTTCTTTTCAGAAAATCTTATGACTGTATGATTCTGTTCCTTTTTTTTTCTTAGATAATGGAATTGTACTAATTGGAGAGCTTAAATAGAAAGCAGAATAGAATATAGAGGTGAAAATGTGAAAACATTACACAGTGCAGGTGATGCAGAATATAATTTGGGGGGCTGGAATCTCTGAGGACAGGGTGAGGGAGCTGGGATTGTTCAGGGTGGAAAAGGCTCTGGGGAGCCTTCCAGTACCTGAAGGGGACCTCCAAGAAGGATGGAGAGAGACTGTTGACAAAGGCCTGCGGTGATAGAATGAAGGACAATGGTTTCAAACTAGAAGAGTAGATTTAGATTGGATGTTAGGAACAAGTTCTTTACCATGAGGGTGGTGGAACACTGGAATGGGTTGCCCAGGGAGGTGGTTGAGGCCCCATCCCTGGAGATACTCAAGGTGAGGCTCGACAGGGCTCTGGGCAATGTGGTCTAGTTGAAGATGTCCCTGCTTACTGCAGGGGTGTTAGACTAGATGACCTTTGGATGTTCCTGCCAACCCAAACCATTCTGTGATTCTGTGTTGAGTAGGCTTACCAGGAATGGTCTGGGGAATGGAAGAGTGGGTACTTGGTGTCTGTAGTGAGAATGGAATATGACAAAGTCTACATCTGAAGTCTGTTTCTAACAAACAAAGGGAACTGCATTTCTCTTTACAGTCTTTGGGACATTGGTGAGCTTCGCATGTTTCACCAAGCAGGTTTTTGTTGAAGACTCCTTATTGGAGCTTTTAAAAAGTCAGCCATATTTTGTAAACATTCTTAAACACAAAAAAACCTTGCATGAACACTTTCTATCTGATATGTTGCCTGCTTCTTATCTTAGCAAACTCAGTAGCTATAAAACTGTGTGATTACATATGAGGAATGTTGAGGGACAGGTACAGCAGTTCTGAGCATATCTAGCTGTCCACATGGCAAGAATTTGATGGATCAGATAGGGAAAATAGTTGCAGAACTCTGGTGGAGGAAATCAGGAGTTACTTAAATATCTCAAAGTATTAGAGAAGAATTCACAGGCAAGACTTAAACACAAAATTAAAATAACTGCAGGAAATCAACAAAGCCACTACAACTGTAGGGGGTGGCATTACCATCTAACATAGTATTGCTCACCCAGAAAGGTGTAGAGCTCTGTAGAAGCAGTCATTTGATTTTCTTTCTTTAATTAAAAGTGGTTGTTGAAATTGTTCAGCCTGGGAAAGAGATGGCTCCAGGGAGAACTTCTAGCATCCTTTCAGCATTCGAAGGGGGCTACAGCAGTGCTGGAGAGGACCTTTTGGTGAAGGCATGGAGTGACAGGATGTGGGGTAATGGCCTCAAACTGTAAGATGCTCAATTGAGATCAGATATTAAGACGAAAATTTTCCCCCATGAACGTGGTGAGGCACTGGAAGAGGTTGCCCAGAGAGGCTGTGGAGGGTCCAAGCAAGGCTGAAAATATTCAGAATCAGGTTGGATGGGGCCTTAAGCAAGTTGGTCTATCAGAGATATCCCTGCCCATGGCAGTAGGGGTGAAACTAGATGATCTTTAAGGTCCCTTCCAAGCCAAACCATTCTATGATTCTAATTATGGTACTATTACAAGTTGAATTTATTGAAGAATTTTCCTATTATCCTTTGCTACCTATGTTATAATAAAATACACAGACTTGTAGTATTAATTTTCCAGGCTTATTTATCAGAAATTGAACATCCTACATGTAATAATAACAACTTCAGCATCATCTTGTTGGTGAGCACTGTGGATTTGACTTTCATATTCTTATATCAGCAATATTGGTGCTTTTTATTTTTAGCCTTCCACTCCATTGTAAAGATTTTCTTTGTCAACTTAAACCTATCTTTAATTTTTTTAAAAATTCTTTTAACATGTGTCAGAAATCAGTCTTTATTACTGGAGATACTTGGCATTATTCATACCAAAATAATTTAAACTTGCTGAGTGAACTCTATCAATTACAATACTTCCAATATACTAATTATGCATAATTTAAAAAAATATACAGTAGATGATCTTTAAGGTCCTTCCAATCCAAACCATTCTGTGATTCTATGATATTTTTTTTTTCTCTTTTTAAAGAATTAAAAAATACTCATAGTCAGGAAATCACTCCAAATATGTTTCAGGGTCCAGTTTGTCTTTCAACAATTTTATCCCATGCTTTAAGAATTTCTAGAAACTTTATTTTTAGTGGGGCAGCTTAAAAATAAAATTAATCCAGCAGCCACATACAGAGTAAGCAAACTTTTGTGTTTCACCTTCAGCCCATTCTAGAATGCTCTATTTTTGAGCTTGGTAGCTGAGTAAAGAGAATACTTTCTTTGTGTAGTAGCAGCATTTTCTGTTACAGTTCTTCATTGAAGAGAGCTTATTTGTCTGACTAGAAATTCTTTGCAGGAGGTTATCAGGTTTGATAGACACAGTAGCTGGTACACTGGTTTGCTGCAATGAGATGAGCAGGAATGTCCATATCAACTAGTGCCTTCTGGGAAGCAGGTTCTGGTGTGCCCTTGGTTAGGGGTTTTCTGTTGGTGCTTTTGATTTTGGTTGTGAAATACCAAAACATTTTGCAGTTTTACAGTTCTTATTTCTGTCCAGCATTTCAGACAGGAATGGAAAGCTATGTCTTCTGCAGTCTGGATAATCAATATTAATATAACCAGCCCTGCATTAAAGCTCCAATAGATGGCAGGCCACATATACAGTGCAGTTTTATCACTAGATATGAGTTCATGCTATGATCTCACATAATTCGTTTCCTACTGTTCAATCCTAAGGCTCAGTGGAGTCTAGCTCCAGAAGAAACCAGGAAATTAATGCCATGTCTGAAGAGTATTTTCTTCTTCACCTTGATACCTTGTACTACTGAGAATGATCTTATTATGTGTAATTGCTAGTCATTGAACAAGTTGTATTAAATAAATTGTAATTTCTTTCTTTTCTTGCTGTTGCAGACTGGATCTTTAGCTGTGATTGCACAGCTACAAATATTTTGCATAATTTTCTGCTTCAGTTGGTACAGCAAGTTTTCAACTTAGCACAACTTACTGAAACAGAAAACATGTACTTTTTTTTGGGAAAAAAAAACTTTTTCTGGTCTCATTTGTTGCTTATGTTGGAACACAAACAGGAGATAGAGCATGAAGTGCTTTATACACCCCTTGTATCTGGATGACTTCAGTCAGGAAGACAGTGTGATGTACCAAGGGACACACCTGCACTTTGGTATAGAGGTAGATCTGGATATGTCTTTATGACATAACTCTTTTTGGAAACATGGCCCTCTAGTTGTGTTTGAATGTTTGAAACTAACACAAGATTTTGTTGTTGAAAATTGAACCTAAATTATTCACTTCCAAGTGAATTTGTACATCTCACAGCAGAAATGAAAATGCCATTATTGTTCTTGTCTAGCACCACCTTCTCTTTGGAAAAGGAAATGAATTATCACACGAGTGAGCTGGTTATAAAGAATCCTCTCTCTCACATCTGGAGGCTATTATCAAAGTACTTGAGATACTTTGTATGGAAATAGAAACTCCTTCACTATGGGGAATAGGCTTTTAAGAGTTTTCTCTTGCCCCAGCCATGTGTAACACTTGCTAGTATACACAGGGGGAAGGGACTATTTAATGAAATGCTGCTAACTAATACTATCTTTAATTATCAATAGAATGTTTAAAGAATAGGCTTCTTAGTTATGTATCTATGAATGTGGAAACAAAGTTTCTGAGAACTCAGAAGACTTTCAGTGTTCTAATTTATGAGCCTTCTTTTGAGTACTTAAGCAATTGTTAGACTTTGGCAGGAAAACTGGAAAGAATCCAATTGCAAATCTTTCCAGTAATGAAGACTAGATACTGCTTTAAAATACAATAAAAATTGGTTCTGTGACACCACACTCAAATCATGGATGTGTGAGAGATGGTGGGAAGCTTAAGTATGAAGAGATGGTTTGTTGATAAATGTGTGCACACTTAACCATTATTTGAGAAGAAGTACATATGCATTGTTAAAATGTGATTTGATCCACATTGTTCTAGCTTGTGCCACAGAAAAATCACATAAAATGGGTTAAACCTAGGACAACAAAATACTTAAAGCATTTCCATATAATATAGTAAGGCCAAACTAACGACATTTCATAGAGTCCTGTAATGGTTTGAGCTGGAAGGAGCCTTTAAAGACTGCTTCATTCCAACCATAGGCAGGAACACCTCTTAACAGACCAACTGGTTCCAGGGTCCCATTCAACTTGGCTTTGAACACTTCCAGCATCAGAGCCTCCATGAATTCTCTGGGCAGTCTGTGCCAGTGCCTCTCTACTCCCATGGGGAAGAATTTGTCATGTCTCAATTAAGCTTCTTCCAGTTTGAAACCATTACCCCATTATGTCCTGTCATTACACGTCTTTATCAGAAATTGCGCTCCAGCTCTTCTGAGGCCCCCTTCAAATACTGGAAAGGCTTCAAGAAAGTCTCCTCAGAGCCTTCTCTTCTGCAGGATGAAAAACCCTAACTCTCAGCCTGTCTTCACAGGAAACATGCTCCAGCCCTCCGATCATCTTCATGGCTCTCTTTTGGATCCACAGTTCCACATCCTTTGCGTTTTTAGTACTTCAGAGCTGGACACAGTACTCCAGGTGCAGGGGTCTCACCAGAGCAGAGTAGAGGGGGAGAATCCTCTCCCTTGACCTACTGGGTCACATTTCTCAATGTTTTTTACTCTGAAATTACTTGGGTTGCATAGGCAAGTATTGTCATGCATCAAAAGATGATTGTGAACAAGAATTAGTTTTTGTTAATGACAAACCATACAGTGATGTAGTACTCTGCACACTTGAGAACCTTTTAGATGTTTGAGAAACAAGAAACTTGATGAGGAGAGTTGGTTGAGCATAACCAAGGAGGATTTCACTGAATGAATAACTGGTGATCACCTCTTATGCCAGCTTAGAGGTAAAACTAGGTTTTGGGGAAGACTACTAGGATTTGGATATAGCTGCTCATTCCTGGGTTTGTGTGCTTGCTATTATTAAGGTTAAGAATTTGTGTTACTATTAGGTTGGTAGTTGCAAGTTTGAGTACTGGAAGGCCTTTAGAGTTCGCTTCCAACCCAAACCATTCTGTGATTCTTCCTTTCCTGGTCTTGGCATTGAATTTTCTCTACCTTCCCTTTCACTATCTCTGGAACAATTAGATCTGACAGTGATCTCTTGCTATGCCTGTCAGAAAACTATCTGGATTTTTTTCTGAGGTTTTCATCCAGATCATCAGTAAGTTAAAATGACTCATGGAGTTACTCAACAGGTGTAGGATTCGGTGTAAAACATGTGGTAGCCTTGCATGGCCAGAAGCAGAGCAGAGTGAGTAATGGGAAAGGGAGTAGGAGGTGGTGGCAGCGAGTGGTTAAACTGAATCTCCATGTCATGTGGAACCAAATCCATAGCTACTGGAAGAGGGGTTTGAACTATGTACTGCTGTGATACTGTGTGTGATACTGTGACTTCTGGCTGGCAAACAGGTCTGAATTTCTGTCTGTGCTTTGTCTTCCTTTGCTATTTTTCACCCTTGTCAGTAGGTACAGAGCTGTAAGAAAGATAGTGCTCCAGCCAGTTACAAAGGAAATTCTGTTACATTCCAGGCTATTAAAGTTGTTTATAATCTACATTCTCCTTAATGACACATCTTTACATCTTCAGAGCAAACAAAAGCACAGCCTGTTTTAATGGAGTAAGGGGTTTTATTTATTTTAACAGCTTAAAATAGTTCCTATTTCCTAAGAAGGGAGAGATGAAAAATATCTATCATGAGAACAGCGAGTGTAAACAAACTTAGAGGATGTTCTGATTTGGAGTTTACCTATCTAAAGAGTAAAGAAAGTATCATTTGGCTTGGAGGAAAAAGCACCTCACTATTATAGTAGTGAAGGAACTGGGGTTGTGTTAAAATGGTTTTGAATATTCCAAATCTTAATACAATAAGAAATAATCAATAATGCCATCTAAAATACTCTCTTTTAAGCAAAATGTTGTATTTGTCAAAGTTGTAGTAATAAGGAAGAGCGTGGAGTATTTTCTTTACACATCATGAACCTGATGCCCTGCCTCCCCCACCATGGGCTTGTTCATGGCCAAAGACTACAAAATTTAGCAGAGGCTCTGATAACAGTACTGGGATTATCTTTTACTGGGATGGAGGGACACTTTAACTTCCTTTTGTGCTGTTGTAATCTTAAGAAGCATGTTTGGGGAGTGTTGGTTTTTTTTTATTTCTTTGTTTTAGAGTTTGTTGTTGGTTGGATTTTTCTTGGGTGTTTTGGGGTTTTTTTGAGTCCTTTTTTGCAGCCCTATAGCAGTCTATACAAGTTACTGTAATCAAGATGTCAGTCTTACGTGATTGATTTTTGCAAGGCAAAATATTCCACTACTATTTAAATCACATATTTGTACTCTGAAAGACATTTTTTGATTAAGGCAACTTTAGGATATTAGGAAGAAATTCTTTACAGTAAGAGTGGAGAGACACTTGGAACAAGTTGCACAGAGAGGTTGTGGATGCTCCCTCCCGGTGTTCAAGGCCAGGCTGGATGAGGCCTTGAGAAACCTGGTCTAGTGGAAGATGTCCCTGCCCTTGTGGCAAGGGGGTTGGAACTAGATGATGTCTAAAATTCATTCCAACCCAAAGCATTCTATGGACTACTTCTTACCATTTTATTTAACTGTATATACTCTCCCTCCCCCCTCTCTGTCTGTTGCATTTATTATACTGTTCTTGATTTATATCAGAACTGGAATTCTGCTTTGTGTTCATTATTAATTATTGCAACCTCTCTCCCAAATGGTTAGCAATACTTGTTTTGATTATGATGCTGTATGTGTGTGATACACACTTTTGTAATTAACCATGAAATAAATGTATCAAAAAAGTTACAAGAATTCATTAACTGCTCAGTAGACTCTTTATAATATTACAAGTAGTAGTCAGGCTTTCTGCTTTTTCACAGGTCAGATTAGTTTAACATCTGGGTTCCTGGAAAACGGTCTCAGGAGTTCACAGTATCACAGTATTATTAGGATTGGAAGAGACCTCAGAGATCATCAAGTCCAACCCTTTACCACAGAGCTCAAGGCTAGACCATGGCACCAAGTGCCACGTCCAATCCTGCCTTGAACAGCTCCAGGGACGGCGACTCCACCACCTCCCCGGGCAGCCCATTCCAGTGCCCAATGACTCTCTCAGTGAAGAACTTTCTCCTCACCTCCAGCCTAAATCTCCCCTGGCACAGCTTGAGGCTGCGTCCTCTCGTTCTGGTGCTGGCCACCTGAGAGAAGAGAGCAACCTCCTCCTGGCCACAACCTCCCCTCAGGTAGTTGTAGACAGCAATAAGGTCACCCCTGAGCCTCCTCTTCTCCAGGCTAACCAATCCCAGCTCCCTCAGCCTCTCCTCGTAGGGCTGTGCTCAAGGCCTCTCCCCAGCCTCATCACCCTTCTCTGGACACGCTCAAGCATCTCAATGTCCCTCCTAAACTGGGGGGCCCAGAACTGAACACAGTACTCAAGGTGTGGTCTAACCAGTGCAGAGTACAGTTGTTCAATGCAGGTAAAATGCTGCAAGATAGTGGTAAATTGCAAGACTGTGACTTCTTTGCTTGTGATCTGACAATTGGCCAAACCCCCAAAGAAAAGCCCAGTGTAGGTTAGTCCCCAGGGAAAGTATAGCCAGTTAAAGTGTTTGCTTAGTCAGAGGGGTATTGCTACACACTGCCTTTCCTGCTTGAGCTCTGCGTCTCTTACGATTTATCTGCTGTCACATGGAGAAACCCTGATCTCTGGCTTCACTTGGTGAGCAGGGTATAAAGGAGGAAGCAAATGGGTTTTGCCTCAAAGAGCACACAATATGATTTCTGTAATCTTTTGCTCAACTTAGGTGTTTAGTTTGTTTTTTTTTCTAAATTATTGAGAGTCAGTTAAGTGTCTTCTTAGACAGTATAGATTAAAGATACAATTGGTGGTGGAAATTGGGTGATAAAATGTCATTTCCTCGAGCTGCTCACAGTACCAGGAGAGTGCTGTGTTTTGTTTTACTGACAACAGCAAAACTTCACAGACATGGGCTCCTTTCCAGTTCATTGTTTCTCTGATTCACATATGCCCCTTGCTTAATTTGTGCATCTACTTCTGTGTAGCTACAGCTCTGATAAATGTGTGCCCTGAAAAGGGATTGTTTGCACTAAAGAAACCCTGAAAGAGGATGCTGCTCTGGAGCGTATGCTTCTGCAGTCAGAAAGCAGCCTCAATTCTTAAGCTGGAGATGCAGCTGGCCCATTTCTACCCACTTGTACGTGCAGCCGGTTTTCTGTGCATAAATGGCACTCCTGTCTTGAAGGCATGTTAAGAGAGAGTCCTTTGGCTGTTGTTTTGGTAGATAAAGCAAACCACAGTCCTCTAAGAGTCTCCTTACAAGAAAAGGCTTTTGAGACTCCTCTGGTAACTACCTTCTATAGCTCTTTCCCATTTTAGATGCCCTTTTTTTTCAATCAGTAAGGGTAATCAGGCCCAGGTGATGTGTTTCAAATCAGCATTTAGTATTTTTAGCATTTCATGAGTTGTATTGCTGTTTTTTCCTTTCCTTGACTTGGAAGTACCTCTGTCATATCCTGCGGTTGCATTTTCATTGTTCTCATGCACATAGCCTGTTGTTGGCTCATAAGCTCTTTACATTTGCTTAATAAATGTCCATCTTTATCCTCTCCCCGTTGTTCCCAGATGATAAGCTCTTAATAGCACAAGTTACTGATTTTTAAGCACCAAGCATATGGGCATTTAGCAATGATTAATTTTTTTGTATTTGTGTTCTCATATAACGCCTTGGCCTCTGCTGCCAGTCCCCATTGTCATTATGCTTCATTCCTACATCTTGTGCTACCTTTGTTTATGGAAATAGCAAATAGGTCAATTATGACACTATTTTCCACCCCTGAATTCATTCGGATCCAAAAAGGTCATTTCAGATAGTAAGCTGAAGATGAGCCAGCAGTGTGCCCAGGTGGCCAAGAGAGCCAATGGCATCCTGGCCTGCATCAGGAACAGTGTGGCCAGCAGGACAAGGGAGGTTATTCTTCCCCTGTACTCAGCACTGGTCAGGCCACACCTTGAGTACTGTGTCCAGTTCTGGGCCCCTCAATTCAAGAAAGATGTTGAGGTGCTGGAACATGTCCAGAGAAGGGCAACAAAGCTGGTGAAGGGCCTGGAGCACAAATCCTATGAGGAGAGGCTGAGGGAGCTGGGCCTGTTTAGCCTGGAGAAGAGGAGGCTCAGGGGTGATCTTGTTACTGTCTACAACTACCTGAAGGGGCATTGTAGCCAGGTGGGGGGTGGCCTCTTCTCCCAGGCAACCAGCAATAGAACAAGGGGACACAGTCTCAAGTTGTGCCAGGGTAGGTATAGGCTGGATATTAGGAAGAAGTTCTTCACAGAGAGTGATTTGCCATTGGAATGGGCTGCCCAGGGAGGTGGTGGAGGCACCGTGCCTGGGGGTCTTCAAGAAAAGACTGGATGGGGCACTTAGTGCCATGGTCTAGTTGATTGGATAGGGCTGGGTGCTAGGTTGGTCTGGATGATCTTGGAGGTCTCTTCCAACCTGGTTGATTCTATGATTCTATGACTAAGGAGACAGTGTTAGGCCAAGCTTCATCTCTTCCAGCACCCTCACTTTTCACGTGACTCAGTGTGATGCTGTTCTTGACACTCAGACAAATTCTCTGTCATGTTTGTCCTTGCCTAGAGACTTGGATAATCATATGAAAAGAAGTTTATCAGGTTAGCTAAGTAATTCCCTTTTATGCATTACATTGTTTTTCTTAGCTTCTGTGTGTATTTCACCTCTCCACTGGGTTTGAATTACAAAATTCTGTTGATGTCAGGCTGTTCGATGCATTGACAGGGTCACCTTTCTTAATTATTAGGTTAACTTTTGCTAATTTCTGCACAGTTGATACCCTTTTGGTTTGGTGGTTAGTTTATGTGGGCCTTTTAGTTGTTGACTTGTGTTTTTTGTTACAGGGTGGTTTTTTGCAGTTGTCGTTTTGTTGTTCTTGGTTTCGTTTTCCCCTAAGAAAAGCAAATGAAACCTGTTTTGCTAAGTTTGTGATTTGTCAGATATTCAGAGATTTTGAAATACCAATCATCTGGTCCTCCTGATTTGAGTGTTTTGATTTTCGATTCTTGTTTTTAACCACAAAGTAATTTCCATTTTTCTGTGTTTGTTTGGTGGTTCTTGCTGATAGGACTATATCTGAGGGTGTCCAAGACTCCTAGGCTCCTAAATCTATACCATGTTGAGTATTTTTTGCAGTTATGCCTATCTGTGGATTTTGCTGTCTTTTACAATTAAGTCTTAGTGAAAGAACAGAATTTATTGTTAGTAGCTAATGGCAAGGGTCACTCATAATACTGCTTAAATCATAATGGGGGGGAGAGGTGGAAAAAGAAAAGTACTCTGATGGCGGAGTTGAAAATTGAAGCATTTGGATGTACTTGGATTTCAGCCTTCTCTTGGCATCTCTCCCTGAGCTGTCTAGGCTCTTGAATAATCATCTGGGCTCACATCAGTTTGGGGAAGTTTTACTTCCAAATTTATGTTGTATTTAATGGTAACACTGAGGTTAACTTCTAATATTATTCCTATAGTAATAAATTATTTTAAATTCTTGTGGTTGTTAAATTTCTGCTTTCAATGATTGCAAGGTAAAATTTGGAAAACTTACCTTTCCCTAGTCTTTCTTTAAGATAAGGGTGGTTAAATGCTACTTCTGAATAAGCTGCTGAAAAAAAAGTAAAGCAAATGGAACCTGCAAACACCTTCCTCATGCTGTGACTAGCTTGAAGGTTAGTGTTTGTCCTGCCAGCAGTAGCAGGGCTTTCCTAAATCTGCCTGCTTCATCCTCTCTCCAAGCGCTATTTTGAGTCCTTCCTCTGTGCACACTGATCACCTAGCCCTCTCTCTGTTTATACAGCTCTTCCTCCCTATAATATTGCAGCCATCAGTGTTTCAGCAGTAGCTGAGCTTCCTGACCCAACAAACCATTCAGCTATGTGGTCATTAAACACAAACGAAGACCTGAGCAACAAAAGTTAGTGCTCCTGTCTGAAGGGATAGGTCTTGCACAAGAGCCACATGCAGCTGAGTCAGTGAAGGCAAGCCACTGTGCTGATTTATTATCTTTGAACACAAGCTGTGTGTAAACTGCGTATGAGGTGTGGGCAGACCATGAGCAACCTTTGGCTGCCTATAGTCTGTGCTTCAATGCAACTGAAAGGATGAGGGTCTCAGAGCAAGCTGCAGGTAGAGTTTATCTTGCCTTATTTCAGGTGTCTACGCACAGAGCTGCTTTCATGGTCAGCACAGAGAATTCCAGGGCAAAACTGAGCTGACATCTGTAGATGTCATCATAGACATCTGCGCTTGAATTCAGTCGTGATCTGTGCCTTTCTCTCTAGTGGGTGAAAGGGTAGCCTGGAGTGTCTGGCTTGTACAGTGCCTGTTTTCATACAGGTCCCAAAAGCTTAAATTCTTCCATCTTCAGTATATTCATAATGTGCAAAGAGTGACTTTGCAGTCTTAGTTTAATTGGAGTAAAGTTGCATGCATTTCTGTACTATCTCCAGTGTTACAATCCTAGCATTTCCTTTGCATGCTTTGTAGAGCTTGAGAGAGTAAAATACTGGTCCTATGATTAGAATTTCAAGGTACTGTGGTAAAAATGACAATAATGAAAGTGTCTAGAATGGGTCTTACATCTTTATTTTTGCAAGGCAAAGGAACTAAATCAGAAGCAGGGCAGAATTAATTTAATTGTTAATCTGACTAGATGTATTTTGTTTACATTTGCTAGCAATTAGTGTTTAAATTGAATGCTTAATTGTTTGGAAATGAATGATGTCATATTAATATATGTAAATGGTACTGTCCTCTCCTGCCTTTTGCAAAGAGGGCAGTGTCTGTTTTCTGTGATGGAAGCTCCAAAGTCCAAATAAGTATTAGTGCTGTAGCTAGGGTTATTCGGACTGTACATCAAGACTTCAGTTTGACAGTAATAGTGTAATTTGAAAAAGCAGTCAGATCCTGTCATAGTTCAATCACTTTTTCCTGGAATAAAAACTGGCTTAGTATGATGATAATTAATACCTAAGTCTAAAATAAGCACTTCATATTCTGCTAGAGAAATATCTATGTGATGATTGAGTCAAAACTCCTCCAAGTGGAAACTCCTTTTAGACCTTAAATGAAAAGCTTAATACAAAGAGGAATTAAAGTGAAATTTTGGTTGGTTTTTGGTGTGGTGTTGGTTGGTTGGTTGGTTTTGTTTTGGGTTTGGTTTTTTGCTTGTTTGGTTGGGGAGTTTGTTGTTGGTTGTTTCTTTTTTTAAGTGTTTTTTTTTTCCAGTTAAAACGAGCATAGTTAGCATAAATCAAATGATATCTTGAATGTAATTTGCTTTAGCAGAGTACCTATTATATGAACAACTTCAGTAGAGAAGGTTTTTCTGAACATGGAGATTCTTGGGGGGGAAAATTGTGCTAAAATCTGTCTTACAGTAGCATTTTGTGTTTCCTCCCTACAGTCATGTGTTTCCTTCCCCCTGGTTCAATGAAATATTAACCACAGCCTTGAATTTTTTTCTAAACTTGGCTTTACTTGCTCTGTCATATTCCCTCATTGTTGCACTTGCATATATCACTAGCTACATGAGTGGTTTCCACTTTGAGCTTCAAAGCAATTTAAAACCTTAAATTATTTAGATCTTTAGTCTTTTTGTGTATGTACAGTTTATTTTGTGTGTTCAGTTTCATTAGCAGATTCTTTTAGTAGATAATTTGTAGCCATTGCAATTAATACTGGTACTGCAATGGTGTGGCTAAAAGATGTGGCTAAACTATGAAAATCATTCAGAGCCAGTTATGAGCAGTTCTTCATGTTACAGCTTCTTCAGAAGATTCTATCAGTGTTTATCAAGCATTGTCCAACTTTTGCATACTGCATCTCTTCTCTGCGAAAGCCCATAATTTTCAACAGGAAATGGAGCTATAGGAAATGTACAAAGAGTGGTAACCATGACTACAATATCATTTAAGATTGATTTTTGGGAAGGGCTGGATCAGTATGCTTAACTTCAGATGTTAATATTGATTTTGTATCCCAACTAATACCAATTCCAGGTGATTAGAATTGACTCTGTCACACCTTAACACACAAAATTACTTTGCAGCGTGTTGTCATTTTTGTTTCCTTGTAATGGAAGTATTTGTTAAGTCCTAGCCCAAGCCTTTCCAGTAGACACACTACAAACATGGGAGAAGGAATCCTAGAATGGCTTGAGTTGGAGGGGATCTTAAAAGATCGTGTAATTCCAACCTAGGCAGGTACACCTGCTGCTAGACCAGGAAGGGAAGGAAACAAGACAACAGATGGCTGCGGAGGGAAAGGCAGTAGTACCCCAGGAAGTCGTGAAACTGTTGTTGATCAGAGTGGTGTACTTGAGGATGTGGACTTCTGCCACAGCTAACTCATTTTTTCACAATCAGAGTGGTCAGGCACTGCAATAGGCTGCCCAGGGAGGTGGTTGAGTCACCAGCCCTGGATGTGTTTAAAAGTCGTTTGGATGTGGTGCTTGAGGATATGGTTTGAGGTGAACCTTATAGAGTAGGACTATTGATTGGACTGGGTGATCCCTAGGGTCTTTTCCAACATGAATGTTTCTGTGATTGTGTGATTTCATCAGAGTATCTTTTGCTTCTGAAGACTTAAGTTACTGTGCTGGCTGTTGCTTGATAAGTAATTTTTCAGTTGTGCTAGAGGGCAAGAGTACCAGTCCTGTAACTCCTGAAATTTGGAGAAAGTTCTTGGCTTTGCAGTGAGTGTGAAGAGCCAAGGTTCTAGTGTAGTTAATATGTGGAGTTTTTTTTTCCTTCTACTGTTCTAACAATCTCTCATGTAGTTTAACAGACATTTGGAAATAATTCTGTTGTGTAATACCGTAATCAGTGCCAGCAGTTGCTTGGCTGTAGAGACAACTCCCAGGCTGTAGGAGTGTAAATAGAATTAATTGCATATATTCAAGAAATTATTTTCTTGAGCTGTGATGACAGGATGCAGCAAATGTATAGATTATTCTTAAATGCAAGTCCTTATTCCTCTTTTCCCAGATCTTATTTGTGTCCTACCACTAGCAAAAAATTACATCATGCTTTTAACTATAGTATGACCCTGTGTAGTTTGCTTACATATAAAGCAAATAATGAAAGTAATATAATGTATTTGTGTACCCCTGCTATCTGGGATCCTAGATAAAAAACAAGGCACTGTTTTGTTCATTTTTTTGTGTGTGTATCATAAACAGAGCATCATGCACCCAAGACCTCATTATGAAACAAAAGATAACACACAAATACAAACAGATCTGAGACTATAAAGAAATAATGGAAGAGACATAGATGAATACATTAAAGGGCTATTCCAGTTTTCCAGTGGCCCAATTACTGCCCAAGTGTTGTTTTGTAATGGAAAAGAAATATCAAGCAGTGTTTTGCAGGGAAATAGAATGAAGTTTTGTGGATATTTGCTAGCAATGCCATCTGAATGCAAGAGCAATACAAGAAAATACCTTGTTGCTGTGTTTTCAAACAGACAGGACACAGCCAAAGACTAATTTTGTTATTTTAATCCCAGAGTATCCTACTATTCTGTTACCCATTGGGAAAGTTCTGTGCAAGTTCTCACAGCAACTTTCTTCTGCTTCACAGTGCTTAGTCTGGTTTCTAGTATCAGAGGAGAGATATGGTCTAGATGACTGGATAGGGCTGAGTGATAGGTTGGACTTAATGAGCTTGGAGGTCTCTTCCAACCTGGTTGATTCTATGACTTATGCATATTGTCATATGAAGATGAGTACCCAAAGAGAGGTCTGAGCCTAGGAGGATGTTCTGGTTGTGAAGCTTATGATTACCCTGAGGGAGAAAGGGGAAAGACCAGAAGACCACGTTTATAAGTTATCTATAAAATTAGTAAAACACCTGGAAGGAACTTCAGTGGGACAAGTTTATGTGGTACAGATGCAGCTTATCATCACTCTTTAGGGCACATTCCACAGATCTTTTAGTCCTTTCTGCCCTGTACTTAAAGTCTTCAGTAGTAGGTACCTGAATCTTGTGCTTCAAGTCCATTTTATTGTTTGTCCTGCCACTAGCAAAGAGTGTGGTGTAGTTTTATTGGTTTTTGCATCATGTTAAGTTATGTTTGAATATTCTCTTTTCTTTGGGGTTTATTTTTTAAACCTTTCTTATTTGAAAGAATTTGGTAGGCCTTGAAAGCTCTTAGGTGGTTTTGGTTTTTTATTTCTGGTATCTAGGAAGCACCTGTGGTGTGTGACACTGCAGCAGACACCTGTGCTGTCAGTAGAAGGATAGTTATATCCTTTAACCTGGTGCTTCAGATATACCTTAAGAGCCTTTTTATGGCAACAAGCCACTGCAGGTGGAATTAGGATTATTATGGGCTGTGGCTCTTTTATTCTGTTTGTGAGGTTTGGGTTTTTTTTCCTCTATTGTTTTTTGATTTTGCTGTAGGTTACTTCATAAAGGAATGTATTTGTGCTTTGAGAAAGAGTTTTAAGTGACATACTGAAGAAAGGTTTCTGTCAAAAACATAGTTTTAAATTTTAAGATCCACTGAGTTTAAAAATGGGTTCCAAAAATCAGGGAGGAGATAAAGCTGAGAGTGTTTTTGTGTTGGAAGCAGAGGCATGCTTGAATAACGGAGGAACAACCTTAGTATCATTGGAATGACAGGATAACAAAAGAATTATGGTAAAAGATGTGTTTATTACCCATGGGAGCTCAATCTCCTCTTGTGTTTTACTGTTAATATTCTAGAGGCAAATTTCAACCAGAGGTCTGTTTTTCATTCTTTCTTACACCTTTCATGTATGTGCTGTGTATACTGCATATAATGACTATGCTAAATCCCACTGGGATTCAACGTGACTGTCATTCACAATTTTGCCTCCAAGCATTCTCAGTTGACGTCGAGAAATAGGACACAAAGACCAATTCGACTAAAGTCATGCTAAGAATCTGTGGTACATCTCTTAGTTGTGTGCTGACATCCTAGGAGTCGTTTTCATCCTTTAACAAACCCTATTTCAGAAGTTAAACCTGCAGCTTTTTATTTCTTCAAGCTTGGTTTTCAGTTTTGTCAAGTCATTCTGTTGGTACGTTTCAATTAACTGGGGTTGTAAAACAGGTAAACAGTTTTGGTGGCATTTCACAGGAATGAGTTCTCAGCTGCACTAAAGGAAACAAAGAAACCATATAATTGATTGTTCTTATAAGATAAGGCTGTAGATGCAGTTTTGAGTATGCAGAAAGAATAGATCAGCAGCTTTTGGACCTACTCTACATGAGAGATTAAATTCTTACCTGGTATCTAGTTTGTTTAAAGCACAGAAAAAATGTGTATGTGAAATAGTTCCTGAGCCTTGATGCGGGGAGAACATCAGACTGGCTTCTCTCAAGCCTTGGCATAGCTCTTTAAATCAGCTGCATTGTACTGTCACCTATACATTAAGCCAGATGGCTTGCAGCCCCTTGTACAGTCTATACTGAGGCAAGTCCTCACTTGGAAGGGTTCTGGGACTGCTTCGATGAAGAAATGCTGCCCTCTCTGACCTCCTGGGTGATACAGAAGTTTCTATGCTTCGCCTCAGGTTAGGCCTGGCAAAGTAAGCAGAACTGCAAAAGCATTTTTCAGTGTCATAACTTAAAATGTCAACTGCAGGAGGCCTTTAAGTGTTGGATTAACACTTTACTGATGTTTGTCTTAACAAAAAATTGCAGTACTGTGGTAATACAGGGAAACAAGTTGATAGAAAGTATTAGTTAGTAATTAGAAATTAAAGCAGAAAGCATTCAAATGAGTTGATTTTTTTTTTTTTTTCTTCCCTCCTGTGTTTTTCAGATGGTGGTAAAAACTTTCATGGATATGGACCAGGACTCGGAGGATGAGAAGCAGCAGTATCTCCCATTAGCCTTGCACCTTGCATCTGAATTCTTCCTCAGGAATCCCAATAAAGATGTACGCCTCCTTGTCGCATGTTGCTTGGCTGATATCTTTCGTATCTATGCTCCTGAAGCTCCATATACGTCCCATGACAAACTTAAGGTAAAAATGCTTTATGGATCACAGAACTGTTTAGTTGGGAAAGACCTCTAAGGTCATGGAGTCCAAACGCTGGCGTAATGCCACCATGCCCATTAAACCAGGTCCCACAGTGCCATATCCACATGTTTCTGGAACACCTCCAGGGATGGTGAGACCGTCTCCCTGGGCAGCCTGTTCCAATGCCTGATCACTCTTTCTGTAAAGGAATATTTCCTAATATCCAATCTAAACCTTCCCTGGCACAATTTCAGGCCATTTCCTCTCATCCCATCCATCATGTGATACAAGAGAGGAGAGATGGACCCCCATTTCACTAAAATCTACTTTCAAGTACTTGTAGAGAGCAATGAGATCTCCCCTCAGCCTACTCTTCTCCAGACTAAACAATCCCCTTCTTCATACTGAGGAAAAAAAAACCACACCCACCCCCACAAAAACCAAACCTAACTGTTGTTTTTTCCTTTGCATTTATACTGATGTCGAGATGGTTAAAGAGATGGTGCTTTAGTCCTGTGAGTCAGTGCAGTAGTTCGAGGGCCAGAGATGTGTAAAGGAGCGCTAGCTACCCAACCTCTGTGTTGGTGATGGCTTTCTCTCGGTGCCTAAAAAAGCCTGTTTAATGTTCTATCACGGGTTTATAAATGTTATATATATATATATATATAATATTTTTATATATATATATAAAATAGAATCCTAGAGTCAGCCAGGTTGGAAGAGACCTCCAAGATCATCCAGTCCAACCTATCATCCAATCCTATCCAGTCAACTAGACCATGGCGCTAAGTGCCTTGTCCAGTCTTTTCTTGAACACCTCCAGAGATGGCAACTCCACCACCTCCCTGGGCAGCCGATTACAGTGGCAAATCACACCCACACACTCTTTCTCTCTCTGTATATGTGTGTATATATATATATATAAAAAACTACCAAAAGTTTGTATTTTTATTCTCTGCTGAATCAAGCTTGTAAACACTTTCTCATTTTTTGACAGGACATATTCTTGTTTATTACAAGACAATTAAAAGGCTTGGAGGACACGAAGAGCCCTCAATTTAACAGATACTTTTACTTGTTAGAGGTAATGCAGTAATTATAAATTTCAATAGATTATACTAGCTCTGTAAACGTGTGAAATGTGATCAGTCTTTCTCCAGATGTGCCAGTATGCCTAGGAAATTCTGTTTCTTCTATAAATCACACCAGACTCACTGAAGTTCAATAAATTGCTTCTCTTAGTAGCTATAATACCCTTTGCATGTAATAAAGTCCATGCTGCCTGTGGCTGAGGACATCTTAAAACAATTGGTATTTATCAACATTCAGACTTTGTCTTACAATTTTATACATAGTTTTTTTGTCATGCATCCTTAAGGTGCAACTGAGTTCAGGCAACAATTCTGATTAAAATGCAGATCTTACATTGATGATAGGAGAAAGAATGCAAGATTTTGATTTAACAATGTTAGAAAAACCTGTTGTTGACAGGAAGTGCTGGGGGGTTGTTAGTGTCCATTTAGAAACAGTATCTGGTTTATAAACTCTCTATTGTTGTTTAAAACTGTCTAGTTTCATAACATGAAGAAAAAAAGTATAGAAACGTGGATTTATTATGTTAACAACTTCTGTCAATCTGCTTTTCTACGTAAGAAATCAGATTACTCTAGAAAACAACTAAATATAGATGACTATTTCAAAGCCTCTTTGTGCTAAGAGTGCTTTATATGTGAAACAAATTCCCAGGCTCTTTCCACAAAAGGTTTACAATCCATTGTATAGTAATTTTCCTGAGATACAAAACAAACCCTAACATGATTACATTTATGTGACTTTCTGTGAAGTTGCAATGTTCTGAATGTCCTATTTTTTTTCCTAGAATTTAGCTTGGGTTAAATCTTACAACATCTGCTTTGAGTTGGAAGATTGCAATGAAATTTTTATTCAGCTTTTTAGGACTCTTTTTTCAGTTATCAAGTAAGTTGAATTGCTTCAGTTGTATCAAACTGTCAAAAGTACATCAGTTTTGGGGGTAGACTGAATCTGTATTGCCTACAAGTAAATATGTCTGAACACAGCAAGTCTTTATTCTTTCAAATGAGGATTTACAGGGAGTGCAAATTGCTAACAGTATCGAGGTGTTAATGGTAGACATGATTTAATATTTCCTCTCCATGTACCTAATTCTGTCTCATTTATCTACCTTTGTATTTCCATGGTTGTTACTTTCTCCTTTTTAGTATTTTGCTTCACTTCAAAGCAAAATTTAAGATGGTCAGAGTTTTTGAAGCTTTCTGTAACAGAGGAAAGACAGATAAAATACTTTCAGGTTTTGAGATATGGGGAACGTGAGGGTAAGGAAGCTGGACTGTATTAGACATTACTTCTTAAGTGTGTTAATATTTGTCATGGTTTGAAAGTTTAGTATGATAATATTCCTTATCATTATTGATAATATTCTCTATCATCTTAGTAATAGCCACAACCAGAAGGTACAAATGCATATGCTGGATTTGATGAGTTCTATCATCATGGAAGGCGATGGAGTAACTCAGGAGCTGCTGGACTCGATTTTGATTAACCTCATTCCTGCACACAAGGTCTGCAAAGTAAAATATGATACTAGTATACCATTATAAAAATACCTTTTGTTACCTTTTGTTGCTTATCTCTCCACACACTTTAGCCATCATCATTACTTTCGCCCCCTCTCCCCCTCTGCCTTGTAACAGTGGACTGAAAATCTCCTATGCAGAATTATTTGATGCTATTCATTAGCTGTATCTAGATTATTCATTGTCAAGAGTCTCTGCTCACTTGCCACCTCAGGAACTGTCCTGAACCAGAAATTAAGTATTTTCAAGCAAGTGTAATATGTATCAGGGAGACATTACTTCCTAAGGGTTGTGGTTTGTAGGTTGGTTTTGTTTGGGGGTTTGTTTGGGTAATTTTATTTAAAAATATGTGAAGTATTGGGTTTTTATTTAAAGTAAATAAAAAGAAAAAGGGTGTAAGACTTCCCAAGACTTCTCTGGTGACTTTCTGCTTGCCTTAGGCCAGTAATTCCACTTGACCCTAGTTGTTTGAGGTTTTTTTTTTCATCCTGTGTCTTTCCCCCTTAAACATTTATTATAACTTAATCATTGCCTGAAGTGTACCACTTGTTTTTTGGTTTGGTTGAGTTTTGTGTGAAGTTTTGGGTTTTTTTGGTTGGTTGTTTCTAGTGCTCTCTATTTGTAATAACTTTTCTGGCCTTTTGCACAGTTCAGCATCACTTTAACTCACTTTGAAGTGACAGGCCATCCCCCTCCACCACCCTTTTCCTAAAGGAGTCCTATGTAAGCCTCTCCTAGCAGACTTTTGCTATCATGCAGGTGCTGTCTTAGATCATCAGCATAGGTACTTCCAGTAGGTTTTTCAGTCCTTCCTTTTCAGTCACTAATGCTGTCCTGGCTTTATTGGGTATTGTAGTTTATGATCACTGAGTCTGCAGGTAAACTTTTGAAGTATGTTCACTGTAACATCTAAATGAAAGGAGAATAAACACAACTCCCCCACTGTGATATCAGAGAACAAGATGCAGGCTGGTGTTGCCTTGCACTGACTTAGAAATATCCCTTGCTTGAAACGTGCTTCTTACTGAAAATTGTATGGAGAACAGTAAGCTTCAGTGATGAGCTGCAGTAAGTTATCTCTATTCTGATTTCATTTATTAATTTAAAATAATGACAAAATTAAGGCTGCTCCATCCTTGACTACGTAACTTAAGTGAAACTAGCACATAAAAGCAAGGATTATTCCTTTGTTTAGTTAAAGAGGGAGAAATAAAGGAAATGTATAGCACAGGAGTGACTACGCTGTGGCCATTGTCAAAATGAGTCAAATCTCAACAACAGATACATAAAAGTATCTATCATCTAAGGTCAGTTTGCATTCCTTCTGTCATGACCATGAGATGAAAATACCATTCTATCAACTCATTTTTATTGACAGCAAGGAGATGATGTCTTAGTAAAACTACCAACAGGAAGGGAGGCCTCTTGTTGATAATAGTAGAAGAGTCTTTTTGAATGCTGTTCTTTCTAAGTTGTTTGTAGTCAATTATAAACAGTAGAGATCAGAAGTGGAAATGGAAGAGTAGATGTGTGTCAGGTGCAGGGTGATGCTGTTCACAATGCTGAGAGCATTGCTTTGAGGATGCAGAGACCTGATAAACACTCTACAGCTGAACAGTGTCTTGTGACCACTTGGTGTAGACAAAGTACAAGTGAGAATAATCCTTTAGCATTAACTTTTTTTAGCTTAATCATGTAATTTTGCATAATAAATTGTCTCTGATAAAGTGGGGAGAGGAAGATAAGCTTAGTGCAAATACTGGGTTGTACTCTCCTGCTAGAGGACCAGTGGGGCCAGTCCTTTAGTGGCCTGAACAAAGAATACATTGTAATCAGTGCTCAGTATCATACTTTATTTAGTGTTCTGGTCTGGTTTATTTTTGTTTCCTGTAACAACAGAATTTCTTCTGCTGTACCACAGTAATTAATAAATAAAAAGACTAAACAACAAAACAAAATAGTTTTTTCTGCTCTGCCTAGGAGAGTTTGACCACAATATTTAGATTTTCTTTTCATGAACAGATCTCTTAGAAAATTGTGATTCTATTAAGTGCTTCTCCTTAGGTATGTAAATCAGGAGCACCATAGCTTGAAAAGCAGTTTGTTTTCTGGTAGAAAATGTATAATAACAATTCTTCTATGTCAGCACAAGGAAATTGAGTACTAATAATTCTCTTCTATGACATAATAAAAGTACCAGTGTGTCTAGACAGTTACACTTAGTGGAAGTTATCTTTGTAAGGGAGCTGAAATGCATGTTTTAGATAATGTATTCTCTTCCTTTGGTGGGGGAATTGTGTGTTTGTTTTTTTAAACTCTCTTACACTGTGTGAGACAAACTGCAGATAGAAAAAAAAACAAACCTAAACAAGAAGTAGAGACTCCCTCAGTAGTTAAATGATATTAATTTGTATCTCCAGTATCAGTAAAGTTGATCTCTCTCTGTGTTAATGTGGCCCTTCTGTAGCAAACCCAGGTTTTCCATAGCAGTGTGGCAGACCACCTATGGCATCAAACTGTAGTTCTTTTTAAGTTGAAAACCAGCACTATTTAATGAACATATCTCTTCACAATCTTATTGCCAAGATTATTCCCTAAAAAACATATATTTTATGTGTTTAAAAATCAGTATTTTCATCTGCATCCTCTCCATCATGGAGAGCCTGTTTAGGGTTAAAAGAAAAGCAAAACAAACATGATGTAGTTTCCTTGCAAGAAGTCTTTGAAGCTGTAGATCCAAATAAAGTGCATTGACTGTATAATGTTGGCAGCTCTTTAGTTTAATAAAGATCTGCCTGCCAACAAGATTTTAATCATGGTCTCATTTAGAGAGAAACTGGTTTGGTTTGAATTTGAGAGGAGTTTATACATACCTGTCTGTCTGCAGCTCAGTGTTATGGTCAGTGACGAGATAATTGTTTGAACCTTTGGTCATTTGTTTCTCTTTACTGTCTGTTGGTGCACTGTCTTTTGGTTTGTCATCTCATTAGTTAGAAGAACATGAGGGAGTCATTCTCAGTGTAGCCTTGCCAGGCACTGTCTCTCCAAGAATCAGTCATCCTTAGGCTTTACCTGTATTTTGTCTGCAATCATTTATAATTTTCAGGTCCATCACCTTCCTCCCCCTGACTCCAAGCAGCATTAATCTCGAGATGAGATGAGACGAGCTACTGCATATTGGATTTTGTGCAGATTTGGACAGTCACATTTTTCAGATGTGAAGTTACATTCCTTATCTTGCTCAAGAGTAATAAAAGCAGTGTTCAGATTTGTTACTTTGCAATCAAGTGTTTACTTGGAAAGCTTGCAGCTAGCTCTCTGCCTGAGTCGTAGGTGCTTTTCGTGGGCTGTTGCAGCATATAGTGTGGTCTGTAGACAAGTAAGTGCACTTTTATGCTCTAGATGAGGCTGCATGTTGCTACAGGGTGTACCCTCAACTGAGTATTTGAGAGGGAAACAAACCCATACTTAAATAGTAAATTCAGTTAATTTTTCAGTGGCAAAATGTAGTGTATCAAAGCAGGGAGGTGCATTTCTTTAAAATACTGAATGTGATTGCACATGAGAAGTTCATGAATATGAATGCCATGCTAAAGGTAACAACTGGAGTGTTAAAGTCTTTGAATAATATGCAAGAAGTGTTGGATTTGGATCAGATTTCTTTTAAGTGTGTGGAAAAAGTAGTTTTAAGATTTTTTTTTTTTTGTTCAAGTCTGTAACTACAGAATTAATGTAACAGAACTTACCTTTGAAAACAGAGACAGGCGGTAAAACACCTTTCTGAAGTCATGGTCTTTTAGGATTGTGAGAGGAAAAAATAGTCTTTAAAATGTTACTGTTCTTCTTTTCTTTCAGAACCTTAATAAACAAGCATTTGATCTTGCAAAAGTCCTGTTGAAAAGGACCGTCCAGACCATTGAACCATGTATTGCCAATGTATGTAAATCAATTAATCCATGTTACCCACGACTGATAAGTGTTCTTCTTATTGTCTTAAATTATTAGAGATTTCTTTGTTTGAAATATTCTTTATAAAACTCACTTTTTGTAATGTGGCTACGAGGGAACCATTTTCCAAACAGGATTATTATCTTGGGTTATTGATCTTTCAACTAAGCAAAGAGGAAATAAATGCTTTCTCATATTAGTCTAAAGTTAAGCTTAAATAAAGGCTATGAAAATAAATTATTACCAAAGAAATTATATTCCAACAAAAGAAATTTGCAGCAATAGTACTTTTTATATCCAGCAATCAGACATCCCTGTTCCTTTCTAAGCTTTAGGATGAAGAATATCAGACTACCTGCTCTTCACTAAGTAATTTTTTCTCCTCCCTAAACTTGTTTCAGTTTAGGACCGAAGATTTGATTTAGACTAAAGATTCGATTTTTTAACAAGGCTTCCTTCTATTAGAATTCCTTTTGTCGAATGACAATGGTGGATGTTCTACTACCATCAGGGTGGGATGTAGTCTGGTCCATTCTGTGGCCTTTTCTCTTAGTCTCATAGCCAATAGAATTCTTAACAATCAGCAATTTTAAAAGGGAAATTAGGCAGATTCATAAATGGTGAATCAGAAAGTATTTAAAAGCTGGAGTCTCACTAACAAGTACCAGATCCCAATTCCCCTGTTTCTTTAACCTTTTCTAATTAGTTATAGCTGGAAACAAGATAGCAGAGAGAGTGACCTTTGAGTTGATTTAATATTACTCTTCTTGCTTTCTTATTCAAGTGTGTAATAGCTTTGTAGCATTTGTACTGCTCAAATAATATTAACCCACCGTATCCAATGGGAAATATATCAAGTGCATCAAAATTTAATAAATCCAAAAGAAATAATTCAAAAATAGTGACCTAACAGAAAAAAAAAAGAAATGAACAGCTTTGATAAATTACTGTCAGTTACTGCAACATATCTCACAAAGTCATCTGACATTCTTTAAGATGGGTTTGAAGTATGGAGGCTTCTTTTTCAGCATTTGATGATCTTTAATTTGGATTGGTTTTAAATGATAAAAAAGATGGAAGATACCAGATGAGAAAGCACTTCAACAGTTCTTTCACTACCTCTTTGGTTATTGATGTTACAAATTATCATAGAATAGATTCATAAAATTGTTTTGGGTTTAAGATCATTGAGTCCAACCATTATCTAGTTCTATCAAGTCTGATGCTAAACCACATCCCTCATCACTACATTTCTGTGTCTCTTAAACACTTTCAGCAGTGGAAATCCAGCCATCTCCCTGGGTAGCCTCTTCCAGGCTTTGAGAATCCTTGCAGTTGAGAAATGTTTTCTAATGTCCAATCTAATACTCCTCTAGTGCAACTTGAAGCCGTTTTGTCCTGTCCTAATCACTTGTTACTAGGTGGAGCAGACAGCCATCTCACTCCAGCCTCCTTTCAGGTGGTTGTAGAGAGCAAGGTCTCCCCTCAGCTTCTTATTGAAGTGAAGGCCCTAAAACTAAACCCAGCACTCAAGGTGTGGCCTCAGCAGTGTTAATTCCAGGGGGACAATCCCTTCCCTGGTCCTGCTGATCACACTATTCCTGATCCACATCAAGATCACGTTGGCCTTCTTGACCACCTGGGCACACATTAGCTTATGTTCAGCCAGCTGCTGATCAATACCTTTGGGTCTTTCTCTGCTGGGCAGTTTCCAACCACTCTCCCCCAAGCATGAGATTGTTGTGACCCAAGTGCAAGTTAAATTACCAAATTACTATGAATTAATCAATCCTGGTAAAACAGTTGGACATGATGATCTTAGAGGTCTTTGTCAATCAAAACAATTCTGTGATTCTCAAGAATAGAACTGAACTCCAAAGGATGTTTGTAATTTACTTGATCCAGAACTGCAGGGCTGAAATGCTTTGATGTAACAAATAAAATGTGCATAGAGTACTTTCCATTAGAATTGAAGTATTAATGATGCTACCTTAGAATAATTTTTAAGAATAATGTTTGTATTATTGAAGGAAAATCTGGTAGATAACTTTTTTATTTGTTCTAGTTTTTTAACCAGGTTCTGGTACTGGGAAAGTCATCAGTAAGTGACTTATCAGAACATGTGTTTGACTTGATACAAGAGCTTTTTGCCATAGATCCTCACTTACTGCTGTCTGTCATGCCACAGCTTGAATTCAAGCTGAAGGTAGGTTACAAGTAGTAAAACTTGTGTGCATAGTAAGAGCACAGAGCTGTAGATTTAATGTGTTCTGCTGGAGGGATAAAAATGTGCTTATTTTAGAGATAAATGTAATATTGCAGGAAAGATAGTGGAAAGTTGTATACAACTGTGTGCTTTCTGTGCTTGCTGATGTGTATTATGTACAGAAAATAATAATGGTGAATTTATATAATCTAATACTTAGTCTTTGAGTTTCAACTGGAGTTTAGAAAATAATTAGGTTGTGGTTGGTTTAGGTCATGAAATGCAAGTATATGCAGGAAATACTGAAGTCAGCTTCAGTATTGATCTGCAGAATTCTCTTTAGTGAAATAATATTTGAATTATAGAGGAAATATTCCAGAATGTCTTCTCAGATTGGTCACAATCAGCTAGTAAGTCAGCTGGCTTCTTTTGAATCTTTGGAAATAGTTAATTTATCCTAATATGGGGGTCTGGCTTTTTAAAATTAAAAAGTTTTTCACCTTAAGATTGTAAGTGAACAAGATAAATACTTCAGGTATGTACATATTATAGGGTATGGTGGCACCAAAAAAAATCAAGAAATATACATTGGGTGAAATTACATTTTATTAATTTTATTAATGCACATCTAATTATAACATCTTAACTGGTGTCTTTTTGACGCACATAAAATTCTCTTGAAAATGCTTTAAGGCAAAAATGAGATTGTTCACTGTTGAAGTTCAGAGATATATGGTATTCAGACTGTTGTGCATGGATTTTCATTCCTGAAAGAGGCAGAGCTTTCCAAGCATATAGAATCAAAGAATGGCTTAGGTTGGAAGGGACCTTAGAGATCATCTACTCCAGTCAGTGGCAAGGACACCTCTCAGCTAGGCTCAGCTGCTCAAGACCTCATGCAGCCTGGCCTTGAACACCCTCAGAAAGGGTGTTCAAGGGCATCCACAGCCTCCCTGGGCAGCCTATTTTAAAGTCTCACCACTCTACTGTACTGAGGAACATCTTTCTAAGATGCAGTATAAACTTACTCTCCTTCAGCATAAAACCATTTCCCCTTGTCCTATTGCTAGACACCCTTCTGAAAAGTCCCTCTGCAGCCTTCCTGTAGGATCCTATCAGGTACTGGAAGACAGCTATAGGGATGATATCCTGGAGACTTCTTCAGGCTGTACAACCCCAGCTCTCTCACTCTATCCTCATAGCAGAGATTGCCCAGCTGTCTTGTGGCCCTCATAGGACTCACTTCAACAGCTCTGTATCCTTCTTATGATGGAGATACCAGAACTGGACACAGTATTTGAGGTGGACCCAGTACAGATAATTAATAATGTTAATAGATATTTGTCTATTTTTACTCATATTCATCTAATGTAATTAGGAAGTTTGAGCATTATAAGCGATTATTTCAGGTTCACTTTTTAAATGTTACTTGCAAAAGCAGAAAGAAATTGAAGCCAGCAATTAGTATAGAGATGCTACAGGTAATGATTTACAGTTCTTCTTTCATGTTTTGCTATTTAGAGCAATGATGGAGAAGAACGTTTGGCTGTTGTTCGACTTCTGGCTAAACTCTTTGGCTCCAAAGATTCTGATCTGGCCACGCAGAATCGTCCTCTTTGGCAGTGCTTTCTTGGGCGGTAAGAGAAACAGGGACAGAATTCTCCATTTCTGTTCTTTTTGTTCAGAATTTTCAGGTATTGTTGCATTTCTAAGTAGGTTTTTAGAGGATGCAATTGTATTTGAACAAAGTCTTTTATGCTTATAAAATGATTTTGGTTGGAAAAGACCTTTTAAGATCAAGTCCAACTGTTATCTAACTCTGCCAAGTCCAGTGCTAGACTACATATATCCCTTAACACCACATCTCTGTGGCTTTTAAACACCTTCAGGGATACAGATTCAACCACCTCCTTGAGGAGCCAGTTCCAGTTTTTGAGAACCTTTTTAGTCAAGAAGTTTTTTCTGGTATGCAGTCTAACCCTCCCCTGGTGCAACTTGAGGCCACGTCCTCTTCTCGTGTCTCTTGATACTGGAGAGAAGAGACCAACAACCATCTTGCTTCAACTTCCTTTCAAGTGGTTGTAGTGATCAAGAAAGTCTCGCCTCAGTCTCCTTTTCACCAGGCTGAAGAACCCCAGTTCCTTCTTTTATTAAAGCTTCAAAGCAGGAACTGCATACTGTTAACATTTTAGAATGATGAAGCCTGAAGAACTGCTGCTGCACTGCTGTCAGCTATAGACATACATTAGATCAATAGCACAACTCATACCCAGCAGAAACCACATGGTATATATGCCAGCATTGTTGAAGTTTCATACTACTCAGCTACAGCTGCTACTGCATCTTGAATTTGGCAGTCACCTCTTTGAGTGAAAGGATATTTCTTTTAAGTACAGAAATTTATCACTCTCAAAGTGTTTTCAGATGGTCCATGTTACATGGAGATTGAAACTCTGGTAATTTGATTTGTATTTATGTATATATACATAAATATACATGTGTATGTATACATAAATATATATGATTGACAGTGTATTGATAATTAACATTTAAAAGTCCATGGATAAAATCCTCTGAGTAAACATTTCATCAGCATATAGCCTGTGCATTCTTTCATTTTAGTCCTGACTTAATTTCCCAAGAAACAACATAAAAATGTATCTGAGGTACATTCTAGAGATAAGTTAAAAAACATTTCTCTTGTATTCTTTTGCCATGTGTAGAGTATTCTAATAGTTAATGGAACATACTATCAACACATGTTACTACATAGAGAATAATCTTGATTTGCAAGGCTAATTAAAAATTAACATTCATCATCTTCTATCCCTCTAGGTTCAATGATATCCATGTCCCTGTGAGATTAGAGAGCGTGAAATTCGCCAGTCATTGTTTAATGAACCATCCAGACTTAGCAAAAGACCTCACTGGTGAGATGCTGATACAGGGGTTTAGAATAATTTAAGAAATGAGCAAGGAAGAGTGTAATTATTTCTGTACATAGCACTGTGGTTCTAAAATGTATCAAGTCCAGCACTTGATGCTTGATGGAAGAGCTAACTACAAAGTAATTGCTTTCTGCTGAAGGCAAGCTTTGGTTATTAGAAAGAGAGGAGTGTGTGACATGGTGTGGACTTCATCAGAGGCGGTTTTTAAGAAGCTGCCTGCTGCAGAATTAGTTTTAAAGTCGTTGCAGATTCTAATGAAACTTTTGGCAAGTCAAAGCTAATACTGCCACAGCATCTTGGTTTATGTTCAAAGCCAGCATGTTCCCTACTGTGCTCTTCCACTGAGTTTTAAAAAATGTCATTGTGCTGATCTAAACCGTGAGGTGTCTTCACTTCAACATCATTCTAACTATGAGCAGATTTTCAGATGGAACTGAAAATGCTTCTTTTTTGATGCAAATAAACTAACAAGGCTGACTATTGCTGTAGGCTAACTTACCTTAGCTCTTTGGAAATGAAAATTGCTGCTCTTTCCCCCCCCCTCCTTACTTTCAGTGTATTCTAATCAATTTTATTTCACTTCATTGCTTGTTGCAAACGAGGTTATTTGTAAAAGCCATTCACTGTTATCTTCTGATATTTACAGTCACAAAGTTGCTTGATATTTAAGGTAGAAATGATGGAACAAATATCTCCTATAGGCAGTTAAATAGATTATATGGTTGTGTTATATGACTGGCATTTAATTCTCCTATGTATTATTAGTAATTTGGAGTGTACCATTATCTACATGAGCAAAAAGCCATTTTTTCCATTATTTCTGATCATAACAGAGTATTTGAAGGTTAGATCCCACGACCCAGAAGAAGCCATTCGACATGATGTTATTGTTACAATTATTACTGCGGGCAAGAGAGATCTTTCTTTAGTCAATGACCAGCTGCTTGGATTTGTAAGGGAAAGAACACTAGACAAACGGGTAAGTGTTAAGATTTTATTTTCAGGAATAACTGTTTTTAATATAATTTGCTAAAAGTAAAACAAAAAATCATCTAAACCCAAAGCCACAAAACCAGAGTTGACTATTAACCAAAACGTTGTGAGAGACAAAAGCAGTTCTCTCCTACCAGAACATCTTAATGTAGATTGCATATTATGGAGGCACCAATCAAGCACTGTCAATCATAGGATCAACCAGGTTGGAAGAGACTTCCAAGATCATCCAGTCCAACCTAGCACCCAGCCCCATCCAGTCAACTAGCCCATGGCACTGAGTGCCTCATCCAGTCTTTTCTTGAATGCCTCCAGGGACAGTGACTCCACCACCTCCCTGGGCAGCCCATTCCAATGGGAAATCACTCTCTCTGTGAAGAACTTCCTCCTAACATCCAGCCTGTACTTCCCCTGGCACAACTTGAGACTGTGTCCCCTTGTTCTGTTGCAAATAAGTCATTGATTCGAGGAGCATATTAATTTAGTAAGAACATGAGAATTGCCACATGTTGAGGCCAAAGGTCCCTATGTAGCCCAGTGTAATTCTCATAGTGTTCAGTTTTCAGTTTCCAGCGATTTGTGATTTAGAGATTTCTTAAATCTGCTTCATCATGCTTGTCATAGTTTTCAATGGAACATTATTCACAGAATCACAGAAACATCCAGGTTGGAAAAGACCCTCGGGATCACCAAGTCCAACCTATAACCCTACTCTACAAGATTCACCTTAAACCATAGGCCTAAGTATCACATCCAAACAACTTTTAAACACATCTAGGGTCAGTGACTCCACTATCTCCCTGGGCAGCTCATTCCAGTGCCTGACCACTCTCTCCATGAAAAACTTGTTCCTAATGTCCAGTCTAAACCTCCCCAGCCTCAGTTTGAGGCCATTCCCCCTTGCTCTGTCTCCAGTTACCTGTGAAAAGAGACCATGAACTTTTCATTCCATGAAATTTTGGAATTATGTCTTGAATTTATTTAGACTTCATCTATGACATCTGCATCAATAAACTGGAGTTTAATATGCATGTGTGGAAAAAAATAACTTCTTTTAAGCTTGTCTGATAATTTCACTTATGTGAAGGAATAAATCTTCTTTGACCCACTTATGAATCATAAATATGTATAATGTATCTTTCCCACTCCTTTACTTTCCCAACTAAAGAATCACCTAGTTAACTATCACACAAAATGATTATTGCATGCTTCTGATCATTGTTGTCTGGTTATTCTCTATCCTGTTGGACCCAGTGTGACCAGACTTGCCTGTGGCATTCAAGCTGTGCGCTCTGTACACGATTTATGAGAATCTTTTCTTATTCTTTAACATTCTGTCTTCTATGATACTTTTGAGCACTGAGGGGACAATTTTGGCAAACATCCCTGTTTTCTTAGGTATTTTTCCTGAATAATTTCAGGTGGCACATTATCTAATATTAGACATACAGGTGGGAAAAGCTGGCCTTAACGCGAATGTCTTTCATTTCATGTTGCAGTGATTCAGTAGCATGACATTGCTCTGCAATTCTGCATTACAATATTAGATCTGACTAGCTCAGTGAAATTTATACACACTGTTCCATTCATTTCCTAATAATGTTTCATATGTTTAGTGTCACAGATTCCTTTCTGACTCCCATCAATATCTTCCTTCTGGTTCTTCCACTGTGAAAAACCACTTGTCTGTTTCCAGCCATTGTTCCCTGTGTTTTGCTTAATAATTAATCCACAACAGGATTCTTAGTCTCATACCAGAGGATCTTAAAATCTGTTGGAAGGTTTTTAGAGATCTTAATGCATTTTAGTATATTTGTGTGTCTACTAAAATAGATTTTTTTCATAGACAGAGCTTCCCATTGTGTGAAGTGTAATGACTCATTGTCATAACTTCATTTCCCAGCAGTGTCTGCTCTTTGTTGTTGTCAGTGTTTTATTTCAGCCTCTTTGCCCATTCAAAATCAGCTACTCTGGTGAGTGGCACTGTGCCTCTTGGGATCCTTTGGCTTTCACACTTGCTGTTTTCAATCTGTCCACTGACAATTGCAGTAGCAGTAGTTAGTATGTAGTGTATGACTTCTACTAAATTCCTGTACAAGTCACAAATGGGATATCACTTGGTCATAATGATTCTGTCACTGTTCATTTTGTTAAGTTGTTTTAAAAGGGATTCTAATGGTGCTTTAAGAAATCTCTTCAGACCTCTCTGGAATAAATCTTACTTTGTTTTGAGCCTTACTAAACTGTCTGAAAGGTTTCTTCTTCTGGAGGATTTGGTGATGGTGGTTAAATAGTACATTGCTAATAATTTGGTTCTATAACTTTTGCCATGCTTCATCAAGATTTTACCTTCAACTTGCCAGAGCTAATAACTCTCTGTTGTATACACTCTGTCAGATGGGGCTTGATGCTCTTTGGAGGGTGATGTTTTAATAGTACCCTTCACTGTCGTGTGTAACCATGTTGGGTTTTGTTGTACCTTTATGACAGAGAACATCCTTTCTGTAAGCTGTATCATTTTAGCTAGTTAATTGAATTCTTATTTTTAAAATCTGTTATTTTCCCTTTTTTAACTGAGAATGTTACTGCATTGTGTTTTGAGAAGAGGATGTTGTAGTTGCATAAAGGGAAATCCCACTGTTTAGTATGTTCACTATTGAAAAAGCAGCTTTTCAATTCCTTTTACATACAACTTGACTTAGCACATTCCTCAGGAGTGATTACCTTCCTTCTTTTTGTCAGCCATTAAACAAACATGTCCAAAAAGTCATTTATGAGATCTAAAAACTTTGAGTGTAACCACCACTTCCCACTGGGTCTTGGCACCTGGTCAAAATGGGATGTTTGTTGCTGTGCCTTCTGCATAGCCTCTCCTTTATCATGCTGCCAGCAGTAAGAAGCAGTCAGTTGTACAGCTGTAATACTCATTTCTAGGGAACTGGGGATTTTCAGTTCAGAGAGCCTTAACCCAGCATGGGACTTCTTAATGTTGCTAGTATGTTTGACTCAGTGATTTCACACTGGTCATAGGTTTGATGATATATTTCAAAGTTAGGTGCCTTTTCAGGCAGTCACCAGTGAAGAATAACTTCTCCTCTAGATGATGTTTCTCTTATAAAAATCTCTGGAGAGAGCTTTAATGAAAATGCATCCTGAGGAGAAATAAGAATTGAGGATTGACTAGAAATGACTACAACAAACATTTACATTTTGCAGGTAACAATATAGCATGCCTTTGTAAATAGAGCTGTAAAGCCAATATCAAAGACTTTCAAACATTCATAATTTTAAAAAACAATATTTTTTATTCAGTTTGAGAGAGGGATATTGATATGTCCATATTACTGTCTCCATATTTTCTGTGAAGGTATTGGTTTTTGTTTCCAGACATAGTGCATTATACCCACTTCAATTATTCTTTTGCTTTAAAGAACTCAATTATCTTCTACTGACTGCATTTACCCTTTGTAGCGAGGTTTCTGTTGGGCAAATCCACAGCAAGTTCCTAAGTGATCATTCATCAATTTGACTTCATCTAATTCTTTTTAGGCCTGCAATCATCTGTCAAATGAGTATAGATAAGACTGTAAAAAGAACACTTGTCCACAAGACTGAAGTAAAATGCTGATGTCTCAAACACACTGATCTGTCATTTCAGGTCTACCTTTTCTCTTTATAGAAATAGTGTGAAAATTTAAGTCATTGTAACTGCTACATTATTTATGTGAGCTGTGGGATTTTTCTCCTGTCCATATTCTTGTTGGCATAGTATTAATAAAAATGCCTTAATGGATTTTGCTTTTTGGTTTGTTTGGGTTTTTTTTTAGGGTAAAAGTTTTTGGCTAAAAGACAGGAGCTATGTTTTTTAAAATAACATCCTTAGTTAACTCAATCTGCATCTACATTTGCACAATTGTTACAGCTATTAAAAAGATAACACAAGAATCCCCAAGCAAACACTACCACCTATAGTTTTCAAATCCACTTCTGTTGGTCCAGTTGGAAAATAATTGTGGGAACAGATGCATCCCAAAGTCTGGAATCCAGTCCTTTATAAGAATCGTTCTGAGCACTGTCTCTAGAGTCTTTACAGTGCCTTTACTTTGCAAAATAGAACCTGAGAAACCTGAAGTAATAGAGGAGAATTTTGACAGCTGACTTGGGCTCCCATGTTTCTCAACAGCTTTTGTGATCCACAGACTTCACCCCTTCACGAGAACAGACTTTCACATTATCATCTTTAAGTCAAAAGTCAGAGACTAAGGAGCCATAGAAATAGGCTCATTTTTCTGGTTCTCTTTATAGATTTTTCTGCATGTGTTAGTCTTCTCTTTCTCTGGGTGTACTAAAAAACATTGTGGCTTTTTCCAGTTCAAGGAGAAAAAAATTAAGAGGTTAATATTCTTAACTGTATGAAAAGATTAGGTTAACTATTCCAACAGGTGAGGAGTTTAATTCTGCTGATTAACTAAGGAAGACTGTTAAATTTCTTTTGTTAATGAGATCAGGGTAGTGCTTCTGTTAGCTGTGTTTATTAATCTGCTCCTCTTGATGGTTACATTCTCCTTTATTTTCATGTGCATTCAGTTTTTACCCTACTATGTGCTGTTTGAGCTTTATTCTTGTTAGCACCTTGCTTTTTTTATTTTCTCCCTGTACCTCCTGTTCAGTGACTTGCTTCTACAGAGTTAAACCATTTTCTAAGGGGTTCTGTCCAGTGCCTTCCATCTTCTGCATAAAAAGTGCCTTACTGTATGCTCTGACTTGTATGCTCTATGGCAGTTTCCATGATCAGAAATCTGTTGGCAATCCAAACCGTATAACTCCTCATTAAGTACTCTGCTTTCATTTTAGGCTTAGATTTTGTAGAATCATCTCTTGCAGTACTTTTCTCTCTTCTGACAATAGTTTTGTCATTGTTCCTGTCTGAGGAAGCTGTCACTTGCATAGGAGGGGTTATGTCTGAATTGGAAGGAAGCTCTCTATTCTAAGAGTAGTGAAATAAAGGAAGAGGTTGCCTAGAGAGGTGGTGGAGCCCCCATCCCTGACCCCATTGAAGGTCAAATGTGCTGAGGACCTACGTAGCCTGATCTAGTTAAAGATGTACTTGTTCACTGCAGAGAGGTTGGGCAAGATGACCTTCAAGGATCCCTTCGAACCTGATGCATTCTGTGATTCTGTGACTTCAGGAAAACACTAATCCTTCTCTGAAAATGTTTCGGACCTTTGTTCTGTTTAAAATGTGTTTTATATTGCAAAGGGTGTGAACAGATTCCTCTAAAGAAGCCAATGTCTATTTATACTTACAATTCTCTCTTGTGAAAACAGTTAAACTATGTACAATCACTACTGTCTTGACCTTTACTCATGGCTTTTAATATTTAAGAAATATGTACTACAGTACAATTTCCTTTTTCCATCTTCTTGATAGAACTTATTTCAGCACCTAGTGGTGTGTAAGGCTGTTGTGCTGACATAAGCCATATTATCTTCAAAATATTTCCTTTCTTTGTCCTTCAAGAAAAGGAAGTCACTCAGTAAAACTATTAAGAAATTAAATGTGCAGTAACTCACTTGGTGTTACTAAAACAAGCCCTCGGTTTAACAAGATTGAAGAAGTTATGCAGTGTGAATAATAGTATCTACATTTATGCTTGATGGATTGAAATGGCTTTAGCATTGTTAGTCCTTGGAGTTCAAAGCAAAAATTGGTATCTAGAGTGTTTGGGAAGAAATTCTCTTTCAAGTTGAATTTCATCCAAACAGTGAGGGAAAATAAGTTTCTTTTGGGGTTTTCTGTGTATATCCTTCAATGGGAGACACTGTTCTCTCAGTTCTTAGTCTCTTCTGGTTTGGTTCCTTCCACAAATCAGCGTAGGAGAGCTTACAGATTGTGTCTGTTGAAGTGTTTAATAGTGGGATGTTTCCTGTTTACATGAAGGGCTAAATAGTGACCACCAAAGGCAAGGATCAGAACCCAGAAACTCTGCCTGCAGATGTTGTAGTTTGTTTTTTCCTGGATCTGTGGAGTCTTACAGTGATTACTTCAAGGCTTCAGAAAAAGAGGTCTCTCCTGCTGTCCTGTAAAAGTGATCTAAGAGTTCAGACCCTCAAGTTTAGCTGGGCCTACCTTCCAAACCTCCCATATCTAGAGAGGTGTGCTTTAGGATAGCATAAGGCTATGCAGAGAAAGAAGGTTGCCTGTCTCTGAATAGGTAACTCTTCCAAATCCTGGCTCAGGAAGGCCCTTACTCAGGCATATCTGTTAAGCTGTACTTCATGTTTTCATACCAAGTGCCTCCCAGTTTTAATTTGCTTAGCACAGAGAAGTACTGGTTTCTTCTGTACAGACAGTACTTAATCTGCTTAATACAAGGAAGAAGCTCTTATGTAGGCTTTACAAATTCTCATTTAGAGGCCCTGAATTTTCAACTTATGCCCTGTCTAAATACAGGAAGTCAGAATGTGGCACTTCTGCTTTTCACACAGGTACATCTTTACTGTATTTTGTATGTGCTTGATGTTTATTTACCAAAACCACTTCCTACCTTTCATTTTTTCCTCTCAAGTGGCGAGTAAGAAAGGAAGCTATGATGGGTCTTGCCCAGCTATACAAGAAGTATTGTCTTCATGCGGAGGCTGGAAAAGATGCTGCAGAGAAAGTGAGCTGGATAAAGGATAAACTTTTGCACATATATTATCAAAATAGCATTGATGACAAGTGAGTTAATCTAAGCCTTCCTAATTTTAATTGTGTAGTGCTTATTCTGAGAAAGCTGTCGTGGCTCTTTGTAGTTTTAAGAATATGATACATGTAATAATAATTAAGGTGTTCAGTGTGCTTCTGTTACCTGTTCAATGTATTTCTTTGGTTTACTGATGCAACTAGATCTATGATGCTAGTAGATGATCATTAACAAACTACTGTATAGAGAAGGAAAAAAAAAAGTCAAATATTGCATTTACTACACCAGTTCATGTTTACCTTACTGTTTGCCAGACACTGGAAATGTAAGCACTGTGAATTTATGCACAGATATTTCCTTTTGGTATGCTGTGTGAAAATGGACCCCTTTTTTCTACCCCTTTTTGGGTAGAGCACAAGCTGAAGAAATACCAGAGGTGCTTCTGCTATTGCCTAACCTTCCCTGTTTTATCACTCAGCCCCTTTAGTTTTTGAAATAACATTTTGGCTTAGGGAAAAGTATTTTGGCTGAGGTTTTGGGAGATAGTTTTCAGTTCTCCCTGATAATTCTTTGCCTTTCACAAGGAGAGCCAAACCATGAGATCACACAAAGATAGAATTTCAGCCTAGATTTTTAATACAGCAGACTCAGAAACAGCTGTGTAGTGTTTTTTAGCATCTAACATTTGTCTGCCTCATTGTGTTTGTGATCTTGGTGACTGATTCACTAATGGCCTTCTTCAGTTTTCACTTAGTGATAATGAATTCTTACTGCTGCAGTCATGAAGGCTCACTTTGCTTATCTGGCTGTTCATAAGTGGGCCAGAGTTAGATATTTAATTAGTTGTTGACTTTTTGGTGGTTTGGTTTTGGGGTTTTTTGCTGGGTTTTTGGTTGCTGATTTGTTTGTTTTTTTGAAGTAAAGTCAGGAGATCATACACACAGAAATTACTCTTAAAGTCTGCTGAGACAGAAGTACCAAATAGTGAAAAATTAGGAAGTCTTTGACATTCAGATTATTCAAAGCTACTTTCTGCAGATTATATGCATCAACTAGGCTTTAATTTGCATTGAGAGGTTCTTGTTGGTTTTCTAGCATGTTCATATCTCACAGTCAGTGCACAGGTTTGATACTCAACAGAGAATGAATCAAAGTTCTGCCACAGCTGAGCAGATGTTTTCAGTGTTCCTGCTCACAGAAAATGCAGGACAGTGTCAGTGAAATGAGACAAGGAGTTCTAAGGAAAGACTGTTGTGGCAAAGTTGAGTTTCTTTCTCTGACTTGACTTCTTGTGGAAGTCAGTCTAAGCCACTGAAACTTCTCTGCTCATGAGTAGATGTGGATTGTATGCTGTTTGTTTTCTGTGTGTCCATGCTGAAGCACTGCTGGCTTGATTTTTAAAGTGTTCCTCTAGTTCACTTTGCTACCTTGAATTTTAATGCAGATTTTACTAGATTTTAAGGCTCACAATGAAACTGTTGCTCAGTCACACCATTGGATTGGGTTCGTTCCCTCAACTCAAGAGTAAAGTAGTAAATGCGTTTCAGTGTTATCGTTGTCAGAATTACAAAGTTAGCACTTGCAGCACCTGAAGAGCTGTAGAAATGCTTTGAACTCTTAAGACATACTCCATTCAGTCCTTTAAACACAGATGCACAGGCCAAAATTAGCCAATTCTGGACTGTTATCCTTGCATAATGAGGGATGAGGATAAGAAGCAAGAATGGAAAAAAGTAAAAATTAATAGCCTGAGCCTTGGAGCATTACATAACCCTAACAGTGGTTCTTCTTTCAGAAGATAATAGCACAGTATCACAGTGGAGTAGAACAATTTCTCTCCCCATGTCCTTAACTCAGTCACTTGACAGTGGGGTTTGTTGTTACTGGACTGTTGATATGCATATCTACCCAAGATTGAGAACTTTCAACTGTAAGAACTGCTTAGAGCTTGTGTGTTCTGAGCTTTTATTTGTACAAGTGCATAACAAGTGGAGTTAAATAACCACATCTTAAAAACAGTGGCCTGCTTCCTGCTCTTAGTGTGCTAGTCAGTGACATTCCTCACAGGAGAAGAGTGTTCCCTCAGAGGTATTATCCCTGTTTGTAGATCTTTACCCCAACTAGTGTTGTCTAGGGAAGGCATGATAGAGTCTCACCATTTGGATTGACAGCTAGTCTAGAAAATAGATCTGTAGACACATGGGATAGAGCAGTGCTCCTAGATTAGTAAGGTGACAGATGTCTTCAGTATCCTACTACTTGCTAAACAGAGATGGAATCTCTTGAAGTCTGAAGATCCTATTCTGCAAGCAATTTAGTTCTTGGAGTCATCAGTAGTGAAATGTATGTTGAAAAGAAGAAAGCCAAGTTTTTGTGGGGTTTTTTAATACCAATAGGATGCCTTGTATTCATCTTTTTATTCCTCTGCCTTGCCATCAGGTCTCTTGGAATTTTCTTTGAGCAGAAGTATGGTGCTTGCCCTGTGCTGCTTCTGTGGTCTTTTACAAGGCATTCCATGAGTACTTACTAGGAGCCATAGTAAAAAAGCTTGTAAATGGAAACACACAAAATATTTATCCATAAATATCAAATCGTGCACAGCTCTGATTGGTGTGGATTATATTAATGTCTGGATGCTCTTTCATTAGAGAGGGCATTCTAACTGGATGAACTGTAGAGTTGTATTTTGTAGTTTCAAGTTTTCCCTTTCATGTAAAACTTTAAATATATATCTATATTTTTTAAGAAAGATAATTGGAGAATGTTTTTGTTGGGTTGGTTTGCTCTTGCATAGTTTTCCTTTTTCTCCTTTTATTGGCTATGTTTTGTTGTTGCCTTGTCTCTACCTTTTTAATGGTAATTTTTAACTTCTGCATTAGAATAATGAGTAGTTTTGCTGTTTTCTCAAACACACTGATGTTTTATCTTAACCTTTCCCTCAAGGATACTTCAGGTTTTTACTTTCCTCGTTATATTCATGTATTCTTTCTTTATACTTGCTGTCTATAACCCATTTTCTTATGTACAAGGGTGAACAAAGGGAGATTCTCAGAGCCTAAAGAAAGAAAGGAGAATTTGGATGGGGACAAATAAAGCAATTACTCCCTCTTAAAGGTGAAAATGAAAGAACATGTAAAAGTTCTCATGAAGCAGGTCTTACTAATTTTTTTTTGTCAACAAGGGAAGAGATCTTTACAGATGAGAATAAGCAACACTGCTTTTTAGGTGCTTTGGTTTTGGTTTTCTTCTCCACTTAAAAGTCTGGTTTTAGTGATTTTTTTGATAGTTCTTTTTTTCCTTTACCCAAAGGGTATCCAGCGCTCCTGGAAATGCACATTTTTTATCTCTTCTTTTCCTTCAGGTTATTGGTAGAGAAAATCTTTGCTCAGTATCTTGTTCCACACAATTTGGAAACGGAAGAGCGGATGAAGTGTTTGTATTATTTGTATGCTAGCTTGGATCCAAACGCTGTCAAGTGAGTACAGGGCAAATGGTTTCTTGGACTTTTTCCATCACATTTTTATGTAAATTCTGACTATACAAGTCAAATTGCATAGATAAGTAACTGGTGCTTAACCTTATTAGTGTTACTAATAGTTCTATATCCCTGGAGGTGTTTAAGGTCAAGCTGGATGAGGCTCTGGCCAGCCTAATCTAGGGTAGGGTGTACCTGCCCATGGCGGTGGGGTTGGACTAGATGATCCTTGTGGTCCCTTCCAACCCTGACTGATTCTATGATTCTGCAAACTGTACTTAAAAACATTTCCTTTTTATACACAAACTCTTGATGTCAATTAGACACAGACAAATTTATATTTGAGGAGAGTAGTCTTATCCATTCATTTTCACCCAGTGAGAACAACACAGAGCTAAAAATGCACAAGCAATGCCTTCTAGGTTTGGTCTATGTTAAAAGTCCATGTTGAAGATAGCTATAATTCAGTTCTGTTTGAGAGTGACCTGGTTTTTATGTTAAAAGTCATAGAATCGTAGATTAAAACTAGGGTGCAAAATACTTTTCAATATAATAAGGCCAAACTAGCAGTATTTTGTAGACTGATGGAATGGTTTGGGCTGGAGGGATCCTTCCAGATCATTTAGTTCCAAGCCCCCTACCATTGGCAGGGACACCTCCTGCTAGACCAGCCCCATCCAACTTGGCTTTCAACAGGTCCAGCCTTGGAGCCTCCACAACATCTCTGGGCAACTTGGTCAGTGCCTCACCACCCTTATGAGGAAAAATTTCTTCCTAATGTCTATTCTAATGTTACTTTCCAACTTTAAAGTCTAAAATGTTATTTTCAGGATAATTTGGGTGGCAAAACATTGTAACGGCTGGCCCAGAGAGGTTGTGGAGTCTCTTCTGAAGACATTGAAAATCCACCTGGATGCATTCCTGTGTGACTTGCTCTAGGTGCTCCTGCCCTGGTAGAGAGGTTGAACTAGATGATTTTCTAAAGTCCCTTCCAACCCCTAATGTTCTGTGATTCTGTGATACTGTGAGTGTCCTGCTTCTGTGAAACTGTTCCAAGCAGAATAACAAGGAGGTGATGCTACAGTCTGTAACAAGACCACATCAGTTTCACCTTGTTTGAACGGTTATTTTTAATACATGTTAGGTTTTGGTCATATCTAGCAGATGTTGCACCTGTAAAATTTTGATGGTTTGGGTGTTTCCCGCCCCCCCACACTTTAGAAATCACCCAGACTAGACTCAGCCAGCTCTGGAAATATGAATGAAGCTTATATTTACAGCTAGCACAATATACAAGCAGATAGTTACAGTACATACAGAAATATACAAGGTAAAAGGTAATACAGAAACACAACAGCCCTCCCAGAAACCTGAGTCCCCAGGAGGGGCTCCCAACTGCCCCTTCACCTTCCCCCTACCCCTCTCAACCTTACCTCAGTCTCAAGGAAGAATGGAGGTTCAGCCAAGGAGTTAGGAAGCAAAGTGGATTAGAAAAGAAAATGGAGGGTGAGGTCAGAGAGTGAGATCCAGCTTGGAGCTGGCCAGCAGCAGAAGAGAAGACTCCCTTATCTCTGTTTTGCTTTTATTCTTATACATCTCAGCAAGCCTGTGAGTGAAGTCGCCATTGTTTTCCTATCATAGAATCATAGAATCAACCAGGTTGGAAGAGACCTCCAAGATCATCCAGTCCAACCTAGCACCCAGCCCTAACCAATCAACCAGACCATGGCACTAAGTGCCTCATCCAGTCTTTTCTTGAAGACCCCCAGGGACGGTGCCTCCACCACCTCCCTGGGCAGCCCATTCCAATGCCAATCACTCTCTCTGCCAACAACTTCCTCCTAACATCCAGCCTATACCTACCCTGGCACAGCTTGAGACTGTGTCCCCTTGTTCTATTGCTGGTTACCTGGGAGAAGAGGCCACCCCCCACCTGGCTACAATGTCCCTTCAGGTAGTTGTAGACAGTAATAAGATCACCCCTGAGCCTCCTCTTCTCCAGGCTAAACAGGCCCAGCTCCCTCAACCTCTCCTCATAGGATTTGTGCTCCAGGCCCCTCACCAGCTTCGTTGCCCTTCTCTGGACATGTTCCAGCACCTCAACACCCTTCTTGAATTGAGGGGCCCAGAATTTCACAGCCTGTAACCTAGTCCTTCTCACCAAAACATTCTAGTTAGCTTCAAACTAGCACAAAGATAAATAATTGTTTACTAATACACCCAGCACGTTCTTTTCACTGGTAAAATGTACTTTTCTGGTTTTGGACTTTTGCAGAGCACTGAATGAGATGTGGAAGTGCCAGAACATGCTAAGGAGTCACGTACGAGAATTACTAGACTTGCATAAGCAGCCCACTGTACGGTTATGGAAATACTAATACTTTATCCAGTGGACTTCTTAGACTAATTTACTGTTTGTTTTGGGTTGCCTTTTTTTTTAATACAAGATTATTTGTTCAGTGTTTATTTTTTTCCATATGTAGACAATGTTCCATTCTCATTAAATAAAGCTACTTTCAGTAATGCTTAAAGGCCTCCCTATGTTTACCATTATTTTATATTGACAGTCAATAATGCTGGAAAAAGATTCACAATGCCAAGGTTTTTGTTTGCTTTTGACAATTTTTGAACTGTTTTTGTTTTTTTTTACCAAACCCACCATTTTTTTTCTGTTTCTCATTTTATAATGTGTTTTGAGAATGGAATATGTTGTAACTTAAAACATAGATCTATTTGAGAACAAGTTCTTAAGCATCAATATTGGAATTCTACTTAGAAGCATATCTTCAAACTCCCAGAAACTTTACATAGAAGGGGCATTGCTTTGAGGGGATTGGCATGGGGTGGCCTTGAGGGAGTTGTTTGTTTGGCATTATTTGGTTTTTTTGAAGTCTTTTTCCAACTGCTTTTTTTTATCTGTTATGTGAATTAGTTAAGCATTGAAGTTCTTTGATACTCCAAGAAGACTTTTTTTGCCCCTCCATTTTTTTCTGTATGTAGCAGCTGCTAATCGTACTGTTTATAATATTGTAGTGTTTATTCTTAATAAGAGTCCAGAATAAAAGGTAGTGCTGCAGAAGAATTAACAGATCAGCTTAAAAGGTATATTTTTTTACAGGAGTTGTCACTGATTTTGTTTGTTTCTTTTGCTGTTGTTCTCAGTCAGAAGCAAACAGTGCTGCCATGTTTGGAAAGCTGATGACCATAGCAAGTAAGTGTTAATAAGTTCTATAAAATGTTACTACAGCATTCCTGGAAAAAAAAATTATGTCAGGAATTTTGGCATACTGAAGTTGGCAGATTTATTTCATGTTAATTTTTGTTTGATCATACAGAAAACCTTCCAGATCCTGGAAAAGCACAAGATTTTGTGAAGAAATTCAATCAGGTTCTAGGTGATGATGAGAAGCTTCGGTCCCAGCTTGAATTGTTAATTAGCCCCACATGCTCTTGTAAACAGGCAGATGTCTGTGTGGTAAGGAAATGGAAAAGCAAACGTTTATACCTTAAATATTTGTGCTCAAAACAGTTATTCAGAGTTAATGGCCTCTTGATACCTTTAATGTGATCCTTATATATTCATGATTTTCATAAAATTCCTTTTTGGTTAACTGTAGAACTTGGGGAAAATACACTTTATGATCATCTTGCTTCCTAAGAAAACATTAGCTTTACTGTGTCTTTGGATTATGACCATCAAGCACGAAGTCTGAAAGACTAATATAATTTAAAAACACATTTCAAGTTGCTCTTTTATGGTATGGTTCCTAAATTGACACTGATGAAGGTTGTTCTGAATACCAGCAAGCCAAATATTATACCATCTGCATATATATTCTCCTTCCCATCTACTCTGCCCTGCCAAGACCTCATCTTGAATACTGCATTCAGTTTTGGGCTCCCCAGTTTAAGGGGGACAGGGATCTGCTGGAGAGGGTCCAGTGGAGTGCTACAGGAATGATTAGGGGACTGGAGGGCATGCCTTATGAGGAGAGGCTGAGGGACCTGGGGCTTTTTAGTCTGGAAAAGAGAAGACAGAGAGGGGATTTAGTAAATGTTTATAAACACCTGAGGGCTGGTCAGGAGCAGGGGGACAGGCTCTTCTCACTTGCTCCCTGTGACAGGACAAGGAGCAATGGGTGGGGTGTAAGTTGCAGCACAAGAGGTTCCACCTCCAGCACAAGAGGTTCCACCTCCAGCACAAGAGGTTCCACCTCGGCACAAAAGGTTCCAGCTCAACACTAGGGGGAATTTCTTTACTGTAAGGGTCACGGAGCGTTGGAACAGGCTCGCCAGAGAGGTTGTGGAGTCTCCTTCTCTGGAGACTTTCAAGGCCTGTCTGGATGCATTCCTTTTTGATCTGTGCTGGATTGTGTGGCCCTGCTCTTGCAGGGGAGTTGGATTCTATGATCTCCTTGGGCCCCTTCCATCCCCTAATATCCTGTGATCCTGTGATGTTATTTTTCCTCCTTGAACCTTATTAGTGAGATCAGTCTTCTCACTCCCTCCTTCTTTGTTTAACCTCTTTGATGAAAAAACACATCTTAGTCAGAACCACAGAATCTTAGAGGTTGGAAGGGACCTCCAGAGATCATGAAGTCCAACCTCCCTGCCAAGGCAGCATCCTCTAGGGTAGTTCACACAGGAATGCATCCAGGCAGGTTTGGAAAGTCTCCAGAGAAGGAGACTCCACAACCTCTCTGGACAGCCTGCTCCAGGGCTCTGTCAGCCTCACTGCAAAGAAGTTTCTCCTCATGTTGAGCTGAAACCTTCTCTGTTCCAGTTTGTAGCTGTTGCTCCTTGGCTTATTGCTCACAGATATTTACATGTTGTCTTAAATCACAGATTTTATTTTTTTTTACATCATGATCCCAAAACAAACAATTTTCATTACCAGAAATCACAACAGAGAGCATCAACAAGCTTCTTGGGTTTTGCCTAATGGCCTTGAAATTGTGCAGTGAAAAGAAGAGAGTCAATTCCAGAATTATGACCTGACTTCTTGATGTAGAGAGTATGTCTCCTCCTAAAGTAGGAAATTTTGCACTTTGAGAACGTAGTGGAAGGTTTCTTCCCTCTTCCTGAAGCTAATTTAGCATAACAGAAAATTTCCCAGTTTGTTGAGTCTGCAGCACCCAGCACTATAGGAGAAGGAAGTTCAAGAAATCATTTCTTTCAGAGATTATTCAGACTTAAGCTCAAAACGAAAAATACTTTTTTATCCACCTCCTGCTGGAGCTGCAGATGAATTTAATGCTCCTGTCATTTGGGGCATTCGGAGGGGAAAACCAGGTTGTTGGATCCAAAATGATAGGCAAGTACCTAGGGTCTGAACATCTGTTGTAGCCTAAGTAGTGCAGTGCTTCTGCACATCTGCAGTCGTCTAACTGTCAGAGGAGGTTTTTCATTGTTGTTATGGAATCTCACACATACAACAGAGTTACCTACAGATTTATGAGTTAGTCCTGTCAGCAGAGCTATTTAAGTTCTATATACATTGCTGTTTCTTGACTTTTGTCTTCAGTCTGGCCTGCAATTCCTTAAACTCAAGAACTTTCACTGAAAACCTACACTTAAATATTTTGTTACAGCATGTCTGCTTTAAATATGTGTCATATAGAAAGATATGGATGTAAAAACAGCCTTCCTTAAAATATGTTTCACTGATTATGTAGATAATTTTTGTAGTTGAAAGCAGTGGCTCTATTTATCTCTTCAGCATGCTTAAGAAGTAAGGAAAATGAGTATGATTCTTGTTTGTATCTAACATTCTTATAGAGAGAGATAGCCCGGAAACTTGCAAATCCTAAGCAGCCAACAAATCCATTTCTGGAAATGGTTAAATTTCTTCTGGAAAGAATTGCCCCTGTACATATTGACTCAGAAGCCATTAGGTAAGTTTGAAAGCTCTTATGAACTCACAAATGATTCTAAAGATGATTTAAATGGCAAAAATACCCCCCCCAGAATTTCTTAGGATTTAAATTACTCAGTCCTAGTTGTAAATATGCTTTAAAATGAAAAACAAGAAGTTATGTAGCTGTTTTAATTTCTAGCAGCCTAGAGAATGCCATTTGATATTTTTCATCTATTTATTTTTATGCTTGGTGCAGTGCTGTCTGCAAATGAAAAAAATACAGTGGCTGTTCTGAGTGAAACTGCTCTTTGTGGGGCTTAAGGTGAAAATGGTGATCATAATTTTCACATAGTTAACTGCAACGCAGTCTTCTGTGTAGCAGTTGAATTAATTAGCTTTTGTGGGGTTGTGTAAGAGAACATTTGGATTTCTTTTGAGACTTGTCTGGCAACCTAATTATATTCTGAAATTCGTGCAACTATGTGTTGGTCTGAATGCTGCCAGCATGGTGTATGTGTGTGGTGGGGGGGGAAGGGTTATTTGTCTTTTTCCCCTAAAGAATTAATTTTGCAGAAAGCAAAGTCAGAAGGGAAAGGAATAATGGAATAGCTTCATGCAGGGAAAAAACAAAACAGAACAAACCCAAACCAAACAAAAAAAACCTACAAAAAAAAAAAGGACAAACCAAAAACCAAGCAAAAAGACAATCCCCCCCAAAGAAAACCTGCAACCAAAAAGCTAAACAACACAATACCTCCTTCCCCTCAACAGAATACTGCCTTCTCTTTGTTCTGTCTCAAAGCCAATGAGTCTTGTTGGTAACTCATGCTTTTAGCATTGTACATTGTCACATTCATGTGATATTTTCCCTTTTTTGTACTTTTTATTTCAGTGCACTAGTTAAACTAATGAATAAATCCATAGAGGGGACAGCTGATGATGAAGAGGAGGGTGTAAGTCCTGATACTGCTATTCGTGCAGGACTTGAACTTCTCAAGGTAACCTACAGTAATGCACCTCTAGTTTGTAATGGAGGGGACAAAAGTGGTGTGACTGAATTCATGTTAGCAAGGTTCTAATGTTATGTGGATAGCTTCATTTTTAGTGTATGAAAGTGCTGAGTTATTAATATCTGAGAAAGGAATAATAGATTTTTTTGGAAGGAGTATGTTTTGAAAAGGGTGCCAGGAGTTGAAACATGGACATGAAAGCAGGAATAGGTTTCTTCTAGAGAAGTCATGGAGAACAAGGTGCAGAGGTAAAGTGAGAGGATTGGAAGTGGGAGAATTGGGAGAAGCGTGTTCCTTAGGGCCTGTATGACACTGGAAAGGAGAGCAAGCAAGAAACTTGAAAACCAAGTTATCAGAGGGGAAAAAAAAATAGGATGGGGGAACTTGTGTTCTTAATGGTTATAAGAAGCCACTAGAGGATTTGAAGTATCTGGAAAACATCTGTGATGGATTTGGCAGCTCACTAATGGGGCTTTATTTTCAATATATTACAAAGGGTAGTTTATAATATTGGAGAGAATGAAGGAGAGTCACATAATTAAAGTGAGACTTTTCAGAAGTGGGAATGACTGAGACAGGGTTTATGGGGACATACTACACCAAATTTAGTACTGGCAACCAGGGTGGAAATAGTTCTGGAAACACAAGTATGCAAGGAGGTAATGTCTGTTTGCTAATGTAGCTCAAAAAAGAGGAGTCTGCCAAGGGTGAAGACATTGCTGCTGTGATGTATCTTCCTAGAATGTTAGTTCACACAAGTAGAAAACTCTGATCAGAGAAACCAAGACAAGATAAATCCAAGGAATACACGAAATACATGCAGCTTTTCTTTGTTCTCTCTGCTTTCACCGTCCCTGGGGCTGTTCAAGGCAAGGTTGGACGTGGCACTTGGTGCCATGGTCTAGCCTTGAGCTCTGTGGTAAAGGGTTGGACTTGATGATCTGTGAGGTCTCTTCCAACCCTGATGATACTGTGATACTGTGATAACTTTACTATTCTTAATGTAGTTTTGCTTTGGGTAGGCTTTTGTTCTCTCTTGCCCTGCCTTGAATCTCTGCATGCTTAGTTACCTACTTGATACCTCTTCTATTTAACAGAATGTGTTTATATTTAATTATCTTTAGATTAAAAAGGATAGTAATATATGTTTTGATTGGTGATATCTTAACCTGGATTGGTTTTCTGCTCAGGGTATATAGATTCTGGAGAAATGAAGATTTTAGTTCAGTTAAATTAAGTGGAAATAAAGCACTCTTAAGTAGACTGGAGTATAAATGAATGCTCTCAAATATGTGTGCATTTAAATAATTTATTTCCATATTCAAATAATGCAGCATCTTATCAAATACTTGGAAGACCTGAAGAGCAAAGTGTAGGTTAATTTCTTTGAAAATAACCTGTATCATTCTCAAATGCAGTTATTGAATGTAATAATCTCCTGTGAGGGTGTAATGAGTGTTTATATTGATGGTAATGCTCATAAACAGACGTAACTTTGTTTTTCTGATGATTCATTTACTATGAATAAACACACCTTTGTTTTCATCTCTTATCTGCAGGTTCTGTCCTTTACACATCCTACCTCGTTCCACTCTGCAGAGACCTATGAGTCTCTGCTGCAGTGCCTCAGGATGGAAGATGATAAGGTAGCTGAGGCAGCCATACAGATTTTCAGAAACACGGGTCACAAAATAGAAACAGACTTGCCACAGATAAGATCGTGAGTGCATTTCCTTACTTGCTGCTTTTCATACCTGGAATACTGCCTCTTGATATTTATTCAGTATGTTGCCCCTGAAATGACAGTCTCTTGAATATAAACAGCTTCCTTTCCATCTTTTTGTATTCCTTCACTACCTCTCTGGTTGTGTCTCTTTGTTTTCCCCACCTTGAATACTGCATCCAGTTCTGGCGTCCCCAGTATAAGGACACAGAGCTATTGGAGTGAGTCCAAAGGGCCACAGAGATGATCCAAAGGTTGGGCAACCTCTGGTGTGAGGTTGAGGAAGCTGGGATTATTCACCCTGGAAAAGAGAAAACTCCAGGTGGACCTCAATGCTGCCTTCCAGTACATGAAAGGATCCTACAGGAAGGCTGGAGAGGGACTTCTCATAAGACTGTCTAGCAGTAGGACAATGGGGGAATGGTTTTAAGCTGAGGGAGAGAAGGTTTCTTAGGAGTACATTCTTCAGTACAAGGGTGGTGGGACACTGGAATAGGCTGCCCAGGGAGGCTGTGGGTGTCTCCTCCCTGGGGATGTTCAAGGCCAGGCTGGATGAAGCATTGGGCAGTCGAGAGGCATCCCTGCCCATGGCAGGGTAATTGGGTTAAATGATCTCTAAGATCCCTTCCAACCTGAGCTATTCTATAATTTTTAGATGCATTGTTCTCATGATTTTTGTGTATTTATTGAAGACGTTAGTTACTTCCTACAAATCTGCTCATAACAGACACATTAAAACCAGCACACAGAGTGTTTCCCAGGTTACAAAATAAACAACAGTGAAAATACTGTGGAGATGTGATTCCATGGCATCATTCCTGCTCATAGCTGTCCTGCACACAATTTTTCTATCTTTGTAAGGAAATAAATACAATCTCTGATAGTTAGCAGCTCTGTTTGTTATGAAACAAGTCAAGAAGCAAGATCCAAAAGCATTTCTATCAAAGAGTAATTGGCTGTCTCTAAGTCATCATTATGCAGTTCATGCTTTATCATGGTATTATCAGGGCTGGAAGAGACCTCACAGATCATCAAGTCCAACCCTTCACCACAGAGCTCAAGGCTAGACCATGGCACCAAGTGCCACGTCCAACCCTACCTTGAACAGCCCCAGGGATGGCGACTCCACCACCTCCCCGGGCAGCCCATTCCAGTGTCCAATGACTCTCTCAGTGAAGAACTTTCTCCTCACCTCCAGCCTAAATCTCCCCTGGCACAGCCTGAGGCTGTGTCCTCTCGTTCTGGTGCTGGCCACCTGAGAGAAGAAAGCAACCTCCTCCTGGCCACAACCTCCCTTCAGGTAGTTGTAGACAGCAATAAGGGCCCCCCTGAGCCTCCTCTTCTCCAGGCTAACCAATCCCAGCTCCCTCAGCCTCTCCTCGTAGGGCTGTGCTCAAAGCCTATCCCCAGCCTCGTCGCCCTTCTCTGGACACGCTCAAGCATCTCAACGTCCCTCCTAAACTGGGGGGCCCAGAACTGAACACAGGACTCAAGGTGTGGTCTAACCAGTGCAGAGTACAGGGGCAGAATGACCTCCCTGCTCCTGCTGACCACACCATTCCTGATGCAGGCCAGGATGCCATTGGCTCTCCTGGCCACCTGGGCACACTGCTGGCTCAAGTTCAGGCAGGAATCAATCAGCACCCCCAGATCCCTCTCTGTCTGGCTGCTCTCCAGCCACTCCGACCCTAGCCTGTATCTCTGCATGGGGTTGTTGTAGCCAAAGTGCAGCACCCTGCACTTGGAGCTATTGAAGCCATCCCCTTGGACTCTGCCCATCTGTCCAGGCGGTCAAGGTCCTGCTGCAGAGCCCTTCTGCCCTGCAACCCAGCCATATCTGCCCTCAGCTGAGTGTCATCTGAAAACTTGCTGATGACTGACTCCATTCCCTCATCCAGATCATAGCTACTGATTAAAGCTGTATATTCTATGAGGTATTCACAGACCTTATGGGTAATGTCTAAAGCCTGTTAGTAACTAACTAATCTAGATTATAAAGCACAGGTTTCAAGTTCTCATGTATTGAAATACATCTCAGCCACTGTGCTAAATGCACAGCAATGTACCCCTTAGTAAATGCACGACAGAGTACCTCTTAGTTCTCAGAGAACTGAGGATGTAACTTCAATGATTCAAAAGAAAAATGGCACAAACTTACATGTAAGGCACTTTTAAGCCATTTTTAAGTGTGAGAAAAGAGGAACAACCCAGTAATCTCCCATGTCACTACAGTCCCCAGTATAGTCCCAATTGTTTGTAGTCCCCTACTAGACTTTAGTCCAGGCTGGGCAGTGCTAAGCTGTGTAATTTCCTGTCAAAGAGGCTGGTCTTGCTGATATTTCTTGTGGCTTCGTGACTTAGCCACATACTGCTGGGCAGTCTTAAGTAATCTAAAAATATAGCTATCAAAATGGGTGTCTAGCCTTTGGCATGGTTTGCAAGCAAGTCAGGTTAATGTTTTGAAAGCCAAAACCAGGTCAGCATTTACACTGCCATGAAGAAAAAGAAGTCTGAGAACAAGTAGATGTTCCAGATCTCTCATATTCATAAATCTTTATCATAATTAGCCACATAATTTGTTTCACAGAACCTGTGAGCAGGCTTCTTGCTGTCCTTTGAAGTAGCATTCACCACCAGCAGCCCAAGTTCATCTTCATATGTAAAATTAATAGCTTTGAGCACCAATTCACAGCCTGCTTATGGAAGGGTTGGCCATGCTCAAAGAGAGCCTGTGGATGGTGTGTAAACATGTAGAAGTGCACGTAAACATGTCAGGTTTCACCTTTTGCAGATGTGTCAGCTGGAGTGTGATTGAGGTGTGGTTTGTAAGCAGGCCTTGGATGCTTGGCATGTACTTGTGCATATCCTTAACACTAGAGAACTGTAGGTTAGGCGCTGAAGCTTACCAGCTGTAGGTGTCTTACTGAATTCTTTGCTGTTCTGCTTCTTACTTAACTTTCAGAATCTTACCTAGTTTGAGAAGATGTCATACTTTAGGATGCTTGTAACATTATTTTAGGTGCTTTTAGTTGGAGGTTTGGGTTTCTTGATTTTTTTTTGAGGAAAACACTTTGAGACTTCATCCTTAACACTCTGCAAGCTCTTCTTCCACCTCTTGTTGCCAGTTTTAATGATGTAGAACGTGTCAGTGAAGGCTGGGTGCTGAATAATCTGTGTGCTGAATGCTGCATTGTTACTGAGCCTTACAAGAAAGCAGGCAATTTTTTTTTAGATCTTTGTGTGTCAGGCACTTTCTAGGCAATTCTGTCCTTTTGTGTCAGATGCTGGGTGAGTTGTGTGGTAAATCTCATGAATTAGTGTACCAGATGATGACCTCCCAGGGGACAGCCCTGCCTTCTAAATCTCTCTCAGGAACAGACCTCAAATATCTGACCAACCTCTACCTGATCTCTGGAGTGTATTCTGCCCTGGCGTTTCCTTCAGGGTCTTGTGTTCAGGGGATCCAAATGCAGAATCTCAGAATAAAGCAGTTGTTCACTTGAGTGCACTTTGTGATTAAAGACCAAAGCTGAGACAGTGAAGGCCTGTAAACACATTGATGTTTAATGGTTATTTTAGCTTTCACAAATCTTCTCCAGCCCTGTCACTTCCATTTGGGTAACAAGCCCAAGGCTTTACCCTAGCTGAACCTGTCAGGCTCCCCCCACCTTATATTTGGCTTCCTAAACAGCCTCGTTTCGATTTGTTATTTTCTTTCATGTTTGCATTTTCCCTGTGGGTTTTTATTCTGTTAAGATGTGTACAGTCAGATGTTCAACAAGTACTACTAAATACAGTTCCATCCTGCTTTTCACTTCATGATTATGATCTTTTCCTGAACAGACTTCAAAGGAATACTTGATTTAGAAGACCGTGAGGTAGATTTGTGTAGGTGAGGAGCTTTATTTTTGGTAGATTGCAAATTGCTGGGGTTTTTAAGCCATTTTCTTTAATGTTCACAGAACACTAATTCCAATTTTGCATCAGAAAGCAAAAAGGGGCACTCCTCATCAGGCAAAGCAAGCTGTTCACTGTATACATGCCATATTTTCAAATAAAGAAGTGCAGCTTGCACAGATCTTTGAGGTACGTCATGTTTTTTTGTTTCTAAGATTTGTTTCTGTGTTTCTTCATTGATAATAGTAATTAACATTCGTTTAAGTGATGCTGTTTGTTAAGAGATAAATATTTATGGGTCAGGAAACCTACAGATGGGGGATGGTCAAGATAAGTCATTACAGTAGTAAATGTTTGTGTCTTAGTCACAACTTAGTAATATTCTGATGTCTGGTAGATAAGATTTTTGTTTTTGTCAACATGGGAGAAGTTAAGGGAAAATAAGCTAAATAATTAAGGGAAGTTAAGAGAAAATAAGCTGGAATGATGCACAGCAAATCCCATGAGGACACATTTAGCAGATACTGAAGGGGAGAGATAATATCTTCTACTTTGAAACTGTATTCAATTACCATGCTTTAAGGTCTTTGCACATACAGCACGTCTCTGACTGAGGAAATTAGTGCAAAATAAGTACCTGATTCTAAGCTCAGACATTAGCTTACTGCTCACTTACTGGTTGCTTAGATGAGTTGTAAAGCAAAGAAGTCACTTCATGCAGAGCAGAGCAATTACTTAAATAATAACATTATTAATCTGCACTTGTAGAATATCTTAGGTTCTTAATCTTGGCTGTCTTTGAACCTATGCATAATTCACAAGTGTGAAAAGCTTTGAATTAAGCTTCAGAGTTTGATCTTTGCTTAGACTTTTTTGGGAATGTGTGTTCCCTTCCTTAATGCCAGAATAAGATGTGAGGGTGCTGGGTGATACAGCAGCACAGAATTGTCCTGGTGACTGTTTTCTGGATGGGAGATGCTGATTGCTAACAGAAATATCCTTGGTGGTTTCCAAGGACTTTTTAGCTGCTGCTATTTTCTGCCATTTGCAGTTTCAATTCAGATTTTCACAACTCCTGAATAGAATTTAGTCAGTTTTTTCCTATGTATCCCAAGTTTGAATGTGTTTCACTGTTAAAACAGGAACAGAATAGAGAATGTTTTGCCCTTATCTCATGTGAGGTTTTTGATTACTCATAAATAGATAGTCACATTCTTTCTGCATTTCAATTTGCTAACCTTATTAATTTTAATGGAAAAAAACTGTGAAACTCCTCATCAATCCAGCAGTAAAATAATTGACTTTTAGGCATGCTGCTTTACTTAGCTATAGTTGAATTTTTAATTTTTAATTGTTCTGTTGTGTGTGTTTTTTTGTCTTTTTTTAATCATCTTCCTCAGCCTCTTAGTAGAAGTTTGAATGCTGATGTACCAGAACAACTCATAACTCCATTAGTCTCATTGGGTCATATTTCTATGTTGGCTCCAGACCAGTTTGCTTCTCCAATGAAATCTGTTGTTGCAAATTTCATTGTGAAAGATCTCCTAATGAATGACAGGGTAAGATTTTCTTTTTTATTTTCACTAAGTCCTTGCTATTCTGTTTGCCTATTATTAGCACTGTGGGGAATAAAACTCGTTTAAATGAGTCAATAAAGATTGTGTAAATAGCTGGGACAGTGATAATTGCATTGTAAAAATCTCAGGGGTGACCTCATTGCTGTCTACAAGTACCTGAAGGGAGGCTGTGGCCAGGTGGGGGTTGGGCTCTTTTCCCAGACAACCAGCAACAGAACAAGGGGACACAATCTCAAGTTGTGCCTGGGGAAGTATAGGCTGGATGTGAGGAGGAAGTTCTTCCCAGAGAGAGTGATTGGCATTGGAATGGGCTGCCCAGGGAGGTGGTGGAGGCACCGTCCCTGGAGGTGTTCAAGCAAAGCCTGGATGAGGCACTTAGTGGCATGGTCTGGTTGACTGTCTAGGGCTGTGTGCTAGTTTGGACTGGATGATCTTGGAGGTCTCTTCCAACCTGGTTGGTTCTATAATTCTATGATCTTTGTGTAAAAGAGACCTCAGTCTATAGCTTTACTGTTGCATTCTCTGTATGGCTTGAACCAGTTCTTAAACTTACATGAATGTCTGTAGTCAACAGGTGAGAAAAATGGAAAATTGTGGTCTCCAGATGAAGAAGTTTCTCCAGAAGTACTAGCAAAGGTGAATGATCTGCTGTCAGTAGTAATGTGCATATTTGAGTTCTGTAATCTTTTTTTTTCCAAGTTGGGCAATGGAGAGTATTAGAATTAATTTGTTCTTTTGCATGCTTTTTTTATGAGTATCCTCAGAATATACAACATTCTGGAGCTGTTGTGGGTTAGCCACACTGTTACTGAACTGGTATATGCTGTTCAAGATGGTGTCTTCACTTACCAATATTAATTATGCTGAATATTGAGAAAATAAAGCTATTCAGAGGTTTTAGTTTTCCTTACAAGAAAAAGTAATCTGAATTTCCTGACTGTAAACAGACTTGAAATAAACTGAGACCCTGAGGAATTTGATTCATTCATCTTTATAGGCTATTTGCTGTCAACCTGACCATGGCCATTTCTAGAAATGTTTTACCTAGCTGCTCTTATTTTTAATCATGTATCAAGTATCCTGCACCCTCTAGCTACACTTGTGAGAAGACACTGAACCATAGTTGAAATGTCCTGATGTCACAAAAACTGCTCCTTCCTTCCTGGCTCTGTAAATATTTGCTGCTTCCTTCTGTTCCTTTCCAAATGTATCCATGCTAATATAAAGCTGTGGAGGTTTCAGTTTGACAGCAGTAGGGTGTAGTACCATAGCAGCTTTTGGAAGGAAGTTCACTGTGGATTTGTTGATGTTTGGTAGGTGCAAGCCATTAAACTTTTGGTGCGCTGGCTGTTGGGTATGAAGAACAACCAGTCCAAATCCGCCAACTCCACGCTCCGGTTGTTGTCAGCTATGCTGGTCAGTGAAGGAGACCTGACAGAACAGAAGCGAATCAGGTCAGGTTTTGTTCCTTCCAGACTTCCATCAGTTTTGTTGTAGAATTACAAGGAGTAATTATTAATTCAAGGGATATTTATTAATTATTTTAGTGCGCTTTAAGCATTTTAAGGTAAGCGCAGTGTTGGCAAATGGGCTGGTGAATGGGGCTCTTGCTTACAAGAAGGACGTTGAGGTGCTGGAGTGGGTCCACAGGAGGGCAACAAAGCTCATGAAGGGTCTGGATGACAGGTCTGAGGAGCAGCTGAGGGAAAAGAGGAGGCTGAGAGGAGAGCTTCTCACTGCTTCACTCACTATAAGTGCCTGAAAGGAGGTTGGAGTGAGGAGGGCATTAGTCTCTTCTACCTGTTAATTTCCTCTTCTGTCACTTGTTGCCTCAGGTTGCACCAGGGGAAGTTTAAATTGGACATTAAAATAAGATTTGTTGACTGAAAGGGTTCTCAAAGACTGGAACTCAGGGAGGAGGTTGAATCCTCATCACTGTAGGTGTTTAAAAGTCACAGAGATGGGCTTGTTTTAGTAGCATACTTGGTAGAATTAGATAAATGTTTGGACACTCTGATCCTAAAGCTCTTTTCTAACCAAAACAATTTGATGATCCTGTGAAGAAAGATCTGACTAGAATGTTAATGTTAGAAGTGGAATGGCAATACAAAAATATGCTTGATACTCCCTCTTCCTTGTAATTTTCTAATAATCTATCTTAGACCTCCATAGGTGTCTTGCTAAGTAAAAGACATTCTAGAAAGTGGAAGACTTGCAGGAGTAATTTTGAAAACAGTTAAGTGGTAAGACTTAAGCAAGAAGATTTGGGTGATTGTTGGTGGAGCTTCTTTGTTCAGTGAGGTAACTTTGCACCTCACCTTTATTCTGAGGGTGAAGGAAAGGAAGAGAAAATCTGTGCCAAAAGAGCTGCTTTCATTCAGTGATGCAAAACCAAGAAACTTCACTGCTTACTGTTTTGCTGACATGAAGTGTTTTGTGGGAAGCAGAGAACTTCATTTTCACAGATTGGGTTGGGATAATTTAGCTTGATCTGAAGCTATCGAACTGTGATCTGACCTGGGAGAGCAAAACCTTAATTGCTCATCGATCTTTTGAAAAGGAGAAATTGTGACGTGCAGATAATTTAAGAGTACTTGTGCTGAGTTGTGTTTTGTTGGGTTTTCTTCTCTCCTGTTTACACAGTAAATCGGATATGTCTCGACTGCGGTTAGCTGCTGGTAGTGCAATAATGAAGCTTGCACAGGAACCCTGTTACCATGAAATAATTACCCCAGAACAGTTCCAGCTCTGTGCACTTGTCATTAATGTAAGTAACTGCATTGGAATTGAAGAGACTCTTAATTAACTGACCTCAGAGTCCTTACATCTGAGCTTTTGTTGCTGCTACACTGGAATTTTTCTCTTCCTCAGAAGCATTCAAAAGAGTTCTTGACGTTTCAAACATCATTTGTGCTGCACCTGTTGATAAGTTTAAAGTGCCTCCTCATGATTCCACTTTGGGTTGCTTTCTTCGTTTGGTGTGGGGTTGCCTTTTTTCTGTTGTGTTTCTTCATTTGTGGGTTTGCTTTTGCTGTTTTTTTGGTTGTGTGTTTCTGGGTTTTTTTTTGGGGGGGGGGCAGGTTTTTCATTTGTCTGTTTGGGATTTTTTGAAACTAAGTTGCACTTATTTATTCTTTTTGTTGCTCTAGGATGAGTGCTACCAAGTGAGGCAGATATTTGCCCAAAAACTGCATAAGGCACTTGTGAAATTACTGCTCCCTTTGGAATATATGGCAATCTTTGCTTTGTGTGCCAAAGACCCTGTGAAGGAGAGAAGAGCACATGCCAGACAGTGCTTGCTCAAAAACATCAGTATACGAAGAGAATATATTAAGCAGAATCCCATGGCTAATGGTTAGTATTGCAGTAAAGTTAAGAACACAACAGTCAAATACTAAACTGAAAGGAGTAACCATTAAAAGTTAAACAAATTGCTATTGTAAAGAAGCAGTGGATATTTGTGTTTGCTCATCTTCATAAGATAAACATCTAACATAACATAAACATCTAATATAAAGATGTTTCCTCATCTTTATATCGTAGAGTTGTCAGGGTTGGAAGGATCATCTAGTTCCAGCCCCCTTGCCATGGACAGGGACACCTTCTACTAGATCAGATTGCTCAGAGACACATCCAACCTGGTTTTAAAAACCTTCAGGGATGGTGCTTCCATCACCTCCCTAGGCAACCCCTTCCAATGTCTCACCACGTTTATACTGTGAAGAGCATCTTCCTAATGTCTGATCTAAAACTACCCTCGTCCAGTTTGGATCCATTCCCCCTAGTCCTATCACTACCCAACACTCTAAAAAGTCCTTCACCAGCTTTCTTGTAAGCCCCTTTCAGGTATTGGAAGGCCACAATAAGTTTTCTCTTCCCCAAACTGAACAACCCCAGCTCTCAGCCTGTCCTATAAGGACAGGTGCTCCACCCCTCTTGTCATAGAGTATAGATCATGGAATCAGCCAGGTTGGAAGTGGTCTCCATGATCATCCAGTCAAGCCTATCACCCAACCCTGTCCAGTCATCCTTGTGGCCCTTCTCTGGGCACATTCAAATCTAATTATTTACATAAACCATAAAATACTTCTCTCTACATACATGTAAAATCCAGTGTGGTTAGACTGATAGTTGTTTTGCTCAAAAAAAGGTTGCTTTTGGACATTTATATTTTTTGATTTTCTGAAGTAAGACCAAGTAGTTTCTGTAGTAGTTGAACTTGTTCATTTGGTTTTAATGATTCATTAGAAATAAAATATGTAGGAATAAAATGCAAGTTGGAATTTTTCCATTTCATATTTGCAAAGGGAATACTTGGGAAGAGCATATCTTGTGCTGCATGGGTATGTGTAATATGGAGATTATTCCTCATTTTTTTTGTTACTGTAGAAAAATTGCTCTCCTTGCTACCTGAATATGTGGTACCATACATGATTCACCTACTGGCACATGATCCAGATTTCACAAAACCTCAGGATATTGATCAGCTTCGTGATGTCAAAGAGTAAGTGCTAACTGATTCTAGATTTATTCTGTGCTTGGGGGAAAATAATCAGGAAGAGGAACTCTGTTTTATCAACAATATTTTGCAAAACAGTAATCTTGGAAGTGTGTAATATTTTAAACCAAAGAAGAGAAAGCCATCAGCAACTGCTGGGCAGTGTATTCTGAAAGCCCAAAGAGTAGGCCACACCATAATATACCAGATTAGTGACTTGTTCAGACCTCTTTTAAAATCAAGTAATGATTTTAGGTTCTTGTATTTGTGCCTGGAATATCTGTGTAGAACTTCCCTACACACTTAAGGGATGCTAAGCAATGTCAGTTCAAATAGCTTCTCCAAGGCTTAAAATAAGCACAGTGCCATTGACACTGTGTCAAAGTCCAGTTCCATTGGAAACATGCTTTATGCTATGCAAACCTATTAGAACTCATTCTACATTTGCTGCTGAGTTCTCTTTAGCACTATACAGCTGCAGTGCAGGCTTAGTGCTTCTTCATATATCCAGCAGACTGTTGTCCACAAGCCTGTGATACAGAAGCATGGTCTGTACTGTTTCCAGTTTGAGACCTCCTTGTATCCCTCCATCTTTTATATCTTAAGTATAACTTTCATATTTCTGCCTTGCAATGCATTTTGAAAAATAGTTCCATTTTGACACTTCTAAAAAATTGCCAAAGTGCCTTCACCATGCTTGGATTTTAGTGTTTTGGTTTGGAATTGTGAGCTCTGTACAGGGCTACGATATACATAATCAGAAAAGCAGTTTGTTCTTGGCACTAACAGACCAGTTTACATCTTAATTCTTTTTGTACCTTCACCTGTGAGAGTTCAAGTCTGATTCTTTCTTTAAATGAATGTTCTGATTTCTGGGTTAGTTGACTTGGACCTGGTCAGAACCTGAAGTCAGTGAAAATTTCTTGCCTAATCATCAAGTCAACATTTTATCCCAGGACTCCCTGTTCCTGGCAACATCTGAAAGCATCCTCCAGCATGTACTTCATCCAAAAACACATGGAACAAGTTCCAGTCCACAGCTGATGTGTTAATACTTTCTCAGAAAAGTGCTTTCTAGTGCATAGAGCTTTTTTGGACACCCCTTGTAGAGCTTTTCTTTGTTGTCAAATTTCCTCCCTCATGTTTGTCACAGGCTGGCCAGACTAGCCAGAGAGAACTGCTCCAAACAAAGAAATGCTCTGTATGGGAATTTTGGCAGGAATACATCTCTGAAGAGTCTCCTGAGATACATGCAAACCATTTTTTCCCATATAATGTAATACAGTGTTCCTTTCAAGAGCTCTGAGAGTGGTGGTGTTGACTCTAAAATGTTAACATAGATGATTGAAAAGTTGGAAAAGCAGCCCAGCACTGTTTTGTAGTTGTCTCTCTGGCTGATACTGGTTTTACATGGCCTGAATACAACCATGTAAAACAGATACATGCTTAGGAAGTTCCTTAACCATAATCTGCAGTATTTATTCTTACAAAGTTCTAAATGCTTGTCCTATAGAGGTATGTTTGCATTTGATTTATGTCTTAAGACATTCTCAACATATTTAAATACATACACAGAAAGAACTTTATGTGACTGGATCCCTCTAGGTGCAGAATTCTTCTACATAAAGACCTACTTTTTCTGGAAAGGTCTTGTTCAGGGTTGGTAATGTTTCATTTAATTTGTTGACTTGGTGAGAAAATCAAGCTATTGAGATTGACATTAACTGCAATTACCAGAATGAAGCTTGTCCTCAGTAGTAACCTTTGGCTGATACAGGGTTTTAGAGAAGCTGGATCAGTGTGGTATGTAACTGGTCCTGTATTCATCTCATGTAAGTTCTTGAGAACACTGAGTAGATGGATGCAAAGATGCCTAACAGACTGATTTACTACAGCCTTTGTGGCTTTTGGATGCAAGTCAGAATATGGGCATTTTATTTGACTATCAGATAACTATCTGTTTTGAGGAAGCACAGTCCTTTTTTTGTTTTGGGAAGAATTGTTCCTTCATCTCTTGTGTTACAATCTTTAATTTGTATCAGTTAGGAAGATTGAGGCTTTTGTGGACAGGAAATTCTGACATTCAGTCATCCTGTTTTTCTATTTTTTTTTTATTAGCCTCTTTCTACAACATAATCTCTCCTACAGAGCCCTAGAATTAAATTAGCTACTGGCAAAGTCTGCATTTCTCAGACTCACCCATTTGTCTCTCCCAATTAAATATTACTTTACCGTATTACGACTGTTGTTGACCCTCTGGCCACATGCACCTGTGAAGCTTGACAGCAAATGATGGCATGGATGGACCAGTTCTGCTTTGTATCATGTGTGGAAAATTCTTAAACCAAACTTTTAGTCAAAATAGAATAGAATTTCCCTGTAAATAAAGTAGATTAAAGGAAGAAAACTGGGAAAGCTATTTCCATGATGTCTGTCTGCAAGGATTTCTTTTCCTCCCCTCTGGAGCTTTAGGAAGAATCTGATCTGCTCAGTTTTGGGTCTTCTCTCCTGCTGAATTCCAGTATTAAATCATGTAGCATGGGTAACTGTCCAGCAGTAGTGTGATTTGTTTAAGCCTGTTTTGAGTGTGCCCATGGTGCCTCGTTGACAGGAACACAGATATGTAGCCCAGAGTAGTAAGTACAGAACTTCATCTAGGTAATGGTAGCACCAGAATTCTTGCTTCTATTCATACTTGGAAGAGAAAAAGCTTTGGGCAGTGTTTGCAGATGTAGTAATAGCAGCACACTAATTTGGCAGGTTATTCCAGAGAGTGCAGTAAAGACTGTGCTAGAAGTCTAGATGCTGTTTACACCTTTGGATGCTGTTACCTGTTTATGATACCCTCAAATTGATTGTGGTTTCTTAAGAAAAAGCTAGTAGAGCTGATAAAATATTTTAAGACATTGCTGTGTGTGGGAGCTGCAGTATAAAAGCTGGAATGTAATTGCTTGTGGTTTTATGGCTGTTTTAGGTGCCTGTGGTTCATGCTTGAAGTTTTAATGACAAAGAATGAGAACAATAGCCATGCCTTCATGAAAAAGATGGCAGAAAACATCAAGCTCACCCGAGATGCTCAGTCTCCTGATGAGCCAAAGGCCAATGAAGTAAGAAATGCAATTCAGCTAAGTGTTAAGTGATGGGCTGAGGGTTTCACAAGCAGCTGATGAACAGGATTTGCAGGAAATCTGAATGGGTCAGACATCTTTTTTATGGTCTTTCAGAGAGAGTGTTAGTTATGAGAATTGTCTGTTTGTTGCCAGTCTCATTCTTCTGGAACTTTGCTGACCTTATCCAGCATCCAATGCCTAAGGAAGTTAATAGAGAGAATTTATGAAACATTCCTGTTCCTGCCTGCCTGCTTTATTTTAATTCCTACTACCTGGTTTCCCAACATAAATATCTTCTGCTGTTGGGGGAGGAAATATTATGTTACATGACTGCTGTGAAACTTATTACTTTCTAGCAGAGTGATTTATGGTAGTTTGATTGAGCAAGAGCTTATATTGTGCAGCATAGACATGTAAAGTATTACTAGCTTTTATTAAACAGCATCATATGATAAATAGAGACTTCTGCATGTGTTCAAAGAGCCAACAGTGTGGTTAGTGATGTAATTACAAACCATGTCCTTGGTGGTGGTTGTTTTAACGCATGGATTAAACTTTGAAGACTGCATTCTCTGTGCGCTGTAAAACCACACTTTTCTTTTCTTTCCATTCAGAAACTTTATACAGTGTGTGATGTAGCACTGTGTGTCATCAACAGCAAAAGTGCTTTGTGCAATGCAGATTCACCCAAGGACCCTGTATTGCCAACCAAGTTTTTTACACAACCTGAAAAGGTAAATTTGCTCATTTCATTCCCAAAGTTAATAAGGGGAAATACTTTGACTTTTACGATTGAGAACTGGCTTACCTCTGTAATATCGTAGCAAGGATGGGAAAAAAGCATACATTCTATCCTCAGCAAATAATTATTTTAGAACATGAGCTGCATGCTGTGTTATCTGTGTGTTATGAATGTGTGCCAGCAATGTTGGTAACTGGGGAAGAACTAATTAGAATAAATCTTGAGATGTTAACACACCATTTCATTAGTGTGTGTTGTGAGTGCATCTGAATATATGGAACATATGCAGTCAGAACATACATATCTGAATTAGAATGCCAAGCAGACAAAAAAGGGAGTGTTTTTATGATAGCCATTGTATGTTTGTATCTGTCATAAGCCATTTGGCTGTTTTGCTTGCTGTGCAAGTTGTTCCTCTTACTGCTTAGTAATAGTCTTGGTGAGCACAGCTCTACCGTCAGTGATAGCACAACTGCTCTTTAAGAGACATACTCCTCAGAAGTGGAACCAAAGCAATTCTCTGCACTCGACCTGATGTTCTGGTTGTACCAAAGAATACATTTTTCAGTGTTAGAGGCTGTTAATTAACAGCCTTTCCAGAGCCTGTTGAAGCAAAATGTAGTTTTCTTTTTCAGTTGTGCAGGTGGCATGGTAACAAAGACTTGCTGTATGTCATAGCTACCTGCACCCAGAGTTAGTGTTTTGGTCTGTGTAAACCATACTCAGGGTGACAAATGGAACAACTGTCAAACTATTAGAGAAAACAACACCTCTTCTCCTCTCTTTGAGCTTCCTGTGAAAAAGATGCAAGTGAAGAAATAGGGAGGGCAGTTTGGCTTCATTTGAAATGATTCATGTCATTCAAGAAGGAAAAAAAAGTTAATCCCAACTTCAGGTGTGACTCAGTGTGAATGACTTCAGTAATGCTCTCTACAAACTCTCCTCCAAAATACTAACTTTACCTATCTTTATTAGATCTATTCATATGTCAGCAGGCTGCATGGTGTGAAATATCTTCATAGTAGCATCTGAGTAGTCAGTCTACATAAAAATACAACAGCAAGATTAAGAGATCAACCACAAACTGATGTTTATTTTGTTTTATTTTTCATGCAGGATTTCTGCAATGACAGGAATTACATTTCAGAAGAGACAAGGGTTATTCTTTTGACAGGAAAGGTATTTTGACAAGTTTCTATGATTCTAAAGATGTTTGACAAGTTAACAATTCTTCAAATGTTTTAATTCTTTTTAATATATCCTCAACTGCTGTCATTTAAAAAAATGTATTGAGACAATTATTTGTGACTTTTCATACCAAGTGTTTCAAGGGTATACAGTTATTTGTGACTCTTTTCATACCAAGTGTTTCAAGGGAGGCACACAACAGAAGAAAAATGGATCATGAGATAAAAAAGAGAAATTACTTTCATACCTTTCACCATCAACTCTCCTTTCTTGGAATTCTAAAGCTGTCTTTCCTAGGTTCTGCTTAAATTATGTTGGAATGCTTTTTTACCTCAGAGGAAATAGCTTTTCTTTCTTGAGCTTAGTGAAAGAACACTGACTTGTATAATATAAAAATCCTGAGAAGGGTATAAATCATGGTGTTTAATATCAATTTCATGTGGCTGTATTAATTTTCATGTTCTGTGTTCCATGAACTGTTAACTGCATTAGTTTCTAAAATCTTCAGTTGAAGCAGGACTTTGTGATAATTGTTCACTGAAAGAGTTAAAGGCAAATGGTTGCTCTGTAAATAGCCCTGTCATTTGGAGTTGCTTCTTCTCTGAGTGATTTTTCAGTTGTACAAAAAGTTTCTACTCTCAGAGGACTTTGTGTGGCTGAGGTTTGCTCAGCTGGCAGAATCCTGTCTCTCCTTGCTTGGTGTTCACCTTGTAACACCATCCTGGATGCTACTCAGGGTTGGAGTTATGTTAGGAAGAGAGGAGGCAGACAGAGGACTGTCTTAGCAGCAACCAGTACCAGACTGGTGCTTTAAATATGTATCTGTCTGCTGCTGCTAATTGCTTCACCTTTGACAACACTGAAATGTGATGCATGAAGCATTTGAAGCGAGTTCTGTTGGCTGCATAAACACATTTTTCTTTTGTAAGGAATTCAGTGATGCAGACTAAAGCTGTGTCTTAACTAAAAGAATCCTACTGGTGTAAGACAGGCTTCTCTCTTGCATTCTATTAAAACAGAGGTTTGGAGGGGGAAGGGATGTCCCATAGCTAACTAGTATTATTTTAGGTGATTTTCAGTGTTCTGGGAAAACAAACCTTTCTCTCCTGCTGTAACACGTGCTGCTTTTCCTGTCTGCTTCCATTCTGGAACACACCGATGCGTAAGGATACCCCACTGCCTCACTTCCTTTTTGTCTCTTGCCAAAGGAACCAATACAACTAGTTGTGCAGAAACACTTTCTTTTCTCTCTTAAACATTTTTCTCTCTCCTGTTAGCTGTGCCAAATGCAGCCTGCTTTTTATAAAATACTCTGTAAATGGAGCAAGTAAAACATTACAAGAAAAATATGTTCAAGTAAATGTTGTGCAGTGTTAGCACTAGGATGCTGCAGCTACTGAAAATGTGCTCAGTAACAGGCCATTCCTACAGAGATTGCTGCTTTTTTTGCTAACCAAATGTTTTCCAGCATCTGTGCTATCTCTCTTGCCTGCTTCATCCAAATTTACACACACAGGGATTTTTTTTTTTCCTTATGGGAATGTCTTAATAAGTTAACTTGGTCTCTGAGGAAATGTATGCCACATTCTCCATGTAATTTTACCAGTTAGGCTTCTTTGACTCCTCTCCAGAGACAAAAAAAAACCCTTTCTGCTGCCTACCCAGTCTGTCCAAACTGGTCGGCAGACACCAGCAAGATCTAAAACACCAGCACTGTGTCAGAGAACCCCAGGCGGTGTTGAATACTTTTGCACCTGATTTCTGTACAGTAAAAGCATGCACAGCTTCTACTCTTGCAGTGAGCCTATGTCAGCGTTACATTTTGGAAAGCCTTTCCCTGAGGTGCTTTGCCAAAAGTAAGAAGTTAGAATCATAGAATGTCTCAAGTTGAAAGAGACTCGAAAGAATCATCGAGTCCAGCTCGCTGCTCCTCACAGGACTACCTAAAGCTAAACTATATGGCTATATGCATGTCATCCAGATACTCTTAGGGCTTTTGACAAGTTTGATGTCACAGCCACTTCCCTGGGGAGACCATTCTATCCCTTTCAGATGAAGGACCCCTTCCTAATGTCCAATCTGAACTTCCCTTGATGCAGCTTCATCATACCATTTCCTCATGTCTTGTTGCTGGCCTGGAAAGTTAAAATTTCCTATAAGGATAAGGACAATTGGTCTAGAGATCTCTCTTAATTCTTTATAGAAGAATTCTAGCTGGCTGGTCAGTAGTAGACTCCCACAGCAACATCCATGTGTTTTTCTCCTTACTCTGAGGCTCTCAACTGTATTGAATCATAGAATCATTCACGTTGGAAAAGACCTTCTGCATCGTCAAGTCTAACCAATAACCCTACTCAACAAAGTTCACCCTAAACCATATCCCTAAGCACCACACCTAAATGACCTTTAAAAACATCCAGCCTTCTCCTTTCAGTCCTCTAATATCACTTCATGTTCTGGCTTTTGTTGAGACTTCTCCAGCTGCCATTCCTTCAAAGCATGAGAGAGAGTAAAGCAATTGATGAAGTGCTGGTAAATGAGGAGAAATAAAAGTGGGTTAGCTCACGGGTTTTAAGTAAAGATGTAGCTATAAACTGACAGCATCATGACTGAGGCTGTTAACCCAGAAAAAATATTTTCCAACCCTCAGGAAATTATTTTAACTATTAAATGTGTATCTGAAGTTCCCACTTGTGATTAAAGTTCAAACATTTTCTTGTAGCCCAAACCGACTGGTGTGTTAGGTACAGTAAACAAACCATTGTCTGCAACTGGAAGGAGACCATATATTAGAACAACAGGATCAGAGACTGGAAGCAATATCAGTGTCAACTCTGAGCTGAGCTCTTCTGCAGGAAACAGATCAAGGTACAGGAGTTTGACCTTTCATTCATCAGCTCTTCACATTCTTCCAGTGTACTTGAATGTTTTAGGACAGGACATATGTGCTTTGTGTCTGTGTCTTTGAAGGATGTCTTTATCTTGTAATGGTAAATGTAAATAGCTCTCTATAGGCAAAGTTTCCATCTTTGCTTTTTGGTTTGGGGTTTTGTTAATAGACCAAAAAATCAGCTTAGGCATATCCTGCCCATAATTACCTACAAAACAACAGGAGAGGCACTGCAGTGTCTGAAATTTTGGTGATTAATATGCAAAAAAAGATATTAATTGAAGACAGCAGCCATAATTAACATTAAAAGGGTTTGCAGCTCACACGTTTTGGATGTTTAAATGAGCATTAATCCTGGTTGGTAACAAGAGGGAAAAAGTCATTCTTGATGTGGATTAAATATTCTGGCACATTTCAAGAACATTTAAAAAGGAACCAGGATCTCTTTGGAAAGATGCAAGATATGATTGCAAGATTCAATCCACCTTTTAGTACATGTTATTTTTAGGTGGTTCCAGAGTTTTTGAATTGGCTAGAAATCTGGAGAAACTATTGACACTTTGCAGTTATAAGATTTATTTGTCCTGGAATTGATGAACAGGGTTAAAGAAAGCAGAAAAAGTCAGCTCTGAGTGCAGCATTTTATAAGGTCAAAAGGCTTCACTTGAAGAATTTGTTCTGTAAATGTGCATGCTGTATGTTGTATTAATCTTGATTATTCTGTTAAATGTTTTGTTTTCTTCAAAGCTGTTATATGTTTGTGTAAATGAGCCTGAAGTTTGAGCACAGCTGGTCTTTATTTTTTTTCCATTGCATGTGCCAGTATCAACTTTTTCTATCTGGGAAAAGAAAATGGCCTGGTTTAGAGCATTGATCTGAAGCTTGCAAAAATAATTAATATGGCATTGTGTCTGTGATAAGGGATTTGGCTCAGTGACCAGCCAATCTCTTTCAGTACTGGGGAAGAAAATATAAGTGGAGAAATCAGGCAAATGTAGCCTGTCTGCATTAGTTTTAATTTTCTTTTAGAGAACTTCAAACCTGTTCCTCCTTTTGCTCTCTATATTTTGGGTTGATTTTGTCTTCAATTATGCTACCAGGGAACAAAGTTCGGATATATCAGAAACTGGGGTCAGTGAAAATGATGAAAACCCTGTGAGGATTATTTCAGTCACACCAGCAAAGACAGAACCTGTGAAAAACAAGGTATGTCTGGGGAGTTTATGGGCTGGATCTCTGTAATAAGCCAAGTGTTGGGGGGTTAGTCAGTGCACATCACTGCAGGTCATCTCTGAGGAACTGGTAATGCCTGATTTAATTTCATGTAGTTACATCTACTTTCCTAGCCCAATAGAAGACCTTTTAGTTTTAAAATGTCCTAGTTATTTTATCCAGAATGATTAGTAGAGCTCTTATGCTCAAAAACAGCACAGGCAGATTGGAAAACCTTTCCTTTTGTTTCTTTGAAGTTCCCAGATGCCCACCTTTTTTTTGTCTTTTCCAGTAAGGCTGAGATTCAGAGTGAAGGTTGGCACCTGGAGCTTTAACTGTAGATATTGGCAGGAAAATAAGTGTTCTTTGGGCAGGAAATAAACATCTAAGTCTTGAATTGTGTCACAACTTAGAAGATTATAGGAACTCTGAGGATTTTTTTATTGCTTTCCCCTCTTCCATTCAGAGAGGTGATTGTGCCTAAAGCAGAAGGAATTTTTAACTTACAAACCAGGAAGTTTAACAAAGGTAAAAGAAAAGCCCTGCATCTGGGATAGATTAAACTCAAGCAGCAGTACAGCACACTGGGATCTCTCTGGATGAGTTGTAGGTTGGGTAAGAAGGATTGTGGGGACCGTGGCAGCAGACAACCAGAGGAGCATGGTCAGCAGCAGTGAGGGCAGGCTGTGTCCTGGGCTGCATCAGCGAGAGTATAGCCAGCAGATTGAGGGATGTGATTATTCCACCCTGTTTGGCATTCCTTAGGCCACACCTGGGTCCTCCCCAGTTCAACACAGATGTTGAAAGACTGAAGAGAGCTTTCCACAGGGCCACCAAGATGATTAAAGGCTTGGAGAAGTTGTCATATGAAGGAAGGTTGAGTCTGTTCAGCCTAAAGCCTTGGGGGGAATCTAATCTCTTTTAGTACCAAAACAGTATTTATGGAGAGAAGATTGAAGTACTCTCTTTTCAAGGCTGTATGGTGTTAGGGCAAAAGGCTACAGGCAGAAGTTGTTTCAGAGCAAATTCCATCTGAATGCAAGCTAAAAAAAGACCCAGCAGAGAAATCTACTTTGTCAGGAAGATTAAACTCTGGAATAGGTTGGCCAGAAAAGTGGTGGAATGTCAGTGCTTACAGCTTGGCTTGCAAGAGAAGATTTGGCCAGATGATGTCCAGAGGTCACTTTCAGCCTAGCTAATTGTGTGATTATAAAATCAAAACAGGCTTCTGTAATAATGTAGGGATGCATGGGTGGTTCTGAAGAAGTTACTTATCTGCTCAGCCTTGTTTTATTTAGATGAAATCAGGGTAACAAGCAGGTGTTCTCTCTCTGATGCTACAAATCCAGAACTTTGTCTTAGTTTTTTTTCTAAGTAACATCCACAAGATAATCACAAAAGTGAGCTAAGCTAATGAAGAACAAGAAAGTGGCAAATTTCAACATGTGGTTCTTTCTTTTGTCTCTTTCTCCCCAAAAGAGGTTCTCCTGAAAAAGTAGAGAAATCAGGCAAAGCTTTTATGAAGTAAACATGCAAAAAAATGCTTTCTAGATTCTTCAAAACCTGACTTCAGTAGTTTCATAAAGTGATTATCTGTGAAGTTCTTATGGACAGCAGTTGGAAATGTCTGCTATGAAGCTGTCAGAACAATAATAAAGGTTACAGAGACTGTCTGACCTGTTTAAACATTTCAGAACCTAATGGTAGAGCATTTAACAACATAAATCTTTGGTTCTGACACAGCACTTTAGTGAGTGGCCTTAATTGTTTAGCTGGAAATCACCAAGTCAGCCCAGCCATTCTTCTTCAGGATCTTTTTCCCTGCCTTTCCCCACTAGTACTTGCAGAAGCCAGTGTTGAAACAGAGGTCTAGCATCCAGTTGCTTTCTCTTTGTTCCCATGTGAATACTTTTTTATGTAGGGACCTACATTGCCACTATTCTTTTCTCTTTCACAGATGAAAAAAAAAATTGAATCATGAAAATTAAATAATCAATTTATTCCTTCACTTGAGAAGGACATGCATGTAGGCCACACCTGCTCAGGCAAAGAATTAACAGAATCATAGAATAGAATCATAGAATGCTTTAGGTCAGAAGGGATCTCAAAGATACCCAGTTCCAACCCCCTGCCATAGGCAGGGAGACCTCCCCCTAGAACAGCTCGCTCAGGGCCTCATCCAACCTGGCCTTGAACACCTCCAGGGAGGGAGCAGCCACAACCTCCCTGGGTAACCTGTGCCAGTGTTTCACCACCCTCATTCTAAAGAACTTCTTCCTAACATCTAATTTAAATCTCCCCTCTGCCAATTTAAACCCATTTCCCCTCGTCCTGTCATTACAAGGTCTTGTCAATAGTCTCTCCCCAGCCTTCCTACAGGGCCCCTTCAGATACTGGAAGGCCACTCCAAGGTCTCCTCGAAGCCTTCTCCAGGCTGCAGAGCCCAAACTCTTGTAGCCTGTCCTCATAGCAGAGCTGCTGCAGCCCTCTGAGCATCTTTGTGGCCTCCTCTGGACTCACTTCAACAGTTCCATGTCCTTCTTGTGCTGGGGACTCCAGAACTGCACACAGAAAGCAAGTTTCATTTGTAACTAGGTCTCACCCCCCTAATTCCCTGCAAGCCTTGGGTCTTTTTTGCCCCTTCTGCTGGCATTTAGGGCTTTGCTGAAGGTTGGTCTCCAAATATGCACATACTGAAGTCCACAGCATTTGCTCTTGGTCCTCTTGTCAGCTGGCAAAGAAGTAGTAAAAAGAACCATCATAGGAGGAACTGAGAACTATTTATCACCCTGTAATCTCACTTTGAGGCAACTAAAAGATACACTGCATGCAAATATTAACCTCACACACAGCACAGAAAATATTTCTGCAGGGTTAATGCCCAAAATGCTATTTAGCAGAGTGGTTTAAGAACGTGTGCTGTGTTTTTCTAAGAACACTTAGTGTTTGATAAGCTCTTCTTTCACTTGAAGGGAGGTGACAATTGGACTTTGCCTTTGGGAATGTTGGGGTTTTTTTTCCTTCATATTCATGGTCTGGTTGATTGGTTAGGGCTGGGTGATGGGTTAGACTGGATGATCTTGGAGGTCTCTTCCAACCTGGTTGGTTGATTCTATGATTCTATTCTATGATTCTATGGTTTTTATTTTCTAGGAGATAAATTCTGATCAGGCCACTCAAGGAAACAGCACGGAACGTGGGAAAAAGAGAACAGCAACAGCATCTGGAACAGAGAATATTCATCAGAAACCAGAAGAAAAAAGTGTAGATGAAACAGGACCATCACTCGCAGCAAAAACCAGGAGAGGGCGTCCAGCCAAGCCTGAACCTCAGGGTACCACTGCAAAAAATGAGGAAACAAATAAACCACCTGTCAGGGGAAGGAAAAGGGCAGCAGTCAGTCAAGAAAGTCCAGGGAGTTTAGAGGCAGGTAATGCCAAAGCACCAAAACAGCAAGACACAGCAAAAAAGCCAGCAGCAGCACAGAGACAAATCGATCTACAAAGGTAAAAACCAAAGACTAATAAGTTACCTGGGGAGGGCCTGAATTTACATTTGCTCTAGATCTAGCATAGTTCCAGGGCACAGCTAAACCACAGTGGTTTATTCACTCCGTAGTCAAACGTGTGTTGTGTCATCTTCTGTTTTTCCAGAGTAACTGGAGTTGGAGAAATTAATTTGTTTGGTCAGAAAAGGAAAACCTAAATTGTTGTCACCAGAATGTATTTTTTTGCATGTTGCATCCTGGTTCCCCTTGCTAGCAGGGCTCTGTGAAAGGACTAAGAGTTGATAGTAATGACAGTACCTGGGAATTCAGGTGCTCTGCTCTGCTTTATTGGTAACAAAAACTTGAAATCTGACCCTCTTTAATGAACACTACAAATTAGAGTCCTGACTGTAATCATTTTCTGATAGTCTGGGGCAGCACTTGTTTAATAGTATCATAGAATAGTATCATAGAATCAAGCAGGTTGGAAGAGACCTCCAGGATCATCCAGTCCAAACTAGCACCCAGCCCTAGCCAATCAACTAGACCATGGCACTAAGTGCCTCATGCAGGCTTTGCTTGAACACCTCCAGGGATGGTGACTCCACCACCTCCCTGGGCAGCCCATTCCAATGCCAATCACTCTCTCTGGCAACAACTTCCTCCTAACATCCAGCCTAGACCTCCCCTGGCACAACTTGAGGCTGTGTCCTCTTGTTCTATTGGTGGTTGCCTGGGAGAAGAGGCCAACCCCCACCTGGCTACAACCTCCCTTCAGGTACTTGTAGCCAGCAATGAGGTCACCCCTGAGCCTCCTCTTCTCTAGTAATAATAGTAGACTTGTCCTAGTAACAAGACAAGATGAAATGGCTTCAGTTTGTGCTAGAGGAGGTTTAGCTTGGATATTAGAAGAAAATTCCTCACTGGAAAGGTTCTCAAACACTGGAACAGACTTCCCAGGGAGGTAGTCGAATCCCAATCCCTGGAGGTGTTTCAAAGCCACAGAGATGTGGTGCTGAGCGACATGGTTCAGCGCTGGCCTTGGCTAAGTTAGATAGTGGTTGCACTTGATGAGAAAGGTCTTTTCCAACCCAACCTGTTCTCTGATTCTATTCTATATCTTTTCAGTAAATCAAAAGCAGAATATAGATCTGTGTGAACAACAAAACAGTTCTTAGATGGTAATTAATTGTTCTACACTCCAGTGTTCAAATGTGTTGATTTAGATTTCCAGTATAAACGAACCAGAAATGCATATAACCACTCAGAGAAATCTGTTTAGCTAAAACCTGATACAATAATAATAATAATAATAATCATTTTAATGCAAAAGTTTCTAAAGCTGCAGAGCAGTAACATAAGGACAGCAAAAACAATGTGCTGGAAGAAATCATAAATTGATAATAAAGGGAGAAAGAAGCAGTGGACTGGTTTCTGTTTAGAGATTTTGTAAATTGAATACCTTGCAGAGAACCTTGCTCAGAAAGAATTACCTCTGCCTCTCTCAGCAGGGTTCAGCCACTGGTAAATTGTTCAGTCTTTCCAGAGAGTTAATATTTGTGTGTTGCCTTGTGGTGCTTGTTTCATACATCATATTTCTTGAAGCCCTCATAACAAAGTGCACTATCTATAGCCTTTAATACGCCAACTCTGTCAGATAGCTTTAAAATATGTAATACCCTCAGCATTGGAAAAATATACCAAAACATTGTTAACATTTTTCAGAAGCCAGGTGCTTGGAAGTGATGGAGATTCACTGTTGGAGATAGACTCGAGTCCAGAATATTCCCACAATGCAATGGATCTCTTTAAGGCCTGTGGCAGCAGCCAGGAAGATACTGAGGATACAGAGATAGCAGAGGGAGGCTTCCTTAAGGTGTAGCAGGCATCTTACGTAGGACAATTCTGTGCTGTTTGTTGTAGCTTATGCAGTAAGGAATCAAATAGATTGTCTGGTAGAAACTGCCCATGTCTGATAGAGGTCTCTTTAAGTTTTTCTTTGGGTTTAAGTCAACATGGTAGAAATTATTGCAGATACTTGGAAAACATTTCTAGTTGTGCTTGTCCTTAAGCAAGGCAGGCACTGGGTAATGAAATGCAGTTATTTAGAGCACCTCACAGTACTTATTACTAGTTTAGAATTGAACATTCTGCTTAAGTTGAAAACAGTTATGAAATAAGTAGTATTATTTGTATCATTATTAGCATTATTATTCTTTTCCTTCCTCTACTGCTCTCCTTTCTTCTTCTTCTTTCTCTACTGCTCTTCTTTATTTTTCTTCCTCTTCTTCTACTGCTACTCTCCTTTCTTATTCTTCCTCTTCTTCTACTCTCCTTTCTTCTTCTTCCTCTACTACTCTCCTTTCTTCTTCCTCTACTACTCTCCTTTCTTCTTCCTCTACTATTCTCCTTTATTTTTCTTCTTCCTCTACTGCTCTCCTTTATTTTTCTTCCTCTACTGCTACTCTTTTTAATTCTTCCTCTTATTCTTCCGCTGCTACTCTCCTTTCTTCTTCTTCCTCTGCTACTCTCCTTCCTTCTTCTTCTTCCTCTACTACTCTCCTTTCTTCTTCTTCCTCTGATACTCTCCTTTCTTCTTCTTCTTCCTCTACTGCTCTCCTTTCTTCTTCTTCTTCCTCTACTGCTCTCTTCTTCTCTACTGCTCTCTATTTTTCTTCCTCTTCTTCTACTGCTATTCTCCTCTCTTCTTCCTCTTCTTCTTGTTCTTCTTCTTCCTCTTCTTCCTGTTCTTCTTCTTCCTCTTCTTCTTGTTCTTCTTCCTCTGCTACTCTCCTTTCTTCTATTACTCTCCTTTCTTCTTCTTCTACTACTCTCCTTCTTCCTCTACTGCTCTCCTTTATTTTCCTTCCTCTAGTGCTACTTTTTTTTTCTTCCTCCTCTTCTTATTCTTCTGCTGCTACTCTCCTTTCTTCTTCTTCTTCCTCTTCTTCTTCCCGTACTATTATTACCATTACTATTGCTATTATTATTATATTTATTTACTTTTTATTATCCAGTTATTCAATGTGTGTATTTCCAAGTTTATCAGGAGGCTGTGCTGAAACAGTAAGAAACCTCAGTTGTATTCAGTTAATTATGCAGTTGCTGAGAAGATGCAAGCTGGAGAGGGAAGAATCAGGAATCTAAAGCGTCTAAAATGTAAATGATATAGGGTAGGATGTTGATTGAGAATCAGTTGTCGTTTCCATGTCCTTACAATTAACTTTTATTTCCCTTTTTTTCTCCCCCTCCCCTTCCAAAAAAAGGTAAAAAGAAAACTTGCTCGAAAAGGGAGGAAATGAAGGCCAAAATAAGGCATGCTCCAAGCTTCTGCAAAAACTAGGATTCAGAAGTTTCCTGTACAGGAACTGAAATTACTTCAAAACACAACAGCTTTCAGCTCTTGAAAACCCAGAAGGAAAACTATGCTTCCCTTTCACGTGAAATTAATCCTTCTCAATGGAAATGTAAAGCAGAAACTCTTGAGAAAGAGGCTAAAAGCATCTGTACTTATTTCCCCAGAGACTTTTTTTATGAAAAGTCAATAATTAAGCAAATTGCTTAACACTTGGTTCCAGTTCCTGCATTCTGGAGTTTAAAAGTGTATTTACACCATTAATTTTCATGCTGCATTTTTGTTTTGGGGGGTTTTGAGGGTTGGGGTTTTTTTCTGTTGGATTTTTTGGTTTGGTTTTGGGTTGGTTTGGTTTTGTTTTATAGGAAAAAAAGAGAAGTCAGAGGAGGTCTTTACACTGACACTGAAAATTCATGATCTTAGAGCCAGGTGAATTCCCATGTTTCACAGGAGAGGGGAGGGAGGGTAAAAATAAAGTAGAAGTCTACTGAATGAATTTTAAACGAAGACTAGAGATAAAAAAAAAACAAAAGAAAAAGGAAAAAAAAAACTAAAACGATAAAAACTTTTAAAAAAAAAAAGATGATTTTTTTTTTTGGGCTTTACTTTTGGGAGACTTTTCTGTATAATTCTTTCTGCCTGCCTACTTTTCTGCAAAACTAAGATGTACAGATTCCAGTTCCCCCCCCCCGCTACGAAAAGTCATGTGGTGGCAATTGATTTTTGTTTTTTAATGAATGTTGGCTTTCTGATTTTGATCAGAGTGGGAAAATAATCACTTAAAAAACCAGAAATTAATTCTTAATTTGCAAGTAGACATTTCAATTTTAATTTCTTTCTTGTGTTTGGTTTGGTTTTTCATCTTCCCCTCCGGTTTTAGTTTAATATAATTTGCAATAAATGTACATATTGATGTTTGTTTTATAAAAAAGAAAAAGTGAAAAAAAAAATTAATAATTAATAATAATCTTATGTCACTTTTAAGTGGTTTTTACTCCTTAAGGTTTCTGTTGGAATAGTCTAAAAGTTGGGTTTTTTTTCAAGGAGTAAAAGACAGTCCAGCATTTTGATTTTTTTTTATAACGTTTGTCACCAGATTTTTATTATTGATGTAAAGAGGGAAAAAAAAAAAGGAAGAAAAAAAAAAAGAAAAAAAAAAAAAAAAGCCCAGACAGAGACACACAAAATTTTAATCCGTTTTTAAAACATAGTTGGACTTTTGGCAGCTTTATAAGGAAGGTTGGAAACGTTTAGGGGTTGCTCTCAATTTTAAGCATTGTGCTGATTGGAACTAAGTCTGGTTTGCATTGTTTTGGTTTGGTTTTTTTTTGGTCTTCCTGTCCAGGCTCATTTTTGGTTTTATTTTGTTGGGGTTGGGTTTGGTGTTTTTTTTTCTTTTTTTTTTTTTTTCCTTTCTTTTTTTTCTTTGGTTGGTTGGTTTGTTTTTAACTGTTTTCTTTTAGAAGATTGTTGGCATCAATATTCTGTTTCCTGGCATTGTTCAGCATAGATTAACGGTGTACACTTTTCCGTACACGTGATCATATTTAAGTTTGTTGCATAAAATAAACGCTTCTCTAGGTGTCATGTGGCAGTCTTTTTTGGTTTTACTTTTTTCCTTAGTGCTATTATTTCTCTATTTATTTACTTATTTATTATTCTTTTGATTCTTTTGGTTCAGTTTTAATTTCAGTTCGCAGACAATACACGATTCGCCCTTAACCTGTGCCCGGTCTTGGGGTGTTGGATTGAGCGGAGAAGTTGTAATGCAGAGAAGTGGTTTAAAAGGTAAGGTTAGATGTTAGGAACAAAGTTCTGTCTCTCTTAACCATGAAGGTAATGGAATGCTGGAACAGGTTGCCCAGGGAAGTGGTCAAGGAATCATTCCTTGAGGTTCTCAAGGTAGTGCTTGACAACAGGGCTCTGGGCAACCTGATCTAGTTGAGGATGTTCCTCCTGAATGGAGAGGAGGGTTGGACTAGGTGGCCTTTGGAGATCCTTTCCAACCCAGGCCATTCTGTGATTCTATAGCAAAAAGCTGTTTCAGTAGTCAGATTTATGCTGTCCTAAAGGAGCTCTTGGCATGTTCTAGCATGTAGGTGTGCAGCCACACAGGAAAAAAGGCCTCTGAAGGTTCCTTCCAACCCAGACCATTCAATGGCTTTGAGGTGAAGTTACAGTGCTTTATCTTATGACATTGTCTGGAAAGAAGGTGTGCAGAGGAACAGTGAACAGGTCACTTTGTTTTCCCCATGCCTCAGTTCCCCATTTCTCTTCTGCAAAAGGTCTTACAAGCCCTTGTTTCATTGTAGAAGAGCTGGATGCTGCAGGCATTAGTCAAGGATTACTCATTGTGTGCTGCTAAACAGCGACCAAGTTTCTCTTAGCCAGTGTTTAACTGGTGTGCTACAATTATTTTTGCTGTAAGAGAGAAAAATCAGGCTCTCCTCACACAGCAGCACATCCACCATGCCTGGACTTGAAGGGTTTGAAATGCATTTGACAAGGGGAGACTGGGAGAGTTGTAAAAGCATGTAATTACACAGCCATCAGGGAGCTGCTTTCTCAAACTGAAATGATTTCCCAAGATGGATTTACTGGTCATGAGGCAGTTTCTTTTTAGTGCTCTGGTCAAACGCTTCCCTCATGCAGAAGTTGTCTTTTGGTTTTCTGTGTCTTCTGCTTTAAAGTGATTTTAAAATATTCTTGTTTAGAAGCTTTTAGATGCTACCTATAAAAGAAATTCCTTTAGAAATGAGCTCTGGTCCCCAGCATGAGCCTCTGACAGTGGTTTGAAATCTGGACTGGAACAATGTTACAAATACTCAAACTGTTCCCAAAAGCTTTCATTTTTGTGTAGTGGATAATTATTGAGGTTTGGTTGGTTTGGTTTTCCTTTTTTGGTTGGTTTTTAATCAGTTAAAAAGTCAAATTACTCAAGGAATCATCACAGAAGAAATGAGGTTAGAAGGAGTTTCTGGAGGTTCAGTGTTGTGCTCAGGGCAGGGGTTTCAGTAGTCTTTCTACTAACAGTTATTGGGTTTTTTAAAGGGAGTATTTGAGTTGCTTTTGTGTGCTGATTATGAGAACAGTCTCAGTACATTTGTGCAGCAAAATGTGCTGGGCATCACTGGCTGGGCAGAAATGGCAGCCACACAAACTATAGCAAAAGTCTACCCATTGGTTAGGCAGCCCCAGACAAGGCTACGTAGAGAATTTCTCTGCTTGTCGTCTTCTCCTTGCTTGCCAGAGTCCAGAGAGCAGCTGTGGTAGTGTTCAGAGCTGCTTCAGGGATAGGCATCTTTCTAAGGAGAGTGTCCCCAAAGGCCAAGGGACATAGCAAGGAGCAGGAACCATCAGTCATCATCACAGATGCAGGGAAGCAGAGGCTTGATGTTTATACATACATAATTTGCACATTGCAGATACTACTTCTGATGCTTTAAAGCCTGCCCAGGAGTAATTAGTATAAAACTGTAGAATTGAAGGCAAACCATTCCAAAGAAAGAGGCGTGGGAGTTTTGCTCTTGGCCATATATGAGGCTTTCAGTATTCTACATAAGAATGGTGATTCTCTCCTTGTGAAAAGAGAACTGATGCTCAGAGGTTTTCACTTGTTAATAAAGAATAAAAGAAAGCCAAATAAACTCCATGCTTCATGGCTTTTAGCCAGTGTAGGGTGTGTAGGTGCTGAGGTTTCATCTTCAGTTCCATAGGGGAAGCGAAGTTCTCATCTTTTATGTTCCCATCTTCTCACAAGTGTGGCTTTGTTTCTTAGCAGACATACCTTGCTTTCTCTGTGGCCTCTGGTGCCTGGACTGCAGGGCTTTCAGAGCAGTGAGACAGGAAGGTTTGCAAGCATAGTAAATTAAACCTCAACCACTCAGCAGAACTAAATCTGAGTAGTTGGTTTAGACAAGAGTATTTTCTAGAGCAGTCTTAAAGGGGAAGAGTAATAGGGCATTACAGATCTGGACATGGTGACAAGCATTTAAGTCTTAGCACTGGTAGGTTACAAATCCTTATCTAAAATGTACTTTCAGCCACATTGTTGGACCAGGTTCAACATCAGACTGGCTCTTGAGTTTCGAGTTAACTGATGGGGCTGTCACAGCTGAACCATCGTCTCCTGTAAAGATCTGGGATCACCAAACAGTATTTGCACTGCACAAGAGATGTGCTGCTTTAAGTGTGGCTCCTGGCTCACTTGCTCGTATGCTCCATTGTTGTATTGACCAGCAGTAGTACTTTAGGTTTGTGCATGGAGATCAGTCCCAAATCAATGCCCAAGAAAATAGTCCAAACCAGTTAGAAGCTGGACTCTGAAGTCCACTGGGCCAGCCTGGCTGTGGGCGTGTGCGGCTGATAGCCAAGCATTAGTCACAGCGTGGCTGGTTTCAGCATGTGGAGTTGTACCTTGGTGCAGGAGCAGGTTTGGAGTCGTACCTTGGTGCAGGAGCAGGTTTGGAGTCGTACCTTGGTGCAGGAGCAGGTTTGGAGTCGTACCTTGGTGCAGGAGCAGGTTTGGAGTCGTACCTTGGTGCAGGAGCAGGTTTGGAGTCGTACCTTGGTGCAGGAGCAGGTTTGGAGTCGTACCTTGGTGCAGGAGCAGGTTTGCCCAGGGACTAGCAAGGTGTTAAACAGCAATTAACAAAGCCCTCCTGTACAGCAGCAGCTGGTGCATCCCTTGGAGCCCTCTCCTTAAGTTCCTGATGAGGAGGGAATCATCCTGCCAGTGAGTACCCCAGTACTTAAAACAGGGAGATAAAATACTGCCAAACTTCAGAGGCCAATGGCAGCTTCCATTCCCTGGTCCATTTTCCTTGGTTGCTGGAAGGCAGCAAACAAGACCAGACTTCCTTAGCAGCAGAACTTGGAAGTCCTGGTGCAGAAGCCCAGGCAGTAGCTGACAGCTTCTCTCCCGTGTATAGTCAGAAGGGATCTGACTATAGGTGAGCAACTTAGTTTCTTCCTTCAGACCCGCACTCTCTTCTGTTCCTAGCTGGAGGTCTGCACTGGCCTGTCCCAAGGCTCCTGTCAGAGATTCCTCAGCACCAAGTCACTGTGTAGGGGCCCACAGGATGACTACTTTCACAGATGAGAGTCAGCAGAACAACTTCAAGAATAGGAATGCCTGTCACTGCAGGCGACTTCCCAGCCTTCTTTCCTGCAGTCTGGAAGGAAATGAGCCACTCGGGGGGCATCTGCAGCTGCTTGTAAAGAGCTGAGTGGGACTGCAGCAAAAGGTCAGCTCAGGCTTGTTCAGTTCAGATAAATCCTCTCCCTTAGGCCTCAGAAGCCCAAGGAGCAGCTGTGCTTGTTCCAGGAGCTGGTAGAACCAACACTGCACTTGAAGTCAGCTGGCATCACACGTGCCTGAAGATGATGTGAGTGTAGACAGTCATCAGTAGCTTTCCACAGACATCTTGGTAAGATCATCCCTCATTGCTGATCAGTGCGTGTTACAAACACCCACATGGTACAGCATCAGCAGAGTGAGCCAGGCTCTCCCTAAGGAGCAATCCTAAAGGTCTGCCTGGAGGTGCAGCCTCCAAGGATGTTGTGTCTGAACATCCATCCCCCCGTGTAACCATCAGGTATTAGATACTGTATGGGCATTTTGAGGGACACCTGTGTCCCCTGCCAGCCCTGGCACCTCCACCCCCACAAGAGTAGGAGCCTTCCTATTGACTTTAGTAAGCCAGACTTGCCATCTTGTCCAGATCTCAATTGGTGAGAGGCCACAAGACAGCTTACAGGTGCAATTTCTGATGGGGTTCAGACCACTGACTTCAATGTGGAAGATACTACAGTGAGGTATGTGCATGCCAAGCACAAGACTCTCCCTCTCCCTCGCCCCACCAGCACAAAACAGCTTCTCTCCCTCTTTTCCCCTATGCAGCATCAGCCCCGTTTGTTCCTCTCCTTCCTGTCACCCCTTTGCTTTACACCAGGCTGTCACAAACCCACCTAAAGACTTCACACAGTTCAACACAAAGCAGCCACCAAGTGAAGCCAGGTAATTAATTTGACATTTTGCCAAGCACAGGTGCTTCAGACCCAGACTTGACCTTAAAAGCATTCAACATCCTGGCTTTGCTGTCTGGGCACTACCAGAGTTACCTGCCCATGAGCTGAGTCTGGCAGCAGTGTAGCTACTGAAGGGGAAGTTAACTACAGGAGCTGTTGAACCCCTGAGCACCCAGAGTCCGTTTTAGCTGGGAACCTGCTCCTAGTTTGGGGGTGTGGAAGGAAACTACAAGACTGCTGGACCACTTTGCAAGTCTTTCAGAATAGAGCAGCTCCCAGTTACCTTGTCACAGAACAAGGGAATATTGGATTTGGGGGGGTAGTATTTCACAGTTTAGGCAAAGAGAAGTCTCTGCCTGCAACAGGAGCTCGAGTGCTCCTTCTCCCTCTCTGTGACCAACGTACCACAGCACAGCTCTTGCTGATAGCAAATGTAAACAGAAAAGGTTAGAAGGGACCTCTGAAGATTGATTCCAAGCTCCCTGCCAAAGTAGCATCACCTAGGGCAGGCTGCACAGGAACACAGCCAGGTGGGACTTGCAAGACTCCAGAGAAGACTCCACAACCTCTCTGGGCAGCTCTGGCACCCTTACACCACAGTTTCAACACTAGAACTGACCTGTGCAGCACCACTGCAGCTGGTAGAGCCTGTTTGGAAACCTGCAAATCCTGTCCAGGGACCAACACAGACCTGCAGATGAGAGCTATTGCTGAACCAAGATCGCAGCTTCACAGCGAACTCGCTGCCCACAGCTTCAGTGAGACAGGATCACAGAATTAACCAGGCTGGAAAAGACCTCTGAGATCACCAAGTCCAACCTAACACCTTCTAATCAACTAAAGCATGGCACCAAGTGTCACATCCAGCCTCTTGAAGCACTCCCAGGAACGGCAGCTCCTCCACTTCCCTGGATAGCCCATTCCAATGCCAGTCACTCTTCCTGTGAAGAGCTTCTTCCTAACATCCAGCCTGAACCTCTGAACCTGCCCTGGCACAGCTTGAGACTGTGTCCTCTCTTGTTCTGGTTGCCTGGGAGAAGAGACCAGCCCGACCTGGCTACAACCTCCTTTCAGGTAGTTCTAGACAGCAGTAAGGTCCCCCCCGACCCTCCTCTCTTTCAGGCCACAGGACAGACTTCCAAACTGTTCCACTCCACTCAACAGCAGTTAAAAAGCCAGAGAAATGAAGAGCAAGTCCTGGTGCCAAACAACTCCACTGCTGTCACCTCTTCTAGGTTCTACAGCTGAGAAGCAGCGCAGCATTAGCACCCAACAGGCTGCCACCCCCCTGCCCCGAGGTAAGAGCTGTTCCAACATTGTTTCTTCAGCCACAGCCCTTGAAAGGAGCCACAAGACTCTGCCCATGCAGACTGAGCATTCTGAGGCTACCAGAGGAGGCAGCTGTAGCTGAACTCGCTCACACTCCCATTGCACAGCTCAAATTTACACCCTTTCCTCCTTCACAAACTGCTGATGTGCATCCAGAGTGCTCCCCATCCCCCTCTCTCTCCTCACTGACCCGGAGGCAGCGCATCCTCTAACCTCAGCACCTCTCCCAGGTACCAGAAATAAAATGAAAAGCTGTTTTCAGGGAAACATGCATTTATTTCTTAAGCATTCCCAGTGAAAATCAACATATTTTTTAATGTGTTTATTTAAAAAATCATTTGTGTACAAAAGTGTTTGTGGAGGTTTTATTTTTCAAGACCAAAAAAAAGAAAAAAGAAAAAAAAGGAAGGGGAAAAAAAAAAGTCAAACCAAAAACCCACCCCCACCCCTTGCTGCTGCATTTCCAGCCCACCCCTGCATCCTGCACATGAAGTTTGATGCTCAGGAACCAACCTCCTGCAGTATTTTAATTGGTAAATATATATACTCAATTAGAAAAGTCAGGGTTTAGGATGGAAAAGGTAAATGAAAGGCAGGGTTCTCCAGCAGTTGACACCAGTATGATGATGGCAGCAGCCTCCTTCAGCCACCACAACAGAGCACCAGCAGTTGCTGCAAAGGGTTGAACTGGACCACTACAGCATTTTCACAGTACGTTTCCTCATGGCTTGAGTCATGGATCTGAACTTTACATCAGTGACAAATGGCTCAGCACCAGAAGCCACCAGCTAGCTATTTAGATGCCTACGAAGCAGGTAACAGCAGAGAAGGAACATCACAGTACAGTGCAAATGGCCTGCAAGAGTTTGCTTTGTGCAGCAAGAACAAATCTGGAGTGGCTGCCTGCAGAGCACTGCAGCTGGAGCAGCTGAACAAGGAGCAAGAGGTGTGAGTTGTGGTTGGTCTTGTCTCCTGATGGATTGGCTGCTAGCACCAACCACAGAGGGGAAGAGCAAGCTCCATGAGTTACTGCTGGGCTGGCAGTAGAGCTGAACACTATCAAGCAAGCAGTGATTGCACCTTTGCCTGGCCCCAGCAGAAAGCAAAGGGAGGACAGCCACAGTGGCAGAACCATTTTGGTTGGGAAAGATCATAGAATCATATTGAGTCCAACCACTATCTAACTCTGCCAAGTCTGGAGCTAAACCACGTCCCTTGGTATCCTATCTCCCTGGCTTTTGAACACCTCCAAGGATGGAGATGTTAAATAAAGACCATCTCTAAGGTCTTCTCAGAAAGCACTTCAGGCAGCCAAGGAACATCTTCCATGCCTTAGTTCTGTGGTGCAACACGGTATGGTGAGACATGCTTCTGCTACCTATTGAGCTTACTGCCATGCTCAGCAAGATGCTCCTCATCAACTCTACCAGCAGAACCCAGCAGGAAAGGACACCTCATCTACTCCCTGTTTGCTCATCAGCTGACACTGTCCAACCAGCTTTCACTGCGAAATTAGTTGACATGGGCAAGCCTGCAAGTCTAAGGCTAGCTTTCAGGGGGGCACAGGCATGCAGTTAAGTTCCCCCCCCGAGTTGGGAATGGAACACTTCACCTTCACAGTGCATGACCAATGTAGTAAACAAAAACTCCTGCTTGAAGCTGTATTTTGATTGCCCTCCCACCTCCCCAATCCAGTAAGCCACCCACATGCTCTGAAGTGCTGCTCTGATTGATTCACAGCTCCTCAGCTTCCATTTGCATAGTTTCAGAGTTTCTGGTACCCACACCATGTAATGCAGGTTTGGCCTTACAAAGGTAAGCTCCTTCCTGGCTAATTCCTCCTTTCAGACAACCACAGAAAAAAAAATAATTAAAAACAAAAGTCCTGTATTCTTTATGTCAGTGTTACAATACTAATTTACTTGGAAAATAGTTAAATACAATGGTAATTAACAAAGAAACCAAGACATTCCTACAGCGTTAGTACCCAATGGCTCGGATAAATACTGCTGAACCAGTTAGAGTCAAGGCCCCATGGACTCTGTACAGAAGAAACAGGAAGAGTTTGGAAAGCAAAGTGACCAACACCAAGTGCCCACCTGTCCAGAAAGAGATGTCCCCAAGTTTTGTCTCCCAAATAGTCCAGGTTGCCACACAGCCTGCAACCAGAGGAAGCGGTGAGTTTGGGGAGAGCGGGGGCGGGCTGCAGTCAGGGCTTTTGGCACTGGTGGGGAGGCTTTTGGCAAGCAACAGGAAGGGCATTTCTCTGCCTTTTTGAACAAAGCCATTTTGCTCTTTGAGGAGAAGGAGGAGAGAGCAGGGGTTTTGTTCCCCACCACAAAGCAAAGAAGGGAGGCAGGGCTTTGCTGGGTGCACACTGAGCGTTCAGCAGGGAGCTGCGATTGCCGCTCTGGCAATCGGCACCCATCATCTCCAACAGCTCGCTCAGAAAAATGGGGCCATTTAGACTGCAAAAGTCACCCTTTTAAGCTGCTGTCTTGAGTGACAGAGGAGGAGAATGCAGGATTCGTTTGTACTTAACACGTGGGTGCAGTTGCTTTTAATGTTCTTGTCAGGCAGCTGGAGAGGGCTGCGTGGCAACTCCAGGTGTGAGAGTGCACAGGGCCCTGAATATAGTGGGGGGTCAGTCACACAGAAACAGAACTTCATTTGGTACCTACAAACTCACACTGATAACTGAACACCAACAGCAAAGTCCCCAGGGCTCAGCCCCAGCTGCAGTTAAACTAACCTCGTACGACAGCATCCCGATACTCGCCTCTGATCATTAACCAAGAATACAAAAACATTCCTTATAAAGGACTCACATGTCAAAATCCAGAGGGACTTCAGACCACAGATGTTTACTTCATGCTGGGTCGTGTTTCCTTCCCAGCTCGCTTCTTGAGAAGCTTCCCTCCTGCCAGCACCTGAGCTGGCACCGAGCTGTCTTTGCTACCAAGCACATGGATAGAGGGCAAACCCCAGTATTCAACATCTATACACAAAGGGAAAGGGGAAGATGAGTGTTTTGCAGTAGAGAAGAAAATGAGGTAACTCCATGAGAAGTAGAACCTAACAGGGCATTGTTTCAGAGGTGACCAGGCTCACCATTTCCTCTCTTCTCCCCCTCCCCCCTTTGCTGGCTTCCTTTGTCCCTTTACACACTGTTGGAGAAACCTGCTGTTCTTGGAGACGTTTTGTGTCCTCAACAGTGATTTCCAAGTTCTTTCTTTGATTAAATAGCAGCGACGAACAAGGGAAAGTAGTCAGCAAATTCTAGTTACCACCAGGGTAAAAAAAATTAAACAGCAAAGCAGGTGTGATGTAATCAAGAAGTCCTTAGCCTGTAGAACAGAAACGACAGCGACTTGAGATGAACACCAAGTGGCATTTTGCCACGGTTTCCTACCGTCCCTGGTTGTCACCTGGCAAACCAGCTGAACAGTAGCAGCTTCTGGTCACAGAAATAAATAAATAGAAAGGAAAGAAAAAAAACAACTCATTTCCTTTGGCATCACTGCAAATGATTTACACCAACTCAAGAAAGCTGATCACTGACTACACCTTCAAAAGCACTACCTATTAAAAGACTAAGCAAATGCATTTAGTATTGCACTGATATGAGTTCAAAGTGTTTACTGTCCAGGCTCTGAACTACTTTTAAGCTTGGACACATCAGACAGAGCAATACAGGGAACATCCCTGAAGTAGCAAGGTCTTCACAGCTCTGTTTTCTGGTTCTGTTCCCTTACCACTGTGTTCCACATAATGAACTGATAAAACAATGTTCCTGATTTCCTTGAGTATGATTTAGAAACAGACTTGTCTATGAAGTGTGAAACTGTTTCAACTTCATAGCTCCAGAACAACACAGAAAACAAACAAACAAACAAACCACCAACCAAACAACAAACAGGTAGACAAAAGACATGGATTCACCCACCCCATTAAGCCAGAGTTTAGGAGAAAAACAAAAAGTCATGGAAAAAATTACTTCTACAGTACACTGTTTATCCAGTCCCCACGCTCTAGTCACAGGGACTGCTCTGAATTTGTCAGCTGTATTCTCAAAAAGGTTAGCGTCATATTCACAGAGACAATTCCAGCTCTCTTTAAATAGATGTACTAGTGGTGAAAACTGCCAAAACTAATAATGTTCAAGCTTTTGCACTCAAGGATGAAATGTCATTTTAATACGAATTAAAAAGACTGACTGTATGTACAAGCCAAGGGAAGAGTTCAGTTCTTGTTTATCAGAAACATCAAGCCAAAAAAGAAAGCTAACTTGAGAACACACTTCTACTTCTAGCTGCATTTGAAGTATGTACAGGAGATGAAAAAAAAACCCAACACCAACACAGCCTCCATGTGTCAAGTAGAGAAAAAACAAGAGCAAGGATGACTTTCAAAGTACCTGGTAAGCAATCCTTCAACTGAGGCCCCAAAATAAAGCTAGGAAATTGCTGCCAAAAACAGCTGATTGCATCACATCAAGTACTCAAAAGAAAAACTGGCTTCAATTCTCACTACAGCAGAGAATCAGTTTGGGGTGGGGTTTTTTATGTCCTTCAAACCCAGCCAAATCGTATCACCCAGAAGGTACTGAAGAATGTTTTATGTCTATGTAAAACCACCCCCCCTCCAAAAAGAAAGAAAGAAAAAACCAGCTCCATCTCTCTGTGCTGCATGGAGGCAAACTCCTTAGGAGATCATGTAGAAAACAATAATGCATGAAAATCATTATTGAGAACTCAAAAAATACTTTTTTTCCTTTTTCTTATTTTTCCCTACAGGGGAAACTAAACTACTTGCAAATGTCAATGGCACACGTAATACCCAGAGGACGAAACGGAATTCAGCAAGGGTTTTCAGCTGTATGATGTAAAGGAAAGGAGAATCAGGTTTCCCCCAATTAATAAGCCAGAAAGAAACCAGTTTTGAGCAGGTCACCATTTGGAACTTTGGGTTTTGAAAGTCATTTTGGGAGAAAAGGTACAAGAACACTCAAGTATTTCAGCGGTGCTCTCTTCAGCGACCCTACCCTAATATGTCTATTAAGTACAAGCATGCAAATATAGGGCAATCCACAGGCACATAGGATCCAGGTTAAAAACAGTTAAGATAGCTGTGATGAGTGGCACCAACAACTTTTTTTTTCTTTTGATGACTTAACACTCAAAAATGTTTGCTTTCTGAATTACCTAATCAAAATCCTGAAGCAAGTTCCTGCTAGTCTTCGTCACACTGCTAAACACTAAAGTAGGCATGTTTGTTGTTTCTTTTTTTCCACACATCCCCCCCCCTGTTATTTTAGCTGAGCTCAAAGAAAAATTTGGGTTTGTTTTTTTTTACAATATTTAGTAAGAAAAAAAAAACCATAAAATTAAAGTATTTCCCCTTTTTAAATTTACACAGACGTTTAATTAGCTTTATTTACAGAGCGTGTTGGGGGGTTTTTGTCGGTTTGTTTCGGTTTTGTTTTTGTTTCTTTCAGTCTCCAATAGTGCCTAGATAGCATCATCAGGCAAGAGTGCCAGTTTTGAAAGAGAATCTATAGAGAATCCTAGAAATAACAGATGGTGATGCTTCTCCAGAAGGGACAAGCTGGACTACTGAAGCAGCTCTCTCTACATGGCTCAGTTACTCAGGAGTAATTCTGTTGCAGTCTCTACATCCCAAGATTTTGAAGACAAGGCCACTATTACTGCATTCTGCAACGAGAGAAAACAAAAGGCAACAGCATTTTTAGTGCGTGAAGCTGCAGCTCTGAGAAGTGGAATTCACAGGTTAATCACAACACATTAGCTTAAACATTGTTAAATCCCAAATAATCACTGATAGAAAGTTCTTCACGGTGAGGGTGGTAAAATACTGGAACAGGTTTCCCCAGGGATTTGAGGCCCCATCCCTGGAGACATTCAAGATTAGGCTTCATGGGGCCCTAGCTAGCTTGATCATAGAATCATAGAATCAACCAGGTTGGAAGAGACCTCCAAGATCATCCAGTCCAACCTAGCACCCAGCCCTATCCAATCAACTAGACCATGGCACTGAGTGCCTCATCCAGGCTTTTCTTGAAGACCCCCAGGGACGGTGCCTCCACCACCTCCCTGGGCAGCCCATTCCAATGCCAATCCCTCTCTCTGTGAAGAACTTCTTCCTAATATCCAGCCTATACCTACCCTGGCACAACTTGAGACTGTGTCCCCTTGTTCTATTGCTGGTTGCCTGGGAGAAGAGGCCACCCCCCCACCTGGCTACAATGCCCCTTCAGGTAGTTGTAGACAGTAATAAGATCACCCCTGAGCCTCCTCTTCTCCAGGCTAAACAGGCCCAGCTCCCTCAACCTCTCCTCATAGGATTTGTGCTCCAGGCCCCTAACCAGCTTTGTTGCCCTTCTCTGGACATGTTCCAGCACCTCAACATCTTTCTTGAATTGAGGGGCCCAGAACTGGACACAGTACTCAAGGTGTGGCCTGACCAGTGCTGAGTACAGGGGAAGAATAACCTCCCTTGTTCTACTGGCCACACTGTTCCTGATGCAGGCCAGGATGCCATTGGCTCTCTTGGCCACCTGGGCACACTGCTGATCTAGTTGGAGGTGTCCCTGCTTAATGCAGGAGGGTTGGACACCATGAGGGTCCCTTCCAACACGATGCAGTCTGTGAAAAATTGTTTGCAAAAAGGCAGGGGACACTTTAAAAAAGATACTTTAAAACTCCAATTCTTAAAAATAATAAGCAACAGAGAATGATTTGACTTACAAAAGGTCATATGGAAGTAGTGAGTCTACTTCCTTATACTGCTGCCTGCCTGTATTTACACCCAGGAATGTAGCCCTGCTGTAGAGGAGATGTAAGTTTTGAGTACTTACCCTATCAAAGCCCATAGCACAAAGGTTTTCTATTTTTTTGGTGTATTCTGGACTAGAAACTGGTGCTCCAGCATACACATGTGCCCAAAGCCGAGCTGTCTGTTTAAACATTTCTGGATTTTGTTTGTACTACACAAAAGAGAGAGGAGAGGGGGAGAAGGGCAAAGTTAAATCAGCTCAGCAATCCAACCACAAAGCGAGATGATACCACAGCTTTCAAGTCTTCATTCATTCTACAGTCTCTTAATACTGACCCTGCTGCTGGTTTGGAAGTGCACTTGGGAGGTGAGGATTACAGAGAGAATGAACTCGGACAAGCATCTGGTTAAGTGCATTTGGCTTTAGGTTGAATCATGCCTTTTAGCTATTTCGTGTGTACCATCAGGTGCTGCTCCCCACTGCACTGAACAGCAAAGCTATATTTAGCACAGCCACTGAACATTTATATTCAGTGTGTCAGAGCACAGATGATCCCCATGTTAACATCTCCAGAGTGTACATACTGAATCTTACTCTAATCTAGTTCTCTAATCACTTTAAAATATGCCTGGTTTTATACACTGCAAGTTTTTCAGTCAGGGCTGACATTTCACTAGCAGGCTTCCTCCTGAGAATAAGGATATTGATAGCATTTGTGACAAAAGAGGGGCTGAAAAATGGGTGTGTGCCAAACCCAGGAAGCTGCACATCTTTTCATGCATGCTATTAGCCAGCAGAAGAAAAACACCCACCACAAGTAGCATTTTGCCCCAATCTCTTCACTAACAAGTTCTCTAATGAACAACAGAATGGGCCTTATCAGAGAGTCCTCAGCCTGCACCGAGAACTCCAAAGCCAGGAAAGTGGGTCAGCTGTCAGACACTGTACTCAGAAAAGCAAGATGAGTTTCCTGTAATACCAAGTTTAAGGTTTCTGTATTTAAAATAAAGACTTTTCCCTTAACCATTACTCTTTAAGAGAGACAATAAAATTTGGCACAAAATAAGACGACAGAATATTGGGAAAAGCATTAATCATTTAGATGCATTTTAAGGACAGAGAGATAGCTGATTGTCATTAAAAGCATTTTATTCATCCCTGAAAGCAATCATTAAGCCTATAAAGCACTGTCAGAGAGAACACAATACCTTTCACTGCTGTACATTTCATTTTAGCTCTCCTACAGCAACACACACCCACTGCACTGCATTGCATTGTGTGCTCTGTGCAACTCTCACTCACTCTGCTCCGTGTGAAGCAATTTGTGTATCTACTAGCTGATTATTAAGGCATTAAAACGAGTCTGGGAAACAATCTAGCACTGGAAATAACTCACTGTTAAAAATACAGTGGTCGGTAATAAATTTCTTTGGTTGTAAAGACTAGAAAACAGGAAGGATTAAGTCAAGCATCAGCAGCATCTTGAATTACAGTGTTGTTCTGCTCCTAAGAGATCTTTCCCTTACTTATTTTTCACTCTTTTTTACTATTTTGGAGTAAGCCAAGCCTAGAAAGCAACTAGCTCAAGTGTGAAGGATTAGTCATAAGTGCATTTTATTCAGAACTAGTTCTCAGTGTTCTATAAATAAAGTTTCTTTACTTAGATCACCATAACTAATCTAGCTCCACAATGAATTGAGAAAAGCCTGAAGGCACCTTTTGCTGATGCCTCTCTATCAGAAACTTCAGGCAGTCGCTGTGCTTAAAAAAACAACCAGCAACTAGCTGAAAGAGTTTTGACACCAGCCAGCCAGTGTCTGCAAACACCGCCAAATACACTGTCCTCCCTGCCACTCAGCTCAAGAGCTGGCAGGACACTGCCATTTACCTGGACACTGCCATTTACCTGGACAGCTCAGCAGTCTAGCACATAGTTTAAGAAATTACCATGTGTGAAGGGTAACCAATTCCTTTGTGTGTTAGAAGGCAAACTAAGAAAGACACCACCACCGAATAACACCACTTGAAGGAAGTGGGTGTATGCTACCATCTCTCTCAAAGAGGTTATAAGCACTTTCTCCTTCCATATACACAGCTTGTAAGCCAAGGCCAAACCCTGGTGTAATTTTCATGCAGGTATTTGCAGGGAACAGGAGAAACCGAATCCTCCTTGCCATGGTCCCACAACCACCTGAAAGCCAGCCTGAGAATTTGCTCTTCAGAATCAAGGAAGTTTCAAGAAGTCTTTTTGCATGAGAGAAAAGAACAACAAAATACCCCTAACTCATTCCAGCACAAGTGCAGCTGTGAGACTGCTACGATTCCCACATGAAATTCCACCACTGAGGTCAGAAAGGGAAACACCATCCTTGTTCATTACAAAAAGGAAGAAGTAGAATTGTGTATTAAAGAGAGAGTGTGACAGCAGGGGTATGCAGCCAGCAAGAAATGCCAGCACAGGGACACGCCTGGTGGCCTTTGCAATTCTCCCTGCACGCAGCGATCCAGTCTGACAGAACATTTGCTCAGAGCAGCCTTACAGCACTGCAGCACCCCACAAGCAAGCCTTCTGCACTTAGCAGAGCAGTAGCCAGCAGCTCTCCCCCACCTAGCAGTGCAACGGGCTACTTCTTATCTCCATGTTTCCCTCCAAATCCTAACAGATTTGATAGACTCCTAATCTATCATCCTGCACAGATCTTCGGAGGCAAGGAGGGCACACTCTGCCCCTACCCTGGAGGGATATAGATGAGATTGATGACAGGAGAACTTTCTATTTGCTTTGTTCTTTTGTACTGAAATAGACTCTTACTGCCAGTTACTGGGGAAGCCAGGCCAGGTCTGTCTGTCTCTCCCTCCTCCCAGAGTAAAAAGGAAAGCAACACACAGATACTACAGTTACAGAATGGCTGTTCTTATCGTTCCTCAATACTTTGAACAGAGCCATGTAAGCCCTGGTATGGCCCAAGAGCCAACTGACATTTTATTGTTACTACTTTTTATCAGCTATTGCTACTGTCTGAAAAGGAACAAATCCTGCTGATTACAGAATTCCACCGACAGAAGTTTAACTGGTGACTGAAACAGTTATCCCAAGTACCTGCAAAGGCAAAATGCACAGGGTGCTTCATCCAGATAAACTGCTCCTCAGGATTAAATGCAACAGGAATTAATCTATTCATAAAGTACTGACATCAAAGAAGACATTCACACAACATTCATATTAATCTAGAAGAGGAGGTAGGTACCAAGCCAAATCCCATGAACAACATCAAGTTAAAATTCATTTTAAGCATTGCTTTCCTTAGAATTTAAAAGGCAAGTTATACTGGAATTCATTTAACTGTGCTGTTACCTCCTGGTATTTCTGACAAGCTAAATAAGGAACAAAACTAAGAAAATAAACCTCCTGACACTGTAAAATTATTACTGCTTACTCTGGAACTCAAAGAGTAAAGAGCACAAAACAGTGAAGTATCTCACACTTACTGGCAGCTTTCCACCAAATTCTTTATCTCCCCCCCAAGTCTGAGACCTGACCTGAGTTAGTAAAGGGTACAACATTGCTGCAAGTTCAGTCAAGTGAGTATCTTACCTGGTTTGCCACTACTGCATCCTGTGGATCATCTGGTTCTGCAGCTGCCAACAACGCTTGCAGCGATAACAACACCGTTCTTAGAGTCATTGCTGCTGCCCTAAAAGCAAAGATTGCAAAGTGACTTCTCCAGATCCCATGCCTGTGCTCACCTTTGCTGCTGCACTAGTGTCAGAGAAGGCAGGAGAGCACAGACACAGATCCTATGCCAAAAATTGTGATTTTCAACTGCTGCAGCTGTGTGAAGACCATTCTATACATGCATTTAAATAGAGCTTTAAATGTGGGCTTTCTTATTGGCAATGCTTCCTTAAGCTTCCAGAGAATGCAGTCCTTCACCTACACATTTGACCATGCCTATTTAAAAGGACCGATGGAGCAAAAGTCTCTTTGGGGTTTGTCTTGTCCTTCCTTCCTACCGGTAGCAGCACCTCGTGTAAGGGTACTGAACTGGCAGCCCCTCTGTGCTCCCTCTGCTGGCACTCGGCAGAGCCAAGGAGCACACACAGGAGAGTGACCCGGATTTGAAATACTTCCAACAGGTAAAGAATCCTCTGCAGGGCACTGCAACAGCTCTAAATGGCATTTTCAATCCAGTTTAATGATTTACACAGTGAATTACTGCTGCAATCATAAAGCTTGTCTGTTACAAAACAGGGAAAGGAGAAGGCTCTGGGGAAACCTGAAAACCTACATTTCAATACCTGACAGGGACCTGCAGGAAGGCTGGGGAAGGGCTGTTCAGAAGGGCTTACAGTTACAGGATGAGGGGCAATGGTTTGAAACCAGAGCAGGGTACATTTAGGTTGAACATCAGGAGGAAGTTCTTCACAGTAAGAGTGGTAAAATACTGGAACAGGTTTTCCAGGGATGTGTTTGAGGCCCCATTCCTGGAGACATTCAAGATCAGACTTGATGTGGCCCTGGGCAGTCTGACCTAGGTGGAGGTGTCCCTACTGACTGCAGGGGGGTTGGACAAGATGACCTTTGATGGTCTCTTCTAACCCAATCCAATCTGCAAGTGTGTGTGTCAATCTCGGGTTCCTCTCATTTCAACCTGACAACTGCTGGAAGCAGGAAAACTTTCTGGAGTCAGGATGTGCTGTGAAGTTACTCTTTTGCCCCTGTTAAATCAACCCCAGTGAAGGTAGCACAGGTCTGAGAGTCAGAACTTCTAAGTTCTCAGCTTTTATCTTGATCTCAAAGTATATTTAGAAGCAGCAACTTCAATAATTTAGTAAGGGGAAAAACAAGTCTGTTCAGAAATGTCAATAAACAAAAGTAGAAGGGAAAACAAAGGCTGAGGATGCCCCTGCTTACTGCAGAAGAGGTTGGTCTAGATGACCTTTGGAGGTTCCTTCCAACCTAGACCATTCTGTGATTCCATAAGCCTCTGTACTTGTTACACCTTTAAACCTGGCACATTTGAAACATGGTTTAATTATATTTTGATCATGATCATCATCTCTACCATTTCAGCTCTCACACACCAGAAAACAAATAGAACCCCATAGAGCCTGTTTAAGTTCAGCATTTCAGCAGATTCAAGTAGTTTCAGCAGAGTTTGAATTGCTGTGGTGAAGCCAACACACAAATCTGCTTACTCTCCTTAAGTATGAGTACGAAGGTAAGTAGGGAAAATGCAACATCTTAGATTTGATCAAAATGGTCATGGCACATAAAATGCCAGAGGAAAGTTGTGAAATGCAGGCAGCTGATGCCTTACAGAAAACTGTTCAGTTTTCCATCAGCAGAAAAGAATGTCTTCTTTCCAGAAGGCTAAAAGTCAACACACAGGGTTGTGTGGGTGGGTGGGAAGAGTTTTGACCTGATGGTCCAGATACAAAGGAGAGTTAAAAATCTATTTCCAGTCTCAGATTCCAGACATTTCTAACTTCTGAGTAAGAAGCAAGAGGTACCCTAGCAGAGTATACTCTGAACACAGAACTGGTGCTGGTGGTACACAGGAGGTACATTTGTGGCACCAAACACCACATTCATTGAGAGCTGATGTTTTCTGCTCTGCCACTCGCCATTCAAATATGGCATTCCTCTTCCCTAAATCTTCCTACTTTCCAATGATTTTTCCTAGAAAATTCTTTCTTTTTTTTTTTTCAGCTTGATAATCAGGACTGAGCTTTCACAGTGCAGTGCTCTACATGAAAACTCAAGTGAGAAGCATCTCAAGTGACAGCGATTTTAATTAGCACATATTGTCTCATTCCAACTGCCACATCAGCTTGAAGTCCCTCAAGCTGAACTTAGCAGATTTAAATCTTATAAAGAACCTCGTGCTTTTCCATCTGAATTCTCACAGATCACAAAACCTTCACACCATGCAATTCTCTTTTTCCAAATCTATTCCTTTGTCACTTTTTTCCCCCCAGAATCTCACATTCCCTTCCAGTTTAAGTATTTTAGGTTCCCAGTTGAATGTTTCTTCCAAGCCAAAGGATATTGCTTTAAATTGCAAAGAAAGATGAGGATTAACTACTAAGATTATATTTAATCAGATAGTAGCTACTGAAACTCATGCAGTGGTGTGATGAGAGCTATTTAAGAGTAAACTTAAGAGCACAAAGCACCTTGTTTTTCCACACCTAAATCCCACATACAAAACCTCAGTGAAAGAACAGAGAAAGAGTTCTGCTGGTTTATTCTTGTCATTTCCTGTTCTTTGTGCACTCCACTGGTTTACACTGTCTTGAAAGACACCTCATGTACCAAATGATGAGGCAATTCACAGAATGGCTTAGGCTGGAGAGGACCTCACAGATCATCTACTGCCACCTCCCTGCATTGGGCAAAGAGGCCTCTCAGCTAGAGTCATCTGCTGAAGGCCTCATCTACCCTGACTCGACCCCAGGGAGGAGGCATCCACAACCTCCCTGGGCAGCCTATTCCAGAGTCTCATCACCCTCACACCAAAGAACTTCTTCATAAGATCCAGTCTAAACCTACTCTCCCTCAGCTTAAAACTATTTCCCCTTGTCCTGTCACTAGACACCCTTATAAAAAGTCCTTTTCCAGCCTTCCTGTAGGTGCACCCTTTAGGTACTGGAAGGCAGCTCTAAGGTCCCCCTGGAGTCTTCTCCAGGCTGAACAACCCCAACTCCTTAAGCCTATCCTCTTTGCAGAGGTGCTCCAGCCCTTAGATCATCTTTGTGGCCCTATTCAGAGTGATCTCTGCTTGAATGAAATTGAGGGGCACTCTGTGCTGGGTTAAGAACTGGCTGGAGGCCCAAGCCCAGAGAGTGGTGGTGAACAGAGTCACATGTAGTTGGTGGTCAGTCACTAGTGGTGTGCCCCAGGGATCAGTGCTGGGCCCAGACCTGTTCAATATCTTCACTGATGATCTAGATGAGAGGATTGAGTCCAGCATCAGTAAGGCTGCAGAAGACACCAAGTTGGGAGCATGATCTCAAAGGTCTTTTCCAACCTGGTTAATTCAGTGGTTCTGTGACCACATTTACTATTCTAGTGTCATCAAGTGTTCTAGGCCTTACCATGCTTGTATGGAACTAACCAGTTTGAGTTTCATGCAGTGAATTTTAGGAACTGCCACATCCACCAGACATGCTCTAAAGCCTAACATATTTCCCCAGTGCAGTCACTGTACCATGCCAGTTAGTGTCCTTCTAAAGGCAGCCTCACCATGAACTATCTATCAGCTGTAACTGACACAGTAGTTATTTCACTGAATAAAAGCTGTGCTGCACTTTACAGAAACCTTTCTACTTCAGAGCCATCTGAAAGCACTGCCATTATTTAGAGGAGAGAAGATGACATGAAAGGGGTCATGGCCACTTTGGCCACTTTTATATGCAATTTGCTTCCATTTGCACCATACCTTCCAGGAGAGGAACGTAACGTTGGGGAGCAGGAGGCATTACCAAGGACCAGAGATGCTATGGGCTCCTAGATCACATAATCTGCGCTGGCTCCAGCTGCCTCTGGCTTTAAAGACTGCCAGACCCTTTCTGCCCTTGCTCATCTTTTATGTTTGTAGATTTCTATGTAAACCATGCTGGGGCTTGAACTTCTGTTCTGATATTCCCCTTTCAAAATGGGTAATAAACACCTCATGTATCTGGATACACAGCTGGCTGCATGCTCAGAGAACTCAAGCTCTAAAATACTAAGCCTATAGACAAGACTAGTTTGGCTACATATGTAATAAGGCTTAAAAACATATTTTACAACTTATTCTTAAGTCTCATGACTTGAAATGGCATTGAGGCCATATACCTCAAGTATTGTGTTCAGTTTTGGGCACCTCAATACAAGAGGGATGTGGAGGTGCTGGAGCAAGTACAGAGGAGGGCAATGAAGCTGGGAAAGGGCCTGGAGAAGAAATCTAATCAAGAGTGGATGAAGGAGCTGGGGCTGATTAGTTTGAAAAAGAGGAGGGTGAGAGGACATCTCATTACTATCTACAGCTACCTGAAAGGAGATTGTGGAGAGGTTGGTGCTGGTCTCTACTCACAGGTAATTAGTGATAGAACATGAGGGAATGGCCTCAAGCTGCAACTGGGTAGATTTAGACTAGATATTAGGAAAAAAAAATCCTAGCAAGAGTGGTCAGGCATTGGAAAGGGCTGCTCAGGGAGGTGGCTGAGTCACCAACCCTGGATGTGTTTAAAAGTCGTTTGCACGTGGCACTTGAGGATATGGTTTAGGGTGCACCTTGTAGAGTAGGGTTGTTGGTTGGACTTGGTGATCCTGAGGGGCTTTCCCAACCCGAATTTTCTGTGATTCACACCTCATGCATAAGATGGCAAAGTCTTCACTGGATGCAGATGTTTAAAGAAGTATCTTTAAATCACAGAAGAAAACCTTTATAGACTTTCAGCTGCTGGATTTTAAAAAGGGGAACTGAAGCTTGTGATGAAAGGTAAGAAAATCTGGTGCATTTCATGTAACTATTATGTACTCATGTAACGTCTTCTTCCTTTAGGACACCAATTAACTTTCCTGATCAAAGAAATTGGAAGTGTCTCTTTATTTTCTATACAGCTTCATCTTAAACTTTTCAGACATAAATTAAGATTCCCAGAAGAAACTGGAAGGACAGCTAAAAATAGCTTTTCATTTCCCAAGTACCCTAAAAAGCTCTTCTTCTTTCCCATTACCTTCTCTTGGGAAGATTAAAGTAAATGAAGATGACTGCTGAGAACTACATTTGCAGACACCATTAAGTTAGGACCTGCTCCTCATCAGCAAAGAGAAAAAAAAATCTCATCATCAGCACTGGGGGCAAATCTATGACTGATAATGGTACAACACCAAAAAACTCAAAGCAATGCACAACTCCCCCAGAGAACAGCTCTAGAAGCTAGAGAACATGCTGCAAAAAAGAGCTGTATTTCCCTTGAAACAAACTTCCACTGGAAAGATGCATTTCATCTGCATTTTCCAGTGCCCCTCAAGGATTTGGGTTTTTTCCAAATTAGGATCCTGAAAAAAAAATTACTTCCAGCTCTCCTCACACTTTATTTCCAGGTGTGGAATTATGCACAACACTTCATGGAGTTCAGGCAATATCCTTTAGTGACTCCACTAGCTGCATGCTCGGGGGTTAGGTTTTTTCTCTCCTCCTTGCCAAAGGCAAGGTTTAGTATTGGCTCCTGACAGACTGCTGTCTAATCTGATCTTATCTGGAGCCTCACAAGTCTCTTGGAAAATCTGTATTTCAGTGCTTCACCCATACTTTATAAATCTGCAGGCTAAAACTGCTTTTCCAGTCTTTCATCATAGGTTGCATTTGCTCAGACCATCACCTTTGTTACTTTGGACGTTTCCATCCCACCTTCCTTGGAACACAATACTCAAAGTGACTACACTACTCTCACATAAGCCTCATCAATCATAAATAAAAGCCAGACAGAAGTAAAACCTACTATCATCCCAGTATTGCATTCAGCCAGCACATGACGTCACGCTGCCTTTGTCCCATGGCATCACAGGCTCTGTTTTCTCCTAACCTTTACAAGAACCCTTGGCCCCCATCCCCATCCCAAAACGCTTGCAGCCTTGCAAGTTTGGCACCTACAGAATGAAAGGAAAGGCCAATAACATCCACTGATGAGCTGCAGAGAGCTCCCTACAGGGAAGGACTGTCCCTCTGAGAACTTCCAATGAAAAGCTTCCACTCCAAATCCCAGGCTTTCTACTGGAAGTGCAGTTGTTCCAACAGCAAGGCAAAGCTGGGATGCCTCAGAACAAAGACAGCTGATATTTCACTCACACTTTTTGCAGAGGTAGTATCTTTGGGCATTTCCATGAGAAAAAGCATCCCCCAGTTTGGGTGAATGCTGTGGTGAGATCAAAAAGCAGGGCAAGCCAGCTGTGCCCAGCATGCCTGAGGGAAGAAATCTCTTACCTTTCCATCAGCTGAAACAGTCCTAAGAGGATTATGAAACACTGCCAGATTTACTTTTACTTCTTCATTTTTAAAAGGCTAAGTAATTTTCCATTTAGGAAGGTTTTATTTATGTTCTGTACATTCCTCTCTGGAATCAGTCTCTAGTTACTCTGAGATGTAACCCAGCAGAACAACAGCAACAGCTGCAGCCAGCAGATTGCTGCTCCACTCTGTCAGCCAAACGTGGCTACTGGAAACAACTTTTTTTTTTTCCTTTTTAAGTAATATTTATTCTATTTGTGAAATAATTAAGCTTGTTAATCAAGGAGAAAAGCTCTGGGAACTTGTATCAAGGGTCTGTGGAATCTGGAAGGAGGGAGGAAATGAATAAGGCCTTTGAGTGGAAGCTTGTTGGGCAGTCACTATTTACAGCAGAAATACAAGACTGGGCACCCACTAGGGAAAATAAAGAAACAGAAGAAAATAGTTTTGCCACAGTGCAGGGGGCAGGAGGGGGAATAGAGCCTGCTGGCTGAAGAGCTCCCTCTGACAATGCTCATATTCCCTGTGTTTTTCTCAAGACTTTAGAAGAGGCTCAGTGCTCATCAAACACTCTGAACAAACCCCCACACTTTTAGGTGATTACTACAAGCTGGCTGTTGATTACCTATAAAAATTACATTATCTCTTACAATGATGATTTCTGCATCCAACTAAAACTCAAATGTGAATCCCTCCAGTACAGTTGCTTTGAGGAAAAAAAAAAATACTCATTTTTATTTTGGCTGCTAAAACCACAACAGCCAAGAGGGGTTTTGTAGCCATACACACAGCCACAACACATTCTCTTGATAATCACTGCTCAGGGGATTTATGCAGAACAGCTTTCAAGTAATTTACTTCTCAGGTTTCAATGAACAATATTAGATACATCATATATTTAAGAATAAAATTTTGAGACAGAATATTAGAGCCTGGAAGATAAATATAGGCTCCAGTAAGTGAAACCACCTAACAGAAGTCAGATCAGATCAGCATAACAGTATTCCTTTTCCAAAATCATATCCCTATTTTAATTCTACCAGCAAACAGTTGCTGTTTTGCAAACAAACTGGCATAACAGGTATTTACAAATCAAACACGATGAAAATCCACAGCTGCAAACAATTTCAGCACCGAGCATATACTGTGGAGAAAGAATTTCATTAAACTCATTAAAAAATCATTTCAAGACATTGCATTGCAAACTGATTAAACCTCCTGCCAATATGCACAACAATATCTCAACTATGCTCATTAGAATAGAAAATCATCATCATGGGATGGGTGAATAGGGAAGAGAATTCTTTTTAACTATGCAAACACATTAATATCTTTGTATTTGTATTCATATGTAAGTATTTTACCAGTTTATTAACTCTTTAGGAAAGCCTACTAAGTCCCACAGGCCTAAATTCTGTCCTTCAACTCCCACTGACCTCAGTGAAAAACACAGATAGGCACTGGAACTGGAGACTTAACATTCAAACACAGCAACAAGAAGAGCATTATTCAGCTAAGAGCATTACAAATCAACGAAGTGGCACTTCAGTAACAGAGCTTGTTACTAAAAGATGTGAGAAGAGAGACTGAGGAGCTAAATGTATTTTCTAGAATATAGCCATTAGAGTATTTCAGAACTGAATTTGTCCCATTTACCTTTGGCTACCTGGTGAAATCAATTAACTATTAAATTATCAAGGCTGGGGGCTGTTGCTTAGGGCTTTTTTTGTTTCTAATGAAGCTATCATTTTATGTAAAGCATTCTTCAAACCACACATGCAGAAAAATTAAACATGGTCATGTGGCTGTTTCCCAGTTTAAACAGGTAAAACAGTACCTACTGAAGGGCCATAAATAACTTATTAAAACAACATTAACCATTCATATGGGTTAGGAAGGTTTAGGAATTTACTCAGTAAAAAGAGGCTTTTCTATCATAACACTGAAATCCTTCCAATAAGAAAGGCTGGAGGTTGTCACAGGCTTCTTCTTCTCCCAAAGGATGAGAAGCTTTGACAAGCACCTGAAGAATGCTCAAGTGACATGCATTTAGCATTGTATGATGAAAACCTCAAAACTTCCAAACAGCACCACTAGAAAGTGAAAGCATCAGTGCATTAAGATATAAAGAAGTAGCAAAAGGTGGAAGGAAAAGAAATCCAAAACCTGAGCTTAAACTTTGGATAAATTCTTCCTAAGAGAGTATTAGTGATGCTGGGATAGAGTTTCACTTCAAGCATCTCTGCTGCTAGACACAGAAGTTTTGCCTTCCTATATCCTATTTAAACCTTATCCTCAGTGAAATAAGCCTAGCTGGGAGAGATGGCTTTATGTACTCCAGTTCAAAGCACTGAAGCTCATTAAAAACATCCTCCAAAACCTGCTTTGCAAAAAAAAAACACCCAACCCAAACCACACCAAAACAACAACAAAAAACCCCAAGCAAAATCATGACAATGATAACAATAAAAAATAATAAGCCTAGGACAAACCAGCCAACCCCATGACCATTGACTAATCTGGTTTAATCTCTCAGCAAAGCGTAATTGTACAGTGAGAGCAAGTATTCTCCAAAGTAATTGTAGAGTGGAGTGAATATCTAGGTGTAGGAACAATAGGGCACAGATTTGACTGATAGAAAAGTTGTACTATGCACCACAGCATGTATGTTGAAAGATTCTACTGCCTGGAAGAACAGTGAGTGCTCTACAACTTTAAGGGGAGAGATGCAGATTCAGAAGTCATTACTATGATCCTGTGCCACAGGATTTGCATCACCATCTCGCTCTGCAGAAGATGAACACACACAGTGGGTATGTTGCCTGCAAGACCTCAAATCCAAGCAGTGTTATCCAGTGTTTCTCTTTCAAACCCAAATGACATCTGCTTGGTCAACAGCAGTCCTGATAAAGCTGCTGAATTTAGAAGAATTTGAGTGTGTATGGATTAGATATTACTACTGCCTTGGTGCTGTTCTTTCAGAGCAGGCACAGGGAGAAGTAACAAAGATTCATTCCACTCGTGTTAGGCATCCCACAACTGGTGCATGCCCATTATCAAACCACATCAAACATACCGCTTGGAAAAGCAAATGAACAATAGGTTCAGCTGCTATGGTTTGGACTCTTACAGGTCTATTCCAAAGATTTTGGCTGTTAAAACTTTTTTTCAGTATCATTAAGCAATCAAAAGGGAGAAACTAAACAGCAGAAGGTTTACAGAGGTGCAAATCCTAGATATTATCAGTGATAACTGAGACAGAACCAACAGTCAGTCTCCTATTCTCCCTTTCCTGTTGTTGACCTGCTACACTCCCAGGCTAACTAACTTCATACCTTGTTTTAGCTCTATCTGAACTAATTTTCATTTGGAAGTCAAGATTCAGAATGAAGATAAGCACTTGGCTTTTTTTCTGCTTACACCTCAGGTGCCTGAAAGGACAAGATTCAGGAGGCAATAGGTGGTATCTCTTAAACGAACTAACAAAACAATGCAAAGAATTAAACTGCTACAAAATCATCAACAAAAACAAAATGTTTGCCCTAACCCTAGTGTGAGAGTTTTTGGAAGCTGCTGTATGTATGTAATATCTGCTTAGTAGTTTCTAAAATTACCAGCCAATCATTTCATTTGCATCTTTTCAACTCAAAAACACTACACTAAATTACTGTATGCTTTAAGAACACATTGGATTACAAATAGAAAGTGAAAAGCAATATGAGCTGCTGGCTCCCATCCAGGAGAGTGACACATTTCATTTTATACATTTAAATCCACATGAAATCTTACCATTGATCCTTCAGAATATCCAAACAAATGGCCCCAGTAACTGAGCTAATATTAGGATGCCATATTTTGGTGATAAACCGCACCTAGAAGACAAAGACAATGTTTAAAAGCAAAAAAGGGTTGTTAAATTCAGTATATTAAAGACTTTAAATGCACCACATCTAATAATATTATAAAGAAATACTAATTTAGGAAAAATCCAGCTGAAAAAACAGAACTAAGACATGTGACACCACTTATTTCAGGTTTCAAGGCATGAGGTTTCCATGGCCATCTGTTAAACACAGCCTTGTTTCATTCCAAAATAGATTACTGCCCATTTAAGGACTCCCAAACTGATCCCTAACTGCTTTCCCACACACTGTCAGGTGTGCACATCCCTGCATCACACCAAGCCCTCTAGAAACATCCTTCAGCAGTATGATGTGAGCAGGTGGTCAAACACAGACTTCCAACACTGTAAATGCTATAAAGTCCACTTTTAATGGAGGGAAACAAATCCTTTAACTCTTACCCTAAACATTAATTCTCACTGTTTAGCTGAATTGTTGGTAGCTACAGGAGCATTATAAATATTTCCTTGATGAATGCTACTACTGCACCATCCAGTCTCATTACCCACATGCAGAAAGCTCTTCAACCAACAAAAACCTAACTAGATTACAATTCTTTTCCTTTGCTGTTGAAAGGATGCAGTCCCAGCAATCATTCATGTGTTGATCATGTCCACATTTATACACTGAAGTTTATTCTTGCTTTGAGAGCATGAAAACAACTAGTTCAGTTTTGGTTTTGGAGGGCTTTATGTTTTGTTGCTGGGGTCTGTTTTGTGGTTTGTTTTTTAACAAAAGGAAGTCAAAAGCAGCATTTTCTTTTGGAGGTCTCAAAACCCAAAGCTGTCCTCTGACAGGAATATATACACACCTTTAAAAATTCTTTCATTTTCTTGAAGCTTCTTATTTCTGGTTGCATTTTTTTACTTTCATTGACTTTGCCCTGTCCCTCTGTTTTCTCACCATCTACTTCCTCACCCCAAAATCCCGAGTAATTTTACATACAGCATGGATCTTTCAATTTGTGATCTGTAAATCAGTGCAGAGAGCACATCATCTGTCAGGCACTACAGCAAAAGGCTGCACACAAAGGGCCATAATAAAATCAGTGCAATCATGCTGTACAAATAGACAAGACCATAACAGTTCTGCTTTTCAGGACACAAAACAAGAGATCATGTCAGCTGAGCCACTTATTAAACTAGCTCAATTCTCTCAATCACTTTGAAAATGTAAAAAGCCATGTAAATACTAGGTAATTTCTCACAGTGAGTGATGGCTAACAATGGCTGTCAAAGCACATACTGAACAAAATAAAGCAATCTTTCAGCTGAAAGGCAGGGCTACACACAAATAAAAGACCTCCAATTCAAGACCACAGGCTCCAGAATAAGCAGTACTATGCTAGAGTGCAGCAAGCTTCTAACAGCTGTCTATAAGCTTTGGAAATGGAAACCATCAAGCCCTACAGCAGCAATTAAACCATGGTCAACAGACTCATCTTTCAGTCTCTATGACCTGCTTCAGCTCTCCTTAGTTTGAATCCTGAAACCAAGAGATGTTTCATTCAGACTTGGTGTCTTTCAGTCCAGCCTTAAGGAAGTCAAATGGCAAGAGTCATGGAGCTATGAGCTACTGACACTCCTTCCATTTTTCCTCTTCTCTAGTTCCCTTCCAGTGCTACATACAACTGTGAAAACAACCAGGATCTAGGACGTATTCTTAGTTCAAAGACATCTTTTAGACAAAGAGAAAACAAATCAAGAAGCTGAGTCAGACAACTCAGAAGTCTGCTGATTCATCAGAAGCCACTGAAGCAGGGATTAAATCAGGGCACAGGAACGCACAGTTGCAGCTGCATGTGGCTGGAGAGAGCAGTATTCAGACTGATCAGTTTAGGAAGGAAGCTGAATCACAAATTTGAAGTGCTAGAAAGATACACTACAGCTGATAGGGTGGCAAGTTGTGAGAACTGTTTGAGTAGACTCATGTAGCCAAGGATACTGAGTAATTCATTTCACTTTTTTAATGATACTGAGGAGAGAAGAGAGTCATATTCTCTACATCAAGTAAGATATCTGAAAATTGTATTAACTTGCCAAAAATACATCCCATGAGAGTCAATAAAGCACAAGCTCCTCCCCAGAATTCACCAGGAATAATCGTTCTACTCCTGATGGTGTGCAGTTATACATCTTGCATTATCTCTAAAGAGGACAGCTCCAATGCTTGTCTAGAAGAGAATAAATTAATAAAAAAGGAAGATGGGAACTACAAGAGACTACATCCACAAACAATAACTGAGAATACTCAAGGCCAACTTGTTAGCCAAGTTATTTTAAATAACTAACTAAATAAAAGTGTTTACAGTACCTTAGGAGGGTTGAATGGATATGTTTCTGGAATTTTTATCTCTAGTTGATATCTTCCACCTTCAAAAGACAAGAATAAGTTACAAATCAGAACAAGACAACGTTACTCATGACAGTAAAGGTTACATTGCTAGATGGACAAGTCAACTCACAAGTATTAGCTAAAAGATACTTCTACATTCATCTGTTTTATCAATAAAAGTATGTAAGATAGATCTAATAGTCATGGTTGCTTATACAAATCAGAATCTGTATTTCTTCAGTATATTTAAAGGTGTACATCCTTCCCCAGTTTCTTGTTTCCAATGTTCAGTAAAACAGACCAAAGAGATGAAACAATATACCAGAGGAATGCTAAGGATGAATGGGATATTACATTATTTTGACTCTTCTGATCTCTCATACTCTTAAATTTTCTTCAAATTAACTTCAAAATAATTTTTAACTTTCTGGAACTGAAGAACCAAACTAGTTTCACATTACATTTTGGGAAAGAACACAATAAAGAAGACTCCAATGTTACTTCCATTATGTTGTGCATTACTGTCTGAATTATTTACTTCTATTCCAGTTCTGCAGCTTGACAAATTTGGTGGCTTTCTATGATATCACAGCACCAGTGGATAAGGGAAGTGCAGGTGATGTCATCTTCCTGAACTTGTGCAAAGCATTCAACGTGGTCCCAAGTAACATCCTGGTCTCCGAGTTGGAAAGACACAGATCTGATAAGGAATTGGACAGATGGCCACTCTCAAAGAGCTGGGATCAATGGCTCGGTGTCCAAATGGAGACCTGTGATGAGGGATCAGCGCTGGGACCACTGCTATTTAATGTATTTGCTGGTGATATGGACAGTGGGATTGAGGCACTCTCACCAAGTCTGTGGGTAACACCAAGCTGCGTGGTCTGACCGACACACTGGAGAGAAGTGATAGCATCCAGAGGGACTTGGACAAGCTTAAGAGGTAGGCCCAAGCCAACATTACTATGTTCAACAAGGTCAAGTGCAAGGTCCTACACCTGGGTCAGGGGAATGCCAAGCACAAACACAGGGTGGACAAGAAGTGGAATGAGAGCAGATCTGCAGAGAAGGACTTGAGGGTGCTGTTTGATGAGGTGCTTGACATGGGTTGTAAATGTGCACTGGCAGCCCAAAAACCCCCATGTCTTGTGCTGCATCAAAAAATGTGTGGCCAGCAGGTCAACGGAGGTGACTCTGCCTGTGCTGGTTTGAGGCTAATTGGAGTATTTTAATGAGAGAAATTAGAGCATTGACAGTGAAAAGAAAAACAACAGTGACATCTGTATCAATTATAGATTCTGCTGAGAGATATAAACCCCAGAAACATAAACAAAGTCAGTTTGTGTCTCTGGCTGCTGCATTAACCTGTGTGACTCAAACTAATCATTCTTCTCCTAACTCCCTATCTGGCAATCTCACCCCTGCACGTAAGCCTGCTGACATAATGGAGGAGGTGGGAAAAGGAGGGGAGTAGGCTCAGAGCCCTCCTGGGCAGCTTCTGCTGTTTGGGAGGGGTTTTGAATGTCTCTATTACTTTTAATTTGTATATAATTATATATAGCTGTAAATATCTGTATATATTGTATATACATGCTTGTAAATTTGGGCTATGATATAAATATAGCTTCATTCCTTAACTTCAAGCTGGCTGAGCTAGACTAGTGATCGGGGGCCAGGGGGAGGGAAACTCCCCAACTACCACACTGCCCCTCTACTCGGCTACTGAGAGACCCCACCTGGAGTACTGCATCCAGCTCAGTTGCCCACAACACAAAAGGAGGACATGAATCTGTTGGAGAGGGTTCAGAGAAGGGTCACAAAGATAATCAGAGTGTTGGAGCACCTCTTCTATGAGAACAGGCTGCAAAAGCTGGGTCTGTTCAGGCTGGAGAAGGCCTTTTTGTAAGGACCCACGGTGACAAGACAAAGGGCAATAGTTTTAAACTAGAGCACGGTAAATTTAATTTGACATTTGGAAGAAGTTCTTTACAATGAGGATGGTGAGACACTGGAACAGGCTGCCTAGAGAAGTTGTGGATGCCTCTTCCCTGGAAGTGTTCAAGACTGGGATGGATAAGGCCTTGAGCAGTCTGGTCTAGTGGGAGGTGTCCCTGCCCATGACAGGGGCTTGGAACTGGATGATCTTTAAGGACCCTTCCAATTCAAGCCATTCTATGATGCTTCTATAAATACAGTTTGCAGGATTACAGCAGGCAGTACAGGACAGCATGAGCTCAGTGGACAGAAACCACCTTCTACTGGCCTTTTATAAACAATTCTCACTTTTCTCTCCCTGTTACAGCATCACTACCTATGTCTATTTCAGTTACAGTCTTATTAACATCCAAGTTTACCATCAATGCTTGTCTCCTGGAGCAATTTCAAACCATCTCTGCTTGCCCACAGAAGATCATTTGCCAGGCAGCAGTTTAATGACAAAAAGAAGAGAGCACAGCAAATCACACACACCAATTTAGATATTCTGTTTTTATAGAAACTGAAAGTATCTCTTTTCACTTGCATTTTTTTTCCTCAGCCTACTGCTGTTCTTTCAGAAATAAGCCTCTTCCCTCCCTCACTATACGTTGTTACAGTACAGAAATTTCCCTGAATTAAAGCTGAAGTATCTGCAATCTATCTCCTTTGGGATTTCAGGAGTGCTTTTCTCTGTTGCAAAATCACTCCACACAAAACCAATTCTCAAGTAGTCTCAATACAGGCAGCAAGATTCACAGGAAGAAAACCTCAAAGGAATTCTCTCAGCAGTTATATAGTCTGTGGCACCTTTTTATCTGTGCCAAAAATGCATGTTAGCAGCTACTAACACCTCTCACTTTTAAAATGTCCTTCAGTCTAATACACTACATCTGAAACTGATTAGTATCAATTTGTATCTTATACTACATTGTACATCAGTGTTTTTCCCAAAACTGCAGTAACTTGAGAAGATTTAACAGCAAATACAATGGAAGAAAGCTCAATAAACTTATAATAGGTAATGTCTGAGTTGATCATTTGTCTGCCCACAGGACAGTACAGGCAGAGTATTTTGAAGACACATACACCAAAGATATACCATTAAGTTTGCTTCTGAAACCACAGAATCATTTTGGTTGGAAAAGAACTTTAAGATCATTGAGTCCAACATTATTTAACTCTATCAGGTCTGGTGCTAAATCACATCCCTCAGTACCACATCTCTGTGGCTTTTAAGTACCTCGGGGATGAGGCCTCATCTACCTCCCTGGAAGTTCTGTTTCAGTGTTTGAGAACCCTTTCAGCCAGGAAGTTTCCTTTTAATATCCAAACTAAACCTCTCCTGGTGCAACTTTTGCTTTTGTCTGAATTGAAGTGTAATTCAGCAGCATGTTTTCCTAAGAAACAGAACAATCACACTGTTCCTGAGCTGCAAAATTTATGAGTCTCTGTACTATTTTACTGCCACTCTATAAGGTAATAGAAAACTTTCCTTAGACATTATCATTTCCTCTGCTTGCCCTTAAAAGGCAGGCTGTTAGAGCCTTCTGCATTAACAGGCTATTCAAACACCAATTTTTCCACCTAGAATGTGCAAGTCCAAAAGATTTTAAAACTGCCTGCAGTAATGAGTTGTTACTCATTATTTATATAGTCTTGCTGTCATACATGGAAGTTTATGGTGTAAAATACAGGTTTGAACATCTAAAACTGAACAAATATGGGTATTAACTTCTGCAATACTGCAATTAAAATGCAAGTGATTCATAGTAACTTTTCCATGACAGTATTTCTGTGGAATGTTTTTTAAAAGGAGTATGCATATGTAAGGCTTTTTCATAGCTGTTCAACGCTTGAGATTGCATTAAACATTAATGCCAGAGTATTCCTTCTGTACTACTGCAGCATATGTCTCACAACAAGAGTTACAGCAAGTTTTACTACTTGAAGAAATGGACTGAAATCATGCCAGGGGAGGTTTAAGTTGGAAATTAGGAAAGAATTTCTTTTCTGAAAGAGCAGTCAGACACTGGAACAGGCTGCCCAGGGAGGTTCTGGAGTTACTGTCTCTGGAGGTGTTCCAAGAAACATGTGGACATGGCACTTTGGGACGTGGTGGAACGTAGCTGTGGTGGCATTAGGTTGAAGGTTGAATCTGATGATCTTAAAGGTCTCTTCCTACCAAATTAGTTCTATGAAATATCCTATTATAAATGTTGCAGTTACTTCGGTTCTCTTGTGAACTTGGCTTGAGATTAATACCACAGCTACACAGGGTTTAAAACAAAACAGCCAAAACCAAACCTACTAATATAACTGTTGAAAAACTCTAAAGTAAAAGCCAGCAGCCATTAATTTAGACTTTCAAAGTTCCTCCCTCCAAACAGACACGTTTTAACACGGGATGCAAACACGTTTCAATTGGAAGTTATGCCCTGTCTGATAACTGATCAATGTGTGTCGATACTGAAACCAAAATAAAAGCTGAAAACTTTGGCAACAACAAATGGCATCCCTCCACTCAGTCATACTTAAAACCAGTGTCTTGACATCACCTTGAAAAGAATTTTGCAGTAGCAGTTTGTTCTCAGATGCCTCACCAACTGCTGTCAACGGTATCACCGTTCTTTCACCTCACAATGGTCCTAGAATTCCCTCCTGTATCATGGAATTGTCTGGCCTGAACTACTGCATTCATTTGCCTTTCCTCACAGACCATTTCTTGCAGTGCCATTGCTCAGACTTTAGATGACAGTGATCAGTCAGTAACTGTGCAGCATGCATTACTGCCCCAGTCATAAATGTACACTACACACACTGGCATGCCCTTCATCACTGCACGAGGGAATAAATGCATAAAGCTATGTTACAAGAATATTAAATTACTCAAGTGCCAGGAAATGCCAAAAATTGGGCTGCCAGTAAAATTTTTATTTTGCTTCTTGGCCATATGCCTTCTAGATTAAAGGAAGTAATCACATTACTTACTAGATCCTCATCATTAAATGTACTCATATGTAGCTAAGTATGCATGCATTTCACATCAACAAGTTCTACACTGAACAAACATTGCTCATTTTCATTAGCTAGAAATGCTGAGTCTATGAATGCACAGCACTCAGGTTTTGAAACTTTGGTCTAGCTGAGTTAGATATCTAACATTACACAGAATGCAGTTCTTCAGGCAGGCATTCATTTAATTTATTTTTCTACCCTTTTCATTTCAAATAACTCTTGATATATTCTCTAAAAATGGCCAGATTTATAAGCAGAGATAATCCTGACCTAAAGGGGAAAAAAAAAAAGGAAGGCAACTTACCACAGGAGGATTAATTCTGTTTGAATGGAAAAAAATTCCAAACACCAATATCAACACCCACCGCTCAGATGCTTCCCAGTATCCAATTACTTAATTTTGCAACATGTGAAACCTTTCTTCTATGCAGATGTGAAAATGACCAAATGCATTTGCTCAAGAACAAAACAGAATTACCCACTTCCAAAGAGGTCACCAGCATGACCATGTATTTAGGTCCACAGCATGCTCTCCTTCACACTGAAGGCATCAGGGAGGAAGGGAGGGAACTGCCATTATTTTCTAGGCAGCAGAAGAACCTCACAGCTCAAGTTCTGGAGGGGAGCGTCTTTAGCCATTACAGATGCTTCTACCTTTCTACTCCATCCTTTCCAGACTCATTTCCTTTCTCTTCAGCTTCTGACATCTTTCTAGCCCTACCCAATATTTTCTGTTGTGAACCTGTGTCAGGTTTTTCCCTCATTCTTTATCTGCCTGAAGGGGCATTGTAGCCAGGTGGGGGGTGGCCTCTTCTCCCAGGTAACCAGCAATAGAACAAGGGGACACAGTCTCAAATTGTGCCAGGGTAGGTCTAGGCTGGATATTAAGAAGAAGTTCTTCACAGAGAGAGTGATTTCCCATTGGAATGGGCTGCCCAGGGAGGTGGTGGAGGCACCGTCCCTGGGGGTCTTCAAGAAAAGCCTGGATGAGGCACTTAGTGCCATGGTCTAGTTGACTGGATAGGGCTGGGTGATAGGTTGGACTGGATGATCTTGGAGGTCTCTTCCAACCTGCTTGATTCTATGATTCTATGCCCTGGACAGTCAGAATTATACAAATCACACTGCACAGCTTACACCTGCAAATGAACTTTTGACATGGGACAGTCTGTGCCACCAGAGCAGACCTGTCTTCAGGCGTAACAGAAGTTCACCTGAAATATTCTTCAAGCTTAGAATTAGTATTTTCTTTTAAAAACAGCTCTACATTTTCATGTTGCACGTTAATCTGACAAACAAAGCATCTCAAGACATGATTAGAAGTGTACAAAGACTGCATACACAAAAAACATTACTTGCCTTCATACGGTGTGTCCGGAGGTCCTGCAATTTCTCCTCTTAATTCTGTAAAATTCTCATCTACAAGATCTACTTTAATTTGATTTTTGCTCGTCTTAAAAATAAACAGAGAAACAAAGAATCGTAAGTAAGCATTTCACATACAGATTTCCCCCAAAATATGGCATTTTAATTAGAATAGTCATTTTAAAAACTCTAATTAAAACATGAAAAAGAGAGCAACCTAAACTAATCAGCAATCTTCCAGCTGGAAATATACTTCATTAAAAGCAGACTATTTGTGAAGCATCAGAAAATTCAGTAATGCAATTTGTACTGCCACTAAAATAAGCAAAGCAACCCAATGATACAAGATCTACAAAGTTGTATTTTTTATTACATTTTAAAAGTTCCTTTGAAGCATTCATCCTACATACCTTAAGCTACAAAAATATATTGACTTAGGAGTTATTTTTTTCCCCTCTTGTTTAGAGCAATTTAATTAATAATAGGTGATTAGTCTGGTGTCCCCATCATAAAGACACAGAACTGTTGGAACAAGTCCAGAAGACAGCAACAAAAATGAACCAAGGGCTGGGACACCTCTGCTATGAGGATAGGCTCAGGGAACTGTGGTTGCTCAGGCTGGAGAGGAGAAGACTCCAGGGGGACCTTAGAGATGCCTTCCAATATCTGAAGGGAGCTGACAGGAAGGCTGGAGAGGGACTTTTCATAAGGCTGTCTAGTGACAGAACAAGGAAGATGGTTTTAAGATGAAGGAGAGTAGGCTTAGACTGGATCTTAGGAAAAGTTCTTCAGAAATAGAATGATAAGCTACTGGAACAAGTTGCCCAGAAAAGTGGTAGATGTCCCCTCCCTGGAGGTGTTCAAGGCCATGCTGGATGAGGCCTAGAGCAACCAAGCCCAGCTGAGAGGTGTCCCTGCCCATCGGACAATCTCTAAGGTCTCTGCCAACCTGAGCCAATCTATGGTTGTGGCTTTCACCAGAATACAGGAGGACTCCCCCAAACACAGTGCTCCTTATTTTAAAACAACATGATCTAAACACAACACTGGAGTCTTTAAGATCATGATTATCTTTAGAATTCAGGCTGGAGGTACAATTTATTTATAGGCTTAAATTTCATTGTCACCTCCTCAACATTTTCACACCCCAGATCAACTTGTCTACAAAACACTGATACTGCAAGAGAAAACAGACATTTTCCAGAAACTGACACTCAGAACAGTTTAACCAGACCTACTCATACCACTGAATTAGTTTTCCAAGTCCAGTGTTAGTGAAATTCATACAATTATTCCAGTCAGTGACTCTCTTTGGGGATGCAAAGCAGATTTTCTTCTTAGGAAGATACACCACGAAGCTTTCAGAGCTAAGTCACTACATGTAGGTCTGTTCATTCTACTTCCATACACCATGCTCACTGACTGCAGTATAGACTTCTTGAATCCCACGTTACATTTTTCCCCCCTGGTTTGAGCTAGAACAGAACCAATTCTGTTCAGTCATTTTACTTTCCAGGGCAATCTCTCCTCAGTTATTGAACTTTTCTGAAGTTAACAACATGTTTTTGCAGATGGTGTCTGCTTCTAGCAGTGATAACAACCCATGTTTACATTTGCTGCTGAGGATTGGTATGCAGAAAGGCTCTGGCTTGTACTTGCTCCTATGGAGACCAAGGTCACTGCTAAATTATGAGTACCATGCTGAGGGTGCTGTAAGCAAGATGTCACATCCACAGGACAGGCAAGACGGGTGACCCTGAACTGACCAACAAGGGCTCCCATTCCAGAGAGCTTAAGCTCTCTATTTCAAAGGCCAGCCTCCAAGGAAGACTATCCATTCTGCCTTCAATCTCAATACATGCATTCCTGACCCCCGTCCCAGAATCCAGCTCCTGAATCTCGCTCCCATCTGCTGTAAAGTCCAGGCTGGGACTTCCCCAATTCCTGCCTACAGCATCAGTGGTGATGGTGACATTACTGTCAACAGAGGGGTTGGGTTCCATATTTGGTATGTATTTATATGTATTTTTTATTTCATTGTTATTATTTTCATTAAAATAGTTCAAGTTTTCTTTTGCAATTCCTAAGTCTCCCTTATTCCCTTTTATCTTTCCCTTTGGGAATAGAAATAGGTTGACAGAAAGCATCTGTCACTCATCTGGTGGCTGCCCCAAACCTAACCCTTGACACAAGGGCTTGTATCATCTCCTCAGATCCTTTAAAACTGTTCCAACTAGTTCCACACCAAAATGCCCTGTGCAGCTGCACTCATTTTCTTCTTCAAAGTAAATCTGGTTGCTGAGAGCTACGAGAGAAGACTTAAGTCAGATAAAACTGATGGTTGCTGTCAACCAGTTCTTGAATCTACCAAAGATGTGAGCCATTAAGGATGCAGAATTCACAGAACCACACCTGGGACGTTGCTCCCTCCCTTACAAACGTTCTATAGATTCATTTGCCCCCAACAAAGAGTGTGCTCTTCTGACCAGAGATGCTCACAAATTAAGAAAAATCAAAGTTTAAAGTGAAAGTTTCACCATATGAAAGACCTCAATTAGAAGTTTCACTAAATTAATCTACATTTGTCTTTAAAACTTGGGTAGAAACCCTTTGACTCCACAAATGAGGCAGCACCTCCATTTGCACAGTTGAGGCAGAGTGCTATGCTACAAAAAAGCAAAGATTCAACCATTCTACAATTCAGAACACATCATGCATGCCCAGAAATCAAAATCCAGTTAAATATTAAATGCAATAGTTCTGGTTCACTAATTTAAAAAGTATAAACTAGCTTTCTGTTTTCAGCTTAGCATCAGGTCTTGCATTCTATGGTATCAGAGACAGAAAGTCATTACTAGAACTGATGATTTATGTTTAAAACACATTTTATATTTCTCTTCTTTCCTGCTACTATTCATGTAAAGTTGCCTGACCAAGGAGCAACTGAAACAGTGTTCTTCCAAATCTTTGCTTCCATAATAGTGAGCAGCAGCAGGACAGACTGTCCAGAGTGACAGCCCTCCCCCAACAGCCAGGCATTCTACTCCCTCTCTGAATCCAAACTCAATCACAGGCAACACATGCCTCTGGAAAGCTTTTCAATCCCCCTTTTAAGTTTTCTGCTCTCACTACTGCAACTGGCAGCTCATTCCACCACCTCCCAATTGTTAAAAGCTTTAAAACTACAATTTAGGTAACACTATAATCCATTTACGCCCACCTGTGACAGCATTGTTTCCCAGCTTCAACACGATTCTTTAATCTCTGATATTTATTCTCCCCACAAAACACGCAGTATTTATACTTATTTCCCTTTTCAGCCTTAACTTTGCTCTAAACAAGATGAAACTTTAATCTTGTCATATTGATTCTTCCATTTTCTCCACGCCACACCCCACGACCATGTAACTAGCCCTACATAAAAGATTTCAGATGAAGTCTCAGAATGGTGCCATGAACGCTCTTACACTCAGTGAAAAAGCATCACAACCAACATGGCCTAAGATCACTTCTGCCATCATATCAGCACAACACGATCAAGTGACAGAGCCCCAGCAAGGCTTCCCATGGAAGTCTGTGTCCTGCTCAGTGACTGTGCTGTGCTCTCTCAGAGCTACTGCCCCAGTGCATTACCTCTTAGCTCACGAAGCAGCACATTGGTATAAATTGCCAATACAGTTAGCAAGTCACTGTAACTCCTCAGGCATTCTAAAGTCTATTCAGGTTTTCTGCTCCAAGATAACAGCAGAAGTTCTTGTTCTTTGCAAGTAAACCCATAACTGTCCATCTTGAGGATTGAAGTGACAGCAAAAAGGGATGAATTTCAGTGATACTATCTATGGTTAACTCATGCTGCAGTTTTATTTTCTGCTTGGTACTTATCTTCAGTACCCTGCACGCTGTAGTAGCAGCCTGGATATTCACCTTCATATTCAACTTCATGTGACACCACAGCAGCTGTTTTTCATGACAAATTCTTCCTGACTCCATAAATTAGGTTAAAATAATGCAACCAAGCAAAAACCTTGCTGCTAAGCAGAGAGTCAGTGATCCTGGCTTCCCTATTTGAGGGCCACTTTTATTATCCTCAGCTCTAGCTATCCCCATACCCTTATTTCCTTTTTAGAGAACCTGGACGAGAAGTAGCAGGTTGTAGTACAATGTTCCCATGTAAGGATTCATGGAATATCAGGTTCCTACTTAAATCTTATTGCACCCACCATGTAACAAATGCAAGTTTTTTATTTACATAGCTGGAGAACTTTTTTCCACACCATTCTGACAGACTTTTCAAGACGCTACTCAGCTTGACCATGCCAATTCTTGCTTCTTCCTTCATCCCTGGAGCAACAACTAATATTTAACTGTACTGAAGTGATTATTCATCCATTTAATCTAGGGTGTTTTCCTACAACATTTCCCCTTTAATAAGAATCACATAGAATAAAATCAGTTCATATTGGCAGCTTTAACAGTACAAATCCCTGGTCTCCACCAGCATCATCTGAGCTGCCTGCAATGATACCAAAAGAGCTTCCCAAAAGCATGCTTCTGACACCAATGATCTTAGAACAGAATTTATGAATCAACTTGTGAACTCACAAGACAAGCTGATATTCCAGAAGCAGGTCTTCTACAAAGACCTCACTACACTTCCATACCAAGTCTAAAATAGCATTACCCCCTGTTGATTCAGCGACAACTTGGTGACTAAACCACCGGGCTAGCAACTCCTGCAACATGAGCTGTGCCATCACTAGCAGCAGTTACTTCTGTAATCTCCAAGAAGTTAAATCTTGTAACAAGACAATTCCCACTAGCATTTCTTGCCAACACAAAACCATTCCATCAACACCAAAATCCCTTTCTAGCAATCTACAAGTTCAACACTACACCAGCAGAACTTCCCATCATCACACCTGAAAATTATTTTAGTCAAGACTGACAAAAAAAAAGTGTTAATGTCACATATTACACGATGCATGATGGCATTCCTTTTTTTTTCTTCACATTCTACTTGGATTATGCATAGCCATTCTGCCTTCTGATATGCATCCCCTGATTCACATCAACTTTGTCATTTTTCAGACAATCCCAACTGCTGCAAATTTTTAAGCACTGCTATAGTCATGTTTACCTGACTTTATTCTGCTTTGTGGAGATTAAACATGGAGATTAAGAGAGGCAGAAAAGTTGGGGAAAATTCATACAGGGCACTTCCATCCGTTACAAGACACTTATCTCTATAAAGAGACTCAAAAGAATCAATCCTTCATGAAGAATCATTCCCAAAGCCTGGACATTCAATCCCATTTATATCAGTAGCTAAGGATCGATAATATTTTGACTTTTCTTTGCCTGCCTCCTCTGTAAAAGAAATAACCCAGAATTACATTGTCTTGGTTTAGATCTTCCTTGTACAGAACACACAATCCATTCCAGCAGAAACCTTGAAGAGCAAATTCTGCCACTACAAAGACTTTATCATCCACTTCTACTACAATCCTTCTACAGAGCAGCTCTGGACCTTGTAATGTTACTCTCAGCATACAACAAGCTCTCCCTAGTGTTCACCAAAATCTCTATGCCTTAACAAGGAGTACCCCTCAATGAAAGGGTCTGCCTTCTTTCTGCAGCTAATCCACCCTTTTCCTGAGCTTCCCATGCCATCTCCTTCCCTCCTCTCCAACCTGCCTTTAAAAAATAGTGTGTTGTTCATGGCCTATTATCCTCTTCACTCGCCCAGCATCTCCACTCTTAAGGCTTTTCTTTATAGAAGATGAAAAGGCAAAAAGAAAGCCAATACAAACCACAACGTATCAACACCACAGGAGCACAGCAATATAAAAACTGCACTGCTGTTATTTCTCTCCAACATACAAATACTATTTACTACTTAAAAAGAAATCCAAGTTTGATATTGAGATAAGTCTGCTACTGCCTGGAGAGTGAAAGTAGGGGAAATTAATTTATTTTTAGAAGCAAGAATTGCAAGTGCATCAGAATTTTTTATGCTTTCTAAAAAGCCTCCAAATTCTGTAGTTATTTTGACAAGTACAAGAACTATAAATAAAAAAAAAAAACCACCAACTTCAAGTACTTAGCATAAAAATGCTTGTTAGCAGAGCTGGCAATATGTGGAAAGATACTGGTAATTTTAATCAAAAATTAAGAAATAGGATGGGTTTAAATATTGTTTTTCATTACATGCTGGCAGATTTTGCTATCTGTGTTGAACCCTCCTGAGTGGAAGGAAAAAAAGAAAACTAATGACAAACCCCAAAATGCCCTCACATTTTCATGCACCCATGGCTACAAAAGACATTAAAAACTTGGTGATGATGTCATACAAAAAAATAAATGGACTGAAGTTATTCTCGAACCAACCAGCTCTGCTTACTCTCTCCTGAACATTACCTAAGCATTAGACCCTTGGTTCCTGCATAACAAAATTAGTCTAAAGACAAATTTTCTATCAGCATACATTCTAAACTGCTGCACTCAAAATTAAAAAGTAAAATAGATTTGTTGTATTATATTAGTAAGGTTCTGTATTGAAGCTATTAAAAAGAACAGAGTAGTGTCAAAATGAATTATTGCTTATATGCTCTGAGTGTTATCTGTCTGACCTTACATATTCAGACACCATGTACAGAATTCGTATCAAATATCTTTGGGTATAACTGCTGAGATGGTAAATAAGGATTTATGAAAACAAAAACCCACCACACACAAATATAGTTTAAAAAAAAATCATTTAAACAGAATTAATCTGGAATTTTAATTCTTATCCTATTTATCAACCTTTTGCAAATCTGTGGATAAATATTCAAAGTTTGGAGTTTTCGTTTCTTTTGTTTTCTTTCCTCTCCTTTAACTGCTTTGTTTTCTTCTATGCTTTTGCTACAATACCATTAACTGAGCTTCAGCTGTCTACCCCTCCACTGGTAAGTCAGGAATGAAGATCCTAAGAAAAGCTCACCTCTTAGGCTGCTAAGTTGACTGCCAACCGCTCCTCTCATTTCCCTCGCCTTACTACTTCTGCTCAAACCAATACTCTACCTTCTTAACCTTTTGCCACCCCAGAGTAGCTCCAGACAAGTACACTAAACCTGCTCAGCTCACTCTTTTACAGGAAACGTGAAAATAACAAAAAAGGCAGGATCTCTCACTCTACTAGGAAGCAAAGTGCAGGACATAGCCATGCAACAAAATGGCAAATTCAACTTCGAAAACATCAAGCTCTGTAAAATTGTTGGTTTGGGCTTCTTTTCCCCTCAGTCACTGAAATACCAAAGCAAGAAGGTCAATGCTCTGGAAGTATTCATTCACACTCAGTGGAATCAAAGTGCACCTCCAGAGCCTGAGTTTGTTATAAAAAAGAGAAGCAGAAATGTCACATAATTACCACAGTCACAGCTATGAAGTATGTGAACTGCACTATCAGTTGAGATCAGCAGATTACATTTGCATTCTCAGAAAGAGCTTTTGCTGACCTTCAAGCACAGAGCAATGCTCATCTGTGAAGCAATCCAATGTTTGGGCTAGAATGAGAAGAGAGGAAAGAAGCCTGTCTGAAGAACACTGAAGAGCAGCTTTCCTAGATAAGGTCAGTACAAAGAAATGCATTTTCTTAGAACATTCCCACATTCTTTGACCCTACTTTAAGTCTTGAAGTTCTTTTGCATCTCACATTCTATTTCATCTCACTACATTCACATATTATTTATAGAATTAGACCTGGTTTAGTAAAAATGAGAGATCTGCTATATTCTATTTTTTAAATTTATTTACTGATCAATGTGCTATGTTACTAACACATAATTTGCATTTTAATACATTAAAGAAGCTGCAAATATGAACCCTGTCTCAATTCTGTAGTACTGGTACTCAGACTAGAATTTTTACATTTATCACAGTTTTATTCATTAAATGCATCTCGACTCCTCAATAAAATATCTTAATGAGAGATTTAACTTGTTTCAGCCTTAAAATTCCATATTATTACATGTGTTGACATACAAGAATTTTTTTCCTGTCAGAATACAAAATCACAGAAAGTGAGGGGCTGAGACCTCAAAAAATCATCCATTCCAAGTCCCCTGCCAGAGCAGGATCACCTACACCAGACCACAAAGGAACACATGCAGCTGAGTTTTGAGTATCTCCAGAGAGGGAGACTCCACAACCCCCCTGGGCAGCCTGTTACAGTGCTCTGTCACCCTCACAGGGAAAAAAAATTGCCTGATGTTGATGTGGAACTTCCCGTGCCTCAATTTCCACCCATTGCCCCTTGTCCTGGCATTGGGAATCACCAAGCAGAGCCTGACTCAATCCTGTTGGCACTCACCCTTTACACGTTTATGAACATGAATGAGGTCATCTCTCTGTCTCCTTTTCTCCAAGCTAAAGAACCCCAGATCCCTCAGCCTCTTCTCGTAACAAAGATGTTCCAATCCCTTAATCATCTGTGTGGCTCTGTGCAGACTCTTTCAAGCAGTATGTTAACACCTCAAAAATTACAATCTTCATTTTGCAAGATAGGCCTGGAGCATCCCTAAGTTTTAGTAAAACTATTTAAGGTATCTAAATACCAGATCTTGCTAACATTCACTCGTTAAAACACCAGTCTACCAAAAGCTGCAGGAGAGTCTCCTTACATAGCAATTTAAGCCAGTGCTTTTCCCAGTTTGTCCTGGGAAAGCTGATGTAAGTGAGGAGGCAGGATTGCATGCAAGTGTTCATACAACTGCACAGCAAAAACCTGAATTAAAGCTATCTTAGTAAGAAAGTTCTGTCATTTTAATCCAACTCCTTGATTTGATTCACCACAAGCACTGCAAGAGGGGAACACAAGGCTGAAAGAGACTAGGCTGCAGGAGAAGCATGACACTGCTTCTTGGCACTGCCTTAGGACAACTTCAAGGAATTTGGAGACTTCAGTTCTCGTGGCTCTCTAAACTATTTCTGACAAAATTCTTGCATCAGTCACCAACACACGGAGGTGTAACTGACACAGATATGCTGGCATAAGCCCTAAGTGCAGTTACACAATCTTTACTTGTCCCATGGAAGGATAGTGTGGCTAAGTGGTAAAGCTATGCTATGAAAGCCATGGAAGTAACATCATCCTCCTATGACAGACCTTCCCATGCTAGCAGAAGGGCCCCTGCACAGCTACAGCTAACTAGATGAGACATTTATAGTATGTAGAAGCAGTAATCATGTGCAGAAACTGCCTGAATTTAACCTGAGTGCCACTGAGAGACCTGGCATCAGCATGGGCACAGTGCAAAAGACTCCTGTTCTGGACAGCAAAGTTCAGGAAAGCCTACCTGAGCAAGCAATTCTGCAGAACACAAGATGTATTTTCCTTATCTTTTAATGCACAGTTGTGTCTTTGATGCAAGACTACTGAAAAACTCTGCAGAAAAAGTACACTTTAATAATCATTTTGAACTAAAATTTGAATTAGTCATTCTATAAACAACCAAAAAACATTTGATACAGATTTCACAGTCATTTCAGTAAATCTGCCTTACTTAGGTTGCTGGTAATTCTACATATAAAGGAATCAAAGGATTCAACTCACTTTAAATCAATTATGTTAAATCACTCACAGTCCCAGAGCTTCAAGACTGGCAGAAAATAGCTCAGAACAGTGTTTCTGTACTAGCTTCCCATATGGACACCCTTGTTCCAAAGGAAAAGGGCTGCCCTGAACACCCTGAAGGCTCTAAAATCTTCCAGAAAAGAAGCAAATACAACACATCCATCATGACCTCCATTTGCATATGCCACTTTATTTCACAATAATCTCCTATATTTAAACATATCTTAATACAGCAATAACTTTTAAATAATTTCTCAGTTAACTTTCAGCTAAAAAGTGATACACATTTTGCCTGAACTAAGTAAAATATGGACTAATGCATTTCTGGACTTGGTGTTTCATTTTTTTTTCCTTCATAAAACACTGTACTTTAGAATCTGAAGGAATGTCCCCTTAATCTTGATTTTCTAAAGTAATTACACATATACATCCATTAGTCTTGCCTTTCCCAACGTACAAATGATCTTACTGGCTAACAACAGAAACAATGAAATAATGAACAAAAATTAGTTTCCTACATGTCTTGTGACAACAAAGGTAGGATAGCCCCCTCCTAGCACTCTAGTAGAAGAAAATGGCACATAGTATGAGCTCAGCTCTCTTAGATCTAAGCACAGCCAAATAACTTGGAAGTTATACCCCATGAGTGACTGGGGTTTACCGTATTGCCTAAAGCCTAAGTGCTGAATAAAGCTTCTGCAGACAGGGACATTCACACCACTGATCTCCTTGTGAGCACACCTGGAAGACTACAGAGAAGCAGCCCATGGCCTTAGCACAATTCTGTTACAACGAATGAGAGTAACAGACCCAGATCCAGCCCTCAAGGTAATTTTGCTGCCCACAGAGGTACTTTATTTATTATGCAGACATTGTTTTATGAAATACTCGTGGCAAGCATATTCAAGTGCTCCCAATATAAATATTATAAGTATTAATAAATTGATATAATCTGAAGGGAAAATGCTAGATAAGCCAGGAGTGGAAAAGTGGACTATATCCCTAGAGTGCCTCATACAATACTGAATCTCAAAACTCACACTCCCTGCCATGAAAGAACTAAATTGCTAATATTCCTTATCAAAATTGCAGTGAAGTTCTACATAGTTTTTCAGAGACAAAAAGATAGTCTGCATGCTAATGACAAAACTTAACCAAAAGCATTTCCTCATTTTAGTACCTGCAGCCATTATTAATGTGAAAGTAATGAAGTACAGTATGACAACAGTCCTGACTGGGATTAGGATATAAAATGGAAACCATTTAACAGGTGAATAATTTAAGCACTACATTAAGTATCTGCACTAGTTAAACAACTTTAATGCAACTGTTAGACCTCGGACAACTCAGGACTGGACTGTTAACCACCACTTTCTTGCAGTTTTCAGTTACACAAGTTTACAACAAAATGTTAACTTTATTTGAATTTCATACTGAGTAAAATGAACTAACCTTAGGACTTGTACACTTCTTTCCTATTAAAGCCAAACTCCTGGAAACAAGCACAGAAGAATGAATGGGAGAGTGGGAAGTTTAAAGGATTGGCTAATTTCTACAGTCTCTTAGGTCCACAAAGAGTTGTGGTCAGAGGGTATCATCTGGTAACTGCAGTCTAACCCCTAACCCTTAACTAACCCAATCCTGCTCTCTTTGCTCAGGTTTTTAAGAGATAATCAAAGACTACCAAATAAGCATGGCTGCAATGGAGACCAAGCTTTTTGTTTCCCCATTTTCCACTTACTCCCAAAATCTTTAGAATTCTGCCAGTTGATATGTAGACCACTTACTAGAAATCTGGACTCTACTGGGTATGTGTTAACATGAAAAAAAATGCCACTAACTGAGCACAGCACTGAGCAGTGGATCTTGCCTTCCCTTCACACGCATTCCCATTACCTAAATGTGTTAAGTACTTTGAATCATATATTTAAGTAATAGTTATAATGCTGGTGCTTATTAGTATCTATGTTATACTGACCTTAAAACTGCAATGGAGTTATATACATAGAACTTCAAAAACAGCTGTATGGTTCAAGCAAAAAGGAAACTAGTAATTCAGAGAGATCACCTTAGAATCAAGAACAAACAGCAGCCCTTTTAAAACTTCCTAGTAAATAATTCACATTTTGGGTTGAGACAACTATTCCTCAGTTACCAAGTCAGTGACTTAGGGGCAAACCTGTCTGAAGGCAAAGATCCAAGCCACATTATTTTCCAGTACAAACTGGAAGATCCAGACAAACACACCATAGACAGAATTAAGAAAACCAAAGATGCCCAGTTATTGTTGCAGTATCCTTTTAATCTAATTATAGGAACCAGGTCTGAAGCTTCTCTTGCCTGAAATGATAGGCACGGATTGAAATACACAGTAGATAGCAGACAAAGTAAGTTTTTGTAATGGACAAAGGACCTCACAAACCATTTCAGAAAAATACAGCTTGGGGAAGTATTATCTTCTTCATATCTGTTCTATGTTCAAGATCCCAACCCAGAGCTTCTTCAACCTGAAAAACCTGAGTTTTGCATTTACCAGAGAAATTCAACTTCTGATGTGAAGAGGTTTTATTGTAGTCTTAGAACAGTGGAAACCTCTACAGCAAAAAAGCAAAGTCTACTTTAAAAATCTTTTTGTTTACAGGAGAACCTTTTCCCAGATGTGGCAGCAGAGCCGAGGCCTCTGCCTGTTTTTTCTTTCACAAATATAAAACACCCACAGAAATTAAAAAAAAAAACAAACAACATACTAGAAATACAGAATCACATAGAAGGAGACATTTCAGTTGCCTCTAGTCCTAGCTCCTGCTCAAAGCAGGTTCAATGAGAATAGGTTGCTGAAGAAATTGAGTTTTGAACATCTCCAAGAACACAGACCAATCTCACTGGTCTATCTGTTTAAACGTTTGGCTACTATAATGGTAATTTTCTTCCCAGCATCTAGTCAGAATTTCCCATGTTCCAGCTTGTAACCTGTTGCCTCTCATCCTGTCACTGTGCATTTCTAAGACAAGACTGGCTCTTCTCCAGAGCTTCTCATTAGGTATTTGTGGATGACATGAAGATGTCCTCTGACCAGTTCTCTCACCTTCTCACATATCATGGGCTCCAGCCCCTTAACCACCTTCACATGTGCTCTGTTGGGCTAAGTGCATTTTATCAGTGTCCTACACTGGAAAAGACCAAAACTAGACAAAGTACACTAGGTAACAGTCTCAGAAGCACAGAACAGAGGTGAAGAATCACATCTTGGAACCCAATGCCTAATGGTTCTTACTAATGCAACCCAGTACATGGTTGGGCATCGTTGCTGTAAGTGAGAGCATCGGTGAATCACGTTCAACTTGCTATCAGGTCATTCAGGTCTTCTGCCAACCTGCTTTGCTTCCAGTCAGTTTCCAGTCTGTGTGTACTGATGCATGGCTTATTTATTTCCTCCCAGATGCAAGACTTGATACCTACTTTAACTTCAGAAGGTTCCTGTCCACTCATTTCTCCAGCCTACTAAGATTCCTTTGCAAAGCCATCCTGCACTCCAATGCACTAATGCCACCCACATGCTCACTGCTTTATCATGTACAAGCCTTCCATGAGGCTGAACAGAGATGGGTACCAACCTAATAATGTCAGATTAAGAGTTCTCATCTTTACACCTTTTGTAACTTTATACCTTTAAATTAACTAGTTGTGCTCTAGCTTTATTCACACAAACAGTCCCACTAGATTCACTAAACCTCAAGCTGCCTTCACTGAGACTATATGTTTCAACCAAAAGTTGAACATATGTATTACCAAAACATGGATACTGCTTAAAAAAATCTGTAGCTGATTAAGGAACCGTAATAGTTGAGTGCTCGAGGCCTCGTCCCCAGAGACATTCAAGATCAGACTTGACGTGGCCCTGCACAGCCTGATTTAGTTGGAGGTGTCCCTGCTCACTGTAGGAGGGTTGGACAAGATGACCTTTGAGGGTCTTTCGATCTTTGCAATCTGAGAATCTGTGTGTGAATAGAAGACGTCTCACTCCTCTCCATCTGCATTGGTTTTACACAATAAATAGGAAGAAAACAAAAAACATTCACAATTTCCAAAAGGCCCTCCTAGTAACACTGGAGCACAATTACTACTAAAAGTTTCCATCTTCGTCAATTCAGCTTCTAACACCCAAGACCACCCAAAATATAAATAAACTGAAATTGTGAATGTTTTCTGAGCCTGCTTATAGCTTTTCCAAACAGCAAGGGAACTTCAGAGATGTCACTCAGCACCTTAGTATGAACTGCCACAAATCACAAAACCACTACAGGCACTGGTAAAAGCCAACACCACAGCTACTCACCACAACTCTAAATGCCCAAGAGGATACTTGGTATGTTACTTTTCTCCTGTAAAACATAAAACTGCTGTGGGCTCCAGAATACTCACTTCCTTCTTGAAAATGAAGTACTGAAAGTTTTGTCATTGCTTTACTGTCTCCACTTAACCACAATTTTGGATTCAAGCAAGGTACAAATTTTAACCGCTACTTCTGCTATCTGCTCATGCAGATATTCATACTCCACAACTGCAGCTGAGTTTAATTTATTCTCAGCTCTATCTGGGTTTGCCTCCCATGCAGATAAACCTCTGCCTCTTGATATTCATAGGAGAAGAACATTTTGTGCTAGAGATACTCACAACTCTTCTTGCTAGGAAGAAGCTATGTTTCCCAATGTGTTACCCTCAGCACCTGAGTAGTGGCTTCACTGTAAGGTGTCCAATAGCCTCTTACAGATGACCAGAAAACATCTTACTTTTCCAAGTGATGAAGAAACTGGGTGGACAGTTCACCACTGAATCCTTCAATGCTGGCATAAAACAATTTCTTTGAAGTGTAACACCAATGTTCAACTACTACACGAAAACAAATTACTCATTGTATAACACACCTAACCAACTAAAACTACCTCTCAGCATCAGTCTTTAATCATGTTTCTATTCGTTGTTAAATGCCATTCAGATTCCTCCTCTCATAAGATAGCTGCTTATAAAAAGCAAGCAGGCAAGGATTTGGCTACCTACTGCATTTCAGTAGCTCTATTCAGAAATAGCACCAACTAACCTTCACCAAAGCTTTCTCCCACTTACCACTATTCTCCCAACACCTATTTATTGGCCTATCCATCATGCTGAAGCCTCATACTTTTGTTCAAAACATATTCTGTGGTGTTAGAATTCCAGTACATAAAACCAACAAGGTAACAGATGAATGAAATGACAGAATGAGAGAAACAATCAAGTTGAGCAACTGGTACCTTCCTTAAACTAGATTTTGGAAGTAGGATCTGATTTAACGTCCTGCTTATTCATTTCAGAATTTTAACTTGGCTGGTTAAATGTGTTACTACCCAGATTAATTTAACAGCTTCATCTTCACTGAAGATGCTGAACCTCGTCTACCTCAGAATTTATCCATACTTTGAAAAGCACTTCTGATAACGGAATTTTTTTCATCTAATTCAAATATAAAAAAAGATTAAAAATTATAAAGATGTATCTTAAATAAACAATATCCCACTCCTTAAGTTAATGGGTAAGGCTTCTCATAAAGCTAGAAATAATAAAGCAATCAGAGCAAAAATTATTCTATTGCCCAAGTGTGAAAAGACTCTAAATGCCTTTTCAAAATACGCAAGCCCCAGATTCAACTTCAAAATATAAACGATCCTTCATCTCTTATCTCTAAACCAGAGAGTAAGATACTTCAACATTCATATTTTAGTCATTTCCCAGAAATGCCATTTAAGACAAGAAAACAGCAGTAAGCAGTATGGGAAGTATATTTAATCATATGAACAGCAAAGATCCATAGATCTTTATCAACAGCAAGGATAAACAGGCTTTTCAGAACTCTTTATCCACTGATATTTAGAAATGAAATCTGGTGTTTCCAGTACATGCCTCAAATGCAGGAGGAATTAAATGGCATCCATCAGCTCCCTTTCAGAAACATTTCTGGCTCTACCATTTTATTTCAGCCCAAAAGTGAGTACTAGAAGAAAGGAGACCAAATACCCTATGTACTTTTTCCAAGTGTGCCTGCCCCCTCTCCCAGGCATTTGTGCTTATACTGCATCTGCAAGGAAACAGGGAGACTACTCTTCATGGTCAGGTGTAGCTCAAAGCATCAAAGAAAAAATAACTTTAGTGCAGTGATGTGAGCCACTTTGTCTTCAGAGACAAACTTAAAACTTCCAGAAAACCAATTCAGCACCACTATTCATTAAAAAGTTTTGGTTTACACAAGTCACACAGGACAAACAAAGTATTTCTTCTCCTCTGTGATCTGTAGTATTTACCTATACCTCCATTCACCATCTCACTCCATATGTTCTCCTGTTGAGTGATGCTGACACCATAGTTTTGACTGCCTTGGAATGCACAACCATTCACAGAAAAACTTTGCTTTCAACTTGGGAAACCACTGAGTAATGCTGAAATTTTGCATTCCACACTAGGGAGACAGTATATTCTGTCATATGCTGATACAGCAGTATGTATAAAGTGGCTAATATTCATATGCAGCTTGCTACTGTCAGGGAAAAAAAGAAATATCAAACTCCACTGTAATTTCAACATTCCATCATTTTAGTTTCATAAGAATTGTGGTCTTATTGCTGAGAAGCCTTGGGCAGCATAGCAGCTATTTCATAATATTATTTATTTCCAACATTCTGTACTGAGCTTTTCAATGCACAGACTAAACAAACAGGAATAGTGAAAAATATGCTCACTAGATTCAACCTTTATGGTAAGAAAATTTAGCATGGCTTCATCTCTCAAAAAATGCCCTATATAAGTTGTTTTTTTCCCCTACATAAAGGGAAAAGGGTCTTGAAGCGTATAGACAGCACTTGCAAATAAAGACTTTGTTCCCACAATATCAGCTGGTTACATGGGGTAAAAGGCTTAGATTTTCTAGCTTTGGTATAAAGGTAACCACCTAGAAATTTCTCTTGGTTTACATGCGATTCTGTATTCGCTGTGCAATACCTTGGTGAGATCAGCCCGGGTGCTGAAAGCAGCTGTAAAACAAGGCCCTTACATTTTTCTAGGGGCTAGACCAAGCTGCATAGCAACAATGCGATCAGCATACAAGCTAAAAGCACATCAACTACCGCTACCCTAAACGTGTTTCCCTTAAGTCATTAATATATCTCTCTCCAAAAAAAAATTAGCTTCTCAATTCTCCCTCTGCGAATATGGCTCTATTTCTAAAACACTATCTTCTCTAAGAGTTACATACTCACGTTAATATTTCACATGCATCTAACCTGCAACAACATCCCAAGTAGGACGACGGTGACGACACAACCATTAAAACCTATCTGGCTGACGTCCACCAACTCACATACCGACACAGCAAAAGCTGTACTGATGCAACCCTGCAAAGGCTGCTCTGTATTGCCCTAAACTCATCAGAACTTCTCCAGCGTCCCCCTGAAAGTAGTCAGCGGCTCTTGCTGACCACCACATACTTCAGCACATACTGTCCAGGAAGCCAGGTAACCCGATTGCAATGAGTGAGGGTTTAAAAACATGTACCCGAAGGTGAGGGAGCCTGCAGTGGGATAAAGGAAGTTCTGTATTAAAGTAACCTGAATAAACAGGGATTTTTTTCTCAACCCTTTGAAAAAAGAAATGCATTAAAGTGAGCCTCTACAGCCCGAGGCAGTGCTGACCAGAGCGGCGAGTTAAAACCACGTACCCACGGCCTCCCCGAGCCGCTCGGCCTCCCCGAGCCGCCCATCCTCCCCCCCGCGCCCCCGAGGGCGCCTGGGCCCGGCGCTGCGCGGGCGGCGGCACTCACGTGCGTGCGGGGGGACGCGGCACGGGCGCGAGCCGGGGGCCGCGCGCTCCCCCCGCGCCGGGCAGGCCCAGCCCCGCCCCGCAGCCTCCGGCCTGGCACCACCATAGCGGCCAGCGGGGACTCGCGCCGAGGACCCTCGCAGGAGGGCCTGGGCCGCCGGCCCGGCCTCGTCCTCAGGCCGGAGCAACCGCCGCTGCCGCGCTTCCGGGGCCGGGCCCCGGCCGCCGGCCCAGCTCCCTCCTCGGGCCGCCGGCGACTCCCGCTGCCCACTGGGGGAGGGGCTCTGTGGCCCCCCTCCATCCACCCCCCTCCAGGCGACTGCCCGGTCCCGTCTCCCCGGGAATCGCCGTTCTCCTCCCCGAGACCATGGGACGGGCCCACCCCGAGCGCGGGGAGGTGGGGTCGAGGGGAAAACGGGGTCCCCGAGAAGGCCGTTGGGGTGTCCGCACCGTCCCCCACTGCCCACATACTCCCAAACACACACACACGGTGAAGGGTGGCGGCGGCACGCAGAGGGAGCGGGGAGAGGCTCTCACCTCCTCGCTCTTCAACACCTCCTTGAACTCCCGCTTGATCCTCTGCACCGCGATGTTTGCCATCTCCGCAGCGGGCACCCACTCGCCGCTGCCGCCGGGCCCAGCGAGCTTCGCCGTCGCCGCCGCTCTCGCTGTGTAAGTCCCAGTCCCACCAAAATGGCGCCCAGGCCGAGCATGCGCATTGAAGCAGCCGGCTCTGCCGCCGCCACTCAGGAGGGGCCGCCGTGTGCGCGGAGCGGAGAGGGCTTCGGGGCCCTCCGATGGTGGGGGTTGAGTGCTAGCCGGCCAGGGTGGCGGCAACAGCAGTGTACGGTCTCGGCTTCCTCCTCTCTGCTGCCCCCGAGAGAAGGATGCCGCTATCTCCTGAGGAGGCGACGGGAGTTTCGCCCCGGGAGACACCTGTCTGCCTCTCTCTGTGCTTCCCTGCTGCTGCTCACCCTGTCGTGGAGCAGGCGGCTTCCCAGCGGCGGCTGGCGAAAACGTAAGGTGTATCCGCATCCACAGCCCCGCTGCCGCTGCTGGCGGGCGCCAAGGCAGAACTAAGGCGATTGTGTTGTCACAGCTCTGCCGCGAGCAGCGCAGCCCTCCCCATCTCCCGCGCCCGGCCGTGTTGCTGGAGGTAACCCTGAAGCACCAGGCTGGGGAAGGGGGAGAAGGAATGCCCTCGGGAGGGCTGCATGGCACCTGGGCTGGGCCAAACGCGGCTCGAGGTATCAGAGGGAAAGTCTTGAGGTGTACCTGAGGGAACAGCTGGCTCAAGGAGCAGCTGGCTCGTCTTCTAGTCAGGATGCTGCTCAAGAATAACCAGAGAGGTTTTTACATGCCTTGAGAATCTGCCCGACTAGCCTATACAGCAGTTCCTATCTAGTTTTTGCCCCTTATGCTGGAGAAAAACAATTCCTTATACAGCACTCCTCTGCTCCTTGCTCTATTCCCACCCTCTTTTCCCTTGAAGACGCTGCTGCACTCAGGAGACAGAAAACTTACAGGCCCGGCAGGCGCAGAAGCAGGCAACTCTGCGGAGGCAGCGTAAGCAACTCTTTGTTTTTATGGATTCTGATTCTAAAAGTAGAGTAAAAGGGTGAACGTCGTCCCTTTCTAAGGGACTGTTAACATTTTATTGAAGCAGCAAACGGCAAGATTGCCGTTGCTGTCTAAAAACTGAAGCAGGATGTCAGTAACCATCTCTGCTGGTGGTTACTCCTACTGTAGCATGGCATGGAAAAGCATAAGTAGATTTTCAGGGAGGAACATGCGATTACATTTACCACTGTTGTTTCTTCAGGAAGTAGAAACTTTTGACACCTTCAGGTCTATGGAAAATTTTTATAGTGCCTCATCTTAATAGACATCTCAACAAATGTCTGTTTCTGACGTGGCTGTCATATGCAAGTGTTGTTTATTATTTCCATTAGTATACACAGCATGTTTACTGTTGTAAACACAGCAAAAAAAAGTATAGGCCCAACTGATACAAAAATCTGGCAATTATATACAGATGCACATAGTACTTTTTCTCTGCGTTTTTACTCTCCCTCTGGTTTGCCTGGAAAAAGGCCATTTTCCTGCAAGAATGCTGTGCCATGTGCATCTGTTCATCAAATCAGGTCTTCAGACCAAAACCTGTTTTGGATGCAATACACAGTGCAGTTTCTCAGCTGAGGTTTCGGTACCTTTTTGAAAAGGACCCTTTTGCATTAGGTCTGATTTCTTTTTAATGACTTCCTGTGTGATCTTGGGTCCTCATCTTCAGAGTAATTTAGATACCTAAGTCCCACAGATGTGTCTTAAGTGCCTTAGGCTCTCACTTGTAAAATAAGAGTAAATAACTTTTCTCTGCCTCTTAGAGCCCATTGATGAAAGTTAGGTTTATGATGAGCTGAGTTCCTATCAAATGCTACAGACAAAAATTATGAAGGTAGTATATAAAATCTCCAGGTTAAGTGTCTTTTCAGATAGTTCCCAGGAAAAAGCTGAGCTTCTAATACTCAAATAATGCTGTGAACAGAGTGGAAAACATGACCTTTATCAAGTGTCAGAATTCTTTGTGTTACTTTGACTTTATTTGTATGATATAGGTAGTAGATATCCAGCAACACCCACAGTAAAGGGCAACGATTTTCCCTGGTTTGTATCTAGGTTCACTTTCATGTGCTCGTTTGGATTACAAATGTCAAGAGTCTGTAACTGAAAAAAAAATCAAATTATTATGAATTGCTGTATCTCTTTTTCGTACTCAACCCCATTCCTTTCCCTTGTCCTTAAATTGGCATCTTTCATTTCTCTCTCAACTGTTTCATACTTGCCATATACTGTGTTATTTCTCTCTTTTTCTTAAAAGAAACATATAGAAAGGATTTTGAAGGGATTGAACTGAGCTAGAGCAAGTTTTGCCAGGATTCAAATACTGCATAAAATCAGTAGCTTATATAATCAGCATGCTGGGGTTATCATTGTATAACTGCTATACTGTTTTATGCTTCACAGTAGTTTACTGTTTTAAAAAAACAGAGCCTCTTCAGGGTTTTGGGTCAGAACAGGAACATAGACTAACAGCTGTTGTATATGTGATTTGGGTTGTGGGGTTTGATTTGGGTTAGAGTTTATTTGGAGGGAATTTTTCTATGAAAGAAGGAAATGCTTAGAAAAAATAAGAACGTAGCCTCTTTGTGTGATTTCAATGACTTCCATCTCTGACTTCATAATATATTGTACAGTACATTGATAATACAGTCCTGTGTCTATTTCAAGAAAGTTCTCGTTAGTCTTTCACTCTTAGGAAAAGCTATGCACAAAATATGAACTGAACATAGTCAGCTCAGTTTTTGAATTAAAAAAGTTTGCAGTGCATCTGATTTCAGGAGAGAGTTATTTTATTGATGACATCAATTTAGCCATGTACTGAACAGTTCTTTCAGTAGCAGCTTTCACAAACTTTTTGGAAGTTGGTTTATGGTTTTTGTCTGTTGGTGTTCATAACTAGCAGTGTGTGATAACAATTCTGGGTATCCACGGATTGTTTATTTAGGATAGTGCTTTGTATACTTCTGGAACTGTATTAAATGAAGTTCAAACTATTCCTGCAGTAAGATTTACTGCAGGAGGAAGCTTTACAGGATCAGTGCCCATAAAGTTAGCTAAGTTGTTGTAAGACCTTGACCCAGGCTCTCACTATTGAAAGGCTGCCAGTATTCGTTAGCTGATGCTAGGACAACCAGTCATCCTAAACACTGTATCATTGCCCATGGAATATGGGATATATTTTCATGGAAAAGTGGCTGTTGTTCATGTGCAAATTGCACATGTTGGATCCAGACTCATTTGCTGTACATATAGTACAGTCACAGTGCTCATGGCTGTCTAGGAAAGTTTTGAGAGACTCCAAATCTGGTAACATTCAAAGCTAGGTTGGATAGAGCCTTGAGCAACCTGGCCTAGTAGGAGATATCCCTGCCCATGACAGTTGCTGGAACTAGATGATGTTTAAGATGCCTTCAAACCAAACTGTTCCATGATTCTGTGGTTCATCTATCAGAGACTATGGATGTCTCCCAACCCCCGTATTCTGCCTGGAGACCCCAAGATGCTTACAACAGTACTAAGTATGATTAAATTCTTGTTCTTCAAGCTAAGATTCATGTTCATATTTTCCTCATTTCCATCTCTTTATATGAATATGATTTTTTTTGGTTAGAATTACTCCAAGAAAATTTGGCATTCTTGAGGTTGTTCCCTGTAATAAGAAAAAAATGCCAATTTTCAAACCGTAACTTTCTAGCCTCCTGTTCCCCTTTTGCTGCTTCGTGTCTTGCATAACAAGACTTCCTCCATCTCATCTCAGCTTCTTCAGGGAAAAAAAACTCAGGCTTGATCTTCTTCCATTGTGGCTGGAGGATTTCTTACGGGAGAGGAAAGCTGTCTCAGGAGGTCTGTATGCTGCTTTCAAACTCTTTAGAAACAAGAGTTGAACCTGTAACATGTTCCTAATTCTTATTTTGTTTATTTCATGAGGCACCCATGCAAGGATTAACTTTATAGGCTGTGTATTAGGGCTGTGCATTTTGCATGTAAATGTTAATATATGCATGCATAGCAATGATTTATTGAAATAAAGCAACAAGTATTCATAAAACTAGGTTATTTTTCAATTTAACCCCCATTTTCCACCAAACTTACACCTACAGCTCGATGTCTGTCGTGCCAGCTTCCAACAGAGAGGCCTACATGCCATGAGTTGTCTTTTTTTATCTGAATCTTATTTAGCACATTTCAGAGACTACAAATCCATCTAAGTCTGTTTATTGTCTGTTAATTTGTGCTCCTGTTGCGGCAGCGTCTGGATGACTCAACTCATTCCGAAGATTAGCTTTATCATAAAAATAACTAACTGGTTGTGCGAGTTGACCGAGTTTTTAAGTTGTCATCTGAACTTTCCTGTTCCTCCTCTTATTCGTGTCCCGGTCGGGTTGCGCGGGCAGGGGTAAGAGTGCCCTCTCCTGGGTGGAACAGGGCTTCCTCCGGCTTGCTCGCCGGAGCCGGGTCCCACGGCTGGGGAGCTGTTGGCCGGACAGATTGCTCATGGCACGGCTACCGTCTTTTCTAATCTTCCCGTTGAAGGTGCTGAGGAAGAACTTGATGGATTCCTGCAGGCAGAAATCCCTAAAACAACAGAACAGAAATTGTTGGTGTTCCTCAGAGGGAGAGCAAGTATTCACTCACAATCTACACTTTTACAGAATTGTTTTGGTTGGAAAAGACCTTTAAGATCAGAGTCCAACTATTAATTTTATTTTTCTTGTCATTTAGAGGCTTAAATATATATGCTTAGAAAGGCAGTAACTGTAGGAACTAAACATTAGAGTCATCTCAAGTAATTCAGTTTGAATTCATAGGATGCAATTTTCCTGCCTTAGTGGAGTTAGATGAGAAATTACATCAGCTATTGATTTCACATCAATCAATCCATGGCTTAAACAAGATTTAGCAAAGTTTTCATTAAATAAGGCATAGAATCATAGAATCATTTAGGCTAGAAGAGCCCTTTAAAATCATCAAGTCCAACCATTATCTAAGTACCAAAGTCTGCTGCCAGACCATGTGCCTCAGCACCACATTGAAGCATCACATCATGTGCAGATGTTTCTGGTAGTTTAATAATAACACCTTGCTGTTCTTCACTTGCTAAGGGCTTTTATTAGAAACTGACAGGAGACCCTAGACTTCTCATTAATTTGCTGACCTGGCAATATCTTCTAAATTAATGTTACATCTGAAGCTGATGGTTTTGGCAGGAAAACCTAGGTATAAATGGCCCTGCTGCTTTTAAGTCTGTTAGCAAAATTAGTAGGTTTTTAAGCTTCCCCTGCTTTTTGGAGGAGTGATTTTGACCTGGTGGTACACAACGCCTCAGAGTTCTTGCAAAGTGAAAGGAAGCTGGGAATACAGAAATAGATTTCACAGCCTAACCTGAGAATCATTATTATTTGTTTTATGATTATTCAGGTTCTAAGGAAAGAGACAATTTGGCCAGTAATATAAAGCACATAGCTACCATGTTACAGTGCTAGTTTTAAGTATTTTGTTGTTACCAGCTATTCATGTAATAATTTATAGTATATTATCAAATCTCTGTAAGTTGAATTAAATATGGCAGTCTTCATTTCATAGACAGGTACAAAAGGGAGTTAGAGCTGCCTTAAAAGACCAGCTGGACAGCTTTTCCTGGCCAGCAGGATATCATCTTGTCCTAATGTCCTCAGGATTTGTGACTGAATACCAATCCCTGCTATTTTAATTACTATAGGGACTGAAATGAAATTCAGATTGATACTCAGAAAACTTCCATATGTCATCAAAACTGAAGTGTACATGGGCTGCACCCATGAGTGCTGAGAGAGCTGGCTGGTGTTGCCCTACCACTCTCCATAATTTTTGGAAGATCATGGAGAAAGAGAGAGGTACCTAAGGTCTGGAGAAAAAACAGTGTCACTCCAGCCTTCAAAACGGGCAAGAAGGAATACCCAGGAAACTGCAGACCAGTCAGCCTCCCTTTTATCCCTAGAAAGGTGATAAAGCAGCTTGTTCTGCAGGTCATCTGTAAGCATGTGGAAGAAAAAAAGGTTTATCAGTGGTAGTTAACAAGAGGATATCACGTTTGACTAATCTGATGGCTGGAAGTTTTAATTTGTTGTTGAGTTTAATGGTAGCCAGGGAAATACCTAAATGCAGCCAGCAGATGAGAGAGCAGATACACCAGAATTAATATTTTTGATTGATTGCTTGGGGGTTAGAGTCTTTCATTAGAAGCATTGAGTTTAGAATTAGGACTGGAACAGCAAAGTATTGTGAAGCATTAACTGAATGAATATGGAATCCCAAATAAATTAAAAAATAAACCCGTTTTCTGTTAGGGGGAAAGTAAATGCAGTCACAGCCTCATTGCACAGCACTGGCAGTGGTCTTTAACTGCTACAATATTTTCATATTTCTGACAGTGTAGGTAAGCTAACTGCTGGAAAGCTTCACTGTATAGAGAGTGACAGAACCTAGATGAAATCTGGGGCTCCAGAATGCTCCCTTCTGGATCCTGCTTTTCCCTTCAAGGAGATAGACAACACTTAGAGGATGTCTGCTGTAAACTGTCCTCCTACATCACTGTCATGTCTTCTGGGGAGAAAAAGATGAAACTAGACATCTGTTCATGTATGTAACCCAAGACAGAGCCATTAATGCAGGATGCAGACAGTTCGTGTAGGCAATAGTATTGTACAGTACATGTGGTCCCAACTCGGAAATGGTTTCCAGCTGCAAGAGAATATGGATTAAAGATGTCTACATAACCACAGAATAATACAAGAATATATGCAGTAAAATCAGAAATATACTAGAATCTAAACCACAGGGAGAACTTTGCACCATCAATTGTTATGAATCCCTTCAATACTGTCTCTGTTTGGTAAAGCACAAGACTTCTGAGGGATCCTGAAAGGTAGGAAAAGATTGTTGCTTTTAATAAAAAAGAAAACTTAGAGCTCTTGAATTCAGCTATTATTGCTAGATCTAGCAATTCCAAGCTACATCAATTCCTCATTTCAAAATGAGGCTTTTAGAAAGTTCTCACTAGAATTTGAATATCTTTCTAATGATGCCCATCTTGCTAAACCACAGTATAATACATCATGACAGGCACCAAATCCACAACTGTCAGAAGTCTTTTGGAACTGTGTGCAATAAGAATTTACAAAATAGTGAAGTTTGTCACAGATCATCCAGAAAGAGCTCAAGCATGACAGATGGGTAGTTATCAAAAATATTACTGTTGATGCCAGCCTAAAATATCTGCATTTTAGAGACTGGAACCATTTTGTATTAGGGGGGAAAAAGTTTCAATTGCTCTTACTGCAGCAGAATAATAATTCAGAGCTAAATCATTAAGTCTAAATCATTAGTCACTGTTTAGATCACAGTCATGTAAAAAGTTAATTGAACTGCATTTGGAGTCATAGAAACCAATAAAGAAGAATACAAGAATACAAATTAAGACAAGCTAATTTTGATGTGTTTCCTAACTTGTCTCCAGTTTAGCCATGTGGTTAGCGAGAACATTGGATCTGGCAAGTTATTAGAGGACAGCATTGGGGATAAAGTCAGGTTAAACAAACAAGGCTCAAACAGTGTTCTGTTAATGTATTGAGTAATGTGCAGTTTCCCTGAACACAGCAGAAGTAAGCAGTTTCTCTGGGCTTTAAATCTCTGTCAGGCACACAACGTTACGCAGAACAGCATCTAGAAAATCGCTTCTATTCAGTGTCTTTCTTTTCAGTAGTAGCACATGCCTTGGTTTTAGGTGGAAGATCTAGTTTAGATGTGAGGAGTTTCTTATCTTGTACATTTTTCTCAAATGAAGGGTAGCAATTGTAGCAGTTTCAGTGAAGTATAACCCATCTCATAAAATTCCCTGTTACAGCTTCCCTATCTTCCTGACAGAGCGCAGAGAGATCACACTGTAAATTGGAAGTTGTCACCTTTTAGAAGGCACTATTCTAGGCTATCTTTCCCCCATTAGAGGTTAGTCATGCTGGCAGATACTAAATTGTGCTGTATGATTGTCTCTCAGGATTTTGCAGATCCTAACTCTTAGTCTTAGAAATGTCGTAACACTACTGTGTTGGTCCCTTCTCCAAATATACAGCAGACAGAAAAGATATTAACACCAAATAGTGTATATGTATAGTGTCTTCCTACACAAATATTTCTATGTGTCTTACTATCCCTGTATTTTAATATCACACATCTGAAATTTTACTGCCACTGAAATTGTAGTGTAAGTGCTCAGCAGATGCACCTGCTCCTTGATTCCCTCGAGTGGCACAGCATCACAGAACCGCATAATGAGTGAGGTTGGAAGTGATCTGTAGAAAGCTTCTAGTCCATCTGCCCTGTTAAAGAGGGATCAGCCAGAGCAGGCTGGGGCAGGACCATGTCTATTTGGATTTTTAATCTCTCTAAGGATAGACACCACAACCTCTGCCAGTGTTCAGCCACCAGAGTAAAGAAAAGTTCTCTTATATTCATCTGGAGCATGTTTTAGTTTGTGCCCAGTGCTCTTGCCTCATCACTGGGTATCCCTGAGGAGAATATGGCTTCCTCAGTAGTTTCTCTAGAGGACCTGGTCTTCTGCTTTAATGTATGCTTCAAATCTTTCTGTCTTGTTTTTAGTAGTTAATCTCAAACCCCAGTCTTAGGGATAACATCTGTGTCCAGTTTTGACCTTAGTAGCTTAACACAAAGTAACCTCAAGAACCCATTAAACACTGGAAATGTAAATTCACTCTCTGGACCACTGAAATGGTTCCCCTTAATCTGTGCAGTCCTTTTGCAAATATGTCAACTGTGAGACATGAGCTGAATACTACAGAATTCTCTTTTCTTTCCTGACTTGACACTGTTACCAACTTCTGTAAATCACTTTTTTTTTTTCTTCTATCAAGCTACTTGAATTTACAGCTCCTATTCAAGAAGTCTGACATAGCACAGCAAACATCCAGCTGCATCATACCAAGTCTTCAAACAGCAGATGTACACAAGCTAAGACCTTTGCATTATGTTCACACGGATCCTGGCCAGCTGAGAAAGCACTTATTTCTAGTTCACTTGTCAGTCTTTATGTTCTAAGGTCAAACATGAAGAGCATGGTTGAATGTATTACAGAAAACAGTTACAAAAACATACAGTGATAACAAATCAGATTCTTTTCCAGAAATGGTCCATTCAGAGATCCTGCCACATTTTATGTGACAGAATACTGATCACAGAATTGTAGAATCTTTTTGGTTGGAAAAGACCTTTACGATTATCTGCCCCAACCATTATCTAACTCTGCCAAATCTGGCATTAAACGATGTTTCTCGGCGCCACATCTGTGCAGCTTTTAAACACCTTCAGGAATGGGGATTCAACCACCTCCCTGAGAAGCCTCTTTCAGCATTTGATAACCCTTTCAGTCAAGAAGTTTCTTATTATATCAAATCTATACTTTCCCTGGTGCAACTTGAGGCTATTTCTTCTCCTTGTATCACTTGCTTCTAGGAAGAAGAGACGAATACTCAGCTGGTTCCAACCTCCTTTCAGATGGCTGTAGAGAATGAGAAGGTCTCTCAGCCTCCTCTTTCCAAACTAAACAACCCCAGTTCCTTCAGCTGCTTCTCACCCAGACCTGTTTTCCAAACCCTTTACCAGCTTTGTTACTCTTCTCTGGACCCACTCCAGCAGCTCAAAGGGCTGGCTGGCAGAGTTAGGCAGTTTGATACAACTCCTCAGTGATGCATGAAATGTCTTCTCTTTGTTCTCTTTTTTTTCCCTTGGAAAATAATGTCATGGCTTCTTAATGGATGGTTACTCTTAAATTTCAGTCATGTACTGAGTGCTTAATACCAGCTGCAAAACTGCATTATCAGAGTGATTCCAATTCCTGGCCAGAAAAGTTTAACTCATTGCTGTTTCTTAGTTAGATGTACAGAAGCGTTAAAAAAATAAATCCTTTGGCATCTTATTTTTATTTCCTTCTCTCACATAAAATCTACTGGCTTGTATTTTGTGCCTGTGGTTCATCTATTAAAAATGGTTTCTCCTATTAGATGTTCACTTGGAAAATGAACAGGGATTCATTTTTATTTCAAGTCTGAGAATCATTAACAGTTGAGGACTCTGACTCATTCAGAGGCAGTTTCAGACTGAAGACTGAAATGGCTCTGAGCATAGAAGGTGACATGAGATGTGTTCTTCCTGAGTGGCAGCAATTTTCAGATGAATATCACAGTGTTAGCTGCTGGTAAGTTTATGGCTGCAGATAGCTTAAAGCTGTGAACTGCAGTTCCTTAAGAAGCAGTTCACAGTATTTCTCATATTTTCTTTGCAGGAAAGCACAATTGTGCAGCTGCTATTATGGTTTTTGTCTCAGAGGGAAAAGAATTTGTTACAGCTATGTCAGTGTTGGTTCACTTGGACTGCATTTATAGAGAGGATTCTCCAAAATACTTGCAAAATATGTTCCTGATGGAACAGTTATCAATCACAATGAAATTTAGTGGACATTTGCCTCGTTAACTTGTGTGGCTGCTGAGAACTCATTGTTCTAATTCTACAGATCCATTTCAGACTAGTTTAGATGGTATATCTACCAGCAAATGTTATCATTAACAATTCATTGGTTCAGATCTTAGTCTTCTACTTTTAAGTGTTTTGTTGCTTGTTTTTTTTTTTTTTTTCCCAAGCTTTGTAAGTGTTCCAGTTTGCCTGGTTGCATGTCATAGGTAAGTTACTAGTCAATACTTTAGTTAAGTATAAATTAATCCTTGTCATCCCCTCAACTTCAGATTTCCGTCCTCCATTTCCTAGCTTGGAAAACTCATTGGGCAGCTGTGATCTAGCAACATTGCAGCAATCCTTTGTGATCATTTCCCCTGCACTGTAGCTAGCTTATCTCAAAGTCTGTGTTGGTGTGTCAGTGCTTCCAGGAGCACAAAAGCCCTCTGTAGATCCCCTGGCAGTTCCAATGGAGTTTCTTCTTTCTACCAAGATTTTTTTTCTCTTGTTAGGTTCTGGTTGGATCTATACATTGACAGAAAATCTGGTATTGTAAATTTGGTTCAGTTGTGATCACATGACTAAATTTCTGTTAAATTAACCTACGTATACAATACAGTCTTTGTGCCAGCTAGTTCACAGGCTTGCTGCCTAACACCCCAAAGTGCTTTGCAATTCTCCAGTGCTTTGTGAAATGCCAGCCCAGCTGAATTCTAGGAACATTTGTGAGCAACTTTTCTAAGGACTTGGATTCTTTCTCCAGAATTGGACCCTTCCTTCCCAGTGATGCTGCCAAAAGGCCACTCCTACCTTGTTAGATATTTTATAAGCTTTTCCTTTCCACTTCCTAGATGCCATTTTCAGACTGTGCTGCAGATATCTTCCAAGTGGCTCTTTCATACCAAAATTTGTAGTAAATTTTCATGTAGATTCCCTTTAGGAATAGTATTACTTACTCATTACAGACTGCATGCAAGAAAAGAGAGGGTAGACAGAAAAGGATGTTAAGACATTAAGGGGATTTGTCTGATTTGTAGGTAATTTTTCAGATCTGATGAAATTGCATGGATTGCAGAAAAAAATTCTACTCCACAAAATGGATGTGAGCTATACAATACCTAGTGGTATGAGTTACCCAGTAAAGATGAGAAGAGCATCATCAGAAAGAGAATTCAGAATGGGAACAGGATTGTCCCTGGGTGCCTGTGAACAAGTGCATCAATTTTTTGGCAAGTTAGATCCCCAGCATGACTTCTGCTTTTCCATTGCAAGAGTCAAAAAGTTGCAAGCTAGTACTGATGTGGAGTGTGACATCCGTCCGTTGCTTTGCCAAGTGCCCAGTGCTTCCAGATGACAGATATAGAGAATGTCATCGTAAGTTCTGCTTCACTCCAACCCTCCTCCATTGTACAGAGTAGCAACCTGTACACTACCATCTTCTGCCCTTCAAGCAAAGTTGTTTTCCTAGTTTTATCTTGGCAGTTGGCAGCACAATTCTTTTTAATGTGCCAAAAGCAGTGGATTTGCTATTCTGTCTTTGTTACTAGCTGGTCTTGAATGCATTTTGTTCATAAAGTCATCACTGTTTTCATCATAGTTTGACAGTCAGAAAGGAGCCTTATAGAGTGAGTCTGAAAACAGCCTCCACATCAGGATCTTGTTTTACTGCTGTATCATGCACTATGTTTGTGAGTGTAAGGGGGAGCAGATGGCTGAAGCCTGGGAGTAGGAAGCTGAGATAGAATTAGTGCCTGCTATGGCTTGTTCATTTGCCCGTGGCAACTAGGAGGGCCAAATTCTGAAGGATGCTGTGGCAGAATACTTCATGCAAGATACCTAGCCACATTGTACTTGCATATAAGGAGTTGCTAATGTCAAAGCAATAAGCTTCTGTAGCATTCATCTTGTTCCTGATTTCTATTTTCTGTAGCTCTGTTGCTTGTCTCTTCCTTGACAGCATATACTCTGAATTTTGATCCATGAGGATCACTCTTTCATTAATCCATCCTTCATTAGGCCAGTCAGCTTCCCGTGTTTGCAAGTATGCCAAGAGAAACATGTAAGATGAGCAGAAAGAATCAGATAAATAATTGCTATTTTTCTGCCAGAAAGGCAGTGCAAAGAATGTAGAATACAATAGTGGAGAAAAAAAAAATCTTTTTTCCTGAAACCAATCATGTAAAACTATTTACAAACATGCGAAACTTTGCAGTAACATCACAGGGGAAAGAAATAAGAGTAGGAAGGGGGAGCTGCTTGGTGTGCTTGTTTGCATCTCACTCAGATGGCCATCTGGACATCTTGCACCCCTCATCAATGGCCAATTTCAAGAGATTATCAGACATAATGTGAGTTCCTGGGTGGGATGATGTCAGAAATGAGCCAGAAAGATGAGTTTTGAGGAGGATGTGCTTTATTCAAAGTAAGAGAAAGAGACGTCACAGCTCTAGCTTTTGTGTCATCATTGCATACTGCTTTTTTGTAGTTTGCTCAGTCATCGTCTCCATCAGCTCCTGTCTCTCCTTTACAGATTCTTTGCAGGTTCACGTTATTTCTGACAAGGCATCTGAGGCTGCCTGTCCAGCTCACTTAGACTTGCCTGTCCAATTCTCGAATTGTCCAAATCCAGTCCTCAAACAATCAGTCACTATAAGATGGTCTTCTCAATTCCAGCTGTTGCCCCAAGTATGCTTGCCACCCTTTTAAGCAAAAGCAGGCTATTTGGTGTTACCGACAGGGAAGAAAACAGAAATGGTCAGTGCTCCTGCCTCAGCTTGACAGGAGGAACCTTCCTCTCCACTGTTGTGTAGTTGCCATTGCTCTTCTCTCTTGTTTGAGCCAGGACTAGTGGTAAGCTAGTTTTGGAATTTGAGGATCTCAGGTCCATTTTGTAGGACAATGACTAGCTTTGTGGGAGTCTGATGGGCAAGGCTTCTTAACATTGCTGTGAAGCCATCTGTGCTTTCATCTAAGATAGTTTGTTCCCTCAGAAAGGGTTTTCTAAACTTTTCATTTTCTAGGATGGCTGAGAGAGAGGCGGGAGGAAGAATGCAGCTAAGAGTTGATCATTCTGCATCTGACACCATTGTCCTAGGTATGTTTGGCCAGGACTGGTGAAGTACACTTCAAGTGTACCATGATGTTGCCAATGCTCATGGTTCCTGCTGCACTATAAATTCTGGACAGTCTGTCAAGAAACCTGTTCTCCCAAGAAACATTGTAGGCGTACAGTTTCATATTTCCAAATTAAAGATTAAATTCAGCATCTTTAATGGCTTACCAGAGGTTCAGCTCCCTGGACTGGGGAAAACAAGAAGACACAGGCTCTGTGTAGTTCAGCTTTTCTGTGTGATGGCCTGGCTTTGTGTCAGTGCCTGATTTCACTTTGCAGTATTGCCACTGTTTAAGTGTGTGCTAACACATGAGGAAGGGCTGAAAGGAGAGGTAGGATTCACAGCGAGGGCCAGGTAGCAAGGCTAGACAAGACAGCTTACCTGCCGCCTCTCAGAAGCAGCCAGGGCCAGCCCCAAATGACCAGTTAGCCTATCCACATCTTACAGGAAGAGGTGGCTCTATATGCCAACCACGGCTGGGGCATGCGAGGCTGCCAGCTGGCAATATGCTCCAGACTTGGCACAGTAACATAGGCTCAACACCCAAAACTAGAAGACAACTTTCAGAGAAAACTAGCATCAAAGGAGGCTTGAAAGCCCCATGACATCAACAACGAATGATGAGAACAGCCAAGCTTGTCCCCATATGCAAGTCGTATCTGACAGTGAGGTGCTATGAGGTACTTGTGAGAACCTGCAATATCCATCCAGCCTTCCTTTATCACTGTAGTATGTTACACTGTTCTTGGTCTGTGTTTTGAAGGAGTTAAGTCACCCTTGGACAGATTGGAGGACAAGATTTTCTGTCCTGTGTAATCTCCATTGCATTATGGCTTGTTATCAATGTCCCGAGGAGAGGATGTGCTCTATCTTTGCTTTAGAAGCATGACACCCCAGCTCCTCGGCTGATGTGAAAGCCGTGGTCTGAAATCTGCTTTTCCAACTTCATTCCACAGCATCTCAATGGGTATTTCGAGAGGTGCTTTAATTGCTGAGCAGCCTTGTGAGTTTAGAGCTCCCGATCAGGCATTAGGTTTCTAGGTGAGAAGCTAGGCTGTAAATTCCCTCAACTTTAGGGGGTGATGTCTGGGGCCAAGCAACCGCAGTGGCTGTTTGGCGAGGACCTGCAGAGCCCTGGCCATGGGTGCTGCGGCAATCACAGAGGCTCTGGAGGAGCTTCTTTCTCAGCGCCTCCTGAGCGCTGTATTCCTGCGGCTTTATTTACAGGCCAACGCGTTGCTTGACAGTGCCACCCCCGGCACGCTGGGCTACCGCGGCCGCAGCCACCCCTGTCTCAGCCGCGCAGCGAAGACCGGAGGCAGGAGCTCCTGTCCGCCAAGCAGTCTTCCAGCGGCAGGGGCGGCCCCGAGCCTCCCGTGCGGGGCTGGGCGGCCGGGCTGGGCCGCGGAGGGGCGGGAGCAGGGGGGCGGGAGCGGCAGGCACCGCCCCGGCCCCGCCGCCGCCGCCGCCGGGAGCCGGCAGATCCGGGTCTCGTGGCGCGGGCTGACGTGTGGAGCCGGCCCGAAGCAGCGGGGCCGAGCCACGGGGCCGCTTCAGCCAGCCCGCCCCTGCCAGCCTTCCGCGCCCCCGCCACGGCGGACAGAGCACGGTGAGCGGGGTTCGGGGTTAGGGGTGCGAAGCGGGGAACCGCGGCGGGGGAGTGCACGGCTACGGCCCGGCAGAGTCGGGCGGGTTTCCGCGGACCCCTCCCGTCCCTCCCTCCGTCCGTCCGCCGGGAGCGGAGTGGCGCGGCTAGAGGAGGTGGCGGCGGAGCCGGGGCAGCCCGGGGTGTGGGCCGCAGGGGTAACTTAAAGCCTGTTGAAGTACGGAGACGTCCCCGCTGCCTGGTGCACGGGAAGGTAAACACCAGGAAAACCGGAGCCGTTCCGTTCGGTATTAGGCATCGCTCCTCTTTTTTAAACCGGAGGAACACCCGCTTGTCTTTACAGCTGCTCTGATTCGAGTTCTTCTCTCGGTGAGGGGTTTAAGTGCAAAGTGGCACTCTTCTGGCGATTCTTGAGTTTTTAAGGATCTCTCAAGCAGATAGTTTGAGCCAAAGCGGTTTAGTTTTGTCGCTTTAAAGGAGCTGAAAGTGGCATGCTGACAGCAGGCTGTGCGCTCCCAAGCTGCTCCCTGCTTCCTGAAAAGCCTGTGCAACTAAAGTAGGAGAAACTCGGCGATATCTTGGGAAAGATCATCTCAGGAAAAAGATAGCATGACACTCATTAATCTTTAAAGACAGGATTCCTACGAGGAACTCTTCATATGTGTGCTCCAACATGTAATTTATAGTGGATTACATTGGGAAGAGTATATTTGTCTTGGATACCACAAGATACCGTCCGTGGTCATTCCTCTGCAGCTGTCACCATGCTGGGTTCCCCTGAGGTCCCGCCCTACAGCTCAGTCGCTGCCTTCCATGGCAGTTCTGAGGCCTCAGCAGCTAACTACCGCTCCTATATGCATCACCTACATCAAAATCTGTTTGCTGGCAAACACCTGTTTGTCTAGTCAATCTATAGGATCGTTTTCTTTAGATTTGCTGGTGTAGAGACTGTGTTGTATACTGGCTGAGCATCCATGTCTGTGCATATAGAGAAGTCTTGAAAACCATCTCTACCTTTTAGGGGTGAAGGCATCTAACTTTTTTGGTCTTAATAGCTTTTTATGTTAATGTTACTAGTATGCTTACTGGGAAAAGAATGTATCTGCAGTGAGCGTTAGTAGGTTATGCCTTAGAAGGCTTTAAATGCTCATGCTCAGCTGTTAGAGTGCTACCTGTCTGTCTTTATTTCTGTTACTTTCCCAAAGCAAACAGCAGCTCAAAAAAACCCCAACCCAACACCCCAAACCAACAAAACTCAGAACCACCAGTCTTCCTTTTGATTTTTTCCCTATATACAGAAAGAGTGAATAAATGTTTGGTAACTCCATCTAATTCTTGTGACCTGTCAAGATGAAAGAAATCAAGCTATTGTTGTTGACCACTGATTGAAAAGAGTGACCCTGTCACTGAAAGCATGGCTTGAAATGGTAGAAGCAGTTGGCAAAATAAAAGTGGTTGTAATGTTAGCAGCACATTAGGAAGTTCAATCCTAAGTGCTGCTCTTTCCCCTGCCACTGAGATGGGTGAGTTTTGCCCCATTTTGTAAAAGATGTTCTTGCCTAGGTCTAGTGTGGTATAGAATTCTTTGTTTTAAGATTATTTTATGTAAGGTACTGAACAAATGCAAAGCTGTACGTAGATGTGTTGTTGGTCATTCCACATGGTATTATTGCCTGTGCTTTCCCTGGCAGGCAGGGACATCCCTGAAATACTTAGGTTCTGTAGCTCTGAGAAGATTATATTTTAGTCTAGCTGGATATCATTTTACTTACTATATAAATAAGCACAATGAATCTGGTTCTGTGAAATTCCTTGTCCTGTGCACGTTGTACAGCACCTTACCTAATCCACAATCAAATCCATTAAGTGTGAATTGCATCAGCCATTTACATGGTCAGCATTCTGCAGTGCATGTTCTTTCTTTGTTGTAAGGGAAAAATAAGAGTAAATAGAGTTGTTGTTAAATAATCTACATAAAAACAATATCAAAATGCATTATGGTTTTAATTGCATTGTACTTACTGTGCCTGCTTTCAAAAAGTCAGTATTTGGTTTTAGAGAAAGTTAGTTTCTGACTTCTTGTTTTGTTATTAACTTCTCATTTTCTACTTTCATATATTTATAGTTCAGGTTTAGTGATGTGTGAAAATTATTTGCATAACAGGCTTGTAGTAATTCAAAGTCTGTTTGTGTTTCAGAATTTTCCCTCTTAGGTATTTTAGGTCCTTGATGTACATTCTTAAAGACTAAATATTGTGTCTGCTTAAATTCATCGTAGCAGAATTTGGCCTAATGACGTCAAGAGACTTCACAGGGAATGGCATAAGGAAGATCCTCTTTCTTCTTCAAATGTGCATGAATGGAGGCATAGAGAGCCTGACCATACCAAGTATCTGTATCTTTTGAACATTTCTCAGATTACTCATCACAACAAATACAAAAATACTGTGGCAGATGCATTTATATGTAGAAAAATTGATGTCACCTACCCATATTCTGCTTGGGAAGCAGACCAGAGAGCCTGTGAGCCTGCTTTGCATGTGTGCTACTGCATCCATGCCTCACATACATGCTGTTACACTTGGTATTAAGCATACTTTCTATTTGAACTTACTAGGTTTTGGATTGAATTTATTAGCATACAAAGAGCTATTTAGTTGCTGATGAGGCATCCAATTCTGAACGACTCTGAATACTTCTTGGAAGATCCATACCACAGAACCAAATCTTGCAGTCCTTGTTGAGGTAAAAAAGAAAAAAGTTAAAAAAAATAAAAAGGAATTATTTTCCCAGAATAGCTCCTTCAGGTTGTGTGCATTTACTCACCAATAGCTGAATTCCTCAGTTCCCAAGGAGCCTTATTTGAAGAAAAGCTCCTTAACTCTTCATTATGAAGAAGTACATTCAGAGATAGAAGAAAGATCAGTCCGTGTTAGCTGTGTCAGTCTTCTGCTGGACTTTTGTAGCAGTACGTTGGAGGGCTATGGGCCTATCCTCCTCTTTCCATCCCATTACCCCATTCCACAGTATTGATTTTGGGTGAGGCAAGAAAAAGGTCCCTTTAGTGATGGTTGATAAGGCTTTTCATGGAAGATTTGAAGATGTCTCTGCCATGATTGAGTGGTTGTACATTTGCATGGTTATTAGTTGAACAAATATGCTTCAGAGGCTTTACTCAAGGTGTCTAGCTGAGGTTTTTTATAGATAATGGAACAAATTAGTCCCATTTGGGTGGGAACAGATAGAATTATACTTGATAGAAGTTTTCCTTGTTAAGATTAGTTCTGATTCTTCTTCAGCTTTGCGTGCATTATAACCCATGGCTTTCTGGAGCTAAATATAGTTTCATTCTTACTTTATAAAAGTGCTAGAGAAGTGTTAGATCCAAAGAATTGAGATCTCCTAAAAAGAAAATATTTTTATCAGGAAGAACAGATAAGCTGTACAAAAACACAGCACCAACCATTTACGTGATATAAGCAGCTGCAGTGCTTTATTTGTCAAATCCTTGTCAAATACAGACCGCTGGTCTTCCTTGTTCATATATACACATGTATATGGTCATCTGTTTCCTGTTGGTTAATCATTCTTAAACACTTTCTTTGTTTTGTATTAGCAAGGCAGTAGTTTTAGAGAACTTGATAAAATGCTTTATGTTATATATTTTCATGTATTAAAAAGTTAGTGTAGGGGAAAATTAGCTGCCCAAGTGGAAGTACATGAAGATGTGAAATAAAACTGGGGGTTAGCTCTTCAAATAGTTGGATGAAATCAAGTGTGAAACAAAGCTTCCTGGTGAAGATGGCCACAGTTTAACTAATTCCTGTGCAGGTGATTACAGCATCATTTGAGGCTCACTGCTTTTATATTTAGGTGGGACTGAGTAGATGCCACCTGTCATTAAGCACCCTGATTTGAAAACAGAGATGTTTGAAAATATCAGAGCTCCATGAAATGTAGGAATATTCTCTATAGACTTTTCTTGAGCTGTGGAGATTGTTGGATGATTTAGTTTCAAGTCTGTAGAACAAAAGAACCTAAAGATGAAAAGTTCCTTCTTTCCTGTGGGAAAACTGTGGAGACTAAGGTGAGATGCATGTTGCAAACTAATCCTGATCTCAGGAAATGGCACCATAGATTTTCTTGTGTATATTAATCTAACAGATGAAAAAAACAGACTTTAATAATTTGCATTGCACTTCCCTTTTGGTAAATCTAAACTAGTCTGAGTCTAGCCTAAATTAGATGGATGTTATTCTCTGGTAAAAAACTGGGTCATCTTTTAGCTAAACAGATGTAAATAACCAAGCCCAGAAATCCTGTTAATTGCTACAGATTCCCTCTAGTATAAATACTGATTAAAAATATTCTAATTGATAAGCTTCAAATTGTTTACTGCAGGTAGGTAGAAAACCTGATTCAACTTCCATTGAAGTTGAAGACAGACACCCACTAGCTCCAGATAAAATTTGATCTGGCCTAGAGGGGTTAGGAGTAGGGCTGCCAGGGAATACAGCTGCTTTCATCTGAAAATTGAAAATCCTACTATCTTTCACAGCATGCTGCTGCCCTGCTAAATCTGTTTGCTCAGTTGCAAGTTATTAGAAACATATGTCATCCCTGGAGAAAAAAAAAAGAATGAAAATGTTCTAGAGAATTTCAGTATAATTTTGTGCTTGTATATGATGGGAAGTAAGGAATAGTGTATTTTTACATCTTTAAGGATTTAGAAAGGTATTTTATAATCTAAACGATTGTACTCTTGATAAATGAGTCTCTACCTTCACCTTAGCAAGGCCTTTGACACTGTCTCCCATGATATTCTAGTGAGCAAGCTCAGGAAGCGTGGGATGGAAGAGCAGACAGTGAGGTGGATTAGGAACTGGTTACAAGATAGAGTTCAAAGAGTGGCAATCAACGGTGCTAGGTCCAGCTGGAGAGCTGTAACCAGTGGCATCCCCCCAGGGATCAGTGCTGGGTCCAGTCCTGTTCAACATCGCCATCAATGATACTGATGAGGGGACAGACAGACAGAGTCTGCTCAGCAAGTTCACTGATGACACCACACTGGGAGGCTTGGCTGATACAGCTGAAGGCTGTGCAGCCATCCAGCAAGATGTGGACAGACTGGAAAGCTGGGCACAGAGAAACCAAATGAGTTTCAACAAGGACAAGTGCAGAGTCCTGCACCTGGGAAGGAATAATAAACTGCAGCAGTACAGGTTGGGAGTTGATCTGCTGGAGAGCAGCCCTGAGGAGAGGGACCTGGGAGTGCTGGTGGATAAAAAGTTAACCATGGAACAGCAATGTGCCCTTGTGGTGTATTGAGAAGAGTGTGTCCAGCAGATCAAGGGAGGTTCTCCTTCCCCTCTATTCTGTCCTGGTGAGACCTCATCTTGAATACTGCATTCAGTTGTGGGCTCCCCAGTTGAAGAGGGACAGGAATCTGCCAGAGAGGGTCCAGTGGAGGGCTATGAGGATGATTAGAGGACTGAAGGGCATGGCTTATGTGGAGAGACTGAGGGCTTTTTAGTCTGGAGAAGAGAAGACTGAGAAGGGATTTAATAAATATTTATAAACATCTGAGGACTGGTCAGGAGGTGGGGGGGACAAGCTGTGCTCACTTGCTCCTTGTGATAGGACAAGAAGCAAGGGTGTCAGTTGCAGCACAAGAGGTTCCATCTCAACACAAGGGGGAACTTTTTTACTGTAAGGGTCCCAGAGCACTGGAACAGACTCCCTGGAGAGGTTGTGGAGTCTCCTCTGGAGACTTTCAAGGCATGTCTGGATGCATTCCTCTGTGATCTGTGCTAGATTGTGTGGTCCTGTTCTGGCAGGGGGATTGGACTCAGTGATCTCCTGGTGTCCCTTCCAACCGTTAACATCCTGTGATCCTAAAGAAAGATGATGTCTGTAAAGAAAATGAAAAGAAATTATGCTATCTCAAAAAACATCATAGCTCTTGGTTTAGGGCTTCATGTACTGACTTTATATAGTGAAAAAACTTTCACTGTCATTTGTTCAGAAATCACAGTATCACAGTATCACAGTATCACCAAGGTTGGAAGAGACCTCACAGATCATCAAGTCCAACCCTTTACCACAGTGCCCAAGGCTAGACCATGGCACCAAGTGCCACATCCAACCTTGCCTTGAACTGCCCCAGGGACGACGACTCCACCACCTCCCCAGGCAGCCCATTCCAGTGCCCAATGACTCTCTCAGTGAAGAACTTTCTCCTCACCTCGAGCCGAAATTTCCCCTGGCGCAGCCTGAGGCTGTGTCCTCTTGTTCTGGAGCTGGCCACCTGAGAGAAGAGAGCAACCTCCTCCTGGCCACAACCACCCTTCAGGTAGTTGTAGACAGCAATAAGGTCACCCCTGAGCCTCCTCTTCTCCAGGCTAAACAATCCCAGCTCCCTAAGCCTCTCCTCGTAGGGCTTGTGCTCGAGGCCTCTCACCAGCCTCGTCGCCCTTCTCTGGACACGCTCAAGCATCTCAGTGTCCTTCCTAAACTGGGGGGCCCAGAACTGAACGCAGTACTCGAGGTGTGGTCTGACCAGTGCAGAGTACAGGGGCAGAATGACCTCCCTGCTCCTGCTGACCACACCACTCCTGATGCAGGCCAGGATGCCACTGGCTCTCTTGGCCACCTGGGCACACTGCTGGCTCATGTTCAGGCGGTATCAATCAGTACCCCCAGATCCCTCTCTGTCTGGCTGCTCTCCAGCCACTCCGACCCCAGCCTGTATCTCTGCATGGGGTTGTTGTGGCCAAAGTGCAGCACCCTGCACTTTGAGCTATTGAACCCCATCCCATTGGCCTCTGCCCATCTGTACAGGCGGTCAAGGTCCCGCTGCAGAGCCCTTCTGCCCTCCAGCTCAGTCACATCTGCCCCCAGCTTAGTGTCATCTGCAAACTTGCTGATGACTGACTCGATGCCCTCATCCAGATCATCTATGAAGATGTTAAAGAGGATGGGGCCCAGCACTGATCCCTGAGGGACACCACTAGTGACTGGCCGCCAGCTGGATGTGGCACCATTCACCACCACTCTCTGGGTCCGGCCCTCCAGCCAGTTCCTAACCCAGCACAGAGTGTTACCATCCAAGCCGCGGGCTGACAGCTTAGCCAGCAGTTTGCTGTGGGGGACAGTGTCAAAGGCCTTGCTGAAGTCCAGATAGACCACATTTAGAAATGTGCATTTTTGCAAAGGACTGAAGGAAAGAAATTTTTGTTTCTTTTTGCAAAGAGATAAAATGTCTCCAAATTTCTGAATAATTTACCCTCTAGAAAAATCACTTCTGGATAATGGATTATTGCAGGCCACCTGAGCTGTGGTAACTGTCTGGATGCTGACTGTTAGCTTGAAGCAGCCCTGAAGTGTCTCAGCTTAACCTCTTCCTCTTAAGGACCAAGCGAAATCACATTAGCTCACTGTTCCCCAGGGCTAAGAGCATGTCTGGGGACTGTTGCCACAGCTCAGTTGCTCTGCAGCGGCTTTGTTATACCATGGTAATTTGCTCATGAGTTTGAGTCCTGAGCCTCACTGGGTGAGCTTTAAAGTTGGATCAGCTTTGAGCTCTCAGGTTGCTTTGGTACATTTGAACATATTAAACATAATCTGATTCATAAGTCTTGGAACAAGAGTAGAGATGTTTTATGGGTAGGTTACATAGTTTGTTATAGGAGCATATTCTTTTTCCATAGCTAGTCTTTTAAAGTCAATTAGTACTTTAGTGTTGTGAAGCTCAGAAGCTACATGCAGAACACCACTTGGGCAGAATAATCAACAGTAAAGCCATTTTCCCAGTTCTCTCATGAGGAGGCTGGTGCAAGATGCTCACCTCTGCCCATCTGCAGGGATTATCCTTGATTATTGTTTTCCTGCAAAAGTCAACTCCCTAGAGGGCCAGCTCCTCTTTTGTGCTTAGCCAGCTGTTCAGAATCAGGCCTGTCAAACCACTGCAGCACAAGCCTGTAGCCCTGGTTGGCACAACACTGCATGGGTGTCCTCTCAGTGCTGGTGCAGAAGTTTTCTCAGTGAGGGTTTTAGATTCAATGTGTTGCTTCCAGCAATAGTTACTTCCAGTTGCAGAGGTGCTGATTTTAGGATACCGACAATTGTTGCTGGGGAATGAGTAGAGGAATGTCAACACAAGCAGTGGAGCAGTCTGTAATGACAGAGATGCTAACCAAAAGCAGGAGAGTGAGCAAATTTGTCGAGAAGCTAACTCTTTTGCTACTCAAGCAGAAAATTTATTAAAGCCAGGTAGAGGCATTGCCTTACTGAAGAATAAGGAGAGGGCTCCAGAAAAGGTTACTGAGGGGGATCGAATCCAACCCATAACAACTCTGTAAACTGGTTAAAATACAACGTGTTAGTAATTTTACAGAAGATAGCCCACCCTTTTCCATTAGCACATCAAAATTACTAGCTAACTATTAGTCATTCAGTGCTATAAGAATAATTTTGTTGTCCTAGACCACTGTCATAGTTTCCTACAGCAGAAATAAATGTTAAAGAGCAGTTGAAGCACTTAGCAGAAAAAAAAAGGTACTATTGTTGGATAATGCTCCGTGTCACCAGTGTCTTCTCTTAATTAGCTTTCATTTCCAAGAGATAATGTCAGCATTTTAATAAAAGGATGACCAAATGCTGACAGCTGGAGTTTGGCAATAACATTCTGTATCTAATATCAGTAAATGAATTCTGAAATAGTTGGACTGCTTTTTTGGTCCGTGACTGGATGTGCATAATTTGCTCCTTTTTGAAGTGTTTTGCCCAGAAGAAAAGCCACCTGCATGGAAGTAAGTAAATATCTTTTTTTGTGCTCCTCCACACTTGATGGCTCTCCTTTAGCTCCCTTGGGGAATTAAGTTTTGATCACTGACATCAGCCTTATACAATGGAATAATTTTCTCTCATAGCCCCCACTTACTGGGGACTGACATGAAAAGGAAGGTGAGAAATTAAGCTGGAACAATGCAGGGGGTTCTTGTACTCTGAGAGTTGTACTTGACACTGACAAGCCTTGATTAAACTCAACGCAGCATTTGTGTCATCTTCTGTGTTTCCCTGATCAACCATTCTGTGTTGAACCTATACCACTCAGTTTACCTCTAACCTTGGTTAGCCTTGCCCAGTAGTAGTCTTCTGCCAGGTTCCTGATAGGTCTTGCCACCCTTTGAAGTGGTGTGATCTTTTTTACATACTTCAGTGAGAGAAGAGTTCTGATGCTTGGCTGTGAAAGGGCTTAGACTATAATTATAAGTCTTTTAAATTCCATGCTCTGGCTCCTGCTTTGCTGCTCTGAATTCTAGCACTGTCGACAGAGTCATCAGAAGAATTTTCTGACCTACTCAGCAAGTCCAAATGTCCACATCGGGGTGAAAATGCCTGTGACCCAGCAATCTCACAGTATGGACTTGTGCTTTGGGGATCAGGGATGAACCAATGCTTCAGTAGTCTTGGGAGACCATGAGACAAAAAACGTTAGGAAGATCCATAGTGCTTACTTCTCCATTCTGAGCCTGCCCCTCCTCAAAACCCCCTTTGCTGATGGTGGCATGTCACTGTAGTATCCTTCAGTGCCTGGCTCAGCATTTCTGATTTTCTTTGGGTTTGCATTTATTTCTAAGGTGTTGTTTTGTATTAAATTAACATTTGTAAGAATCACCATCTGGATTACACTAGAAAATTAATAATTTACTTACCAAATGGTTTGCAAAATGGTGGCAAAGCTATGCACAAACTAAGGGCCATATGACCACTTCTCTTGTGAAGCTTCTGCTGTTCTTGATGTCTGTGTTGAAACCAAGAACAGCACCAATTGCCTATATCTATGTGCGTGGTTAAGCACTGACTTTTCCATGAGGAGAGGAACTGGCTTTGCTTACTCTGCAGTGAAAAGTTCATCTTGGATCTTGCTAATTATCCTGAGATGTTACAGAGCAAAAATACACTTGCCAAATCATTAGGCTACAGCTGGAAGTCTAGGAAGACGTGCTGATGCTTTCAAGTACAAAATCAGCTGTCTTCCCCTCCCAGCATCTGCAATTATAAGGGAAGAGAGTGGAGAGGATTGCTTTATGCTCTGAAATTGTTGCTATGTCTAGGAACGCTCTTTGGGTATTGTGTCAACCGTCAGAATCATTGCAGCACTTTCCCATAGAAAAGCTCAATGGATGATCTGAACTGGGACAATTAGTTGGAGACAGCTGTAATTGGAGCCACACTTCACTGTGGCAGTGCTTCTCCTGGCAGGGCCCACATTTCTATCCTGCTGTTCTGTTTTGCTGCCCAGTCAGCCAGTTGATTTTCCTTTGTTCTAAAAACTCAGATTTACTGCCTAGAAGGAGGCCTGGTAGAAAAAGGTCATAAATAGTCCTCTAGAGATCTGTGACCTTGAGAAGCTATTAGATCCTGGCTCAGTGAAGCCACCAAGAATGTTGGTACTTGTTTTAGTAAAAATGAGATGGAGCTATAACTGTGGAGGAGATGCTGGGATGGAGTTTCTCTTGAATAAAAGAGGTTAAAATTTACCATTATAAAGCAAGCCAAGTATCATGTTGCAGCATTTTAGACTTAAGTTCTATGAGGGAATATTTACTTGAACTATCTAAATTACAGTAATGGAGGAGAAAGATCCCTGCAATGTTGTGATTACTATCAGTTTGTATACAAGATTCTTCTTTTTTATGGAACCTATTTTTAGCCTTGTTTCAACAGAGGAAATTGCTTTGTGAGGCAAGTTTCCTTAGAAATCTTCAAGCTTATTTTTGCCAGCTCTATAATGCCAATGATTTAAAACTCTCGCATAAAAAAACCAGGCAACTTCTACAGGGTTATTTTACACCAGGCCCATGGCTTTCTGGAGGAGAAAAATTATATGCATGGGTCTGGAGGTCCTCACCTGTTGCCTAGGGATCATGTATTCATTAACTTCAGGCAGAATAAGACATAGCTATTTAAAAATTCTGCTTATTTTTGTCTTTATTTTCTCCTTACTTCTGTAGTTCCTTTTCTGATGTTTCTTGCCTGTTTAAATCACAAACACTTTCATTTTCTTGCAGTGTCCTGTAGTCCTATGCTGTGTTTAATTATTCCCTTCCCTTGCTCTTTTTAATGTCTCTGTTATCAGTTCTACTTTATATTGCTCTGGTGATAGGAAATGTGCTGAAAAAAACCTAGAAATTTCACAAAGATCCTTTGCAAGTAGAATCAACCAATTCTAGCTACACATATCTTTGACTTGTCTTGTTCAGAGAGAACCCGCAAATCCATGCGTATTATTTTTCTCCTCTGTGCTCTAATGCAGTCTGAAGAGCAGCTTGATGCAGAAATCAATAGATAAAATTCCTTGGGTGCCTTACCCACAAACGTTGTGCTAAAATAATAGGAAGTTAAATAATAGGCCAGTGAGTTAGAGGTAATTAGTTCACCAAAAGATTAACAAAACATGCGGGATTCTGTGAGAGTGGACATGCATGAAGTCCAAATGTTGCAGGAGATGGGGATCAACAGGAAATGCATTATATAACAAATACAGAAAATTCTGAGCTTGGCTGGAATTTACTGGATGTGAATACTTAGTCTCCTTTGAGTTTTGGTCACCAGTAAAGCAGTATTGTCCTACTTTGTTATCCTTCTGTAGCTCTTACTGACGTTGCATTAAACTTTATATGACTAGGTAGGGTTCAATGGGTCCCCTATAAGAGGCAGGATCAGGAACTGATTTTGACTAACCACTTCTACCAGAGGCATTTTGAAGAACCCAGAAATGACTCACCTGAGGTGCCACTTGTCCTTGGTGTGGTGATGGTACTGAGGGGAACGGAGTGACCAAGGAGGTGGGGAAAGAGCCCTACTTCTGCTGGGGGAAGTATAGGCTGGATATTAGGAGGAATTTTGTCCCAGAGAGAGTGATTTGCCATTGGAATGGGCTGCCCAGGGAGGTGGTGGAGTCACCGTCCCTGGAGGTGTTCAAGAAAAGCCTGGGTGAGGCACTTAGTGCCATGGTCAGGTTGATTGTCTAGGTCTGGGTGCTAGGTTGGACTGGATGATCTTGGAGGTCTCTTCCAACCTAGTTGATATTATGATTCTATAAAGAGAGTAACTGGGAGTTTAATGAGGACCTGATCACAGCAGTCTCTCCTTGCTTTAACTGAAGCAGATTTCCATCCCTTGGGTTAAAATGGATGCCTCAGTGCCCAGTAGTTTCTCTGGGGCAAGGACTTCGTGTGCAGAATTATAAGGGTGTAGTTCTACACAAGGCAGATGGACAGCACATTTTAGATAGTAGAGAAGAATATTTAGAGGCCCTTTGAAGATGGGAGAGGTTATATATTAGAATCAGACTTGGGGCTTACTGTGAATAAAATAATTAGAGAAATTATCAGATGTTAAAAAACAGCACATGGGTATTGTGTGCAGGTAAACAGGCAGAGAACAGACAAATCCTTTTTATGGAAGCCTGCATCCTTTAGGAGATCATGGAGGAGTATAGGAGAAAGGGTTTCTGCCACTGACAGATAAAAATGAACGTTTTATATTTTTATATTGTTCATACCTTGTATATGACTTTTACCATTTTAACCCTTTACCATTTTCAGAATGCCTGCAGAGGCATAACATGGCATTTGCTTGCTTTCTGCCTTTTTTGTTTTTCCTAATTTTCAACATACTTTCATTTCTTCTGCCACACAGAATCACAGAATCGTTTTGGTTGGAAAGGGCCTTTAAGGTCATTCTCTAACTCTGCCAAGTCTGGTGCTAAACCGTGTCCCTCAGCACCATCTTTCTGCTCTTTTAAACACCTCCAGGGGTGGTGATTCAACCACCTCCCGGGGGAGCCTGTTCCAGTGTTTGAACTGTCTCAGGCTGAAATTAACCCCAGCTTCTTAGGGATATTTGACAATGGTGCTTTGAACTATTGCAGTTGGGTGAAAAGTAATAAGAAGAAGCCAAATAGGGTTTTATTTCTGCTTAAAATAATGTGGAAAGATTCTGTTACATGTCTCAGTACTGTGAGATATTTTGCTGCCAAGGATTTACCTTCAATCTTCAAGAAAATAGCAACACTGTGAAAATATTTCTTAACAGAGGAAAAACAGCCATTGTATGGATCATGTGTGTGTGATTGTCTATGTTTTAAAAGTGCCTGGATCCAAGAAAAAGTAAAAGTAACAGACTTAGTGTTTTGGTGCTGAAGATGCCAGGTTTAGTTCATGATAAATCTGTGGGGACTCTGATTTATGTATCATAAAGAATGAATGTTTATTTGAGTACTGCAGTTACAAACATTTTTACACACTACTTTACACAGAGGAATACAGATCACCAGGATGTGCACTATGACAGTCCTGCTACTCAGCATTGTGCTGGAGTCACATTGGAGGTCATTCATCACATGAAAAATTGACAAAAGTTCTTGCTTGCCTTCATGCTAGAAAGGAATTCAGTTTTGCAATGATTAGGGTGGAGAGAGGCAGAGTGTGTCTGCCAGAGCTCAGCAGCTGCGTGCTCTTTACTCAGGAGAGATGTTGCTGAATTGGGAAACACCATATAGTCATTGCAATAAATTAAAATAGAGAAGAGTCTCCAGGTACAAAAACCCATTCAAATTGTACACATAAAGATTGCTTTTTTGCTCGTAGGGTATATAAAATATAATACACAGCTCTAGGGCTGGGATTGGGGAAGATAATAAAAGAAGAAACAATTGACAGTAATTAGCCAAGAATACTGCTTTTTAATTCACAGAAGACTAGAAATCTGTGGGGTTTTTTCAATATGGCTTCATCACCTACAATGTCAAACAAACACTCAAGTCAAAAGGTAATGATGGGCTTTTATTTTTGTGTTAAATAGAGACTACCCTCGACTTTGCTCCCAAATTACAGTAATTCCTGCTCTGTCCACAGGATTTTAATTTCAGTAGTACTGCTTATAATTGTCACTGTGGGCCTCTTTACACTGCAAAGGTCATATTGACTCTTTCATGCTACATCATATTTGTTCATGTTTAATCATTTTCTTCTTATGCTCTCTATCAGTTATCTCAATTTAGAGACCATAATATATACCTTCTCATTTGTTATCAGTTAGAGCTTTGGCTTATTTACCAAATGCATCTTCCAGCTGTTTGTGAATTAAATTCTGTGCTGGTAGTATCGTGACCAAAATACAGTAATTCAAAGCAAGATAATCAGAGCAGTTGCAGGTATTTGTCATCATCACTTTACCAGCTGTCATTTTTTAACCAGTTACTCTATAAACTCAGGAAAAAAAAGGGGGTGGGGGGGGGAATGATGACAGGAAAGCATGCAGAAAAATACATAAAATAAACCCAGAAGCTCTCACAGTCTTTTTTCTCCTTTTTTTTTTTTTCCTTCAGGTTATGAGGAGAAGAGCAGAGCACACCCTCCCATTTTCTGTGATAGGCTGTATGTAGAAGAAGTGTATTTACAAAAGGTGGAGAGCTGGTGTGACTCTGAAAAGAGGTCAGAACTCTAAGTTAGGCACTGATCTGAGATCAGAAAATTGCAGGACCAGGAGGCAGGCAGGAAGCATGCTGCAGTTCAGGAACAGGATTTGGATAGGAGCGGGCTGCCTAAGAGTGTGCAGTGGAGCCAAGGAATCTTGCTTCCTGGTACACAGGTACACTAGCCTCATTACCAGTGACTCTGGGTCACAAAACATTAGTAGACTTAAGGAGCTGATTACATGGATTAGTTGATATTTAGTATGTTATGTGTTCAAGTTATGTTACAAATAATACAGTTATTAAGCCAATAATGTTTTAACAAGGAATACAGACATGACAGTGTTGTTTTACAAGTGCAAATCATCATGTAGTAGAAACTAGTTCTCTGTAATTTGTCAGCCAGATGTAAAATCTTCAGTTCCCAGAAAAAAAAAAATTGCATAAAGGGGATTGGTTACCTGATGGTTACCTTTTAAAGTAATAACTAACCCAAGTGCAGCATCTTTATCATCAGCCCAGTGCTGTTCCCAAAATGAATGGTCTGTCTTTGGGCCTTTGCTGATGAAAGAGCTTGTGGTAGGCTTGGAGGGGAGGAAGGATAAAGGATAATTCCTGTCAGCAGGTGAGGAAGGAATCTTTTGTTGAAAGCTTGGTTGGCATCTTCCTTGGTAAGGTGTTCTGCTTTATTTTAGCTCATTAAGGTAGTTTGCCATGTACAATTCAGATGCCTTGGGGTAAATTTCTTCTAGATCATGTCCACTTAAGTTTATTATGTATATAACAGATTATTTTTCCCCATTTGTTGTCTATTTTTTTTTTTTGAGTTGTGTGTTCTACAAAGAATGTAAGCTTGGTTTCTTTGATGATGACTCTTATCTGATGTTTTGCTTTCTTGTAACCATATATAAGCACTCTTCTGTTAATTACTGTGACATCACTACATGTCACTGACTCTGAAACTCTTTTAAGTTACAATTAAATATTGCTTAGCAACTTTCAACTTTGCTGGTTCAAATACCTTCTTTTGGATATCAGCATGATGTCCAGGGAAAGCATTCTGTGCTGTTTAGCAACTGGTGCTGTTACCTGTTCCTTGTGCTGAGAAAGGTTATTAGGATAGTTAGAAAGGATATCACCCAGGGAGCTTGTGTAGTTAAACATTTATTCTGTTGCTCTTTTGCAGTTATAGTGGTTCTGAGATAATTTCACTGAAGTCAGTGTAGTAGCTTTATCATTAACTCTCAAAAAGAATACTTGGATCATCTGCCATCATCTGTATGTTGTAGAATGGATGAGAAGTGGGAAATCCACCCATTCTTTGGCAGTTCAGTGCACTGCAATGGTAAAAATGCATGCCTGGCTTCTCTTCTGAATTTGATTACAGCTTCCAGTCGTTGGCTCTTGATCACTTATTCCTTGAAGAACTTCTCAATCCTCAGGTTACTTTTCTGTGCAAAGCCACTTGTGCACTACGTTAAGTCATCTCTCAGTCTTTTTCACATTGGCAGATTGCTCTTTCTTACCATCATAGTAAAAATCTTTTTCTCCATCCCTTATTTTTTTTTTGTTCCTTTTGCTCTTTTTTTCAGTTTTCAGTATTATTTTTTAAAAGTAGAGACACAAACAGACTAACAGCACTGATGTTCAGACTCCATAATGAAGACACAGATAATCACTTACCTTCTTTTACCATCTCTCCACCATGGCAGAGGGTAAGAGAAGAGTGGTGGACATTGGCAGAGGAAGGACTTCTGAAATGCATCTTCTTTTTTCCTCCCTTCTGTAAGAGGGTAGAACTACCATGGTGATACATTCTGCTGAATGAAGATTTCTTAGAGCCATGTAGGTTATTCTTCTGTCTCCTAGTGAGGTCAAAACATTAAAATGCTTATGTGTGATCAAGGCTGTAAGTTTGTATAGGTGCTGACTGCAGAGCACATCTGTTGATTTCAGCACACCCTTCAAATGTCTAGCACCTTCACAAACTACTTTTTTTTTTTTTTTAGGAAATTGAGAGGTTGCATCTGCTCTGCTGCTGCATTTATTGTGCTATCTCACATCAGGGAGGGGAGATTCAGACTATATGAAAGGAAGAATTTTTTTACACAAGGGCGGGTGAGGCACTGGCCCAGACTGCCCAGAGAGATGGTAGATGCCACATCCCTGGAAATATTCCAGGTCAGGCTGGACAGGGCTCTTAGCAACCTGCTGTAGTTGAAGATAGCCCTTCTTACTGTAGTGGAAGTTGGACTAGATGACCTTTAAAGGTCCTTTCTAACCCAAATCATTCTGTGATTTTATGATGAGGGCTCCAGTGCATGCAACACAAGCACAATCCAGCTTTATTTATGCAAGATAACAAAAACACTTGATAATTAGCATAATACAGAACTGATCTAATACATTGTGGAAGTCCTCACCCAAGAGAAATCAATCCCTGGTATGACCACAAGGTTGGAAATGCCTTGCAGTGTGCTACTCATTTTGATCATCAATTAAGTCACTGAGGAAGCTATTGGTAAATAGTAAAGATGCACTTACATATGCTTGACATGTGGGGTGTAAGTGGCTTTAGCAGGTGAGTAACCTAGAACTGATTCCTTCCCATGTCCATTATAGCTTCCTTGAACTTTCTGTCTTGCTGAGTGAACGACCTACTTCTTTGATCTAAAATTAGTGTTTGTATCTCCATTTTTAAACTGTTTTCAAGTACATCCACTTTTTGCCCCTCCTGCTGCTTGCTTTCACTACACAATAAGGATCATTGTTTCTCTCTTTAGCAAAGAATTACTAGGGTTTAAATCATTTTCCTATATGTTGATCTAGAAGGGAGAATGCCAACAGTTTGTAAAGGTTTAGGAGTAGAAGTTCCCCTAACTTTTCAAATTCAATGCACTTGGGAGTCTCACTCTGCAGATGAGAGACTGAAATCTAATCCTCATGGGTTTTGTTTGTTAGCCTGTATTTCATTGTGGTACGTGAGGAACCCTGGGGGAGACACACAAATCCTTGGCAAAAAAAAATATTATTTGGCTCTCTAAGGAAGCCTGTGTGAGGCTTTGCTTTCAGCAACATCAAAATGTAACTGCACATATCAGGCCTCTTCATTCATACTGCCAAAGAAATAATAGGATTACCCTGCTTTGTTTTGGTTTTTCATCCTGGCATTGAATGAACTGAAACTTGATGTGAAAAATAAGGTCAGCTGAAAAAAAAAAAAGAGTCCATTGTCACTTTATTCTTATTCTTCTTAGGTGTTCACAGACAAGTTCAAGTTTATCAAGATAACCATGGCAGAAGGTGGATTTGATCCTTGTGAATGCATTTGCTCGCATGAACATGCAATGAGAAGACTGATTAATCTGGTAAGGATAACATGAGGATATTTGGAAGGGTGGTTATTCAGACATTACTTCAGCTCTTGCAGTTTTGCACTTACTGATGCTTTCGATTCTGCTTATTCAGTTGCATGTTCAGTTAGAATCTGTGCATCTGACATTCTGATGAGCTTTTGAAGAGCTTTCTGTTTATTTCCCAGGGCTGCAGTTTGAAAGCATTGACAGGGTTTCTATTGAAGTCTTTCCTTGTAACCTTTCCTTACTCTGTGTAAAACCTGCAAACCCTTTTGAGTTCAAGGTGATACCACACATAGGAAGTTCAACCATTCATGTGCCAAGAGAACAACATGTACATTTTAAAAACCAACCTTTATGAAATTCTGAAGTTGAGAATCCAGTGATTTTTGGGTGTGGGTTCTGTTTCTTGCTGTCTCGTTGATATGGTTGAGCAATTTCAAGCAAGGTATTTTACGCTGCTGTAACTGTGACCTCTAAAACAGCAGCGATTATTTGCTTCTGCATGGAACTTGGTTCACTGTGCTTTGAATAAAGAGGTGTAAAGTGCTATTTTTTTTTCAATGTATGTTCTTTAAAGGAACATGTACAACTGTGAACTCTTAGCAATTAGGTTAACTTGATTGCAACTCTAATTTGGTTAAGCTATTTTTTTTAGATCACTTTGGACACCAGCTTCTTTTGGTGTACTTCCCTTTGTTGATTTTCATACATTTGTTTTTATTCCATTTTCTTCCTTAGGGCCTAAGTTAATATCTTTTTAAGTTACTGAGTACATCAGCTGCTGAAGGCAGTATGTGTGAAGAGCATCCTCCCTAGAATTGGGCCCTTTTTCAAGAGACTTCTTACCAGTATTTTAAGAAGGTTATCAGGGAAATATGGCATCCACTAGGCTGTGGTAAGAGTAGGGCTAATATATAAGTCTCCAGAGAATGCATGTCTGGGAATAACGAATCAATTTGTGTGCTTGTCCTTAGAATAAACCCACTTCCACATTGCCACAAAACATACTTGTTTTATGCTACTTTGCAAGAAGTACATTTAACTTGCCCTTGCTAATGTTAACGATTGTATGGCCCTGCTTCACCCTGAACAGAAAACCTTGATTGGCCTTGATTGTTACACTGTCTCATCTGGAGAGCCGGAGGCAGAACCTGAAGCCAAGCAGATGCTGTGTGCTCTCAGGGAGCTTGCCTTTTTCCAGAGTTTTTGCTGTTTTCCAGAATTGCTCAGCTGAGAGTACGCAGAGTTCACCACATGTGTCCATAATGCAGCACTGCAGAGCCTGCACCATCCCATTCTTGTGTTGCACCCCTGGGCCTGTGCACACAAAATTCCTCCTGTGGCCACTCTGGAAGTCAAAATAACCCAGACCACCCTGTCTTTGAGGGAGAGCTACATCAGTATCTGCAGCAAAAGGCAATCACCTGCAAGGACAAGAGGAAATAACAGGCACTTATCTCACAGACCACAAGACCCTTGGGCTAAGCATCAAGGCTGGAGTTGCCAAACCCCAGATTCTGTAGTGGGCAGCTGCACCAATGTCCAGAATAACACCAGATAAATAGAGCATGTCGTGCATAGCCAGTTCCATGTGCTTTGTGGGCCTGACACCATTTGCCTTTGGTAGTTCTCAAGTGTGGTGCAGCCAGTGCTCTCTTCATGCTCACAAGCCACCGGAGATTGACTCACTTATTGCTTAACGAACTGCAGGGTTGTTTGGCAGATGGAGGTGCAAGAAGTGGAAGGGACTTGTGCCCATTTGCTGGTGTTACTAGAGTTGTTCAGGGTGGAAGGGACTCCAGGAGGTCATCTGGGTCAACCTACTGTTCAAAGCAGGGTCAACAATTAATTCAGACCATGTTTTCCAGAGCTTTATTCTAGGTGAGTGTTGAAAACCTTTAAGGATAGCAGTTCTACAGCCTCTTGCTGCAGTGTTTGTCTGTCCTTGTGGCGAAGAATGTTTTCCATCTGCTGTTTCAGTTGAATGTATCATACCCTCTGCCATGTACTTCTGCAAAGAGCCTGTTTTTGTCCTCTCAATAACCTCCTTGTATGTACTGGGGAGTTGCAAAACCATCTCTTCTCTGATTTGAAGAAGACAAAATCCCTCAGCCAGTCCTTGCAGAGGAAGTGCTCCAGCCCCTGGTGACCCCTGCTGAATTTACTGCAGCCTGTAAATGTGTAAGGAAGCTGGAGTCTGGATGCAGTATTCCAGATGTGTGTTTAAAGTGCTGAGTGCAGGGGGTTAACTGCATCCTTCTGTTACTCACACATTTGTTAAATGTCAATGCTATTGATACAAGGCCCTAGAAAAGTGAAGATTCTGTGGACAGCAGTTTTCTCTTCTGTGGAGCCGATATGTCAGGACCCAACCATCCAAGTGCATACTTTCCACTTAGAGGCACCATTTCAGAGAATCAGAGAACGGGCTGGGTTAGAAGGGACCTCTAAAGGTCATCTAGTCCAGCTCCCTCTGCAGTCAGCAGGGCCATCCTCAACTAGATCCGGTTGCCCAAAGCCCTGTCCAGCCTCAGCCTGAATATCTCCAGGGATGGGGCCCCAACCATCTCCTTGGGCAACCTGCTCAGTGCTCCATCATTCTCATGGTATAGAACTTGTTCCTAACATCCAATCTAAATCTTCTCTAGTTTGAAACCATTGCCCCTCATCCTATCACTGCAGGTCTTTGTGAACAGTCTCAATTCTTCTTATAGGCCCCCTTCAGGTAATGGAACACTGCTAGTAAGTCTCCCCAGAGCCTCCTCTTCTCCATTTTTTGTGGCCCTCCTCTGGACCTGCTCCATCAGGTCCATGTCCTTCCTATATTGAGAGCTCCAGAGCTGGACACAAGATGCTTTCCCTGCTAGCCCCATATGGATGCTCATACACATGCACTTCCCTCTTTTCCTCAATGTAACATTTGTGCCATATCCCAGTTTTGTTGATTCTAGACCTTGAGTCTTCTGGACACATACTAAAACAGTGGCAAAGGAGCCACCAAGACCAAGCTTCAGAAAGTTCTTTTTAAGTTGTAGTTTGAGGATTCCAGTATGAACAGTGTAGGTGACTTAAATCCAGAGTCAGAAGTGATACAGAGGTCTGTGAGATGTTGTTCCTGGGCTGTTCCATGGTGCAGATGGATCACACTAGTTCTTGCCTTGTGAATGGAAGCAGAGCACTTCATAGATGCTCTTGGGCAGTTACCAAGGCTAGTCTTACCAGTGTGCCTGCTTCAGGAATGGAGTTGATTGCTCAGTGTCCAGCTTCCAAAAAGATCATACCAATTAGCACTTGGAACTGAGGCGTAAGGGAAAATGCCAGATTTCGTCTATCCTAAAAAGCAAAACAGATGCTCCTAAATATTTATAAGAACAAATCACAAGCTGGGATAATTTAGCAGAATCTAGAAAGGAAAAGTCTCAAATGTCTCAGTCAGCAGCCAGACTATCCTCAGGTAACCTGTTTTGCAGGAGACTTCCTCAGCCTTTCTTATTACATCTGTAAGTTTTATGATTTTCATTAGAAAAAACCAAAAGCAACAGCAACCACCAAACAAAACATAAAAAGCTCTTAGAGTTTGCTTTCTAAGCTGCTGTTCTGTCACTTGATCTTACACAACATAAACAATTAGGAGTTTTACTATTTGTTCTAAAAGGAACCCTTGGACACCAGTTCTCAAAGATGCTGAACCCCACAGGTGTCAGTGGAGACTAGAAACTCACTACCTCAAAACCTTTACTCCAAAACCTTTGTGTAATTATCTCCAGACCAAACACTGTAATTCCAGAAGTTCAGAGTGAAGATCCAATTCAACAGAATAACAGTGTAATTATAAGAGATGCCCAAGGCTGGAAATGTACTTTTAGCATTCTTTAATCCAATAATGACATCGTGCAAAAAGCTGATGGTTGACATAGACTTTAATAACTTGCATTTGGGTTAAAGGAAATTAATTTTTCCATACTTACTTGTTTATACCTGAGTGGACAGGAAATAAGAATTAAGGTATGAATAAGAATTAAGGCTTCTGCCACTGAAGGTGTGATGTATTGAGTTATCATTGCATCCAGTTCTGGAGGCCCTGTTACAAGAGGGATGTGGACATGCTGGAGCATGTTCATAGAAGGGCCACAAGGGTAATCTAGAGCAGCTCTCCTATGAGGAGAGACTGAAAGGGTTGGGGCTGTTCAGTCTGGAGAAGAGGAGGCTCCAAGGTGACCTTCTTGTGGCCCTCCAGTATCTGAAGGGGGCCTGCAAACAAGCTGGGGAGGGACTTTTTAGGATATCAGGTAATGACTGGATTAGGGGGAATGGAGCAAAGCTGGAGGTGGGTACGTTCAGACTGGATATGAAGAGGAAGCTCTTCATCGTGAGAGTGGTGAGATCCTGGAATGGGTTGCCCAGGGAGGTGGTTGAGGCCCATCCCTGGAGGTGTTTAAGGCCAGGCTGAATGAGGCTGTGGCCAGCCCAAACTAGGGTAGGGTGTCCCTGCCCATGACAGGTGGATTGGAACTAGATGATCCTTGTGGTCCCTTCCAGCCCTAACTGATTCTATGATCATTACTGCAAATAGAGTTTAAAAATACATATTCAAATAAACAGGATATCTTCTGTAGTCAACTGGAGGGGAATTTTGAATGATGCTACTATGCCAAGGTCAGGAGGAGGTCAGGAAGTCTGACTGTACAACCTGAGGTTGACCTTTTAATCTCCAACCTGTTACTTTTAATTTCTAATTTAATTGGTGTATTTACTTTGAAAGTCTGAGAAAACAGATTTGACATTTGAAATACAATTAGTGGATAAATGAATGCATCATATTTTTTTAATATATATAGCTTACAGTTTAAATCTCTGCTTGAAATGCAGACTTCATTTCATCTTGTCATCACAATTAGTGTTTATACAATGAAAAATGAAAAGCTGTTGGCACTTAAACTCTTCTTCCCCTCTGCTATTAGCAACACCAAAGAAAATTAGAAAAGGAGAAAGATGTTTGTTTTTAAAAAGCCTGACTCTTACTAAGCTCCATGCATTGATTATTTTTCTGTCCTTCATTTCACTTGAGTAAACAGGTTGGGTTATTTTCTTCTTAATTCACAATACCATGAAGGTTTCCGAGACAAGAGACTGTATATTTGTAATGCACTTGATCATAGAATCAACCAGGTTGGAAGAGACCTCCAAAATCATCCAGTCCAACCTAGCACCCAGCCCTATCCAGTCAACTAGACCATGGCACTAAGTGCCTCATCCAGGCTTTGCTTGAACACCTCCAGGGACTGTGACTCCACCACCTCCCTGGGCAGCCCATTCCAATGCCAATCACTCTCTGACAACAACTTCCTCCTAACATCCAGCCTATACTTCCCCGGCACAACTTGAGACTGTGTCCCCTTGTTCTGTTGCTGGTTGTCTGCAGAAGAGACCAACCCCACCTGGCTACAGCCTCCCTTCAGGTAGTTGTAGACAGCAATGAGGTCACCCCTGAGCCTCCTCTTCTCCAGGCTAAACAACCCCAGCTCCCTCAGCCTCTCCTCACAGGGCTGTGTTCCAGGCCCCTCACCAGCTTTGTTGCCCTTCTCTGGACATGTTCCAGCACCTCAACATCTCTCTTGAATTGAGGGGCCCAGAACTGAACACAGCACTCAAGGTGTGATTTTTTTTTTTTCTGCTCATTAGATTAACTAGGAGATATTTTTCACATTCACTGTTCTTAGTACTTATCTTTTACATGCTTTAATAGCAATGAATGCTGAATGTTCTGCCCTTTTGCTGAAGTGGATTTTTCAGGGTTCTTGTTAGTGTCAAAATATGAAATTTTCACTCATGGCAAAATTCTGCAGTCTGGGCACTGTAACTAATGAACAAGTGTCATTTTCAGATATTCCTAGGAAACAATAGAAGTTGAAAATCTTTGGCTAGGACTTGATAAATATCATTTCTAGTATGTAACACCCATAGCAACATCTGTTATGACTTGGTGGTGTTGTGCAACAATTTGTCTATTTTATCTTGGACTCACTATTTACTCTGTGGATATAGCAGATAGCTGGAAACTTCCATGCGAGGAAGTAAGCACAGAAGAAAAGTATCACAAGACATTTCAACCTCTGCAGATACACAAGACTTGTCAAATGACAATGGCAAGTCTGTTAGCTTGTATGACTATCTCCCGTTCAATCTTCTCCATCTGCAAAACTTAGTCTGACAAGAAAGTCAACAATGAAGACCAACAAATGACATCAAATACTGAATGGGAGAGACTGTCAGAAAAGGGGATGGTTGTTTGAAAGACTCACAGTGAAGGACATTCTGTGGTACCCAGAGAAAATTGTGCTGTAGTTGTGGCAGAAGATAACAGATCTCTGAATAAGAAAGTGGCTACATTTAAACCTTTTTATTTCCCTTTTTTTCATTTCTCTTGTAAAATAAAATTTTGGTTGCACTAGGTTACTCCTCTGGACTGCTGCTGTCTGAGTAAGCATGGCTGGTCCATGGAGTGTCCTAGCCCAAGGCTCAGTTCAACTCTAAAAACCAGGTGGAAGCAGGGGATAATCTTACATAAAGCATCCTCCATGAAGCCTTAGACATGTGGATGACTACTTAGAGTGGTCAGAAGGTCTAAGTAAGCCAGTAACACAGATAACTTTGCGTGGTGTAAGTGTCCTCTTTTCTTCCCTTCTGATACAGTATTTGCTTACAGGAACTGTGACTTCATAATCTTCTCATACTAATTTCTGTGAAAATAAGCAATATGTTCTTTAACCCAAAACATTTCTAATCCTCTTATACAAAAGGACCCATTTTGATGAACTGCCAGCAGTTCTACTGCAGAGATTTGGTGGCCTTACAGACCTCTCTGGGGGTGACAGCCTTGTCTTAGTTTTGTTCTCCTGTAGCTAATTGCAAAGAAATGGACCACGTCTGGTAATGTTGCTATATCAGAAGGCTTAAATGTCTCAAAAGCTCTGGGGCATATAAAGAAAGTAATTAGATACTAGTTTTTATTATCTTGTATGCTGGGGTGTCACTAGATTTTTACTGCTAAAGTTACAAATTCTTAAACCATTTCAATGCAGTTGGCTCAAACACTCAATTTTGTCAACCAAGTTTTCATGTAATTCTCCTGGACAGAAATTTTAGAGTCATGCTGTTATAACCTGGCATAGTCTGGAATGGTGTCCAGCATAACCATGAAGAGACTCTGTGCAAGCAGCACGGCATAAACGTGGATGTCTAAACCAGATGTGTGTTACATGCTGCAAATGCAACAAAGCTCTCACGGTGTCAGCATAGCTAAGCCCAACTTAAATGGCCCCTCAGGCAACCAGCAAAGAGTTACCTTACTGATGTGGCCTTCTACTGAAAGCACAGCAGAACTATGCTGAGTACATTTCTGATAATTTAAAATTACCTTCTAAATGTGGAGCTTGCCCTGGAGAATTTCTACACATTCCACAGCACTTAGCTTCTAATAACATACTTTTTTTTTTAATAGCAGTTGCTACTGCCTCTAGTCTTTAGCCCTTCTTAGCCAGCCACCTCAAGAGTAGGAGATTGCATTTTGCTCTCGCCCCATTTTCCAGACCTGTGCTTTCACGTCCCAATTTCTTGGCATTCCATCTGGTTCACAACAGGCATTTCCCAAAAGGTGAACTTAAGTTGCTCGTTGGGACGGAGAAGCAATCATCCTTCTGAGATGCAGGGCAGAAGACTCAATGCACCTCTTTAGGCACTGAGCCCGAAATAATAAAGCACAAGGATGGAGTGGCAGGGTGTGAGCTTGCTCCTGAATGATCTTGCTCCTCTGTCTTCAATTTCTCACTTTCACTGGGTGCTGATGTTACACAGTGTAGAGGCTCTGAACTGTATCACAAGAGTTTGTGCACTGGTAATGGTCTAGATCAAGAAGTATAAATGGGGGCTATTTTCTAGACAGGTAAGTGGGTGTTTATTAGGAAGGAAGGGAAGGAAAGAAAGGAATAATGATATCCACTCAGGTCTATATCCCATGGTGACTTTTGTGTTCATTGTGGGGATTTGACTGAAAATTGGAGGCACCTGTTATTCTTTTTTGTTTGTTTGGCTTGCCTTAGCTTTTTAGTAGTCTGGAAACAGATAGTTCTTAACCAATATACATACATTAAAAAAATCAAACACACACACATACACACATACATACAAAATCTCATTCACACCTCATGACTATCTCAAAGCATGCATAGTGTGAGAGTATTGACTCATAGAATGGTCTGGGTTAGAAGGGACCTCCAAAGATCATCTGGTCCCAACCCCTTGTGCTAGTAAGCAGGGGCATCCTCAACTAGATCAGGATGTCGAGAGCTGTGGCCAGCCTCACTTGGAATATCTTCAGGGATGGAGCCTCAACCACCTCCCTGGGCAACCCATTCCAGTGTAGAAAATTCTGTGTTGAAAATTTTGCCAGCTTGATATTGCAGAAGGCATTAATAGCTGCAACCTGTATTCCAAATGGCTGGATTCTGTGTGGTGATCAGAGCTGTGCTGTAGGCAGCTCCTTTGAGGAAAAAGAAGAAAATTGTGCTTTTTTTCTCAGGCCACACATGGAGTAATCAACACTTAGAGCAAACTGTACTTATCTCTTGGAACTCCTAAGCCTTTTCCTCAAGCCCGTCTACGTGGGAGTGCCCTTTTCATTTGCTAATAGCATCATTTTGCAGAAGATACTCAACTGTTTGGTAAAAACCCTCACACATATTCTGGTTTTGTATTTTAGATGCAAGCTTGCTAATGTAAATGTCATAAGTTTGTTGTCTAGCATTTCAGTCAGAGGTGCTGTGGGCTTCTTGTAATGATCCTGACTGTCACACTGACTCATCCTGTTCTGCTAATTCTGCTTTGCCTACACTAAAAGTAGGATGCTAGTGATATCCCATGTCCTCAGGCCAGCAAAATTATAAAATGAAGTACCAATAAAAAATATGCAGCCATAGGAAAGTGAGGGAAGTGTGGAAAAGGGGACCTATATGATACCAAGGCAAAACAGAAATCACAGTTTAAATGAGGAAATAAAGGAAAGGAAGAATTCTTCTGCAAATCGCCATATCAGGGCTCCTATTTGCACAGTGATCCCTTCTGACTTGTTTTTCTGCTGCATCTTCCTTCATACAATTTCTTATCTTTCAGCATGAAAGGTAATGTTTTCCCTCTGTCATAACTGGCTGGTGGTTCTGGGTCTTAAGAGCTGATTTGTAATCTAGGAATCCTGAAAGATACCAACCATCCTTCTGCTTCATTTGCCACGGGAGAGAAAATGACCTGTCACCTCACAGGCCCAAGCTCCATATTTTTATCACAGACTGATTCTGTCCTGTGAACAATATTTCTTTTGTTTATTTCTGCATGTGGTCACAGAATATGTGGGAGTGGGAAAGGCAGTGCTCACTTTTCCCTTTTTTTGTTCCTCTAAGAGGAGCTGATGTGGTTGAAGAGACAGTAGAGTCCCATCAGTATGCCCTTCTTTCCTCCTTATTTCTCTCCTGTTTTTCTTGGCCAGCTTGTAGCAGAATACTGCATGTTGGTGTCATTTTTTGCATCTTTAAATCTGAACTCTGTGGATAATGCTGCAATTCAATTTGCAGCCCAGCCTGTATTTAGGACTGGCCTATCCTGTCAGAGCAATTTATTTATCCTGTTGCTTACTAAATCATTTCCATACATGGGAGAGAGCAGACATGGCTGCCAGCAGAGCTTGAACAGTGGCTTCGTTCCTCGGAATGCAATCAGGAGTGTGCCACGGTGGTGTCATCTTTGGCAGTGTTGGAGAGAAAAAGCAGAGCTTACAACTGGTCTGAATAGCAAAAAAATCGTGTTCACAAAGAATGATATTTTGACCTTGTTAGCACATAAAATTTCTATCAACAGACTTTATGATTCCATTTTAAACTTACTTTTATTCATGGGATAAATGACCATATCGAATTAGTTATCTGTCCTTGCTTTTCTACTTATCTATCCTCTTCTTTTCATTGCCACCATTATTCATGTCTTATGTCTTTGTCCCCAATTTATCTGTTTCTGTAACACATGTCTCTGGGCTTCTTTTCATCACAATTTTTTCATGGAGCTCTTTTCCTGACCTGCCTCATGAACTTGCTAATTCTTCGTTCCTGTCTTTTATGAGGACTTATTTCTGCTCTGAGCTGTCTCAAAAGTTACTCTAAAAAAATCAGTTATTCTAATTATCTCTACATAAACAATTTTATTTCATCCCATCTGCCATCCACATCAATTTTCATTGATTATTGCATTGTGTTCCTGACACCAGTCCTGTTCTTATTGTTTTGTTACCTCTTTATTACACCATTTCTGGAGTTGGGAAGTGCTTTTGGACAGAGATTGTGTCATTATTTCTTCTGAAACAGTGCAAACTGCTGGGCTGTCTGATCATTGGTATCTTCCTGATAGTTGAATAGCTTGTCCTTTTTTTTTATCTGTCCAATAATTCACTTAACTTTGAAAGTGTTCATACTGGATAGAAAGTCTTAGTCTTTTTTCAGGCAAGATGCTATTAAAATTTAATTTGAAACCTCCCAAATCTATCTGAACAGAGATTGCAGACCAGTCCCAGGGTTTGTGACACTGTTGAACTCTGGGGTAGCAAATTCTGAAAACTCATCTAAAGAGTTTCAGATAACTGCTTTGAAGAGGAAGCAAAGGAACTGACACCAAAATGAGTTTCTGTGAAGGCAGGCAGACGCCTGAATTTCCTTCTCCACAGTAGCGATCTGTGATGAGTGATAAATGCAAAATAGTTTAACTTCTTTCATGGGAAGACTGAAATGATCCTAGTGGCTGGGTTCACTGTTGGAAAAACAAATTAGTTCTCTGTTCAGCTAGATGAAGCTGTTTCACTGGGCTTGCTATTTCACTTGGACTTGAGTGATTTTGCGGAGCATCTAACGTGCAGTAAAAAGTCACACCCTGTTTCCGCCGCACAGTGGCATGTTTGTGTGTCCATGGTAGGGTTGCACATTATAAAACAGAGATTTTACTATCACAAACAAGTTTCCAGAGGCCACTAGCAGTGTCACTTTACTGTGACTGTTCACATTTTGCTCCCAGTTGGGGGAATTGTGAAAAATGATGACTCTCATTGCTAAAAACTCTGCAAACTCCTATCAGAATATGCTGTAGGAGCAGCAGCAGGACACAGGTTTTCAGATAGGCTTGGTGGGTAGATGCTGTTGATCCACAAGATGGCATGTTAAAACTGTGCTTTATTTATAGCATCAGAGAAGCAGGATCTAAACACTGTTGTATTGGTGTGAACTGGGGCTAAAAGCTCTGTCTTTTGGGGGGAAAAGAAATTAAAAAAAGAAACAACTATTTCAGTTTGGCACTAGGAGCCTTTTGAAATGTGCTCTTCATATATTTGCAGTGTGGAATTTGAGTGTCACAGGGATAGAGTAAGGAAAAGCCATTTTCTCTCTTACCACTAGAAGTAACTTGGTTTCTTTTTCACTCAGCATTGTGTTGGGTTTCCACTCCAAATATGTCAGTGGGTGGACACTCATTTGCTGCAATTCATCCACTGCTGCCTCCTATTTTCAGGAATTTAGAGGGGAATTCATAGAAACCAAATGCATATTGACCAAATGTTCCTGTGGGTTGGGCACTAATAATTGAAATTATTTTAACTTAAGCCATTTAAGATTTTAAATGTACTGGGAGAGAATTAAAGCCCACAATTTGATGTTATATAATGTGCAATTTATAATAAGTTCTAATTGTAGTGCCTGCAAGTTTGCACTGCATTAAAGCTAAAACTGTTGCCTGAAAGCTTGTACTGTAGTAAAACTAAAATACAGTGCAAGCCTGCAGGCAACAGTTAAAACTAGAACTACTGCCTCAAGTTTGCATGCACTGTATTAAAATTGACATTTTGTTGCCTGCAAGCTTGCTTTGTATTAAACTTGAAACTTTTGGAGCTTTTTTAGCTCCTTTTTACCTTTTATGCTGTTTACAATTTGCATTTACTTCATTTTGGACAATAGAAGATAAATTAGTTTGGTTTTTGGCCTCTATGCACTTAGCCATTTAGTGTATTTGGATGACAGACTGTGCAGAGAATGTTAAAAGTCAAAGATCCTCTTCATTTAAATGGAACAAAATAATGATAATGTCTATAAATATTTAGTTTCATAACATTTTTCACTCTCTTCTTTTGTTGAATAAGCCCTGATGTTCCACTCACCTAATTTCAAGTGGATTTAAAGAAGTTATTGGGGTTTTCATTAAGAAAATTTCTGGAATGTACTGAAAAATACAAAAAAGGCTGTTGCTGACTTCACATCATGGGTGTCACATCAGGCAGTCAGCTATTAATCTTCCACTAAATTCACAGTTTTGGCTGCACATGGATCTCTGAATATGAATAAGACCAAATCCATCATTAATAATGTTCCCGTTAAGTATGTACAAGTTCACCCATTCTAATGGGCCAGAACAGTCCTCGCTATCAATACTATCTGAGGGATGAGGTGATAGAAAGCAGCCCTGTGGAAAAGGACTTGGGGGGGCTGATGGGCCGAGGAGCTGGACATGAGCAGACAGTGTGAGCTTGCAGCCCAGAAGGTAAATCACATCCTGGCCGGCATCAAAAGGTGCGTTGCCAGCAGATGGAGTAGGAGGGTATTCTGCCACTTTGCTCTACTCTGGTGAGATCTTACCTTGAGTACTGTGTCCAGGTCTGGAGTCCTCAATATAGGAAGAACATGAACCTGATGGAGCAGGTCCAGAGGAGGGCCACAAAAGTGTTCAGGAGGTTGAACAGGCTGGGGGAGCTGGGCTTGTTCAGCCCGGAGAAGCGAAGGCTCTGGAGAGATCTGACAGCAGTGTTCTAGTATGTGAAGGAGGCTTACAAGGAGGATGGAGAGACTATTTACAAAGGCCTGCAGTGACAGGACAAGGTTTCAAACTAGAGAAGAGTAGATTTAAGTTAGATGTTAGGAACAGATTCTTTACCATGAGGGTGGTGGAACACTGGAACAGGTTGCCCAGGGAGGTGGTTGAGGCCCCATCCCTGGAGACATTGAAGGTGAAGCTGGACAGGACTCTAAGCAAGCTAATCTACTTCAGGATGTCCCTGCTGACTGCAGAGAGGGTTAGACTGCATGAGCTTTGGAGGTCCCTTCCAGTCCAGACCATTCTATGATTATATAATAATTACTATTCTGTTCAGAATTTTCTCATTAACTCTGTAGTATTCCCATCCTGAAAAATATTGAGTGTATTTGAGAAGTCTTTTCTGAGGAGAAGAGGAATGATCTCATCTAACTTTTTACCACTTTTCTACAAACTTTCATCCAAACTTCCCCTCCACACTGGAACATAAAATCTAAATACAAAGGGCTGTTTATTTCCAGGCCCTGATAATGGCTCTTTTTTCAGTTATCTCATAATTGAAATGTCTCACATTCATCTTTTTTTTTTTCCCCAGTGGTTGCTCTCTCCCTGCAGTTATCAAGAGAGAGCTAATTGGTAGCAGCAGCATTCTTGTTTCAGCAAAAGGCATCACCTTTCCCAGCCATTCCACTTACGTAAGCGTTTCATACATGTGCCAGAATCATTTCTCATCTTCTGAGTGAGCACAAGGGATCAGATTTGTCTTGGGTTACAGTTAGCAGCCAGCTCACCTGAATGAATTGAGAAAAAACTGGTCTTGCTGCAGCTCGTTTTCCGTCATCTGCTGTGCTTCATCCCAAGAGAACATTTTGCAGCCTAGCACTGAGCTGTTCAAAACAGGTTTGTTACCTGGCTCCCTGGCTTGCAGAGCCCTTCTAGCGCTTCTGCTCTTGGATAATGAGGTTTTGCCTGTGCTTGTAGTCAGGAGGGGAAAGCAAGCATGGGAAGATACTTCAATAGTGACCTTCCAGTACCTGAAAGGGGCTTACAAGAAAGCTGGGAAGGGACTTTTTACAAGGGCTTGCAGTGAGGGAGAGGGAATGGATAGAAGCTTGAGGAGGGCAGTTTTAGACTGGAGATTAGGAAGAAATTCTTTACAGTGAGGTTGATGAGATACTAGGGATACTAGGCAGCATGGATGCTCCCTCCCTGGAGAGGTGTTCAAGGCCAGGCTGTAGAAGGCCTTGAGGTGCCTCTGCCCATGGCCCATGGCAGGGAGATTTGAACTAGAAAGGTCCTCTCCAAGCCAAACCATTCTGTGTATCTGTGAATGTGTTTTTTGTCAAGTGATCTATGTCTTCTTAAAACTTAAAATAAATCCATGGGAGGTCCTGTTCTGACCAAATCTTTTCCAGCACAAGGAGTTTTTGTAAGGAATTTTTATCTGGCTTGCAAGACATGAGCAGTATTTCCAAGAAATATTTGTATTGCTGGCTATGAATGTAGCATAAACTATGAAGTGTTAATTCCTTTTTTGGGGTGAGATCTTTGAATCCATGTGATTATATGATGATATTTTCAATTTAGAGGAGTTTTCTACAAGTTATAAAATCTGCAGGGGTTTCATACTTGTGTTTTTACAATGTAATTTGAGGTTTCTAAATCTACCTTGTACAGTTAGTTTCTAAATCATCCTAAAAAAAAAAAGAATATTTGTTTTCCAAGCCTTAGGCAAAGTAGAGCTGTATGAGAACTCACCATCCTAAGGATAACCAGAGGCTATATGCTGGTACAAGGTTTCTGATCATATACCTGTTACCTATTTCTAGGTACCATATTGTGCTGAAAATGCCTATAAACTTTATTACAGAGTAGGGATTCATTAATTTATAAATTAAGGCCCCCATCAGACTTGAACTCTTACACAAACAGAAGATAATTACGTTGCTGATCTCTTTAAAATGTGGGTATAACGATATCCAGTGTTCCCAGGTCAGGAATTTTTCAGTGCAGCTATTCTAAATGGGTACTATTGCTCACGTAAAACCTCCCCTTTGAGAATGAATTGCCAGATTTGAATATGAAACAACCTCTTACTCTTCTGTAAGGGCAGGAAATATGCATAGTTTGCTAGGTTTATTTTTTTTTTAATAGGTGAAGTAGAAGTCTTTGGGTTGAACTTCCCCCACTGTTGCTTTAACTGTAAAAACAGCTGAAAGGTTTCATCCAGCCTTCTGAAGGAGAGAACTTCTTTGTAGTCTCATTGTATTTTTCAGCAGTTCTTAGTATATTACTGAGAGAATTTGTGATCTACCTTCACTTCCATTTGTTTTGTTTTTTCTTTCTCAAATGCATCAGTTATTGCAAGTCACTATGGTAAAGGACGGAGCTTAGACTTCTCCGAATGTCTTCCTCTTTCAGTTGCTCATCTGTTTCCTTGATGTGGTTTGCATAAAATTAGGGCTCCACACAGCAAATCAGTTATGCCAATACAAGGGGAAATTTAGTTTGTTTGATGTTATTAATGTCTGTCTTTCATAGGGAGCATAATCTTTTCTTCTCTTTCACATTTGGGTATTGACACTGATAATAAACAGATTAGCCTGTTGTGGAAACAAGGGTTGGGATTTGTGACACTGTTGTGGCATAAAACCTGTCAAAAAGCAAATGTCAGTTCTCACCAAGGCAGTGTAACAATTCTGTACTTGGAAAAGCTTTCATTATTAATCTGTGTACTTTACCTAAGCAGAGGTTAGGACCCATTTCCATGATAGAGCATTATAAATCCTCTCTGTCTCTGATAAAGAATCATAGAATAGTCTGGGTTGGAAGGGACCTCCAAAGGTGTGCTAGTTTGAAACTAGCTAGAATGTTTTGGTGAGAAGGATTAGATCACAGTCTATGAAAGAGAAACAATGGTGATGTCTACTTCACTCATAGGCTTGCTGAGATGGATAAGAACAAGACTAAAAACATAGATTAGGGAGTTCGAGCACAGCCTGAGCTCTGAGCTGCATTTCTCTCTAACCTCACCCTCCATCTCTCTGATTAATCCACCTGCTTCCTAACCCCCCTGGCCGATCCTCCATTCTTCCTTGGGGCACAAGGCAGCGTCTGGGGTAAGGGTGGGAGAAGGTGGAAGGGCAGTTGGGAGCCCCTCCTGGAGACTCAGTGTGATGGTTTGGGGGTTACCCCGCCCCCCCACACTTTTGAATTTGCCCCAGCTAACCCAGACGGACCCTGGGAATATAGATGAAGCAATTTATTTACAGCTAGCAGAATTTACAAGCAGCTATTTACAATATATACAGTTATATACAATTGTATACAGAAATATACAAAGGATAAACAATACAAAAGCACAACTCCCCTCACAGAAACCTGAGTCCCCAGGAGGGGCTCTCAAACCACCCCAACACCTCCCCCCGGCCCTCTCAACCTTACCCCAGTTCTCAGGAAGAAGAGAGGTGCAGCCAAGAGGTTAGGGAGCAAGGTTAGTAGGAGCAGGGTTAATGAGATGTGACTAGGTCTAAGGCAAAAGCAAGAGTGAGAAACAAAATGGAGAAAAAGTCTTTCTTCTTCCCAGAGTTCTCAGCGAGACTGTGAGAGAAGTTGACATCAATTGTTTTTCATCTCACTGCCTGTTATCTAGTTCTGTTACCAAAACATTCCAGCTTGCTTCAAACTAGCACAATCCACCCCTGTCTACTTCGCTCAGAGCATCGCTGAGAATTATCCAATCTAATCTAAACCAATATTTACACTAAAACAATATATACAAGTTCAGTTCACACTTCAATCAGATGTAGGTGATTCAAAAGCTCAGAACAGGGACTCCCAGGTGATGTTGGGTTCGTGCTCACGTGCTGTAGATTCTATTGTAGATTCTCTCAGTGTTGGGCGCCGATGTTACCTAGAACAGAAAACTCCTAACAGCTTGAATTTAAACTCTCTCAGCTAGGGTTAAATTTCTCTGTGGAATACACTGGATTTCACCATTCTCCTGCATTACCCAGTAGGTATGACCAGGACCTTCAGCAGAAACCACCCCTCGGACAGGTTTCCCTTCGCCCGAAGGAGAAAATACCCAAACAGTTTTCCCTAACAGATTCTTCTCACGTACAACAGGAACTTTATCACCATCTACTGTTTGGACCAAATCTGATTGTGCAGGTCCTGCTCTATTTACTGAACCTCTACTATTTACCAACCAGGTAGCTTGTGCTACATGTTTGTCCCAGTTTTTTAGAGTTCCACCCCCCATGGCTTTGAGGGTGGTTTTCAGCAAACCATTGTAGCGTTCAATCTTCCCTGAAGCTGGTGCATAGTAGGGTATGTGATAGATCCATTCAATACCATGCTCTTTGGCCCAGTTTTTCACAAGATTATTCTTGAAATGAGTACCATTGTCTGACTCAATTCTCTCTGGAGTTCCATGTCTCCACAAGATTTGTCTCTCCAAACCAACAATGGTGTTACGTGCAGTAGCATGTGGAACTGGATAGGTTTCCAACCATCCGGTGCTGGCTTCTACCATCGTTAGCACATACTGCTTGCCAGAACGAGATCGAGGTAAAGTGATGTAGTCAATCTGCCAGGCTTCTCCATACTTGTACTTTGACCATCTCTCACCATACCATAAGGGCTTGATTCGCTTAGCCTGCTTAATAGCAGCACAAATGTCACAGTCATAGATGACTTGGGTGATAGCGTCCATGGACAAGTCAATTGACCTATCACGAGCCCATCGGTATGTTCCATCTCTGCCTTGATGTCCAGATGAGTCATGGGCCCACCGAGCTAAGAACAGTTCACCTCGGTGTTTCCAATCAAGGTCAATGTCAAGTTCAGAGTTGGTATCAACTTGGGCAATCTTAGCAGCTTGGTCTGCCTTCTGGTTGTGTTGATGTTCCTCAGTCGCTCTGCTCTTGGGCATGTGTGCGTCTACGTGCCGCACCTTCACTGGAGTTCTCTCCAGCCGTGCATCAATGTCCTGCCATAGATCAGCACACCAAATAGGCTTTCCTTTCCTCTGCCAACCATTCTTCTTCCAGTCCTTCAGCCAACCCCATAGAGCATTGGCTACCATCCACGAGTCGGTGTAGAGGTAAAGGATAGGCCAATTCTCACGTTCAGCCACATCAAGAGCAAGTTGAACAGCTTTTACCTCAGCGAACTGACTGGATTCTCCTTCGCCATCTTTCGTTTCGGTAACTCTCCTGGTTGGATTCCAAACCGCTGACTTCCATATTCGCTTGTTCCCAACAAGACGACAGGAACCATCTGTGAACAAAGCATAGTTCTTTTCCTGATCAGAGAGATCACCATAGGGAGGAGCTTCCTCAGCACGAGTTATTTTCTCCTCTGGAGGTTTGGAACAGTCTGTGCCTTCCGGCCAGTTGGTGATCACCTCCACCAGACCAGGTCGGTCAAGATTACCCATTCGTGCTCGTTGGGTTATCAAAGCCATCCATTTAGACCAGGTTGCATCTGTGGCATGATGCGGTGATGAACCTTTGCCCTTGAACATCCAGTTAAGAACTGGCAGTCTAGGAGCTAAAAGCAATTGTGACTCAGTTCCAATCACTTCAGAAGCTGCTTTCACTCCCTCATAGGCTGCTAGAATCTCTTTCTCAGTTGCAGTGTAATTTGTCTCTGAACCTCTGTAACAACGTCCCCAGAAACCAAGTGGACGACCACGTGTCTCATTTGGAGCTCTCTGCCAGAGACTCCAAGTTGGACCATTGTCACTGGCAGCCGTGTACAGAATGTTTTTAATGTCCGGACCAGATCTCACAGGTCCCAAACCCACTGCATGGACTACTTCTCGCTTAATTTGATCAAAGGCTGCTTGTTGTTCAGGTCCCCACTCGAAATCGTTTCTCTTACGAGTCACATCATGCAGAGGTTTGACAATCTGACTGAAACCAGGAATGTGTAGTCTCCAAAATCCCACCACACCAAGAAAAGAAAGTGTGTCCTTCTTACTGGTGGGAACTGCCATGGTAGAGACTTTGTTAATCACATCCTGAGGAATGTAACGGCGACCATCCTGCCACCGCACTCCCAGAAACTGAATTTCTCTGGCAGGTCCTTTGACCTTGTCTCTCTTAATGGCAAAACCTACTTGCAACAGAATGTCAATGATTTTGTTACCTTTCTCGAAGACTTCCTCAGCAGTTTGGCCCCACACAATGATGTCGTCGATGTACTGGATGTGCTCTGGAGCTTTACCTTTCTCCAGTGCATTGTGGATGACTGAGTGACAGATGGTTGAGCTGTGTTTCCACCCCTGAGGCAAACGATTGAACTGGTACTGGATTCCTCTCCAGGTGAATGCAAACTGAGGCCTGCACTCCTTTGCTATGGGAATAGAGAAGAAAGCATTAGCAATGTCTATGGTTGCATACCATTTAGCCTCCTTCGATTCCAACTCATACTGGAGTTCCAGCATGTCCGGCACAGCTGCACTCATGGGTGGCGTCACCTCGTTGAGGGCACGAAAGTCAACTGTCAGTCTCCAGTCACCCGTAGGTTTGCGCACAGGCCAGATGGGACTGTTGAAAGGTGAATGAGCTTTCTCGATGACAGCCTGACTCTCCAGTTGACGAATCAGCTGATGAATGGGCAACAAAGAGTCACGGTTAGTTCTGTACTGCCTATGATGAACAGTTTGAGTTGCAATTGGCACTTCCAGATCCTCTATGTCATGATGTCCCACAACTGCAGATTCATCAGAAAGTTCAGGTCTAACAGACAATTTCAATTTATCATCCTCAATCTCTACAGATGCTATACCAAAAGCCCATTTATGACCCTTAGGATCTTTGAAACAACCTTGTCTCAAAAAGTCAATTCCCAAAATGCAAGGCGCATCAGGACCAGTTACAATAGTATGTGTCTTCCACTCTTTACCAGTTAAACTGATCTCAGCCTGCAACTTAGTTAACTCTTGAGATCCACCAGTGATTCCAAAGATAGATATGGACTCTGTCCCTTTGCAATTAGATGGCAATAAAGTACACTGAGCACCTGTGTCAACTAAAGCCCTGTATTTCCGAACTCTTGAACTGCCAGGCCACCTAATGAATACATTCCAATAGATTCGGTTCTCTCCACTATCCCTTTCCTCCTCCTGGCTGGAGGCAGGGCACCCCTAATGCTGAACATGGCATGTGGGGTGTACACAATGATTGGTGTTGTTGTGAGAGGAACTGCAACTGTTGGAACAATTGCAGTTGCTCTCGGGAGCTGAAGAAGTGACAGCTACTTTCCTGGCATTATTGCCTCTGTTTCTGCCACTCTGCAGATCCCTGACCCTCTTTGAAAGAGCTGAAGTAGGTTTACCATCCCATTTGTTCATGTTCTCACCATATGTGTCACGCAGAAGTATCCACAGTGACGCACGTGATTGCTGCTGTCTGGGTGGAATTTGTCTCCTCCTGGGCTGGAATTGCCTTGCAGGAGGTGGGCGTCTGTTCCTGATGGCAGAAACATTCACCCATTCAGATGATGCAGGAACGGTATCTTTTACCAGATTGGTAATGTTTTTGAGATCCTCCTTCAGTTCTTTCATGCTCTCCTTAATGCCATCTCTAATACCATCTTTAAGCTCTGTAGTCATAGTCTTTATGGCACAGATTATACCAGAATGTGACAAGCTATCCTCTATCTGCCTGAGCTGATCAGTGAATTCACCAACAGTGAAAGATCTTCCATTATCACTCCTTGCTAGGAATTTACTGGCCAAGATGTTAGCATAGGATGAAGGAGCAAGCTTAATAAGCTTCTTCATGAGACCTGTTCCCAAAGGAATATCATCGGGCTCATGAGTACCATGATCTCCATAAAGCACTTCCTTCACAGCAAACTCCTTCAGAAGCTTAATTCCCTGCTCAACAGTGTTCCACTTCTTGGCAGCCCATGGCAAATCATCTCGGGAAGGATATCTCATAGCCACAGCCAACAGAAGGCGTGTCCACAAGCTAACCCTACCAAGAGGACTTGCCAGGTGTTTGTCCACTCCACTCTCCTTAGTGAGTGGTCCCAGCTGCTTGGCAGACTTGTCTCCTACCTGCAGAGCATTAGCACCAATGCCACGGCATCTCACTAGCCAGCTTAGGATTGGCTCACCTGATTCCCTTGTGTATTCCTTCCTAACTTCCCTGACCTCTCTGAGTGGATCCTTGGAGCCTTGGATGTCATCTTCCTCCTCTTCTTCCTGTTGTTCTGGTGGTGCCGGGCCTAAGACAATCTTCCTCATAGCATTCCTAAACTCATGGGAACCATCCTCTCTCTTGGCAGCTAACCTCACAGCACTCCTCTCACTTGAGTATTGTTGTCTCAGCACATCTACAAGGTCTCGTAGACTAACTGCCTCCTCTTCCTCCTCTTGCTGCTGATCACCAGATGTCCCCTGTCTTACATCCTCCTGTGAACCACTCTTTGTCTTAGCTTTTGCCTTAGCAGGTGCCAGAAGGGCCTGAGCAGCAACAGACTTGGATGTGTCTGCTGGAGGATTTGAATCTTTAGGAGTCTGACTTGGAGGGTTTGAATCCTTAGGAGTCTGACCTGGAGCATTTGAATTATTGGAGGTCTGACTTGGAGCATTTGTATCCTTAGGGGTCTGACCTGGAGCTTGTGAGTTCAAATCTGCCTTGCTTTTAACAGGAGGATTTTGGTTCTGGTCTGCTGGCTGGGGGTTTGAATTGGCTGAGCTGGTGTCATTAGGATTTGGACTGACTGGGCTAGCGTTACCAGCACTAGTAGTATTATTAACATTAGTGGGATTATTTGCCTGTCCTCCTGGGATGCCTGCCAACCCTGACTTGTTTTCATTTTTGCTAGGAACATTCTGATTTTGGGTCCCTGCCTGTGCTCCTGAGGCTCCTGCTGAACTCTGCGGCTTGTTTTGGTTATCCTTATCATTGTTTACGTTAGTGGCGGGAACACTGGCTGTGTTCCCAGAACCTACAGAGGAGGGTGGAGAGGCTGGCAAGGGGGAAGCCGATAACTGTGTTCCCTTGTTTTGCTGTGAAAGAGACTGCTTCTGAGACACAGAATTTTCCCTAGCTCTTACAGAAGCTGGTTTTGAATTTTTCACCAATAATGCCAAAATTAATATGAATATCAAAATCATGAGGCAAATATTAAAAATTGTGAGAAGAAAAACAGTTTTACAAGAGCATGTGCCTATGCAAACAGTTGGAATTCCTGTCTTAGGCTGAATAACTCTCATTAGAGCCATATTTAAAGCAGAATTTCCATTGATTGTCACATTATTGACCAGAGCTCCTGTAATGTCCTTGGTAATATTCTCAGAGATATTAAAACCAGCATAACCAAGAATAAAATCACCCCAGCTCCAGAACATATCTGAAACCTTAGCTTTAGCCTTATTATAAGCCAGATCAATGAAATAAGCAACAATTTGACCTTTTAACCAACTAAATGCCAAGAAAACAAAACCAGACCAGAGCAATGCACCAACCAAATACAATAGCTGCTTGATTAGCTTCATCTTAATTCCCAGAGTTAATTTCCACTCACTCCAAAATATCTAGCCCCACGTTGGGAAAGCCAATTAAAAATGTGATGGTTTGGGGGTTACCCCGCCCCCCCACACTTTTGAATTTGCCCCAGCTAACCCAGACGGACCCTGGGAATATAGATGAAGCAATTTATTTACAGCTAGCAGAATTTACAAGCAGCTATTTACAATATATACAGTTATATACAATTGTATACAGAAATATACAAAGGATAAACAATACAAAAGCACAACTCCCCTCACAGAAACCTGAGTCCCCAGGAGGGGCTCTCAAACCACCCCAACACCTCCCCCCGGCCCTCTCAACCTTACCCCAGTTCTCAGGAAGAAGAGAGGTGCAGCCAAGAGGTTAGGGAGCAAGGTTAGTAGGAGCAGGGTTAATGAGATGTGACTAGGTCTAAGGCAAAAGCAAGAGTGAGAAACAAAATGGAGAAAAAGTCTTTCTTCTTCCCAGAGTTCTCAGCGAGACTGTGAGAGAAGTTGACATCAATTGTTTTTCATCTCACTGCCTGTTATCTAGTTCTGTTACCAAAACATTCCAGCTTGCTTCAAACTAGCACACTCAGGTTTCTGGGTGTTGTGTTTCTGTATTACCTTTTACCTTGTATATTTCTGTATGTAAAGGTATATACTGTAAATATCTGCTTGTATATTGTGCTAAGCTGTAAATATAAGCTTCATTCAATTTCCAGAGCCGGCTGAGTCTAGTCTGGGTGATTTCCAAAGGGGTGGGGGGTGTGAGGAATACCCAAACCACCACAAAAGGTAATCCAGTCCAACCCCCTCTGCAGTCATCAGGAACATCCTCAACTAGATCAGGTTGCCCAACCTGTTCCAGTGTTTCACCACTCTCATGGTAAAAAAATTGGTCCTAACACCCAATCTAAATCTACTCTTCTCTAGTTTGAAGCCATTGCCCTTTGTCCTGTCACTGCAGGCCTTTGTGGACAGTCTCTCTCCATCCATCTGTAGGCCCCCTTGAGGTACTGGCAGGACGCTATTAGTTCTCCACAGAGCCTCCTCTTTGCCAGAAAATATCATTAAATTCTAACAGTTACTGTTGCCTCCCATCCTCACTGGGGCAATATATAACCCTGTGGAGAACATGGAATTTGCCTTTTTTGACTCTCTCATCTGTAAAATAGTTGTACTGAGTTGCAGGTTAGCCAGTGTTGACTTCTCTTGCAGTTAGCAAGTTTACCTAGTCTGTAAATCAAAATAGTCATGGCAGTTCCTAAAAGCATTTAAATTTTTACCCACCAGTAAAGAGAAAATGCAGTAAATACATTTTAAAATCTTCTTTTAAAAAATCTTAGGTAGAAAAAGTAAGAAGTGGTAAATTCAATTATAAAATTTTAATTTGACTTCTTGATTCATAATTTATTACAGTCTGTTATGTAAGCAGAGAGTATGTTGATGTTGCTTGGTGTAGATAATGGTAGTAATCCCTGTCCTTTATAAATCAAGTGGAGAGTATCACTGTATGTAACAATATCTACATCACTATAGATTTTTAACTTGGATTTTAAAAGGAATTCAGTGGGAGCAACCTTTATGGAAGCAGTAACACTATAGGTGATGTAAAGGTATTGTGTACATAGTGTTCAGAAAGTACCACACACCTTAAGTGCAGTGCAGTAAAGGATCAGTTTTGGGCTCCCCAGTTCAAGAGAGGCAGGGATCTGCTGGATAGAGTCCAACAGAGAGCTATGGGAATGACTGCAGGACTTGAACAGCTCTCCTGTGAAGAAAGTCTGAGAGACCTGAGGCTGTTTAGTCTTGAGAAGAGAAGGCTGAGAGGGGATCTTATCAACATCTATAAATATCCAAGGGGTGTCAAGATGAAGGTGATGGTCTCCTTGGTGGTGTCCATTGATAGGACAGAGTACAGTGGGTACCAGCTGGAACACAGGAGGTTCCACCTCTACGCAGTGAGACACTTTTTTATGGTGGAGGTGACAGAGGACTGGAACAGGCTGCCCAGAGAGCTTGTGGAGTCTCCTCCTCTGGAGACTCAAAACCCACCTGGATGCATTCCTGTGTGGCCTGCCCTGGGTGATCTTGCTTCAGCTGGGAGATTGGACTCCAGTTATCTCCAGAGAACTCTTCCAACCCCTAATGTTCGGTGATTCTGTGCCTTTCTTTATCTTGTACTTGTGCTCTGACGTTGAACTAAATGATGATTTTGGTAAAAGCTGACCAAGTCTCATTGCTGACTGTCACACCTCTGTTTTTTCTCTGTTTCAGCTGAGACAATCCCAGTCGTACTGCACAGACACAGAATGCCTTCAGGAATGTGAGTAACTGTTAAGATCAGGGACATACAAGTGAAATAAGCAGTAGTGATGAAAATACAGCCTTGCTAGTTTTAAAAGTGCAGCCGTTTAATGTGTTAGGAACATGCTGCATGAAATCAAATACTGCAGCCCTAAAACTCTTATGCAAGATGATTTCTGAGAATCTGTAATGCAGGTGAACATTTGTACATAGAAGCAGTGGATGGATGCAGCAGCACTGAGCAGAATGGAAGTATTAATACACCAACATGACCACTGATCGTGCCTCAAGCATTCCTAAATCTTACTGTTAGCCTCCAGTTTTCCCCTGTGGTGGAAAGTTGAGGGGGGCTTTATTTGTCCTCTTTAAAGTCAGTCAGAGCAGCCTAACTGGTGAACTCTGGATATTGAGCACAAACACCACATGCACACGTTTTCAGCTGAGGCTGAGTGACACTGTCAGTGGTGTGAAGGAGAGGAAGTTCTCTGCCAGCTCTGGCTGAGGAGCTGACTCACACCCTGACTGCATTTCTGTTCAGCTTGGCAGTCATTGAAGCAAAGCACTGATGTGTGCACTGCCTTGAGACCTGCTTCGAAATGCATGCAAAAACTCTTCCAAATGGTGAGCATTACTGGGACAGTCAAATGTCACCAGCATCTGCAGGGAGTCATAGCTGTGCAGAGGTTGTGCGCTAATGTGAGCTTGCCCTGAGGCACTGTTTGCGCTCTTCATGGTCTAGAGGGAACGTGGCCAAATGCTTATAAGTAAAGATGGAGTGGATCTGTTTTTCCTGTATTGCTTTGCCAATTGACCATGTGAATTCACTCAATTAGCTGGCAGCAGGACTACTGTAATTCTCAGGAGGAGCAGGAAGCACCTGAGCACTGTTCCTGGAAGCAAGAGCTACTTGGTGCCTGCGTCTTCTACAGGTCTAGGCGCAGTGCCGTCAAAGTGTCCAGGACCTTGAAGAGAGGGCATGCCTTTCTTCACTTCCCAGTAAAACCTGTTTAGTGATGGGCAGCTAGCTTTGACTGGCACTGTGCCCTCCCAATGTGAAACAGCCCCAGGTTCATTGCCATGTTGGGCTGAGGAAGGGGGAAAGCCATGAGCTGTCAAAGAGAACATCTGAAAAAAAGGAGTGGGGCACACATGTAATAACACTGCTGCTCACTTCCCAAGTTATGATGTCTTGACTTCTAGCACCTCCTCTCTCCCAGATGCACCTACTCTGGTGCAGACTTCTTTTCTCACACACCTTAGACTTCTACATGTGGGTTTTTTCAAAACCACAGGCTTGGAGGGAAAGAGGCAGGTGACAGGAGCTTTCTGTGCCTTAGTCTACAGTCAAAGCCAAACAGTGGTGGGTCGTTCTCACTCAAGCATTAGGAGTCTTGGCTCATCAATATTTATGAAGCTTGTAGGCTAAAGACTACAAATTACTAAGTTCTGCTATGTGTGGGCATGAACCTTGTGGAATAACTTTCATGCTACCAAACTATAGTACAGCGGGGATGTGAGTGGCTTGCAGCAAATGGCTTTCCATCCTGAAAGAGAGCCTTGCAATAACTGTTTGTGCAGATGCAGGCAGTTTGGCAGCAATTGTTCCAAATCAGTAGTTTGCTTCAAAAACCCAAGCAAAAATTATAGACTGAATCCTCTCCTATGTTATTATATTGCCTTAGATTTAGTTCTAGCAAAAGTATTTTTCTGCTGATGCAGTGATACTGTTTGCCTCTTTGTCAGATTGTTTTGTGGTGCTTCTGTGACTCTGTGCTTGGACCAACATCAGCTCTGTAAGAGCTTTCCCCAGGAGGGAAAGACAAAACCAAGCAGATTGCAGAAGCTTCTAGAGGTGTTTTCAGAGGCAGATTAAAACTGTGACAGTCTTCTGTCCATTGCCTCATCCTGTTCTGATGAACTGTGCTGTGATGAGTATATTTTTGAGGTGGGGCTCCTCTTCCCTAGCTCCCCACAGCTCCATTTCCTGCTACTTGCTGATGTCGATTCCTCATTTCAGGATCTTGATACGAAGAATCTTGTTTCACTCCCACCCATTCACTCATTCCTGGGATTTGGTTTTCCTTTTGGAAGCACAGCTGGGAATGTTGCCATACAAAGATTCTTAAGTTGCAAGGTTGTGGAATAGTTTATGAGATGTATGTGGGATTTTGTGGGGGGAAAACATCAAGGCTGTGGTTCAGCCAGTGACCCAGCAGTGGTGTGTGTTATGCTGCTGCTACCAGCTGGACGTTCTCAGAGCACACCCCTTGTTGATTCTTCCTGAGCATGGTGCTGTTTTTTTTAAGTCTGGATTTCAGATCTCTTTTAGATTTTTTGGAGCCAGATCAAAGCAGCAGCACCGAGGTTCCCTCATTTGTGTTTTTGTGTTATTAAGCCCCAGCTCTTACGTATGGTTGTTGGCACCATTATGTTGTCGTAGTGACTACCCTCAGAGAGTTTCCTGCCAGGGTCGGGGCCAGTTCTTTCAGATTGTACTCCTACATACAGGAGGATGTGAGCACTCCTTCAGGGAATATTTGGGCACTCTGTTTGATGGCTGTTCCTCTGTTGCTTCTCTGGCAAGAGTGTCTGCTATGACATCAAAGCGTGTATCAGTCTGATGACTTCTCTCCGTTTCAGTGGGTGCCTTGGAGAAAAAGGGCTGCAAGTTCAAAGTATGTGACACATGTAATATTCTCTTGGGATTTTTTTATGCTCAACAAATCAGAAGGTATTACAGTTTTACTTGAAATGAGAGTGGTAATTTGTTTTGGGATCCTGTCTTAATGCTTAATTCTGAAGCATCTGGCAGTTGCCACATCAGTGTGGTTCATCCAGCCCAAGGAGGATCCCAGCTGGTTCTAGGCTGTTCTGATGGCTCATGGCCCTTTCCAGTCAGCCTTCCATGTCAAAGGAAATGAGGGAGCCACCGCCTGCTTTTTTTTCCTGTGTTCTAGCAATTCCCAGATGTTGTGACCTGGATTTACCACATTTATATTTTCACCACGATTCTCAATGCTCTGCTAGCTTCTGGTCAGAGATGACTCTCAGATGTTGTCTACTCTGATTACAAATTTTTATGCGTTTTCAACTGAGTGCGTATCTGTGAGTCATCTTCAGTTGTTCTCATCCAGGGCAGTCACAGCAGCCTAACCTAACAGTATGAAATGTCTGCCAGTCCTTCCCTCCCTTTTCTGACAATTCCCATCTTTCTTCTTCCACTCAGGTCCTTTTTATTTAAAAAAAAAATTTAAAAAAACTTCCATTTCCTTCTCCCTGCCTTTGAGATTATCACCTCACAGTCATTGTCTGCTGAAGGTTTTCCCTATCATCTGTAAAATACCTCTCTTCATATAGCTTCCTGCCTTTCTTTCACACAGCAGACAAGGTTAAAAACACCATGAAAAGAAGAAGGTACAAGTCCGAATGCATGCTTTTGCCTTTCAACATGCAGATGTTAAACATCTGTAAAAAGCTGGAGATCCCAAAGGAAATATTTCTATCAGGAGAGGGCAGACAAAAAACTACCATATGGAATGCCCTTTCACAGTAAAAGAAATTCAGTCTTTCCCTCTTTTTCTTCACAGTATAACCTCACTCTGAATGAAAAATACCAGTTTAAGAGGAGAACTAAGCTGATGTAAGGAGCATTTAACAAGGGCATTTATTAATTTAAGTATTGTTTTCTTGAGATTTCAGTGGCACAGTCAGGAAGTGGTTGAGTTTTAATATTTAGAAATTATTTTGACCAATGTTTTAGTAGCTTTGATTGCCTTCTAATAGAACATTAAATGAGGTGGCAAACATCTGTCAAGAAAGATTGGGTTTTTCCCCCATTTCTCTCCAAGTGAAGACTAGCTTATGTGGCCTAGTCTCTGTTTCTGTAAGAAAAAGCAAGGCAAAAAATGTGTCTCATATGTGAAGCAACAGATAAGGTACACCATAGTCATTAGCCCACAGTCTCAGGCCAGTTCCTCTTAAAGCTTTCTCCTGAGCAGCCCCGGTGTAAAAAAAGTCTACGTAACCACAGGGACAAAACTGGTCAGAGGTTTCATTCAGAAGTGTGTGGATATGCAGGTGTGAGCCTATGGGACCACATACTCCAAAAATAAAGACTGTGAGCTGGAATTAAAGTTGTGCAGAAAAGCAGGTTAGAGACTGTAAGTTTCATGTCACTTCATGTCACTCAGTGACACAGGAATATGCACTGCTACATTCTGGACTAGCTAGTACCTCCCAGGCACTGGAGATTAATAACCACATCCATCCATCCAAATGGGTAGTGGCAGGGACATTCTTCTGGGAGGTCAGAACAGGACAATCTTCTGTCCATCTGGAAATATTAGAGAATGTCATTCACAAGTGCCTTTATTCTTCAAGGAATCAAAAAAACGAACCCAGTTTGAAATTACCTGCAAAAATATCAGTTATAGGTAAAAGCACTGTAGCTGTGAACTCTAAAAACAAGATTTTCTTTTTCTCCTTCTACCCACCAGCATAAATTCCATCCTGCTTAGTTTCAGCTTCACTCAACTGTTCTTCATCCATAAACTCATCTTATCTGATTATTTTGTGATCTTGGTGATGAAGGTCTTTGTGGCAAAAGATTGTTGCCTTCTCCACATTATTGCTCCCACTAACTGAAACAGCTTCTTGTCTGTTCTTGTTTGTGATGCAAAGCTTTGACATCTCCAGCTATGTGCAATTTTGCTTATTCTCATCCTCTGTCTTATGTGGAAAAATAAAAGTAGCAGAGTCTGAAATGTCTCACATGCTTGTTAAAACGTGGTCATCTGTGAGAGATGTGGGTTTAGTGGTTCTCAGATACTGTAAACAGTACTGTGGCTGGTTTAGTGTTTGGCATGCTGTGATTAGGTGGCACAAGGTCTAGCTGTGTTAGATCAGCTGTTGTCTTGCTTAACTTAGTTCAAAAGATGTTTCAGCACATTTAGTCCATCTAAACCACATTACAATGCAGGCTGGAAGAACTTGTGTCTTGTATGAACACCTGTGGTTGCTCTCTGTGGTTCTTTCTGCTCCCATCCACCACCTGCAGCATGAGCTGACTCTTGTTTAACCATGGACCCTAAATGCAAAGGTTCCAGACTACAGCAAAAATTCTAGGTGGCCTTCTGACTAGTGCCTGTTTCTCTGCATTGTGTGAGGAATCCTGCCTAACAAGTGATCTGAATTTTCATGGTCTACTGAACATACTAGCATGCTTAAAACTTTTGTTATTACATGAAAGTGGGTTCATACACTCCAGTTGTTCTGGTGAACCTGATTTATTGCAGGAGAAGAAGAAAAGAAAAAAAAGATTGAGATGTATCCAATTCAGTAGTGTGGTGATGGAGAACAAAAGTAACAGTTAACAGGGTAAGAGGGATACATTTCTTTCTGCAGGTATTTTTTCAAAGAATTAAGATTTCACTTTCAGGGAATTAAGATTATAGTGCCTTGCCCTGTCTGAAAACCAGAGAATAGAAGTTAGGATTCTGAAGCTGCTTTGATCAGCGTAATCTCTAGAACTTGTCTCCTGGTCCCCGTGTGCATGTACTGGGATGAGCTGCTGACAGTGCAGTGCTCAGGCCACAAAGAAGGGTTCCTGTCATTGCTTATGCACAGGTGTGTGCATGGCCTGACCAGTGTAGGCTGGGCAAGAGGACAGTGTTCTGAACAAGGGGACACAGTCTCAAGTTGTGCCAGGGTAGGTCTAGGCTGGATGTTAGGAGGAAGTTGTTGGCAGAGAGAGTGATTGGCATTGGAATGGGCTGCCCAGGGAGGTGGTGGAAGCACTGTCCCTGGAGGTCTGCAAGAAAAGACTGGATGAGGCACTTAGTGCCATGGTCTAGTTGACTGGATAGGGCTGGGGGATAGGTTGGACTGGATGATCTTGGAGGTCTCTTCCAACCTGGTTGATTCTATGATTTAAACTAGACATTAGGAAAGGGTTCTTTACAGTGAGGGTGGTGAGACTGACACAGGGTGCCCAGGGAGGTTGTGGATGCTCCCTCCCTGGAGGTGTTCAGGGCTGGGTTGGATGAGGCCTTGAGCAACCTGTTCTAGTGGGAGGTGTCCCTGCCTATGGCAGGGGGTTGGAACTGGATGATCTTTGAGGTCCCTTCCAACCTAAACCATTCTAGGATTCTGTGATTGTAAATGGAGTCATGTAAGTACCTTACGTAATTAACTCCATACTGATTTACAGTTCAGCTGACAACCTGAGTTACAGTTTGATTATTTGAACTTATGTTTCAGAGGAGAAAAGTTGTTGTTTTCCAATATGCAGGTATTTGCAAGAGTTTTCTTAATCCAAAATCACAAAGCAGCTATCTCCATTCTGAGGAGATTTTCTCACTTTCATTTCCAGGCTTTGATGTCTCAGCCATTCTGTATGGAAATCAGGTGTAAATTTTTTATCTTGTATTCCTGGGCTTCACTTTTTTCATATGTCTCCTCAGCATTTTTTTTCCCTCCTGACAGATTCATTTTCCTTGATGCTCTCAGAAAACACCACATGGCCCAGCTAATCAGTCATAGAGTTCTGGCATATTGACACTGACCTTAGCTTGGAACAAACTCTCAATAAATAACTTGCAATAGGGAACAAACTTTGCTCTTTTCTTGCAAGAATTAGCATGTTCTCTATGTAAAGCCTGACAACACAGGCTCAGCTTTCATGTCTTTAATCTTATTCCTCTATTTGTTTGAGGCAAAACCCACCAGCATACAGTTGGGGGGGATCCCACAATGTACAGATATTTTGCATCAGATTGGATTTCTTAAAAACAAAGTGCGTGTTTATCATCTGCAGTTCATTAGCAGTTAATGTGAACTGAGAAATACTCATGATAATTCTGAGAATTCCAGTTAAATCTTACTAAATAGATAAAGGGATATGAAATGTGATGAAAAATCATTGTAACACTAAGCAAGAGTTGCTTGTGTCAAAGCCAAAAGGAAGGACTAGTCAGAAAACTCATCAGGTTTTCTTCTGAGACTTGTGCTACATTTTTTGTTCTCATTTTGAGGAAAAAGCTCTGTTGTCACTGTGTTATAACTTGGGTTTTTCTTGTCTGTAGTGCCAGGACCAAATTCCTCCGGTGACAATGGCATCAGCTTTGCCATGATCATGATGGCCTGGATGGTGATTGCGCTTGTCTTGTTCTTACTGAGACCTAGCAACCTGAGGGGATCCAACACAGCCGGAAAGCCAACCAGCCAACACCATGTAAGTGCATCTTCAAGTGCTCTGTAGAGACACTCTACAATAGTTCACATGTATTTTGGATTAATGCAGACACTTGGTCCTTGCTTTTTTTTCATGTATTTTCTTGGCACTCCATTGACAGTGAAAGTTAGTAAAACCAACATGAAAGTATAACCACCAGGGCCAAGTGTGAGGGGCAGAGCAGGCATGGGTAACTAAGTGTGGATAATGGTGTTCTCTGGATATTGACTGTCCCTGGCTAAAACTGCCTCCTGCCTTCTGTGCACAAGGGCAGAACCATAGCTTTGAGAGAAGTCAGGAAACAAAATTACATCATGAAAGTGGGAAAGCAGACTTTGTCCTAGATGTGAGACCATGGAAAAATCCCTACAGTTGCAGGAAATGGTCTTGTTCTTTGGTTCTCATTTACACTGAATATTGAAAGAGACACTGAGAGATGTTTAATTATGGAATGGTTTTGGGCTGAAGGATCATCTAGTTCCAGCCCCTTTGCCAGGGACAGGGTCACCTCCCACTAGACCAGCTTGTTCAAGGCCCTGTCTTTCAACACTTTCAGGCTTGGAGCCTCCACAGCTTCTCTGAGCAGTGCCTTACCACCCTCATGGGGAAGAATTTCTTCCTAATATCTAATACAAGTCAAACTTATTTAGAAGCCATTACCCCTTGTCTTGTTACTCCACGCCTTTGTAACAAGTCCTTCTCCATCTCTCCTGTAGCCCCTTCCAAATACTGGAAGGCTGCTCGAAGCCTGAAGCTGGTGAAACAGCCTCAACTCTGTTTTTATAGCAGAGGTGCTTCAGCCCCTCTGATCATCCTTGTGGCCCTCCTCTGGAACTGCTCTAACACAATGAAACTAAGTTCTAAGTTTTTTTTTATTGCTAAATTCTTCTATATGAAGCACTGTTTCTAATCCTGTACATGTTTTTCTTTCTTCTCCTCCTCTCTTCCCCCTAGGGTCAAGAACCACCAGCCCCACCAGTGGACTAAAGCATTCAGCATTGAAGAAGTTCAGCAGTTAAAACTTTTAATGACCAAATGAACGAAGTGACCAGATTACTCCTAAACCCCATTCAATACTGATTTCTTTTCTCAATTATATAGAGCAGAATTATCATTCAGCAGTTACCTCCATGAACTGCTTTTAGCAACTCTCAATTTTAAGTTAATTTTTGCTTTGTATGCTCTTACAATTCCTAGTAGATTGTAATTTGAATAATGATAAGGCGTCGCAGGGGGTTTTATGGTTGTTACTGTGGACATTCCACTCAGTCTCTTTCTGTTACAACGATCTTCATTTCTTTGCAGTGATTTCTGATGTGCATTGAAAGCAAAAGAAAATCCCTGTGCATCTATAATAATGGAAGGTTACTGACCTTTCTTCAGATTGATCCTCTTTTTTTTTCTCCAGTATGCTTTTGAGAGTTATATTAAGGTTTCAACTATTAACTTAGTTATGTGGTGAAAAAAAAAAAATGAAATGATTTTATATTTGCCCTGGGCTCAGAGCAGCTTTTAATCTGGTCTTTGGACCACTAATATCATTTTCATGGATCATCCACTCAAGTTGCACGAGGTGTGTGTGCACGCACGGAAGCGAATGTGATAACTGCCACTGTCAAAGCTTTGACACGTGTGTTAGGAACTTTACATGAAAGCCTATACCACCAAAAAGATAAATTAATTTAATCTTGTTATATATCTAGGAGATACATCTTATTCAATAGGCTGTCCAAAACAACAATGTGTTCCAAAACCAGATTTGTATACTTAAAGTCTTGATAAAGAGAGAAATTTAATGAGCAGAGCTTGGTAGAATTATCTGTCCTAGTAGTCTTAATAATTAGAGTTAATAAGTTTTTAGCCGTGGCGTAATGAATATTGGACAGGATGAAATCACACCAAGAGATAACCAAGGTTGCCAACTTTTGGTATATGACATATACTAGATATTCATTTTTTTTCACCTGTATGTTATCAGCAATTCTTGACATTTCATCCTTACCTACTGGTTGTAAGTGCAGAACCACAAACCTGCAGGTGACTCCATATGGCATGTTTTTTCCCTCTGATATCTGCGTGTGTGTGGTGTGTTTGTGGGTGTGTATGTGTGGCTGTGCACGTACCTGTGCACACCTCCCATTGTAGCAAATGGGAATGACTTTTTTATGTACATTAATTTAAGAACATTTTAAAGATGTACAGAGAAGCAACACTGTATATTTTTCTTGATCAATTTGAAAAATTGATGAGAGTAATGTAAAGAACATTTTTATGTTACCAACATGAAGCTTCTTTCCATAAAGTTCAGTAGAACAGGCATATGGGAATTCAAAGCCTTACTCTGCAGACCTTCATTTCATGAGGACTTTAGTTCTGGAGCTGAAGGGACTAACTGCTAAGATGCATAAAGGTTTGTATAAATGGGCTCTAACAAAAATCTCACATCAGATCCCACAGCTGACAGATGCAGGGTTTTCCTCCTCAGGGTAAATGGTGGGCCAGCTAAGCCTCCTTGTAAAGGCATAGCGTAGACCTGAAGAGAAAGGCTTCTGTAATTCGATGTAGTTGCCCTTTGAATTTCTGTGGAGGAGTGTGCTCCCAAGTGTAGGAGCATGTGTAAAACCATTAAAAAAAATGTAAATGAAGAAAACTGGGCCAAATGCTCCCGGTGGTATCAGTGCAGCACTGTGTAAAGCAGTGGAGCAGCAGCGGAGACACCGAGAGCAATTGTCCTATGACATGAGTGGTGTACAGGCCACAGACACTGTGTAGAGGTGTCACTGGAACAAGCAGCCTATGCTTGCTTTTTGCCTTCCATGTACGTTTCTGTTTGGGATACTGTTTTGAACAGAACAAGTAATACAGCATCATTTTGTTGCACCAACACAGAAATGATATATAATCTCCTACATTGACCTTTTCTCCAAGGATTTTGGGCCAGAATTCTTCACTATTGGATGCATAAAACAGGCTTCCAACTGATGAAGAAGCCAGCTGAGGCTTCATTTCAGACAGAGCACCACTCCTCATCCTCTTGGAAGCTGGTGAGGTTTACAGCAGATGCTCCTCACTTGTGAGGATCAGCCTCCCTTTCCTTAAATGTCTGTCTATGTGTTTCTAAAACTCACCATGTGCACCCAGCTCTAGCAGTCTTGGCAAGTGAACTTCTCATTCAGATGAATATGTTTTACATTTAAATGAAGTTTTCTTTGCTTCAAATTCCTCTGAGTCATTGTCCCAGTGATTTTATACATGTCTGCTTTCCTCATGTAAATTACTCTTTTAAATTTTTTATGTAGAAGAAAGACATTGGAAATATTTTATTGTGAAATGTTTTACTGAAGAGCCAGGCCAATATCCCACATCAAAATGTATGCCCTTTAAAGTTCAGATACTCTCTCCAAGCTATAAACTTCAGATTGCCACTCTTAAATTCAAACAAAAGCAACTAATTGTAGGACTGTATTTTGCCACTCTTATTCATGTTCAATAGTGCCTTACTCGTCAAGTAGTTGCACTGAAGTCTGTGAGACTACTTTGAGCTAATGTACTAGCAGCAGCTTTAATAAGAGTGGCAGAAATCTGGCCTTTAGTGATGTAATTTGGGATGAAATAGTTGTATTGTGGTTCCAGCTGCTTATGGTCAATCTTAAGAAGTCTGGAAGAGATTAGTGTTGTGTGAGTCTTAAGGAAGGAGGGGTTTAAGCTTGGTTAGTAAGAGATGCAAGTTCTAGCAACTTGGGAAATGCAGAGGGAAGTTTACAATTATACTTTAGCTTACACCTTTGTTAAAACAATAGTATTTTTAGAGTCTGCTTAACACACTTACTAGCCTCTGAAATCAGAAATCATATGTATTCATGTATTGTCTGCAGATCACTTAGCCTTGTAATATTCCTGATTGAGAAAGGAGGAGGGATGATGTGATGTACCTAATGTAAATGGGTGGTATCAAACGTCTGAATTATGCCAAACACAACAAAAAATCATCTGTGCCATTTGCGGTTTCCTGGTAAACTTTTACTGAGTACTTGGATTGGGATAAAGGGCTTGTACTATGCACTTTTTATTGACTTAAAATAAATAGTAATCATTAGTAACCTTTTGTCTTTGTCTCTTAGTCATCCTGGAGGAGATAGGACTGCTCCAAGCTGTCAGTTTCTAAGGTAACTTAAAATAATCTAAAAATGAGTGTCAGTAAAAATAGCATCTGTGGCACCTTTAAAATGTAAACTTTAACTGTCTGAATGGACACTTGCCTTCTGTAGGCATCTCAGGCAAGGCAGAACAAATTACAAGACGTTTTCAAGGCTTAAAGATGCCTTGATGACCAATATGGTCATCTCTGCCTTTTGCTTTTCAAAGTTTTGTAGCCTAGGAAGGTAAAAATAAAGCAGTAAGAAAAGCAAAGGCCAAATATGCTTGTTATGTTACTTTATTTCACATCAAATCTTACTACTTTGGGATTTGCAGTCTATTTTGTAGTCCCAGTTCTTGGCAGTGGTGGACCCAGAGCTGTCCTGAGGAAGTTAGATGCTATAGTGGATCTGAGACAGCATGCAGAAGTAGTAGAGACCTGCTGCTTCATCACTGTTCCCATGGAGTGCAGCACTCTTCTTCCTTCCACAAGAGCATGAAATGCTGAGCTCTGCCTCAGCAGCAGCTCAGGTCCCACATTAGGAATTCCTTTGTGTGCTGGGTTGAGAAATAACCCCCCAGATAAAACTGAAATCACCAGACAGCTCAGGCAGTTTGGAAGTAAGATAAAGCTATATATAACAGCAAGCTAAATTTACAGGTATATATACAAACTATATTTACAATTCTATATAATTACTTACCATTTAGAAATAACACAGAAATCCAGTCCTCCCACCCTGGACAAAGAAAGACCAGAATGGGCCAACACCACTTTCCCCCCAGATGGAAAACCAGCAAGGCCTCAGTTGTTACAAGTTCAGTCAAGGTTAGTATTGAGCCATGCACAGAGGAGCAGTGGAGGAGGTAGAAGGCAGAAGGCAAAGGGAACAAAGAGTGAGAAATTGTTTATACACTGCTGTTTTATCCCTCTTAGCAAACCAATGAATGATACAGGCTTTAGCATTATTATTCTTTTACATCCAATGATCTAATTTATTTACATTCTACACTGAACTTTTGGGAAAGTCCCCATTTCTCTTACTGGAATTTTCCAGTAAGTCTTAAAACTACTACACTCTGTTAATCCATGAAAAAACAAAAAAGGAAAACACTAGGGAAGCATCAGGGTTCAAAATAACATCCAGAGATAGTGGTAATAAATAAGAGAGATTCAGAAGCAAAATCTGAATTTCTTTTTAGTAATAGTAATTTAAGAAGAAATGTTTTAGGCATTTGAGTCAATTTAGAAACAGTATGATCTTTATCAAAGATCATTCATGTCTGCCTCGTAAGATTTACCTTTTTACTTGAACAGGAGGTGATAAATTAGCTCCTAAAAGTAAAGCTAAACTTAGAATCATAGAATCAGTCAGGGTTGGAAGGGACCACAAAGATCATCTAGTTCCAACCCCCGTGCTATGGGCAGGGACACTCTACCCTAGATCAGGCTGGCCAGAGCCCCTTCCAGCCTGGCCTTAAACACCTCCAGGGATGGGGCCTCAACCACCTCCCTGGGCAACCCGTTCCAGGATCTCACCCTGGTGAAGAACTTCCTCCTCACATCTAGCCTGAACCTACCCATCTCCAGTTTCTCTCCATTCCCCCTAGTCCTGTCAATTCCTGATATCCTGAAAAGTCCTTCCCCAGCTTTTTTGTAGGCCCCCTTCAGATACTGGAAGGCCACAATAAGGTCACCTCAGAGCCTTCTCCAGGTGACCTTATTGTGGCCTTTCAGTTACACTTGTTAAAATGTTTGCCAAGGGTTAACATCTATGTTACAAAAAGTGTTGCAGAAAGGAAATTACCAAAAATGGATCTGTGTGAGGTCTTGCAATTCAGGGCCACCAGGTAAACAGAGATTACTCTGCCTGAAAGAAATTGTATCCTGTCTAGGGTGTTTGGGATAAATACATCAAATTATTGCAGAGAAATGTTCCATGAACATTGAGTGAATTAGTAGGGGCAATTAATGAGGCAGGAGTTATACAATATGTAGTTATTTGATTTCCAAAAAGCCTTGCCCACAAACTGTATAACAAACTGGTTAAATTTGAGTTCTGATTTGGTCGGGAAAATCTTCACAAGGATGCTTAGGGGCAATTTAGTAATTTAGGAGAATCAGAAAATTGGAAAAGGTTTAGCCACAAAATGGCTTTGCCCCACTTATAAATAGGCAGCCTGGAGCCCTAGGGAAAGTCTATTCTACTCACAGCAGTGAGTAGAGTCCCTGACTCAAACAGGACACTACAGCAAGCAGTGCATGTAATACATCAAAATCAGCTTTGTTGTTTTGATAGGGAGTCAAAAGATTGTTTCTTAGTGATTTTCTTGCAGCTTTGCTTTCCAGCCTCTGTTTCATAGAGGTGAAATAGAAAATCCAAATATTAGCTTTCAGTTTTAACCATAGGTGCATCCTGCCTGTGCCACTTTTCTGGCTGTGTGCTTCTGGTAGGTTTCAGTATGCAGGGGGAAGAGATGAAGCCAAATTTGCCTTTAGCTGTACTGTAACAGTGGATTAAATGTTCACCTTAGTTTATACTAACAACTGTTAGGCAAAGGTACAACTCAGGTGAATAAAACCCTCCCAAGAAATCATGCCACAGGGCAGCTTCTCTCCAGTGAGGCTGTGATGAAAGGCAGTGCCTTATCTGGCTGATCTTATTTCCATTGCATTAGTTTTAGCATTTAAGGCTTCCTTATTGTTTTAGTGAGTTGGCTGTTAAGCCTGGAACGGCTCTTCTATGGGAGATTGAGCTCCAGGTTCAGAATAGCTTCTGCCCGCAGCACTGTTTCTGCCTGGTGCGATGTGTGTGGTTTCCAGAAGAAACTCAAGAGGAGGAGGGAGAAAAAAAACACCACCAAAAAAAGGAGGTATTTACTAAACAATAGATAAGGCCTCCAAATGTAATCCTGCCTGGGAGGAAGTGTGAATAATTTCTGTGTGTACTGAGAGATTTAAATAATCTAATTAGTGGAAGGTCATAGACTGGAAAACAAAACATTGTCATACAGGAGCCAAAGGAATAGGGTTTGACAGGGCATTCCCATCAGAGTTTTCAGGGCGGCCTTTCTCTCATTTTAAAATATCTTAATCCTGCCTGGTTTTTGTGTTTTATCTTTACTGCAGTAACGTCCACGAGTCCAACTGAAACGATTGTCCAAATGTTTTAGGCCCTATACAAGCAGGCATAGAATCATAGAACTGTTGCAGTTGGAAAAGACCTTTAAGATCATGTTGACTACTCACCAGAAACTCACTGCATTTTGAGGCAAATTTTGCCAATAATTGCATTTGCTGATTAATACCTACCTGACCATGAGCCAGCAGTGTGGCCCAGGTGGCCAAGAGAGCCAATGGAATACTGGTCTGCATCAGCAATGGTGTGGTCAGCAGGAGCAGGGAGGTCATTCTGCCCCTGTACTCTGCACTGGTTAGACCTCACCTTGAGTGCTGTGTTCAGTTCTGGGCCCCCCAGTTTAGGAGGGACATTGTGTCCAGAGAAGGGCAACGAGGCTGGGGAGAGGCCTTGAGCACAGCCCTACGAGGAGAGGCTGAGGGAGCTGGGATTGGTTAGCCTGGAGAAGAGGAGGCTCAGGGGTGACCTTATTGCTGTCTACAACTACCTGAGGGGTGGTTGTGGCCAGGAGGAGGTTGCTCTCTTAGGTGGCCAGTGCCAGAACAAGAGGACACAGCCTCAGGCTACGCCAGGGGAGATTTAGGCTGGAGGTGAGGAGAAAGTTCTTCACTGAGAGTCATTGGACACTGGAATGGGCTGCCCGGGGAGGTGGTGGAGTCGCCGTCCCTGGAGCTGTTCAAGGCAGGATTGGACGTGGCACTTGGTGCCATGGTCTAGCCTTGAGCTCTGTGGTAAAGGGTTGGAGTTGATGATCTGTGAGGTCTCTTCCAATCCTAATAATACTGTGATACTATGATTTGGGAGTGCTGGTTGTCACTAATGAAATTACTGTGTTGAATTAATCATTAGCTGTGTGGGTAAACTATCAGACCAAAAGTCCTGCTGAGTCAGAGAGGTAGAGGAGAGGTTGTAAATATGGACGTGCCAGGTGGAAAATGTCTCCTTGTGGCAACTTGTAACACTGTCTCTGTTCAGTTCACTTATGGTTGTCTCTAGGCAGATGTGGCAGCTCTGGCACTCAGCTGCCTGTGTCCACCACTTGTGTATGGCTTGTTTTATGCAGCTGTTGGGGCCTTTTCCAGAGGAACACACATGCCCAGTCCCACGCGTCCCTGTGTAATCTTTAGCTGCAGTTTCCTGCCTTCCTCTTAGTGCTGTAAAAGACAAAGCATGGATTCAAATGCTGATCCAACTGATCTGTGGGCAAATCTTCTGGGCATTTTTGTGCCACAGTCTGGGACTGTTGCCAAGTAGTTCAGATTTCCTTGCTACGTGTAGAGTTGCCTGCTGATTGTGCCATGTCAAGAGTTAAAGAAAGGCTGGACAGACAATGGTGGTTGTTGAATCTATGTCAGATGTCATTGCCTCAAACTGATTACATAAACACAGGTGCCTTTAGTTAATGATCAGCTAAATCTGCTAGGGATTAGTTTGACATTAAACTCTCCCTATATATGATACAAAACTTCTTTCATAACCAAGGTTCCTCACTGGCTTTTCCTCTCATGTCCAACAGCAGGGTGCCAGCCAGCAGATTAAGCAGTCATGCACTCACTTGCTCTTTTGTGTTCTACCTTCCCCTCATCCTTCAAACCCTCCTTAAATCGTGAGCTCTCCCTGCTGGTATTAACCTTTGCCAGAGGACACAAAGGTCGGGTCTATGAGAGCATTTAGCAAGGAGAAGGCTGATTTTCAGCATCAGATCAAATTTAAATATGAAGCAGGCAACTGAACTGCTCAGGCCTGACAGGACAAAGGCAGATGATGTACTTGTAGGTAGATAAGTATTGTCAAAATCTTGTACATATACCTATATATCTTGTATATACCTATATATCTAGTATATACCTTTTGGAGACCATCCCCTAAGTCTAGATTAGTGCCTGGGTTATAAACTCTGTCCTGTCTGTGGCCTAAAAGTTGCACATACTTCTAAAATGGCCTATTCTCCTCAAGCATATGTGTACAAATTCTGATATTCACCTTTCTTGGACAGGAATTAAAGTTCAGGCTGCTTAATACCAGGTTCAGAAGGGCCAGTCTCCCAGCAGGATATGGGAACTTGCTGAATTCTTATGCAAATGATGCTCTTTAAAATGTAAAATTCTGGACGAATGGAACAGTCACTCATCAGTCATGCCAACAGCTGTCTAAGTTTTCATTCCAAAATAACACATATAGGAACTTACCTGAGAGAAACAATACTGAGATCTACCCTAGAGGGAGACTTCTGACCCAGACCTTAATGCTCAAAGCTTAGTTTGGAGAGTGACAACTCTTCACTGATGCTCTTGTTCTGCTAAAACACTTTTCAGCAACCAGTTAAGAGAGTGTTTTACTTAAAGTCTTGCAAAATATACATATTAAGATCATAAATTATAAAGCCAAATTGGGCTACTGTGAACATCTCTTTTGTATTAATTCACTTTTTGCACTAGAAACATCTCTCTTAAAAAACTTCCCAGAGGTGGAACATCTCTGAATTGTTTAGTTCACCTTTAGAAAAGAACTGTAATGAATCTGAACTTTACCAAGCTTCACTTTTTATACATAGTATTTTGATAATTTGAAGGAAGGATTACACAAACGCAGGCTGGGCAGAGAATGGATGGAGAGCAGTCCTGAGGACTTGGGATGTGCTGGGCAACAAGAAGCTCAGCATGTGCTGACAGTGTGTGTCTGCAGCTCAGAAACCAACCATATCCTGGGCTGCATCCCCAACAGCGTGGGCAGCAAGTCAAGGGAGGGGATTTTCTCTTTCTACTCCACTCTGCTGAGACCCCATCTGGAGTCCTGTGTCCAGCTCTAGAGCTCCCAACACCAGAAGGACACGGAACTGTTAGAGCAAGTCCAGAAGAAGCCACAAAGATAATTAGAGGGCTGGAACACCTCTGCTATAAAAGATTGAGAGAATTTGAGCAGCCTTCCAGTATTTGAAGGAGGCTGCAGGAGAAATGTAGAGAGACTTTTGTCATAGGCATGGAATGGACAGGACAGCTTCAAGTTAGAAGCAGCTATCTTGAGATTAGACATTAGGAAGAAATTCCCTCAGGGAACCACGTAAAGGATCTGAAGTGGGTTTGGCCTTTCCAAGACAACAACAAACATGTCCAGAAGGACTAGGTGAAATTCTCAGTAGTGACAGTGTATGTATTTATGGCTATTCTGAGACCTAAAGGACACAGACAGGAATTTTGAAGATGATGGTGTAAGAAAAAATGATTGGTAGTGAGAACTCACCAAGCTTCTACTTGCTTTGCATAGGCTTCCCTGGAAAAAAATGAGACATCTGTGCAAATTAGCACCGAGACAAGGCATTACTTGTTTTTACTTCAGGATAAACATGGTGGAGCCTGCACCTTTGCCAGGCAGTTCTTTGGCTCAGCACACTGACTCCACCGCGATCCTGCCCTCGGACTGTCAAGCTCAGTAGGCTCTTTCAGTGCTCTTTCTAAAGGATCAGTATGTACTCACTGAAACAGGCACAGCTTCTTCTAGGGAAAAATCAGGTCCTCCAGAGTGAAACAGTCACAGAGTGAAATATAAACCAGAAACAATGATTCCAATCTATTTTCTAGATACTTTAGCCTCTATGGACTGAAACATGCACAAAGACAAGGCAATAGTTTGTTCACATGGTTAACAAGGACATACGTATATGAACATACGAGCTGTTAAAAGCGGCAGTGGTGCAGTACTGCAGACGCAGCAAAACCTCCAGCTTCTAGGAAAGTGAACTTGAATGCACCACAGCAAACAGCAGATTTGTCACAGCCTTTCTGCTGCCCTGGTCAGATTAAATATATACTGTTAACATATCACCATCATACAAAGGGCAGAAGTATTATCTGAGAACTTTACTATGAGTAGGCAACACAGCCCTGGGCAGCGCTCACACGCAAGGGCAAGAAAGTGGAAGCTTATCACATTTCTTTACTCTGTCAGTATTTGCAGTGTGGACTTTAAATGCTGTGGGTTTTTTCCTATGCCTTCACGTTTCTGTTCGTTGATCTGCGTTAGGACTGCACTATACTGCAATGGGAAAAAGAACGATGTTTCGTTTTTCACAGTACAGCTTAAGAACCCAAAATCATTCACACGGATTTGACCCCACCGAAATCAACTTTTCTTACAAAAACAGAAGGAGGGCACAGCTCAACCAGGCACCCTGCTAAGCTCCCTTGCTCCGCAGCTGTCATTCGACATCCCCTGGGAGCCCAGGCCAGAGCTGCCCAGGGCACCCCTGGTATTCGTGGTGGGGCCCGGAGGCGCACTCGCCCCTCGCTGCCACAGGCATTGTCCCAGGAGGCAACGGTCTGAGTGATCCTCCCAGTGACTCTCCGATGTGGGGACCCTTCTCCCAGGCAGGGGCAGAGAGACCAGGCACAGATCCAGCCGCCATGACACACAAACCCCTAAAACCACACAATAAAGCAGAGAGAGAGGGGTAAAAATCCCTGCGCCGCAAGAGAACGGGGCCGGCGGCACACGGTCCCGCCTCCAGAGGCGTCGCGCCTCCCTGAGGGAAAGCTCCGCGACGGGGCCCTCTCGAATTCGAGCCCGGGCTGGCGGTGCCGCGGAGACCCCAGCCGCGCCCGGGCGCCCTGCGGCCCTCGAGCCGCCCACGCCGTGGCGGGGCCGGAGCTGGGGCTGTGGCCGGGGCGGGACCGGGCCCTGCGCTGCCGGCGGTGGTGCCTGAGGTGTCCTGCGGCCATTCGCCGGCAGCGCGGCTGGGCGTGCTCGGCGGCGGGGCGAGCGGGGGGGTGCCGTGCCGGCCTCCGGCCCCGGGGGAAGGGACGAGGCGGGCTGGGCCTGGCTTGGAGTTTCCGGGATGAAGCCCTCGCTTCGGCACCGCGGCGGGCCTTTAAATAGCCGCCGCGTTTCCGCTGCTAGCGGAGTGTCGCTCTGAGCTCGCCGAGCATCCTTACCGCAGCCCTCAGCTCGATCCGCGGCGACGGGGCAGGACCGCGCCCACACGCAGTAAGTCTCCACGCAGCAGCTCCGGCGCCTGCCGCGGGTCTTAGCGCAGGCTTCTTCGGGGGCTTCCCGGGGCGGCGGCCGCCTTTCTCGCCGGGAAGCTGCTCCCCGCCGCGGCCAACGGGACCCCCACGGCTGGGTTCTCGGTTATGGAGCTTGCGAGGGTCGAGCCTGGCGCTAGCCGCCCGGTGGGCAGCGGGGTAGGTGCCCGGCCCGCGGCCTCGCTTGAGGAGGAGGCAGGAGCTGCGGCCTTTTCCAGCCGAGGGGCTTCAAGGACAGGGCCGGGGGCAGGCTTGGCCTGGGGGTCGCGGCCTGGTGCGGCTGTGGCCGCTGTGGGGCTGCGCCAGTCCCTGCCCCTGTGTGCTGCCTGCAGCACTGTCGGTGCTCATACCTGGCACTATCAGCAGTTCCTTGGCCGAAGGGGTGGTGGTGTGGCTGGTAGCTTCCAGAGCCACCACAAAAAACGGTCCGTGTGTGCTGGCGCTCCTGGAGTGGGGTTGGTTCCAAAGCCTTCCGGGGCGAGGGAGAATCGGTTCGTGAATCCTGGCATGATAGGGGCTGGAAGGGATCTCTGAAGATCAGCTAGTCCAAACTCCCCTCTGATGGAGAAGAATCCCACAGATCACACAGAATCACAGTGTCCAGGCAAGTTTGAGTGCCTCCAGAGATGGAGACTCCACAAGCTCTCCGTGCTGCCTGGTCCAGCGTTCTGCCACCCTCACAGTGAGGAGCTCTAGCAAAATGTTTCTCTCCGTGGCAGTATAATAATAGAACATTACTTCTCTTTCATCTCCTTGAATCCTTGGCCATTAATTTATAATTTTTTTTTCTCCCCTCCTCTTACCAGAACAATCATGTTCGAAATTAAGAAGATTTGCTGCATTGGTGCTGGTTATGTTGGTGGGCCAACTTGTAGTGTTATTGCACAGATGTGTCCCAATATCAAAGTTACTGTCGTGGATGTCAATGAGGCCAGAATCAATGCCTGGAATTCTGATACACTTCCAATCTACGAGGTAAACTTGTCTTACCTGTTGTCTCTTCTAGTCTGTGTAGTGTTTTTTTTCCTTTTTGGTGTTTCCACATGGAACATGTCCAGAGAAGGGCAAAAAAGCTGGTGGGGGGCCTGGAGCACAAATCCTATGAGGAGAGGTTGAGGGAGCTGGGCCTGTTTAGCCTGGAGAAGAGGAGGCTCAGGGGTGATCTTATTACTGTCTACAACTACCTGAAGGGGCATTGTAGCCAGGTGGGGGGTGGCCTCTTCTGCCAGGCAACCAGCAATAGAACAAGGGGACACAGTCTCAAGTTGTGCCAGGGTAGGTATAGGCTGGATATTAGGAAGAAGTTCTTCACAGAGAGAGTGATTTCCCATTGGAATGGGCTGCCCAGGGAGGTGGTGGAGGCACCGTCCCTGGGGGTCTTCAAGAAAAGACTGGATGAGGCACTTAGTGCCATGGCTAGGGCTGGGTGCTAGGTTGGACTGGATGATCTTGGAGATCTCTTCCAACCTGGTTGATTCTATGATTCTCACATGGGCTCCATAAGTATAGCATAGGGATATCCTTCAGGAAGAGTATTCTGGAACAGCTGCCTGTCAATATTGCTCATCGAAGCAGATTTTTTTCAGTACCTACCTGCACCAGCTACTTAGGGATTATGTATGAAGGAACTCCTATGGAAAAATGTGTTTGTACATGCATAGTGAATTGTGCTGACTTCTTTTAGACTTGATTTCATAATAACGTAGTTCTCTTAGTTACTGATATTGTGTGATGTGTAATGAATGTAAATTACACATATGAATGTGTAATACTGTGTGGTAAGCTTCATTTCCTTTCTGCTGAAATCTAATTTCTGCTGCCCATCTTGCCATGCCAGGGACAGTCATGTTCCAGATTCATTTGTACCATAAACCTTCAGTCTGGTCTTGGGAAGTTTGGCCTAGAAAAAAAATGTTTTTAAAGACATCATACTGGCACCCCTTCACTACAAAATCACTTTAATCTGAAAAATACATAATATATTTATCTATTTTGCTTCCTTTGGCACTTGTTACAGAAATCACAGTAATCACAGTATCATCAGGGCCGGAAGAGACCTCACAGATCATCAAGTCCAACCCTTTACCACAGAGCTCAAGGCTAGACCATGGCACTTACATGTCACACTTTTTCACTTTTAAAGAATAGATCTCTTTCTTTCTGTTTTCTTCATTCTTTCATGAGGCAAATTTTGTAGTTATATAAGTTGAGTTGTTTGAAGGGGGTGAAAACATCTTCACTTGGCTGCCAAAGACAAGGTGTTTTGCCTAGGACTAAGTTGTGCTTTGCTGTAAGAAGCCTGCTGACTCCTGTCTGTGCTATAGCACTAATGCAGTTTTTTATCTCTTACTATAGATTTGGTTTAAAGTCATGATGAATAGACCTTTTTTGTCATACATATTCAGATGAGAATGTATAGAATCAACCAGGTTGGAAGAGACCTGCAAGGTCATCCAGTCCAACCTATCCCCCAGCCCTAGCCAGTCAACTAGACCACGGCACTAAGTGCCTCATAGTGCTCACATTAGCAGATGAGACATGAGTGAAGAACATGAAAGCAAGTGCTTTCTTCCCTATAAACATATTCAGTGAGCCTGCTGGGTTTTGAGCAGGATAGAGTTAATTTTCTTCATTGTAGCTACTATAGGGCTGCAATTTGGACTTGTGCTGGGAACAATGTTGATAGCACAGGGATGTTTTTGTTACTGCTGAGCAGTGCTTACTCAGTCAAGGCCTTTTCTGCTCCTTGTTCCACCCCACCAGTGGGCTGTCTGGGGATACCAGAAGCATTTGGGAGTGGATGCAGCTGGGGCTGCTGACCCTGACTGACTACAGACCATGTGATGTCACGTTCAGCACGTAAAGCTGGGGGAAGGAGTGGGACATTAGGAGTGATGGCTTTCTTCTTCTCAAGTGTTACATGTAATGGAGCCCTGTTCTCTTGGAGATGGCCAAACACCTGCCTGCCCATGGGAAGCAGTGCTTTGCCTGTGTGTGTGCCTGGCTTTTGCTCACCTATTGAACTGTTTTTATTGCAACCCATGAGTTTTTTCACTTTTACTCTTCTCTTCCAATTCTCTTCCACATCCTGCTGTGGTGCAGGGAGTGAGCAAGCAGCTGTATGGTGCTTAGTTGCTGACTGGGTTAAACCTGGCCATAAAGCTACTCTTGTCATGGCTTTTAAAACAAGTAAATAAAGCAACCAAAAAAAACCCCAAACCCATCCCAAATTCACAACATCTGTTTCCTGGAATTATGTTCTTTGCTGCAGAGAATGTACAAAAACTGCCAAGACTGTTCAGTTTGTAAAATTGAGTCATTGCACAGAGGGGGTTTTTAATGGTTTGGTTTTTGGTTGTTGTTATTTTAATTTCCAGTGTCAGAAATTGTCTTAGAGGGCTGCCTTTCTACTTTCAACTGAAGCTGAAACATCTGATGGGCTGTAACCTGTCAGGACAGGCAAATAGCCTTTGTTCTGCCTTTAAGCAGGTGTTTGGTATGAAGTGAGCCAGCAAAAATGCTTTGTGTAAAAATACTTCTGCTTTGTTTTCCTCCCTGTCCTTCTAGTTAACCTTTGCCTTTCTGGCACTGAAATATCTCATGTTGCGATAGGTGTGTCTCAAGCTGGAGATTGGACTGCCAGGGTACAGCATATAAGTTTATTTTTCAAACAAAGTAAAGGCTTCTTTTGTCCATGACAACTTCATCTTAGTTAAATAATTCTGTGGACCATTCTGACACAGAAGATTACTCATGGCCTCCTGCTCTTGTCTTAGGGGTGGTGTTAAGGGAAGAGTACTTGTCTCTGGAAAGAACGTTATCAAATTGTGCCTGTGATTCTTCCAGGCTGCGGGTGTGGTGCCATGATAACTTCTATTTGTTTCAGAGATGGGTGGTTATGAAAAGGATTGGTCTCCTCTGTCTCCACCACCCTTTTTTTTATTTCACTGAATCTGGGCTTGCTGATTTGACCAAAGACTTCTTTGTGGTTTGGTTTTTTTTTGGTGCTGAACCGGTTTTAGATCTAAAATACTGGGGAAATGTGCAGCTGAGGGGAAAAGAGTTGGGACCACCTCTTCTGTTTGCAACCTAGGGAGTAATGTAAAACTTTGCTTCATGCATATGCCCAAGATCACTCTATAGGTACTGCTTTAGTTTTCGCTCACGGTGATGTAATTGAGCATGGGAGTAACTAGAGCCCAAAATCTAAACTGTGCAAATAACAGTTCAGTCTGACTAACAGTTTTGAGACAACATTTGAGGTGTAATTTTTTTCACTATGTAGATCTATAGAAGCATTGTATCTCGCAGGCAGAACATGCCACACTGAAGGGGAGAAAAAAGGTCTTTCTGTATCTGAAATTGTATGCTGTTTCTTTGGGCATGCAGCTTACTGTTCTTCTAATTGCATTAACATTAACTGCTATTTTTCCCCCTCTTATCTTTTTCAGCCAGGGTTAAAAGAAGTTGTAGAATCCTGTCGAGGAAGAAACCTCTTCTTTTCCACCAGTATTGATGATGCCATTAGAGAAGCTGATCTTGTATTTATTTCTGTAAGTTTAGGGGCAAGAAGTGATTGTCTGTGTTTGTCTTTTTTTTTAATCTTTCCTATCAACTCATTTTGTTGCCCTTCTGTTAGGAAGAAGCCTCTTTTTTGTCATCTAGTTTCAGTTAGCAATGTCATGTCACCGTGTCACAGTTCTCTTCTTGTGGGAAAAGTGTTCAGTAAGCTTTTTTATTTTATTGTCCTTTGTTTCTTATAAGCAGTAGAATGTTTGAGAAGTGTTTAGCAAGCAAATAGGTCTAAAGGATCATAGAATGGTTTGAATTGGAATGGATTTTAAAGATCATCTAGTACCAACCCCTCTGCCATAGGCAGGGACACCTTCAAATAGACCAGCTTGCTCAAGCCCCCATGCAATCTGCCTTTCAGCACTTCAGGCTTGAAAGATAGTGTTGATGTTCAGCTTGGTTAGGTGTGTGGGGTTTTAGGGCAGAGTATAATGCAGATCAGTCAACTGCAGTGTACCTCTAAAATCTATGGGACCTTAATAACATTGATGTGGTTCCTAGGCAGGGATGCAAAATTATCTTTATAACCCAATAATCAGTATATAACCTATTTCTATAAGCCATTAAAAAACAGTGCATTAATGGAAGAGGGTTTTGCTTTAGTATTTCTAAGCCGATGATGTGACTAGGAAGAGGATCCAGTCAAACATAAACAGTGTGACCTTTTGTAAGCTAGAAGGTTGTCCCTAATGCAGAATCCAAAAGAACTTATTTTATTCATCTTGATAGGCAACAGTTGAGAGTTTTTTTTTGTTCCTCAAGTCTGCTTTTCTTGAGAGCTCCTATTTGTTGGGTCTTGTCAGTACAGAGCTCTCTTTCTGACAGTGTTTTTTTCTCTTCATGAAGTCTAAAATGAATGCTGCTTGGTTGGATGACTGCCACTGATACAGCCCATATATTGCCACCTGTCCTTGGACTAAAGCGTGCTGTTGTGTTTTACATGTTGTTGCTGTTTCTTCTTTCAGTCTGTAATGAAAAGACTCCTCTGTTTTCATCTAAATGATGTGCTTTCCCTCATGGTGTCTTTTCTGTGTTCTTCAGTATGGAATCCTAGAATTGTTTAGGCTCAAAAAGACCTTTGAGATTATTGAATCCAACTATTACCTGAACACTACCAAATCTGGTGCTGAACCATGTCTCTCAGCATCATGTCTACAAGTCTTTTATACACATCCAGGGATGATAATTCAGCCACTTCCCTGGGCAGCCTCTTCCAGAGCTTGACAACCCTTTTGGTGAAGAAATTCTTGCGGATGTCCAGCCTGTTCCCTGCTGTAACATATGCCATGGTTCTGAGAGACTTTTGGCAGCTCTGCATTTAGGTTGTACTGCAAAGTGAGCTCAGACTACAAGTGCCTCACTAGCTGCAAGGTTCTTGGGTGATTTTTTTGAGAAGAGGAAGCAAAAGGTGTCTGTAGTCATGAAGAAATTACTGGTGTTTCCAGAATAAGGGCTGAGTTTCACTGAAGCCTGCAGAGCTGCTTTAAATTGCTCTTTAAATTCTACTTGAATAGAGATCAGTGAGCTTTCTTTGGCAAAGAAAATGGGTAATTGAGAAAACTAATAGCTGTTCATCTGATGTAGTAACTAGAATAATTCTGGGGTAGAAGCAAACTGGACTCTGGGAGGGAAAATATCTGTCATCTTTGATCAGTTTCACCTTGTCAGTATCTCTTGTGAAGAGACTTGTAACATTTCTTCCCCCTCCGCGTGCTTGTACCTAGGTTAACACTCCAACAAAGACCTATGGGATGGGAAAAGGCCGAGCAGCTGATCTTAAGTACATTGAAGCTTGTGCCAGACGGATTGTGCAGAACTCCAATGGCTATAAAATTGTCACTGAGAAAAGCACAGTTCCAGTGCGTGCTGCAGAGAGCATTCGTCGGATATTTGATGCTAATACTAAGCCTAACTTGGATTTGCAGGTAGGCACAGTCTTTGAGTTGTGTTTTTAAAGGCTGGTAGTTCCTTCTGGCTTTCATCTGTTATTTCTGTGTCTGTAGGTGCTGTCTAACCCAGAGTTCCTTGCAGAAGGAACAGCCATCAAGGACCTGAAGAACCCAGACCGAGTGCTTATTGGTGGAGATGATTCTCCAGAGGGACAGAAGGCTGTCCGTGCTCTTTGTGCTGTTTATGAGCACTGGGTGCCCAAAGAAAAAATCCTCACAACCAACACTTGGTCATCAGAACTTTCTAAACTGGTTAGTATTACTCACTGTCTGCAATGAGAAAAGGGTGTGAGACAAAACTAAGAAGCAGAAGTTCACCGACATGGAGTGATGCAGTTAGGAATGACAGATGAGGTTGGGAGGACCCAGTATGTATGACAGAGGATATGAATCTTACCAATTATCTCAGCTGAGCTAATAGATGATATCACCTTTCCATGAAATCCATTTTTCACTTAGTGCTACTCTATTTATTACTAAGAGTAATAACTTACAGTGCTGTGGAAAATGGTTAACATCATAAAATGATTCAAACTCTGCAAGTTAAGCATTACATGATTTGCTTAGATCCTGTTAACTGCTGTTTATTAGCTACCTGCTGTTAACTATGTTGTATCACAACAAAGTTACATAGATTCTAAAACAAATCTTTCTTGCAGTCTGTAAGCATCTTGGTTTCTGGCAAAATGAAGTTCTTTTCACTATATTTTGTTTGTTTGTTTGCAGGCAGCTAATGCTTTCCTTGCCCAAAGAATCAGCAGCATCAACTCCATTAGTGCCCTGTGTGAAGCTACAGGAGCAGATGTTGAAGAGGTAGCAAGAGCTATTGGAACAGACCAAAGAATTGGAAATAAGTTTCTCAAAGCCAGTGTTGGTAAATAAAAAAATCTTCTTCATTTTTTCCTCAGCTTCTGGTTGGTAGTGCAAGAGGTCTACCAGTAGTGTTTTGAAGTAAGTGATCTGGTGCTCTTAGGATTGTCTACAGCTTGAGTGTATGAAAATCTTGCTGTAGAGTACCAGCAGAAGTCACATTTTCTAGTAGAATGTGTAGAACTGAGATTGCTCTACACCCTGACAATCTGAAACCCCAGACTTCAGAGCACATGGTTTATCCTTCCTGGAACCCTGGGAGATCTGCAACGTTGTTTTTAATGAATCATCACTGGTGACAAGGCTCTGCAGGGTGTCTTTGCAATTGCAGCTACTGCAGTTTTGTTCAGGAGCTGCTACCAGTGGCCTGAGGGAAGTGGTGCCCCTAGGTCAGAATGTGTGAAGGTAACTTCTGATTTGTAGAAGGAAGGAACCTAATGTTAACAGACTTAGTATTTCTCAGAACCAGTCTTTTAGTGGGAGGGGACCAAAGGCAAGAGATTGTCCACCCACTTGTAGTAATAATAATAATAATAATAATTAAAAAAGGAATTATCTTGTACATTCCCCTGAGACTGGGTTAGAATTTCCATTTGACTTCAGCAGGATTTGAAGAAGACTTGAAGGCTTCAATAACTGACTAAATAGGTCCAGTGGTTGAAGTTTTCATTTGCTAGTAGTGTAATACTGGGGTGGGGAAGATAATGCTGAATATGCCAGTGATTGACAAAAAGTACCTGTTTCCAAAAAATGAGTTATTTACCTGTTAAATAACTGTTCTCTTTCAGGGTTTGGAGGTAGCTGTTTTCAGAAGGATGTCTTGAATTTAGTGTACCTTTGTGAGGCACTGAACTTACCTGAAGTAGCCCGCTACTGGCAACAGGTACAAGTTCTTCACTAACTGTGGAGGGGGTAAAGTTTCTTCAGCATTCATCTCTCAGGCATTGAGCTTTTAAGCACTGTCCACATGTAATCTGTCTTTTAGCTTCAAGGAGCAGATACCTTCATCTCTACATTTTAAGGGGCCTTCACCCTGACACTGGCATTTGTTTAGGTGTTTTGGGGGTGAATTCAAATGGATTGGGATGTTGTCTAGAAGCATCAGTAGAAAATGTGAAGTACAAGCATGTGCAAACTCTTGTCTTCCTCTTGTACTTGGTTATCTCTGTCTGCTTTGAATTCAGAGTTTATGATCTTTACTTCAGGGTCTGCTTTTACAGCCCTTTTCTGAAGGAACTCAGCAGAGCTTACTGTTCATCTAAATAAACATGGTTGCTGTTCTTCTGTGGCTAATGCTAGGAATGGTTGGGAAGATGTGGATGCTTTCAGGCCTAGAACCAGAGCAGCTATACGGCCATTGCTCAGTCTGTATTGAAAGCACCTCACCCCTCTTCCCAGCCCTGACTGAGGAAGCAGCTTTGACTTGCATGGTATGATCAGAAGAACAGCTTTGACTTATTGCCCTGATTTAGGCTGTGGTGATCAAGGCTGCCTCCTTAATATGTAGCACATAGTTTGCCTTCTTCACTAGCAGCTTTCCTTTTGGCTAGTCTTTTTTTAACTCTTGCTCATCTCCATCCCACTCTGCTCCCTATTTACTGAAACAGCCTGTCCATAATGACGTTAATTGTGCCATATCCATACTGAAGTCCAGTATTTTTTATACCATTATGGAGGTTATTATGGCCATGTGGTACTGTTGATGGGGTTACTTAGGCTCTCTTGGCTTTGCAGGGTTCTGTTCTCTGAAAAAAATCCCTAGTAGTGCTTTACCATTGTCTGAAGCTTTGCTGAATCTCATCATTTCCCCTTAACTGCTTGGAAAACACAGTCATCTCTCATGGTGACTTCAGTCAGCTTGTTACATATATCTGTGATGTCTAACATCCTATTCAGGTAGTTTAACCTCCAGCTAGGGGATAATTGTCAGCCTGGTTACTTATTTGCTGCTGTAACTCTTAGATTAATTGCCTGGGGCAAGGAAGTTTTGTACTGTCTGCCTCTGAAGAGGTTCAAGCTGACACCTTCCTTTAAAAATCCACTTCATTAGTCAGTGGTGGAGAAGCTTCAAGAGACATCTAACATACTTCATGAACCTTATGCAGGCATCCAGGAGAGGTTTGGGTCAGTGAGGGCTCAGATGTATTGGCACAGCAGGAAAGTGTAGGAGCCCCAGGTTCTGATATTCAAGAGCTACTGCTTAAGGTTTAAGTAGATAGCAGACAAAAGTCTGGGCCTGCAGGGATTAACTGTGTGACCTCACTGATAATCTGATGAATACAAAAAATAATACTGTCTTGAAGGAGACAAATTGGTTTGGCTCTGTCCTTCAAGAGGACAAGGGCCCTTCTCAAAATGCAACCTACTCGGTATCTTGGCAACCCAAAGGCATGGGACAACTTATGGTTTGCTCTCTGTGGAGATGTTTGGGTGTGTTTTAATGTAACAAAGGCCTAAAAGATTGCATTGTTTGTGTAAACACACTAATTCAGATTACTTCTAATGCATTTATGCTCTTACTCTGTTTTAAGAACACATCTTTGCAGTGTTTCTACATGGCTTATTAAGATGTGCACAAATCAAATAGTAGGAACAGCTGCTGCAGAGTTAGAATAAAGTGCTGTGTTTAGAAGTACGACCCTTTACCTGCACCTGCTGCCTCTTCAGAACACTGTCCTCTTGCCCAGCCTACACTGGTCAGGCCATGCACACACCTGTGCATAAGCAATGACAGGAACCCTTCTTTGTGGCCTGAGCACTGCACTGTCTGCAGCTCATCCCAGTACATGCACATGGGGACCAGGAGACAAGTTCTAGAGATTACGCTGATCAAAGCTGATCCTAACTTTTATTCTCTGTTTTCAGACAGGGCAAGGCACTATAATCTTAATTCCCTGAAAGTGAAATCTTAATTCTTTGAAAACATACCTGCAGAAAGAAATGTATCCCTCTTACCCTGTTAACTGTTACTTTTGTTCTCCATCACCACACTACTGAGTTGGATACATCTCAATTTTTTTTCTTTTCTTCTTTTCCTGCAATAAATCAGGTTCACCAGAACAATTGGAGTGTATGAACCCACTTTCATGTAATAACAAAAGTTTTAAGCATGCTAGTTTTGCTTAGTGAAACCTCTTAGTGTGGATTAAAAAGGCTAAAAGAGGATCTCAGTTGTTGCATATGGCTTGTAAGGAAATGCATGTATAGGTCTGGAATAGGATGTCCATGTGACATCAAGTACTCTGAAATAGCTTCCCATGTTTCTGTCTAGGATACAGTAAGGTGGAGACTTAAGAGGAAAAAGGCAATCTGAATAAATCCTAGCCTTTGAACTAGACAGCATATGACAGTATGTGTGTGTGTATATGCATCTGCAGTCACTGTAGGATTTGTCTCAGAATTGGATAAGTCAACTAAATTTATCTTTGGATTACTTATGATGCTGGGTAAAAATACTTGCCTTTCTCTTTGATGCTTCTGTTAAATGTATGAGTGGGTAGCTTGGCTTGGTTGTTAGTAAAGTCTGTTTAGAACTGAATCTGTCTCCTTTGTGCACCCTCCTGTTTTACATATTTTCAGGTAATAGACATGAATGATTATCAGAGGAGAAGATTTGCTTCCCGCATTATTGACAGCTTGTTCAATACTGTCACTGATAAGAAGATTGCTATTCTAGGGTTTGCATTTAAAAAGGATACTGGGGACACGAGGTAAGAAAGCAAATTCAGTTCACTAACCTGAATTCCCTACATTTGTCACCAGCTATGCAGCTAACACCTTCCCTCCCAGGCTGAATTGTATTAATAAAACTAGATTGAATTTGGGACCCTTAACTTCTGACTGAATTGGTTTATAGCAGGGATTAGTTTTTCACAAATGGGTGACACAATTGATTGTTGACTTCTACAATATACTTGAATCATTCAGAAGCTAGAGCAGATAACTTTAGTCTTTATTAGCTTGCAAAAGCAAAGATAGATTTTAACAGTCCTTCCATTCTCCACAGAAAATATTTTTGCAGCTGGTTTTAATTTGCTCTGAAGCCTAAGTTCCAGCTTTCTTTCCCCAAGGTGGTTAATTCTGTCTTCTGTAAAGCTCAGACTTGATACAGTTCTCCTGCTGCAGTTTGTGGGAAATGATTATAAGCTTGATGCTTGTTAATTATGGTCAGGAGGAGTCTTGGGTCTCAGTATCTCTCTTGCATAATTCAGCAAGAGATGTAAACTTGTTTCCTCCTCAGTGTCCCTCAAGATTTCAAGTTTGCTGCTGGCATGGATTACCACTAAAATGTTTAATGTAAAACTGGTATAAAAGCTCAGACATTGCTTATCATGACACTTGAAGACTTTCATTATTTAGAATATGCCACCTGGTTCTTTTTTAACTGATTGATTCACTTCCCTAGAGAGTCATCCAGTATCTACATTAGCAAGTATTTGATGGATGAAGGAGCAAAGCTCCATATCTATGATCCTAAAGTACCTAAGGAACAAATCATCTTGGATCTCTCACATCCAGGTGTCTCAGAAGATAACCAAGGTAAGAAAGCTCATGTCAAGCCAATTTCCCTGCTTCCCTCCCCACCCTGTTCTCAAAACACACAAGGGCTGTTGAAATTCTGTAAATTAACTTCCCCATTTCCATCATGGCAATGATATGCTGTTAGTTACAGTTACTAGAAGACTGTCATGGCTCAGAGGATTACTGTTAACTCTTCCCCTTTCCAGGGGGAATGTTAATTCCAGAAATATTAATGTTAATCCTGTACCATTTCATATTTTTCTCTTGATAAATATTCATTTGAATACATGCAAAGAATTTTCTCTCTGCATAATTAAGAGAAAGAAGAATGTCCAGAAGTTGGAGAGCCTAGTGTTGTCAGCTTTTTGTGTCCTGAGTCCTGTCTTGCCTTAGTTCTTGCTTGCTTTCTAAAGTAGAAACAACCAATTCTGGAATTCACTGTAGAGTATTTTTCTTTCATGCATATTGCTTCCAAATTAATTTGTTTCTTCAAATTAATGAAGAATTTGGTCATTTATAATGTGAAGTTTGTTGGAGAAGGGAGTTTTTGTTTTCTTGCTGGGAAGGGGAGGATGGAGATGATGAATGAGTGGGATAAAAAGGCTGGTTCAGGCTTCTTTGGATGAAGAGAATGGAGGAAAATGATCTGCAGAGGGTGAGAGAGAGAGGAGAGGGAGAAGAGGGTTGTCTCTAGGCAGCTGCTGATGCAGTTAGAGGATGAAGGCAGCCCCTCGTGAGCCACATTTATCTTCTCTGGTGTCAACCACGTATTAAAACAGTAACTGTCATGTGCTGCTACTGGACAGGCAATGATGCTTGTGAGGGCTGCTGGTTGAATGCTCCATAGTACCTTCTAACTCTTGAGATGCTCTTGGCTGTTTAAATCAAATTGAAATGCTTAACTGCAAGCACTGAAGTGCTCTGGCTCTGTTCAGATGGCAGGTACAAGATGCTGTCATTTCAGTGAGTGAAATCTAAGTGACAAATGATAGAGAACATCTCTGTGTGAGTGTCTTAAAACTCTTTGCTTGTGTAGGACAAGGAAGGAGACTCATTTGCTAGGAGAGCACAAGACTGATGCCAAAGATGTGTGCAGAATAAAACTCTTTTCCTTCTGCTGCAGTGTCTCGATTGGTCACCATCAGCAAAGATCCCTATGAAGCCTGTGATGGAGCTCATGCCCTTGTCATTTGCACTGAGTGGGACATGTTTAAGGTAAATGTCTTCAATTTAAACTAAAGGGGGGGAAAAGAGGGAATGTTATGCTACTTACTTATTCTATCTGCTTTGTTGCCTTTACAGGAGTTGGATTATGAACGTATTCATAAGAAGATGCTGAAGCCTGCATTTATCTTTGATGGCAGGAGAGTTCTAGATGATCTTCACAATGAGCTACAAGTCATTGGTTTCCAGGTAATCAGTGGGATAATTCTGCTTCTTTTGTTTTCTTTCCCTCTAGACATAGTCCTCCTTTGTCTAAAGGAGGCTGAACCCACAATTTATCAATACCTAGAAACATATTTGTACTGATAGTCCTGTGGAAGATGAGGCACCTGAGTGTTCAAGGGTCAGCTTTAAATAGGCAAAGCAGACACCTGTGAAAGTGTTTTAAGTTAACCTCTTGGCAACTCCAGTCCCAGAAGCTGTCCCTGGGCACGCTGTGCTTTGTGGCTTGTGGTAATCCATTTTGCTGTCGACACCAAGCTGTGTGGTGCAGCAGACACACTGGAGGGCAGGGATGCCATCCAGAGGGACCTGGACAGGCTGGAGGGGTGGGCAGAAGCCATCCTCATGAGGTTCAGCAAGACCAAGTGTGAGGACCTACATCTGGGTTGAGGCAATCCCAAGCACAAATACAGGTTGGGCAGTGACTGGCTGGAGAGCAGCCCTGAGGAAAGGGACTCGGGGATGCTGGTGGATGACAAGCTCAACATGAGCCAGCAGTGTGCACTTGCAGCCCAGAGGGCCAACCAGATCCTGGGCTGCATCAGGAGAAGTGTGGCCAGCAGGTCGAAAGAGGTGATTCTCCCCCTCTACTCAGCTCTGCTGAGACCCTACCTGGAGTACTGCATCCTGTTCTGGAGCCCCCATTACAAGAAGGATGTGGAGATGCAGGAGCATGTCCAGAGAAGGGCCACGAGGATGCTCAGAGGGCTGCAGCAGCTCTGCTATGAGGACAGACTGAAAGAGTTGGGGCTGCTCAGTCTGCAGAAGAGGAGGCTCCCAGGTGACCTTCTTGTGGCCTTCCAGTATCTGAAGGGGCCTACAAAAAAGATGGGGAGGGACTTTTTAGGCTGTCAGGGAGTGACAGGACTGGGAGGAAGGGAGCAAAGCTGGAGGTGGAGAGATTCAGACTGGATATGAGGAGGAAGTTGTTCATCATGAGAGTGGTGAGAGGCTGGAATGGGTTGCCCAGGGAGGTGGTTGAGGCCCCATGCCTGGAGGTGTTTAAGGCCAGGCTGCATGAGGCTGTGGCCAGCCTGCTCTAGGGTAGGGTGTGCCTGCCCATGGCAGGGGGTTGGAGCTAGATGATCCCTGTGGTCCCTTCCAACCCTGACTGATTCTAGATTCAGTGTTAATGATATGTAGCCATGGTGCTGGGTTTAATCTGTAGGTTCCTCGTAGGCTGACATGATTGTGCCTCCTTGCCACACTCACTGGTTCAATGTATTTTCTCTTTCAGATTGAAACAATTGGGAAGAAGGTCTCAGCCAAAGGAATTCCTTTTGGTTCTTCCTGTGAAATTCCTAAATTCAGCCTGCAGGACCCACCTGTCAAAAAGCCCAGAGTATAATGTTTAATTGTTACAGAAGGAATTCTGTGGACCTTCTTAGTGATAATAACTGTAAGCCTGTGCTTTTTTTTTTTTAAGGAAAGATATTTTTCATAAACTAAACCAATTTTACACTAAGGATGGTACCTGGTACATGTGAATTCAGTCTATTTTCAAATCTCTATTTTTCTAGTGATTTTTGTTTTGGTCACTGAAGATGGTACGACCTTTTTAATAATGAAACATCTTTTAAGTGGAAAAGTTACTTTCAAACAGCAGATTTCTGCTTCCAGAGATGTTCCTGAACTGCACTTTATATGTTTCAAGTAATGCAAAATCAAAAGAATTAGAACATCTTTCTACTTTAGTCCAGTTATAGACAACGATCAGGAACTTTGGTCTCAGCTTTTAATTTTCTTTTGGGGTAATTCTTAACCCAGTTCAATGCCTGCTTTAACTGGCATTGAGGTCAAAAGATAAGTTCTAAGAGAACTGGATAGATTTTGGTCTGATCCCTGAAATAGAGCTGACTGCCACAATAACACCCTGATCGTGGTCAGGATCAGTTCAACTGATGCAGCCTCAAGTGCTTCTGTTAGGAGGCCAGATTATTATACAGACATCTATAGTGTACCTGATGACAGTGGACCAGCAGCTACAAACTGATCCACTGGCAGATCTTCTCTTTGATTGTCTTGTCTACATTCCATGAACAGCCACAAATTAGTGATCTCATCAGATTCCTGGGGCAAGGTTTTTTTTTTCCTAAGCTACAGCAATACAAACTGTCTTCAGCAGAGGAGCCTTCTGCTTATTTAAACATTGAATTTAAGCAAAATTACCTTCATTTGGTGTCAGTCCAAGCAGAAAGCAAATATTGGCCTCAAAGCTAACTCGATAGTTATCTTTTTCCCCTCCTTTTCTGCTTATATAACTTCATTTGAAAGCAGCTTTCTTAATGAATCTGCAAAAATTGCTCTCTGCTGTTAAGAAATGAAAAACAAAAGTTCAGCCCCAGGAGTTAGTCAGCATACTACCTCATTTAAGTAGCAGGAAGGAATGCTTCCTATGGTATTTTGACTTTATTTTTTTGCCTTTACTATGAATTAATTTCTACTACTTCCTATTCTCGATTGACCAGTGCTATTAAAATCCATGAGATGGCAGAGTTTGTGTTTGGCTTGTTGCATGAGGTTGTCAAATGCAGGGGAGGACAGAGAGGGGTGACCATAAAGAGTAGCATAGAGTGAGATCTTACTGAATGACATTAGTGTTGGGATGTTGGAGAATTACCCTGTAAATTGTCACATACCTTCTGTATTGTTTCAGCGGGTGTGCCCTCAAGTATTCAATATCCATGGCTAACCAAAGCATGAGATCAGTGGTGGTGTGGTAATGAGTGCTGTTGTTATAACTACTTACCCCCAGAAATGTAAAAGTAATTTAAGCCTCAGGACTGATGTCTGAAGACTTAAGGAAGTTGTATAACAATTTGGATAGCAGACAGGGTTATCTGGCTGAAATAGCTCTATCTTTGAAACAGATCTGCATGGTAATGGCTTCTACACAGGGACTTAACAGCACTTTGGACAGATATGTCTCCAGGATTTTTTAGCCTATAAGAGTCGTCAGTGAGGGGCTTATCAGAAGCCATGCTTGGAATCTTAAGCTGTCATCTTTGCCATACCCTCCTCCCGATTCACTAGCGCTGCTGTTACACAACACTCACAGAGCAGGGACAATCCTGTGATACAGTTGTGCTATTTGTAAGCATTGTGATCCAACTGGTAGGTCACCCTGTCTTTGCAGATAGGCATTTTCTGGACTTCTGCCCCCACAGCACCTGAGAGGCCAGGCTGGCTGTTTCTCCTTGGAGACTAAGAAGTGGGTATTGACAAGTTGTGCTTGAAGAAGCTCTTGTCCTGAGCTGTGTTCAGGGTGGCACAGCACTGCTTCAGGACTTGCCTTAACGAGGAGGTTGAGTAGAGCCTTCAGAAAATCAGGATGCTTTTCGGGAGCTTGCCACAGTGTCCTCCTACCCTCTGTATGTGACCTCTCCTGATTAGTCAGAAGTGGACAGGTGACCCATTAAATTCGTGTGAAGCACTACTCCTTTTAGGAATGTGGAAAGCTGGTCAGTGTTCCTGAGGTTTTTCACAACTGTTTTTCATGCCAAGGAGCTGAAGAAACAAGGTGCTAGAGCCTACCCTGTTTCTCCTGCAGCCCTAGTCAAAGCCTAGACTGTCACTTAGAATGGGCAAGCTTGTTATAGTAGGATCACTCTAAAAAAGGGGGCAGTGGGAGATCATTTCTGAAGAGCAACAAGGGGCAAAACTGATCCAGGCATTTCTCTTGCTTGGAGTCAGCTTATTTAGCTTCTTGGTGGCTGCATTCTTTTCATGGGATACTAGGACGGTGGGATGAATCCAGTGAACAGCTGGTAGAGCATGCCTTCAGGACACAGCATTATGTATCTTGCATCTATGCAAGAGAACCTCACACAGGCCAAAAGGAAAAGCTTCAGAAGCTTTTGCAGCACTGTGAATCAAGCCATCATCTTTGGAGCACAGTTGCCAGGGAAATAAGAATTAGAGATGACTTGTGTTCCTGCTTTGGAGACTTGAGTAGTGCATGCAAGAGATGGCTTCTCATACTATTGAGTCTTTGGCTGTGAGATCTTACAGCCTGTAATTCTTGATGAGAATTGTGTTGAGTAACAGACTCCTGTGCTCTGAATTGCTCTTTACAAGGTTCTTAATAAAATGCAATCCCACAGTAACACTGCTGTTCACTGCAAAAGCCTGGGTACAACAGCAAAGCAAATCCAGCTCTAATAATGTGAATAGTAGGATACAGACTGCATGAATCAAGTCTTACTCAAGATGTGCACAGGCAAATTGTAAATGCCAGGCAGGATGTATGGGTTTTCTTCTGCGTCTTCAACCCTTTGTGCAGCTAAAACTAGTTTGGTTCCAGGCATATGATAGTAAAGAATGCTGCAAGAAAAGACATTTCTGACCCAGACTAGCCAGTATAGAAACAGGTAGTGGTGAGCTTTTTGTATTGGCCAACACGTTTACACTTTTATTGCTTGAGGTTCTTCTGTTGAATTTATAGTGATGCTATGCTCTTGCTCAACAGCTGAAGTTTGGCATTGCTTGTAAAACAAGCATAACAAGTTACCTAATCTAAGAATATTTGAGTCATTTCTCATTACTTTTTTTTGGGTGTATGCCAAGCTGAGAATTTATGTTGCAAGTTGAACATCTGCAATAAGTTGCTACATGTAGTCATAAAGCATTGACATCTTTTTAAATGACAACACAGATATTAATTATTGATCAAACGGGGGGGGAAAAAACTCTATTCCTAAATGAATACTGGCTTTGATTTAACCTAAAGAGTTGGAGTCAGAGGAGGATGCAGCAGTTCTCTACTCAGCTGCATAACATTTAATTATACTTCACACAGTGTAGCAGATTGATGTAAGGATGCTAAAAAAGACTATTCATCCTTCTAAACTGCCTGTGTCAACTTGAAATCATATTCCCCAAACTCAGTGTGATGTTTTCCTGATTACAAGGCAGATTAATGTTTCCTAAAATATTTTCATGTCTCCTTTCTGAAACAAAGTGACAGAATGAAGTGATTGGCACACCAAAGGAAAATGTCACTAAACATCAAACTTGGTTGGAAACAAAAGAGATGAGTCATGAAAGTCATGCTGAGTTCATAAGCAGGGGTTACTACAAAACTTTAACATGTAGTTATGGGAAAACTGAAAGGGGAGTAGGTAAGGAAGGTGGTTGTAAATGGATTTCTCAACCAGGAAAAGAACTTTAGGACTTGTCCTCAAATACTTTTGAACAAAACACCCATCCAGTCTATAAAGTCAAAATGTGACTACTTTCCTTAGAAACCACAGCAACACTTGCCCTTAGAAAAGTTTATGTAGCTTTGAAACTTGGTACCAGCTGGCAGACAGTTGTGTAAAAGCATCTTCTGAACCACCCAGCAGCAATTTCTAATTCCAACAAGAAACAGCATTGCACTGTCTTCCCAGCAGCACTTTTTCCTCCTGCTCGAAGGAAGTCTGGATCATTGCTGTGTGATGTTCTCTTCTTCAGTTTGGCAAGTGCTGTATGGTTTGGAACCCCTTCTTCCGTATTTGTTGTTGATAGGCTTGAAGAGCAGTAAATTGGCAAAAGCCATAGTAATATTCCATTAAAACTGCTCTGTAGGCAATTCAAAGCCATTATTTATAGTAGGACCTCCAGTAAAGGCTGGCAGCTACTCAACGTGTGGGTATCCTGCAGTTAATGTGTCAGCCCTCCCTGCCTGCTGCTCTGGAAGGAGTATTGAATTTCCTTACCAGGGCTGCTAACCTTCCACTGCTCTGGAATTCAGCCTGCTTCAGTTGAAGCAGGGCATTTGCTGCTCACAGTGTGTCTTGGCTTTCCAAGACTTGTGGTCAAACTTTTTACTCCAAAATCTTATTTTTTTTTAATTAGTTTTCATTATTTTTTAAGCAGCCTTACTGTTTTCTCTGCCTTTACAAAACATCTCTGAAAGCTTTGTTTCTCTGTTGTTTCCCACTGTTTTCTCTTCCATTACACTGTTTAATTAGTTCAGTCCTAGCTGAAAGCTGTTTGTCTTCATGATGCTCTAATATTGCTGTACTTTGTTTTGTGAGGTGTCATCTGTGCAGGCCTCACTGGTACAGTCTGACTTTTGTTCATGGCAGTAGCAAGCTTCTCCTACATCTTAACTTGCTAATTAACTGTCTTTCTTCTAACATCTTGCTGAGTTGGAGGTGGGTGGAGGGTCCACTCCTGCATACAGAATCAGACTTGTTTTGGTTGAAAAAGACCTTTAAGATGAAGTCCAACCATTATCTCTTACCAAGTCTGGTGCTAAACCTTAGCACCACAGCTCTGTGACTTTAAGCACCTCCAGGATAGGGGGATTCATCTACCTCTCTGGGTGAGAACCCTTTCACTCAAGAAGTTCCTTCTCATATCCAACCTAAACCGGCCCTGGTGCAATTTGAGGCCATTTTCCCTTATCCTACCACTTGTTAATAGGGAAAAGACACTCACCTCCACCTCGCTACAACTTCCTTTCAGGGAGTAAGTTCTGCTACCTCAGTCTCTTCTCCAGACTAAACAACCCCAGCTGTTCCTCACCTGACCTGTTCTCCAGACCCTTCACCAGCTTTGCTGCCCTTCTTTAGACCTGCTCCAGCACCAGTGTCTTTCCTGTAGTGAGGGCCTCAAAACTGACCCCACTACTCAAGGTGTGGCCTCACCAGTACTGAAATACAAGGAGACTTTTCCTGGGCTGTACTGGTCACACTATTTCAGATCCAGGCCAGGATGCTGTTGGCTTTCTTAGCCACCCGAGCATGCTGCTGGGTCATGTTCAGCTGGCTGCCAGGAGCACTCCCACTGCCAACTGCAGCAGTTCAAAGAAAGTGCTGTTGTCCATTGTGGGATTACCTGCATGGGGAGAATTTGGGACCAGATATCAAATTCCTGGTGTATTTCCCAAATAACTTCATGAAGTTACAGCTGAAGGCAGTTCAAAAACTGAGAGTTACTGGGGACAGATGCACTTTGAACATTGATGGCGATAAAGAGAAGAATGTCCTGCTGCTAGTACCACCATAAGCCACATTTATATTACTGCTCAAGCTCAGTATGATCTGTAAGAGATTGCACATTTCATCCACAGTGCAGTTCACTTCTCTGCACTCACATTCATCTAACAATGAGACCAGCTCTCGAAGGAAGAGGTAGCCAGCCCAGTCCAGCACAACCACCACACCCTCAGACTGAGTTTTTAACTGTCCTTTAATGAGGCAGTACAGCAGTTTTGCATACCCAATACCCAAGCAGCACCTGTGCAATACAGTCAGGTCTGTTACAGGCATATACTCAAACCTGATTTATGCTGCCATGGCAACTGATATTCCATGTGGTTCAAATTTGATGGTACCTACACAAGGTTAATCGTCTTGCCCCAGAGGGCTCATTTCTTCAACTTGATACCTTATGTTTACCATGGTTCACACTTGGAGACATGCAAACACCTGAAAAGGATTAGCTAGCAGAAGGGTACAGCTCATTTTCTTGAGATGCATGTATGAGATTCCACCTCCTGAAGGAGTATCGCTGATACTTCCTCTGCTGCGGGCCACACCTGCCCTAATCTGGTCCTTTCTCATGTACACAGTCTTTCTTTAGAACTCCTCTAGTTCCCAGAGCCCCTGCAAACTTGTGTTACATAATTGTAAGATACACCAAAAGATCAGCACCTTTCAAATTACTGTTAGCATCTTCCAGCAGTGCTGATGGTAGTATCAAACTCCTTTACTTAAATCTGCCAGCTTACATTTCTCTCACCTCAGTTCCACCATGCTTTCAAAATAATGTCTAGCTTCTGACTTTTTGCTGAGCACTACAAGTACTATATAGTTGTAGCTCTGCCAGGAGGAATGAGGTAAAAAAAGGTGAAGCATTTTGGTGAGAGAAAAGTGTTCTGGAAAGATAGTAAATTTATTCATACATCCACCATCTGCTCTCCTGCATTTCTGGAACTGAGTGTAATTATGCACTGATAAAAGGATCCTTAACACTGGCTGCTTTAAATAAGTTCCCTCTCATTTTCAGATGGCCTTTGTCTTTCTTTTTTCTACCAAGTTCTTCAAGAAAAATTCACCTGATGAAAAGGCAAAAAAGCACCACAGTTAGTTGTAGGCAATTCAAGGAAAGCAAGCAAAACAATGCACATCACTTAATGCAGGTATTCTATTCTGCAGTGGTTCTTACCACAGGGTATCTGACAGTTCTATACAAGAGCACTTGCAGTGTAGCAGGGATGTAAGATAACCACAAACCAAACAACCACCCTCCACCCCTGAAATCCTGGCTTTCTGGAAGAGCTCTGCTGCTTCATGCTTTGTAATGGGCAAAGGTTAACTGACTCAAATTTTAATTCCTATTTCATGAAGTACCACCAACTTGTAGCAAAACCCCTTCTAAATCTCATCTGAGCTGGCATTAAAACAGCCTAAGAAGCAAGGTGATGAGTCCAAGATGAGTCTTCTCTGTTCTCTCCTGAGGAAGAAATAGGGTGTTGGACCTACACAACAGCTCCATTAATACCAACTGCTACTTAACACCCAGTGCCTTATCAGGAAACAAAAAAACCTCTATCATGACTACCTTGTTATTTCCAAGGCACTGTAAATAAATTCTGCAATAAAATCACATCACAGAGGACCCCATTAAACCTAGAAGTAGAATGTGCTGGAAAGCTAGGCACCATTTATCCTGCCTCACATTTAATATAAAACCAAACCACCTTAAGCAGCACAGCAATTGTATGAATGCTGCTGTCAGACTGAAGCATTCTAGTAGGAGGTGTCCCTGCCTAGGGCAGGAGGTTGAACTAGATGATTTCTGAGGTCCCTTCCACATTAAACCGTTCTATGATTTAGATGATCCTCAGAAGACAGTGAAAACAAAGAAAAGATGGCTGTATGAGGTGGTCCTTGAGCTGAGGTGAGCTTTGTTGCATATTACTTCACCCTTTTAACTTAATAGATTGAAATGTTTTGTGCCCAGGAGTCTAAAGCTTGTCAGACGTTTACCTGCTTTGTAGGAGGAGCGCACTAAGGGCCCGCTGGCAGTGTAATGGAATCCAAGATCATTTCCTACTTTTTCCCAGTACTTGAATTTTTCAGGAGTTATGTACTCCTCAACCTGAATGAAAGAAAAAGTCTTTTGGTCAGGATTAATGCACAGAAAATGGCTACAGCTAGCACGCAGTGAAATGAAAGACAATTATATTTTGAACTGCCAAGTTCAAAAGTCTGCACTAGGAAACTTCCAGCAGTCAAGTCACAAACTGAATATTCTCTCTGCTTTCAACCAGAAGAATGCATTTTATATAAGACTGCTTTCACACTGAGTTTAGGATTTCATTTCTAGTGGTTGTTGCTTGATCATTTTCTTCACTCTGGTTTTGAATGGTCCTTTTAAGCAAACCTTTTTTCTCTTTTGGTCAAATCGGTCAAAGAAATACAACAGTCCTAGAAATCTTTTCATTAATAGTGGAACACAGAACAGAGACCCCAGCTCTGGACAGACTGCAGGAGGAGAAAACGGTAATTTCCCCACCTGAAGTGGCACCATTATGGGAGAAATAGTTGAAGGGGAGCTGGCCTGAGCCATTAGGTTTGAGACATACAGTGAGTTTCTTGTTTTCCAGGATCATGCCTCAGCTCCAGCTGCGTCCCCAGCTAAGAGCAGAAGGCAAAAACGGGAAGTCTGCAGAAAATGGAAGGGACTGTGTGGCTGAGGTAATTTTTAGTGAAGAGCAGGTAACAGATGAGGGAAGGAAGGAAATTTTTCCCAACATCCACAGCTGAGGTAAGGACGCCTATCAAGCTTCAGTTTAGAAAAAGGCAACTCGACTGTGCAACACAGAGATGCAAATTGAAGGCATTTTACCTTGAGGTGACGTTTGGTTGGTTGCATGTACTGTCCTAGGGTCAAACAATCCACATCTGCCTCCCGCAACACTGCAAAAACAGAATTCCCTCTTAGTGGCAGAAGGATCACAAGGGACTGTCAGTGATTAACAGGACACCCTCCTTTCAAGTCTGAGCAAAGGTTACTCCACAGCACCCCACGGGCTTATATTCTGTTCTCCAGCAAGGGCAGCTGGCAGCCTGCATGATCAGCAGCCACCTACCTCGCTGTGAGTTGCAGGCTGCTGCCTGGTTTGAAGCCAGAGAGAACACCACTGTGCTGCACTCTGCAGTCACGTGCCTTGCTGCAGAGATGACAAGCTCTTCTCGTTTTTATCTGACTGCTTTTCACTCTGTCTTTAGGTCAGAGCCTTCATTTCACACACGCAAAAATGGATGTGTGCGTGTGCACTTGGCACTTCTCTTGGCACTGTTTCAAGAGACTTCATGCTGCAAAGATGTGGACAGCTCTAAAGAGCCATAAATCAGGGGGCACTGCCAACATCTTCTGCCAGGTTTCCACGCTTAGAATATATGTTAGTTTTGATGCTTGCAGAATCTCATCAGCTTTGATAGATTTAGTGTATGCTAGTGTCAATATACAGCAAAAGAATTCAGGTAGTCTGCTTACAGAGGGAGATCCAGCCACCTGCTTGTCAGCTAGCTTGAAGAACTGTGTTCACTGCAGCTAGTGGGGTGTTCTGAACAAAGGGATGCCTGAGGAATCACATTTTCCATGAACATACATCTTCTGGCTACCTGGGCTGATTGTCCCACATCAAATAGGAGGAAAAGAGTGTTTTAACTACAGCATTACACTCACTGTTACCCTGGAATTGCTGTTTAGATTGACACAGGTCTGTAAAGAAATTGGTTCTCTATTAGCACGTTTAAATATTCTTTTACTTATACCCTTTACAGTATCTGAGTGAATGTGGTGGGTGACAGTTTTGTCTCCAAATACACCTCTGAAAGTGGTCTGAAAACAAAGAGCACCAAATGTGGAATTTCAAATTCTCCTGGCTGGGAAATGCTAGGCAGGACGAATGGGAAGGTCACAAACTCTGGTCGTGTAGTCCAGATTATGGGACAGCTGCACAAAACAATGAGACTGCATCACTGCATTCTATGTATCATAGAAGCATAGAAACATTCAGGTTGGAAAAGACTCTCAGGATCACCAAGTCCAACTGATATCCCTACTCTACAAGATTCACCCTGAACTGTGTCCCCACGCACCACATCCAAACAACTTTTAAACATGTCCAGGTGACCCAACCACCTCCCTGTGCAGCCCATTCCAATGCCTGACCACTCTTGCTGTGAAAAAGTTTTTCAGAGAATCACAGAATCAACCAGGTTGGAAGAGACCTCCAAGATCATCCAGTCCCAGTCACTGCTTGAGGCCATTCCCTCTTGTTCTATCACTAATTACCTGTGATGGATTGTTGTACAGAAAATAAAGAACTAGGCAGATGCTGTCTCAGGGTATGGGACAAACAATCAGGCATTGGAACAAGTTGCCCAGGGATATGATGGAGTCCCTGGAGGCCTTCAAGGAATGTGTGGATATGGCACATGGGGACATGGTTTAGTGGCCATGGTGGTGTTGGACTCAGTGACCTTAGGGGCCTTGTCCAAACGAAACAATTCTATGATTCTAATGTCACAGGATGTATGGATTTCTCCTTATAAACACACTGCATTCACTCACCGCTGTGAAACTTTCTCCTCTTGAAAGTACATTTCATGAAATCATAAGAACATGCTACATCTCCTAGGGTAAAGGGTTTTTTTTTTTTGCATTTAAGTAAGCTGAAATAAATTATTTTAAGCAATCAGCTCTGCAGTTTCTAAAAAGGAATGCACAGTAAGGCAAGCCCATCTTCTTCCCCCTCTTCTCTGGGATTGGTTAGCCTGGAGAAGAGGAGGCTCAGAGGTGACCTTATTGCTGTCTACAACTACCTGAGGGGTGGTTGTGGCCAGGAGGAGGTTGCTCTCTTCTCTCAGGTGGCCAGCACCAGAACAAGAGGACACAGCCTCAAGCTACGCCAGGGGAAATTTATGCTTGAGGTGAGGAGAAAGTTCTTCACTGAGAGAGTCATTGGACACTGGAATGGGCTGCCCGGGGAGGTGGTGGAGTCGCCGTCCCTGGGGCTGTTCAAGGCAGGACTGGACGTGGCACTTGGTGCCATGGTCTAGCCTTGAGCTCTGTGGTAAAGGGTTGGACTTGATGATCTGTGAGGTCTCTTCCAACCTTGGTGATACTGTGATGCTGTGAAACTGTTGCAAAGGTAAGAATTTTAATACAGTCATCCAAAGATAGTTCTAATTCCCACTGCAGTCAACATGAGCTGCATCTACCTGTCAATATGCATCTGAAAGCCTTATGAAGGCAAAATATTTCAGAAGTTCAATCATTTTTAACCAAACTTTTTTTTTTGCCATAAAGCTTAGGAAACATTTCCTGTGCCAGCAAACTGCACGTAGAGGCAACGATACTTACAGCTGTTTTCCAACACAGTAAAATGGAGAGCTGTGACTTTAGGCACGTTCTTCCAACACCAACTTACGTTTCATGGTGGCATACACTTGCTCATCCGTCTCGCCTAGCCCCAGCATGATGGAGGTTTTAGAAATGACACCAGGTTGCACTGCTTTGGCGTGCTTCAGCACACGCACGGACTGCTCAAAGTTGGCTCGGGGATCACGGACCTTCCTTTCCGGGTTGGCAGCACAAGAAATGAAAACACACAAAAGGGTGCACACAGGTTGAGAGAAGCCAAGGAAGGTGCGCCCTGCTAGGTGCTACACAGTGAAAATGGCAACTTGGTGCTTCTGGCTCTGGAGTCTGGCACCAGCTGAGGACCCCCTGAATCATAGAATCAACCAGGTTGGAAGAGACCTCCAAGATCATCCAGGCCAACCTAGCACCCAGCCCTAACCAATCAACTAGACCATGGTACTAAGTGCCTCAGCCAGGCTTTTCTTGAAGACCCCCAGGGACGGTGCCTCCACCACCTCCCTGGGCAGCCCATTCCAATGGGAAATCACTCTCTCTGTGAAGAACTTCTTCCTAATATCCAGCCTATACCTACCCTGGCACAACTTGAGACTGTGTCCCCTTGTTCTGTTGCTGGTTGCCTGGGAGAAGAGGCCACCCCCCCACCTGGCTACAATGCCCCTTCAGGTAGTTGTAGACAGTAATAAGATCACCCCTGAGCCTCCTCTTCTCCAGGCTAAACAGGCCCAGCTCCCTCAGCCTCTCCTCACAGGATTTGTGCTCCAGGCCCCTCACCAGCTTTGTTGCCCTTCTCTGGACATGTTCCAGCACCTCAACATCTTTCTTGAATTGAGGGGCCCAGAACTGGACACAGTCCTCAAGGTGTGGCCTGACCAGTGTTGAGTACAGGGGCAGAATAACCTCCCTTGTCCTGCTGGCCACACTGTTCCTGATGCAGGCCAGGATGCCATTGGCTCTCTTGCCCACCTGGGCACACTGCTGGCTCATCTTCAGCTTACTATCAGTACCCCCAGGTCTTTTTCCTCCTGGCTGCTCTCCAGCCACTCAGTCCCCAGCCTATAGCGCTGCTTGGGGTTGTTGTGGCCAAAGTGCAGAACCCTGAAGGGATGGGTGGCACTCCAGCCTGCGTACCAAAGCCGGGCTCCCTTTCAGAAGTTCTTTACTATGAGGGCACAGGGTGCCCACAAAAGTTATGGACGCCTCATCCCTGTTTAAGCCCAGGCTGGATGCGCAATCTGGTCTAGAAGGAGGTGTGGCTGCCATGGCAGGAGGCCTGGAACTAGATGATCTTTAAGGCCTCTTCCAACTCGAGCCGTTCTTCGATCCTGCGGCTCTCCCCGGACCAGACCTCGCCCGCGCCGACGCGCAGAGGCGGCCCCGGCAAGCAGACACCGCCCCGGGGGCTGCGCACGGCGCGGCCGCCCTCTGCCGGCAGCTGCGGGGTACAGCAGCGCCGCCGCCGCGCGCGGCGCATGCTGGGAGCAGAGGCCCCTGGCGGCGCGCCCCGCGCCATTGCCCCTGCGCCGCCCGCCGCGCCCTGCCCCTGCCCCTGCCCCTGCCCTGCGGCGGGGCAAGCGAACGGCCCCGGCCGGATCGGCCACACAAAGCCCTACAAACCCCCTTCTCTGCTTTTGCTGTCTGCCGTTTATACGTGCTGGGACCGCTTACCGCTGCAGTTCCGGCACCGTCTCCACGTTGTGGGCATACACATCCAGTCCGGACAAAGCTACTTTCGCCACGGCGCTAAGGTCTCCTCGGAAATCGGGCGTCAGGCACTCCACCAGGATCTTGGAGTTCCTGAAATGGGCGGACGAAATAAACACACACGTGGAATTGTGTCACTGCTGCTAGAAAGCTCAAGCCCCAAAACCTAAGTAAATCCACAGTGCTCCGATAGCCCAAGCCAAGTGAACCCAGGATAGAATTCCAAAGCAGCAGGTTTCTGCAAGCAAACAAAACAGCCTGTCTTCAATTCCTGGCTTAACTGGTAGGAGCTTACAAGTACCTAAAGGGAAAGTGTCCAGAGGATGAAGCCAGGCTCAGTGGTGTCCAGTGACAGAACAAAGTGCGATGGACACAACCTGAACACGGGGTTCCACGTAACAAAAGGACAAAAGCCCTCACTCTGAGGGTGACAGAGCACCGAAACAGGCTTCCCAGACAGGTTGTGTCCTTCTCTGGAGGCATTCCAAACCTGCCCGGACTTGTTCTTGTGTGATTGACTCTGGGTCACTGCTCTAGCAGTGGAGTTGGCCTCGATCTCTTGAGGTCCCTTCAACCTCTACCATGCTGTGATTCTGTCAAAGCTGAATAATAGATATAAAATAACAAATATAAAAGCAATTCTTAAACAATCTCATTCACTGCTTTTATGTGATTTTTCATGTCTTGAGTTTAGTACCAGAGACCCAAAATAGAGAGGAGCTGTAATCCTGCCTACTGGATAACAAGACTCTGCGTTATTACTCTGCAAGCTAATCTTGGTGTCCAGGAGCCAGATTTCAGCTCAAAAATACAGGTAGGAAAAACTGTAAGAACTTTTTGAGTCTCAGGATGTGCTGGATAAAGACTTAAATAGGTTTACATGAATTAAATCTGCAGGTAAACAAGTATGTTATCAAATGGTGTACCAGACACTGATAAAGAATGAAGAAGGCACAGCTAGGGAAAGCAGGAAGGTACAATTGCAGACTTAAACTGCTGAAAGAGAAACTCAGCTTCTGTCATGTGGTAACCCTTATCTAAATCCACTGTGTTTGAGCCCCAAGATTCAAGAATGAGCATACCTCAAAAGCATTTACACATTTCCTGGCAAACCAGCTGCCTCTTCAACGAAATAATCCAGTACTTAGCTTTAAATAAGCCTGGGCTAAATCAGAAATGCATCCAAGTTCAAAATAATTTGGGGCCATTATATGAGAAAGAGGAAAAGCTAAAAGCAGACTTCTGTATTTGCATGGCCCCTGAAATAATCCAGGTACAGGTAGTTTTGACCTGTATGCAGCACCATGTTCTAAAGTTTTAACAGTAATAGATTGATAATAGTAGTAATGTATTAATGAAGTACCTTTCTTTCAGGTGAGAGACTGTCTTTGCAAAGTGTTCTGCTCCCCCATCAGGCATATCTGGAAGCATTTCAATTAGTTAACCACTCTGTTCAAGAAATGTATTTACTTATTATCAAAGTCACAAAACCTCTGCAGATCCTGTTTTCAGTGCAAAACAACAAAAGCAGTTGAACCTCAGTTTTATCTTGCCACCTATGTCAAAGGTTTACAACAAATACTCTACCAAGCCTTGTCCTGCACAAAGTCTAACTGTGATCATCTAGGGCAGACTTCAAATGTTTACTCTGAATTTATCCATCTCTAAGTTCACTGCTGTCAGGCTGGGCACACAATGGCTTCATGTATTTATGGGTTTGGTCTGAGAAACACTTCTACAAAAAAAAAGGAATAAATTTATATGTATATATTATACTTATTATATATAGATATATATACACACTGCTCTTTTATTTTCAGCCACTTTGACACTAGTGGACTTTCACCATACTGAACAGCCCTTACAAAGGTTTTCCCCATCTGTGTGATGTCACCATAAAGGAGCTACTAAAACCCCAGAAAAAGGTGATATTCAGTACTGTTACACATCATAGGTTGGGAGGAAGTTCTGTAGTGATACTATAGCTGAATGTTTACAGAGGTTTTCTTTGGTGAGTAAAGTAAAAGAACATGGTGTGGGTGTATATATCTATTTATGTATCTATTTTGCAAAGGTATATATGTATGTATTTTGGAGAAATAAAGAGTTATAAAATACTTACTATGAAATATAAATACTATACTACAATACTGAGTATAAAATACTCAGTACAGTAATACTCCATATGTTTAATAACAGTGTAACTGCATCAGATATAAAGAAACATTAAGAACATGAAGAAATCTTCCAGCTTCAGGACTGCACTATCAGCTCCTTTAAAATAGTAATGCTTAACAGTTGTGCTGACTCAAATGTTTCCTGATGTCTGTGTTTGTCTCATAAAACACAGGTGAGAGCTCAGACTGGAAGAGATGCGAGACAAGATACTGACCGTCTCTGTCGACAGATGTCAATACCACATAATCCAGGCCCCACTCAGCTATAGCCTTTGCTGTGTTGTAAGGCTCCTCGGGATCCAGGGGAGGTGGATTTTTGGCTGTCTTTACTGAACAGAATCTGCAACCTCTAGTGCATGTGTCACCCATCAGCTGAAATAAGAGGGAAGTTCTTACCTTTACATTGTACACACCACTACTGCTTAGCTGAGAAACAGCTACATAAGCTCAAGCAGATAAATCCCAATACTATGCAAATAAAAGCACAGAACAGTGCTTCACTATCAACTTCTTGCAATGAAACCACTCTACCACAGCAGAGACCCAAAAATGCACCACAAACAGCTCAAACATTACTGGAATATAGAAGAAATGGTTAATGGCTTACCATAATAGTAGCTGTAGCTGTAGCATATTCACCACCTCCCCAGCATTCTCCAATGTTGGGACAACGGGCTTCTTCACATACCTGAAGGTAAAAGACAGACATGTACCTGCCTTTTTTTTCCATAGGTATTAACTAAAGACAGCAATGCACCTGTCTTTTTTCTGTATTATTATAGAAAATGATTATTGTATGATTGATCAGTTTTGAAGGTAGCCTACAGGCAAAGCAGAATCACAGCACAGTGGGTGCTGAAAAGGACCTCTGAAGATCATCTGATCCAACCCTCCTGCTAAAGCAAGATCACCCAGAGTAAATCACATAAGAACACATCCAGGTGGGTTTGGTATGCTTCCAGAGAAGGAGACTCCACAACCTCTCTGGGCAGCCTGTTCCAGTGCTCTGACACTTTCAAAGTAAAGATTTTTTTTCCTTATGTTTATTTTATTTATGTTTTCATGAGAGCTTCATGTTGTTCTGTAAGTCAGTAACTTAGGAAGAGAGCTGTTTCCTGATTTCCACTACCATTCTCTCCCTCTACTTCACAACTTCAAAAGCTAGAAGACTGACTTGTTAATTAGGAAAATTTGCCATTAACATTTTACATGTAAAAACTGATAAAACATTGACAAAGTTTGATGCATCACAGCAGGACCTTACCCTTAAAGACAAAAAAAAGTGTAAAAAAAGCTCTCCAAGCATACCCACCAGTTGTTCCCATCTGGAAGGTAGATTTAGGTACAGATATTTCTAGAATTTCTGTTCATGCAAAATATGTATACAGCTCTCAAATTTGGTATGTTTCTATTAAAACAGTGACATGTAGCATCTTCTGATCCTTTTGGTGATGCAAGTAGTAAACCCTAGTATTTTAGATCAGGGAAAACATAAAATGTTCTTTTCACTCCGTCTCCACTCCTTACGAGTAAAATTCACTGCTAGCAAAAATGATCAGCACTAGGCTTGGTCTCAGGGTTGAAGATCATACAAGGAATCATAGAATCATAGAATCAACCAGGTTGGAAGAGACCTCCAAGATCATCCAGGCCAACCTAGCACCCAGCCCTAGCCAGTCAACTAGACCATGGCACCAAGTGCCTCATCCAGGCTTTTCTTGAGCACATCCAGGGACGGTGCCTCCACCACCTCCCTGGGCAGCCCATTCTAATGCCAATCACTCTCTCTGGCAAGAACTTCCTCCTAACATCCAGCCTATACTTCACCCGGCACAACTTGTGACTGTGTCCCCTTGTTCTGTTGCTGGTTGCCTGGCAGAAGAGACCAACCCCCACCTGGCTACAATGTCCCTTCAGGTAGTTGTAGACAGCAATGAGGTCACCCCTGAGCCTCCTAATGATCTCTACCTGTTCTCCATGGAGAAATAATTTGTATCTGTAAGAAATGCCTTATTCCTACAGGAAAACTTGGTTGGTACTAGACTTACTGTGTGAAGATTTAAACTTCTCAAGGTATTCTTTAGTTTATTGTAGTTTTTTCCCATGGGAATCTTTGTTTTCAGCCATGGAGGAAGTCGCAGCCTGAATAAGAAAACATAAGGATTAATAAATTATTTACATGGTAAGCTTTCATTCACTTCAAGGATACACTTCAATTAGTTACAGATCCCAACTAGGAGAGTTCCCTTAAAGGCTGATGCAGCTCAGCAACCAGTATTAACACCATTAATGATCACAACAGACTTCTCTCTTCTATGTTTACCATCATCCCACAGTCCCTTAAAGGCTGATGCAGCTCAGCAACTAGTATTAACACCATTAATGATCACAACAGACTTCTCTTTTCTGTGTTTACCATCATCTCACATTGAAGAGCAGGAATTTGAAAGATTTGCACTGTAAAATGGAAAACACTTAACTATACTGGTGGGATTTAGTACTGCCACACTGGAGACTGCAACAGTGAATGGCAGCTCCTGTTGCACAGCCATCAGACAGTCTGGTTAAATCTATAACTGAAACTGGGGATGTTAGATTTAGTCTTCCTTTTGTTTTACATGGAGGATGCCCCATAGAAGCAATTACAGTTGTTTAAAATTACAACTACCTTTCTCCTTTCTGACGCTTTAAATTGCCTTTGTACTCGGCCCATGCACTCTTGTCTGACAAATCTCCAGACACAAAATCCTGTAAGCTGGGTCCATTCTGCAGAAATTCTTTTTTTTCATCTGTCAGAGAACCAGATCTTCTGTACTGGTTACACACATGGCTCCCAGACACCTACAAGAAGCAACACTGTCATTTCTTGAGTTATAAGTGTACTAGCATTATACACTATCTAATTACTTGCCTTTCTGGTGGTTAATGGGCACTTGATGTTAAGCATTTTGCCAGCTGTCACCACGACCATCCCCCTGCAACCTGAGAGGTTGTGTGATGATCTAATAGCAAAACCTCAGGAAACTATCTTATGTAAAGCTTAAACACAGAACTATACCATTCAAAGTTTTCTTGTTCCATTACTCTGGAAATTGTCACTAAAACACAAAAGCTGGATATCCTGGAATAGAGTCCAACTATTGCTGAAAAACTACTCCTAAGGTATTTTTTATTTGGCATGGGAAACAGTCAGTTGTATTTTGAATCTGGGCTTCTGAATAGCCATAGGTATGCTTCCCAACTTGCAGCTGGCACTGGGTGAAGAAGCTACTGCTGTCCTCTTGTGTCTGCTTGCCTGTCACTAAGTGGATGTAGTTACCACTTAAGGAAAATCTTTGCTACTTGCTTCCAAGAGGGGGTTGAACAGAATGAAATGTTGAGCTGGAACACATGGGTTTATGCTGAGTATTGATTTTTAAGTGCAAGATATTATGAGTTAGTCTGTTTCCATGGCAATATGCAATAGCAGCCCGTAACTTTTCAGTGGTTAGAAACTGGTTTTCTTTGTGTTTCCACATTTCCTTGGATGTTTAATGGTTCTGCTAACCATAGCACAGTGTTTCCAGATAAGTGATTGCCCATTGGAATGGGCTGCTAGGGGAGGTGGTGGAGTCACTATCCCTGGAGGTCTTTAAGATAAGGCTGGATGAGGCACTTAGTGCCATGGTTTAGTTAATTAGAAGGGTTAGGTGATAGGTTGGACTTGATGATCCTAGAGGTCTTTTCCAACCTGGTTAATTCTGTGATTCTGTCATTCTTAAGTTAAGCATATAGAATTGTTTTGGTTGGAAGAGGCCCTTAATATCATCAAGTCCAACCGTTAATCCAGTACTGGCAGGTCACCGCTAACCCATGTCCCTCAGCAGCACAGCTACACGGCTTTTAAATCTCTCCCACGGATGGGAATGCCAGCACTGCCCTGGACAGCCTGTTCCAGGGATTGACAACCCTTTCAGTGAAGAAGTTTCTTCCACTATCTAGCCTAAACCTCCCCTGGTACAACTCGAAGCCATTTCCTCTCACCCTGTCGCCTGCTATTAGAGAGAAGACACCAACCTGCACCTGCCTCCAACTTCCCTTCAGGGACTTGTAAAGGGCGAGAATGTCTCATCTCAGCCTCTTCTCCAGACTAACCCACTCCAGGCTCCTCAGCTGCTCCTCACAGGACTTGTGCTCTGTAATTTATCTTTTTCTTTTTTTATTTGAAGTAATTCGAAACGTGCACAAAGCCCGAGTTATTCCAAAATATCTTAGCCTTACACCTATTGAGTTACAGATAGTGTGTTTGGGTAGAAGTAACGTAGCACGGATTGAGATTTGGGGGCTGAGAAGCAGGACGTTAAGATGGCCAAGCGCAGGCTGCCCGGTCAGTGACCGCCGGGAGTTGTTTGGATGGTACAGCCTCAGAAGCGGAGCTGCACCGGATGGGCTCCTAGCCCGGTGCCGTGTCTGCACGTACCGGCACAGCAGCTCTCCGGCCGGCCTGACGTACCGGCACGGCCAGTTCAGTGCTGGGGACAGCCCTTCCCAGAGCCCTGTCCGCGGAGATTTACCGCTGTCACGCCCCGCAGCCCGCCCTGGCAGCCCGCAGCCACCAAGGAGGCGAGCTCGGCTAACAGCATCGTCTCCTGCCGGCACCAGGCGCCCCGTTCCCTCGCCAGGGGTCTACCTCGGGATCTTATGTATGCCGAGCTGCAAGGCCTGCCCCGGTGGAATAGGCAGTCGGCCGTCCAGCACCCTACTGCGGCACACGGCGCCCACTCACCCGACCCTGGAGTCCCAGCAGCAGCCGCCGGGCGGCCGCGGCCCCACAGCAGCGGCCCCGCGGCAGCAGCGACATGGCGAGGCCGGACCCGCTCGCCCGATCAATCGTCTCAGCGCTCGGCCTGCCGCCTCAGTCAGCTCAGCACATCTGCTCTCGGCTACTCTTGCCTCCTGAACGCCTATCCTCAGCGTGATGACGTTCTGGGACCGAGAGCGGCTACAAGTACGTGATGACGTCAGGCGCTGCCTCTTTGGGTTCTGCCTGCTGCCAGGTGAGGCGCGGGCCGGTGGAGGAATCCGGGGCCATCGGCTGCGGGCAGCCTCCTTGTGCACCCTGCCTGGGTGCGATCACACCCCCTGAGCCGCCCCGAGCGCAGCCGCCGCGTTCTGTCCCAAATGCTGTGCGAGGGAAGCCCCGGGATGGCGCTTAACCCCTGCCCCCCCTCCCCAGCGGTTCTAGGCCCAGCCTAGGCCGCGCTCTGGTGTTGAGCACTGAGGCAGCCGCTTCCCATGGGCCCGGCGAGGACGTGGCGGTGTTAGAAGCGGAGCCCAGCGTCTTGGCGGCTTAGAAGTGGCAGAGGGAGTGGGTGCTTGGGGCCTGCGCTCCATGGTTTCGCGTTCCGGGGTACGTTAGTGGGAGGCGCGCTAAGGGTGCCGGAAAAGGGCTTTGCTTTGAGGTTCTGCAGCTTCTTTTTGGTGTTCTTTTTTAGGATGAAGACCATTCTTAGCAACCAGACGGTTGACATCCCCGAAAAAGGTAAGTCTACGTGGGTGTTTTGGGCGTGGATACATGTTTTGTGGTGCTGATCCCGCAGCTGCTTTACTTGCGTCTACCTTTGATTTCCAGTCAGCGTAGCCCTGAAGGGCCGGACAGTCATTGTAAAGGGCCCCAGAGGAACCCTGCGAAGGGATTTTAACCACATCAACGTGGAGCTGTCCCTCCTGGGAAAGAAACGCAAGAAGGTGAGTGCTGTAGAGGCTGTTTTCTCTGCCCAGAAAGAGGTGGGTTGCTTATAGTGTAGAAGATTAAAATAGCATTTTCATTTGCAGACAAGTTGCTTAATTTTCTGCATGTTTCTTGTGTTGTGTGAAAGAGGTTGGACTTGTGGAACCTCAAGTATCTGTTCTGGAACTCTGGAATTCTTGAAGTTTTGGAGTGAATTTGTTGATTGATTTTGGTTTTGTAGTTACATAGAATCATAGAATCAACCAGGTTGGAAGAGACCTCCAAGATCATCCAGTCCAACCTATCACCCAGCCCTAACCAATCAACTAGACCGTGGCACTAAGTGCCTCATCCAGGCTTTTCTTGAAGACCCCCAGGGACGGTGCCTCAAATGGAATTGATCATTATGTGCTGTGTTTTTATAAACCAGCTAGTTTTAGCTAGATAAACCTAAATCTCTTCATTTCCAGAGCTGACAGGTTACTTCAGGAGAGCATAGATTTTTATAAATCATGTTTTTGTACTGGCTTAAGAGCTGTGGGGAAAAAAATAACAGGGAAGAGTGGCTCATTTCAACTACTTTGTCACAAGCATCTAGATTTTTGTTTCAACACTTATCACTGCTCGCCCTTTCATTGTGTAGATAATACCTGAGAGAATGACTTCAGAGCAACTTGTTCTATGTTCAGCATTGGATAAAACATGTATTTTTGCGTGAGATGTCAAAATACCTGTCCTGGTTTCAGTCAAGCTTTGTTAATAATGAGAAATGAGGGGGAAAAAAGGTGGTGTTTTTATGTGTTTAGGGGTTAAGGTTGAAAATGTCAGTAATGAGGCCTTTAGTAGCCATCTAAAGAAACAAAACAGTTTTGTGGTTTTGCTGCGGCAGCTTTTAAGTGTCTAACCTGAACTTCGCTTAGTTTGACACACAAATGTGCGTAGTTTGGAGGTATAGCAGAAAACTTAGCTAATTCTGGTTTGTTTTGTGTTTTTTTTAATCACAGCTGCGTGTTGACAAGTGGTGGGGTAACAGAAAGGAGCTGGCAACAGTTCGCACCATTTGCAGCCATGTGCAGAACATGATCAAGGGGGTGACACTGGTGAGTTCCCTTTGGAAATGGAGTAATTTGTGTCATTTGTTAACTGATGGTGCTGGGCACCTTTTTATCATAGAATCATAGAATCAGCCAGGTTAGAAGAGACCTCCAAGATCATCGAGTCCAACCTATCACCCAGCCCTATCCAGTCAACTAGACCATGGCACTGAGTGCCTCATCCAGTCTTTTCTTGAAGACCCCCAGGGACGGTGCCTCCACCACCTCCCTGGGCAGCCCATTCCAATGCCAATCACTCTCTCTGTGAAGAACTTCTTCCTAACATCCAGCCTATACCTACCCTGGCACAACTTGAGACTGTATCCCCTTGTTCTGTTGCTGGTTGCCTGGGAGAAGAGGCCACCCCCCACCTGGCTACAATGCCCCTTCAGGTAGTTGTAGACAGTAATGAGATCACCCCTGAGCCTCCTCTTCTCCAGGCTAAACAGGCCCAGTTCCCTCAACCTCTCCTCATAGGATTTGTGTTCCAGGCCCCTCACCAGCTTCGTTGCCCTTCTCTGGACATGTTCCAGCACCTCAACATCTTTCTTGAATTGAGGGGCCCAGAACTGGACACAGTACTCAAGGTGTGGCCTGACCAGTGAGAGCTTTTACTTCAGTGAGAGCTTTTTTGACCATTCAAGATGTAGCTTCTCTCTTTTTCAACCTTGCACATGCTGTCAGGCAAGTTCTGCAGGTGGAACAAAGCATCAGCAGTAACTAACTAGATGTCTCTTGGGCTCAATGACTTGCCCTTGTTAAACTCCTCTCAATATATTTTGGGTTTATGGGTCTCTAGTAGGTTTTACATGTCTTGCATGCCTTCTGGCTGCTTTCTGCTTTCAGTATCTGATGGTGCCCTTTGTCCTAGGGATTCCGTTACAAGATGAGGTCAGTGTACGCTCACTTCCCAATCAACGTGGTTATCCAGGATAACGGCTCACTCGTGGAGATCCGGAACTTCCTAGGGGAGAAGTACATTCGCCGAGTGCGCATGAGGCCAGGTGAGCGGCTCTGGATGTGGATGATTCTGTTTCTGATGAATTTCTGAACTCTTCCTTTGGATACTGCCACTGATAACAGGCAACAGTGAATCATGGAATCCTAGAATGGTTTGATGTGGAAGGTACCTTAATGATCACCTAGTTCCAACCCCCAGCCATGGGCAGGGACACCTACTAGACCAGCTTGCTCTAGATCCCAGCTGGCTTAGCTTTCAACCTTTCCAGCCTTGGAGCCTCTGTAGCTTCTTTGGGCAACCAGTTTCAGTGCTTCACCACATGCATAGGAAAAGAAAAATCTTCCATTATGTCTTATATCTAATATGAATTGAGCTTCCAGTCTGAAGCCATTTGTCTCTTGTCCTGTCACTCATGCCTGTGTCAGAAGTCCCTCTCCAGTTCTCTTGTAGGCCCCTTCAGATACTGGAAGGCTTCTAGAAGGTCTCCCTGGAGCTTTCCCTTCTCCAGGCTGAACAACCTTCAGCTTATCCTCAAAGTTGATTTGGTCCATCCCTCTGATCATGATCGTACACTTGACCTTCCCTTAACCATTCCATGTTCTTCTTTTGCTGGGGGCTCCAGAGCTGGACACAGAACTCCAGGTGGGGGTCTCACCAGAGTACAGGGGCAAAATCCCTTTCCTCCACCTGCTGCCCACACTGCTGATGCAGTCCAGGACATTGTTGGTTTCTGGGCTGCAAGTGCATGTTGCTGGTTTGTGTTGAGCTTCTCATCAACCACCATCTTCCAAGTCCTTGAATGATTGTTGAAACAGCATTTTCCAGTCTGAATTTGTGTGCTCTTTGCCATGCTTAGATTTTTACTTCATAATGCTGTTGTAATTTGCTCTTGGTAATGAGATTTAATAGCTAATAACTATTTGAGACCTAGTTACTGTGGTTATCTTAGCTGCTGGGTTTGCATCATGTACTTAGGAGCTTCAGCAAGGTGTCCAGCAGAGTAGGCATTTGATAGAGCTTGTTAAGCTTCCAGGAGGAGGCAAACATGTCATGAACACAGTTAGATTAAGACCGTAAGAAAGATTTCCCATATCCATGTTTTTTTGATAGTTCCACTGCTGGTGAAGGTAAGGATGAGGACGTTTAATGTGACTTAGTGTTTTGGAGTGGCTTTAGATGACAACATACTTGTCCAGAATCACTGGAAGTTACAGTACAGAGTTACTTGCGGTGACTCATTTACTTTGGGGTATTGAGGATGGGTTTGATAATTGTATTTAAGTTGGCATTTGCTTCAAGACAGTCAGGTGGTGGCTTAAAACCTGACATCTACTGACTGCATAGATGCAGTTATCAATACTTCCCAGTGTTACTGTCCCTGCAATTAAAATTTCCTGTTAGACTCTTGAGTGTCCCAGTGTTCACCTCTGGAGGGGCAGGGTTTCTTGTCAGTAGCTTTTGATTGGGGCGACTCCAGTTTTGTCTTGGAAAAATTAAGAAGGTGGCAACTCTACTCACCTAGCTGATAAAAAGTCATGCTGGTAACATCTCTAACTTCCACATGATGTTGGTGAAATGCGGCATCTAAGTCCTTAGTTGCATGATCCAGAGCATGACTTGCACTAATCTTTGTGTGCTGACACTGTGAAGGAGGACAGTCATGGAAGAGATTTGGGAGGCACTTGCAGGGAAGTCATAGAATGTCATTAATGCCTAAAGCACTGCTTCCTAGAGCTGCAAACTGAGACAGGATGTGAATACTCTAGTGTGCTTAACCATCAGTGAAGATTTTGCAATTTCCTTTCTGTAGGTGTTACCTGTGCCGTATCTCAAGCCCAGAAGGATGAGCTGATCCTTGAGGGGAATGACATCGAATTGGTCTCCAATTCAGGTTTGTGCAGTGGATATGTGGGCAGATAAAATGATACAGCCACTGTGATCTGAAGACATCAGCTTAGCAAACTGTCTTTTTTTTTCTCAAACCCTGAGATAAATAACAGTTTGTTGTTTGTTGGTTTTTTTTTCTTTTTATACTTTAATTGCTTTTCATAGCTGCCTTTTTTTTTTTTACTAAACTTAAAAGATACTTGTACAAGCCTATAGATGTTCTTTGAATCAGTATTGGTGTCCTTTTTGGCACCAAGCTTCTCAGCTTTCTATTTGTCCCCAAATGTGCAGAAGTAAACTGCCAGTGCCCTGGGCTGCCAGGATTAGTTCAGTGAAAAACATTCTGTTTTCATAAGAACTGATGTGGTTGCAAATTGGCAATTATATTCTGCAGGTCACAGTTCCATTGGTTGGTTGAAATACTGGAGAATAAACAGAGCTGTGAGATGGCTTAGCCCTCTTTCTTTGTGGTAATGGTCTTGCTTTATCTGCAGCTGCCTTGATCCAGCAAGCCACTACAGTCAAGAACAAGGATATCAGGAAATTCTTGGATGGTATCTATGTTTCTGAGAAAGGAACAGTGCAGCAGGCAGATGAGTAAAGCTCTAATAGGTTGGTATCATCTTAACACAAATTAATTGTCTTTTGTGTAGAGGTGGTGGCTCCGTCTAGGGACTTCACAAGGTTTATCTGCATAAACAAGACTGTGCTTGCAGGCTCCCAACAGGGACACAGTTGTGTTTATAAAGGGCATAAGAGGTATCAAGACACTTAAATTTTGTTATGGCTCAGCAGCAGCTTTCCATCTCTCATGAACTTGGTGGTGCATTGCTGTGTGGAGAAGTACCTGACTCTGAAGGGCTGTATTTTGCACTGGAAATGCTGTTTGTGATGATGGCTGAAAATTTAATGCCAGCTGTGACCTGGCCTGACAGACCAGAGGAGACTTCCTTAGACTAGTGTTCCTCCTAGGTGGTCTTCTGTGTAGTTAGTGTGTAAAAAGAACAGCAGTTTACATGGTGTGTATACATTTGTTACTGGAATAACAATTTTGGGTGTAATTTAAGAGTTTTAACTACTGAAATAATTTGATAGGTTTCATCTCTCTGTGGTTCCATACGTGGTACCAGAACATTTGTGCAGGACTAGACAAGCTGAATTGCAAATGAAATAAATGTGTGTGTTCTGCATCTAAGCTTGAGACAGAAGACATCAGTCAGGTACTGGACACTTGTAAGCTGCTGGAAAAAAGTAGTGCTGTTCTGAGTTTCTTGAGAGATGGAAGAACTTACTGCTTGCTTGTTCAACAGCTCTGAGCTGTTGTGTTTGAAGTCATCTCTAATTTTTCTGAATAAAATGAAACAAATTCTTTGAGTTAATGTCAAAACTATGAGATGAATTGTTTAGTGTCTATAATTGGTTTCACATTTGTAGTGATAAAACTTTCTTAAAGCTCTTTTTATTTACAGTTGTCTGGATCCTGAAGGACACCAACATGAGGCAGTGTATCAGCAAGTACTAGCTTGAAGAATCCAAGACAAAATCCCCAGACCATAAGAGGTTTAATAAATGAAACATATTTTATATCTTGGCTTCTATTTTTAAGTACTAAATGGTGATAATGTGAACCTGTTCAAGAGCTCTGGCCATTGGAGAAGCGGATCATCACAGGGTAATGCAAGATGTTAGCACTTTGTGGATCACGGAATGTTGGTGGTTGGAAGGGACATCTTGGAAAGATTGTGGTGTCCAACCCCCCTGTCAGAGCAGAATCACCTTGAGTAGGTCACACAGGAATGCATCCAGGCAGATTTTGAATGTCTCTAGAGAAGGAGACTTCACAACCTCCTTGGGCAGCCTGTTCTAGTCTTCCTCGCAGTGAAAAGTTTTTCCTTCTATTCATGTCAAACCTCCTCTGCTCCAGCTTGCACCTGTAGCCCCTTGTCCTATTATTGGACATCACTGAGCAGAGTCTGGTTCTGTTCTGACACCCTTCACATCTTTATGAACATGAATGGGGTCACCCGTCAGTCTTCTCCAAGCTAGATAGCCCCAGCTCCCTCAGCCTTTCCTCATAAGACAGATGTTCAACTTCCTTGGCTATCTTTATGGCTCGGCACTGGTCTTTGAAGCAGTTCCCTGAAGTTGTAAGGGACCTCAGCTAGTCCAACTCCTGCCATCAGCAGGGGCATAATCAACTCGATCAGCTTGCCCAGAGCCCCATCAAGCCTCACCTTAAATACGGGGTCTCAACCACCTCCCTGGGCAACCTGGTCAGTGCTCCACTACCCTCATGGTAAAGAAACGGTTCCTAACATCCAGCCTAAATCTGTTCTTGACTAGTTTGAAGCCATTGCTCCTTGTCCTATCGCTACAGGGTTGGCTTCCTACCCATTGGGATGCTCTGACCTTGACCTCAGAAGACACAGTCTTTGAATGTTAACCAACAATATTGGGCCTCTTTACCTTCTTCTAGTTCTGTCCCATGGGACTTCCCTAGCAGTTGTTTGAAAAAGACAAAGTTGGCCCTACTGAAGTCCAGGGTTGTCTTTTTCTTGCTTTTTCATCTTGCTGTGTAGCAACACCTAATTGTTGTGCTGTGGTAAAATCCACATCATCATTTGTTACACATTCAATTTTGAAATAACATTAATAGAAAAACTTAAATTGTGCAGCTCAAGGAGTCTCAAAATCCTTTGTGTTCCCATGCTGCACACTGAATGCAGGGAGTTCCCTGGTGTGTTCAAGGTGACTTCACAGTTGCTGTGGGTGATAACTAGTTGGTGGGTTTGGGTGATGGAAGAATGCATGTGCCTCCAACACCCATGCTAATAGAATAATTCACAGTCTGAAATGGCCAGAGACTTCCTGCATTTCACTTTTAATAAGCCTTCTGTGATGGTGACTGCTACTTGAAATAGTCTTGGGGATTTATGAAATGAGACTCTAGGTTGGGTCAGGTATTAGAAGTCTGAGGTTCAGCTATCATTTGCCTTGTGTTTGATGCTGTCTTGTGTTCAGATGCAGTTGCGAAAGTGTAAATACCTTTTAAGATGTGCTGGGACACTGATAAAGTCCACTTGGAGGTCTTAAGACTGAGGTGACTAAATTCTGGTTGGAACACTTTGGGTGTATCCCTGAATCTTAAAAATGGTACTGGAAAAGAAGGTTGTGAAGTGGAGGAAGGAGCAGAAATTTTGCTGATGGCACTTTTTGCCCATAGTTGCATTTCTCCTTCTCTGGAGACTTTCACAATCCACAGGGATGCATTCCTGTGTGGACTACCCTAGATGATTGCTTCGCAAGGGGTTGGACTTGATCTTTGAAGGTCCCTTCCAATCTCTAAGGTTCTGTGATTCTGTGATTGTAGAGAAGTTTCTCTACCCCTCTCCAGAGGTGTGTGCTCTCTGCCTGGGCAGCGATGATGTGATGCAGGGACTGAAGAGGCTGGCCAAGGGGAATTTGAAATGATGGTGCAATTCACAGGAGAAACTTGCTGGGCTCATTTGGGGATGACCAAATCCAGACCAAGGGAAACCTCTGGGTTTGGTCGCTGTGAAGTTTAAAGGAGGTGGCAGGTTAATTTATCTGTTAAGAGCATCCTGCCCAGCTTGGTAGCTGTTGTGTAATGCAGCAATAAACTCACAAGGGTCTGATCCCACCCATGGCTTGCACTGACCTTTGACCAGAGCTAAAATGACAGTAGACATTTATTTGTGTGAATAAGTGCAATTTAAAATTATATTAATTGCTGTCCTGAGTAAATAGTTACTTTTATGTTCTCTAATACTTTTTATGTCAGCCCTATCTCCTGGTCACAACAACCCCACGAAGGCTCCAGGCTTGGGGCAGAGTGGCTGAAGAGTTGCCCAGCAGAGAAAGACCTGGGGTGCTGACTGACAGCTGGCTAAACATGAGCCAGAGTGTGTCCAGGTGACCAAGGATCCTGGCCTGGATTGGGAATAGTGTGGCCAGTAGGACCAGGGAAAGTGGTTGCTCCCCTGTACTCAGCATTGGTGAGGTCACATCTTGAGTACTGGGTTCAGTTTTGGGGCCCTCACTACAAGAAAGATACTGAGGTGCTGGAGCAGGTCCAGGGAAGGGCAGCAAAGCTGGAGAAGTCTGGAGAATAGGTCTGGTGAGGAGCAGTTGAGAGAACAGGTTGTTTAGTCTGGAGGAGGCTGAGGGGAGACCTTGCTCTCTACAACACTGTGAAAAGGGACTGGAGTGAGGTGGAGGTTGGTCTCTTCCCTCAAGTGACAAGAGGAGAGGAAATGGACTCAGGTTGCACCAGGAGAGGTTTAGATTGGATACTGAAATTTCTTGAATGAAAGGCTCCCCAGGGAGATGGTTGAATACCTATCCCTGGAGGGATAATGTTTAAAAGCTGCAGAGATGTGATGCTGAGGGACATGGTCTAGCAGCAGACTTGGCAGTTAGAAGACGATCTTTTCTAACCAGAATGATTTTATGACTCCCTGGTTTTGGAAACTAGCTATTGTATGTTATTGTGACTTGTCCCGGGGGTTCCAGTTACATTTGCTTAGAAAGCTGACATCCAATCTATACTTGCCCCAGTATGTAAGAGATAGAGGTGTGCTGGGTGATAGTGGAGTTTATCTAGGTCCATTCTAGAGACGTCTTCAGAAGACAGCCTAGGACATTTAATTCTTGGTGTTGTACTTAGAGGAGAGTTTGTGGGTTTTAATAATGCTTTTATTTGTAAACCTTAGTAACTGCAGGTCCATGCTCAACAACACAACATGACTACATCACAAGATGCTTTGGCCTAGAGGTTCACAGAAAAGTGCACATCAGTTCTCACAGTATCTCTTTTCAAGTCAGACTGTTCGAGAGGTTCTTCTAAGGCACAGAAGAGTCATCAAATGTTTTTTGTTGTTTTGGTTTTTTTTTTGGTGTGAGTTTTAATACACGATTTTGTCTTCTCTGTACAGTAGGTGGATAAAAGTAATTTCACCTGAAATGAATGCTCTTCCTGTGCACACGATTCATTCCCATTCCCAACCACAAGCTTGGGGTGTGTGACTGGAGTGACTCACATAGTGCTTTTCTACAGCTGGCTGATCTGCATTGTCCTCTGTAGAATGCAAGCTGATGGGGCTCGCTGAAAACAGCCTTGTGCCCCCTCTTCATAAAGGAACACAGAGACGCTGGATGCTTTTTGCCTTAAAACGTTTTCTCTTTTTCCTTTTGTGAAAAACAACAATGGTTAAAAGCAAGATGAGGGTAGAGAAAAGGCAGCAGGCAAAGAATATGAATGGCTTCTTCTGAGAAATGAACAAACAGAAGCTGCACTGCTTCTCATGGTGGGAGGAATCGCAGGCTGAGTAGTTGGCAGGGAACCCGTTCTTCCTTATCAGGCTGTTGTAAAATTTTATTGAGGGCTTTCCTTTGGAATCTGAAGTGAAGAATCCAAATCTGGGTTTAGATTTTTCTTCAGTCAGTTTAAATGCATAGTAGCCTTTAATCTTGACTTTATCAATGTAGTATGCTGGGAAGGAGAAAAAACAAAGCCAAATGTTAACCAAACCTTGTACAACCGGCAGGCTTTCTGGTAATGAGTTCAGATTTCAAGTTATTTACCAGTTAAAAAAAGGTAATTCACATAGAATCATGGAATGGTAGGGGTTGGAGAGGATCTCTGGAGATCATCTAGTCCAACCTTCTTGCTAGAGTAGGATCACCTGGAGTAAATGACACAGGAGCATGTCTGAGTGCATCATCCAGAGAAGGAGACTCCTCAACCTCTCTGGGTAGCCTGTTCTAGTGCTCTGCCACCTTCAAAGTGAAGGATAGTTTCCTTCTGTTTATGTGGAACCTTCTGTGTTCCAGTTTGTGTCAACTGCCTCTTGTCCTGCACTGGACATCACTGAGAATAGTCTGGCTCCATCCTCCTGACACCTGCCCTTGACAGGGTTAGAGCTGGCATCTCACTTCCCTGTGAAAATCCAGGTGCTGCTCTGTACTGACCCCAGCTGGGATGACTCAAGCTGCTCATCTCTGCCATGAGAGGAGCTTCCCAAAAATTCCTGCTCTGCTCCAAACCCAGCTCCTCAGCCCAGTAGCACCCATGGCTGTGTGTTACGCTGCTGCACCCAAGTGTTGGGTGAAAACACTTGGATGAAATAATAGATAGCAGTCCTTGGGGAGTAAATATCTCATGACTAAGCAGAGACCATGGTCAGGGATATGAACCAGATTGAGCAAGATAATTGTAAATAGAGGAGGTATTCCTATGAGTGCTATGAAGTGTCATGGAATCAAAAAATGAGAAAATACTATGATGAAGTGTACTTTAAACAATTCTTTCCCTGTAACAGCTTATTTCCTTTTGGAACTTACTGTTCTTTTATGTGAAATTGGGGTGGCAATTAACTGAGAAAGAGCTAAACACTGAAGGACAGTGCTGTGTTTCTTCTTGGTGTCTGGTCTGAAGCCATGCTTAATCATGAGTAAGACCCCTCATTTTTTTTCCACATAGCTCTTGGAGAGAAGAAACTGGGGTGTGTGGACTGTGTCTGGGGCCATATGCCTCAGGAGGGGTTTTAGATGTCCCATGATCTGGTCAGGAAACTTGCTGGTGCGCACCAGTGTTGAGAGCAGGGCTGTACTGTGTGTCTTGTTTTGGCTGTATGGTTCAGGTACTGGGATCTTTCTGGTATCCTGTGCCTCGCTGCCTTCCTTTCAGTGTTTGGATGAAGAGGGATGGGACTGGTGAGGTCCCTGCAGCATTTCTCCTACAGTAAGCTATTGCTGAATATTGTTTTCTTGAACATTTTTGTCCTCTACCTCCGTAATTGTTGTCAGTTTTTCCCTAAAGTGAAAACTAGATTGCTGTAGGTGCCCAGTTAAAAAAAAGTAGTGGAACAGGAATTAGAGTCTGCCTGCCTTCAACATCAGCTCCTTGAAACTCTGGTGATCTGTTCTATTTCTTCTGTATCCCTTTCTGTCTCTCCCCAGACTTGCTTGTGCTTTGCTGTCCAGTGATTCTAGTTCAGCGAACAAATAAGGAGGCATCCTCTTTCCTTTGTAGAGTAGAAATTAGAGTTGTCTCTTGGGAGCTGTTGGTCTGAAATGCCATCTCCTAACTTCCAAATAACTGCTCTGCTCTACATGCATGCCCAGATGGCTTTTCACATGTTTAGTCTGGAAGCATCTGTGGCTGCATGTCGAGTGAGGAGCTTGATGCCATTGCTTTGTCTTGTATCTGCCCTGAGGGTGGCTGCAGAACCAGGCACCTCGGGGGACTGAATACTGATGGCTGGTTCCTGCATCTCAACCAGAGCTACTTTATCTAAGTCAAGGCTTAGGTGAATGTCTGAGGAATGCCTGTGTCTATACTACAGAAGTGGCTCTGGGGAGCTTGGCTCTACTGTATACTCACCTTTTAAAACCTCTTGTACGTACTTCCCCAGGTAGTAGTTCCGCAGTTCGTCATTGTCTAAGGACTGGTCATCAATTCCATTGGCTGTGATGTAAACGTCGATGTCCCCATAGTTCTTTTTAATCCACCCAAGGACTTTGCGCAAGCCCCAAGGCACCACAGCCAGCCGAGAAGGGGAGCTCAGGCAGGTGATGTCCTGCAGGAACTGAATGTCACGATCAAATTCATACTGGCTCCCGTTCTGAGGCTCGTGAATGACGAATCTGGTGGTGAAGTGATTCAGCGCATAGAAGTCGGCTGCGCCTTTGACAAGCTGCCTCTCCTCGTTTGTGAAGGATGGCAGCGACGAGCGAGAGAGGCCTTTCCGCGTTTTGTAGCTGATGTACTCCCTCATGGCAGCTGGGTAGTCCCCAGTCTTAAATATGGGGTCAGCAAACCAGCCTATCTCAAACTGCAGAAACCTGTTGGCAGCTTTTGAGTGAGATTCAAGGTAGGGGTTGGCAGGTTCAGCCCAGTCAGAATGCAGAGACAGGGACACTTTGCCACGCTGAAAGGACCGGTAGTGCTCATCATACGTTCTCCAGGCCATGGCATGTGCTAGTAGCAAGTTGTGCGCCGCTCGGTATGTATCGTTGCTGCTCCTGTTGTAGACGTTGCTCAGCCGGTTTGGCTCATTTATTGTAACCCAGAGTTTAACCAGATCACCAAGCTCCCGGAAGCACAGGTCTGCATAGCCTTGAAAAGCCTGGGCAGTGGACTGGTTCAGCCACCCTCCTGCCTGCACCAGAGGGCCTGGCAGGCTCAGGTAGGCGTGAGTCGGATAATACAAGGTGACCATAGATTGAATGTTGAGTTTCAGTGCTTCGCTAATCATGCATCTGTAGTATCTCAAGACTTGCCTGTTGACCACTGACTGATCTCCGCTGGGTAAAATTAGTGACCAGTCAAGTGCAAACCTGTAATGTGTGACTTTCATTTTCTCCAGCAGGTCAAGCTGCTTTTTAATACTGACAAAATCCGTGCACTGTGCTGGCCGGGTTTTGAGCTTCACCCCTTTAACTTTGTGTAGCAACCCATCTCCGGTGATGTTCCAGAGGTACAGGCTGGAATCACAGAACTGTGGTGAGGAAGCCATGGATTCTGCCTGCGTGAATAAAAACAGGGTGTTACAGTGGGGTTTAGTTAAAGGAATGCCTGCTGTGGTCTGCATTTCTGCCTGTGTTTGGCTGTAGGATTAGTGCTGGATGGCAGAAGTTCCCTCTTAGGTATTCTGGAGGGCAGAGAGCTTTGTGCTAGTGGTTTCTTTACCCATTCTGTTCCTTCATCTACAGAAAACATTACAATTGCACTCTATTCAGCTATACTCTGGTTTGTTTACCCCTGCCAGCAGCCTGCACCCATACATTTTCACACAGATGCACCTCCCTGACTGAATTCACTCTCTGGTCATGCAAGCACCAGTTCTCAGGCAGCTGGCAGGAGAGCTGGATGTTAGGAGCAAGCACTGAGGGGGGCAGTACAAGGCAGGCATGGATTACTTTGGCACTTGCTGTTGAGATAAACCTTGTGAAGCTTTAGCAGAATGTTTTCTGTTTTAGTGGAAGTCCTGCTTTTGCAAACATCTGACACAGATTGTAGTGTTTATTGTTAGTTGCATCTTTACTGTTTTGTACTAATTAACAAGGCTAACATAAGATACATCCTGCATAACACAGGATTTTTTTTTCCCACTTTTTTTTAAACACTTTTCTTAGGATTCATAATACAATATGAAAATTTAGGGAAGTGAAATACTGGAACAAGTTGTCCAGAGAGGTGGTCAAGGTTCCATTCCTGGAGACATTGAAGGTCAAACTTGATAGGGTACTGAGCAGCCTGATGTCCCTGCTCATGGCAGGGGTGATTGGCAAGATGACCTTCAAGGGTCCTTTCCAACATGACGCATTCTGTGATTCTGTGAATCAAGTTTGAAGTAATTAGAGTGAATCTGCACTTTTTAAAAGAAAATGGACTTTGCTGTATATTTCCTCAGAATGATTAACAAAGTATATAGAAGCTTTGCTTATTTTTTCCCCCTATGATTGTCAAGGAATAGGTTAAGTTACGGAGTTTTGTTGTTATTTGTTGAAGCTGATGTCAGTCATTGATGACAAAGTATCCCAGCACTGCCCTTAAGTATGGTTAGCTTATCTGCCACATTTAAAGCAGAAATAGATACTGTAGGAATCAGTTTGGAAAAAAAGATTGTAGGATCTCTTTTCAGATGTGAAGTCAGCTGGTAAAAGCCATATGAGCTGGTGTTGGTTATCTCCACTTGGTACAAGCCTCGTTAAGGGACAGCTTGTTGCCAACTTGTGCAAGTGGCACTTAGAGCCAGGCTCAACCCAGGAATCTGTTCCTCTTTGTTTAGCAGCTTTACGCAAGACCTCCAACCTGCAGGAACCTCTGAAGCCACCAGCATAAACCACCTTGTCCCTGCCCTGTGCCAGCCTCTCCATTACACTGTCATACGACATCTGTATGGTCACACCATGAACTGGGTTGGGAAACTCCCCTGGTTGAAAAATAACCCAGGAACAATCACTTGAGGTCAATTCTTGCTCTGAAATTTCCTGATCTGATGTGCCAGGTGGAGACACAGCAGGAGAGAAAAGTGAGGGAGGGCCAGCCTTGGGAGGACTCCTGCAATGGGGTCTGCTGCTGCAGCAGCAAACCAGCCCTCTATGGTTTGCTCTCTTGAAAACCTGTACAGCAGATAGAATTGAATCCATGCAGTTATGGCTGGGTTTGGCTTCTGTTTGCAGCCTCCACTGAGATTCCCAAACACAAGGTGCTGCACAATCATTTAATCACAAAGTAAAGCTGTTGATTGCTCTGCCTCCAGCAGTCTTCTCAATAATCTACTTACCTTAAGAACAGACTCAGTGACACCCCACGAGAAGTCACAGGAAAACTGAGCTTGCAAGCTTGGGGTAGACTCCCTTGGAAAGAAGCCATTTTCCTGTATGATTTGTTTGTAGTAAAGTGCAGATGACTTGGGAATCCTTTCCTTCTTCTCACTTTTGAAATCTATGTAAAATAATCCACGCCTGATGCTGTCAGCGTGTTGCCATTCAAAGCCATCAAGGAGTGACCAGGCTGTGTAACCAAACACATCCACGTTGTCATATTTAATAGCTGTGTAAGAGAAAGTAACACCCATCAGTCTTAGTGTTTTGCACTCTTAATGTATATAAGATTGATTCACTTGGAAGCTCTTGAATGTTCTCACTGCTCACAGGGTTGTTGGCTCGTGGCAAAGCCATGACAGACAGTCAATACATTTTAGTCTTTATTCATTAAATATGTGTCACTGCTTCCTTGAGAGATGAAATTACTGCAGAATGCTCCATTTCTGCTCTGAGCAAACATAGAACATTATGGCATGTCCAAGTTTTAAGTTGCATTTTGTGATTTGCAAGATGATCAGATTCTAGGCTGAGAGAGATGAGGTTGTTCAGCCTGGAGAAGAGATGTGGTTGTTCAGCTCTGGGGGGACCTTTCCAGTATTTGATGGGGGCTATAGGAGAGCAGGAGAGAGACTTTGGAAAAAGGCACAGAGTGAGAGGACAAGGGTTGATGACTTGAAACTGGAAGAAGCTCGATTGAGATTAGACGTTAGGAAGAAATTCTTCTCCATGAAGGTGGTAAGGCACTGGGATAGGTTGCCTAGAGCAGCTGTGGAGGCACCAAGGCTGGAAGTGTTCAAAGCCAGATTGGGTGAGGCCTTGAGCAAGCTGTTCTAGTAGAAGGTGTCCCTGTCCATGGCAGGGTGATTGGAATTAGGTGATCTTGAAGGCCTCTTCCAACTCAAAGCATTCTGTGATTCTGTGACATAGGCCAATAACGTTAGAGAATCAGGACTGAAATTTAAAGGTGCAACATCTGCTCCAGTTTGTGACTTTGTATTTGTCATGAAGCTAAAATTCTATTCCTTTATTTGAAAGATCTCTGCAAGCTGAGACATTAAGGAATGTCTCTTCAGCTTCTAAGTTGAAAAATTGCAGGTGTTGGTACAAGACACATAATGACTTTAGAAGAATCTGGGTTGCTTAACCCAGAGGCTGAAGTACTGTATTTAATAATGATGATGGAGACAGTACAGGAGACTTTGAAGACCCATCTGGATGTGTTCCTGTGTGATCTACACTAGATCACAGTCCTGTTCTGGCAGGGAGGGTGGGCTCAATGATCTCCAGAGGGTCCCTTCCAGCCCCTAACATCCTGTGATCTTGTGTTTCTTCAGGTAATCCTGCAACCTCCACTTGCAATAGAGCATAAATGTTGGGGTTTGGTTTTGGTTTTTTTTTTTTTGCATATAATAGATGAGAAAGATGTCAAAATAACTTTCTTGGGTGTGGAAACTGATTCACCAGGAAGGGCTACAGAACTTTAGGAGCCAGGTTCTCCCTTGACACCAACTGACAAGAGTGTTCTTTACACTTTCAGTGTGTGCCAGCTGGCATCCTGGAAGAAAAAAGTCCAAACTCCATGGTCAGTCCTGTTGGCTGCCTGTTGCCAGCTGTAAGGTAGGATAACTCCTCATGTTAACCATATAAAGGTTGGAATATCAAGGGCAAAGCAGTGACCAAGTGAGCTTACAGAGAATTTCACCTGTGGTCCACTGTCACAGGCCAGTCTGCTGTTTTACTTGCTGCTAGATGAAGAGATCAGAAAGCCTGAGAGTTTGCAATATAGTTATGTGAGACAGAGCTGACAGACCAGGCCAGAATCCTGGTAAGATGAAGGAATCTAATGAAGTCATACAATGGCACGTGCTTTCAAGGGAAGCACTTTCTAAATATTAGGGACACCGTGAAAGGAAGTACAAAAATGGCTGAAAATAGCAACTGCAAAATGCAGAGGTGGAGAAGCACCGAATCATTTTGGTTGGAAAAGGCCTTTAAGATCATCCAGGCAAGCCATTACCTATCTCTTCCAAGTCTGGTTCTAAACCATGTCCCTTAGCACTCTATCTCTGCAGCTTTTAGACACCTCCAGGGATGGAGATTGAAACCACCTCCCTGGGCAGCCTGTTCCAGTGTTTGAGAACCACTGCAGTGAAGAATTTTATTCTGATATCCAGTGTAAACCTCCCCTGGTGCAACTTGAGGCTGTTTTCTCCCATCTTATCACTTGTTACTAAGGAAAAAACACCCACCTCACTCCATCCTCCTTTCAGGGAGTTGTACAGAGTGAGAAAGTCTCCTCTGAGGATCTTTTTCCTCCATGCTATACAACCCCAGTTTTCACAGTGATGTAGAGGATAAAGAGGCCAGAAAGGCCTTGTAATTAAATATGAGTGCCTCATGTCTGCAGTGAGGAAGGTTGAACAAATGGGAGCAGATAGATACAGCATAAGTGACAAATGAGGAAAAAACATCTTCTAGAAGCACATTGAATGGATGGGGACTAAGTTTAGTTGTCAGCGATGTGGTACTTGAGATGGTGTATGCCTAGCTGAGAATTTGTGGCTGTTTAAATGGAAAGGTCAGAAAGCACTGGTTTATATGTATGTTGTGGTAGGAAGAATTAATAGTTAGGAGGAAGTTCTTCACAGAGAGAGTGATTTGCCATTGGAATGGGCTGCCCAGGGAGGTGGTGGAGGCACTGTCCCTGGAGGTCTTCAAGCAAAGCCTGGCTGAGGCACTTAGTGCCATGGTCTAGTTGACTGGCTAGGGCTGGTTGATTGGTTGGACTGGATGATCTTGGAGGTCTCTTCCAACCTGGTTGATTCTGTGATAGGTGATTGGGTAGAAATCCTGTGGATCAGCCTGGTAGTGTGTTTGTAGCGTTGCCTCCAGTGACAATGAAAGGAGGGGGCTTAAGGTGGGGATGAGAAAATACTCCTAAAAAAGCAAGAGGATAGCTTGGGGCAGCAGCAAGGGAATGAAGTTAGAAAAGGTCAGGAGTTAAGCTGCGTGGGTCACCATAGATGACATCCACAGATCTCAAGGCATTTTTGTGTCTGCTGTAAGTTGGGCCTTGCAGTCCTTCTGCAGAAGTAAGAAGTTTCACTATAGACAGAACACTAAGAAGCTGTAGTTTCAGTTGCATCCCGTTCCTTGCAGTGGTGATCTCTCACATCACATCTTTTCATGACTGATGATGTGAGAGACATGCAGTGCAAAGTTCAAAGCACACTCCCTGAACACACAAACACACACAGAGGAGTATATAGCCTGTTAGGCACTGTCTTGAGAGCCACCATCCCGTTACAGTGAAGCAGTTACTGAGTGAACACTGACCCAAGTATTTCAGAAGTGTGAATGCATGAATGGCTAATGCAGACAGGTCTGCTGCAGAGGATCCAAAAAAGATAACACTATGGAATTTCTTATGTATGTGTCCAGAAATCTACCTGTTCCACACCTCCAAATTCAGGCCTGCACCTAGACTTTCCTGCTGTGTCCATGCAGGGTTTAAAGTACCATAAACCAAGCAGTGGAATGTAACCTCCTCAAAGTCTGCAAAAGGCAGGATATATGCCAACAGTTGCTCTGTGTGAACCAACTTTAAATATATCTGAATGGTTTTCATTTGGAGCTTAAGTGCATTTGGTGGTGACAAAGAACTTCCTACCTTAATGTCAGAGTAAATGATTATTCATGGTTTCACTTTTGAGGATATGAAAGGCCTTTTGTAAGAGATCCAAGCCACCCAATCACTGCAGCATGGCAGAATAGCTCTTGGGACCAGCAGCTCTGCCTCTCCCAAAGCTGAGCCTACAAACTGGGTGAGAGGGAAAGGCAATACTGGTTTTGCAGAGGCTTTAGATGCTAAAAGCATTTGTATTTCATGCAAAATTAACTGTCTACAACTACCTGAAGGGGCATTGTAGCCAGGTGGGGGGTGGCCTCTTCTCCCAGGCAACCAGCAATAGAACAAGGGGACACAGTCTCAAGTTGTGCCAGGGTAGGTCTAGGCTGGATATTAGGAAGAAGTTCTTCACAGAGAGAGTGATTTGCCATTGGAATGGGCTGCCCAGGGAGGTGGTGGAGGCACCGTCCCTGGGGGTCTTCAAGAAAAGACTGGATGAGGCACTTAGTGCCATGGTCTAGTTGACTGGATAGGGCTGGGTGCTAGGTTGGACTGGATGATCTTGAAGGTCTCTTCCAACCTGGCTGATTCTATGATTCTATGATTCTTTTATCTTCAGAGAGCATCCCTATACACCACCTTTATACCAATACCAAGATTAAATGTGTCTTTAAAACACGCTATCTCTGGCATGCAATAACCCTGAAGGACAATTGCTCTTCTGCTGCTAATTTCTCTCACACATTTTATCTTGAACTAGTTCACCAGTGTGCTAGTTTGAGGCTAACTGGAATATTTTACTGAGAAGAATTAGATTATAGACTGTGAAGAGGAAACTGTGCTGGCGTCTACTTCACTCCTAGGCTTGCTGAGATGTATAAAACCAAGAGCACAAAACATAGATAAGAGAGTGTGTGTGGGTCTCTGTTGGAACCTGTACTTTCTCCCTGGCCTGCCTTCTGTGTAACTAATTCTCCTGCTTTCTAACCCCCCTTGCTGACTGTCCAAGATCACCTTGCACATAAGGCAAACTCTCGGATAAGGTAGAGGGGTAGAAAGAAGGTAGAAGGGTGGTTGGGAGCCCCTTCTAGGGACTCTGGTTTCTGGGAGGGGTGTCATGTTTCTGTATTACTTTTTAACTTGAATATTTCTGAATGTAGCTGTATATATTGTAAATATCTCCTTGTATTTTATGCTAAGCTGTGAATATACAGCTTCATTCTTTAACCTCCCATCTTGACTGAGTCTAGTCTGGGTGATTTCATAAGAGCAGGGGGCAGGTAACATCCAAACTGTCACACCCAGCATGGCAGCATGACAGGCTGTAGTCACTGTCTCATTTTCACAGTATCAACAAGGTTGGAAGAGACCTCATAGATCATCAAGTCCAAGGTATGTACCCACACAAAGGTTTTGCAGTTCGACTGCCAGCAGTGAGAAGTAAAATCCAGCAGGTTCATTTTCCTTCATTTCTGACTCAATTTTGCACTTTGCTGAATTTTAAAATCAAACACAGATGTTGGACTTTAGCTTTGTGAGACATGGACTATGTCTTTTTTTTTCCCCTGTGTTTGTACAATACCTAGCACCAATAGATCCTGATCCACAACTTGTACTACTGCAGTGTAAATAATTAATAATTAACTCTGTTGCCATTATCTCTTTCCAAAAAAAAAAAAAGCCCCAACCCCAATGAAATCATTACAGAGCTAAATAGCAAAGGATCTTAAAAAGCTCTCAGAATATCCAGCAACTAAGTTGTGTACAAACCTTGTAGAACCTTATTAATGAAGTTTTTCATCATGTAGATGGCTGTGGTGTCATCTGTTTTCACATGGCTGTCCGTGAACCAGCCATTCTCTGCAATCAGGATGCGAGGGTTGTTGTATTCCAGTTTAATCCAGTTCAGGACTTCCCTCAAATTGAGTGACAAGTTTTGTCCCATTTTTGGTAGAGTGCTTGGAGGTTTGAAGTTAGTAGGACCAAAGGAGAAGGCAAAGAAGTCAGCTGTCCCCTTGATGTAGTTTTTCTCATCCTCAGTAAAGCGTGGCAAAAACGAGAACTCATTTTTCAGTTCTTCTGGATAATCTCCATCCCCGTGGATGGGTTTAGCAAACCATCCAAGGACTCTCTCCATTGAATGCTGACACTTAGAGATGTCCAAAGCATCATCTGATTTGTTTGGTTCTATCCAGTGGGATCCCAATACTATGGACATCATCCCCTTCTGGTGTGGCTGAAAGTGTTTTTTGTAGCTATGCCAAACTTTTGCATGAGCCTGGTGAGAGAAAATAGCATTAAATGGTAACTCCAATCAATCTCTATGTGCATCAGTAGCTAGACTGGCAGGCATCTGATTCTGTGCAGACTCCTGTTCCTGGGACACATTAGGGCTGTGACTCTTTGCCCTTTAACACAGGTCTAAATTTCACAAGAGCTCCCAGCAGGTTTATGAACAGCTGTTACGTGGATGCTTTAGGGCTCAAAAGCTGTTACTGATGGGATTTGATTCTGTGATATAGACAGGCCCACCTAGATCTTTCTTTGTCAAGCAGTGACTGATGGTACAGTTAAAATCTTAAACCATCTTTAGAATTGTTCCATAAAAGCTGTATTTCAGATGTCAGTCTTGGCTTTGTGCTGTGGGGGTTACCTGGATTTACTCTGATCTGACCACATCCACCCCATCCCTCTTCCTGGGATACACTTTCATCTGTCTTAGTTTGGCCTAATCATATGAGCAAGTGTTCAACTTTTGATACTGCACAGTTCCTAAATGTATAAACTTGGACAAAGGACCTAGCTGCCAAGTTGGAACCTAAATACTGAGTTTCACAATTCTGTGCAAGAATTTTGATCCAGAAGATTATTTTTTTGTTTGAAGCTGCTATAATAATATTTCTTTCTGACAGCACATGCAACAGCACGGAATGAAGCTTGTTCATTTTAAGTAGAGAGCAGCCACTTTGCTTTTAAAAGGAAATTTGGCAGCAATATCCCCTTAGATCTGTTGTGTATGACATGTTTTAGTACCATAATCAGCCAAATATGAACTGCACTACAACAAAGAGAAGTTCTGCTATCCATAGAATAATAGAATAATTTTGGTTGGAAAAATCATCAAATCCAACCATTCTCTACCATGGTGTTAAACCATGCCCCTCAGCACCACATCTCTGCATCATCTTAGTCACAGTGAATGCTTATCACATCTTAATTCCTTTTTTTCTGATTATCATCATGTTTAAGAAAGTTTAATGCTGTCACCTTCAAATGCCTGTTGCTAAATATTTAAGTAACAGAGTACAGAAGTCAAAATAATACCTTCCCAAAAATAAAGAATACATGGGAGACTGAGGAACCACTAGCATCATCAGTCACATAGAGGGTGAATCACAACAGAGAATCAGAATCACTAAGGTTGGACAAGACCTCTAAGATGATCAGGTCCAACCATTAACCCAGCACCACCATGTGCCGTGTCCAGGGGTGGTGACTCCACCACTTCCCTGGGCAGCCCATTCCTGTGCCTGATACACAGAATCAGAGAATCATAGAATCAACCAGGTTGGAAGAGACCTCCAAGTTCATCCAGTCCAACCTAGCACCCAGCCCTATCCAGTCAACTAGACACTTGGCACCAAGTGCCTCATCCAGGCTTTGCTTGAACACCTCCAAGGACAGTGACTCCACCACCTCCCTGTGCAGCCCATTCCAATGCCAATCACTCTGGGAAGAACTTCCTCTTAACATCCAGCCTATACTTCCCCCAGCAGCACAACTTGAGACTGTGTCCCCTTGTTCCACTGCTGGTTGTCTGGCAGAAGAGACCAAGCCCCACCTGGCTACAACCTCCCTTCAGGTAGTTGTAGACAGCAATGAGGTCAGCCCTGAGCCTCCTCTTCTCCAGGCTGCACACCCCCAGCTCCCTCAGCCTCTCCTCATATGGTTTGTGCTCCAGGCCTTTCACCAGCCTTGTTGCCCTTCTCTGGACACATTCCAGCACCTCAAAATCTCTCTTGAATTGAGGAGCCCAGAACTGGACACAGGAGGTGAGCTGACCTCTGCCAGCTGAGGAATTGTCAAATAACTCAGGGTTTACCTTATCCCTGAAGTGTTGCTTTATAGTCTTAAGCTGGTGAGAAAACAAGTGTTTGCAGCCAGAAAAACCACTGAGCAGCATTGTGAAATGCTTCAAGTGCCCAGTTCAGTCTGACATGGTTTCCAAGTGAAACAGCACTGCTTACTTGGACAATAACTTCAGTTTATCTAGAGACACACGGCCTTGACAGTTTAAAAACACAAAGGACCTGATGTCAGGTAGATATTCGGTTAAGGCCATGGGGTAATGAAGAATTACAGTTTGTGAAATTTTGTGTATCAGCTGTTTATGGTCTCTAAGGTCATGCTCGTAACGTTTGCTCAAGGTCTGTCTTTGAAAGCGCTGATAAAGTAACATTAACCTTTGAAACGCAGCTTCTGTAGCTGAAGGGGGAAGTCAGCAAAACTGTACTCAGGAGGCAAACTGCAGGATGCAGTTAAAAATACTATAAAGGAGATTTCTTACTGCTCTTATCATCACTTATCCTCACTGTCCTTTCCTGAAGATCTAGCCTGGGGTGGCTACTGGGGCCAGGCTTGCTTTGTTCTCTGCCTCTAGTGATTTCTCACCTGATTAATACATGTGTTTTTTCTTCTCAGACACGGGCTATTAACATTACTGTTAAGTGCAAGGTAGATGGTAGTGTTGACTCAAGTCAGCACAGTGCCAAGCAGCATGATAGTTTCGGGCTCCTCAGGTCAAGAGAGACAGGGACCTGCTGGATAGACTCCAACAGAAAGCCACAAGGATGATTAGGGGACTTCAGCATCTCCCCTATGAAGGGAGAATGAGACCACTGGAGCTGTTTAGTCTGGAGAAGACTGAGAGGAGATCTGATCAATGTCTATAAATATCTGAGGGGTAGGTGTCAAGTGCCTGGGGCCAATCTCATTTTGGTGGTCTGTAGCAATAAGACAAGGAACAATGGATACAAACTGGAACATAGAAGGTTTCATCTCAACATGAGGAGAAACTTCTTTACAGTGATGGAGCACTGGAACAGGCTGCCCAGAGAGGTTGTAGAGTCTCCTTTGGAGACTTTCAAAACCTGTCTGGATGCATTTCTATGCAAACTACTCTAAGTGATCCTGCCTTGGCAGGGGGATTGGACTTGATCTCTGCAAGTCCCCTCCATCCTCTAAGGTTCTGTGATTCTTTGATTCTGTGACACCAGTGCCACCTAAAGCTTAGCAATCACACATTCCTAGGTGAAGTGGAGAAAGATGGCTTTGCCAAACCACAACTAATTAGAATGCAATCTTGACAGGTAGAAGACAATGAGAGACAATTCACTGTATTCATACACACCTTCAAGGGGCAGATTGTAAGAAAGTCAAGTTACTACTAAAAATATTAAGAAAACATTGAGAAAATACAGCCAGAGGTAATCTACAGGAGCAGACCTCAGGTGCAAATATGCACATTTATTATGAGTCAGGGTACACAGATTCATGTGTCACTGAGGTCTCACTAAGGGTTACCTCTAATGAAAAAAAAACCACAAACCAACCCACTTGTCTATCCTGAGGGTCTTTGCACAACAGCATTTGCCTGCCTAGAATTCTGGTTTGAGTGGTTAATTATCTGTAAAGCATCTTAACATTTGTTTGGATGTGATGCTTTGGGATAGAGTTTAGGGTGAACCTTGCAGAGTTGATTTATTAGTTGGACTTAGTGATCCTGCGTGTCTTTTCCAACCTGAATGTTTCTGTGATTCTATGATTCTCAGATTGAAGGCATTCAGTGAGTGCAAACTACTGTTGAGGGAACTAACTGATTAGTATAATTCATTTTGTAAGACCAGATGAAAAACAAACATAATTTTAAACAGCTGTATTATAGATTAGTTTGGCTATTTGGGGTAAAGTCTGACTAATCTTTTTTTTCTCAGTTAGACTTTAATCCCTAATCTTTCACTTTCCTTGTTAGATCAAGGGCAACTGTCAAGGCTAGGTACACAGTGAAAGCAGGATCAATAGTGTGTATTTATGCTAGATATACACAGCACATTAATTTCAGCATATTCTCCTGGTCTTAATATAGAAATATTTTCCATAGATTTGAAAGTCACTGAGTGCTAACAAGAGTCAGCTAGCATAACATCTGTAAAAAAGAATAGGTTAAGTCAATTTAATAGAATCAAGGCAGCATTGTTCTCCTCCCTTGAAATACTCTCATACTCCTTCAGTCCCTAACCCTCTAATTTATCATGTATATACACAAGAAGTTTACTGTTGAAAGACTAATACTCTCGAATACTTAAGATATGTTAAACTTAATTTTCCTTCAGTATCTAAGTAATGAGCATGTAATGCCAGGGGTATACAGAGTTATTTTAGTGTGCTGGAGAGCAGGAGCATTTAGGAGAAAGAGAACTTGAAAAATGCTAAGAGTAAAGTGCGGGTTTGTTTTTATCTGTTTGTTTTTGAAACCACAAAGAGCTAGAAAACAGAGTTTGATGATGATCGATCACTTCAGAAGGGCAGATGTGTGTGGTTTATTTGGAGAGTGTACTTCGGTTCAAGCCCTTTTGGTCTCTGATAACCATGCCCTGTAGTCATGTTATCATGTTATTTTGCTGCTTGACTCTGGAGCTCAGTCCTTGAGAAGGAAAAAGCAGGTCCTGAGATGTAGGTAACTAAATTTCTTCATCTGAAGGACTGAGGCTTTGCTGGCAGCTTTGTTACTGTATGCTAACCACTTTGCATTTGGGTTGGTTTTCCTGATAATTACCAAGAAGTATCAGAAAGCTAACCTGAAAACAACAAATCATACAAACAAATGTGAATTGGTGCTGAGTTTTACAGCATTACTGATGGCTACTATGGTTTGAAAAACCTCCCAGCAAAGACACTGACTTCAAATGTCCTTTTATTTCTTCCATGGAAGTAGTCAGGTCCTTTAAAATGACTGACAGCAATAATTACCCTCTGTGTATGAAAAACATGCATAGTAACATGCAAATTTTTTTAATTGAAATTTGGACTTCTGTGGATTATTTTCCCTGTGTGGAACTCCTGAGCACCCTGCTTAGACTTGGATTCTGCTTAGACTATTCTCTTTAAATAGCAAGACCCATGGCAAAGGCAGAACTGTCTCTTAAGTAGATGTGTCTGGCTCACTTAAGAGGATGCAAGACACAGAAGGCAAGCACAGGTAGTAGATGATGCAGCATCTGCAATGCTAGCCAGCACTATAAGGCTCTGAGGTGTGATGAAGATAGGATAACCCTACTTCTTTCCAAGAGCCTTAATAAGAGAAGAGAAAATGAAGGTGCAATGTTATCAATGCTGGGTGGGAGTCAGGAGGATGAAACCAATCTTTTTTTCAGTGGTACCCAGTGACAGGATAGGAGGTAATGGGCAGAAATTGAACACAGGAAGTTCCATCTAAACATGAGGAAGAACTTCTTTATGTCGAGGGTGGTGGAGCACTGGAACAGGCTGCCCCGGGAGGTGGTGGAGTCTCCACCTCTAGAGTCATTCAAAACTCGCCTTGATGCTGTCCTATGCAACCTGCTCTAGGTGAACCTGCTTGGCAGGGGGGTTGAACTAGATCTCTGGAGAGCCCTTCCAACCTCTACCATTCTGTGACTGTGTGATTAGCTAACTATTTACCTACCTGAATTTATTCACAGAAGAGATCTATTTTTAATCACTTCTAAAATGCATGGGCTTTTTCCTTAAGCCAGCCAATTACTCCAGCTTTAAGATGTTGGATTTCTTTAGTCTACTAAAATTGATAGTTTAAAACTAAGAAAAAATTTCTTCAATCCTCTTTTAGAGGTGCAGAAATCTCCAGCAATTTTCCAACTGTTCTTACAATAAAATAATCCAAAGTCCAAAATAGCAGAGGTTTATGGTTTGTTATGTTGTTGTGGTTCTGCGGAGGTTAGCTTCAGTTCATGACTGGCATAGCACAGAAAAGGTCTCCTTTAGATGAGTGGTGATTAACTCTCACAACACTGCAGCAGTGCACTAATAAATGAAATGAGAAGTAGGACTCATGAGACAGCCTTGTTTAGTTTATCCAAAGATACCACAAAATGGCTTGAGAGCAATGACTCAACAATTTGCTCTGTAACTCAGTGGTGACCAGATTGGTTTCTTTTGAGCATTACAGACTTATTTTTCCTGCTCAGCATATTTCATGAGTGGACCTGGTAATGTACAGAGGGTGGCACGAAGACAATTGCCTTTCAACAGCCTGTCCAAAAAATGGAGCCTTGACATGGACAAGAATGTGACTCTTCCTAAATGGGAATTTGTTAACACACCTTTCACAGGCTTTGCCTCACTCTGCCAAAACCTGACACTTCTGTTGGGCTTTTATTTGTGGGAGGACGTTTTTGGTTTGCAGTGGTAAATGAGAAGGTAGCCATCATACAATGTCTGAGGAACAAATTTGCATATACCAGTCCCAGCATGAAATGCCATGTGAAATCTCTTTAAAGGAAGATAGGAATATATATATATATATATATGTAATATAAATAAATGCTGTATATTTTTCCCACATGACACTTACTATAAAAAACAGTTGAATATCAGATGTGGTACAGTTAGATAATGGTTGAACCTGATGATCTTAAAGGTTTTTTCCAACCCAAACAATTCTATATGAACTCCTGTTTGGCTCCTCAGGAACTTCCATTGCACTTCTAAGGGTAAGCATCAAACTCTAGTCCCTCAAATACATTACTACAGATTTGAGATTCCTCATAAATGCAAAACACTCAGAATTTTTAGTGTGCCACAGGAGAGAAGTACTAATACATTAGGTAGTGTTCCTGGGGCTGGAATAAAGACACACTGATTTGTGTGCCAAAATAATAAAAAAGTAGTTAGTGGGTTGTGTGTTGCTCAAAGTCTCATTAACTCTGTAAGTGATTTATTCAGATTCACAGACTATAAAGCTAAAATGAACTGTTAGATCAAGTCTATGATTTAAATACTATTGACCAAGGAACTTAGGTGTTTGGCTTCTTGGAACTTTTCAGCAGAGGCATTGCTCCTGATGTGTTGTCTGCTGTTGACATGGATCTTAACAGAGTGGGAATATGCAGAGGCAGCGTGGTTGGTACCTTGGAGTTGATTGTGCCACTCAGAAATGCAGGCAAGCAAACTCAAATTGTATCTTTCCCATGTCTTATATCAAATATATTTTATATAGTAGTTGAAAATCAATAGCATGACTGAGCATCAGCAGTCTTTGAGATGCTTCACAAATCTACCATTAAATCATTCTGCTATGTCGGAAGGCAGTGACTCAGGGTGGTGCTCAGTGTCTTTTCTGTGAGTAAAACTTCTGCTTACTGCAGTGGGAATTCACTGAAAAAAAGAGGTTCTGCAGGTTCAAGCCCAGAAGCAAATACAAGAAACAGACATGCACATCTGCACTTTTTGCTTTAAAAATATGACCCACTTCTGTCCTTCCCAAGAAAAGAATACCATGGACTTAGGACCCAGTACTGCAGCTGTTGATTGTGGGATAAAGCCTTTGGGATGTGTAATTCAGTAGAAGACAGCTGATAAGTAAGACTGACATAAAAACTAAACTGCTGAAAGCATGGTGGAAACAATGTAATTCTGAAAGTCTCAAATAACTGAAGAGGATCTTTTGTTTTTTCCAAACCCAAGAACTGATGACCTTGTGAGTTCTGCAGTAAACATTTTGCAACACAATCTTACTAATCTAGAGCTGATCATACTTACATACACATAATCTCCTGCTAGTAGAACTGATCCAACATGCAAATGCAAAACATAATTCATTTTAAATTAACAGAGTAGGCCCTTTGGTGTAGCTGAATGAATGGTCATGTAAGAGTGTTTAACTCAGTGGAAAGAATAAGGAAGGAAAGTCATGCTCTCCAGTAGCCAGATTTTGTAGGCAAAGCCTAATTTAAATAAGATAATAATCAAGCACTTTAAAACAAGCAATTAATGAGTCAGCTGTTGTGACAATGATGAAAAACATCATGAGGATTAAAAAAGACATAAAAAAGACTGCCTCAGCTAAGGGTATTTTCACATTCCTCCATCTTTTTTAGTGCATTGATTACATGATTGATTCCTCCCATCATTTCCTGTGGCAGTGCAAGATCAGTTTGTAAAACCTGACTGTACTGTACCTTGATCAAATTGTGTCCTACAGAGTAGACAGTTGCTCTTTCCCCTTTCTCTCCAGGAGCATGAATACCTGTGCCATACCCGTGCCAAGCCACTACATATGGATTGTGGATTGTAATCCAGTACTTAACACGATCTCCAAAGGTCTGGAAGCAAAAGGTGGCATAGTCATTGAAGATATCAATCAGTGATTCGTTTTGCCATCCCCCATATTTGTCTTGCAGCATCAAGGGCAGGTCCCAGTGGTACAGCGTAACCATGGGGTCAATGTTTCTGTAGAGCAGAGAGTCAATAAGGCTGTTGTAATACTCGAGTCCTTTTTCATTGGGAGCTGCTACCACTCCAGTAGGAAAAAGCCTTGACCATGAAATTGAAAACTGGTAGAAAGTAACTCCCAAAAAATCCAGAGCAGACAAATCTTTGTCCAACAAGGTGTAACTGTCACTGGAAGTGTCTGTGCCATCAAAATCCCTGAACTCTGAGTGGATGAAGTGGTCCCAGATGGAGGAGCCTCTCCCGTCCTTCCTCCAGCTGCCTTCCACCTGGAAAGCCCCCGTCCCTATACCCCAGAGAAAGTCTTTGGGGAAGGTGTCATATAGAAACATCTGTGTTTCACTCACAGGGCTGAAGTGGGGGTCCTTTTTCCACACAGCTCTTCCCTCTCCAGCAAGCCCAGTAACTGTCCTCACGAAGACTAATGTCCAAAAAGCAACGATTCTCTTCCATCGTTGGCCACACATTGTGCTGGTTTACAGCACCGGTGTTAAACGTCAGATTTCTTGCACTGATGCTGAAAAATATCCATTTATCTGCTGGAGTTCCTGCTCTGGAGACTGTCTTCTTCATTTGCCACCAACTGCTGGAGTGTGTTATCAAAGCCTGACTAAAAGCTGGTGATTGTAAAAGCCCTGTCAATGATTAGCCTGAACTGTGAGACCTAGAACGAGTCAGAGAACAGCGTAATTTTTAGGGAGGTGGCTTCTGCATGACTGCTGATACCTGGCTGGCTTCTTACTGCAGGAAAGTAGGTTGCCTGAGCAATGTAAGTGCTAGTAACTGATCCTGACATAAAGGTCTGTCATTTGAGCGGGTGAATTGAGGTGACAGAGGGTGCTAAGAGGCTATCATGGCCTTTATTCCTTGTGCAGCTGCATTTCGAAATGTGGCAGAAATACTGTCATAGAATCACAGAACATTAGAGGTTGGAAGGGACCTCCAGAGATCATCAAGTCTAATCCCCCTGCCAAGGCAGGATCATCTGGGGTAGTTCACACTGGAATGCATCCAGGTGGGTTTTGAAAGCCTCCAGAGAAGGGGACTCCGCAGCTTCTCTGGGCAGCCTGTTCCAGGGCTCTGTCACCCTGACTATAAAGAAGTTTTTCTTCATGCTGAGGTGAAACCTTCTATGTTCAATTCAGATTACCCAATCTCCAATTAAGATGTGATTTATCCTATCTTGTAATCAGGTGTCACTCTTCAGTCCTGCCTGGCTCAAGCATCCTGCTTCTGCTGAAAAATTCCCTCTGGACTCATGGGAAGTGTTGCTGTGGACAAGAGCACATCCCACTGACTATAAGAATGCAAAGCAAGGCAGTATTTCTTCCAAACACATAGAACTGGTTTTCTGGCCTGCATAAAAGACTCCTGTACAGCTCTAGCAGGGCCCTGTTCCAATCCTTGAGCAATTTATCTGGGTTTCTTCAGATATTTAGCAAAGGTAACTAGCCCTAAAAGATGCTATTTTGGTATTAATTTAACAATCTTGGTGTGCACAGCTGGGGCATCAGTACAGTGAGTATCTTACAGAGCAGTTATGCTGTAGAACTTCAGCTTTTAACATACTTCAAATTACAACAAAAACTACTTGTGTGGAGATACAGGCAATTTACTCAGCACAGTAAGACTGAAGAGAGATAATCACACAGCTGCTGAAAGGATCTGCAGAATGGGATAGCAGAGTGAAGGGAGTATCATGTGTAAGAAAGTCACACTCTGACACAGAAACATGGGAACAACCTGGCAAGTAAGCAGCTCTGCTTGGAACAGTTTGCCCTGCTGGCATTAGGACATGACAGTCCAGAAAGACTACTGGGCTGCTGCTGCTTTACTGCTCCTGCTACCTCTGAGAGCACACTTGCAGCACAGTATCATGCCATGGAAACATAAAACCTGGAGTTTAATTTCTTTAAATTTTGGTTTTTCATTTAAGATAAACCACAAAACCTCAAAACATGTTTGTAAGCAGCACCTTTACAAGAAACAGGGTCACTGTAGGTGAAGAAGAAAGCTCCCACTGGCATTCTCTGCACCGTAGGTCCCTGCTGGTGGGGTAGCTGTGCATCTAACGTCAGTCTCTCCCATGTAACAAGCGCAGCACTCCTTCAGCTCCCTGAGCTAACTGATCTATGCTTTTCAGCTAAGATCCTACCAAGGGCAGCATGGGAAAGAGAAGGGCAATGAAGCTGGTGAGGGGTCTGGAACACAAGTCCTATGAGGGGAGGCCAAGTGAGCTAAGGTTGTTTAGCCTGGAGAAGAGGAGGCTCAGGGCAGACCTCATTGCTGTCTACAACTACCTGAAAGGAGGCTGTAGCCAGGTGGGGGTCGGTCCCTTCTCCCAGCAACCAGCAAAAGAATAAGGGGACACAGTCTCAAGTTATGCTGTGAGAGGTCTAGGCTGGATGTTAGGAGGAAGTTCTTTCCAGAGAGAGTGATTGGCATTGGAATGGGCTGCCCAAGGAGTTGGTGGAGTCATCATCCTGCCTGGCTGAGGCACTTAGTGCCATGGTCTAGTTGATTGGCTAGGGCTGGGTGCTAGGTTGGCCTGGATGATTTTGGAGGTCTCTTCCAACCGTGTTGATTCTATGATTCTATGACTTGGACGATGGCAGAGCACTGACTTCAAGAAGCTGCCCAGAAATGTTGTGGAATCTTCATCTCTAGAGGCATTCCAAACCTGCCTGGATGTGTTCCTGTGTGATTGACTCTGGGTGATCCTGCTCTAGCAGGGGTATTGGACCAGGTGATCTTCATGGATCCTTTCCGACTTCTATCATGTTGTGACTCTGTGGCTGTACAAATTGGCCTGTAGTATACCCACACAGGTTTCTTTTTTAGTCTATGGAATAGCATTTTAAAATGCTAATTTGGGTAGTTGTTGCATGAACATAATCCTTCTGTTTTAATATTTAAAAGCTTTGATTGTACTTAATGAAAGAAATCCCAAACACATGCAGTTATGGATGCCACTATACTTCTAAAGCAGTTTAGTAACCATGATTGAGTCAAAACCAGGATAGCTCTGCAATACTGTGGCAGTGTATGGGCAAGGTAAAGACAATAGGCTTTGACCCACAGACTGCAGCAGAGTTAGTGCCACTGGCATCTTACTGCAGACAACACCATGCACCTGTATGAGATGTGAATGGTGCAGCAGTGACCTGTGCTTCCAGATGCTTGATCTGGACAAAGAGATGAACTGCATTTCTTTCTTTGGTTTTGATATGACTGGGAGCATGCCACAATCAAGGCTTGAAAATATTTCAGTGTTTCAAGCCTCACAATCTGGTTCCTCATTGATTTCTTGTATTTAACTGTTTGGGTTAGAATGTTGCTTGGCAAAGTTAAAAAGTTAGAAGAGTCATATAGTGACTAGAATTTGGAAGGAGGTTTGGATTAGCAGAGCAAAGATTTGGGGAAAGGAAACACCGTGACTGTTAGTTTGGAGACAGCACAGAGAAATGAGATGTGATCATGTTCTGTGGAGAAGTGAAGGTGCAAAGACAGAGGAAGAAGAAGGATTTAATTATTCCATTAACTGCAGTGGCAGTCAGTACAGACTCCAGTCCTGATGCTGTCTGTGGACACCAGTATGATGCTGCACACTGGGACTTCCTTCCTCTGGCTGTGCACTTAATGAATCTGATTTCAAAATAAACCAAGGCTGAGAGATGCTCAGGTCTTCAGGGAACCTGCCATTACTATTTCAGTATTTGGGAAGTCTAAGGAATATTCAGCTCAATTCTTAGTTATCAAATTTCCACTAGCAGCTTTGCCTCTGACAAGGAAAGTGATTAAAAGTATGAAAACAACTTCCCACTTGACCATTGAGTATGTACTCTCCTTGGTTTAGGAGCTGGGCTTGATTTGCAGAAACATCCAAGGCATCAGCTGAAAGGAGTAGAGTTTTGAATGCAGCAATGTCAGGCTGAGTCGGGACACATTCATTCTGCCTAGGTATGCAAATGGAGAGAGAGGAAAGCCTTAAAGACAAAGTTCAGTGAGAAGAAGTGTAATGTTTACATTAACGTCAGCTGCTCAGCTCTGCTAGTGCTAGTGTTCCAAAAAGGACAACTTACGTAACTGCCCTCAATGGGGTGATGCAAATCAAACACTTCTCTTTACCTTACACCTTTACCTTATGCAGCAAAAACTGTTTGAGATGGGATCAAGTCTCTTCTAAAGACACGGAGTTGTGATGGATACTGTGGGAAGCCAAATGTAAATAGAAACTAGACCACTGATCTTCAAAGAATTTGGGGGATTTTTGGTCTGCAACAAAATGCTAATTCCTACAACATGAGAGAAAATTGATTTTCTTTACTAGAGCCTCTAGTAAGCAAAATATTCTTACAGAATTCCTCCAAAACAGAGTCTTATCATGTAGTAAATTAGTATTTTTAAAGTCTTGTAATGCTATGAAAAAATACAAACTTCAACCTGAAGTTTCAGGATATATATTTTTGATGTGTTTTCCTCATCCTCTCAGTAATACCATTTCTTTAGGGAAATTCCTAACCTGAGAGGTCCTTTGGACACACATGAAAGTCCAAACATAGAATCATAAAATCTCTGTTCCATCACAGAGATTTCTGTTGTCCTCTAAAGTGCATCAGAAACGGTGCCTCGTGGAATTCAAAACCACCTATCTGCTTTATACTTCATGTAAGTCTCAAACAATCCAAAATACAAAATTTGTAGAGCAGTAAATAAAGTGTTGCTTCAGAGGATGCAATAAAATTTTATACCAATTTTATTTCAATTCCAAAATTGTATCAACATTGTGTCATGGTCACTGCAAGGTGGTTGGACTAGATGACCTTTAGAGGTCCCTTCTAACCTGGGCAATCCTTCTATGATTCTATTCAATAGTCAGTATTTATTACTAGTCACAGTTATCACAGTATCATCAGGGTTGGAAGAGACCTCACAGATCATCAAGTCCAACCCTTTACCACAGAGCTCAAGGCTAGACCATGGCACCAAGTGCCACATCCAATCCTGCCTTGAACAGCTCCAGGGACAGCGACTCCACCACCTCCCCGGGCAGCCCATTCCAGTGTCCAATGACTCTCTCAGTGAAGAACTTCCTCCTCACCTCAAGCCTAAATTTCCCCTGGCGTAGCTTGAGGCTGTGTCCTCTTGTTCTGGTGCTGTAGCCATGCCAACCAGAATATCAGCCTGATGAGGAATTGAAATCTGGGGGGTAGCATCAGTTTCAAAATGGCCAGAAAAGTCTCCTTTTACTATGACAGCTGGATGACCTACAAAGCCTTGGCAAGCCTGGATGAAAAGCAGCTTGGGTTTGCCAGCAAGAGAAGGACAATTAGATCCACTGAAGCAGGAAAGTAAATCTTTAATATTTACAACCTCATTATCAACACCTTTTATTTTGTCTTTTACACCATGTGAGAAAATGAAGCAAACAAAACAGTCCATGTTACTGTGATCTTTGTTGCTGTATTCTTTAACTTTTGCATACATTTGCTTTGCTTCTAGATCCATGTGCTCAACTGTCTCTAACTGAAGCCACTTAAAAACTCTCTTCACAGCCTCTCCATCTTTCACTGTTCCTTCTCTGGCTTCATCTGGATTTTTAAATTTGTAGTTGTTAAGAACCACACAGTAACCATGGGGGTTATTTTTCATCTTGTATGATTCCACAAGCAGGTGTGGTGTCTCCCCCTCTGCTCCTTGTCCTGTTGGATATATTGACACAGACACTGGGTAGTGGAGTTTTTCCTTAGAATAATTTTCTTTTCTTTCTTTATAGATCTCTTTTTTTTTCTTTATGTCAGCTCTAAATTTCTTGAATATATCTTTCAGCATTGTTAGGTCATCTTCTTTAATTATCCCATTTCTTTCCATTTCCACTAAGACCTTCAACATTGAAGCATTACCCTGAACAATACTCTTTGGTATTTGTTCTTGGAGCAGGACCTTCACATTCTGGATATCTTTTTAAGTCCTCTGCAATTCCATATAGCAGTTGTCTATAGGCTGACACCTGTGCCCTGTCTCGGATCTTCAGCTCTCACTCCACTTCCTCACGGCCGGAGCCCAGGTGGGCAGCCAGAAGGTCGATCTGACTGATCTGGTAGAGCAGCTCCTTCAAGAAGGACAGGTTACCCACCTCGATCATGCCTTTCTCCTGCAGATCTTAGAGGTCTCTTCCAACCTGGTTGATTCTGTGATACTATACTCAATATTTAAAGAAAAATAAGTAATTGAAAATAAAGTAATCCATAGAATCATAGAATCAACCAGGTTGGAAGAGACCTCCAAGATCATCCAGTCCAGCCTATCCCCCAGCTCTATCCAGTCAACTAGACCATGCCTCAAATCCAGGAAATGTTATTTAAAAAAAAAAGACAATTTGTTATTTATCAATGTAAGAAAATATATTTTTCTTACAAACAACCTCCTCTCTCATTAAGCAAGGCAAAGCCTTTGCTAGTGATAACGTCAGCAGGACAGGTTTTGTTCAATCAGGAAAACCCCCTCAAGGTCACGAGTTAATGTCTCATTTGTTAAATGTCTTTTGGAAAAAAAAGCCAAACAGTCTGTGATGTTCAGAAAAGTGGTAAAGAAGTCTGATTTAAAAAAAAATATTTGTCTTGGTCGTAAAAAGATTGATGATATTGAAATTCTTTCAGCTGCTGTATTGTCAGTTGGGCAGTATGCCTTTAAAACATGACCAACGACAGCAGGGTTCACTCCAAAGGAAATTACTTTCAGTTTAACAAAGCACATAATAATACAATGAGTCTTCAGTTCTGTTTCCCATGTCAGAGCAAGGTTTTTTCCACCTCCAGTGGTTCCATAGCCATGCAGAAATATCATCTGTTGTCTCCTCACCATTCTCAGGAGTGCATTACAGTCATTCCAGGTATTCTGCCTGCTCTCTTCATAAAGGGTTAAACTCCTGCCTTCTAAGAAACATGAACATGTCTCAATCCCACAGGCAGGTACTCCTCTGCTGGATGTTATTCTAGGTAGCTTTATCAACTACAAATAGAGATAACCACCTGCAATAATTCTTTTAACATTATTTAAACAGTTTGCCTGGCTCTTTCACATGTCAGCCATTTTAAGTGCTCTTCAGTTCTGGTATCAGGAATACACAGACCTTTAAAAATTACATAATGAGAATTAACTCTGTAAATACAAACATATGGCTGGAGATGTTTTTCTCAGGTGATAGCAGTTTTGTTTGCTTAGCCATTATAGTTGAGTGGGTATGGAGTAACTAGCAAAACAGGCTGAAAACCACAGTCTGTCCTGTGGGTATGCATTTACTTGTTCAATCTGTCATCTGTTTCTGACAAGAGAAATCCAAATTCACAGCTGTGTTAATGCTGACATTTAAGGCTCCCCCTGACCTTGTGTGTTCATGAAAGAACAGTAGCACTTTCTGTACAGTGAATCACAGAATGGTTTGGGTTGGAATGGACCTCCAAAGGTCATCTCATCCAACCCCCCTGCAGGGGCATCTGCAACTGGATCAACTTAATATCAGACAAGAAATTATTGAGAGGGGAACTGTATTTATTTGGTTTGCCCAAGTTTATTCCTTCCCAGTGTTCAGCAAGGAGAGGAAAACAATTGTTAGAAAACAGACAAGATTTCATTAGAAACTGAAGAGTAAGTGGGTGAAGACAAAGTTTAACTTCCCAGTTCCTCTTGAACTTGTCAGACATTCTCTTGAAGTTCTCTTGAACTTGTCACAACTCTGAGCTCTCCTAAGCTTTAACACATAGAGGAAAATACCATAGAGGAATCAAAGCTGAGCATTTCCTGCACAACCAGGAAAGAAGGGACCGAGACATTTCATTACAGACTGTGCTGATTCAGACCTGACTTACAGTGGCTGCACTGCTGTGTTATTGTTATGTACTTAGGATGCTTAATTTGCCTCAATGCCTTAAAAAACTCGGTAAATCTCAGTGAGACCTGGCACTATTCAGTTGTTAGTTAAAATAGTTAAGGCTGTCAGGCCTACTTCTTTGTCAGAAGTGACCACTATTTCATGTGGAGCTGCTGGGAGAGTACAGTGGAGAGCCACTGGGACTGGAGCATCTATCTTATGAGGAAAGGCTGAGAGCTGGGGCCCTGCAGCTTGGAGGCTGAGTGGGATCACTATCTAAAGGATGAGTGCCAAGAGCATGGAGCCAAACTTTTCATAGAATCTTAGAATCAACCAGGTTGGAAGAGACCTCCAAGATCATCCAGTCCAACCTAGCACCCAGCCCTAGACAGTCAACCAGACCATGGCACTGAGTGCCTCAGCCAGTCCTTTCTTGAACACCTCCAGGGACGGTGACTCCACCACCTCCCTGGGCAGCCCATTCCAATGGCAATCACTCTCTCTGGGAAGAACTTCCCCCGGCACAACTTCTCAGTGGTGTCCAGTGACAAAACAAGGAGCAGTGGACACAACCTGGAACACAGCAGCTTCCATGTAAAGACATGAGCCAGCAGTGTGCCCAGGTGGCCAAGAGAGCCAGTGGCATCCTGGCCTGCATCAGGAATGGTGTGGTCAGCAGGAGCAGGGAGGTCATTCTGCCCCTGTACTCTGCACTGGTTAGACCACACCTTGAGTGCTGTGTTCAGTTCTGGGCCCCCCAGTTTAGAAGGGACATTGAGATGCTTGAGTGTGTCCAGAGAAGGGCGACGAGGCTGGGGAGAGGCCTTGAGCACAGCCCTACGAGGAGAGGCTGAGGGAGCTGGGATTGGTTAGCCTGGAGAAGAGGAGGCTCAGGGGTGACCTTATTGCTGTCTACAACTACCTGAGGGGAGGTTGTGGCCAGGAGGAGGTTGCTCTCTTCTCTCAGGTGGCCAGCACCAGAACAAGAGGACACAGCCTCAGGCTGTGCCAGGGGAGATTTAGGCTGGAGGTGAGGAGAAAGTTCTTCCCTGAGAGAGTCATTGGACACTGGAATGGGCTGCCCGGGGAGGTGGTGGAGTCGCCGTCCCTGGGGCTGTTCAAGGCAGGATTGGACGTGGCACTTGGTGCCATGGTCTAGCCTTGAGCTCTGTGGTAAAGGGTTGGACTTGATGATCTGTGAGGTCTCTTCCAACCCTGATGATACTGTGATACTGTGATCCAATGTTTTCATTCCGAGGGTGTCAGAGCACTGGAACAGGCTGCCCAGAGAGGCTGTGGAGTCTGACTCTGGAGGCGTTCCAAACCTGCCTGTCTTCCCGTGAGATTCACTCTGGAAGACCCTGCTCTAAGACGGGGCTTGGAGGAGATGCTCCTCAGAGGTCGCTAACAACGCTGCGGTTCTGTGAGGCCCACCATTTTGAGGCGAGCTGCTGCACCCATTTTCGTGCAGGCGCGGCCCCGCAGCGCTGCCCAGGCTTCCCGCCCAGCCTCCGGGGAGCGGTTAACAGCGGTTACAGCGGGCCCGTTACAGGAAAGCAGCCGTTGGCGCCTGCAGAGAACGGAAGGCAGGGGAAAAAGGCGACACGCCCGGAGACCCTCTCAGGCCCAACGCCGCGGGAACAGCACTGCCACCGCCTCCCCCTCGCCGGGACGTGCCACCGCGACCGCCCCGCCCGTCGCGGCTCTGACGGCAGCGCCGTGCGCCGGGTGCGGGAGTTGGCGCGAAGGTGGGGGTGCGGGCGGCATGGAGCTGGAGGCGTCCCGCTAGCCAGACAGACCGCCGCCGGCAGCATGGTGAGCGCCCTGCGGGGCTGCGGGTGTTCCCCGCGATCCCTGCGATCCCCTGGGAAGGCGATGAAGGGGGTGGAGGGAGCGTTGCGCAGCGTTCGCCGGCGACAAGGCCCGGTGGCGTTTTGCCCTGCTCGCGGTATCGGGGTCGTTGGATTCGGTTTCAGTTGAACCGAGCCAGCATCCCCTTGCCTGAGTGCGACTTCTGCGTTGTGGCGGAGCGGCAGAGCCCTGCCTAGGCGGGAGCGGCCGGGAGCTGCGGAGCAGAGGCCGCCCGCCCGCAGCGCCCGCGCTTTTCCCGCCGCTCCCGCCCGGAGCGGCCGAGGCCTGGCTTGTCCCGCATGAAGGAAAATAAGCCCCATGCCGAGGAAGTGCCCCCACATTGTGCCCTTGCCCTCAGGGGAAAGCGTCTGGGCCTCTCCTGTCTCCCCCGGTGGGGCACTGGGTATGGATCGCGGGTTTCTCCTGGGGGTGCAAAGCGAACGAGCCAATAACGCAGCCTGACGAAGTTGCAGCTCTGGGTTTAGTTTCAGTAAGAGCAACCAGGAGGCTGCTGCTCTTGTCGGCTTGGAGAGTGTGCAACACTTGCAGAAAAACACCGTGTGGGAGGAAGAACTCAGACGTCTGGAAAGAGACACTTGTATAAATCGTACGGGGTGCAACCCTCAGTAGATTGCAGAGGGTTGCAAATCCAGATCTGTCCGTGCTTGTGTGTGTGCTTTGCAAGCGACTGCTCCCTTGTGCAGCCATTAGAAGATCACCTCTTCATCTCTGGCTCCAGTAGATTGCCACCTCCGCAGGTGGAGTCTCGGCGCAGGTGTTTTACTGGCCTAACTACCGATGCTGTTCGAAGCCAGTCAGGTGCAACTTTGGTTTTGGACTCCCCACAGAGGTTCAAATTGTTTATGCCTTCCACCTGATGCTCATCAATGGTGGGGGATACAGTCTAGGACTTTCACACTACTGAGAGATCTGTCTGCAGTAAGAATTCTGAAGCAATTGACCCGGGATGTTTTCATAGTTTAAGGGTGGCTGACGGCTGTAAATTTATGTATGAGGACAGCTCTGCCTCTGCTCTTCCCTTCCCATGACCTTTAGAAAACTGGTGGTGCTGATGGACTTGCTTCCTTCTTTCCCACCTTCTCTTATGTAGCTTCCTTTACATAGCTTTCCCACCTTCCCTCTGTATAGCTTTATGAATACCACACATCCACACTGGTATTTTCCTATCCATCATTCCCTTTCACTGCTGAAGAGAGGAGGCTGTGTGACCATCTTTGCTGCAGCTCTGCAGATAGAGGCAAAAATACAACTATGTTAGTAACTATGTAGCCTGTTCTATGAAATAATGGGTCAAGTGTATTGCAATTTAATGTAATACTCTTGCAAACAGACTTTCTTTTTTTAAGTAGCCCCTGCTGAGTAGCTTCTGCAGCATCTTCTCAGCTGTGCTGAACTGGTGTGCATAGAGTTACACAATTAATTCATTTGTCCCAGAAGGGATTTATTGTTTTTACCTAGATTAGTAACCTGACCCAGTTCCCAAGCAGAGAGCTGTACTAGTACAACTGAGGGAATGATTAGCTAAGAGCAGGGGCTATTTGAGTTGCCTCCATCTGAGACACTCACATGGCCAAAGCTGCAGCAGCTGGTGTGTATTTAGACTCTAATACTGCTCAGAAATTACTGTGAGTACCTGTGCTGCAGTTACCTGTTATTAAACATGAATTAAGCCCAAGCAAATATCACAGATTTCCATGAAGTAATACTATAAATTGATTGTGGTTAGTGCAGTTTTTCTGGACACACCAGATGTCAGAGCTGATGTTTGCCCCAAATGTGCACTGAAGTAGGCACATTATAAACTGTTTATTTTGATGCAAAGCCCTCATATAGGCACACTCCAGAAGACCTGAAATAAAGTGTATTACTTTTTGTTACAGTCAGTTTTCTATCTCATATTTTGAGGTGCAAACTGAATAACATGATGTTATTTTGAAAAATATTCTACCTTACTGGACACTGAGTCTTCTGAAAACACTGCCATATGGTTAGGTTGAGATGGTTCTATCATCAGAGAGTTGAAATAGTTGATCTTTGGTTTACAGTGCTTTTGAAATGCAGGGAAAAATACACATGGAGTATTCCTGACTTTTACAACTGATTTTTTTGAGATTGGTATTTACTAAAGAGGAGGAGGCTTTGAGGAGACCTTATTGTGGCCTTCCAACACCTGAAGGGGTCCTACAAGAAAGCTGGTGAGACACTTTTCAGGATGTCAGGTGACTAGGGTGAGTGGATCCAAGATAGAGGAGAGCAGATTTAGATTAGATGTTGGAAAAAAGTTCTTCACTGTAAGGGTGGTGAGATACTGGAACAGGTTGCCCATGGAGGTGGTGGAAGCCCCATCCCTGGATGTTTTAAAGGCCAGGCTGGATGTGGCTCTGAGCAACTTGATGTAGTGGTGGGTGTTCCTGTCCATTGCAGGGGTTTGGAGCTAGATGATCCTTAGTGTCCTTTCCAACCCTGACAGATCTGTGGTTCTGTAACGTCTTAAAAGTCACCCTGACAAACTCCATCTTTGAACTACCTAACAAATAGGTTTACCTCTTTAGAGGTAAGTGATCCTGTCTGGGATCTAAGCTTATATAATGCTTTATAGTCTTCAGACTTGGTGAATGGCAATCACTCTGATAGACACTGCTTCGTTTCTGGAATTTGTTGTGCAACGAGTTAAGGATTTGTGTGTGTCCCTGCCTGTGACAGCGGGGGTTGGAGCTAGATGATCCTCAAGATTCCTTACAACCCTGACAGTTCTCTGATTCTATAATGATCATGGGGTCAAGTCCTTGAATCTACTTGGACACATTCTGATTAGATGCTTTCTTCTAAGCTGCTAGCTCTAGGTGTTGCCAAAGTTTCCAAGCTTATATAGTGTTGCATCTATATTGTAGGAGTACATATAAAATAACAGTGTTGAAAATTCATACCTCGGTGCCTAAATTCTGCAGATGGAAATGTGTGAAGCCTCATTAAGGAAGAACATTTCCTATTGTCTGTTTGCTGAATCCATGTTATTATACACAGGTAAAACACAGAGCCTATAATTTTTTACAGGAAACAAGTCTCATTCTGTAAAGCAGCTAAACTACATACAGTAAATAGAGTTCAGCCCATCTATATTGTGTGTATGCTTTCACATTACAGATTCCATTTAATTTTAAGCTTTATAATCTCTGATAATCCAAACCCAACCCACCAGTGAGCTGACTGCTAAGAGAAAAGGAGACTGAAACACCCTTTTTCAGTCAGACTTTTGTAGAGGTTTCTTAAGCATTTACTACTTCAGCTGCAGATCCCTGTAGTAGTCAAAATCTATGCAGATGAACTTTATAGAGCTATCAGCTGGGTAGCAGCTAGCCCTGAGGTCCACCCTTTGCTTGCTGTATATTTAGGCCATAAGAAGGTATTTTTTTTACTTCTAAAATGGCTGCTACCCCTGGAGGTGGTGATACCAATCAGGTACATGCACTCTCTATTTCTCTGTAATGCAATACTATTTTTGAGAGAAGTCATGTTTGGGTGAACAATAATGCTTTAAAAAACAGAGAAAAATAATTATGTGCTCTGTATTTTTATGTATTCAGAAAGCATTTTATGATTGTGCTATGTGGGGTCAGATACTAAAATAAGGTGACAAGCCAGATCTTTTGGAGCTCTTTGTATTAAATTCTTCCTCTTTGTTTAGATATTAACTTACTTTTCTAAGGGTGATCACTTTTTTCCTTAGATGAGGGTTGCTTTCTTAAATTTATAAAGGAATAGTGGGTGCAGTATGTCCCACTACTTGGCTGCTTTTTAGCTCTTGGTGCATTTAAAAATATCTTTAATCTATTTATATTGGAAACTACTTCATACCTGAAGTGATAATTTTATCTATAAAAACACTTAGGGCTAGGTTTATGATGCTTAATAATAAATGAAACATCTCTCTTAAGCTACTGTTTCATTGCTGATGGAGGTTTATTTTGAGATGTGCATTGGTGAAGTTCTCCCACTATGGGAGCAATAAACTTTTGTCATGCTTCAAAGACAGGAGAAAGGTGGTGAGGTCTTTGAGCAGCTGTGTTTCATTAGCTGACCTTTTCTTAATTGTAAAAAAAAAGCAAAATCAAGATTAAATATAATAATGGAGCTATTGAGAAAGTAATTTAAGTGTGGTGTTATTGAAAAGTCTGTACTTTAAAATTGATGAATCTCTCTTGTCTCTTGCTTAGGATATCCGGAGATTCTTTGGGGTTGTACCTGCTGGAAAACGACAAGAATGTGAGACTGTGAAAAAGAATGAGAAAGTTAAAAATGGTGAAGAGCCTTTGAGTGGGAAGAAAAGGGGGAAGGAAAGTAAGGTTAGTCTTGCTTTTCTTATTTGTGAAGTGCATGATTGCCCTGATTTAGGGTTGTTTGGATCTCTGGTGGTTTTTTAAAGTAGTTTTTATATACTCGAACCCTAGACTATATGTTAGTTATTTTGATAGGCATGGGAGTAAACTGTTAATTAATATTTTAGCAGCACAACTTTCTGGGTGGTGAGGAAAACTGCTGATTTAAATAGTATTTAGATTGCAGGGCAAATGAGAGGTAGGTAGAGTAGTTGTTATTGAATGCTAATGTAGTCTGATATGTTTGAAGTTATTCTAGCTGTACCCAATAGTTCTCAAAGTACCTCTGCTTATTTAATTGGTAACTAAACTTGATGTTTACAGTAAGTGAAAGTATGACACATTTGTATGTCTACAAGTAAAGTGAAAGTCTGTATTGTGCCTTTTTTCTATTTCTTAACCACCTGTGTTTTCTAAACACACCTGTAGGAGAAACGTTAACACCTTCCTTGGGTGGGGACCCTGAAGTTAACCTGTTGCAAACCTCAAATTCTGTAAAGTGACAGGTTAAAATTAGACTGAGTGCCAGTCTCAGAGCACTTCAGTTAATCTCTGAACTGGTACAAAAAAGGAAGAAGTGCCTAAAGAGGGCTTTAAAATCACTTAGAGAATGGAAGGATTTCTAATGGGGGAGCATGTTTAATAGGAAGCATAACAATCCAGAAGTAAGACGTTGCTTAAAATATATTTTGGCTGTGTAATTTCATTGTTTCTATATGAAAATGAAGGAGCATTCAGGGGAAGTGAAAGACACTGCAATTTTCTTAGGCAACCTATTATTTTCACTTTGCAATTCTCCAATTATACCAAGGTTTTAACAGGTTTCAGGTTAGAAATGAATGTGGATTATAAAATGTGTAATGAAGTTGATATGAAGTTACACAATGGGAGGAATTTCTATCTCTGCAAGACTACAAAACAAGCACAGCTGGTAGTTGGGTATGCCCAGGAAACATTCTACCTCTAAGTATTGTTTTTTCAGAGTATCTGAAACTTGCCTTTAAAAAATCCCAAACCTTGATACAGTTTAATAGTAGCTGCTGCTAGATAGAACAGGTTTGCTGACTGTGACCACTGGTGCAGTGTTTTATGGTTGTTGTAGTACTTTGAGTGAGAGAAGAAGCTGCAAGAAACCAGGGAATCAGTCTAGCTTCAAATGTTTTGTATCCTTTTTAATTTTCTTCAGCTGCTCTAAAATTGTGTGGAATTCTGGTGGTTTATGGCTAAGCTGTATCTAGAATGGAGCTGATAGACGAAACTGGTCTTTACCACTTGTATTTTTGGTCAGACCATGTAATTTTTTTTTGGCTTAAGAGTCAGAAGTGCTTGCAAATCTGCTTCATTTACTTTGATTAGCATTAAAGTTGACTCTTTCTCAACACAGTCATCTAAGGTTTGCTTGGAGCGTGTGTGTCTTTGCTGCTGCCTGCCTTTTCTCCTGCATTTCCTCTGCCTTGCGCCTTTCCTCCGTCCTTCTCATGAGTTAGCACAAGACCGTTCGTAAATGTCATATTGGGAAATGCATCATTACTCTTAAACTCAGAAATTTGAATGTGTAACTGTGAGTAAAAGCCTTAAGAAGCTGTTTACTGGTTGTACTAATGGACTGTTACTCCTAGGTGAATAATTCACCCGATGAAGATGACTGGAAACCAAAGCGGATAAACAAGAAAAAGAGAATAATCTATGATTCAGGTAGTGTTCATGGATGTTTCTGAATGTTGCTTTGTGTCTTCTGCAAGGTCATTGCACTTTCAAACATTTCTCAGTAATCATTGATGGATAGCTAGATATATTTGATGAATAGAGAGTGTGTTGTGCATGTAACATACAGTGCAAAGTAACTCAACACAATCACTGTTAAAAAACAAACCAATTGTTTCAATTTAAAAGTTTGATATTTCTAGTTTAATCTTTCTGAGCTGTGTTCTTATTAAAATCTCCACTTCATTGGAGAATGTTATGCAGTGTGAAAGTCCAGAGGATGATACTCCAGGGAGATGGTAGAGGCACTGTCCCTGGAGGTCTTCAAGAAAAGACTGGATGAGGCACTTAGTGCCATGGTCTAGTTGACTGGCTAGGGCTGGGTGCTAGGTTGGACTGCATGATTCTTGGAGGTCTCTTCCAACCCGGTTGATTCTATGATAAGTGTTTGTTTGGAAAAGGCCTCTAAGATCATTGAATCCAACCTAACACCACCATGGATGTTAAACTATGTTCCAAACTGCCATGTCCATGTTTCTTGAACATCTCCAGGCATAGTGGCTCCATCTCTTTGGGCAGCCTGCTCTGATGCCTGATCACTCTTTCAGGAAAGAAAGTTTTCCTAATGTCCAACCTAAACTTCTGGTGCAACTTGAAGCCATTTCCTCTTGTTGAGTCACTTGCTATTAGGGAAAAGGGACAAACACCCACCTCACTACAACCTCCTTTCAGAGATTCATAGAGGGCAAGAAGGTCCCCTCTCAGTCCTCTTTTCTCCAGGATACACAGCTGCAATTCCCACAGCTTCTCCTCACCAGACCTGTTCTCCAGACCCTTCACCAGCTTTGTTGTTGCCCTTCTCTGAATCTGCTCCAGCACTTCAATGTCCTTGTAGTGAGGGCCCCAAAAGTGAACCCAGTATTCAAGATACAATCTCACCAGTGCTGACCACAAGGGGACAGTCACTTTCCCTGGTCCTGTTGGCTACAGCATTGCTGATCCAGGCCAGGATGCTGTTGGCTTTCTTGGCCACCTGGACACACACTGGCTCGCTTTCAGCCAGCTGTCAACCCCAAGGTCCTTTTCTGCCAGGTAGCTTTCCAACCACTCTGCTCCAAGCCTGGAGCCTTCACAGTATCACAGTATTATTAGGATTGGAAGAGACCTCACAGATCATCAAGTCCAACCCTTTACCACAGAGCTCAAGGCTAGACCATGGCACCAAGTGCCATGTCCAATCTTGCCTTGAACAGCCCCAGGGACGGCGACTCCACCACCTCCCCAGGCAGCCCATTCATGGGATTGTTGTCACCCAAGTGCAGGACCTGGCACTTAGCTTTGTTAAACCTCATACAATTGACTTTGGCCCAACAATCCAGCCTCTCTAGAACTCTTTGCAGAGCCTTTCTATCTGTAACGCTTCCACCTAATGTAATGCCATCTGCAAACTTACCGAGAGTGCACTTAATCCCCTTGTCCAGATCACTGAGATCTGGCCCCAGCACTGAGCCCCGAGGAACACCATTTGTGACTGGCCACCAGCTGGATTTTAAGTCCATTCTCCACTACTCTTTGAGCCTGATTTTGGTTTGAGATTGTGGAAAAGAGATGGGATTTTCTGTGATTTTAAACTCCTACTGAATGCTTCTGCTTCAGTTTTTAGAAACAATCTTAACAATAGAAGATTGCTTCACCCATAGAAGAAAAATGGTGACACAAACACGCCAGAATAATGCCGCTGCATATAGAAAATGGTGTTCATTTCTGCAAACTGTTCTGTAAACAGTTCCTGTTTAGCAGTGAGGAATAGCAATAGAAGTATTTCTGCATTAAAAAGTGAAGTACAAAAGCAATAGATAATTCAGCTGTTGCTCTGGAAGTGCTGGTAGTGTCTGGAGATTTTGCGAAGTTGAGCCCAAAGAGGAGTGGTGCTCCAAGTTCTTGAAGATGGAAGAGTGTGTGGTGTGATTAGTTGTACTCTGATTTTACACTCTGAAGGGTAGTCCTCTGTTACACTTGCCAGTTGCCTCAGCTTCTTTACTTTGTCCTACTTGTTTGTATATTGGGATACATAATCCATGGTAGTGTAAGTGGCATCTGCACAGCTTTTGGGATATGGACCATGGTTGATGAGATGAATGACATTATATCAACATCCTGAAAAATCAAAGAACATCCTCAGTGATCTGTTTTCACCTGCTGTTAACTTGTGGAATGCATCAGCATAATGCACTGCTACAGAAATTCGATCAGATTAATGAATCTATGTTAAAAGTTTATTCTGGGTTGTGGTGGGTTTTGGCTCGGGCTTTTTGGTGTTTGGTTTTTTTTTTGTGTGTGTGTTTGCTGTTTGCAGCTGTTAGAGTATCACATCAGATTACTGAACATTTCCTTCCTGGAAAGGTTTCTATACAGACCTAGAATGAGTCAACAAAATATATTTTATGTCAACAAACCCCACTGTCTAGACAGTTCTGACCAAATTTTGATTTAGTCATGTATATGTGATGGATGTTAGCTGTTGGAGAAAGACAAAGCTATGTTCTTGACATTCCAGGTGAGATCTTTCTTGCTCAGTTTAGTTAATGTGTGCTCACATCTCCTCATGTTATGTGATGTATTACTTAAAGCTTGTATGTATGTGGTGGAAATAGACATTTATTTTGTGGTCAAAATACAGATTCAGAAGAGGAGATGCAGCCAGTGCAGAAATCCAAGAAGCTACCTGAGAAAAAAGTATCTGTTCCAAAACCTGGTAAAGCTCTAAAGAGGCATCCTGTTGTTTATATTTCAGAGACAGGTAAGGAAGAAATAAATCATTCCTAGTTCAAGTGCAGTGGAGTGAATCATGTTACAGATGGGATGGATTGCTTGCCTGAATATTCATACCCACAGAATTTAAATATTGAGCTAAGTGAGCATATTTTGTCTTAAACAAGATGGCCAAAAGGACTTCAGAACTTCAGCCTCAATACTGGCAAATCAGGAGCTGAGGTGATGTAGGGTACTGCCTTAGATTAATTTTAATAGGCATTTAACTCCCTGCATAAAAGTATTGCATAGATTTAGGGGGAGGGGTTAGATAAGGGAAGTATTTTTAATATAGTTAAACTGCTCATTATCAGGCTTTGTGACTGTTACTTACAATGAATAGGTCTGAAAACCTGCTTTTATCTTTATTATTTATTATTGTTATTTATTTTGCTTGCCATATGGCTTTGCATGTCTTTAATCCTCTAAAAGTCTTGGATTTCTAAATTCTAGAGCTACTTTTGCTCTTGGCGAAGAGTTCTTTCCATGCTGGTAGATAATGAGCATGCAGAATTCTTGTACACCTGACCAGGAATGTAATTAACCATCCCTTGATAATTTTCAGGTCTCTTTTAGCCTTCTGAGATTGCGACAGTGATTAACTGCTAAGCTCCCAGCAGATCTTAGCTTAGATTTTAGGCTCTTTAGAAGCTGCATATTTAAACTGAAAACAGAATCTTAACCCATAAGGACCACTCAACAGATAAGGGCAAATTCCATCAGTTTGATTGAAAAGTTTTATAAGATAATTTTTCTGTGTTTGCACAGAGGTTGTTCCTTAGTACTGCTTTCCCTCTTGTTTCCTTTGATTCTTGACCTTGGTGCTCTCAAGGAGTTTGTACATTTACACTTCATCTGCTGTTCTGCAAGTTTCATCCTGCAGATTTCTCATGAAATGTGTTTCTTTCCCAGCTCCAAACCAAAACACTGGTGGTCATTCTTTGCTACCCCTGTTTCCCCAGTGTTCTCAATTCTGTCATGAAGCAGTTTGTTTCCACTTGCTTCATGGCGTGCATTTTCCTCTACTCAGTTTAAAATGAGCCAGCAGTGTGCCCAGGTGGCCAAGAGAGCCAATGGCATCCTGGCCTGGCTCAGGAACAGTGTGGCCAGTAGGACAAGGAGGTTATTCTTCCTCTGTACTCAACACTGGTCAGGCCACATCTTGAGTCCTGTATCCAGTTCTGGGCCCCTCAATTCAAGAGAGATGTTGAGGTGCTGGAACGTGTCCAGAGAAGGGCAACAAAGCTGGTGAAGGGCCTGGAACACAAACCCTGTGAGGAGAGGCTGAGGGATCTGGGCCTGTTTAGCCTGGAGAAGAGGAGGCTCAGGGGTGACCTCATTGCTGTCTACAACTACATTGTAGGGACATTGTAGCCAGGTGGGAGTTGGCCTCTTCTCCCAGACAACCAGCAATAGAACAAGGGGACACAGTCTCAAGTTGTGCCAGGGTAGGTCTAGGCTGGATGTTAGGAGGAAGCTCTTTTCAGAGAGAGTGATTGGCATTGGAATGGGCTGCCCAGAGAGGTGGTGGAGTCACCATCCCTGGAGGTGTTCAAAAAAAGCCTGGCTGAGGCACTTAGTGCCATGGTCTAGTTGACTGGCTAGGGCTGGGTGCTAGGTTGGCCTGGATGATCTTGGAGGTCTCTTCCAACCTGGTTGATTCTATGATAAGACATTATGCAAAAGTTTCAGTGGCATTGTTTTGTAGGTGGCCATCAGCCTGCATAGACTCCATTATGAATCAGGCATCCTTAGAGGTGTGTCAGCAGCAAAGGGTTTTGTGACTGCTGTAAAATTGCAGCTGTGAGAGAAAATCATCAGAGCTTGTAGTGTTTAGCTGAATCCTTCAGTACTTCCCTGACAATGGGCTTTTAGTATTTCTGGTTTTAGCATCTGAGAACAGTTGGATGCATGTGTGTTTGACTTTTGGGGTTTTGTTTTCTTAAATACATTTGAAATGTTTGAGAGCTTGCAGCCTCAGGACTGCTTTTATGACTGGTTGTTCTGTTAGATCTCTAAGTTGAGGTGCATTATTAGTGACTGTTAAGCAAAGATGAAGACTGTGTGGGATGGAAACATTATTCTGGTAACAGATTGAATTAAATTTGTGTCTTACTGAGTGACATAGATTAGAAGCACCTTAAATTTGACTCTGATTTGATCAAAATGATCTACTGTTCAGAGCTGATACCTTCCCTGCTTAAGTATTTTTCTCATGTTAGGTTCCTGCTTTTCAGGCTTGTTTCTGAAGCACAAAGATCTCTTTCTGCACTGGATCTATTGTAATTTCACATGGATTTGTTAAAATGCAGAGAAAAGAAGGTATTTTGATAATGAGTATTGGTTACCATGCTCTAATCACCTGTGCAACAGAAGCTGTAGAATTCAGAATCATATAATTATTTCAGTGATTTGAGATCATTGATTTAACTCTACCAGTGGCCCTCAGCACCACATCTCTGTGGCCTTTAAATGCCTCCAGGGATGAGGATCCAACCACCTCTCTGGGGAGTTGATTCCAGTGTTTCAGAATCCTTTCAGTCGAGCATTTTCTTCTGATATCCAACCTGAACCTCCCCTAGTGCAGCTTGAGGCCATTTCCTCCTTTTGTCCCATCACTTCTTACTAGGGAGAAGAGACCAGCCTCCACCTGACTGTAGCCTCCTGTCAGGAATTTGTAGAGAGCAAGGAGATCTCTCCTCAGCCTCTTTTTCTTCAGAATAAGCAATTCCAGTTCCCTCAGTCACAAAGGAGGGTTGCAATGCATTTTGATCAGAGAGGTATCAGTTATGATACCTCTAAACTATAGTTTAGGCTTGAAGAATGTCCATTGCTGTGGTTAGATGTGGTTACTGCAGGCAGTTTGAATTCAGCTGAGATTGTAACTACTGGGAATTCTGGGTTTGTCTTCTAGAGTAGTGTTCTGTGCTAGGCATAGGACTTTGCCTGTTTGAGTTCTTTGAAACTGATAGTTAATTTTTTTTTAAATGAAAATATATTGGAATTCAAGTGTTAGAATTCCAGGTGGTCATCTGTGATCCCTCTGAGTTTTAGGATACATGTTTGGAAAAGTGAACAGAGTCCCTGGGTGTAAGATTTTCTTGGTGAGGTCATTGCTGAACATAAACGTTGCCTCCCTATAATGATAGTGCATATCATGTAATTTTAAATTGAAAGAGGGATTATTTGCTGCAGTATCCTATTAGAAATGTGGGTGAGCTGCCTTTTATCTCTGCCATCCTCCTACTCAGATTCTTTTCTCTCTCACTGTTTCCAAGATGGTTTGGCTGATTTTATTTGTCCTAAATATTTGACCTGGCATTTAGCTGTACTGCGTCACATATTCACATGAGCTCAATCGTCCAAGGGAAGCTCTCTGGTTTGTCCTTTTAGTCAAATCTTTGCTGCTTCTGGCAATTTTGACAACACTCCTAATTAAGAAGTATCTTTAACAGCATTGATCTGAGAGTAGATGTATGATTGGTTAACTGGGAAGTAAACATTACATATTTAGATTTGTTATGCAATTCTGGGTGGTGTTTTTTTTCTCCTGCATAGGGATACCATGGGAACACAAGTCAAGGTTATTGATGAAATCTGTGGCTCAAGGTTACTCTTATCTGAAGAGTTTTAAGTACACATAAGTTGACTTAATAGTATGTGTCTAAAACAATGCTTTTATAACTTTCAGACTTGTTTAACTTGTATAAATTGTTTCTTCTGCTTAATGGGACTCTCCAGCTGAGTGTGTTGCAATGGTAGTGATACAGCTGAGATAAATATCTTAAAGGAACATGAATCCAGGCATAGTAGGTAGAAAAGATTCCAATGAGATTTGAAGGCATTTTTCCTCTTTATTTTCAGTGTGACACATCTGGAAACTTAAGACTGTGCTGGTTGGATATTTTGAAGCCCTATGACAGAGGATTTGGGACTAGATGATCCTAAAAGTTCTTTCCAAGCCAGATCACTCTGTGGCTCTTTGAAATTGTAGTGTAGGGATCAGCCTTTTTCTTTTCATCAGTTGATATCTGTGTTCCATCTCCAGCATGACTTGTGAATGCAGTTGAAGAATAGGTAGATCATTTTTTTTTATATTGAACTAGATTTTAATGTTTTTAGTCCTGTAAGTGCAAATAAGTCTTACTTATTTTTTCTGTGCTGTTCCTCATACAAGACAGCAAATTTTAAATGTGTTATTATCTTGGGTCCCACATTAATGTCCCCATTATAAGAAGGAGACAGAGCTGTTTGGGTGAGTCCAGAGGACAGCCACAAAGATGGTCCAAGGGATGCAGCACCTCTGCTGTGAGGATAGGCTGAGGGAGGTGAGGTTTTACAGCCTAGAGGAGACTCCAAGGAGAACTTGAAAGCTGTCTTCCAGTACCTGAAGCAATCCTACAGAAAGGCTGGAGAGGACTCTTCATAAGGGTGTCCAGTGATAGGACAGAGGGAATGATTTTAAGCAGAGGGAGAGTAGGTTCAGACTGGATCTCAAGAAGAAGCTCTCCATTATGAGTTGGTGAGACTCTGGAAAAGGCTGCCCAGGGAGGTTGTGGATGCTTCCTCCCTAGGAGTGTTCAAGGTCAGATTGGATGAGCAGCTGAATCTAGTGAAGAGGAGTCCCTGGCTACAGTGAGGAGATTTGAGTAGATGATCTCTAAGGTCCATTCAAACCTAATCCATTTTATGATAAAACTTCATAAAATACTGAGTCCTGCAAGTTATTTCTGTTTACAGAGTCACTATTGCATCAAAAAAACAAACCCAACACATTATTCATTACCAGATCAGTAATTCACATATGTATAATGTAAGCATTGGAGGATACAAATGACATTTGCAGGTACCATTGTTGTTTGTGGTTTGCCTTGTTCCAGCTGTGGTTCAGAGTTCATGTCACATTAAAAACCCAGCAATTTATAGATATGTGGTGTGTTTATAATGTTATAATTTGCTTTGTAATTTTGCAGTAAGATGCAGGAGGTTTTTGTTTTACAGGTTTATTTCAGATCTGTTAATTTTCATGAATGTAAGCATAGATGATGAAGTTTTGTACTTGGGCACATACAGTGTTTTCAGAAGATGAAAAAGGAGAATTTCAGAAGTCATTGCAGTTCGTAGAATCACAGAAGCAGTCAGGGTTGGAAGGGATCATAAGGATCATCTAGTTCCAAGCCCCCTGCCACGGGCAGGCACACCCTACCCTAGATCAGGCTGGCCAGAGCCTCATCCAGCCTGGCCTTAAACACCTCCAGGACTGGGGCCTCAACCACCTCCCTGGGCAACCCATTCCAGGCTCTCACCACTCTCATGGTGAAGAACTTCCTCCTCGTGGCCAGTCTGAACCTACCCATCTCCAGCTTTGCTCCATTCCCCCCAGTCCTGTCACTCCCTGATATCCTACAGAGTCCCTCCCCAGCTCTTTTGTAGGCTCCCTTCAGGTACTGTAAGCCCACCTGGGAACCTCCTCTTCTCCAGACTGAACATTCCCAGCTCTTTCAGTCTGTCCTCACAGGAGAGCTGCTCCAGCCCTCTGATCATCCTTGTGGTCCTTTTCTGGACATGCTCCAGCATCTCCACATCCCTCTTGTAATAGTGGCTCCAGAAGTGGATGTAACACTCCAGGTGGAGTCTCAGCAGAGCAGAGTAGAGGGGGAGAATCACCTCCCTCCACCTGCTGGCCTCACTTCTGATGCAGCCCAGGATCTGGTTGGCCTTCCAGACTGCAGGTGCACACTGCTGGCTCCTGTTGAGCTTCTCATCCACCAGCATCCCCAAGTCACTCTCCTTAAGGCTGCTCTCCAGCCACTCACTGCCCAAGTTCACTTTGCTGTAGAGCTTCTCCATTTAATGTTTCTTTTTTTTCAGTATTTGCTGAAATTACTTCTATGTAGAAATACCACAAACTACTTTTTAACCATTCTGTATGTTCAGTATATTTAATGGTTGGACTTGATCTTAAAGTCTTTTCCCTAATTCCCACTTTTCTTGTATGAAATTCCTCTGACTGTTAATTTCTAATTGATTTATAAATGACTCTGTTAATCTGCTGGGTGAGTTTAAAATCTAAAAGAGGACTTTGATTTGTGGTGGTGGTGTTGTTGTGGTGGTCTTGTGGTGTGTTTTTCTAGACTAGTTCATTGTGTCTCAGACAGAACACTGTGTCCTGAGAGGCTCAGTAAACTGAGCTGCAGCTGGAAAAAACGAACACTTGTCTGGATTTTTACCAAGTTGGTTTTTTCCTCTCCCTTTCCTAATTATTGATTGATCTTCACTGAATATTCCCCATCGTACAGTAAGCTGGTGTTAGCTTGATGGTTGGAATTGATGATCTCAAAGATCTCTTCTTATCAAAACAATTCTATGATTCCATAGAACTTCAGGCAACTAAACCAGAACTTGAAGTTTTTATTGCATGATGAAGAATCAGATCTGCTTTTGTGAAATGATAAAGCTGCTGTTGGGGTAAAAGTAACCAGTTCAAGTGACTAAAACTCTGGAATGAAGTGGAAAGAGTTAATGGACTGCTGACTTGTGATTGCATGCCAGAGTAACACACACGGCAGTTTCTATGGCAAGTTCTATTTAATTTGGAAGCAGTTGTTATAACTAATGTTTTTTCAGATGCAAATAATTCAGTTTAAGTATATTCAGCCTTCTCATCCCTTTTAATGCTCCCAACACACCATTCTAAAGGTATTTTCAAAGTATGAGTGTGCATATTTGACTAAGAATTTTATTTGGAAGGTACTGGACAAAGGGTATCAAAGGTTACGTAGTTTGGCACCGAAGTGTGTAACTGCAATTGGGTTACTGCATTGTGGTCAGAACTTTCTTGCCTTGAAGCAGAAAATGGTAAAAGTAACTTCTGATAGCTGAAAAATCTAAATGTAAATTTCAGCTCAAGGGAGTAAAGCTGGAATGGCTCTGGTAAACCTTGCATTTTTATAACAACCTGGAACCTTGACATGTCGATATAGGCCAAGTGCTAACAATTGTGGTTTAAAGTGCATGTTTGTAGTACATCTAAAATCAATTGGCTGGTTGAGAAATGACATTAAAAAATACCTAAATGAGTGGCCAGAGCAGTTTCTGAAATGCAGGTTGCAACTACTGTGGTTTTATATGCAGTGGAAGATAGAAAAAAGATGCATTTTGTTAGTCACACATAGCATCTGGATTGTTTTGGAAGGAGTTCTGCAGGCTCAGCTGGAATCACCTTGCTGGCTCTTTTGGCAAGTGGTGGTTAACTTCCAAGATAATCTTCTTAAAGATATACTTTAACCAAAAGGACAAGATGAAGCCCAGTCCTACCAAGTGTTGGCCAATTCATATTAAACCCAGTACATTGTCTTTACACCTGTACTATTTTCTCTACCCTCAATTTTATCTTTGTCAACAACACTTCCTGCTCTAGACTGCAAATACTGTAGGACAGGAACTGTTTTAAGTGCTTGTGTAGATGTGGTGCCTTTGGAAGTGAAGAATGTCCTGAATATTGTATTTTTATACAGTTAAAGTAGATTTAATGACTTATGGATAGGCTATAGGCTTTCAGCTCCATACAGGAATCCTTATGTAGTAGTCCACAAACACCAGTTTAACATACACATAATAAATATGAATTATTTGTAACCTCTGCCTATGAGTTGGTTTTATAACATAGTAAAAGGTTGTCTCTGCTTCAAATATTTTGCATTTTAAACAGAATAGGAGCTAAGGACTTGTTCTAATACTGATGAGGAACTCAAAATACAAAAATAGTAAATGAAGATGAGTGAAATGTTGTTTTGAAGCCCATTCTAGGAGCTGTCCTATGCTGTTTGTTGCCATTGTCCCATCCTGCAGTAGATTACTTCCTTATAAAAGGCTCAAGAATTACTAAAAGTAATATAAACAAAGGTTTAAATACACCCAGATAATTTTGCTAGAGTTGTGTCAGGGAACAGCAGCACATGTTGTTGTGTAATTAACAGGTGAAAGCCTATTGAGAACAGGCGAAGCTAGGAAAGAGGAAGAGGAGTAACAAATAGTTGCAGGTGGGCTGCAGGTGTTAGTTCATTAACCTAATAGCTCTGCTGCTATAAGGGTGTATCATATTAAAGCCAGATATGCTTGAATGCAGTGAAATAGTTCTGAAACCCCTGTTTGTTGCTAGGGAAGTTTGGCTGTGTATGTTGCCTGGCATAACAGGTCCCTTGCTTCATGTGTCTATTGCATCCAGAGTAATTCAAAGCAGTCTCCTGGTTGTCATGCCTCTCTGTTCATCCATCACCTGATTAGCTTTCTCTTTGTCACATCCATGCCCCCACACGTAATGCTATCTCAGCTGCTCACCAAGCAATTGCTGTAAGAATGCAGTTAATCAATTTTTATAATCTAAAATCCATATTTTCCTTTTTATTTCCCCACAAATGACTGGATTGCTTGTATCAATGAGAATGTCTGCTTTTACAGGTCATGTGTTGAGAAGCACTGACTTGAATAACCCAGCAGCAATGCTAGGTAGGACTCTTGGTGTTTTCCAAGCTGTAAATGAAGTTGCCTGCATGTTTGTGAGGGAGCTGAAAGTCTGCAAGGGATGAGCTTTGTTCACTCCAGTGGCAGTAGGCATGCCTGATTAGTTCACTTCAAGGAAGATGTGTTGAAGGTTTACTGAAGCAGTTGATGTTCTTAAGTACTTGAAATGAGGGAATTAACTGGAGATCAGGCAAGTTTGGGATGTGCTTGTGAATTTCTTGAATCTGGCATGAAATTGTAGCCTGTCTGTCCCCTCAATCGTTTTTTGAATCCTGTTTAACAGGATTAGAGTGGTTTTGTTCCTTGATGACGAGTTCAGTGTTCTCGTTCTGCCTTTATTTACATCTAGAGGGGGCTGTTCATAGGTGCTGTGAGTCTTGTCCTTCTTCAGCTGCCACTTGCAGTCAATAAATGCTTCTAATCTTGTTGTTTCTAGGAAGAACATAATTAAAGCAAAACTAATTATTGACAACACATAGTCCTGTCATCATAAATGACTCAAATCCATGTCCTCTTTAATTAGAACTTAATTATATTTACTCTGCTTTTTTCTGCTTGAGTGAAAGCAATATCCTGAATGTGGTTTTGTTGTTATTTAAATGGTTACAAGTGAATAATGAGAAAATCAATACTGCATGTGGCTCTTCTGATAACACTAGTGATGAGTAAAGATTCTTTCCTAGCTGAAAGCAATCCTTAGTTTAAGAAAAGCTGGGAGCAAGGGGGCAGAATAGGATTTCTATCTTATTTCCAAGTCAAATAAATGTCATTGCATCTACATGAATTGTTCATTTCTGATAATAGTTAAAAGGGGAAAAAATATCTAAAGAAGCAAAAACACTTCTGGAACTAAGTTTGAGATAAGCAATTTTCTTATTCAGATTTCAAACTACTGTACATTAGGAGCCTGAAGCATCCAGTATCCAAATCTTCCAGATATGTAATGATTTGTTAAATTGAGCTAAATGGCAGGAAGAGATTTATTACTGCCCAGAGAAAATAAATCACGTTGAGAGTAGTAAAAGCAGCTTGATGGTGAAACTTGCTGCTTTCAGCTAGGGGCATGGAATTGAATGTTCCAGTGTTGCTTTGTGAATTGAATTGGCTAAAATGTCACTTTCTCCTCGATAAGTTTTTATCTTCAAGCATTCTTAATTTAATTGCTTCAATCAATTTCCTGCCTTCCAGACATATCTTTGTTCTATTTCTCCTTCTCCCAGAACTTTCTCTGCCAGGTATAGTCAGAATGCCCCTTTGTACTTGTTGCATTCTACTTGCTGTTCAGCAGCATAAAGTTTCAGCTGATGCCTGAACCACTATTGTTAGTACTTGAGAAAAGGTGAAACAAAAAATGTTTTGGCCCATCTCTGCTTAGTGCATAACAAAAGAGCCAGATGACAGGCATGTGACATCACCTGCACTTGGGAAAGTGATCAAGAAGAATTCTGGAGGCTGAAAGTAGAAATGAGTGGAAAATGAATACATTTGTGTGATAATGCTGTCAATTTAAGTTCAGTTATGAGAGAGATGTTTAGCACATTCTGTGTTTACATTGTGTTGAGTGTCTGAAACTTCTCTATTTTGAGAAAAAAAACAAACCAGCCTTCAGTTAGAGACATGCAAATGAGACAGTCCCTGTTTCTGTTCCTCTCAAGACTTTCTGCCTGGTGTTCACTAGGGGATTTTCCTGCAGTTGGCTTCTTAGCCGTTGCACACTTTGAGTGTTTAGCATTCACAAAGAAAGTGCTTTTATCGCTAATGGAGAAGTTTGTCTTCTGTGCTCTCATATTAGTCTTAGCATTTGGCAGTGATATCTCTAGGCTTTTGTATGCTTCTTTGATAGGGTTTCATGTGTGGAACTGTCAGGGAGACTGTTTGAAGTCCATGGTAGTATTTTGTGTTGATTGATTGACTGAGTGAAAAATTCTGGTCCACAAAGAATAGATTGCTGTCAAAGCCTCTTTCTCTTTTTGCTTGCTGGAAAGACTGTCCTGGCTACTATGGAAAGGAAAGATTTGAATTTTTGTTCAGTGGGCTGTGGGTTCATTCTTAAAGAAACTGTGTATGACACTTTTTCTTCTCCTTTTAAATTATGCTGATCTTTTCCTGATTTCTGTGCTGTGTGAAATGGCTCTGTTTCTTTGAGGTGGTTTTGACTGTGTCATAAAGGAGAGAACGTTCACGTGCAGAAATGTAGAAGGTATAAGATAGAATCAAAGAATCATTTTGGTTGGAAAAGACCTTTACAATTATCAAGTCCCAACTGTTACCTGACTCTCTCAAGTCTGGTGCTGAAACATTTCTCTTAGCGCCACATCCCTGAGGCTTGGAAGCACCTCCAGGGATGAGGATTCAACCACCACCCTGGGGAGCCTGTTCCACTGTTTGAGAGCCCTTTCACTCAAGAGGTTTCTTATAAAAGCCAACATAAACCTCCCCTGGTGCAACTTGAAGCTGTTTCCTCTTATCCTATCACTTGATACTAGGGAAAAGAAACTAACTCCCACCTGGCTCCAACCTCTTTTCAGGGAGTTGCAGAGAGCAGTGAGGTCTCCCCTCAGCCTCCTCCAAACTAAACTCCAGTTACCTGCGCCTCACCAGACTTAGTCTCCATGCTCTTCACTAGCTTCAGTGCCCTTCTCTAGACCCATGCCAGTACCTCAATGTCTTCCTTGTAGTGAGGGCCCTGAAACTGAACCCAGTACTCAAGGTGTGACCTCACTAGTGCTGAGTACAGGGAAGCAATCACTGTCCTGGTCCCTCTGGGACCATATTGCTGATCCAGGCCAGAATGCTGGTGACCACTTTGGCCACCTGGGCATACAGACTGATGTTCAGCTGGCTGCCAGCTGCTATAAACTCTGGCAAAAAGGGAGGGAAAAAAAAAACCCAGAGTGTTTCTGAAAAAGCATTGAGAAGCTATGAGCAGTACTTCAAAAATAACCAGTAAGCTTGTTCAAGGAGCTTTTTGTAAGTACAGTATATTTTCCCTTGGTTTATAGAATCAAGCAGGTTGGAAGAGACCTCCAAGATCTTTAGACTTGACCTGTTGTGAAATACTGTGTTGTACAACTCAGCCTTTTTTGTTTCTTTTTTTTTTCTTAGTAATTCCTAAACACTTGCAATATTATATTGATCTGAATGGATGTAATCTCTCTTGATAGTCCTGTTGTAAGAACTTAAATTCCACGTGCCAGAAGTGATAGACTGTTTTTCATGGTTAGATGAAGAAGATGACTTGGTCAATAAAAGAATTTCCCTGAAGCCCAAGGAAAATGGGACATCAGTGGCTGGTTGTCCAGAAACAACTGCAGTAAAAAAGGAGGATGGCAAACCACAAGCTAAAAGCAAACCAGTATCTCCAGTGAAAAAGACTCCCACCTCAGCACTGGATTACTTTGGAACAAGTCGTGTCCAGCGATCAGATAAAAAACTGGTAGCAAGTAAAAGGAAAGAGGTAAGTCCTGATAATGTTCCTTCAGGCTGCTCATGTGTCTGGTGACAGATCAGTGTGGCCAGTTTAATGACTGCAGGGAGGTGGTTAACTGCTTGTCCTACCTCGTGTTTCTTTTTAGTGACCACTCAGTTCAATTTTGATGATGCAGGTATATCAAGTCCTCAAATGCAAGTTTGTCCATGTATGAGAGTCATAGAATTGTCAGGGCTGGAAGGGACCTCAAAGGTTATCTGATTCCAAACACCTGTCATGGGCAGGGACATCTCGTACTAGATCAGGTTGCTCAGAGCCCCATCCAGCCTGGCCTTAAAAACCTTCAGAGATGGGGCCTCCACCACCTCCCTACACAACTTGTTCCAGTGTCTCACCACCCTTCCGAACATCCAATCTGAATCTACCCACTTCTGAATCTAGTAGCATTTTCTCCATTGATTCTTCTCTAGTGACTTGGCTTAAAACTGACTACTGAGATCAGTGAGTAGATGCAATAGCTTAGAGTTGGAGGTGAAGGGCAGGAGCAAGAGGAGTGAGGTAGTTTTGCCAAGCTTTATGGCACATGTTTGTGGAATAACAAAGCAACAAGTAAAGTATGGAGGAAATGAGAATTCCACAGTGTAGTCTCTCTCTCAAATGGGCCAACTGTGATAGTTTCAGAGATACTCAGCATTGCTTGAAGAAATGAGACCCTGAGTGGTTTTGTGTCGAATAGTAAAATGTGTTGAAAGCAGGCTTGTTTTTATAGTGTTTGGAGAGCTAGGAATAAAGTGCTGCATGTCTTATTTTCTAGAATACATGAAATGAATTCATACAGATTAAATTACTATAAATTATACAGTCTTGGGAAAACTGAACTGTGTTTTTTCTTAAATATAGCCTTCACAAAGCAGAGACAGCACAGTAGATGATGAAGCCATTGCTAGGCAACTGCAGATTGAAGAAGACTCAGAGGTAAAAGCTCTATTAGTTTGCTGCTCTATGCCAGGAGCAGTTTGTGTGATTTTAAGTGGTTTTCCTTAAGATAAGACTTTCCATGTCAGCTCTAAATAGTGTAATAAACTTCCTCTGTGCACTTAACTCTTGCATATATGTGCAGATGCAGTCACTCAGGTATTTTTATGGGCATTACTTCAGTTAGACAAATAGACCATTTCACTTTATTTTCTCTCTGTCCAGACTTTCTTTATCTGTGCAGTTGATGTGTCTGTAATAGTCTTGCTTTTGACATGGAATTTGCCTTCTGCTTCCTCATTTTTTTTAGAGGTTTTGGTTTTGTGGTTTGATTTTTGTGTTTGTTTTTTTTAAGCCCTGCTCGTTCCCTGGAGTGAACAATGAAAAGCCATTTCACTTCTCACCAGAGCTTTCTGTAAAGCTGAGAAAAAAATCTAATTACCTTTGTGTGTGTGCCTTAAACCTTCCTGTTTGAGTCAGTGGTGACAAGAAGGAAAGGTACACTTGTCCTAGGTATTTACTTGCTCCTGGGGGAGGTCAGTTCACTTACCTTCTATTGATAATATCGAGTATAATTTGAAATAAATATGCATAGAATCATAGAATCAAGCAGGTTGGAAGAGACCTCCATGATCATCCAGGCCAACCTAGCACCCAGCCTTGTCCAGTCAACTAGACCATGGCACCAAGTGCCTCAGCCAGGCTTTGCTTGAACACCTCCAGGGATAGTGACTCCACCACCTCCCTGGGCAGCCCATTCCAATGCCAATCACTCTCTCTGGGAAGAACTTCCTCCTAACATCCAGCCTAGACCTCCCCCGACACAACTTGAGACTGTGTCCCCTTGTTCTGTTGCTGGGAGAAGAGACCAACCTCCCCTGGCTACAACCTGCCTTCAGGTAGTTGTAGACAGCAATGAGATCACCCCTGAGCCTCCTCTTCTGCAGGCTGCACACCCCCAGCTCTCTCAGCCTGTCCTCATAGGGTTTGTGTTCCAGGCCCCTCACCAGCTTTGTTGCCCTTCTCTGGACACATTCCAGTACCTCAACATCTCTCTTGAATTGAGAGTCCCAGAACTGGACACAGTACATGCCCAGCTTGGTCTCCTTCTTGATCTCCCCAGAGGAGTAATGACTCTATTAAAAAGTTAAACATCCTGTCAGGAAAAAAGGTTCTATTTTTCATCTGAACTCATCTTATTTCTAACACTTGTTGTCATCATCCTTTATTTAATTTATGATCAAAGGAATATACTTTATTTGAAGTTGTATGTCTGCCTCACTCTGGTCTGTGTCCCTCCCTTTCTTATTGTCCATAGAGAAGATAGATAGGCACATAAAAGTAATATCTGTGGCATACTGGTTTTCTAAAGTCATCTGTTTGACTCTTGGAGCACTGCATGTTTGATTTAAAACTATGGCACAGTATCTTTGTTGTTTTGATTAAGCAATGACCAATAATTATTTGCATTAGTGTACACTATTCAGGAGTAGAAGAAGTTTTCCCCAAGGGCCCATGTTGGATAGGGAAGATAAGTGCAGCTGTCACAGTTTTGCTAGGTGAAAGAAAAAAATGAAGCTAACCTGGTTTTGTTTCTTACAATTAAAACTTCTTCAGAATCCATGTGCAGTGTTTGTTCTTACTGGATCTTCTGTCAAAGCTGATCAGTTGTGTAAGCAGAAATACTAAAGTGAAAAGCATAAATCAAATGGAACTGACAAGAGCTGAGCTAAGAGCAGTAGCTAAATACTCCAAAACTGCCAGAGTTCTCTTTTTTTTCCCTTATGTTAAGTTGCTAGCAGTAAATAAGACAAAAACATTCTTTGAGACCTTGTAATACTTAACAGGCATTGTTCCTGCTTTTGGGGCTGCTCTTGGAACCTGATGGCTTTAGAAAACTTCCATCTTGGTGCAAGCTGAGATCCTGCCTTCAAGTTTTGAATTGCATTTAATAATCTAAACTTTGAACGAAAGATAAGCAATACAAAATATGAAGGAATAGAAAACCTCTGTGAAAACAGATGTATAAACATTTCCAGTGCAACAAATCCCAGCTACTCCTCTCATTAGGCTTCAGTGTCTCTCTTTGGAGGAAACAGTTCTTTTTTTTTTCTCCTGTCTTCCAGTTGGAGAGACAGCTGCATGAAGACAGAGAATTTGCTAGAACTTTGGCCATGTTGGATGAAACACCCCAGAAGAAAAAGGTTTGGGTTTGGGTTTTTTTGTAAGTTTTTAGATATTGTATTGCTCTGAGTGCTCTTTAAACATCAAACCTTTGTTTTGAGGCTTCCATACAAACACACTAAAACTAGCAACAAAATGTTTGCAGGAGAATAAGACTTCTTGTGCTTGTCCTCTGGGATCATAGAATCAACCAGGTTGGAAGAGACCTCCAAGATCATCCAGTCCAACCTATCTCAGTCAGCAGATATGTGGCTTTCCTGACCAGACAGCAGGCATTGTTGTAGCTCTGTGCTGTCTGCTTCTGCTGAAATGGGACTTTGAGTTCTAGTTCTCATCAAGTGAGATGTGTTCCTGAAGACTAATGATTTAGATCAGCTGGTTCAGGAGCACCAGCTTGAGTAAAATGAGTCAGTGGCACAAATTGGTGAAAAGTGATGGGAGAAAAAGGAAGGAGAAGATTCTCCTTTGAGAGATGGGACAAGCAGGGAATCTTGAAAGCTTTGAGACTAACCCCAGTGGTGGAAACCTTCCCAGTGCTCATAGCTTGTAGTGCAGTAAAATATTTGCTGTGTTTATACATTAAGGCTTTTATTGTTTAGAACTGTTAACTTGAATGTAGCAAGTGTTTTTACTTCTAGATTAGTAAGCTTATTAGGATTGAAATTGATGGTAACTTGAAAGCTTGTCAGGCTTTTAGCTGAAGGAATTTATGTGCATGGCTGAGTATAGAACTTGCTCAGCTACCTGCCTTAGATTGTATTCTGATTTCTGGTAGGGATGACCTTTGTTACATGTCCTTCAGTCTGTTGTACTTAAGAGTAATCAAAGTTGGGGATTGGACTTGTTGGTACCCTGGGACATGCATGGCTGACCTTGACATTGTATATGTGCTCAGGCTCGAAGAGATTCAGGAGAGAAGCAGGCAGTGCTGAGCATCAAGAGCAGTCCCAACGTGACAGAAAGATGCAAGCAGTCAGAAAAAGGTGGGATGTGGAACACAGAAAACATGAATGAGTTTATATTAATAAGACACATTCTTATATATATATATGTTCTCCTTTGAAGGGAAAGCAGCAAACTTGACAGGTGAAGCAAAGGATTGCACTCCAAAGCAGCAAACTAAACCTGAACATTACAAAGGCTCTCGTTCATCTCCACAATCTGATGGTAAAACTGCCAAAGAGTCAACAAATAAGCCCTTGGCTTTAAACCCTAGCTCTAAGCTGGTGTCTCTGAAACAAAAAGCAGAGACTGCTGAAAAGGAAGCAGGAGCTCAGAGTTCAGCATCTAAAGAAAAAGCTGCTTCGAGGAAAGAAGAGAAGACAACACCAAAGAAGGAGAAAATTTCTCCCAAGAAGGCTGAGGTAGGAGCTATCAAAATTAATTTGTCTTGATGGAGTTTGCAGGAAAGTAGTTTTCCTTTATTGGTGTGTTTGTCACTGTTATAACTTGGTACTTTGGGTCTTCTGGGCAATTCTAAAACATCTGTATTCTGTTAAGGCTGTGAGTTCCTAGCAATGGTAAAAGTATAGGGGGAAAAAAATCACCTGGAAAAGTGTAAGTGAATTGCATGAAGGTACTGAGAGTTCTTTAATGCACATTGGGCTGTGGTTGTACACTGCAAAATCAGCTCAGTGCTTTCACATTTAGCTGTCCTGGGAAAATGCAGAAAGCAGGAATTCTGACACTTCCCCAGTGAGTGGAAGCTTACAATATATGTGAGCATGGTGACCTTGTGGATCCATACTGCTGTTAATGATAAATGGCGTTGGTGGGTTTCCTCCTCCCTAGTCTCTTGTTTTTGAAGTGTATTTCTGATGACTGATACATGGTTTAGTAATGTAATTTAGCTTTAAGTGTCTGATTCAGTAACTGTATTATTGCACACACTGGCAGTCACTTGCAAACATAAAACATTTAATTTTTAACCATAAAATACAAAAATATCCTGATTTTGGTGCTTAAATAGCAGTTGTAATTGGGAGGGGAGCCCACAAGGTTTTGGATGGAGTTTTAACTGATGTTTTACTGATTTATAACAAGGCTTCACTGTCTCTGGAGGTCTACTTTGTGGTATTTCTACTTTCATATAAGTGTAGATCTTGTCTGTACTCGAGCATCATTCTGAAATAAAATAGGATGTGAATTTAAAGCAGCGGTTTATGGATTAAGTGGGCATGTACCTATAAATTCCAGGTGAATCTACAGAAACCTGACAGTTGAGTACATATTTTTTTGAACTCACAGATGAATTTGTATTTGAAGTCTTCAAAAAAGACCAGAAAACAGATAAAACACAGGCATGAAAACCAGAGGAAGCTTCACTCTTGCATGTTAATACATTTAAAGCAAGAGTTAGAAATTTTCCTGTGGTGCATTAAAATGTCTGAAACTGTGATGCTTGGACTCTTTTTTCTTTTGTTGATTATTTTGTGCACTGAGTTTGGTTTGTGGTTTTTTTCCATCCTACCCAAGTCTGTAAGTCCTGAAGACTCTGAAAAGAAGCGAAGCAATTACGAAGCCTACCGAAGCTTCCTTAACCGTGAGGGACCAAAAGCGTTGGGTTCCAAAGAGATCCCTCAGGTGAGCAACATTCTTTATGTACAAGTGGAGTGTCTCACAGGCTCACTGTTAGAAGAGATCTGAAAAGCATCAACTAAAGCTGGTGTTTTTCTCAAATAGGGAGTGTGTATTGGCAGAAGCTAAACTGTAATGTGGAGCAGCAGCTTCAGTAAGGAGTTACACTAAGAAACTAGGACCAGTTTATGAAGTCAAGACAATGGAAAGTAGTTACTGGTCTTAGTTGAAGATTCACAGATTGATAGAATGATTTGGGCTGGAAGGGATCTTCAAAATCATCTACTTCCAACTCCCCCTAGACCAGCTTGCTCAAGGCTCCATTCCTCCTGGCCTTGAACACCTACAGGGAGGGGGATCCATAACCTCCTGGGGCAACCAGTTCCAGCATCTCACCACCCTCACTGTACAGCATTTTTTCCTAATGTCCAGTTAAAATCTTCCCTCATCAAGCTTCAGTCCAGTCCCTCTTGTCTTACCACTACAGGCCTTTGTAAAAGTGCCTTCCTAGCTTTCCTGTAGGCCTCCTTCAGGTACTGGGAGGCTGCTGTAAGGTATTCAGCACAGAGCATTATAGTCATAATTGTTGAGGTGAAGGTGGTATGAATTTTTGTTGGTGGCTATTCTCTAATGTCTTTTGGCCCTATAGAGCTGTTACTGAGCTAGGTATCATGCACAGGCTTATGTTTCATAGGCTGTGTGTCATGGTAGGAGGATAAAAAAAGCTTATAGTGAGGAGGTATTTGATAGAATTGCATCAAGTAATGGCATTTTCTGCAATGCTCTGCTTCTCAGGGAGCTGAAAACTGCTTGGAAGGCCTGACCTTCGTCATTACAGGCGTTCTGGAGTGCATTGAGAGAGATGAGGCCAAGTCTCTGATCGAGCGGTATGGAGGAAAAGTAACAGGCAACGTCAGCAAGAAGACAAACTACCTGGTGATGGGGCGAGACTGTGGCCAGGCTAAGTGTGAAAAGGTGGGTTCCTGTGCCTGAGCAAAGCAGAAGGGAAACCGAAGTTTTCATCTCTGTTGGGTGCTTTCATCATTTCTTCCAAGAGGAAGCACTGCTGACAATAAAGTGTGTGTTAAGAAGGAAAGGTTACCTCATGGTCTAGGCCTTGGTTCTGGTTTTGCATGTGTATATACACAGGTGTATGTGAAAATAAACCAACAAAAGGGTACTTTTGGGTGTTCCTAAACATCCTACTGGAAAGCACTTGGGAGAGGATTATGTGACTCCTGAGTTGACTTAACCTCACTTCTAATCCTTTGTTTTGCTGCAGGCATCTGCTTTAGGGACAAAAGTTATCGATGAGGATGGGCTGTTTGATCTTATTCGAACTATGCCAGGCAAGAAGTCCAAATATGAGCTGGCAGCTGAAACAGAGGTTTGTTAAAAATACAGAGGGGGAGGTTTGCTTTTTACTTTGGTTTGGTTTTAATTGGAAGGAGTTTTGATCTTCTCTTCCAGTAGCAGTGACCCTGTGATTGTCAGTTTGTCCTGCTAGGCTAAAAGAATTGAAGGTGGTTTATCTGTGATTAAAATTTCTATTTGGGACCTATAGATATTCTGTAAAAACTACTTTTGCTTCCATCTTTAATTGTGACCCTCCTGTATTGTGTGTATTTTAGACAATTATTCTCTCAGTCAGGTATCTCCTTAGGTGTTTTCAGTTTTAAACTATTTATTATTTAAGTGATAGTGACTGATCCTGTGTGGTACTCAAGCCCAATAGAAAATCACACTGTAAACACGGGACACCTTTACCATGTGTATAGATAACACATGTGGTACTTGAACTAATAAAATTAGAGCTAAATATTGAGGGGAATACTTGAAAAACAGTTTACTTTTTTTTTAATGCACATTTCACAGTATCACAATATCACCAAGGTTGGAAGAGACCTCACAGATCATCAAGTCCAACCCTTTACCACAGAGCTCAAGGCTAGACCATGGCACCAAGTGCCACGTCCAATCCTGCCTTGAACAGCCCCAGGGATGGCAACTCCACCACCTCCCCGGGCAGCCCATTCCAGTGTCCAATGACTCTCTCAGTGAAGAACTTTCTCCTCACCTCCAGCCTAAATTTAAATGTAGTCTGTAGAGGCTGATAAAATGTCACAAAAGTCTCTTAGCTTAGACATGATGTGCATTTGGTCTAGGCCTTGCCTTGTCACTTCTGATATAGCTAGATATGAATTGTTGCATGTAAAGACACTGTTGGTGTAAAAGCTTCCTAGCTAATTACTTACACTCCCTTTTGAATTGTGTTTTGACCTCAACACTTCTGGAAATGTTGTTTTGGAAGACCTTCATGGGTGTCTGGCTTGTTTGTTCCAAACTGACAGGCAGCAGGTCTCTATTTTCTAATCACTAAAGGGACTGACTACTCTTGGAAGGACCAGAACACTTCCTGCCTCTTCTCTGTGGCTTGTGCTACAGAACCAGCTGGCATCATGTTCAATAGTGGTTTATTTTAAATTGATCTGCTCTTGAAGTGTTTGCAGTGTTTTGGTGGTGTGTTTTTAACCGTTGTTACTGTGTTAAGCTTTCCTGTATGCTTGTTCCAAGGCACCATGTTTATTTACTGTGTGACTTTGGGTTTTTCTTAATTTCCCTTTTCATTTTCTTACCTTTATTTTCCCAAGGCAAAGAAAGTAGAATCAAGACCTAAAAGGACACCACAGAAAGCTCTAGCTGGAAAAAAGAATTTGAGCCCTTTCAAAAGTGAAGCTGATAATAAAAAATTGAAGTCTACTCCTGCAAAAGGAGATGCTGTCAAATCTGTCAAGAAAGAGACCACTGCTGTTCGAAAGCTGATGGACTTTAAGTGGCAGGCTGGAGGGAAGGAAGAAGCCACCAAACCCAAGGAGAACTTGGTTTCTGAGATGGATGAAGATGGCACAGAGAAACTGCTATGGGTAGACAAATACAAGCCTGTGTCTCTTAAGGCAATAATTGGACAGCAGGGCGAGCAAAGCTGTGCCAACAAACTACTCCGATGGCTCAGGAATTGGCACAGGAATACCTCTGAAGATGGACAAGGTGACCAGTGTGGTTAACTTTTGTGTTCTTCCATGCCAATCACACTGCTTGGGTCTCTAAGATAGCAAAACAGCTCTAGAAACTGGGAATGAGGCTGCAGTTAGATGCATTTTTAGCAGCAGCTGAGCATGAGTTGTTTAGTTGAAGCAGTTATTCACTCATCACCCTCCCACTAAAAAAGCAGAACAGAAAACTGCATCTGAAAATATTTTAGATCTTGTGGCAGTGTCTTAAAAGTGATTTTGTTCTCCAAAAGAAAACAAAATAGCCTCAGCATTAGCATATTAAAAAATGGCCTGAGATTCAGCCTATGGAATCCTTTCTCACCAAGAGAAACCTTGCCCAGTCCCAACCTCTCCATACCCATAGTGAAAACACAGGTAGTTGGCCAGGTGTGGGGAAGTGATGAACTGCTGAGGTGTTGGTTCTGCCTGACAAGTCCATGCCATCCTCTAGACAGTATTTTTCCTGTCTTTAAAACAGCATTTAGGTTTCACTTCAACCATGGTGCTCAGTGAGGTTTTTCTGGGCGGTGTGTTTGGGGTGTTTGGTGGTGGTTTGTTATTTTTATGGTGTGGGTGTGAGGAAATTGCTGAAGTATTTGTATCGCGTTAATAGCACTTTGGCTATTTTCTGGCTTAGAGTCACTGCAAGCCTTAAATGAAAATGGTTTAAGCTGCCTTTCCCCAGAGGGTTAGGATGCAGATGTGTATTCATTTATTTGCATTTTTTTTATTCATACCAAGCCTTAAATGAGGGGAAGTCTGTTGAGGTCACTCTCTTTAGAAGTTTTGCTACTACATACCTGGGTAAAACCTGCAATCTTCTGTTACAGCAAAGAGCAATAAAACTGGAGGCAAAGATGATGGTACTGGTTTTAAAGCAGCATTACTTTCTGGTCCGCCTGGAGTTGGCAAAACTACTACAGCTTCTTTGGTTTGTAAGGTGAGTTGATGTTGACAGTTGTTCCCAGCACTTTCTCTTTACTATTGGTTCTGTATCTGGATACAAAGGGAAGTGTACAGAGGAATATCCCTGCATGACCAGGGGCTCCTCCCAGCCTGGCTCCACCTGCTCGGAACAGGGTTGCAGGTGAAAACAAGGAAATGTTTAGATCCCTTTATCAGGTCTGGGGTAAGAATGTAGCAATGATGTGTCTCTGTCTCTCTCAAAGAAACATTCCACCGTATGTTGAGCAACTGGAAATGGCTTTCAGGAATTGTGAGCATTCAATACTAGTTTCACAGGTCAAAGAATATTTGCACAAGTTTGACTGGCAGTGGAATCTAGGCAGGCTTCTTGGATGGAAGCTTCTGTGGCAGACTTGGCCATGGTTTTTGTATTTAACACGGGTATGTTTCCCAGACTCATTCTAAATTCAGGTGCTAGTTTAGCATGAGAGAGGTTGACAAGGCTGTGTCTGTTTCTAAATGTGAACTTTAATTTGTTCCTCTCTTAGCTGGGACACTGTGTTCCACTGATTGTAGCAAGAGCATCAGCTGAGGACTCCATGCGGAAGGAATACCGTTGAAGCTCAGCTATTAATAGTGTAGTTGTAACAAGTTAGAGTTTTGTTCTTTTACTTTTTATTAGAATATGATACTACTGGCTTGGAAGGGTCAAGAGCTATTGTCAGCTATCTGATCTTTGTGCAGGGCAGGAATGACTGCTTATCTCACTATCTGGGTTGCATAGAGTAACTCCCAGTTCCACCCTGCCCTACAACTTTGTGCCAACAAGCTGATGCTTTTCTGCTTCCAATTTGCAACCCTGTTTACTCATAGCTGCTTCAGGTCTATGCAGAAGACAACAAAACTGGGTTGCTGAAGCTGCAAGAACAGCTGTGTGCAGGTCCATGCTGCACTGTGACTTGCTGTAGCAGGGGGAGTTTGCTGGTGGAGGAGCAGCTGGGGCTGAAGTTCTTGCAGGGAATGCAACCCAGCCCTGTTGTGAAGCGTTAGGGCTCCTGGGGCAGCAGTGTTGTTTCCTGGCTGTTTTAAAAGCTCTTTCCTTCAGCTGTCAGAGGCATATGTGACGTGCTTCTTCTGACTCTTTGCCTTAGACTTTGATATGCAGCTGGAAATACCTCAGAGCTTAGCCAGCCTTGGCTCCTAGTTGTGCTTCTATCCCTGGTGGCAGTTCTGTTAATCCTTTGGAATTAAATCTGCCACTGACTTACTCCTACCCTTCCTTAAAAGTTCTTTCTTGTGTGTATCTGTCCTGTCCCTTGTTGTGAATACTTTTTTGGAGTGTGAGAGAAAAGGAGGATAAGGGGGAGAAAGAATCAAAGCCATGAAGTTTATGTGAAAACAGTATTTTAAGAGCTCTGAAGTACTGCTGCTAACTGAGGCTATGCACAGCCTTTCGAAGCGAGAACATGGGTCAGTGACATGTGTGCTTTGTCTGGGCTAGGAGCTGGGGTACAGCTACGTGGAGCTGAATGCCAGTGACACTCGCAGTAAGAGCAGCCTGAAGGAAGTAGTTGCTGAGTCGCTGAACAACACCAGCATCAAAGACTTCTGCTCTGGTAGGTCTGTTGTTTGCAGCAGTCTAGTTAGAGGAGGACAGCGTCAGGAATTTTACTTGCTCGCCACGTGGAGGGGCCCAGCTCTTAAGAGGAGAGCTTAACTAATTAGCTGTTGTATTTCCTCTCCCGCTGTAGAATTGAATCCCGCTATCAGTAGAATCAGTTGATAACCTGCATTAGCTACTCAAGAGTTCTGCAGTTGCTCTTCTGTTGTGCACAGAGCTGCTTTTTTGGCAGATGTCAGGAGGTTATAGTCTACTCTGTGAATGTAGATTCATGCAGTCACGTGGTGGTCAAGAGTGAGAGGTTCACCACCATCTCAGGTGCCCAGGGTGGGGTTCCCTAACCTCTAAAGCACCGAGCAAGGCCCTGTTTTATTCCCATCTCATGTTGTTCATGTTCATTTCCAGGCACATCCTCATCAGTTAGCGGGAAGCATGTATTGATCATGGATGAAGTGGATGGTATGGCAGGCAATGAAGACAGAGGAGGGATTCAGGTGAAACTGCTACAGTTACTAGCTAATGCCATTGCTGAGAGTGCACACCATGTACAGCACAACTACTTCAAGCCAGTCCTCAACCCCTGGTCCTTAGAAAGTCTCTGGAGAGTAGAGTCTGACCTGATACACTTTGTGTGAGAATTACCCAGTGGTTGAGGCTGGGAGAAACTGCTTCTGTAAAAGAAACCTGGAGTGATAAACTTGGGTCTGTGCAGTTTAGATGTTTATTCCTGGGCAGATGAATTTATTTGCAGGTCTCTACAGCTGACAGCTGCCTGCAGTAGGAAGTTTGTGACCTGACTGGGATGGTTGCTCTCTTCAGAAGACAGGAACACTGAATAAACAACCTGCCAGCTCCTGATTTAGCTTCTGAAGATATCCTATGCTCACGTGCAATACTTCAGTAACAAAGGTTACACAGATCTTCAGCCCAGATGTAGACATCTGTAGTGCAGGAGTATGAAACTGAGCTGAATTTTCAGCTTCATTAGAGCAGGCAGAGCTTTTGCTGGTAACTCCACCAATGCTGAGGCCTCACTGCAGAACTCAGTGGATAGGGAAGAGCTTCCTGCTTCTGCATTGTTTGTGACAAGGTGCAGGCAGAAAAATGAGTGCTCCCTCTGGGTGTAGGCCAGGTCACAGTGGCCTTTGGACAAAGGAATCTCCTTCTGCAGGTGGACAGCTCCACTCTGGACATTTGTTCTAACTGCTTCATGAAGAATGGTCTAAACATGAAGTGGGTAGACAGATTTACTGCAGCTGAACAGAACTGCAAGTGGGAAATATAGGACAGGGGTGAGCCTTTCACTGTGTGGAATTCTAATTACAGTAGGGAGAATTTTCTAGTTTATATCTGTCAAGGATCCAAGGCAGTAATGCTGCTTGGTGTGACACTTAACAATGCCCTCCTTCTCTGAGGTGCCTAATTGCTGTGATGTGTTTAAATCACAGGAGCTGATTGGTTTGATTAGGCACACAAAGATACCCATCATCTGCATGTGTAATGATCGAAACCATCCTAAGATGCGTTCCTTGGTCCACTACTGCTTTGATCTTCGCTTCCAGAGGCCTCGTCTAGAGCAGATCAAGGTAAGAAGGCCACTGACAAGGGATCACTTACGTGTGAAAGAGAAAACTTAAGTACTTTACAATGATCTAATATGATAAAGATCTTTCAAGAGATGTGTGAACATGTTCTGCAGGGAGAAGGATTCACAGGGATTCTCTAGTGACAGTTTCTCAACCGTGTGTTACAGGGGGCCATGATGTCTATTGCTTTTAAAGAAGGCTTAAAGATTCCACCACCTGCTATGCAAGAGATAATCCTGGCAGCGAATCAGGACATCAGGCAGGTCAGTGTCCAGAAGGTGTCACTGAAGTCAAGTTCTTGACTTCAGTGTAGTATTTGAACATAGTTTTTCTGCTGTTATGCTACTGAACTGTAAACATTGTTCTCTAGGTTTTACATAACCTTAACATGTGGTGTGCAAAAGAGAAATCATTGACTTATGATGAGGCTAAAACAGATGCCAGCAGAGCCAAAAAGGATATCAGACTGGTGAGTGGAAAATAGTAGCTTGGCTTTTACTGTTGTGTTCTGATGTTATCACTGGGGACTGTAAGCATCTTCTGGACTAAGCCCAGAAGCAGGGAGCTGTCAAAGTTGCCACAAATAGTTAAGAGCAGTAAACCCAGGACTGAGCATACATTTTGATACACTGGTCTCTTGCATAAGATGCAACTGTGAAGGTCATTCTCCTCATCCTAAGTGATAATTGCATCAGTGCCACAAATGAAACACAGCTCAAAACTGTCAGTTTTGTGCTGGGGAGGAAGCAGTGAACATTGGCCTTGTAGTGCTGAGCCCAGATGTTGCTGGGTACCACCTCTGCAGTAGTTTTGTTGGTACTGTGCTGTGACTTAAGTGTCTGTGTTGACCTGCAGCCTGCTGACTTCTAAAAATATCCTTTCCTTAGGGACCTTTTGATGTTGTCCGGAAGGTTTTTGCTGCAGGAGAGGAAACTTCTCATATGTCTCTCATAGACAAGTCAGACCTCTTCTTCCATGATTATTCCCTAGCACCTCTCTTTGTCCAGGAGAACTATGTACATGTGAAACCAGCTGCTGCTGGGTGAGTTACTCCATACCCTAAACCCGACACAGGCTTTCATATCAGGCAGCAAAAGTAAGGACTGAAATCTGTCTGGCTAGTTCTGCTTTGTAATACAATCAACTCTGATTTTTACCAGAGGAAACCTGAAGAAGCACTTGCTGCTCTTGAGCAGAGCAGCTGATAGTATATGTGATGGTGATATAGTGGACAGACAGATTCGTAGCAAGCAAAACTGGAACCTTCTTCCAACACAGGTGAGCACTTGATGGTCATTTTATGTACTGCTTTGGTGTCTGGTGTCAAAGGCTGGTCCCTGGAAATTGGTGTTTGAGTGTAACTTATGATACTTGATGCAGTGTTCTCTTGGGCCGGTCACTAGAGCAGATTCCCATACTCACACTGTGCAGCCCACCCTGTGTTGTGAAATGAAATCTGAAACCTGGGGAAGTTTCACACTTCCTGAAGTAGTGGGGCTCATGGCACACGTCACTTCTGACAAACCTACTCTTAGGTGCTTCCTACCCTGGCCTCTCACCAGGCCAGTGTTGCTTCTGAAGCTTCATCACTGTGTTCCTTTAATGATCACTGAAATATTGACAAGACCTGTGCTTAAAGGGTTATGACTGGCATCAGAGAATGCATCATAGGTGAAGTTGGAAGGGACCCTGGGAGGTCTTCTGGACCATCCCCTGCTTAGTACTGGTCCAAACAGGTAAGCTGTTTAGGAATGTACCTCCTTCTGCATAGATTTGGGAAACGTTCTCCGGGAATGGCTCCTTCACTGCATCTGTCTCTTGAAGGCTACAGATGTCAGTGTGACATCAGCTATTTGAATGTGCTCTAAAATGAGAAATGAAGAGACTTAATTTTAAATGTTTTTGAGAGCACAGCCTAACTTCCCAGATATTTGAGGATGGTAACAAATAGGGTGATAAAAGCCATGAAGCTAAAAGGTCTTGAACAGGAAACCAACAAGAAGCAACTCTTCAGATGAGCTGTTTGTCCCCTTCCACGCAGATGAGTGGGTGGCATGTCCTGGTGTCAGAGAGACTAATCCACTGTGGCTTGAGCTTGTTCTGTGTGTTATTTTTCAGGCTATTTATGCAAGTGTTCTCCCGGGGGAGCTGATGAGAGGTTACATGTCCCAGTTTCCTGTCTTTCCCAGCTGGCTGGGGAAATTTTCATCTGCAGGCAAGCACGACCGAATCATTCAGGAACTGGCGATGCACATGAGCCTCAGGTAGCACTCGCCACCTTCTTCTTGATACCCACACAGATGCTTACTTGTGTCCTTCATCTCCATGAATTCCTTGCTGTGCTTGGTACAACTGGAACTATATTCTGTGGATGTTCTCCTGTGTCGTTTGTGACACTTCTTTAGTCCTTAACCTGGACACAGTGTTCAGGATGGAAGCTGTTTCACAGTCAGGGATGTTCTCTCAGACTGTTTGGTATTTGAGTGCCTCACACTGGTTATCTCTAGTGCAGGAATGGCAAAGGGAATGGTGCAGTACCACCTGCAGTTAACTCCTGTGGCAGCTATTCCTCACCCTGAAGGGGGCCTTCAGGAGGGTTTAGAGAGGGACCTCTGAAAAAGGCATGGAGTGACAGACAAGGGGTAATGGCTTCCAACTGGAAGAAGCTGAATTGTGATTAGATGGGGGAAAATCTTCACTATGAGGATGATGAGGCACTGGAACAGGTGGCCCAGGGGAGCTGTGGAGGCGCCAAGGCTGGAAGTGTTCACGGCCAGGTTGGATGAGGGCCTTAAGCAACCTAGTCTAGGAGGAGGTGTCCCTGCCTGTGGCAGGGGTGTTGGAACTAGATGTTCTGGTTGGGTTGGAAGGGACCTTCAAATCTATAAGCCTGTTTGAGGGCCTCCCCACAGGTTACTTGTGTTCAGAGATGGTGACTGCAGTCACTGAGTGCTGTCACTTTGGCACAGAACCCACACCTGCAAGAGGACAGTGAACATGGAGTACTTGCCATACCTGCGGGATGCACTTGTCCAGCCCTTGAAGGAGCTTGGAGCAGATGGCATACAAGAAGCCATAACATTCATGGACTCTTACTGCTTGATGAAAGAAGATATTGAAAACATCATGGAAATAAGCACATGGGGAGGCAGCCCCAGCCCTTTCTCCAAGTTGGATCCCAAGGTAAAATTAATGAGTGAATCTTTTCATTTGCATCTTTAAAAAGACAACCTAGAACAGATGCAGTATGGGTGTGCTGCCAGAGGGCTGAAGTTGGTGCAGCTGCCAATGAATGATTGTATTAACTGTGTTTAATTAACAGTAGTCTTTGCAAATCAGCTGTCAGACTAGCACTGAAGATTTTAGGGATTATCTCCTAAAGACAGCCAGGCTGTGCTTACCCAGTTGTTCCTGGTGTCAGTGTGAGCTGGGTGTGGCTGTGGCACAGACAGGACAGGGAAAGCTGGGACCTTACCACAAGCAAGCTCCTGGCTACAAGCTGTGTCACCTTTGTGCACTACCTTGCTTGCCAGCTTGCCTTTGTGGCACAGTGGGCACTGCATTTTGAGGCTGGCTTTACAGCTTGCATCTTTCACAGTCCAGCTAGGCTGAGCTGCTACACCTGTGGGTACTGTGTGTTGTGTTCCTCCAGTACCCAGCTGGTCCTCTCCAGTGGTTGGGACATTAACCTGGTGCAAGGTCCCTGCTAGAACATAGGCAGGTGTGGGATCTGAATCATGATCTCCACTCTCCCAGGTCAAGCAGTGAAGGAAAGAGAATCTTCTCTGCTGCTAAGTGAACCTGTTGGGTGTTTACTCCTATCCAGAACAGCAGGTTTTCAGTGGCTTTGGTGTAAGTGGCTTGCATGAGGTGGGAGTAGAATAGTGCTGAAATTAATGGAGACTGAAGCAAAAAAGCACCTGAAGGGCCTGCTCTATATGACAGTGGTGTGGGACTCACTTAAAATGACTCTTCACCATACAACTCTTAGATACTTTGTCCTTCTGAGATAGCATTAGTGTCCTCTTCTACAAACCTTTGGTCACATCTCCCCAGAGGAAAGATGTGAAATCTCTAGCCAAGAGTTGGTAAGCTCACAATCTACAATTAATGAGCTGATGTTCACAGTGTTTCCCTCCATCTTCACAGGTCAAAGCAGCTTTCACACGTGCCTACAACAGAGAGGCCCACCTGACTCCTTATTCCCTGAACTCTGTCAAGACATCCAGGAGGCAGTCAGCATCTGCCATGGCCTTCGAACTGAGTGAAGACCTGAATGTGGAAGACACCAAATCTGATGAGGATGAGCAAGATACTGTTGAAAGTGATGCAATGATTAAGGTAACTTAAGTTTCCTTCAGGATAAACTACACACTGCTTCCTTTTAGCTACCTTTCTGGGACCTGTGACATCTGAATTAAGTATTTTTTTAAATACAAAAAGTCACAGCAGCTAGAAGAGACAGAAGCAAGTTTTAAAATTGTAACTAGTAGTAGTGTGGAAAACTCGCCTAAGTTATTTCTGTTCATTGGCTTCTGCTTGACTGTTGGACCAAAGTGTGAGCTTGTGAATGCCACATCCAGTTCCAAAACTTTCTAGGTGTTGGTGGGGATGGTGCCACTGGTCAGGAGCAGTCACAGGCCTGTATGTTGGGTATGGATATTGGAAATCCTCTTTTCTCCACTGTATTTAAGCAGTCCTGGCTGAGAAGCAGGGGGGAGAGGAGAGAGATGGCTTTTTCTCTAGCACTGTCTGCTCCACTGGGATTTTAAACTCTTCTGTATTCTCTTGTAGCAAAAGAAGGCAAAGCCTTCCAAGCCACCAAAAAGAGAGAAAACTGAAGAAATAACAAAAAAAGAAGGGAAAAGGAAAGAGAAAACAAGACATTAACCAGAATAAATTCTTGCTCTGGACACAGCTTTGCCGATCTGACTTCTGGCAAGAACACGAGATGGATCCAGTGCTGGAGTCTGGAAGGTAGAACAAGTGCATTGAAATGCTCCTCTTACAGAGGTGACATAGCTGCTGTACTCTCTGTGCCCTGCTGTACTTACTCTTAACCTGCTACAAGGTTACAAGCCCTGACTATCTTTGTGCAACAAACATGGGGTGCATGAACAGGGTGCAAATAGGATGCTGAGTTACCGGGCATTTATGCAAAGTCTTCCTAGGACTTCACTCCTTTGGTTTTTTTAATCAATCCTCTGTTGTGTGGTGAACTCTTGTAAATAGCAGGTGATGCACACCCAACCCTAGCCTGCATATTTGTACATTCTAGAAATCAAGCAGTCTATAAAGTGACAATAAAACATTTCATAGGACTCTTGAAATGTTTGTTGAGGTCACAGAATGTTCTATGTTCTAGTTTTCCTTCATGAACAGGAGGTATTATGCTTTTCCTACAGCTTTTGTTTAGAGATACAGAAGAGCAGTGAGGGATTGAGCTCCAGACCTTGGAGCTTGTGTAAGTTGTTTTGATCAAACCCAGAAAGAAATACTTACGGTTATTTCCTGTTGAACTTGTATGAACAAGAAGTATTTAAGCATAGCATTAGAGAACCCAGGGGGAGTGCTTTTAGCACTCATGCTGAGTACCCCTTGGTTTGTCTTTGCTTGGTAAGAATTATCAACCCATTTTATTACTATAATAAAGTACAAAATTTATCAAAAGCTACATAGTTACAGGCTCTTGCTAACCAGAAGCGATGTGATGGTGGTTATTAAATCCTAGTGGGGAAGAGATGCGTAATGCAGCCTGTCCTTGCTTCTTGCCAGACAACAGGTGAGCTCTGCAAACAGTGCAGGTCAGTCACTGAAACACAAAGAACAAGGTTTTCTCAGACCAGAAGCACATGAAGAACAAAGGTTATTGTGATGTAGATAATTTGTATATTACTTTGGTTGATAGCTAAGTGTTTACATGAGATGTCAGCAGCAGTAGATCTGCCTTCAAATGGCAAAGCTAACGAAGAACTTTAACTCATTTTCAGTTACCATTCATTTAACAAGTCCAGTCTTGGATGCTGGTGTGTGGGACAGGCAGAGCAGTGCTGTCACTGAAAGGGGAGTATCTGAAGCCAATGCTGTGGTGTCATTCTTCTGAGTTATTCTTGCATGCTGTTAAACAGAGGCTAAGATCATGTAACCTGCATTTTAGACCTGCCTTTTCCAGCAGCATCTTTGTCACTCCCTACACTTAAACACTGGTTCGTGGCTCTCTAGAAGGATTTGATGACACACAGATCATCAGACTGTTGTCTGCACTGCTCAAACACATCTTGTGTTCTGCAACATGCTCCAAACCAGAACACACTGCAGGTGACAGTGCAACATCGAGTGGAACAGGTTTAAAGCCTCACAACTGGAATGATTTAACAACCAAGTTATTACAGTAGCAAAAACTGCTGTTGGCATGTCTGAGGGCAGGACAGTGATGCTGGTGTGACCAGGGCAGTAAGATAACTCTTGAGCACTACATTTCCTCTACTGGGAACAACTCCTGGTGTTCTCTAGTGAGCTCTGGTAAGTACCAGCCACATACCTGCCGTTACTGGTCCCCATCTTCTGTCCTGAGGTAGGGGGTGCAGTCATGTATTTTCTTAAGCTGAACAATGTCAATCTTCTCAGAGCACATGGGACACACACTTTCAGTCTGTAACATGCTGGTGTAAAAGAATAACCAGGCAAATATAACCGTGTACAAAGGAGCCTGTGTGTAGTAGAATGTGTAATCTCTGCAGCTTTATGGTCTCTGACACCTGAACTGCATTCTCACACAGATGCTCTGTGAGCAAGAGATTGCTGCTCTATCCAGTACTGGGTATTCTCTTTGATTTGCTGCTGTACTTGTGTTCCCCTCCTACCCCTGTTTTGTCTCTTCTTCATGCAAGGAGCTGAGACCTTCCACCAGCCCTCTGACCCATGTTCATTCCTGTTCCTGCAGATGTGTTTGCCCTTGAGCACAGCTTTTGATCCACTTGGAAGTGATGTTCTCTAAGCATGTTAGATGAAACTACCAAGTAAGGGAGCTCACTCTTGGCCAGCTCTTACAGGTTTTTGGTACCAAATGTGCAGCTTTACTCCTAAAACGTGAACAAATGAGATGGTTCTGCAACAGAACAAAAGCCCAACTTACCTCTTGAACTCTGAGTAGAGGGCAGGAAAGTCACAGTGAGGGCAGACAGTCCAGTCCTCACGCACCATGTGCCGACCCTGCAGGCAGAAGCCACAAGCCATTAATTGACACTTGCTATGCTGGCACACTGGGCACAGCTGTAATCCTGATGGGAACAAGTATCAGTAACTGAGCTCTAAAGAGCTTGAGGACCTAAAGCCTCACACCTAGAACAGTGCTGCTCTGTAAATTCTTTAACCAGAAGAAGGAGCTCTGCAGTGTTCTCATTACAACCTCTCTTAAAGGAAAACTGAGAATGGATAGAATTGCAACTTGGAAAATTCTTTGAGTTGGGGCTGTAGATCTGTCTAGAGATGTAAAATCCACTGGGATGGTTGGTGTTGGCATGTGACATTCAAAAACTGTCCCCAGAGCTCATCATAACCCCAGGAGGCTGCACTGGCTGCTGGTAAGTTTGTGAGCCTGGCACTGGCCTTCTCACACAGAAATGAGCTCCTCTGTTTGCTGGGTCTGAGGACTTTGCTTTGCTAGAACCCAAATTCTCACCTTTTTGATACTGCAAAGAGAGCAGAATCTTGAATGGGAAACAGTCATGGAATTTGTACACTGCATAGCTGCAACTCTGTACATTGCATTTGGCTCATACAGCTGTACTGAAACTATTTGGGCTCTTTTCTGTATAATAACACTTTTAAACTGTACTGCTCACCTTGCTCTGCTAAACCAATAGACTAAAAACAGTAAGAGAATTTTAATGACTATTTTCTTGGTAAAAATTAATTACCTAGTTTTAATAAAGAAATGTTAACTCTAGCATTGATTCCTGCTCAAGTAAATGTTGATTTTTCTTTAGTATGAGGAAGCACTTGTACCTAGTGAAAACAGTGTCAGTTACAAAACAGCCAACCTCAGGATGAAGATTTTTTTGTGCTGGTAGCTCTTTTGTGCAGTGGCTCTTCCACTGGGACTTGGAGGGGAAAAAACCACCCCAGAATCAATCCACACAACTACCTGGTTTGTATCTACCAGCAAACCAAACATCTTTAAGATGAGCTTATTTTCACAAGGAAAGGAAAGCTTTGTGTTCAGTCTGCCACTGCAGGTACTTACAGTTGCAATGCAGTAGGGGAGATTGTTTTTGCAGCCATGACACAGAAGTTCACACTCTGGGAGCTGGAATTCACAATAGGGACAGGCTGTTGTGGGCTCCTCTGCTTCTGTTGTATCTGGGCGTCTAGAAGACAGACACAAATGTGAATGACAGCATTTAGAACTTGAACAAATCAATAGCAACGTTTTAAACAAGTGTTTCTACTTGGAGTTATATGCACAACTTCCAGCTGCTGTTTTGTATTTGACTGGGACGTTCTTTTTAACTGCCACCCAAACTTCATCACAATTGTGGAGGCTCAGAAGTAGGTCACTTCACATCAGTTTGACATAACAAACACAACCTTTTTAAAGCTGTAGCAGATCGTAATACCTTGAAAGCTTCCAAAGCTCATGACCTCTACACTGTGTCTAATATAAAGCAATGCTTTTTCTGTTTCAGTGTTTATAGCAGGGGTGACCACAGAGAACTGAAGAGGATCCAATACCAGGCTTGTAGGACGATACAGCTTGCAACTCTGCCTGCCGCAGGCTTGTTTTCATCCAAGTGTCTGTCAGGAGGGTTCTGATCCAGACATCTTGGCAACCAGGCTGGGAGAGGACGTGTAGCAGATGGTTTATGTGACCTTAACACATAATTGTGGTACATTTAGAGATGAAGAGCTTTGAGTGCATTTTCCAGTAAAGAGATCCCTTCTCCTGTTTAGCCTAGTAACCTTGAGGATAATTAGGCGACTGCCTTAGTTACCTTGATACTTTGTAGAAAGTCCAACTTTTCATTTTATTAGCCTGAGCAGGTTTGTTTCCCTCACAAGGACCTGATCTTTTGCCTCCACTTTGCGGTAAGGAGAAACATGTGAGGTGCCACATGGAATACTGCATCCAGTTCTGGGCACCCCAGTTCAAAAGGGACAAGGATCTACTTGAGTGCATCCAACAGAGGGCGACAAGGATGATGAAGGGATTGGAGCACTGCCTGAGGAGGAAAAGCTGAAAGCCCTGGGGGCTGTTTCATCTGGAGAGAAGGTTGAGAGGGGATCTGATAACTGTCTATAAATACCGGAGGGCTGGGAATCAGGAAGGTAGGACAGGGGCAGCCTCTGCTCACTTGTGCCCTGGAACAGGACAAGAGGGATTGGATGTAAACTACAGCACATAAGTTCCACCTCAACATGAGGAAGAACTTTACTGTAAAGGTCCCAGAGCACTGGAACAGGCTACCCAGAGAGGTTGTGGAGTCTGCTCCTCTGGACACTTTCAAGACCTGCCTGGATGCATTCCTGTGTGATATGCACTGGCTGATATAGTCCTGCTTTGGCAGAGGGGTTGGACTAGAGGATGTCCAGAGGTCCCTTCCAACCCCTAACATCCTGTGATCCTGTAACAAGCAAACAGGGCTTTTAGCATCAATGCCGTATTTTAGATGTTTACTGTTCTAGAAACATTAAGGAGCAGGCATTTAGGAAGAACTCTGCATGACTTCTAAAGAATGGTTAAAAGACACAAACCAGGATCCCCAGTTCTCAGCGAACACATCTGTAGTAACTGCAACTGTTCTGCACGCTCATAAAATGTAAGTGCAAATAATGTGACGCCATAGCTTGTAGCTAGCATGCAGACTGATGTGGCTTTGAAGAAGTCCAGAAGAACTCTGTGACAAGAAAATGCAAGGTTGGGGCGATGCCAAACCAAGGCCTGCTGGAAAAAGGTTTCCACCTTAGGAGCAGAATGTCACAATGGTAAGACATGCTATGAAAGCAGGGCAAAGCAAGCAGGGTAGAACACAGAGTCACTCTACTCCTATATAACGCCTTAGGCTGCACACATCTTCAGTGAGGTGCTCAGCCCCCTCCAAAGACCAGTTAGGTCTGCCCCCTCCAAAAAACATGAAAGCTTCAGTGTCCATGAAAGAGCAGCTATGTAAGCTGAGACACTTCAGGGCCTAAAAAGCTGTGACTGATTGATAAACAGGGAAAAGAGGAAAAAAGAGAGATCTATAAAATCATCAATGAGCCAGAGAAGGCTTGATCTGAGAGGAAAACTAGGAGGCATCACATTAAAGTAGTTAGGAACCAGTCTTGACACAAATAAGGATGAATATGCTTAGAGTCCATCTGTTTAGTCCATCTGTTTAACTTGCTCTTCCATTCTTTACGTTAGTTATTTAGTCTGTCACAGAGGAGCTTGCTGCTGGTGCTGTGGAAGCTAAGTTTACATGTACACTGCTACCTAGAGCTGTGTGGCCAAAATGCACAATGCCACTGCTGCTTTGGAAGATTTTTACATGCACAGTGACACTAAAGTTTAGTGCATCTGAGGGAACAGAAAAACCTTCACTTTTCAGAGGAGGAAGAAATGGTTCCTAGCCTTCCATACTTTAGGCAGTGAAATAATCTGAAAGCAGGATAAAGCTCTTAGGCTTTACACAAATAAAGCCTTGTTTGTGTGTGCATTTGGAAGTACAGATGAATGCTGCTCACCTGACCATTGCTTCTATTTTCTTCTTGTATTTCAGATCTATTTTATTCCGATATTCAGGTCTCATCAGCATAGCGGCAAAATTGAAGGCTGAGTTCTTCAGTCCTGCTCGGTGACACTCAATGACAGTTGAGGTTAAAATGGGCACAATGTCTGTAAGAGAATGACAAAATGATGTTTCTGACATCCTGTGATGTCAGGTATTTATTTACCAACACTAACGTTGAAAATCTTTAAGCTAATAGGGCTAAGAATGTATTTATGCAAAGTGACAGCAGTTTTCTTCTTCCTCATGACCCATAGTTGGACAATGTTGCAATTCCTTTAGCTATACACTAGATAACCATGGTTTCACCTCTCCCTGCCTTGCACTCCTGAAGCTCAAGCATGGCAGCAGGAATGTTTGGATCAGAAACATTTCTCCCAGATCTGGTCTGTTTTAAAGTTTGCATTTTTCATCTACATTTTCCATGCACCCAAAAAATATTTTTCAATAGAAGATCAACTGAAATTTTGTGATAGTCACAGAACCAATCAGTGAGTACATGTGAGCCTGAGACTGTGGGTGAGGATGGGTGGAACTGCTGGTGAGGAACCCATCCTGGAGCTGTCCACGGGAGGACAGAGCACACTGTCTTTAACACTTTGCCCTGTGCTCTAGCATGGCAGGAGGAGCAGGTACCTGCTAATGCACTGATTCATGAACTGTCCTGAAGAGCTGTCATGCTGCCAGCACTTACGTGAGGGGAACTTGCTGATGTTGTTGGCCACTCGGATAAGCAGACGTGCTCCCTTCATGTGATCACCTCGTCTCACGTGAGTCTGGAACGCAACAAACAGATCAGCTTAGCTGCAGCCTTTAGACAGTAACTCCTGCTCCTAGTGTTCACCCTTCGGGAGCTGCACAGCCATGGCTCTTTCATGGAACTGCGCAGAGGTGTGTCACACACTAGAGAAAAGGCCAGGGATTTCAGAATGGCTCTTTCTGGCCTTCCACTGCAATTTGCCAGCTCCTGCCTCACTGCTGCTGGATGGGTATCCTGATGGGCCATGGGTAGAAATCCTTTCAGCTCCTCTGCTTAATGTCATGTACAGAAAAGCAGCAAACTCCTTAAAAATAATGCTAGCACTAGCAGCACAGTATCTTTGTAAGTACGAATGCAGAAACGGAGGGAGCCAGCTGCAGAGTTTCACGTCTTTGGTATTTAAAAATACATTCAATATTAAAAACTGGGAAATATTAAAAACTGCTTTTTAAATTTGCTAACCAAGGAAGCAGGAACAATCAGCTGTGGACTGTCCTGGGCTCTCTGACACAACTTACACAACAAAGCAATTTATGCCTACAGAGTGTCCATACGTACAGCTCCATAAATCAGAGACCGCCAAGTCAGGCACGAATCCAGTTTCTGGGTTGATTACCTTCACTAAGATATAGCTGTGTAGAATCATAAGGTTGGTAGCCATCTCAGAAGGAATTTTAATCTTCTGGGTCTTTAACTCTGCGTACATACTGAAGAGCACATCGTGTGCGTTGCGGTAGTTGCCTTAAACAAACAACATCGAACAGTGAATTGGATTCTTCACAACGATTTCTTTACTCGTGACACACACAAAAGCTGCTCAGGAAGTGATGCTGGCTTTTGGAGCAAAACCTTGGCATGAGAATTTCTTTGGAAAGTCACAAGCAGTTGCATGTTTTTTTACACACAGAAGACATGGGGGCATGGTGTGCAACTGGCAGTGTTAGGTGTATGGTTGACCTTGGAATCTCTTGTTTTGGAAAACATCTTTCTGACTGTTCACTGCTGTGACTGTGGAGGTCATGCTGGCCAAGTGCTTTTCCACTCCTTAACCCAATGCTGAGGAGCAGGCCACAGATGTTAATGTGCCTGGGCTGCTCCTGAGGCTGCCATTTTTTACTTGTAGATATTTTTCTTAAAGGAAATGATGTTATGGGAGAGCTGTTGCCATGGCCACAGAGAAGAGCAAACAGAGCAGGTGAGAGCTATTTTGCTTCTAGCCCTGACCCTCCTCATTCTTTCCTAAGTTTAGGTACCTATTAGAGGGGAAGACAAGGCCTAAGTAAGCAGGTACAGAATCATAGAATCAACCAGGTTGGAAGAGACCTCCAAGATCATCCAGTCCAACCTATCACCCAGCCCTATCCAGTCAGAAATCATCTCCTAGGCATATCTCCCACAGAAAAACAAATGTGTGTTAAGTCTAAAGGATCAATATCCAAATCATGCATGTAGATACTGCAGACCAGTAACACACAGAGAACTTCATCACAGTGTTCATATGGATGCAATAAGTAATGTAGCTGTTTCCTCCAGTGTTTCATACCTAGGTCTGAGTCCCAATCTTTTCACAAAGGCTACTCCAAATTCAAAGTGAAACTTGAATATAATTAAAAGAACTGGCAAGTGCCTTAGTTCTGAGTACAGTCCTTTATAAATAATGGCATCCTAGGGACTGCTAGGATGTGGTGTTGGAGATGCTGTCATATCAGAGCCAACAGACTCACCTGAGCACTGCTCCTCCCTGGCAATGATGATGGCAGTCCTGGCAGCTTCTCTGTATTGCTTTAGTGCCATGTACAAGCGGAAGAGGTACTTGGCATCCTTAATTAAAGCATACAAAGGCAATTAATACTGGACAGATACTGCTGCATTCCACTTTACTTCCCACTCCACCACCACACTCCTCAGAGAGACAAGCTGGCTTGTTTCATGGAGGGCTCTGTATCTCCAGGCTTTAGCTAAACTAACACTCCACTACAAGCTTTGGCCCTTGGTATAGACAGATAAACACCCAGGCTGAGGACCCCAAGCTGTGGCAGGCAGATGCCAAGCCCTGTCACTAGGGACACAACCACAGATAGAGAGCTGTACAAGGGAAAGCCAACAACTTCAGACACATAGCATTTATGGTGTCAAAAAGGAACCAAAGAATTCTGTGTAGAAATGGTAATCCTGCTAGAAATGTTTCAATTGTGTTACAGATCTAGATGCAAACGTGGCTTGGTGTGGGTAAGGAAGATCATGGGATATCAGGGGTTGGAAGGGACCTCTGGAGATCATTGAGTTCAACCCCTCTGCCAGAGCAGGACCATATCATCTAGTGCAGGTTGCACAGGAATGCATCCAGACAAGGCTTGAAACCTTCAGGGAAGGAGACTCCATAACATCCCTGGGTAGCCTGTTTCAGTGCTCTGGGACCCTTACAGTAAAGTTCATGCTGAGGTGGGACTTTCTGTGCTGTATCACAGGGCTGTCCCTGTGCCTTTCTTTTTGACTCCCAATCCTCAGATATTTATAGACATTTTTTAGATCCCCTCTCAGTCTTCTCTGCATACTAGAAGTGGCAAATGCAGCAAAGTGTTGACCCAAGAGCTGGCTATCCAACAGCAGGAAAATGAATGAAATAATTCAAACTCAAAACATTAAAACCCTAAGATGTTAGTCCTGAAGAAATCAAACATGAGTTCTGTTCTTGTGAAGTGTACTCCACTTTCTAAAGGACTAATAAAAATTAGAAAAAGCAAAAGGAAATCAACAAGAGAAGATTTCATAAGGATTTTGAGAAAACCATCAGAAGAGGTCAATCCCTAAAAACACAGCTAAAATATGAAACAAAATTACCTTGCTTATGATGGAAAGGAACTATTAGGTAACAAAAAATCTGAGCTACTGTCACTATTTCAGATTTTTAGCAGAGATTTCTTAAATGAGATTGCCAAAAAGTGAAGTTTGTACATGAAAGTCCTTTAACTAGCAAATCAAGATTAAATTGAGCTGAAATATTGTTTGTAATAGCTCTAACTTTGATAAACCCATCAGGAAGGGGAAAAAAAACCACACTGTGTTAAAATAGTGTCAAATTATGTTTTAAAAGACTTGTCTTGATCAATATTGTGCTGTTCTCTGGAATACTGAGGGGGTTTTGTATAGAATTCTCAATCACACAGAAAAAAAAAAAAGGTATAAATTCCAAGGAATAGAAATATGAAAAATAAAGACATTTCCTTACAAGGGAAAGATTAACTCCCTGTATGAGAAGCAAGGAAAGAAAAATGATGAAAAATGAGAGATAAAAGCAAGAGAAACAAGACTGGCATACCAAAAGAAAACAGACAAGTCAAATTCTTCTTTTTAAGTTACAATATAGGGAAAAACAAGAAGTGACCATAAGCAATGACTTTTAAACTAATGATAGAGCAGAATTTCAAGTAAGGCACCATCATGAGGTTGAACATCTTAAGAATCACAATTAAGCAGTAACAGAATAGTTCTGGATGATAAAGTAACCAGGTATTAGTGGATATTACCTACCTGCTCTAAAGTGCCTTAGAAAGGAAAATTGCTATTCCCTGAGTGGGAGCAAAACAAAAATTCTGATGAAGGGTTGGTCGTGATGTGATACTTCCCAACTCCTGACACCTCCTAATGACCACAGATAGCTAATTCCACTGGTGACCAGGGAGGTGGTTGGGGCCCCATCCCTGGAGATATTCAAGATAAGGCTCAACAGGGCTCTGGACAACTTGGTCGAGTTGAGGATGTCCCTGTGGACTGCAGAGTGGGGTTGGACTAGATGACCTTTGGAGGTCACTTACAGCCCAATCCATTCCATGATTCTATGACAGCAAAAGGCTGCACATTTTCCTCATCCAGGCTGCTCTTCCCTTTTATCCTGGTGCAGGAGGAGAAGGATCCTAACCCAGCAAGTGATCTTCTATAGTATTTCCTGTGTCCCTAGTTATATTTTACTTCAATGTATTATTTAAGTGGCTTACAGGGCATAGGAAAAATAAGGATTTAAGGAAACTTAGCCTCGGGTTTTACTGTCATATTTCTACCTTTAAAGGCAGCCAGTTTAGAAGATAAATGTAGGAAGGAACTGTCAATTGACACCACATTTCCTAAGGTCTTGGAAACAATCACTGCAATCTAACTGATCTTAACATTTGATAGCCATGATATTAGCTTAGTTCTTAACTCTACGTTTTAAAGCACTTGCACCTACAAAATATGCACACAGAAAACAGCAGAACCTTGCTAGTTTGCTCCCTGAGAGATTACCTAAGGGCACACAGAGAGCAAATGAAGGATCTTTAAGTTTAACAAATACAGTAGCTGACATCACAACACACTTAAGAAATATGATTTTGGTAAGCATAATGATTTTGGTAACATTAAAATGCCACACTGCTGGCTGTGAAAGACTGAAAGCCATCAGGCTGCTGTGAGCAGTGACCTGGCTTGCAGGTCAATGCTTAGAGGATTAGCAAGTTTCTGCTGTGTGGCTACTTTAAGTTCAGCCTTGCAAAAATACCACCACATCAAAGCTGCTAGTTTCTAAAAGCAATCCCATTTGCTTGATAATTTCAAACCCACTGTCTTGATGCCCTAATAAGGAAAAAGATTACTTCTTTGGTTTCTTTTAAGGCAGATTTTTAAAACAAGTATCTATCATTTGAGAAAAGTAAAATTTTGTTACTCACTGAAAGGGACTATGGCAGATTGGATTAAAGCATTCAGAAGAACAAGAGAGAGCTTTTAAACAAGGAAAAGAAAGCTCTACATTGAAGTTCAGAACAATGTTAAATATGACACTTATAAAATTCCTAAGTGTTTTCTAAAACCTTCTGAACCTCCTCACTATGGAAATCACTTTGTAGCTCAGTTCCCTATGCACTTCCTTCAACTAGATGGCCAGGCTGCTGCTCTTGGAAAAGAGCCTGGATTCTACAGTTTTTCTCTGCTCAGCTTTCAGCATAAATCTGAAATTCTTTTGCTGACTTTGATGCTACACTGATTTTTCATCCTGTGTCCCCAGCACCTTCATTTTCTTCTGGTACAACTTTGTTTCACTTGAAATTTCATTCACATTTCAAGCTACAGACAAATGATAAAGAGGTAAATAACAGAGAGAGGAGTTCTGGGGTTATTTTCATTTTCAATTAAGTCTCAGTGGCAGACCTTGGAGCTGCTCTGGGCTAAGCTCATTAGTTATTAATCGCTTCAGAAATTAACAGGGAGCTGGTAATTTGGAAAATCTCTCCACACCTTTTTATGTCTTAATGTATAGAGAATACAGGAACTAATGTGGCCTGATCATCTTCAGGGTTTTGTCCTTCAGCTTTTATTTACTACTTTAGTTTCTTCCACGCAGACAGTCAAACCAGCTCCCCACACAGCTGTAGCTAATCTTGAGGCACACACCAGCTGACTGTCCATCTGGGAAAGGCAACAGCTAGCTGGTTGCTGGCATGAACAAAGAGGTAACTTCTGTCCCTTTCCTTCAGTATGAGCATTGATTGAGATCTCCTCTGTCCAATAACTGCTTTCCTAAGCTTGGAGAACAATGATGACATCTAAGATAGTTATGTTTTTGTCTTTCTGAAACTGAAGTTACTAGGTGCATGACCCAGAGTGATCATGGAAGTCTTGTTCCTGAAGTAGCCAAGCTAAAACGCAGTCTGTGCTTACCCAAAAGTTTAGGACAAAGTAAGGTCAAAATATCTTGCAGCACAGCAAGGTGACACAACAGCAGTGAGACAAATCCCCTACCTTGGGCATGCCATCAGTTTCTCCCATAAGGTAGTCTATCAGCTGATTTGTTAGGGCTTCATCTTTCGCTTGTCCCACCTATTAAATGAAGACAGAAGAAATGATGATATGAAAGGAAAATACTTATTTTTAAGTATTTTTTTAGGCAGGAGAGTTGGATGAGATAAGCTTCAGAAGTTTCTCTCAGTCTCACCCTCTCTGTGACAGAGAGTAAGAACAGAGGCATATTGACCTCTCAAACTACAGTGTGTGGACTGGCAAGATCAGCAGAACTGAAGAACTAGGCAGCTATTGCTAAAATGGAAAATTCCAAACTCAGCTGTTTTTGACACACAACCACCAAGATCTGCATGAATTCATAAACCCTCCTTTGGAGACTGGAAAAACCCTGGTGTCAGTATTCATTTATTCTACTTTTTACATGTTTAGATATCACCTTTACTGACAGAGTTTTCTTCTCTTTGCAATCTGTCCCAACATCTCACTGACACTAGGAAAATGGGCCAGCACTGAAGGCAAACCTCTTGAAAAGGTGAAGAATTGTTTGTTTTGTTAAAAATGCTTACTGTTTCAATTGCCATTTCTATAGCCAAGTTATCTTCTGTGTTTGGACTTTTCATAAAGTGCTTCAATGCCTGAAATGATGCAGAAGAAAAGTTAAATCTGAGATGAAATAAACAATCATTTTCCTAATTTTTCATCAAGTTACCTCTGTCTGTATTGTGACAGACAAGTGGCACACTGAGTGCTTATCTTGCTTGTATTTTACAGCCATAAGGATATCCACATATACTACAGAGGCAGCAGCTTGCTCTTACAGACACTCCTGCCAAGAAGTTTGGTTTAGCACAGGGTTAACCAATAATGGTGTAGCACCAGACTTGGTAAAGTTACATCACAGTTGGACTTGATGATCTTAAAGGTCTTTTCCAACCAAAAAAAATCTATAATTCTAAGAAAGAAGAGTTGAGTCTTTGTCTCATGTATACCTTCACCTAACTCATATATACCTTCACCTAACTGTGAAAGATGTGCAAAGCAACATGTTGAGAATCATCAGTGTGCCACTGGACACACCTGTAGGCCCCATCTGAAGAAGTGGTCACCTACAATGGCTGTAATATCTTTTGGTCTCTGGTCAGTATGCAAAAGTCAAAGATTCAATAACCATCAGTTCACTGATTTGCAACTGATCAAAAGGAAATGTGTCAATCACCATACTTTAATGAATGTATTTCCTTTATTCAAAGAGAAGCTCTAAGTTAGGGAATGATACAGTATTAGAGGAATAATTAAGTAAGCATTAGCCAAGCTTGCATAGGTCAGGCTGATAAAACAGTAATAAATTCTGCTTCTGGATTTATGATACACAGAGGTACACTGAGGGCAGTCTACCTGGAGCCTTTGCTGCTGTGAAAAAGTTCTGTGCCTGGCAGTGTATAATCCACAGAATACCATGTAGAAAGCTGGAAACAGAAATAGTTTGCCTGTATTTTTTCACACTTTGTTACTATCTCATCACTTAGGACAGCTCAATTCTCCTACGAAGTTCCCCGATTTTGAAGTACTGCATTTGGAACAGCTTCTGTGAAGGTTTGCCTATCACTGGCTTTGTGTACTCACCCGTCCATACTGACCACACAGCAAGAAGAATTTTCCAGCCTGAAAATGTTTCTTTTCTCCTTCAAAATACAGTGCAATGCTCTGATAATCTTCATTGGTGGTGCTTTCAGAACCTGCCACAAAGAGAGAGCAAGAATAGCCAAGTATTCTTACTGGCCAGTAGGACAAGGGAGGTTACTCTTCCCCTGTACTCAACACTGGTCAGGCCACACCTTGAGTCCTGTGTCCAGTTCTGGGCTCCTGAATTCAAGAGAGATGTTGAGATACTGGAACATGTCCAGAGAAGGCCGACAAAGCGGCCTGGAGCACAGCCCTGTGAGGAGAGGCTGAGGGAGCTGGGGTTGTTCAGCCTGGAGAAGAGGAGGCTCAGGGCTGACCTCATTGCTGACTACAACTACCTGAAAGGAGGCTGTAAGCCAGGTGGGGTTGGTCTCTTCTCCCAGGCAATCAGCAAGAGAACAAGCGGACACAGTCTCAAGCTGTGCCAGGGGAAGTCTAGGCTGGATGTTAGGAGGAAGTTCTTCAGAGAGTGAATGGCATTGGAATGGGCTGCACAGTGAGGTGGTGGGGTCACCAGCCCTGCAGGTGTTCAAGAAGAGACTGAATGAGGCACTTAGTGCCATGGTCTAATTGACTGGACAGGGCTGAGTGATAGGTTGGACTGGATGACCTTGGAGGTCCCTTCCAACCTCGCTGATTCTATGACTAAGAAAAATACCTTAATAAAGGAAAAAACTCCTATTCTATGGGTATTTTGTCTACTGACATTCAAAGAAAAATCAAAGCCAGCTACACTCAAATTCTGTCTTATCCATATTTTTCCTAATTAATCAGACTACATGTCAGACATTATTTCAATGCATTTTTAGCTCCTAATTGTTTCCATAGGTTTTATACCATAACAAGATTTCTGTTTTTTTTCCACATGGCCTAACTGTGGCCTACTAATGAATTCTTCCAGCAACAATAAAACAGAGCAATTGATTGTGATTATCACCTGAATTATTTTCACAGTCCACGAGTAAGTGAATTTATCTCTGTCCCACAGAGCAGGGATATCAGGACCAATGTAACCATGTGGCAACAGGGAATATTGCTTAAGTCTTCTAACCAAGACTCCATTTTACTGTAAACATCAAAACTAAATACAGCCACTACTCCAAAGTTAGTGTTAAACCCTTTGTCCACATACATAAGATTAAATTTGAGATTTTGTATAGAGAGAAGGAAAAGAGCACAGGAGCAGCAGAACAACAGTGGCCACCATGACAGGCAGTACATCATCAAGCTAGCTGTTGCCAAATGTTTAGAACTTCTATAAGAAGAATACATTGTTTAAAGGGAGATATTAATTGAAAACATGAGACGGTTCTGTAGACACCTTTGTGGAACTGTTTCCACAAAGATGGTGCCTGACCCAGGTGAAAAATCTAATATTTATTGCAAATGGACAAGGTGGCCACTAACTGATGACAGCCTGAGGTAAAAGCTTCACAGTAAGGTCTCCCTTTTTGCCTTTCACTGACAAAAGTGGAGGCCACAAAGGGCTTTAGAGGGATAAAAAAGGAAGACAAGTGACATACACATGTAAGAAAAGAGCTGAAACGTTGAAAAAGGGAAAAAAGGAATAAAAGTCAGGAATTGAACCAATACAATTCTTGGCTTTGGAAAAGCAGTATTATCTAGATCAAGGTCAAAGAAAGGGATTCCCCAACAGGCACAAGAGAATAGTCTAGACAAATGCATTATCTCCATGGATAAATAGGAAAAGATCTAGCAAGGTGATACTGTAAAGCAACCTGGACTGAGGACCAAGGGAGATACCTTAGCTGAAATCTAAAAGTAGTCCATAGCCTACCTATTGCCAAACCTGTCCATGGTGACTGGGTATGAAAAAGACTGGCAAACAAAACTTCACATCTCATGTCTTATGAGTTCAGGTTGGTCTAAACCACATGAAAAAAAAACAGCAAAACACCTTGCAAGCAAACTATTAACTTGGAATACTCACTGATGATATCAGCGTAGATCTCCATCTTGTTGTGCTGTTGAGCTAATGTGAAGGCTTCATTATTGCACTTGGACATGACGAGAAACTGGATGGCAGAACCATAGTCACCAAGCTGCAGAAAGAATCTAACCAGAAAGTACAAATTAATTATTTTGTGCTAATTAAGATAATGAATACACCAAATATTTTAGGAATATAGTGTATTTTGTGGCATACATTTCTTTTATACCTATATTTTTATCAGGTTACTTAAATTAACTTAGTATCAATAATACAACAAGACAACTTTGATTCTCTGCATCAATTACTTCAGATTCATAGGATTTTAATCAGAAAGTTAAAAAAATCAGTACCTGCCTCGTTGCCCATATTTTAAAGAACTCAAATCAATAACTTAAATATATAGCTATTGGCCAAGCACCCAATAAACAGAGCCTGATAATTGATAACTGAAATACATAGCTATTGGCCAAGCACCCAATAATCAGAGTCTGATACATTAATAAGCTTCACCAGCTTCCAAGAGGGAATGGCTTCTTGCACCCTTTTGGTTTTTGAACCTGTGGAATATTGATTGTTACCTGGCCACCATCTTTGCTCCCTCAAGAGACTGTGTTTCTCTCACAATGGTAACAGCCTTTTCAGGATTATTCAGGTGATCCAAATACAGTCGAATTACACTGTCCCACTGCTTTGCGTGCTCGTAAGCTATCACAGCTTCCTTGTACCTGCAAAATAATGGCCCCATATCAGCTTCTCTAACTTTTAATGATTATTTATTAACTTATTTAGTAATTAACTTGTTAAACTTTCACCACCTGGTGTGAAGGAAGCATACAGAATTTTATTTCTGAAAGGTTACTCTGTGACATCTTCACTTCAGTTTGCATATGATAGTCTTGCCTTTACTATGTTTTTTTTAGGTCTCTGTTTCATCATAGAATGATTTAGGTTGGAAGAGACCTTTAAAGATCACCTGGTTCCAACCCTTGTGCCATGGGCAGGGATACCTCTTACTAGAAGTAAGAGAATCTCTGGTGTGAGATAGTCTTGGAGTCTCTTCCAACCTGGTTGATTCTATGAAAGGAAGAGATGATAGAAAAATATCTGGCATAAAGGTATTTTTTACCTACTCTGCCAGCACCTGTTTTGGTCTATTTTAAAAGCAGTTCATCTGTTCCATCAGTTCCATATGAAACCACTTGGGAGCAAGAGAACAATAAAAGCCAAACAGATGAAAGCTGCACAGTTTAAAAAAAAACACACTTCTGTTCTGTAAAGTAAACGAAGAAATTTCTCCTCCTCACTATGCAGCTGACACAAATAGCATTTTGTAGTCTCATCAAAGCAAACATGTAGTTCTGCTCTTGCTTTATATTATAAAATACCATTCTGCAACACACTTACTTACAGATAAAGCCTTATAGAAGCTACATTCTGTGATTAAAATATATTCTGTTTGAGGTTTTCATACCAGACAATACTTTCATATTCAGTATTTTGCAAGATGCAACAGTAATTTGGTTCAAGAATGAAAAATTCTCTTTTATGACTATTCCTCCTTGAATGACCTTTAAAAATCTGTCTGGTTTTGAGTGGACAGAAAGCTATTTTACCCCTTCCCAAAGGACTAAAATAAAAATGCTCCATGCTGGATCAGAAGTTTAAATGGACATACTATTCACAAATATATACAGAAACACAAAATACACAAATCCATATTCAGCCTGAGCCCAGTCCTCTGACCTTGGCTTATCACAATTTCATTAGTGCCAAAACCTTCCAAAGCCTTCCTCCACAACCAGGCCTAACACCAAGGCCTCAATGCCCATTCTCATGCCTCCCCTGCTTCCCCCCCATACCAGGCCCAAATTGGGCAGCAAAAATGAGCCTGGCCACTCAAGGATGAAACAACAAAGAAAAGATAACAGCCAACACGTGCTGGGAGCAGGGAGAGGGAGAAAGAGAGCAGAATAGACAGAAATGTCTGTTTATATAGGGGTGCAGGCTGATGGGAATAAAATAACAAAGATTACATTCTCTGGTGTCCTCTCCTTGTAATCTCTGGTACTTCTGGAGATCTTAGGAACCTCTACGGTTCTTAAACCCATAACAAAATCACAGCTAAGGAGTTGTTAGAAACAGACTGAACTTGAATACTGCACAAGGTGAAATATTGCATTGAGTGCAGTACTTCAAAATCTTTCATGATCTTTGTTATGGATAATAATGCTTAGACAGGAAAACCACCAATTAGAAACACTTCTTTGACTCTAGTAGAAGTTTGTTTCCAATCTTTGCCCAACACTTTAATTCTACATATTTCAGAAGACATTTTCAAAAGGCTACTTTATGCTAAATTGAAAGTCTCTTATTTTTATAAAAAGAGTGATGTGTACTAACAATAATAACATGTTTAAAGAAAAGAAAATCATCCAAGCACACCTGCCGTCTGCTTCTTTGGCCTTTGCGTATTGTAGGTGAATCTTTGGAGATGAAACATGAGGAAGAAGTTCACCAACTTTTGCCCTAGCAAGACAAGATGGTAGTTAGTGAGTAGATATATATCTGTTTTCAGGTTTGCTTCAGTTAAACAGGCATGTTTATATTAACACTGAAAGGGAAGCTAAAAAAAGAAGTAATTGAACATGTGTGAGCTCTGAAGGCACTTTAATGTCTTCAAGCTGAACTCTGTAAATGCAAGAGCTGGCTACTACAGATCGCTACATGAACATACAGGATTAAACAAGCACAGTGTCTTCTCTTTATATTCTGTGGGAGCACAGAATCATGGAATGGCTTAGGTTGGAAGGGATCTTAAAAATCATGTAGTTCCAATCCCACTGCCGCGGGCTGGGACATCTACTACACCAGCTTGCTCAAAGCCCCTTCCAACCTGGCTTTCAACATTTCCAGGCTAGAGCCTGCACAACTTCTCGAGGCAACATGTTCCAGTGCCTCACCACCATTGTAGAGAAGAATTTCTTCCTAATATCTCATCTAAATCCAGCTTCTTTCAGTCTGAGGCCATTATCCCATGTCTTGTCACTCCATGCTTTTGCCTAAAGTCCCTTTACAGCTCTTGCTGCAGTCCTCTTCAAATACTGGAAGTGTTTGAAGAATTGTCAGACTAACCATTTCTACCTCTTGTAGTCTCTAATCACTCTACAGAGACAGCACAGTGCTAGCCTTGTAACTTGAAAGAATGTGCAAAAGAGTCCACAAGCCCACCAGTACAGGCATGGTTGTGATGATTCCAGTGAGTGTGTGCTTAAGGTGGTACAGAGGACTCTAGGTAGCCAGAACGAGATTCTGTGAGCAACAACATCCATAACAGTAGACTGTGGAGGAATGCAGAACTGTCAGCCCTGCCATAAATCTAGTTTCAACAGCTGCACAGAGTGATACAATCTATAAAAGCCAGCAACAGCAAGCTAAGCAGTGGGGCTTTCAAGACAAAGGGCAGGAGAGACTAGAGACAGGCTGCCTAAACAACAGAGCACTCCCCCCATTGAACCTCCTTCTGCTAAACAAAGCTTGTACCTCCCACTTCCCAATCAACTCCCATCAAAAGTTACTCTGTTTGAAATGTTCTCTTGGTCTGTTCTGATTTCACTGCCATTTCTCTGATGCAATAAATTTTTCCTTTGTAAATTAACATAGTATTCCAACCTAATTTTAGAGCACTTGTAGAGAGGAGAGGTCTTTCTGATCTCTGCTACGATCAATTCTTAAAAGTTAATAACATATAATTAGGCAAGAATTAAGGCCCTAAACCTCTCATTAATTTGTATTTTTTTTTCCACTGGAGACCTGACAATAATCAAATTGTGCACACACGCACAGAGGACTGGAAACTGTAAGTAACTTGAAACAGAATGCACAAGAACATTTACAGCAAGACTGTATTTAAAACCTCCTAAGTTTCTAAGAGGACACTGTTGTTGTTTAAGTCTGGAGGAAGGAACAACAAAATCAAGGAAACTTAATAGGGTAATTTCTTCTCCAGAGACTCACTTCCTCCCAAAACGCAGGAGAGAAGTCCTCTGAAGGACAACACCCCCATGCAAGGGGTACTTACCAGTTTTTACACCGGATGTACACTGATGCTGCCTTGTCATAGTATTGGCCCTTTTCATACAGCTGAGCAGCTTCTGAAAATTGCTACAACATTGGGAATCATTAAAGCATCATTTTTAAATTAAGATCACAAATAAATAAATAAATAGCTTAATGAATTCATGTATTCAGTCTTAGCTTTGTTAAGCCTTTGGAATACCTTCATACTCTCCAGAATTGCTCCACAGTCTCTTTTGAGTAACCTGCTGGGATGTTTAATGGCCTGGTTTACCCCTCGCCGGATATCTCCCATTCGAATGGACATCTGAGCCACCCCAGCAAGGCAAGCTTCATCATGTTCCTGGTACTGGCAAGGGAATGAAAAGCAGTAGCTATTCATTATACATCAGAAATAGCAGGTCACTGTGCTAGTTAGAAGCAAGCTGGAATATTTTGGTAAAAGAACTTGATAACAGGCAGTGGAAGGAAAACATGGTGTCTCCTTCTCTCACAGTTACGCTGAGAACTCTGGGAAGAAGAAAAAAAACTTTCTCCATTTTGTCTTTCTCTTCTGCCTTTGCCTTCAGACCTGGTCACATCTCATTAACCTTGCTCCTACTAACCTTGCTCCCTAACCTCTTGGCCGCACCTCTCTTCTTCCTGAGAACTGGGGTAAGGTTGAGAGGGCCGGGGGAGGTGTTGGGGTGGTTTGAAAGCCCCTCCCGGGGAATCAGGTTTCTGGGAGGGGAGTTGTGCTTTTGTATTGTTTATCCTTTGTCTATTTCTGTATATAATTGTATATATTGTAAATAGCTGCTTGTAAATTCTGCTAGCTGTAAATAAATTGCTTCATCTATATTCCCAGGGTCCGTCTGAGTTAGCTGGGGCAAATACAAAGTGTGGGGGCGCGGGTAAGAGCCCAAACCATCACAGTCACAAAAGCCACAGTAAGTAAGCAGTGAACTGAATTGGCAAAACATTGCACAGACTTAGTTAAATCCATTTTTGTCACCCAATTCTTGCCCAGCTGCAGCTATCAGTTATTTACAAGGACCTGGCTTACTTTTCTTATCAAGCCTTGTCTTTAGTTTTTATATTTTATTTCATCTGTCCACATCAAGCATACATGAAAAGAATCTTTTACAGACAGATCAGTACTTCTCTCCAAATCCAACAGTAGAGAAAAGAGAAACTACAAGAAGGATATTTCCTTTATTTATTTTTTCCAAGGTGGTAAAGCCACTAATGTTTCATAAACCAAATGGCTTGAATTCAGAAAACATTGCTATTTTCCCTGCTACGTTTCTCTATTATCACTGAAGCTGCTTCAAGAGACATTTTGGAAATATTAGTGGAAATAACACCAAAATAAGAGAGGATTTACTGAACATATTTATTTTCTATCATGATCTCTGCTTGTCTTTACAGAGATAACAATTCAGTAAAGAACAGAGGGAATAATTGGGACTTTTTGTTATAACCACGAAAATTCTAGCAGTAATTTCTCAGTTATTTGAACATCATTAAGTGTCTAAATTTAGCCTGCAGCTGGGGCAGAATAAAAAAATTAATCTGAATTAAAATAAGTCTGCAACATGACAACTTAATGGGCAGTATGGTAGTATACTGTCACTACTAGAAAGGAATTACCTTATTGTTTCCAGTGATTCCCTTCTCATAATGTGCCAGGGCATTAACGTAATCACCCCTAAAAGAAAACTGGAAGTTATATGGAAGAATATTTTTGACAGGAATCATAGAATGCCTTAGGTTGGAAGGGACCTTAGGGATCATCTACTCAAACCTCCCTGCCATTAGGAGGGACACATCTCAACTAGACTAGGCTGCTCGAGGCCTCATCCAACCTGGCCTTGAACACTCCCAAGGAGAAGGTATCCAAAATCTCCCATGGCAACCTACTCCAGAGTCCCACCACTCTCATATTGAAAAGCTTCTTCCTAACATCCACTCTGAATCTACTCTCCTTCAGTTTAAAACCATTCCCCCTTGTCCTGTCACTAGACACTCTTATAAGAGTCCCTTCTCCAGCCTTCCTGTAGGATACCTTCAGGTATTGGAAGGCAGCTATAAGTTCCCCCTGGAGTCTTCTCTAGGCTAAACACCCCCAGTTGCCTCAGCCTAGAAGAGATAGTTATCACAGACAATGCATGTGTCAATCTTGCTTTAGGCATAACTCCTCCATGAAAGCATTTGAAGTATGCAAAGGATGGACAAAGAAGCAGTCCACCTCTCAGTTCTGTTACACTGAGATCAGTAAACCCCCCTTGAAAGTCAGGCAAAGCATCCATTTGCAAAATATAACTCAAAAATCTTATCTCTACACCAACATTTTTCTGGCAGATTAATGAAACTAACCTGACAAAATTATTTACAACTTCTGGCAACATTAAAAAAAAAAAGAATATTTTTTCTTCATTAAGTACATTAAGAAAAAATACAGATGGCTGCACTGCTTCAGCTACTTCTATTCCTTCCTTTCTGCAATCAGCAAGTGCTCTGTCTGAGCTCCAGTGGGAAGAAACTGCCTAGAAATTTTTAAAGAATAAGAGTTTTTCTTCTTGGTTTAGATATTAAACAGATCAGACTTCATCTGTGAAGAACTAACTGCAAAATACACTTTAAAATCATGGTAAATAGTTAATGTCTTCTCTCTTTCAGGGAACTGGAAGCCATGAAACCTGACACTCCCCTGCCTCAAATCTGTAAGAAAATGAAAGCCACCGGATATTTAAAGACTGGCAAAAGGTTTTCATCCAATGTAAGAAGTGTTAAGTAGTGTGAACTTCCTCTGTTTTCCAAGCACTTGTCTGCAATAATTTATTTAGTAGATGATATTACACAGTGGATTTACCAGCTGCAAAGAACCCAGATATCCTGACATTAATAAAAAATAACTACTATTTGCTAATGTATATCTCCAGTATGAAATATTCCTTACAGAACTATCCTTCCCTATACTATAGAAGCAAGACCTCACAGAATCCCCTCAGCTGAAGGAATTCAGTTATTGTAGTGAACACAAGTATTGGTTTAATATTCTTATACTGCAGATTTGCAAAAGAACTTACATGAATTCCAGCTGTGCTGCATATTCCTTGGATATGAAAGGGATTTGGTCTGGGGCCAAACGTTTAGCCAGCTGAAGTGCACTGTCCCAGTGCTGCAAGTCTTTTCTCATCTGTTAACAAAGAACAGTAGCATTTCCTGATGCAATTATTCTAACATGAACTTTTTATTATTCTATATACAAATGCAGGGGTAGTGTTCTAGAAAAATACAGACAATTTGTGAGATGTTCATCCTAAAGGAATGTCTGTTGGCTACACAGTGGCAAAAACAAAACCATTAAAGGGCAGAATGATCAGAAAGAAAATATTTCCAACATTAAGGAGGAGATGAAAGCAGCAGGAAAAAAAAATGACACAGCTAAAACGAATACCTCAAGTGCAGCAATAGGACAGGAGGACGCTAGATATAAATCCTGGGCCAGATTAAAGTTGTTAGTGAACATCGCAAGATGTCCTGCTAGAAGGTTGCGGTCTTCTATTCCCTGCAAGAAGACACAACAGGTGCAAAAGTAGTCCAAAAGAAAAACAAAATATTGCAAAATAACATAACCTAATAAGCCCAGGACTATTTACATTGTAATTTACTATTACACTGTAATGATAGGACGAGGGTCATGGGTTTAAACTGGCAGAGGGGAGACTTAAACTAGATGTAAGGAAGAAGTTCTTTACAATGAGGGCAGTGAAACACTGGCACAGGTTGCCCAGGGAGGTTGTGGATGCTCACTTCCTGGAGGTGTTCAAGGCTAGGCTGGATGAGGCCTTGAGCAACCTGTTCTAGTGGGAGGTGTCCCTGCCTATGGCAGGGGGTTAGCACTAGATGAACTTTGAGGTCCACTCCAATCTAAACTATTTTATATGTACTGTGATCTACAAACCAGAAAAAGCCCTCAATTTTTGCTGTAGCTCAAAGCCACTACAGCTAACACTGCCTACACCCAACAGCATGCACAAGTATGTATTTAAGGTACTATTTCATGTACACTTTTAGGTAGATCAATGCAGTCTATGTGGGTTTTCTTTTTTCTAAATAATAATAGTGGAAGCTTTTACATGTTTAAGGCCAAATGGCCAAGACATGAATATATTCTGCTACTCTCAAGCTAATGCAGGAAGCAACGCCATGCATTCCAGCAGAGACTGTGACCTCTTCAAGAGAAAATCAGGGAAGAGTTACGTGGTCTGGACACTTTCTCCTCTACAACTATTAGCCCTCTCGAGAACAATTCACATTCTATTTAAAAGCCAGCCAAATTTCCACAAAACAAGAATTCTGCAATTCTTAAAGAAGAATTAAATCACTGTATTTCCTAATTCAAAAAGGGACTCTCTGTTTTACCTTTATTTGCTCCAGTGACATCACCATCCCAGCATTACCAAAGGTCCGATAAACTCGTATTGCAAAGTCCACCTCCATGTGATACAGGCAAGCTTTGGCCAGCTCACTCCAACCAGACTTGTCATTCAGAAGTCTGCACAACTCCCATGCTTCAGAAAACCTATAGAAGGTAAAACACGTTGTGGACTAGTAGCAGTTGTACCTAAAATTCCTTCTCAACACTCTTCTAATATTAGATTATGGCATTAGCCTGGAGAAGAGGAGGCTCAGGGGTGATCTTACTACTGTCTACAACTACCTGAAGGGGCATTGTAGCCAGGTGGGGGGTGGCCTCTTCTGCCAGGCAACCAGCAATAGAACAAGGGGACACAGTCTCAAGTTGTGCCAGGGTAGGTCTAGGCTGGATATTAGGAAGAAGTTCTTCACAGAGAGAGTGATTTGCCATTGGAATGGGCTGCCCAGGGAGGTGGTGGAGGCACCGTCCCTGGGGTTCTTCAAGAAAAACCTGGATGAGGCACTTGGTGCCATGGTCTAGTTGATTGGTTAGGGCTGGGTGATAGGTTGGACTGGATGATCTTGGAGGTCTCTTCCAACCTGGTTGATTCTATGATTCTATTCTATGATTAAGAGCATTTACTTGTAAGTCATGGAGAGATATACGTCAGGAAGAAAGAAAAAACACAAACATAAAACTTGCAATTCTGTTTCTACCACACCTTTTAGGAAATTATCTGCTTGCCCTAGTCTGGCATCCTCTCCCTTAGAGTGATTCCACATGGCTTCATTTAGGTGGGAGGGGAGTATGCAAGAAGCACCTTCAGCCCGTTTTGGAAGAGTCACTGTCACAGAATCTCAAATCAGTCTTGAAAAAAAAATATTTTTGCTTTATTTGGCAGTGGAAAATCAAACAAATCAGCACTGGGTCACTTATTTTGCTCAGACAGCTATGGGGACTCATGGCTCAATTTAGAATCATAGAATCAGCCAGGGTTGGAAGGGACCACAAAGATCATCCAGTTCCACCCCCCCATCATGCGCAGGGACACCTCACCCTAGATCAGGCTGGTCAGAGCCCCATCTAGCCTGGCCTTAAACACATCCAGGGATGGGGCCTCAACCACCTCCCTGGGTCAACCCAGTCCAGGCTCTCACCATGCTCATGCTGAACAACTTCCTCCTCATATCCAATCTGAACCTCCCCATCTCCAGCTTTGCTCCATTCCCCCTAGTCCTGTCACTCCCTGATATTCTGAAAAGTCCTTCGCCAGCTTTTTTGTAGGCTCCCTTCAGATACTGAAAGGTCACAAGAAGGTCACCTGGGAGCCTCCTCTTCTGCAGACTGAACAGCCCCAACTCTTTCAGTCTGTCCTCATAGCAGAGCTGCTCCAGCCCTCTTGTAATGGGGGCTCCAGAACTGGATGCAGTACTCCAGGTGGGGTCTCAGCAGAGCAGAGTAGAGGGGGAGAATCACCTCTGTCGACCTGCTGGCCACACTTCTGCTGCAGCCCAAGCTCTGGATGGCTTTCTGGGCTGCAAGTGCACACTGCTGGCTCCTGTTGAGTTTCTCATCCACCAGCACCCCCAAGTTCCTCTCCTCAGGGCTGCTCTCCAGCCAGTCACTGCCCAGCCTGTATTTGTACTTGGGATTGCAATTTAATTTATCAACTTTCATGATGACATTTTTAAATCACCAGGATATGTCGTATTGAGATACACACACAGAAGAAAACATTTTACACAAAATAATTAAAACACAGATGTACCTTTTCAACATTAAAGTCTGAGTAAGCATTCGTGTCAGCTCACTAGGTCCAAAGTCTTTGAGATTGCCAAGGAAACTGTGAGTGCTGAGACAGATATTGTTTGTTTTTCCACTCTGAGTCTGACAAGTTAATTCTCCATTATACAACAGCAAAGGTTTATGGGAAAAGGGGACTTCTGTGCCACCTGCCAAAATAATCTTTGATCCTAGATTTAAAGATCAGGAGGAAAAGATGACAACACTTTAAAAAAATAATCCCTATCTGGTAAGAAGTGTAGCAAACATCACAGCTGAAGTCATGTAACTGCAGGTCTCTAATTCTGGTAGTTCGCCATCTACAGTGCAAGGCATATTTTTCAATAAATACACAGAACTTAACTCTTCTGAGGTAGTAAGGTCATTTCCCAACTATTTCTAGGTAAATTTCTTAATGTTCCTCTGTCACAGATAGAGAAATTGCTAAGATTACAATTTTGGTTAACACTGCAAGTGATTATGAGCTTTGTCACCCTGATCCTAAGACCTTCTCATGAACACTTCAAAATGTAGTTGAAACACACTGTGTAAATTTCAGAGGAAAGATGGCAACGGCAAGAACTTCAGAGAACTAAGACTGACCAAAATGCCTCCCTGGAGCTTTGCAGAGAAACCTACAAAGCAACCATTTTTCTATTCATCAGCTGCACTTCAAAACTTCTTTAAGAACATTTTTATATGCAGTTACAAAAGCATTTAAAACAAATGAAGACTCAGTGTTTTTACTTTAGTAACTGAAATACTAAGTTCATAAAAGCATTTACAGTACCTTGAATGGCATCCTTATGAAAAACATAAGTGTACACTTTATCATCATCAAAAGCAACAAAAACCCCTTTATCCATTGGCCAGTTTTCCCACAGGATTCCTTTAATAGTTGGTGAGAAGTTTGGAATCTCATATAATCTATCATTTACCTACAAAGAATGCAAAAGTAAAATTACTAGCAAGAGAATAAAGAGATGAACTTAATATCCATGTTGGTTATGATTAAAAATAAAAATACTAGTGTAAATAGCACAGAAATATGTAAAGTGTATTTAAAAAAGACTGCTTATTAGCAGTGGTTCTGAATAACACAATAGTTTAATTCAGAATAGAAGCAAATGGAGAAAATGCCCTTTTTATCACTTATTCAATTTTCTCAGGGAAAAAAAAAGGTGTGAGGAAGGGCAGTGAAAGTGGCAGTGCCTGTTAACAGGCTAAAATACCTGTATTTGAATACACAAACACACAGGCTTCTGAAAATTACTGATCAGGAACGTCGTGAATTAAATTGTCCTGAACAAATACGACAGATTTTATCTCTTCACATGGCCATACAGTTATCTTCAAGCCTCCCAGGAAATCTCTTCAAGCATAACATCTCGGAGTGACAAAAGCTTCTTCCTTCTTGTCATGGGTTAAGCTGAATATTTGCTACTGTTACTCAAAACCAGTCAGCCTCCTGCCAGCTTTAAAATGAACATGCTGGCTGGAGCAAAATATTATGGGGCTTGAAGTTTAATTTGTAACATGGGAGGCTTTCTGTTCTGGCTGCTGCTCTTTGGGGTTTTGGGTGTTGGCCGTCTTCTGCTAAGATGGCAGAGGGACAGGGAGGAATGGGGGTATAAGCTGCCTGGCTTAGGTTTTTAGGTCATTTGCTGCTGCTTTCTGCTGTGCTTTTTCTGCAAATAGACTAAAGTAATTGTATACTGGATTATTATTATCTCATTTATTCAGAAAATGTCTTATCTCAACCCATAGTTATTTTTCTGTGTTACTTTCCTCTCACTTCTGTGTTGTAGGGAAAAGGCTGTGGTAAATTATCACAGCTCTCAACGCTAAAAGCCTGGCTCTAAATATAATTGCATGGATAGCCCACACTGACTTACTGGGCAGTAGACAAAGCCATCACTTTTGTCATCTATGAAAGCCAATCTGGTTCCATTGAGATCTGGAAAAATTTTCCTCACGCTGACAGGATGCCGATATTCATTCACATACTGCCAGTCTTCTATGTAGAAATAATAAATAACTCCAGTCTGATGAGAAATAACAGGAAAAGCCAACAGTGACATCAGTAAGTGCATGGAAAATAATCCACTGTAAACTACTCGGAAGCATTTTTTTTTTCCTAAAAGGAAGAGCAACAATCATAGAATCATAGAATCAACTGGGTTGGAAGAGACCTCCAAGATCATCCAGGCCAACCTAGCACCCAGCCCTACCCAGTCAACTAGGCCATGGCACTAAGTGCCTCATCCAGGCTTTTCTTGAAGACCCCCAGGGACGGTGCCTCCACCACCTCCCTGGGCAGCCCATTCCAATGCCAATCACTCTCTCTGTGAAGAACTTCCTCCTAACATCCAGCCTATACTTCCCCCAGCACAACTTGAGACTGTGTCCCCTTGTTCTATTGGTGGTTGCCTGGGAGAAGAGACCAACACCCACCTGGCTACAATGTCCCTTCAGACAGAAATATATTCCAGTTAAAAAGCAATAATACTCACATCTGTACCATAAATGAGGAAGTCACTAGTTAAAGCATGGCACAAAATTCTGTATTTATCATCATCTGCTGGGAAGAGCCGAGTTTCTCGTTCTTCCTGAGAATCCAAACCTTCACTTTCTATCTAAATATAAAGAATAGACTGAACTGAAAAACTTCACTGTTAACAACAAGGTGTCACAGTCTTGCCTGTATCAGACTGGAAGGAAATGAGATGAAAACCAACTTGCATGTTCATCCCTTAAAACCCCAACATCTGCCTCTCTTGCTTGCCCACAGAAACTTTAAGAATATAACTAGTTAAATAGTTCCCAAGAAAACATATTTTATTAATCTGTTCTAAACTAAGTTGTATTTATGAGGTCAAAAGAAACTTAAAATTATCACAGTATCACCAAGGTTGGAAGAGACCTCACAGATCATCAAGTCCAACCCTTTACCACAGAGCTCAAGGCCAGACCATGGCACCAAGTGCCACGTCCAATCCTGCCTTGAACAGCTCCAGGGACGGCGACTCCACCACCTCCCCGGGCAGCCCATTCCAGTGTCCAATGACTCTCTCAGTGAAGAACTTTCTCCTCACCTCAAGCCTAAATTTCCCCTGGCGTAGCTTGAGGCTGTGTCCTCTTGTTCTGGTGCTGGCCACCTGAGTGAAGAGAGCAACCTCCTCCTGGCTACAACCTCCCCTCAGGTAGTTGTAGACAGCAATAAGGTCTCCCCTGAGCCTCCTCTTCTCCAGGCTAACCAATCCCAGCTCCCTCAGCCTCTCCTCATCAGGCTTGTGCTCAATTACATTTTAATTAGCCAGCAAAAGCATTCTGAAAATTGTGTATCTCCACCAACTGGCTATTTTCTATTTTAAAAACAGCACGTTCAGCTCAGACCAACTCTAGTTCAGCACTTTTCAGAGCTCTTACCATATGCAGCTGGACTTTACCCTCAAAGAGAGTAGCAGCATAATCAGAATTAAGGTGCATACTTGCTACTGTCCCAAGGTACTCCACATCTTTAAGCTTTTTTGCATCTGAAAATTTCAAATAGAAAAGATAAAAATATATTAATTTCATATGGGTCTTACTTCCAATAAAGTAACCAGATGCGAAAGGCTCACAACGAAACAGAGATCAGTTGCATGTAAGAAGGCTTTTTTTCTCAGCAGTTAGAGAATGGATCAAAAAGCACCAAAGAATCTTTTCCTGACCAACTGTGATTGGTATTCTTACAGTCTGAACTAATGTATTATTGGTCAGAAAAGGTAATAGAGAGACATTAAAACTTTAAATCCGCTACCTAAAATTTGTATGTAGAATCTCAGAATCATTTTGGTTGGAAAAGACCTTTATGATCATTGAGTCCAACCATTCTCTAACTCTATCAAGGCTGGTGCCTCAGCACAACTCTGCCTCTTTTAAACACCTCCAGGGATGGGGATTCAACCACCTCCCTGGACAGTTGATTCCAGTGTTTGAGAACCCTTTCAGTCAAGAAGTTTCTTCTAAGTATCCAACCTAAACCTCCCCTGGAGCAACTTGAAGCCATTTCCTCTTATCCTATTACATGTTACCAGGGAAAAGAGACCAACACCTACCTGGCTCCAACTGTCTTTCAGGGAGTTGCAGAGAGCAAGAAGGTCTCCCCTCAGCCTCCTTTTCTCCAGATTAAACAACCCCAGTTTCCTCAGCTGCTCCTCACCAGACCTGTTCTCCAGACCCTTCACCAGCTTTGTTGCCGTTCTCTGGACCCACTCCAGCACCTCAATGTCTTTCTTGTAGGAGGGCTGACTGCAGTACTGGAGGTGTGGCCTCATCAGTGCCGAGCACAGGAGAACAATCACTGTTCCTGCTGGTCACACCAGTCCTGATACAGGCCAGGATGCTCTCAGTCTTCTTAGCTACCTCAACTGGCTCATATATAGCTGGCTGTTGATTACCATCTCCAGATACAGCATAGCCACTTTTACCTTACCATGAACACATACCAAACTGAGAATTTAAACCCTCTGACACACACAGTCCCCGGGTACTTTGCCAAACTATTTAAAGGCATGGTCAAATAACATCTTAAAAGCCCTTCATTGATTAACAACACAATCTGAAAAAACAACAGAAGAGAACCATTCTGCATTTCATTACCTATACCTTGAACCTGAAGTTTTGTTTCTGTTACTTACAATGCCTTGTTGTAACTGCTTCAGTTTGGGAAGATCGTTACCCAGTCCTAACAAGACCACGAGGCATTTCAAGCTGTCATTGTACACTGTGTGATGTCCAGAACTGCTAAGCACAACACCCAATTCATAAAATAAGAAACAATAATGGAGTAGTTTTAAGAGAACTAAATTTATGCTTACTGTTCTCTCCAAGTCCATAAAACCAAGCTCGATTGTTCATTCCTACAGCCAAATGATAAACACCAATAGCAACAAAACTGGGCTCTACTTCAACAGAAACTGTGAGTGGTTGCTCCTGTAAAAAAGACAGAACAAAACAAATGAAACAATTTTCATTTACTATTAGTACTAATTTTACTTATAGCTAAATTAAAAGGAAGAAGTCCTCATACTTGCTCCACATGGTTGGCTATAGTGACTTCAAGGAGAGAAGTAAGGTGTGCAATCCGCGTGCCACAAGCATCTCCGAGGATTGGAAGCTTTGTCAGAAAAACATGGAGGGATCCTCTTCGTGTAGATACTGCCAACAACTGTCCATCATCTGTCCAAGCCAGCTGATCTACACCTAAAGCATTCACAAGTTTTTGCAGAGAAAAAAATAATCCTTTAGCTGCTGAAACCAAGAAACAATTAATTTGCTTTAAAACATGAAATTGGAATTCACATCTAGGAAATTATGTATTCAAACACTACCAATTCATGGAATTCCAAGATTAAATGGAGTCATTCAAGCTCATAATTTACTGGATTAGTGTTTTAAGAGTGAAGACTTAAAAAACATCAAGCTTTTATAGACAGTACAAGAAGAGATACTCATTACCCAAAAAGATAGTCTTGTAACAATGTTCTGGAAGCCAATGTTCTGCATATCAGGATGAGAACAGATTAAATATGATGTATGTCAGTAAAAGGAGTGTTGCTGTGCAGAAACCCAACCAAAGACACCACAGAAAGAAACAGAAAGCAGTTAAGTCACAGAGTCATAGACCAGTTTGGGTTGGAAAGGACCTTTAAAGGTCATCTAGTCCAACCCCTGTGCAGTCACCAAGGACATCTGCAACTACAGCAGGTTGCTCAGAGCCCCAGGGTCCAACCTGGTCTTAAACAGATCCAGGGATGGGGCATCTACCACCTCTGGGCAACCACTGACCACCACCTTCAGCGCCAAAAAATGTCTTCCTTCTCTCTAGTCTCAGCTTTTAGTTTAAACCCATCTCCCCTTGACCTTTCACAACAGGCCCTGCCAAAATATCTGTCCCCACCTTTCTGGCTGGTCCCTTTAAGCTCTGAAAGGCCACAAGAAGATCTTCCTGGAGCCTTTTCTGCTCCAGTCTGAACAACTTGAACTCTCAGTTTATGTTTATTATTTTAATAATCTAAATATACTGCACTCCAGAGTCAAAAGCCCAAAATACTAATTGATCAAATACTCTGAGAGCTGTGCTTCTCTGTACTTTAAAGAGATAAAATAAAACATGTTCCCATTTTGGTATGGGTCGCCTGATCAATACAAGTTGGGAAAGAGGGAATTTATGGAAGTTCTCTCTTTACTTTGTTTTTCCAACAACTGTACTTTCAATCATGTAAACACAATCAACATAAAAAATCTGGTTTATTTACTTTGTAAGATTCCTACCCTCATGGAGACTGGTAACATACCTTTGTTTTCATCATCCAAGTTTACTATGGCATACATTTGTCTCAGGTCTGACAGATCATGGATTTTAATGCTAAAACAAAAATAAACAGTCATCCTCACTAATAGAAAACTCAGTCATCATAAACCAGAAGAAAGCCAACCTAATTAAGACAGCCTTACAGAGCAAAAAAAATAGAGCCCAAATGAAAAGTGCCTTTTGTTTCCAAAAGAGCAACACACACTCACTGTTATCCATCACTTTAAATAGCATATAATGGAAACACAGAATCATTTTGGTTGGAAAGGACCCTTAACAACATTGAGTCCAACCACTATCTAACTCTACCAAGTCTGGTGCTAAACCATGTCCCTCAGCACCACATCTATCTCTGAAGCTTTTAAACATGTCCAGGGATGGGCATTCAACCACCCACCCTGAGGAGCCTGTTCCAGTCTTTCACAACCCTTTTAGTCAGGATGTTTTTTCTAATATCTAACCTAAACCTCCCCTGGTGCAACTGGAGACCATTTCCTCTCATCCTACTCAAAAAATCAGTGTGACCACTATGACTGTACAAAAAGGATTTGCTCAGAACTGAAATCTAAGGAAAAGGCACAAATCCTATTGAAAAGAATTCAGGGGTGGGAAACACAGTCAACTGTTCCCTCTGGAATGGTTAGGTTAAGAACACATTCCTGACAGATGAATACTGCTTGAAATACAGATCTAAAAAACTGGTTTTAAGTCCTGCTTCACATAAAAAGGGACAGCAAGAGTTTACTTATGCTGTCATGTTACTCAATCAATGCTAAAGATCACCTTAAAGAAATTATATTGCACAACAGCCAAGGTGCCTGAAGTTATACCATGTTTTGCTCTTTTTTTTTCTTTGATTGCTTAAACATTTATACTTTTGTCTAGAATTTAGTAAGACCAAACATGATGCAGGAGGATACCAGGATACCCAGCAGAGATTGAAATTAACTGTTCTGCTATTGCTAAGCAGATGTTTCTGTCCAATTAGTATATTATAGTAGAAATCTGGGCATTTTTGTAACCAAATAACATAGCAGAAAAAAGAAAGAAAGAAAAGGAATAACATATACTAAGATCTGATTAATTATCTTTTAAAAATTTCCAACAATAACCTTAATTACAACTGCAGAGATTTTAGTCAAAATTAGCTTCTGTCTTTAGGTGGAGAGGCAGTTCCACAGAGCACTTAATCTCATCTTTAAACTGACTTCTTAAGGAGCCTTGGAGAGCCCAGCTATAATGCCCAATAATTACAGTTGTGTGAGATGAATTCCATCTTTTATGTATCAGACTTCCACTTACCTATTGTCTCCACATGATGCAGCTTTGTTTAATGACTGGGATATAGCAATGCTGCTTAGGTTGTCTTTGTGGTTATGAGCTTGGAAGATTTCTTGTCCTATCTCACGAATGTGTGTAGAAATGACTACAAAATACCCCCGTGAGAAGCCAATCATTATGTAGCCATCACCATACCTGGTAACGACAACAAAAAAAACAACTTAAGAGACCTATTTATGCAATATGCAAAATGTGTTTTCTTCCAGACTGCTGGGGTAACTGTCAGTTCATTTCTTTAATAGGAAAAATAATCAAATTATGGAAATTTACATACATAAAATTGAATTAAATAATCACAGAATCACTATGGTTGGTAAAGACCTTCAAGAACATCAAATCCAACCATTATCTAACTCTAGTAGTAGTGTACCAGGGCCACTACTACACCATATCCTTGAGCACCAACTTATATAGTACAAAACAGATTAAAAGGTTCTCAAAGGAAAAAAAACATGTTTGTGCCTCGAGTTCACTCATAAGTTGTCTCTATTCTCTCTTCTACATTCTATAATACCATTTTACTTCCAGGACGCTGCATATATGACAGTGATGCCAGCAGAAAGACCTCTGGAATCTTCATATAAACATGCCAGAAGATGGAAACTTACATTTCTGCTTCTGGCAGACTTGGTTCCATCAAATCTATGCTAAAAATAATGCTAGTCACTGTGCACTTAGGGCATACTGCTGCAAACACACTGAAGGTACCAAAGCTACAATCTGTATTTCATACAATCATAGAATCATTAAGGTTGGAAAATACCTCTGAGATCATTTGAGCTCAACTCTTAAGGCATCACTGCTAAGTCACCACTAAATTACAGAATTATTTTCCACCAAGGTTGGAAAATACCTCTAAAATCATCAAAGTCCAACCATCAACCCAACACCATCATCTCCACCAAACCATGTCCCAGAGTGCCATGTGTACATTGTTTTTGAGCACCTTCAGGAATGATGATTCAACCACTTCCCTAAGGAGTCTGTTCCAATGCTTGACCTCTCTTTTAGTAAACACATTTTTCACAATAGCAAATCTAAACCTCCCTTGGTATAATTTGAGGACATTGTCTTTTCATCCTATCACATCTGTTTGCTTTCCACAATGTCAAATTGAAATAATGAGGTGAAGGCAGAAACAGTTACAGGATGTAAGGATGAATTCAAACAATATCTTATCAGCTTAGGTGCAAAAGAGTCACTGCAAAGGAAATAGCCTGGGTATGCCTTGTTGGACATCTGGACACAAATGAAGAAGCATAGAGCTAGAGGTGCTCTCACACAGCTGCAGTATAAAGAAATAAACACCCATTGCACGTTTACAGAAAGGACGCTAAAGGATGGGTATAACGATTCAAAGGTACAGAAATAGTACAGCTACTTTTTGGATGCAGTTGAAATGTCTAGCTTGGGATTTCTTCAATGAACATTACCAACTGGACTACAAAGAGGTAGGGCTACAAAAGCTTTGTACAACTTTGCAAATCAGCAAACTAGCTGAAGGATACAACTCCACCCCAGCTCTTCCATCAGCTACTCATCCAAACAGAAAACGACCTACCACAACCTCAGTTTAATTTAATGTCAAGACAGCAGCAGTGTTAAGTGCCCTAAAACTGAGCATACAAAGAGTATTTATATTGGCAAATACTGCTTTTAGAACCATTGAATTGTCAACTAAAACAACTACAACATACAAGCCTCTTTGTACTTGGAAAAGATCTAAAAGGCTAGAACATGTTCAAGAAAACATTCCAGTGTAAGCAAGGGATATGATTTCCTTTCCAGCATTTATCAGAGCTATTGGGAAAATCCTCAGCTTGTTAACACTAGATTGCTTCACTAAGAAAGCTCTGCTTACCATCTGTAGGTCACAATACTGCCATAAGGCTGCTGAAATTTCAGATCGATTGGGTTATCAGGGTCATTCAAGTTAAAAAGAAAGAGAGTCTTCTTGCCGACCACTACACTAACCTGCCAACAAATGAAAAGAGAAATTAACCTGATGAGAATAGCATCCCCTTAAAGCAAGGCCTCATATCTTCACTAAAGATGAGATTTAGGACTTTCAATAATCCTTAAGAATCCCATGGATCTGAATTCCCTATCTTTATCAACAGTGGAAGAGATTTCTGGAATATTCCCCTTGTGAGTTAGTGGTTCACTAAATGCCAGCCCAGGAGAACACACATCTCAAAATTCAAGACTTCTCCCTAGAGAAGTATTAAGCCAGTTCCATTTCCTCAGAGGAAAATGATGCAGGTCACATGGATTTATCCTTTAGGACTACTCTCATTTGAACACAGCATGTTTTTCCATCTACAGAGTTTTACATGGGAAGTTAAGGGGATGACTATCACACCACTGCCATCTCAAATGGCCTTGCTCAGCTTCCAAAGGCCAAAAGACAATTCAGTAAAACCCAGCTTGTTTAGTGTGTATTACATGAGCAACATTTACAGCCTGACATCAGTCTAGGTGAGCATATTTTATCTGATGAATCCCAGAGAGATGCTGGACTTCATAGTGGAATACAGGTGAAGTTTCTAAAAGGTTTTTCTTAATTGAGCATAATTGTTAGGCAGGTGTAAAACACTCATCATACAAACAGCAAGGAGGAAAAGCTTGTTTCATCTTATTTGGATACTTGGAAGAGCTATTTACAAATTTACTTTCCCTTGTGCTTCAGCTCTCCTTGTTGAAAAAGACGACAATATTTTATTCCTAAACTAAGAGCTAGAGGTATGAAATACAGAGCTGGAATTTTCAAACTGAGGGGGAAAAAAGGCCTATGTTGGCCTAAAACCTGATAAATCATAGAATCACAGAATGGTTTGTGTTCAAAGGGATCTTAAATATTACCTAGTTCCAAACCCCACTGCAGGGGCAGGGACACCTCCTACCAGACCAGCTTGCTCAAGGGCCCCATTCAACCTGGCTTGGAACACTTCCAGGTTTGGAACCACCACAACTTCTCTGGGCAACCTGTTCCAGTGCCTCTTCACTCTCAGAGGGAAGAATCTCCTCCTAAAGTCTAATCTAAACAGATCTCATTCCAGTTTGAAGCCATTACCCCTCTTCCTAGGGAAGCATTAATGCAGAACTACAAACTCAAACTGACCTGTAATTCTGAAAGTTACCTCAAATACAAAAAGTGTTTTTTCCTGTCTTTCAAAACAGTTTGCTTGTAATTCCACTGCAGCTTAATGATGCACTACTTAAGAAACACTATTTCACAGGAATTTTATGTTGCAGAGCAAGATGTTAACTCTTGCACTACTTACTGTTGATGCAAGCTGCAGGTTGTTGTGTTTTTTCTGATCTCTTAACAATTTTGACAAACCTGCTCCATTTTGTCCTGCCATACTGCATATACAGTTCTTTGTTTATGCTGTAAGTCCCTGCACACATCTCCATTAACTATCATTGCAAAGCTACTCTTATTTGTTGCATTGCTAACGACTGCACTTCTCTTGAACACATCCTTAATGAACAAAAAAAGTATGGCTTTAGTTTTAAAGAAGAGTTTTTGAAAACTAAAAAAAGTCTTCAACACAAAACTGTAAGTCAAGGAGGAACAAATTGCTTCCTGGGTCATACAGGTTGCCAGAAGAAACCCCTGAGATGTCAGATTAACACTTTTTGCAGTGTTTTGGATTGAATTCTTACTGTGCTTTCTGTGGTTGATATTCTTTCATCAGTCTTCATAACTGAGAAGTGCATATCACTGGGATCTGCGCTCACTGAAGTCTGCAAGGAAGAAGTTCAGATTGAGAAAACAGGTAATGTAGCAATACTGTATTAGTCCTGCCTTGTGCATTTTGGTGTAAAGGATGGATGGATGAATAGACAGTCAGACAGAAAGAAACTGCACTTAGTACCAGAACTAAGAAAAAGGTTGGTGAAAACATGACCTCGGTTTAGGTGATAACAGTATGTTATCACAGAAAACACTGAAAACTATCTAGGAAACAGAAATCTAAACAGAGAAGATTCAGATGAGGAGTAAGAGTTGCAAAGGGACATTATGCAGACCGTACCAACTGAAGCAGTACAAATGAGGTTGCTTCAATGCAGAGTCAAAGAAGGAAGATAAAGGCATACAGGTTAAATATTTACAATACATTTTAATATGGATATAAGTGATCTGGCTTAGGTAGTGACAGCAATCTAGCTGTTTCTGCAGTCAATATGAAGTTCTAAAACCTAATAACCAAGCTCTGCTTAGGTCTGCTGTCTCAGCTATGCTGCTACTACTAAGCCAGCTAGTTTAAAGCACAGATATCCCAATAAATTTATTAGGTTACTCTTCTCCAAAGGGGATTTTCAGATATAAACATAGGAGCACATGAAAGATCTGTTCTTTGAAAACATTGAGTGAAATGCTGCTCATTAAAGTTAAAAAAAATAATTATATTGATTTGCACATTACACAGCAACTGTCATTGCTCAACAGGATATTATGTATACGAGCAAACAGAATATTTAATTGGAGAACCTGAGTGTACTTAGAGGAAGCACTAGAATTAGCCTCTCAGCAGTGCAATGGAGATCCAGCCTAGGTGTAATCCTTGCACATGAGGTGCAAGGATCTTTGCTTAACTGATCTAAAGCAAACACAACACTAAAAGTACTTCCTAAATACCTTCTGAAGTCAGGTGAGAGCTGTCCTGTGCTGCTTCTGGGGAAGCCAAGCTCACACAGGACTCAAAGGATGCTTCTTTACCAGAGAAAGATCAGGATCAAGGATGATGAAGGTGTCTCCCAAAGGGTCTTTGAATGCAGCAAGACTCAAAAAGCATAAGCTTCCACAGATCCCACCTTTCCTAGGAACTAGGAGTATTAATAAATGCCTCAAAAATCAAATGTGGTTATAAATGCTACCTGTCTTATTGTATCTCCTTCCTGATTGCTTATAGTAATCATCTTGTCTTCACCACCTAGAGCCAGAAGGTTTTCAGTACTCCAACAGCCACAAGTAATCCGCTTAGTGTGCTTACCTGAAAAAGAAAGGAACCCCTACAGGACAAATGAAACACAACCACTAAGTAAAAATAAACCATCTGAAATGGAAATATGTTCTGTCTGGCCACCCAAACACAGACTGTCAGAATGTGAAACAACTTAATGGAGCATTACAAATTCAAGAGTCTTTAAAAAAAAATCTTTTACTTTTCAATGAAAGTCTTTTGACCTTTTAGGAACTGTTCTTCTATTTCTTTGCATCAAAGTTCTGGAGACTATGCTATATCCTTAAACTTGATGCCCAGAGGTACCCTAAGCAGTTAAGAAAAAGTAACTTAGCAACCAATGACACAAATCCTTTGCAAGAAAGGGAACACACGTTTCCCATGAGGCAGATATGCGCGTATATACTTTTAACTTATAAAAATACTCTGCTAAGTGCAACAAAACAAGGTGAAAACTGAGTATGAACACTTTTTTTTACTGGTATAGTCATATACAGACATAAAAAGGAATGGAAGCATCTCAGCAAAATTCCACTCCGACATGTGCACGTTTAATTTCAAACCAGTGCATACCAAGAACAGGAATCTTGCGAGAAGTCTGGCGGTTATATATAAGTAAGTTTCCCTTTGTTGTTCCAACAGCAAGCAAAGTTCCAACTCGGGACCACAGTAAGAAAGACATTGTATCCCTAAAATAAAGAAAAAATTACTTTGTACAGTGCAGAGATTCCTTTTACCTTCATATGCTTACATAAGGAAACATATCAGGCTGTAATATATGGAAATACCCCATAGTCAATTAGTTGATGTTCCAAATGGATTTGACAAAACACAAGCATACATGCTAACAGAAATACTCCATATTTCTATATTCCAGGCATGGAGTTTTCAACCTAAATCTGGAAAAAAAAAAAATGACCAACCAATCAACCAAAACAGAAAAATCACCCAACATAAACCTCACCTCTCAATTTTTCCAGGCAAACTGAATTATTTTGATTTAATGGATAAAACACTCCAGTTTTGGTATTTAAAAAAAAAAAAGGGTATCTACTTAAAAAAACAACAAACAAAACAAAAACTAACCAACCAACAAAAAAACATATCCCCATCCCCACCCCCTCCAAAGCACAAAGAAAGTTTAGAAATAAAAGGTTAGATCAGAAGGAGTGTTTGTCTTAAATAAAATAGCAGCAGTAGCCCAAATCATCTGTTCCTGTGCTTGGGTGAGTGCCTTAAATATAGGACGTTAATTTTCCACTCTCTCTCCTAGAGACAGAATGTTTATGCAGATTGCAGGAATTTATTAGAATAGGTTCAAAGAAGCTAAAAGTTTAATTGTCAAACCAAGCTTATTTGTTTACCCAGCGCTTTGATTGTTATACAGGCCTCAGGAGAGTTGAAAATCTCTGAAAGGTAGAGATTTGAACCTTAGAGTAGGATCATCTTAGATATTTCCTCCCATCCTAAACCAGTTTGATTTGTAAATGGCATTTAGTCCCCTTATCCAAGGGGAAAAAAAGAATCTCAGTACCGCCAAGATCACTTCCCTTACTTTTGTTAGCTACTGCAGACACATCAAAAAATTCACCCATTTTGTTGCTACCAAGAAGTGGAAACTTTGAAGAGAAGCTCTCTAAGGACCTTAGCACTATTGACAAGAGAGAAACAAAACCCTAACCAATCTCAAAACTTCCACCCAAAAAAGCATTTCAAACCCAGTGAATTATACAGAAAAGAATTTAGCAACAAACTGTAGCATATTGGTTTAACAGTGTATGTACTACAAAGATCCTGAAAAAAGATGATCTTTGCAGTATATCCTCCACATCATCAAGCCATGGTGGTCCAAATCTGCAACTACACACTTTAAAAACAACTTCCTTACCTCATGCCACTGTCTACTTGGCTTGTTTTGTTTGTGTTTGCATCCCACAGAAATATGGCACTAGATTTGTCCGTGATTATTGCTAAAGTATCACCATCCTTATCCCAGTCCATAGCAACACAGTTGCTGAAGGAAAAATACAAAACAAACAACTCTCATTAGTAATGTTGAAATGTTTAAGTGTAGAGAAATGGCCAGATTTAGTCAGTTGAAATGCCTGTGCTTCTGCTTCCCTCCCAAGCAAACCCAAGACAGACTGCAAATCTAGCTGCAAAATGAGACCTTATTGCAACCACCCCAACACTCAAATCTCAGTGAGGTGATCAGGGAAGTCATCAGAATGAGCCTCTACTTGAAATAGAGCCTGCTTGATTGGTGAAAGGACAGTGAAAATCCTCTGTAAGGTTCTATACTATCCCAGACTATTCGGTGTTGGGATTATTTTCCTCGTAGTTCAACAAGCATAACAAAGCTGGATGAGAAACTTCTGCAGCGGCAAGAAAAACCTCTACTTGCAGATAGTTCTCAGAAGGAAAATGACAACAGAATTACTCACAACTTGTTGTTTACATACTGAAAGCACCACATGCTGCAGACTAAGACCCTCCTGGACAACCTGTTCCAATTTATCACCACACTCATAGCAAAGAATTGCTTCCTAACGTTGAATCTCAACGGAGCTTCTTCCAGTTTGAAGCCACTATCCCTCATACTGTCACTATATGCCTGCCAAAAGCTCCTCTCCAGCATTTCTCTAGGCCACTTTGAATACTGGATGGATGCCAGGTGGTTTCCCCTAACGCCTGTCTTCACAGCACAGGTGCTCCAATCCTCTGATCACCTGTGTGCCCTCCTCTGTATTTGCTCTAACAGTTTTATGTCCTCCTGTCAGGGGCTCCAGAGCTAGATACAATTCTCTAGCTGCTGTCTCACTAAAGCACAGCGGAGAGGCAGAATGCCCTCCCCCCACCTGCTGCCCATGATGCTTTTGATGCAGCGCAGGACACTTCTGGTTTCTGTGCTGCACGCATACATTGCCGGCTCTTGAGCTTCTCAGCAATCAGCACGCCTTAAGTTTGTCTTGCTCATAAGTTCATCTTCTTTTCCAGGTATGTTCACCAGTGATAGTGTCTCTTTCCACAAAATTTTCACATTGTGCAAGCACCTCACCAGAAGAGAAACATTTTAAAAGGAACAAAAGCCAAAGAAAATAATTTAAACCCATCTTTGTACCTACCCTGGTAAGTTGATTTCATCTCTCTTCTGACCATGACGATCAAATATTTTCACAGCACGATCACCTCTAAAAAAGAAGATTAACATGTAGAATAATTCCCCTTCTCCATCAGTAATCTCTAAGGACAAATTCAATGATCGTTTATAATCTTACCCTGTTACAGCAAGGATATTTCCCAAAGTTTTCTGCCAAGCAAACTGCACAGGGGAACCAGACCAAGCTTTATCTAGTAGATAGAATACTTGCTATGAGACAAAAAAAAAGAAGTGGGAAATGACAAAACTTAAATTCATAAGCACAGAACAGTAAACAACTTCCTATTACATCAGCAACTGTGAGTAGCATGGAGGTATGTAAAAACCCCAACCCTCAAATATGGCTTCTGGATGATTCTATTCCCTGCCTATAGCAGGGAAGTGGAACCAGATGATCTTTGAGGTCACTTCCAACCTAAATTATTCTATGATTCTATGATGATTCTAACACACCAAAATTCCACAGAAACATCTTGTGGCTTGTGTTGGAAAATGTGAGTTTTCTGGTGCTAGGTGTCCTGTTGAGAATTACTGTGACTCTATCATGAGTATTTTTTTTTTCTTCACAGAGTTACTGGAGTAAAAAATTTTGCTTCATGTCCAAAGACCAAAATACTTAGTTTTCCAAAGCCTGGGATTAGAAAGCATCTGTAGCATATAAAACAGTAGGCTTAACATCAATGCTTCTGAAGCTATGCAACTACTTTGCCCTCTCTGAACTCTTATCATAGAATCAAGCAGGTTGGAAGAGACCTCCAAGATCATCCAGGCCAACCTAGCACCCAGCCCTAGCCAATCAACTAGACCATGGCACTAAGTGCCTCATACAGGCTTTGCTTGAACACCTCCAGGGACGGTGCCTCCACCACCTCCCTGGGCAGCCCATTCCAATGCCAATCACTCTCTCTGCCAACAACTTCCTCCTAACATCCAGCCTAGACCTCCCCTGGCACAACTTGAGACTGTGTCCCCTTGTTCTATTGCTGGTTGTCTGGGAGAAGAGACCAACCCCCACCTGGCTACAACCTCCCTTCAGGTAGTTGCAGACAGCAATGAGGTCTGCCCTGAGCCTCCTCTTATGCAGGCTGCACACCCCCAGCTCCCTCAGCCTCTCCTCAAGACCTCAAAGCTACCCATCAGTGAAAAAAAGAGACACCGACTTCTGATGAAGAAAGTTTTCCAAATTCCTTTTCCTTGCACACTACCCACTCAGCTCTTTTTTTCTAGAACCTGGGAGTAAGCTAAAGCTCTGCACTTGGACAGTTTGCTAACCAGGCCTTTCCCTCGCACAGCATCAATAGGTGGTGTCCCCCAAACGCCTGGAAGCTGTACTCAGGTTCCGCCCATCCCTTCTTTAGGAGGAATAGAATTCAGTAATCCCCAATGAATTTGAACTTCCGTGACTAAAACTGTGAAATTATGGTCTCCACATACCACAGTCATGATCTCACGATTATGTTTGAAAAGAATTTCTTAAAAGCAGGTGAAAAAGAATGACGGCAGTGCAGGCAAGCTCCAGCTCTTCACACACCGCACGCTCCTCGTCGCTGTCGGGGCTGGCATTAAGGCACAGTGACCCGCGGGTGGGAGACCCCAACTTCGTCGGTAACAGCTCCGGATAACGGTAACGGCGGCGGCTTGGGCAGCGTGTCGCGGGAAGAACAAGCCCGGGCGGAGTACGAGCCTCTGCGGCCCGTTCTCGGGAGCGGCCCGGACTGCCCAGAGGCCTTGTCCGCGGCGGAGGCCTCCCACCTGTTGCAGAGCTGCACGAGCGGGCGGCTCCCCCCCAGGCTCCCCTCCGCAGGCCGCAAGCACCGCCCGGCCGTGGCAAGCCTGCTCGACGCCTCTGACCCAGACGGCGCGACGCGGAACGGCGGCCGCACCGGTGCCAAGGTTCCCTCACGGCCCCCCTCCGCCACAGCCCGGCGCACGGTAGCCGAAGGAATTCCCGCGGGCGCCCAGAGACTCACCTTCATCGCGCCCCCGGCTCGCTGCGCAGCGCCCTCAGCGCATGCGCCACCCCCCGGCCGGCCACCGGGACAGGCTCCGCCCGCCCGCAGCGTCGCCTTCACCCCGGAGACGCGGCAGGCAGGGGGAGCCCAGCCCTGGGCGTAGAACCGGACTGCTGCGGGTTAAAAGAGACCTGCGAAAGGCGTCCAGTCCAACCCCCGCTGCAGGCAGCAGGGCCATCCTCAACTAGATCAGCATGCCCAGAGGCCCGTCCAACCTCACCTTGAGTGTTTCCAGGGATGGGGCCTCAACCCCCTCCTGGGCAACCTATTCCAGTGCTCCTCCGCCCTCGTGGTAAAAAGCTCGTTCCTAACATCCAATCTAAATCTACTTTTCTCTAGTTTTAAGCCAGTGCCCCTGGTCTTATTCCTGCAGGCCTGTGCTCCCGCTCCAGCCTTCTTATAGATCCTCTTCAAGAAGTGGAAGGTTGTTACTAGATCTCCCCAGAGCCTTCTTTTCTCCAGGTTGAACAACCTCAGTTCCCTGAGCCTGTCTGCACAGCACTGGTGTTCCAGGCCCCTGTGTGATATACTCTGGGTGACCCTGCTTTAGCAGAGAGGTTGAGAATTTTCAGGGGTCCCTTCCAGCCCCCACCATCCTGTTGCTGTCTACAACTACCTGAAGGGAGATTGTAGCCAGGTGGGGAGTAGCCTCTTCTCCCAGGCAGCCAGCAGTGGAGCAGGGGGACACAGTCTCAAGTTGTGCCAGGATAGGTACAGGCTGGATGTTAGGAGGAAGTTGTTCACAGAGAGAGTGACTTCCCATTGGAATGGGCTGCCCAGGGAGGTGGTGGAGGCACCGTCCCTGGAGGTCTTCAAGAAAGGACTGGATGAGGCACTCAGCGCCATGGTCTAGTTGACTGGATAGGGCTGGGTGCTAGGTTGGCCTGGATGATCTTGGAGGTCTCTTCCAACCTGTTTGATTCTATGATCCTGTGACTCTGCAAACAGGCTGGAAGCTCAACAAACAAAAGGTGCTGACTCCACCCAGCTGTGTTTAACTTCAGCTGTATTCGAATGCGAACAGTGCAGGTTTCATCGCAAAGTTTCACTGCTTAGTAATTTCTTTTGAAACAATAAATAGTTCACCGAGAGCATTAACACATCTTAAATTACAAAGGTACAAAGACTTGGGGTATCAGATGCTTCAAAACTTCTGGAAAACATTCAATGAGCTCACATCTTCCCCTTTCCCATTACAAACACACGTTACCACCTATGGTTCTGGAAACATAAGGAACAAGGCACAGAAAAGCAAATACAAAAAGACTTTCTGAGAACATTCAGACCATTCAAAGCAATCCTCTGTAACAGCACGGGGGCTCAGAAAAGGCAAATTATAAAGCATCTGAAAAAAATTAGACTGTTAAAGAAGGTAACTAATCTGATACAATCCTGCGAGGCACACAGAACTCCCTTGTAAGATGCTGTATGTGCTTAAATGGTGGAGTTTCTTGCAGGACTGGGCCCTTTGCATTTTGGTGTAACCTTACTGGAAAGACAGACAATTGTCTCACTTCATCTTATAAAAGTATAGATTTCTTTTCAAATTAGTGCAAAGCCTCACGTAAAAATGGAATTAGTCTAGATGGAATGGAATGCTTCACAAAATCTGAAGTGCAAATACTAAACTTAAATTGGTTAACTTTGAATCACACTTTAGATTTCCTCCAATAGTTCATGCTTATAGATTCCCCCCCCTCCTCTCCCTGTAAAATAGCAAAGTAGATATAGGAACAAAAAAGCAGAGATAGAGGTATGATGTTCTGTATCTCACAAAAACTTTGAAAATCCAAGTAGTATGCTGGATGTGAAAAGAACAACCTCTGGCAGAAATCATTAAATAGCAGGTTTCTGTTAGCATAATAAGACAATATTTAAAATAAGGCTTTGGTTAAATAAAAAGTTTGCTAAACTAGGAATGATAATAAAAGTGCAAAAGATTCATCAAATATACAACTTCATTTCCAAGGCAGGTGCTAAGCCTGCCATTTACAATGGTTTGCATTGGCTTGTCAACCTGCACTGTAGCAGCTCAGAGACCTACAGCCAAACATGTTTAATACCAGCAAATTAAATACAAGGGATCCAGTCCTGTAACTTGTTTCACTCAGAGACAGACTTAATTATACCAGTGGAAGTATATCCATCGACAACATCATTCCTCTCCATGTTTGGGTGATCACAGCTCTGGATCTACAACATTTTGTTATAATGAGTTCACTAATTTCTTAGCACTTCCTAAACAGAAGTCCCCTGCTTGAAACTGGCAGGTTGCAGCTGATTTTCTTACAAATAAGATTTATGTAACATAGGTAACAAAGATTATTTCTTTCTTAAAAGTGCTTTGTTTCAGTCTTTAGGAACAACATGAACGTGTCAACTTGAGACCAAACACTTCCCCATGGTAGGTATCCCGCACCTTGTCTTCATTGGTGCACTGGTAATTTGCTGTGGGAAAAAATAAATCCTCTGAGTCTACAGAGGAGAACATCACCTTCATAGACAAAATCATTTACAGTTTCACAGTCACAACACATGCTCCAGCTCTTCCTAAGCATAATGGTGCAACCTGTGAACACAAAAAAACAAAAGCAAAGAGATGTGAGATAAAGGCAATCAGCTTTAAGCATTCCCTCCCCAGAAAAAAAACAACCCTACTGACAAGTGTTTAGTTAATACTTGTAATAATAGTTATACAGCTGCAGCACAGTGGGAGTATCACCCACACTCTGTTGGCATGACTCAAAAAGAACAGTAAATTGGTTCAAAACTTGGATTAAAACCCACAGAAAAGGTGAAGGTATTTTATATTAGAGTGTGAAGCACTTGGAAAGCAATAGGAATATGGAATAATCTGTATTGCTAATTTCAGTTACTTGGTATTACAGGAAAAAGAATCCTTTGGTACAGTGCAAGCTGGACACTTGAGCTAGACAGTGACAACTGAAAAATGGCTGGCAAAATTATGTTTTTATCTTGAACAGAAAATGCCAAACACAACAGGGGCAATCTCTCCTTTTTACATGAATATTTGATGAAATGCTGTTAAGAGTTCTTGAAATCAAAATAATTTCCCAGTCTCTGATCTTTTCTTGTAAACAGAAGTTACTTCTGGCAAGACCTTTTTCTGCTGAGAGTCTGTTGGCTTTAAAATGAGGAAGGTAGTTTCTAACACTCAACTTTGCCTCCCCTTCTAAGCTTCCTAGTACTGGACATTGTGTGAATAGCACGCTGAGTGTTTTGAAGATGATAAAAGGTGCTTATGCCAACTTCTTTCCTCCCCTCCAGGAACATCAGACTTATCTTGAGCTGTCTGTGATTCTAACAAACTTCAGCTCAGAAAATTCCACTACTTTCTTCTGAGTTGTGTGTGGATGAAGTGGTGGCAGACTGCTGACACACCAAGAAAGAAGGAAGGTACACACTTCCAAATCCATCTAGGAAGGGTTCAAAACTGTTCATATACTGAGATTACAGGATTCAGCGAGGTATAGAGGGCTAAGGTTACAAAAGTACATACAGATGGTCACCACCTGGCATCATGCAAGATTCATCTAGATGCAACAGTGAGAAGCACTGTTCCTCCCTGCTACACTTTTTTCTTTCTTTGGCAGGACAAACAATACCACAGGTAATCATTACCAGTACTACCACTGAAGGCCTCAAGCTCTTGTTGAGCATCCTAGAGGACTTTATGTTCTATCATCTTACAGCAGTATGAAGTAGAGCAAAATGGATAGCTCAGTTTTCTGTGTTACAGAGATTCTGACTGTGGTTTTCTTTTTTGGATTAGCAATTTGGGGCTGATACTGGGATAGCATGTTCAGGAGATCAGAGCTCATCTGCTTAAGTACTGAGGTCTAATGCTACTTTAGATGACTTTGGACATTCATCCTAGCCTGCAACTGGACTCCAGAAGGGCACTGATTCTGGGCTGTATCTGCTGGCCTTCTGTGCTGTAGGCACTTTAGGAGGTCTCAAATTGCAGTAGATACCAAAGGACAGCCTGCCCAGGATGTCCTTGTGTGTGCACGTTCCTGCATCTAGAAAAAAAATAACCAAGCTTTGAACTGACAGTAATGTTTTATGACTGTGAATTTGACATTTTTTTATTTTATTTGAGCTAAGTGAAGAGAAATGGGAAAAAGCTTCCTGAAAGTTAAGCACACTGTACATAGCATCCACATCAGGAAAGGATTATTTATGAAAAGATGACCAAATCCTTGAAGAAACTGATAAACTTGCCGAGAAACACATGAGAGCTAAAATTAATCTACATTTATCATATACTTTCAGAATAGGAAGTCATAAACAGGGGCCTTTATGAAAGCTTAGGAAACATGCCAACAGTATATTTAACAGTAGTTGTCAAAGAAAATAGCTATCTTCTTGCTAGAGAAAGATGGGCAGTGGATTAGAACTTAACCACTGTTCAAGATAAATCACTGTGAGATGGTAGACAAAGAAAGGAGACAATAGATTTGGAAGAAAGTGTTTCTTAGAGAAGGAGTATTTGAGTTCTCATTGAAAAAGGCACAGTTGAGATGGTAAGCTAAGTAGTAGTACGTGGTCTAATCAAAAAACATACCTGTGTCCATTCATTTGTCTGGGGATCATAAGACTCCACTGTATTAAGGTACGTTTGCCCATCATATCCTCCAACAGCATACAACTTGTCACCAAGAAGACAGACTCCCACTGCATCTCTGCTAATGCTCATAGAGGCCACAGCAGTCCACATATCTGTTTTTGGATCATACCTAAAAGACAATTTGGTGTTATGCTCTGAAACCGTTGCCAAAACTCAATAGGAAAAAACATGTATTGGAATTGACACTCTCAAAGGAGTTGAAAACAGGTAGAACCACAAAGTCATTTAAGGCTGGAAAAGACCTCTAAGGTCATCAAGTCCAACTGCCAACCCAACACCAGCATGCCCACTAAACCATGTCTCCAAGTGCCATGTCTACACACTTTCTCAACACCCCTCAGGGATGGTACCGCCACCATCTCCCTGGCCAGCCTAAACCTAAACTTGCCCTGGTGCAGCTTGAGGCCATTTCCTCTTGTCCTGGAGGACCAGATGCGACAGAGGTTGCATTTGGTTAAAGTAACAACTGGGTTCACTTTAGGGGGGTAACTTTTACAAACATTTCCAGGGGAAGATAGTCAAGAAAACCATTTTGTGATGAACCATTACTGTCCAAGGCCTAAAATAAGATAGGAATGTATAAAATTGTCTGCTCTTTCTATTCAAGATTGCCCTTGAAAAAAGCAAAGGCTGTTGAAAGCTATTAATTCCTTTAATGGTTCTCCAATTTCTCCTCAACGATACTGGTAGGAAAGCAGAGATTTGGATGTACATTTCCAAGGATTTCTCCCCTTTTCTTTTTGAAAATATTCCTTGAGCCATCTGGACAGGCAGTAAGTACACCACCTACCTAATCTACTCTGTCCTGCTTTCCACATAGTAGTACATGCAGCTCTTCTTACTACATTTCTTATTGTATGTCTGAATGTGCCACCCCAGAAACAGTTCTGCTGCTACACTGTAGTAAAGCAAACACAAGGATGTCTTCATCAGGATATTACCTTTCTACACAGTCTGAAAGTCTGGATGTTAAGTTTGATGCTGGGGCATCATGGCCACCTATTGCATACAAGAAACCATTCCAAGTGGTTACACCTACACCACCTCTTCTTTTTGACATCTGAGCACACAGGGTCCATTTGTTCGTATGAGGATCAAAACACTCTACTGACTTAAGACAAGAACTTCCATCTCGACCACCAACTGCATAAAGCCTACAAATTGAAAAACAAAAAGAACAAGTCACAGTTTCCAGTGATGTATGAAGGACTTTCAAGTTTGTTAAAACAGGGAAGCATAGAAGGAGATTTTCAGCTTTCAGTAGAATGTTCTGTTATGAAAACTAAAGTTTTGCTCTTATCTTTTGCTGTTGTCCTGATCAACATGAAGTAACAATAATTTACAGAAAATGGATATCTATTAAAACAGCATTTATGTTCCAACCTATGCACATTTGCATAGAATCATAATCATCTTAAAGGTAATTTCCAACTAAAAGGATTCTAAGTCCAACCATTATCTAACTCTGCCAAGTGTAGCGCTATATCACATCCCTCAGCACTGCATCTCTGCAGCTTTTAAACACCTCCCAGGGATGGGAATTCAACCACCTCCCTGAGGAGCCTGTTCCCATGTTTGAGAACTCTCTCAGTCAAGAAGTTTCTTCTAATATCCAACCTAAATCCTCCCTGGTGCAACTTGGGGCCATTGCCTCTTATTCTATCACTTGCTACTAGGGAGAAGAGACCAACACCCACTCGGCCACAGGCTCCTTTCAGGAAACTGTAGAAACCAGTAAGGTCTCTCCACAGCCTCCTATCTTCCAGAGTAAACAACCCCAGCTCCCTAAGTTGCTCCTCCAGACCCTTCACCAGCTTCATTTCCCTTCTCTGGACATGCTCCAGCATCTCAATATCTTCCTTGTAGTGAGGGCAAATGTGGCCTTGAAAGATAAAGGCCAAGGGTCAGAGGGACAAATTCAGTAGCGGATCTGTGCATGCTACAACTCTGCTATGCCTCATCTCAGACGTTCAAGTATTTCTCTGGACCTGGGCTTCAGCTTCCGAATGACAGCGCTGTGGAAGGTCCCTCACACCCACTAGGTGGCCTAGTTTGCTCAGTTCTTACAAAGAGGTTTCAAACCCGTAGTGTTAACAAAGGATACCAACTTTTATGAAAGGCTAGAAGGAAAAGAGGGTTTAGGAGCACTCCATCACCCATTAATCGTTAAAATAATCAAATATCAAACTTGACAATGAGTTTATGCACAGAGTTCATGAGCAATTTATGATGATAGTATGACCAATTAGTCCTTAATAAGGGCCAACTACTTATTATCCCATATAGATGATGTCTCAGAACTGGTAATGAGGAGCTCTGTGAGGAGCTTGTGGGGAAGCCTGCTTGACTAACACAGTATCTTTGCTGTTAAACTTGTTCTGAAGGCTATCAGATATCTACTCAAGAGAAATTATCAATAGTCACTCAGGATGGTCCAATAATTACATTAAAATAAAGAGACAGAAAACATAAGTTGCCTTCACTTACTTTCCATTTAATATTGCTACACCAACAGTGCTCCTTGGAGTTGACATACTAGCTACAAAGTTCCACTGACGAGCCTGTGGATCCCATCTTTCTACTGTATTCAGGTAGCTCCAGCCATCGTGTCCTCCTACAGCATACATTGGACCTTCCAAAACAGCTACTCCTAAAAGAAAAAACAAAAACAAACAAAAAAACCAAAAGACAACTCAAACAGATATGAAAACCTTTTACTTTTGGATAAGAGGAAAAAAAAAAGCACATTTTCCTAGTGACAGTCCAAGTGTGCACCACAAAATACTTAAAAACCAAACAGATATTTCCTTTTGGTGGCCAATGCTGGATATAACCTGAAGAACAGAAGATGTTCAACAGGCAGTTGGCACTGAAATAAGGTTTCCAAGCCCTCAGTTTAATTGCTGACTGTTTTTAGACCAACTCTAAACCAGATAACCTTCTAAAAGCATGCATTCAGCCTCTACATACCCAGACCATGACGATGAGTGGACATAGGTGGCATTACACTCCAAGTTTTTGTTCTGGGGTTGTAGCACTCCACAGTATTCAATGTCTTCAGTCCATCTCTGCCTCCCACGACGTACAATTTATCATCTAAGACTGCAACTCCAAACTGCAATCTTCGGCCATTCATGTTTGCAACAGGAGTCCACATATTGGTACGAAGTTCATACTTCTCAATGCTTGTAGCTCCTAAAGAGCAACATATGCAGGAGATTAAAACCACATCAAATTATCAGGAGAGCTTTTTTCAGCAGTATGCTGATCCCACAAGGCAGCATGACATCCTGCAGCATGTTCTTAACTCCAGGCGTATGAAGAGTCTTCCTCTACTTCCTCAAGAATTAACTGCACCATTATAAAGGACTTGCTCAGGGCTTTCAAGACAAAAAACTGCTTTGCAAAATTAAGCCTTTAAAAAGTATAAATGTTAAGAATATAAACCAACCCTTGTGAAATGCAATTATATCTTGAATTCAGCTGTTTTGGAATATTAGGGGAAAAAAAAATCTGAGGCTATGTGACAAGCTCAAGTTGTGCCAAGTGAGGTTCAGCTTAGATATTAGGAAAAATTTCTTCACAGAAAGGGTTCTCAGGCATTAGAACAGGTTGCCCAGCGAGGTGGTGGCATCATTATCCCTGAAGGTATCTAAAAGATGCATGGATATGATTCTGAGGGACCTGGTTTAGTGGTAGTGCCTTAGCAGTAGTGGTGGGACTGTGAGCTGTAGCTAGGCAGGTGGACTTGATGATCTCACATGTCTCTTTCAACCTCAACAGTTCCATGGCAGGTTGAAAGAGATATGTGAGATCATCAAGTCCACCTGCTTAGCTACAGCTCACAGTCCCACCACTACTGCTAAGCCACTACCACTAAACCATGTCCCTCAGAATCATATCCATGCAGGTGCAAACTTGAAAAACAACAGTTAAAACACTTAATCTGCCTTATATTCTATAGCATGACAGATTCCCTCTAACCATGGTAAGTGTGGAAGTGTAAAAGAAAATTCCAGTAGCTCTGACAGAACCATTTCACAATTAATCAGTGGAGTTCTTTTAAATACATCTGGAGGTCACCTTTATGCCCTTTCTGTCATGGTCTTCCTTTTCCAAGTGACATCCCACTCAAGTAAATAAAGGTCAATTTTCACTCCATTCAACATCTCCCTCCTCAAATAATTTATTCCCTTGATAAATCTCAAATCCATCACAACTCCAGCTTCCAGAATGTTTACAGCATTATCAAAGCTAGGCAGAGTTTTTTTAACCTAATGAAGCATTTAAAATGTACACCGTTTACGTTCTACACTGCAGAATCTTTACAGTTTAAAACTAACAAGTTGTAAAAACATCTATCAAACATTTCCTTCAAGAAGCAGCACAGCAGCTCATCAACTGATCACTATCATTATGTAAGCCAATACCTTTTGTTGCATCCATTCCTCCAACTGCAAACAGCACGCCCACTGTAGATTTTCTAGGTTTGGTGCGAGGACTTTGCAACATAGGTCGTCTCTCTGGCAACAGATGGTACTTCATTGCTTCCATAATGAGTTTTTGACATTCAATGTCATCCCTAAAGAGTGCATTATTTTCCATATCTGCCAGAAACTGTGAACAAGAAAGAAAATTAAACAAGCTGCACTGCTGTAAGCTACACGCAGAATAAAAACAGTGTAAGAAAATGTTCTCATAGGACTGTTTGGGCTGCAAGGGATCCTGAAGACTGTTTTGTTCCAATCCTCCTGCCATGGGCAGGGACACATTCCACTAGCTCAGATTGCTCAAAGTCCCATCCTTTTAGGGGTCATCCACAACCTCCCTGGGCAACCTATTCCAGTGTCTCACCACTCTTGCAGTGAAGCATTTTTTCCTGCTATCTAATCTAAACCTACCCTCTTTCAGTTTGAAGCCATTCCCCCTTGTCCTGTCACTCCATGCTCTTATAAAACAAATGTTCTCTGGCTTTCTTGTAGGCCCCCTTCCACTACTGGAATGCTGTTAGAAGGTACCCCTGGAGTCTCCTCCAGGCTGAACAACTCAGCCTATTCTCACAGAAGAGGTGCTTCAGCCTCTTGATCATCTTTGTGGCCCTTCTCCAACTCAGTCCTTCTTATTTTTGGGGTCTCAGAGCTGGATGCAGTAGGGCAGAATCCCCTTCCTCAACCTGCTTGCCAGACTGCTTCTGAGGCATCCCAGAATCTGGCTAGCTTTCTGGCCTGCAAATGCATATTGTTGGCTCATGTTGAGTTTTTTGACAACCATTACACCAAAATCCTTCTCCTAAGGGCTGCTCTCAATCTATTCTCTGCCCAGCCTGTACTTGTGCCTGGGTTTGCCCTGACCTACATGTAGGACCCTTGTGCTTGACCTTGTTGAATTTCATGATGTTCACATGGGACCACCTCTCCAGCCTGTCTGGGTCCTTCTGGATGACATTCCTCTAGTGTGCCAACTGTATGACGTAACTTGGTATCATCAGCAAACTTGCTGAGGGTGCACTCAATCCATGTCACCAATGGGTATGCTAAACAGTGTTGGCCCCAATACTGACCCCTGCAGAACATCACCACTGGTCTGCACTTGGACACGGAGCTATTGACCAGAACAATTAGAGTGTGACCATCCTGCCAATTCTGTATGCACCAAGTGGTCCATCTCTGTCTCTCCAATTTAGAGACATGGATGTCATGTGGAACATTATCAAATGTTTTGCACAAGTCCAGGTAGATTTCATCAGTTGCTCTTTTATCTACCAGCAATGTAACCACATCACAGAATTTTAGAAGTCCACCAAATTTGTCAGGGATTATTTGCCCTTCGTGAAGCCATGCTGGCTGTCACTGATCACTGTTTTTCCATCTGCTTTAGCAGAGTTTCCAGAAGGATCATGATTTTTTCCAAAGACTTCCACTACCTGATTTAAAAAAAATCTATGCATTTTCAAAACAGTCATATGAAAAAAGACTAGAGTAAAAATAAACTTGAAACAACCAAAACAGTCACATTTTAAGCTAAGCCATTAGGCAAAAATAAAACTGAAAATGAAAGCTATCTGACCCTAATGAATGACTTAAGCTTGATGGTCCAAAGGAAGAAACCATAGAATATCATAGAATCAACCAGGTTGGAAGAGACCTCCAAGATCATCCAGTCCAACGCAGCACCCAGCCCTATCCAGTCAACCAGACCATGGCACTAAGTGCCTCATCCAGTCTTTTCTTGAAGACCCCCAGGGACGGTGCCTCCACCACCTCCCTGGGCAGCCCATTCCAATGCCAATCACTCTCTCTGTGAAGAACTTCTTCCTAACATCCAGCCTAGACCTACCCTGGCACAACTTGAGACTGTGTCCCCTTGTTCTATTGCTGGTTGCCTGGGAGAAGAGGCCACCCCCCACCTGGCTACAATGCCCCTTCAGGGAGTTGTAGACAGTAATAAGATCACCCCTGAGCCTCCTCTTCTCCAGGCTGCACACCCCCAGCTCCCTCAACCTCTCCTCATAGGATTTGTGCTCCTGGCCCCTCACCAGCTTTGTTGCCCTTCTCTGGACATGTTCCAGCACCTCAACATATCACTCCAGGTACATTCAAGGAAATAAAAAACAGACTCTGAGCATGTCAGTTTACCTTCTTATTCCCAAATGCACTCAAACCAAAGGTCTGTAAAAGCCACTTCAGGCACAGACTGAATATTACATATTCTATTCTTAATCTGACAGCAACCCAGAGCACAATCACAGTTTACGACTTGATGCAAGCCTTTGTTAAAAACGTTCACATCAAGGATGCAAACTTGGCAAGTCTTAAATTTTACATCTGACTTAAAATAAAACTCATTTAAATAAAGACTACTAATGAAAGTTCTAAAATTTAAAGATTATGGAGTCTTTTGTGCCCTCTGTTTGTCACAGAAAACTGTCTCAGTAGGTTGAGCGTCCCAACTGTAATTATCAGAAGTCTAGACAAGTGACATTTTTCCTGAGCTGCAAGGCATGACCTGAGCAACAGAGAAAAAACAAGTCAAGTGCCCTACTGGGACTTGGACATTTGTCAGAACAATGACAAAAAGGCAAATGCATCTGAATTGGTGTCACAAAACCCAGGCACTGTGTGAATATCTGAAATACAAACCGTTTAAAGCCAACCAGTAACAGGTACAATGCTGCTGCACAGTTAGCAATCACGAGTACTAAGAGGACTCATGAAACAATCTGGTTTCTGCACAGCCCTGGCTAAAAGCTGCCTTAGGAGTGCAAAAGGGTAAATATGACAATAGTGGTTCTAGAAGAGATACAGAGAAGCACAGGCTAAGCTTGAACATGTTGTATCAGTCTGTATAAGCCTGAATCAGGTGAACCAGCAGAAACGAGGAAAGGAAACAATGAACATACATATTGAATAAAAACAACTTTTGAAACCCTTCAACAAAGACTTTATAGAAAAATGAGCTTGATTTTTGGAGTATCCCTGTAATTGGCAAATTGAAATGTTTCCATGTAATTTAGCAGAGGGAACTGCTTTTCATTCCTTCCTTTCAGTGCCTCCCATTGTTTCTTCTGTTGACCCAAACCACCACTTTTGTCACTTCAGAGGGACACTTTGTTATTATACAATAGTGAACTAAGAGCCGTGCAAGGATGTAAAATTGCACATAGTTGCTTTTTTAAAAATCAATTAATTATTACTGTCCTAAATTAGATGTTGCCATAGTTTCAGATGAAAATGAAGGCTTGTATACAACATGACCAATTCAGACCTCCAATCATTTTTCTGATACACAAGGAGAATTTAATATTTAAAGCAACACCAAGTGTGTATGAGCTTGGCAACAAAATACAACCTACATTTTCTCCAGTTTCTAAGCTCACCAACCTCTAAGGAAGTTTTCTCATGGCACAGAGTCTCAATCTCTGAAAGAAACATCATCTCGGTTAAAAAGAAATCACAGACTCTCAGAATGGTTTGGGTTGGAAGGGATCTTAAAGATCATCTAGTTCTAACCTCCTTGCCACAGGCAGCAACTCCTTCCACTAGACCAGGTTACCCTGTCCAACCTGTTCTTGAACATTTCCAGGGAGGAGGCATCCACAACCTCCCTGGGCTACCCGTTTGTCCTGGGCAGCATGGTATTGAATAACAGCAGCACGTTCAACTCAGCCTGTAACACTGTTCCAGCACTAAGACTGCTTTAGCACCCAAAAATCCTGCAGGCTCTTGAACTTAAAGCTATTGTATTTCAATTTTCTGTAACCATTTTTTGCTCAAAGCACTTGGAATGGGCCTACTGAAATGAAATTTAAAAATGTCCAAGTTTTGTTCTTTACATAGCTCCTTGTACTAAAAGCAATTACATCCAAGCAATTACAAATGATGTGTTAGCATAGTCATTGGAAACCTGATGAAGGGAAAGGTTATGCAGATATGCAAGTACTAAGAATTTTCTGTCTATGGAAGCTGAAGCATCTTGTAATGAAAAACATGATTAATCAGTTTCTGAATTAATTTCTCAGAGATGGAATACTTGCCTATTTAACAGCTGAAGAAGATGACAAAAAATTCATATTCAGCCTAAGAGCAAAAAAAGACTCACAAATATTTAGGGCACTGCTTGCATTATTCAAAGAGATGACAGAGTGCTGTGTAGGAAGAGATGCATAAACCCAAACCCCAATAAAAGTGACAAGTCATGACTGTTTTTTTGCTTCCAGTGCTACAATTTCAGAGTATTTCCCAAAGTGTTGCTTTGTCTAAAGTGTCTGAACCTCATATTCTTTGTATCTCTGCTTGCAATAGTTATTGATTTCGGTGAGTTGTTCAATTTTCTAATTTCATTTCCTTCAAATAGCTTTAACCCTTCAACCATAAAATTGGAAACCTTTTCATTATGTTCTGTTTGCTGTCAGACTGCCTAATGTCATCCCATCACAAAGCAAAACATGACTCTGGAAATGTTAAGAGTCTTTGGGGCACTTCAATTTACTCAATGAGCTAATTGTTGCCATACTAAAAATCACAGCTTCAACACTAATTTGTTAAAGTAATAAATAAAAAGATGACAGAAAAATAAATGTTATACAAATCTCAGTATGCATTTGGGAAGGGATAAAGATAAAACAATTAAGTGAAAAAAAAAAAAAACCATGAAAAATTAAATATAAAGTGAAATATAGAATCAGTCAGGGTTGGAAGGGACCACAAGGATCACCTAGTTCCAACTCCCCTGCCATGGGCAGGGACACTTCACCCTAGATCAGACTCGCCAGAACCCCATCCACGCTGGCCTTAAACACCTCCAAGGCATGGGGCCTCAACCACCTCCCTGGGCAACCCATTCCAGGCTCTCACCATGCTCATGCTGAATGACTTCCTCCTCAGGTCCAGTCCGAATCTCCCCACCTCCAGCTTTGCTCCATTCCCCCCAGTCCTGTCACTCCCTGGCAGCCTAAGAAGTCCTTCCCAAGCTTTTTTTGTAGGCTCCGTTCAGATACTGAAAGGCCACAAGAAGGTCACCTGGGAGCCTCCTCTTCCCCAGACTCAACAGCCCCAATTCTTTCAGTCTGTCCTCATAGGAGAGGTGCTGCAGCCCTATGATCGTCCTCGTGGCCCTTCTCTGGACATGCTCCAGCATCTCCACATCCCTCTTGTAATAGGGGCTCCAGAACTGGATGCAGTACTCCAGGTGGGGTCTCAGCAGAGCAGAGTAGAGGGGGAGAATCACCTCTCTCAACCTGCTGGCCACACTTCTGAGGCAGCCCAGGATCTGGTTGGCCATCCAGGCTGCAAGTGCACACTGCTGACTCATGTTGAACTTCTCATCTACCAGCACCCCCAAATCCCTCTCCTCAGGGCTGCTCTCCAGCCACTCACTGCCCAACCTGTATCGGTCCTTGGGATTGCCCCGACCCAGATGCAGGACCTTGCACTTGGTCCTGTTTAATCTCACGAGGTTGGCTTGAGCCCACCTCTCCAGCTTGTCCACGACCTTCCGGATTGCATCCCTTCCCTCTGGCATGTCTGCTGCATCACACAGCTTTATGTCGTCAGCAAACTTGCTGAGGGTGCATTCAGTGCCACTGTCCATACCACTGACAAAGATGTTGAACAAGACTGGTCCCAGGACTGATCCCTGAGGGACTCTGCTTGCCACTGGCCTCCACTTGGACATGGACACATTGGCAGCCATCATTTGTATTTCATTCTGCAGTTTTCCTACCAAATTTTCCTGACTTGGCCATGTTAATTCCCTGCCTCCACGACAGTTACTGAGTAGACATAATCTGATTTCAGTACATCGTTCTGGTTTCAATTACAGGCAATTAAATAAAGTGACTATAGCAGTGGCTACTTAAAGTGATCAATTAATTAAATGCTTACCAAAAGAATTATTTCCTCCAGGTCTTACACTGCATTATGTTTCTAGAAAAAATGAATTACAAATTCAAAGCCACAGCTGAGAAAATCCTTCCACTGCATATCTAATAAGCAGTATGGAAATGCTTGCTAGAAAATCTGGTATCCTCACGCTGGGTAGGGAGATTAGAGACTTGTCACTCTGAGTGAACCAAACTAATTTTTTGCAGTGCTAATGAATTCTACTCATTCTTCAGTTTTCTTTAAAATCCTATTTCCTTTGTTGAATAAAGATAATTCTCATTAAACAAGTCAAAAACTGCAATATAAAATCTTTTGACTGTACACTAAGTGTTAAATATTACTCATTAATGTCAAAGAGGACTAGTACAAGAAAAGAAAGCAAAAATGAAAATTAAAACACAAGCAAAAAAAACCCCAAAACCTAATTTACGTGGATGTTATGAGATAATAAATGCAATGATACACATGACATTAACAAGAGTGACCATTCCTAAAGGATGAAGAAAATGGTAATTCACAACTAGTCAAGCAAACTGAACCCAAGTTTTCCTCAACATCATGTGTAAATGCCCAGGAAGTAGAAGTAGTATTGACTGGGAAGCACAAAAAAGTACCCATATGGTTTCTCTGGCATTGGGAGAAGAAAAAAAGGCACTCCAAATAATTCACTCAAGTTGTATTTCCTAAATCTCCAGAATAGCTGGAGTTGATTGGTTAGGGCTGGGTGATAGGTTGGACTGGATGATCTTGGAGGTCTCTTCCAACCTGGTTGATTCTATGATATGAAGAAAATGTAATGATATAAAGTGTGAGTTCCTAAAAGAAGGAATTGTAAAAGGACACACCTTCTAGTGACAAGCATATCCTTGATAAACAACTTCCTAGGCAAGAGAAGCAATTTTTTTCCTAGTGGCTCCAACCCCTTTTTGTGTCCTGATCTTGTGTTAGGATGAGAACAGTCAGATCTCATGAACACAAACCATCATGACTATACAACATGTTGAGCCTTCATATGCAGCTTAAGAATCATTAGAAATCCTGAAGCTGTTATGATTCTATCAATATCTTGATGCTGCAGACACCATGCTCACTATAACCATGATATATAAACTAGAGAGGAAGAGAACTATTTACTTGTGGAGCAAGCAGAGGCAGTCTAATGTAAGCCAGGAGTTTACTGAGATCTTTTCTTCTCTGTTCCAGATCATGTCGAACCCACGTCAGTAGTGCATTCAGTATAGTTTCTTCATTAGGAATGTTCATGTCATCACTTGCTAAAAGCTTTGCAATTTCAGTGGCTGGCAACAACAGAAATTCCTGGTTTCTAATTACTTCCATGAAGTTTTCCTGAAAAAGAGAAGCATTTTTAAAAACACAGGTGACACCATACTCTGAAAGACATTTTCTGGAACACCCACTGTATCTCTTTTTCCTTCCTTCACACCAACTCTCACTTGTGCCACTAAATGCCACTGCAGAACTCACCTGAGAGGAAAAAAAAATAACATTTAAAAAAGTAAAATCCAACTGTCCTGAGTTATTCTGACTCCTCAACATTTCTCTAACCCTACTGCACAGTCCTACACACTGATGTGCTGAAATGAGTGAGATATGAGCAGTGGGTTGTTGGGGTCACTATCTTGACAGTGCAAACTGAAGGAAGCATTTCTGAGGCTCAGTTTAATACAAATGAAATAAAATGTGCAGTTTCTTCCTGTTGACAACGTAGCACACAAGGTAAGATGTTCTGTCAAGCAAAGGGCACAACGTGCTGCAGCTATGGGGTGCATCTAACTCTTCATTACTGCTAGACTGAAGTAGGTCTTTAAGCTTTCACAGGAAATAAGCAACATTAACAATTTTATTTTTGCCTTTCAATGAATTATCTTACATTTATTTTAGCATTTTGCATGTTTCACACAGTTGCTCTGATTGACTGGGGAACAAAACACAAAGAATCCACAATAGTGTATACACCTTGCTTTATTAACAATAGTTACTTTGCCAGGATTTAGTTTTCTAACTTTCATCCTGCCATTTCCAACAATAAATTCTTACTTATTCAGGGAGGTCACAACGTGTTAACATTTCCAACACTGATATCCTACTACTTCAGCATATTGGGACTTGCAGAATATACTGTAAGGATTGCCATGATTTTAGGCAGAAAGAGCAGATAAGTATGTAGAAATATCATCAGCACTATGAACTTACACAGTAAGAAATCTGAATGTAACAGAAAAGGATGAGACCAGGTCTGTCCTCTTTCCCTCTATACCTTTACAAGGCAGCAAAGGAGAGAAAAGTAAAAGCAGTCTATGCATCATTACATGTTCTTACATTTTGGTAGCTTAAACCCCAGTTATCCTCAAATCCCAAAGTCAGAGCAGCTTAATGACAAGAGAACAGTATTGCAATCAATTTAGTAAGAGCTCTGTTGATAGCTACACAGCTAGTCAGTGGGATGCTGGTTTTGCTCTGCCATCATATCCAGAACACCCAGAGGATAAAGTGTATTAGATCCACAGACAATTCTACCATCAAACTTAGCCTTACTTAGTATCTTGGTTAATGGTTTAAAAGAAAGAATAGCAAACTAACAAAAAAAAAAAAAATAGAAGCATGTATATGTTGGAAAAAACATAGGATTTGTAGGTAGACAAAACAGGGAGAAACTTGGGAGCAGAAGCAGGACTGGCATTGCAAACCAGGAACCAGTTTAGCATACAAAATGACAAGGAAAACATACAGCACAGTTTGGCATTGCACATGCAGAGGACATCATGACAACAAACTAAAAAAGCCATCACTGCTCCCTTTTTATTGCTTAAGTCTGATCATTTCCAAGTTACATCTCAGCACTCAAAAATTATTAACTAAAGAATGCTGAGCAAAGAGGAAAAAACCTAACAAGGAGTACACCGGTCCCCTTCATGTGAAAGCCACACAGCCACATGATGGCTACAAGATGCCTAAGGGGAAAGATCAAAGTCATTCCACTGCACAGGTAACTGTGGAGTTGAAATTAGGAAAGTAATTTAAAGTATTACCTGTGCACATAACTATATTTCTGGGTAGAATTTGGGAAGGAAAGTTTTACACTGAGCATCTGAAAAGCATTCTTACTAGAGAAATCCAATTGGCTACACAAAACAGAGCTGTCTTTTCCTCTTTAATTCATTGAACATTTTGCATTACAAAATGAAAGTTAAGAATGTGAGCAAATGCAGGAATTAAAATCAAGGAAAGGACTGTACCAATATTCAGTAGCACTAGACATGCACTGTTATTTGTTTCACTCTGAAGTCAAACACTTGGCAGTAAAACTGAAGCTGCAAAATGATCAGAATTATTCCCAGTGCTTAAACATGCAGTTCACACATTCAGATTCCTCTGAGTTCGCTTTTTCCACTGCTGATTTTGTGTTGATTCTCTGTCCTAGAAAGTGTGCAAGTTGAAGCTGTGCTTTTAGTTTTGCTGAAGAAACAGGCAGTGAGCACCCACAAAGAGAAAAGCCAAGACTTACTACCTTAAACTTTCCTTATTGTCTATTTGCATCATGGGAAGAGGAAGGGGAAAGCACCTGCAAGGAAATTTTCCTTTGTCTCTGAAGGCAACGACAAGCTGATCTTGTATAACTCAGTCAGGGATCCTCTTTGGAAAGCTTTTTTCCAACTGGATTTCATCACTTCAACAGCTGTTGTGTGCAAAAAGCCTGTTTTTCCTTCTTGTTGCTTGCAGACAGTTGCCTTCTGATGGGAACAAGTTCCACTTCCTCTTGATCCCTTTCTATTTGTAAAGCAGAGATTCCTTTTGAGCACAGTACCAAAGGATTCCACTGGGAATACAGCCATTCTTTGGCCTATGTCTGGGTTTTTTTAGGATCAGAATCTGGCAATTCCTCTTCCTCTACAGACAGAGATACTGAAGACAAAAAGGAGGAGCCAGTGTATCTCCTAGCATTCTTAACCTCCTCATTAGTCTTTTCTTTCCTTCTTCTTATGGGAACTCTCTGTGGAAGAATAGGATATTTCAGAGAACAAATGGTCTGCACTTCCAGTCCATTGCTTTCTGGTCCTGAAAGTGAAAAAAAGAGTTCCCCACCCCCAAAACGAACTCCTCAAAAAGCTTGGAAACTTTATCAGATGAGTAGCCTGAGGTCTATGCCTTAGCTGACACAGGGACACACAGTCCCCGTGCTTAATGCTGTGCACTGCTCATTCACACTGCAAGTTTAAATTCACCCTTAAGCAACTGCAGAATGAGTAACAGTGACACTCTTAACGACAGGTCTGCCTTGCACTTGATAAAAAGCAAAAAAAAAACTAGGGTCACACAAAAGATAAGACACCATGATGTTTATTGCTGAGTAGTACTTAACACTCAGTGGGATCTGGTGAGACGGTTGGTCTCCCTCTGCATTGTGTCATAAGGATTAGAACCTCAGAGAGCATAAGAACATCTATGGGTTGAGAAGGACAGCACACTGTGGCAGCCCAGTAAGGCAGCTCTAACCACATGTCTCTAAGTTCTGAACCTAGACAGATGAAAAGCAAGAGGTGCTGAACGAGAACGAACAGGGAATGTAAGTTTGTGTACTGGCTGCTTCAGTCAGCAGGTCAGCTGAGGTATGAATTCACTAAGAACTGAGCTATCTGACCTCCTGGTAAACTATTAATAGTCAGAGAGATGTCAGATAGCAGCTACTTTACCTTTAGTCAGCTTTAACTGCTGCATTAAGCAACAAACCAACCTAATGCTTTTAGTGTGCCCAGGGTTTGTTTAGAGTACAACTACTGTAGCCTGACTCCTCTCTGCATAGCTTGTGGATTCCAAAACAGGTTAAGCAGCATACAGAGACCTTGCCAAGGCAGTAGTGATATACTGTGCTAGGCAGAAATCAAGAAACTTGAAAGACAGAGATATTTTGGATTTGCACACATGAAAAGAAGTGATTGAGTATTATCCAAGTCAGATAGAGAGTTACTGAGCAGGATATAATTCTTATTCTAGGCATGAACAATTTTTGGGTCTGTCCCCTAGTGTACAAAAAATATTACTGAAATTTCTCCCCTTTTCACTCCCTCACTAAAAGAATAAACTGCCCTGGCTGTAAAAAGAAAAAAGACTAATGATGCCTCTTTTGATTCCTCCTTCCAAACCCTGAATACTATATTGCAATGATTTTTTGTTACCCAGCTCACGCCTTAGAACAGAAAAAGCAAATCTAAGTATCTGACATCCATTCAGAAAATTCCCAGCACCTCTGCTTGGCCTCACTCTGTTACTATGTACTTTCTAAGGTTTTCTTCTTGTAAACAGCCATCAGTTGTGTTCAGAAATCATTCGAACTCCTAAACTAACTTTACCTCAATCTTGTAACATTATTGCTGCTCATGTACATCTGATGAAAATCAGAATGACTTTTCACTCTGCTTTCAGCATGGAAAGCTCAGCAGCAAAGATTACAATGATTGACTCAGGCACTACCAGGTATTATGTTTCAATGCCTGTTTTGCCCTTTCTCCATTGTAAATAAAGAAGTGAAAACCTGGCTACTGAAGAAGCTGCTGGCACTTACATAAGAACTCCTCACTACTCACCAGAGGTAATTCATGTTCTGGAATAAGACAGGCTAGCTTTCCCTCATTTGAAATCACCCAACATTAGAGGTTGGAAGAGACCTCCAGAGACCATCGAGTCCAGCTCCTCTGCCAAAGCAGGATCCCTTAGCATAGGCTGCACAGGAACGAATCCAGGTGGGTTTGGAAAGTCTCCAGAAGAGGAGACACCACAACCTCCCCGGGCAGCCTGCTCCAGTGCTGTCACCTTCACTGTAAAGAAGTTTCTCCTCATGATAAGGTGAAGCCTTCTGTGTTCCAGTTTGTAGCTACTGCTCCTTGTCTTACTGCTGCTGACTACTGAAAAGAGATTGGCCCCATCCACTTTGACACCCACCCCTCAGATATTTATAGACACTGATGAGATCTCTCAGTCTTCTCTCCTCCAGGCTAAACAGCCCCAGGTCTCTCAGTCTCTCTCTAGAGGGGAGGTGCTCAAATCCCCCAGTCATCATTGTGGCTCTCCATTGGACTCTCTCCAGCAGATTGCATTCCCTTTGCTTTACTTTTATGTGGAAGCAGAGCTATTTGCTTTCAGTCACCCTATCAACTGCTTCAAACAAACAAGATGAGAAAAGGAATGTTTCTTCTGACTCTGTGACAGCAGCAAGAAAAATGCATAGAAGGCACTTTGTGCAAAAAGGCTGCACAAATTAAGCAGACACACCAGTGCCCAGCCTAATAAAATCCTTACATTCCTAACTGTATGACCTTATAAAAACCCCAAACTGAAACATAGCGAAACATGATGAGCTTTGTGCAAAAGATACCTTTACCCAGTTACGTTTCATGATGCTGCCAACAGTATTTTAAAACTGATGAATAAGAAAATTAATCAGAGGTGCTCTTTATACAGCATTAAATTCAGTGCTGATAACTTCAGTTTATCTCTTGTTTCACTTAATGCATCCTGAAAATTCTCAAGTTTTAATTTGCAACGTCAAAAACTGACTTGTTTTGATGATAACCTTAAAAATTACTCTCCTCTGGAAAAAAAAATAAACCACTAGCTTATCAACTGTCAACACAGTAAGCAATAAAGTAATGCAATACTTAAGTCCTTTTAGCATTACTTATATCTACATCATTAGTAGGAAGAAGCGAAGCATCCAAATCCTTCTTATTAATTTATTTTGTAATCACACTGTATTATGTGATTAAAACTATGCCAGAGAATCATGCTAATGCTTTCCAGTGACAGTAATGATTATTCAGACAGAGCAGGACTACTAACAGAGGCAGGCCTATGGGGATTACTCACTGATTGGTCTTTCACATCAACCAAATGCTCATTTCACCTGAATTTCTACTTTTCATTCCTAGTTTAGAGAAGCGGGTGAAATTATGATCCACTATAGCATATGTCATAAAAACCTTTAAAAACAAGATGTTTTAACTGCAACCTGATTTTACTGCAGACTGTTTTTACATAGCAACCTGATTTTTTTTTTCTGCCAAAGGAACAGAAAAAGTCATAGGAAAGAATGGGTTTAAGTTATAATCATTTTAACTTACTCATTACTTTAAATGCATTAAAAATATCTATACTCAGTGTAATCCCCCATTGTCCTATACTGCCAACTGCAGCATAAAAAAACCCTAACTCTTTTCACAAACAGAATTTCCAGCTATGACAGGTATGCTTAACCTCAGTATGTTCTAATACTCCTTAGTGGAAAGAGCATCAAGTGGCTGCCACTTATTACTACTGTGGAACATTTGCCTTTTTTTCCCCAACAGCTTTTAAAACAAATTAAATTACTTGGGGATTTATTTTAATTGAAGATTCAATTGGACTATACATTTCTATGCAGTTTCCATAGCAGCATTCACCTCAAACTAAAGAAGCTGCTTCTCTATTACTCATTATTACTAAAATTCAATTTCATGTCTCTGTTGGAACTAAACAACATTAAAAGAGGCCTTAGGAAGAATCCATCTAGCACAACTAATTAGTTTTTGAAAATGGCTTTTTAAAAATCCACCTAATTTAAATTTAGTCCACGGCAAAGCCTTAAAAGCAACAATTTTGCCACTGAAGTAAACAACAGCCAAAAGGCACATGACTGTTTTCTTGTGGTCTGAACAAAAGAAAGATAGGTGCTGTAAAATAATGGCTTTTAGAAAGTTCACAGCCCCTTTCCACAACTCATGAATCTCCAGGCAAAATAGTTAAGGCTACAATCTATAACATTCATCTTTAAAGAGGCATTAGTCTAACTCTTAACATTTATTACCATTCTGATCTTGGCAGTCCATTTATAAGAGGCATGGCAATAGCATGGACCACAATCAATAGAATCAACCAGCTTGGAAGAGACCTCCAAGATCATCCAGTCCAACCTAGCACCCAGCCCTATCCAGTCAACTAGACCATGGCACTAAGTGCCTCATCCAGGCTTTTCTTGAACACCTCCAGGGACGGTGACTCCACTACCTCCCACTTACTCTGAAGAAGAACAAGTAGGTCAGAGAAGGGAGGTTTTCTTTTGACATACTTTTGCTATTTCTATCTCCCTCAAACTTAATTCTAATATTCCTCAAAGGCATAAGCCACATTTATCTTTACTATTTCATCTGGCTGCCTACCTAATTGCATTCTCCTTATTTTCATTTGAGCAATAATGAAGATCAAGAATGAAAGTTTAGCATAACTTACATCTACATGATTAATATGAAGAAATGGAAGCATTCAAAATCTTATTAATTTATTTTGCAATGAAACCCCTTTTTAAAAAATCAAGTTACAATTTGCATATTGACTTGTTTTGGTTGATTTTAGTCTGTACAAGATTTTCAATATATCAGAGATCCACTCACTGAGGGAGAGCATTGTATCCTTTAAAGCCAAAAAATGCTGGTTTAAACTGTTACAAATACTAAATTTTAAGCCAAGGAGACATGAACAAAATAACAATTAAAAAAGTCTTTAAACTAGCAAAAAATTAAAGGTAACAAGAGGAAAAGCCATGCATTTCTAACACTAATTACAAGACAGAAATTCCACCTCTTGGACCAAAGCCAATGGCTTAACAGCAATGCAGTGCCATGACACACAAGCAAATTAAGTCCTATCTTCATTCCCACATCTCTTACACAGTATCTACATGCCCTCATTCAGGTCCCAAGAGCTTACATAGGCAAAACTTCATCAAGAAGAAAGAAAAATGTCTCACAATGCCTCTGCAAAGCGCTGATGAACTGACTTGCCTCAGAGACAATTCTCCTGCCTTTTTCTGCTGATAAGATGACTAAAATATGCTCATGAGAGGGGGAAAAAGACCATTTTATATTAAAATAAAAGGATGACTATTAAGATGAACTTTAATTAAGTTGGCAGGTCAGTCTTTCTATAGATTAACTCTGAAAACATCAGTGCCAAAGCTGTGTTTAGTCACATATTGCCTAGTCTAAGATACAAATTGTTTGAGGCCATTCTGGCATCTAATTACCAAGAAATTAAGGATAATGCAGAATATACTATACTGAAAAATGCCAAATTCCTGCCTACAAGTATAACTTAAAAACTGAGTACTCCAGCTCATTATAGACTAAGAATTCCAGTTTCATTTGATAATATGTTACTTTGGACTAGAGGATGGTAGCTTGACTACTCCTAAGTTTGAAGTTTTTGACTCAGAGATAAGAACAAGTTTTTGAGTAATTAAATGTGTGCCATACCACTCCATTACTGTTACAGGGAACCATTAATACCTGACTATTTCCTTCCAACACTAAACCAGCAGCTTCGTGGTGATTTTGTCATTACTCATCATGGAAACATGTGTACACTCTTGCTTGGAAAAAGATCAAGGCTTTCTGAGGCAGAAACATTAGTAATTTACTCAGGAAAACATTCTGTATCTACCTTACTAAATATAGGAGTTGATAGTTAACAACATACCATGGTGTAATTGTGAGCCACCTTGTGCAAGTCAGTGCAGCCCTGTGCATCAGCAAAAGATCGGATTCCAAGGCAATTGGAGGGGTGAAGCTGCTTCATTAGGAACTTACAGCATGCTTCTACAACTTGAGACAGCTGAAGAAGGCAAGCTGTAGACAACAGGCACTCAATATTATCTTCTTTTAATTCAAGGCGACCTAGTAATGTTAAAAGGATGACATTAGTTTCCTCTTGGCATTTATTAAACTCTGCAAAACTCAGAAGCAACAGAATTATTTCCTAGTTTTATGATAGAGCCTAAGGCTTAGCAAGCATCACCCTCTGCACCAGATGCCCAGCTTCTCAAAATCAATGCCCATCATGATGTAAGGAAAAGGGAACCTCAGAAAGATTCCTTTTCTAAGAATCATAGAATTACTGAATCATTTTGATTGGAAAAAAAACTTTAAGACCATCAAGGGTGGTGAGACACTGGGACAGGTTGCCCAGGGAAGTTGTGGGTGTCCCCTCACTGGAAGTGTTCCAAGGCATGAGGCATTGAGAACTCTGGTCTAGAGAAGGGTATCCCTGCCCATGGCAGGGGAGTTGGAACTGGATCATCTTTAAGGCTCCCGGCACAAAGCATTGCAGGATTCAATGATCTAACTCTACCAAGTCAGGTGCTAAACTATGGCACTCAGCACCACATCTCTGTGGCATTTAAATGCCTCCAGGGATGGGGATTCAACCACCTCCCTGGGGAGACTTTCAGTGAAGAAGTTTCTCTTCTTCTCCTATCTAAACCTCCTATCACTTTTTACTAGGCAGAAGAGATCAACATCCATCTGGCTCCAACCTCCTTTCAGGGAGTTGTAGAGAGCAAGGTGGTCTCCCCTCAGCCTCCTTTTCCCCAGGCTAAATAAGCTCAGGTCCCTCATCTGCTTCTCATCAGACCTGTTCTCCAGACCCTTCATCAGCTTCACTGCCCTTCTCTCAACATACTCCAGCACCTCAATGTCTTTCTTGCAGTAAGGGGCCCGAAACTGAACCCAATAGTTGAGGTGCAGCCTCACCACTGCTAAGTACAGAGGCACAATTGCTTTCCTACTCCTGCTGGCCATGCATGATCATGGAATAGAATGCTCCACCAGGGAGTAATTTATTAGATGCATTTCCCATTTTTGTTTTAATTACCTGTATATGCATATTGAACCAGAGCCCACAATGCACTTGGCTCCACACCTTCCATCTTGATCTCCTCCTGTCTTGCTTCCCTTACATCGTTAGTGAACATTGCTGCAAAGTAGTCCGAAACAGAGGAGAGAACCAATCTGAATACACCATGCAGGGGAAAAGGAGACAAAAGAGGAAAAAAAAAACCAACTTAGTCAACTTGATGTTTGTTAATTTATGATTCATTGCTTCGCTCTGTGATGAAATACTCTACTGAGAAAAGCATTTTAAAATTGACAAACTGCTCCATGCTCTAGTTCCCTTCTATGAATAATGAAGTACTGTGGATTTGCTGCTGAAGTAAATGAATTACCCTTTCAAAGCTCCATGACTTTTAAAAGCCAACACAGGAACAACCCACCAAAAAAAAAAAAACCATATAAATTGGAAAAGGAATATAAATATATATTATGGGAAGAAAATGAAGTTCAATTAACATCAATTTACATTATGTCAGTGACTTTTTTACATGCAAAAGAATAGCTGACTAGTTCTTTGCAGAGTGCTTTACTCTTGCTTTTTCCTCTTGGTGTACTCATTTACTGAAATGCTAGCACCATAACTAGGCACAGTAAACATGGAGATGGTACAGACACAGATGGAACATGTCCAGAGAAGGGCAACAAAGCTGGTGAGGGGCCTGGAGCACAAATCCTATGAGGAGAGGTTGAGGGAGCTGGGCCTGTTTAGCCTGGAGAAGAGGAGGCTCAGGGGTGATCTTATTACTGTCTACAACTACCTGAAGGGGCATTGTAGCCAGGTGGGGGGTGTCCTCTTCTCCCAGGCAACCAGCAATAGAACAAGGGGACACAGTCTCAAGTTGTGCCAGGGTAGGTCTAGGCTGGATATTAGGAAGAAGTTCTTCACAGAGAGAGTGATTGGCATTGGAATGGGCTGCCCAGGGAGGTGGTGGAGGCACCGTCCCTGGGGGTCTTCAAGAAAAGACTGGATGAGGCACTTAGTGCCATGGTCTGGTTGATTGGATAGGGCTGGGTGCTAGGCTGGACTGGATGATCTTGGAGGTCTCTTCCAACCTGGTTGATTCTATGATTCTATGACAGAGTAACCTCTTTTGTGGGGCCGTATTTAGCCTTTTCTTCACAATTTGAGTATTTTAAGATCCCAAGTAAACATGTTAGTGCACAACAGATGTTTCCTTGGGTTACTCAAACATGAGTACACGTAAAAAAATGTTGCTCCACAAAATGGGCAAGAATTTTCATGTCTCAGAACATGTTTGCATGATGAGGGGTGAAGAAGAAAACAAATCATCTGCAGCAGGAATATTCAACCCAGAGTTCTGTTGTATGAAACCCACCATGGCAATTGATGAGGTCTGCTGGTCTCTGCCCTAAGAGACCTCCAGGAACGGTCTGTGGCTTGCATAATTTTTTTGTGCTGCAGCAGTTCACCGTTGCCTTGGTCACAGGGAATTCAAACAGAAATACACTTGCATATGTACTGAGCTGTACAAACAGCAAACACCCTCCATAGCCATCTGCATGCATCCAATGAACCAAATACTTCATGAAATGTCAGCTTATTCAGTGCTGAATCATTATATTGTCTTGCTAAGATGACAGAGGTCAGGAACCACAAAAAAGAGTGAAATTAATTGAAAATCTGAACACAGATGCTTAGGAGTCTAAACATGTATTAATGGGGAGGATTTGCAGGTCCATACACAGAGTCATGAAGTACAAAGAATTGTCTCTTAGGTATTCAACTGCAAAGTAATGATTTGTTGACTAATTTCAAACATTATTTTCTTGCTGATTCTCTGACCACTGACCATTTGGTCAGGCATACTGTGGGGTAATCCTTTTTATTCTAGTTGCTGAGGCAACAAAGTTGAGTCAAGAGTGCATGGGGAAAAGATTCATTTTTAAATGTTGTGTGATTGAAGCTAAGTTTTGTAATGAGAAATAAAGTTCTGTTCTTTTAAGAAGCATATTGTTCTTGAAATATGAGATTTATTCTGTGCCTGACTTAGAATCATAGAATCAACCAGGTTGGAAGAGACCTCCAAGATCATCCAGTCCAACCTAGCACCCAGCCCTGTCCAGTCAACTAGACCATGGCACTAAGTGCCTCAGCCAGGCTTTGCTTGAACACCTCCAGGGACGGTGACTCCACCACCTCCCTGGGCAGCCCATTCCAATGGCAAACCCCTCCCTCTGTGGAGAACTTCCTCCTAACATCCAGCCTAAATGAGAGCACTCTGCCAAGGCAGCACTCTAGCATCAGTTCCAGGCATTTTAACCTCAGGTTTAATGAAACCTGCAGATGAATGAAAATACTGGCTCCTAGAGATCTGTAAAAGTGTAGTCAAATTAGAGTCCATTCATGTAAGCATCAAGGCAGAGTTTCTGCAGCTGCTTTTCATGCTAGAATGAGACAAGATCAGAGTAGTACGTACAAAAGAGGTGTTCTCATAAGAAGGGAGAGCATGTAGATGGACAGATTTGAGTAAACCAAGTACCTCTGTAGGTCCAATTCAGAATTAATTATAATAATACAAAAAAACCAAACCAAAATAACAAACAACTTAAAATATTCACCTCTGGCAATACTGACTTGAACTTCTAAGCAGAACACAGCTTGAAAAAGAAAGGCCTCTGTGATGAGAAATCATAGAATAGAATCATAGAATCAGCCAGGTTGGAAGAGGTTTCCAAGATCATCCAGTCCAACATGTCAGCCCTATCCAATCAACTAGACCATGGCACTGTCTCATCCAGTCTTGTCTTTAACACCTCCAAGGACAGCGACTCCACCACCTCCCTGTGCAGCTCATTCCAACGGCAAATCACTCTCTCAGTCAAAAACTTCCTCCTAACATCCAGCCTACACCTCTTAACAGTTTTGGGGTTTGCTCTTTCTTTTCTCCCCCCAGCAGTGCAGGTGGGTTAGTTATCTGCAGCATTACTTAGAGAGTGGCTGGACTGTACATATCTTAGCAATAATTGTTGAAGAAATGCCATACAGTAATCCAAAACTCCAGAAAAGCACCTTCCACCAGCTGGTTGATGTCAGCAAATTCCTCCCTGCAACTTCCAATGTTGAAGTCTTTCAAAAGAAACCACTGGAATTTATAGAATGTTTTAGTTTAGAAGGGACCTCAAAGATCATCCAGATCCAACCCCCTGCCCACGGCAGGGACACCTCCAACTTGAACAGGTTGCTCAAGGCCTTTTCCAAGCTAGCCTTAAAACACCTTCAGGGAAGGAGCATCCACAACCTCCCTGGGCAACCTGTGCCAGTGTCTCACCACTCTCACTGTAAGGAACCCTTCCCTAACACCTAGTTTGAATCTCCCCTCTGCCAGTTTAAACCCATTACTCCTCATCCTCTCATTACAAGATCTTGTAAACTATAGAATCAGAATCAACCAGGTTGGAAGAGACCTCCAAGATCATCCAGACCAACCTAGCTCCCAGCCCTATCCAATCAACTAGACCATGGCACGAAGTGCCTCATTCAGTCTTTTCTTGAACACCTACAGGGACACCAACTCCACCACCTCCCTGGGCAGCCCATTCCAATGGCAAATAGTCCCTCCCCAACCTTCCTGTAGGAAGCTGGAAAACCACTATAAGGTCTCCTTGAGGCCTTCTCTTCTCCAAGCTAAAGAGCCCCAAATCCTATAGCCTGTCCTCATAGCAGAAGTGCTGTGAATTAAAAGGTCTTTTAGATAAAGGGGATTAAAACATATAGTGACCAAATGCATCAAGGTGACACTGAGCTAGCAAAAATGAAAACAAAGCCAGACTTTCAGCCAAATGGCCTTTTCTTGTCCTATTTTATTCTCACTAGTCAATAAAAATCAATTACTGCTTGACTTGTGCCATTTGACACCCACTTTTTCATTGATCTTTTAATCTCACAGCTAGCAACTCATTTTTCTCTCAGTCTTTTCTTTTTCATATTGTCTGAAATTAAACTGCATCTCTACATGCAGAAAATACAATATGAAGAAGCTAATCCCTTCGTATCACCCAAAAATCCATGGAAGAACTTCCCCATCCATATTTGACCTTTTTAGGCTCTAAATGAGCTCAGTGACAAGCGTCAGAAGAAAAAAAATCTGTGCAATGACTATAAAAACTACACTTCCATGCACAGCTCTCATGTTTAATAGAGCCATTGTGTCCTCATTAATATTTAACATAAAGAGATTCTCTTTGTGTTATTTATTAAGCATTAAAATTAGCATTCATCCATATCAAGAGTTCACTGAGATCTACTGATGCTACAAAAGCTGCCTTTCCTCAGTCTAGAGAGTGAAGAAAGCTCTGGCATTATGAATTTCTACTTCTTTTCCCCTCCCCCCTCCAATAGAAATATTTCTTTCATAAACAGCCCAAATAAAAAGCCTATGAAATCAGCAGAGACTGCCATCAGTGAGGACTATTAACAGTACAACCAAATAATAAAGAAAAAGCCTTACTGCAGTTGGCATTGTGGTGTTGAGCTGTGGATATCAGACTTATTTACCTTTACTCTCCATCTTTACCTAATTACCAGCTACTGCCAAATACTTAATTCTGCATAGATAAGATCAGAAGAATCTGGCTACTGAATTCTATGCAGTTGGATGGCTGCTCTGTTTCAGTGCACAGGAAAAATGCATACGAAAAAGGAACACAGAAATAGAACAAATTTTCAGCCAGGAAACCTCCCTGGGGAAACACTCAAGAGGTACTGGGCTAAATACTGGAAAAATCCAAGTGTTTCAGTACATCTCCTTATTCTTACAGGGATGCTACTGATGTCTTCAATGTCTGTGGTTTGTACTGATCAAAAAACACAAAGATCTACTACAGCTACTTATTCTGAAGTGTCTTCTACTGAGTGTCTGTGTAAGTAGGGTGGGGCACATCTGAATTGTGCTTCTTTATGGAATTGCCACAAGCTGCACCCTCTTGACAGCTTTCTATGTCCTCAGATCAATTATAAGGTACAGTGATGATAGCTGGTGAACCTGGCAATTTATAAATGTAGTATCTCCTCATCTAGTTCATCTGACAGGATGAAATGAAGCTTCTTAACATCTTAAAAAGAGACACTTTCTAGGCAACTCCTTATGTGTTGCCATATAATATCTGTAAAGAGTTCTAGGGAGCTCACCAATAGCATTTACTTAAGTTGTAAAGTGATACTGAGTAGTTGATGCACCCTGGGGTGAAGAATCTTCCACACCAGTGGCTTCAGCTAGTTTCTTGACTCTCCCCTTTCACTCCACTCCCAGGAGATCTCACCTGAAGCCTGGTCTCCAGCACTGGAAATCCCAATACAAGACGTTGAGATGCTTGCGTGTGTCCGGAGAAGGGCGACGAGGCTGGGGAGAGGCCTTGAGCACAGCCCTACAAGGAGAGGCTGAGGGAGCTGGGATTGGTTAGCCTGGAGAAAAGGAGGCTCAGGGGTGACCTTATTGCTGTCTACAGCTACCTGAGAGGTGGTTGTGGCCAGGAGGAGGTTGCTCTCTTCTCTCAGGTGGCCAGCTCCAGAACAAGAGGACACAGCCTCAGGCTGTGCCAGGGGAGATTTAGGCTGGAGGTGAGGAGAAAGTTCTTCACTGAGAGAGTCATTGGACACTGGAATGGGCTGCCCGGGGAGGTGGTGAAGTCGCTGTCCCTGGGGCACTTCAAGGCAAGGTTGGACGTGGCACTTGGTGCCATGGTCTAGCCTTGAGCTCTGGTGAAGGGTTGGACTTGATGATCTGTGAAGTCTCTTCCAACCCTGATGATACTGTGATACGGAACTGTAGCAGGTCCAGAGGAGGACCATAAAGATAATCAGAGGATTATAGCAGAGGTGCTCCAAGGAAAGGTTGAGAGAGTCAGGCTTCTTCAACCTGGAGAGGAGAAGGCTCCAGGAGGACCTTACTGCTGCCTTCCAATACCTGAAGGGATCCTACAAGAAGGCTGTAGATGGACTTTCCCTAAGGGTGCCTAGCCATAGGACAAGGTGGGATAGTTTGAAACTGAAGGAAAGTAGATTTAGACTGGATCTTAGGAAGAAGCTCTTCAGTACGAGGGTGGTGAGACTCTAGAACAGGTTGCCCAGGGAGGTTGTTTAGGGAGACCACTTAGCAGCCTCTCAGTATTTGAAGGGGGCAACAGGAGACCTCGAGAGGGACTTCTGGCAAAGGCATAGTGACAGGACAACAGGGCATGGCTTCAAAATGGAAGAAGCCCAACTGAGATTAGACATTAGGAGGAAATTCTTCCCACTGAGGGTGGTGAAGCACTGGAACAGGTTGTGGAGGTTCCAAGCCCGGAAGCGTTGGAAGCCAGGTTGGATGGGGCCTTGAGCAAGCTGCTTGCCCGTGGCAGAGGGGTTGAAATTATATAACCTTGAAGGCCCCTTCCAACTCAAACCATCCTGTGATTCTTTAACAGTAATAAAAACAATATATGGAAGTGGTACTATCCCACCCCAGTAACATATCTGCAGTTATTCAAATTAAGTTTGTTTAAAAGCAAGCAGTACCTAACATTATACATGCAGCACGTTGATGTTAAAAAGATTTCCAGTTATAGCTCTCTTCCAGGAAAAAAAAAATCAAACCTTTCCAAATTTGTTTGGTGCCTCTGACACTTAAATGAGGGTCACAATAAACCCTTTCATAGAAGTCTTCAAAATAACCACACTGTTAGTAGCAACAGAACCTTTTTAAACACAAAGCTGTCACAGAACTGATTTTTTTTAACATTCTTTTGACTTTTTAGAATGGCACTTTGTGATAAACTTTTATAAACATGTAGCTAAAACAAAACAAGAAGTCTGCAGTGAAGGATTTACAAACTAAGGCAATGCAACTGTGAAAGAAAGGAAGTATTATTAAGCTGTAGGGCAAAGCAGTACAAAGATAAATAAGCCTGAAGATAAAAAACGTCTGCAAGCTAGGATTTGTGCCTTTCCAAATAAGCTTCCTAACCCCTAGAGTACTTAAGCTTCCATTTGCCTTCTTTCCTTCAGTCTCATGTCTTTTGTATTTCCATATTTCAGTGTCAACAGAAAATGGTTCTGCAAAGATCTTTGGACTGCTGGTTGCAGGAGGAAGAGCAGGGTTTACATCCCCCCTGGCCAGGGATTTACACAGATCTCCCTTTTCTGATGTAGATGTTGTGATCAGCAAGTAATTGTCAAAAAAAACCCCAACGACTTTTATTATGGATACAGCAATTAACTGAATGTAATAAACAAAAATGTAGTAAATTACTTCCATGTCTGAAATTGCAGTGTATACTGAAAAAAAGCACCTGATGCAAAAAAAGGTGATTAAATTAAATTTACTTTGAAGTGGCAACATTTCTCTCTCTACATAACTGCAGGCTAAGGGAATGGGAATCATGGAATCACAGAATATCTCTGGTTGTAAGAAACCTGAAAGAGCATCCAGTCCAACACTTGACTCAGCACTGAAGGGATGAGATTAAACCACATCCCTAAGCAACAGGTCCACACAGCACTTGAACACCTTCAGGGATGGTGACTGCACCACTGCCCTGGGCAGACCACTCCAATGTCTGGTAACTCTTGCAGTGAAAAAAATATTTCCTAATATCCAGCCTAAATCTCCCCTGGCACAGCTTCTATCCATTTCCTCTACTCCTGTTACTTGTTATCAAGGAAAGGCTGTTCCCTCCTCACTCCAGCCTCCCTTCAGGCAGTTGTAGATCACAGAATGGTTTGGGTTGGAAGTGACCTCAAAGATCATCCTGTTTCAACCCTCCTGCCAGGGACAGCATTTTTTACCTTGTGAAGAACTGCCCCCTTTCCTGCTTGCTTTTTGATCTCCTAAACAAGTCCTAAGCTGTAATTTTAGCACAGAATGAGAAGATAAAAGGTCATGGAATAATAGAGTGTGTGATATTGAGAAACATCATGGCTGCATGGAACACACTCACTTGTGGTAGACTCATAGCCTGAATTCTTCAACTAGATACACACCAAAACTCTCCAGACTCTCACAGTAACATGTCACCTGTGCTTCTTACTATTGCAGATACCAAACTTGCTACTCTCTGATTTAAAACATCCACTGTACACCTCAGAACATTCGAGCATCATCGAAAGGAAAGGTAAGAGTTAAGAAAACAACACCCTAAAAACTACTAAAAATATCAGGTTCAACCTACAAGATCTGAAAACTCCTCTCCATTTAGGAATGACAATAGCAGTAATGAAATACATTCCTTCTTACCAATTCTAGATGATCACATACTGTGACAGAGTCTTTTTTTCTTTAAGAAAGATAAAAGCTGCCCAGTGTAAGCAAACTCTCTATTTTCTTGCACATCTCAGAATGCCAAACCACTAAGCTATTATATATTTAATATGTATTTTGTTGCTTATTAAATGTTAAGATAAAATAACGACTAATGTTCTAAAAGTGATTGACTGCAGTGCTCCACTCTGCAGTCAATACCTAAGAAGTCAAGACTTGGATGCAGGCACGTGCTAGTTTGAAGCTAGCTAGAATGTTTTGGTGAGAAGAACTAGATTACAGGCTGTGAAAGGGAAACAGTGGTGAGGTCTACTTCACTCATAGGCTTGCTGAGAGGTATAAGAGCAAGAATCCAAACATAGATAAGGTAGTCGGGAAGTTGCTCTCTGTCTGGACTTTGCGCTGCATTTTCCCTCTAACCTAACCTGATTAATCCACCTGCTTCCTAATCTCCCTATTCTTCCTTGGGCACAAGGCAATGTCTGGGGTAAGGAAGAGAGGGGAGGGAGAAGGTGGGAGGGCAGTTGGGAGCCCCTCCTGGGGATTCAGGTTTCTGGGAGGGCTGTTGTGTTTCTGTATTACCTTTTACCTTGTATACCTCTGTATGTAACGGTATATATGTTGTAAATAGCTGCTTGTATATTGTGCTATGCTGTAAATATAAGCTTCATTCAATTTCCAGAGCTGACTGAGTCTAGTCTGGGTGGTTTCCAAAGTTGGGGGGGGGGGGGGGGTAGGTAACACCCAAACCACCACAAGGCAGTAAAAAACTTCTCCAGACTTGTCATCTCAGAACACAGGCTACAGCAAGTACATCAAGCTGGCTTTCTTACTCAATTTCTGTAAAATTCCAAACCAAATTTAGGATTTCCACCTTTATCATCTCCACTATGGAAAAGTTCAGTTTTCAGTGAGGTACTTTGGATGTACTGAGATGAAGACTGTAGTTATTGTAGTTATTTGACACATTTCTCTGTGAAAACAGAACAGTAAGAGAAAGAACTCATTGTGCAAAAAGCAATGCTTCTTTCTAAGCTACTCCAACATTATAAAGTGAACTAAGGACAATTGTAAGCCTCCTGCTCCAAGCACAAGGCCACATACAGCATGCTGTTTCTCCTTCCAAGAAGGGACCAGAGCAATTAACAAGTGATAGCACGTGCCTAATGCTCTACAGATTGAGCAGCAGAATCTGGAGGAGCAAAATCATCTCTCTAAATAGCTAAGAAACAGGAGGAACTACAGTAAAGAAGTTTTTCTGCATGTTGTCTTTCTGTTTATCTTGTTGCAAAACTCCCATAACCTTCCAGCCCTTTGTAAGGTATTTGCAGGTGTCCTCTGCACCCTACTACAAAAGCCACACTCCAGAACTATGTACTGCAAAGATGCTACCTTGGCCACATAAGGAAGTAAAATTATTTTCTTACTATAATGACTACATGTCCTGTTTACAGCACTCCAAACCTGGAATTCAATTGCACTCTGAATTACTTCAGTGAGTGCAAATCCACTGAGGATGAGCGTTCCCTGTTTTCCTCTGATTCACTCTCCACAGGGACAATGCAGTTTTGCAACTAATTTGAACAAACTGAAGACCAAGCTTAAGCAACACTGTAGCCACAGGGAAAGCCAAATCATCTTGTTCCCCCTATTGTCTCTCCAAAAATGATTCATCATCCACAGCTATAAAAGTTTACAAAGGAATTGAGGTCAGGAGTTGGGTGGAAAGCAGGACCACCCATTCTAGCAGTGGTCACAGTCAGATTTGCTTAAATCAACTTGAAAAAGCCAGAGATAGTCTCAGTTTAAAAACGAAGTTTTGCAAGATGAAGCCTCTGAAAGCAACAGCAAGTTACAGCAGACCTGCCTCCTCAAGTTAGCTCTCGTCCTCACGCCACCAACCTCAAGTTAGCTCTCGTCCTCACGCCACCAACCTCTCAGCTGTGTCAGCACAACAGAGTGGATGACACTTGAAGAAATGCAGAAATCTGGCATTTCAAAAAGAATACCAAACCTAAACCAGCAACCAATTCCCATCCTTTTATTGCTGCTAGAGTACTAAGCTGCAGTTTCAATGTGGGGGTAGGAATGAGCAATAGAAAACAGAAATGCTTTAGGCTACTATTTTCTGTTGTGGAGCCAATCTTATGAAACCACAGCTTAATTAGACCTAGGATCCTAGTTGAGCTTTAAATACTGTGCATTAAATACCATAAAATGCCTCAGTTATTCATACATTTGTTTCACAAACTTTGGTATTTTCCTAGCCTTTTAGGTGACACACTAGCTGATCTCTTAATTACACAGGCTAATGTTTGATCTAATTAGCCATCTAACACCTGGTGCCAGTCTTCAGTAGTTTACTATCAAAGGATTCTTACTATGGGAGGAAAAAAAAAAAATTATGTGGACAGAAGACTGTCCTTATTACTAATTATGGCTCCAACAACTTAACTGTTAGTAAAAAGAGAAAAGTAAACCTAAGAAAAAAAGTAGTGACACCATTAGTAGCACAAAAGCTGCTACTAATAATACCCTGCGGGTGCGTTGGGGTCTTTATTTTGGTATGCAGATATCTGGCCCTAGGCTTGAAAGCAACAAGCAGAAAATGAAAGCAGAGTTATTTTTGATGCTGTGTTGCATACAACTGACAGATATTTACTTATAGTTTCCAAATAAATGTTAATAAAAAAACCAAAACCCATAAGCATGTCTAAAGAATTCAAAATCGTTTAGGATGTCCTGATCTTTTTCAAACAAAACACAGGACACACTTTGAAGTTGCATTTGTAAATGAAGATTAAGTAACTTGGAATGATGATAAACTTACCTGTGAGCTGGGATTTTACGATCACCAGCCACTAACACCACATCACACAGCTGTTTGTGTCTGAGATAATTCTCCATCTTTTTGAAAGTCTGTTCAGCATGGTTGAGAGCCTGAAAGAATTCATCTGAGGCACAGGGCTCCATAGTTTGACAAGATGATAAGGTATGGCTGCTGTTGGAAGTTCTGCTGAAAACAGTAACAGAAAGGTTAGTTCACAGAGTGTTAAGCTGCAGCACTTCTGTCTATAGATGATAAAGCAAAAATCACATGATTTAAAGCTGGCATACATTATTTATTTTAATATATATTCCCTTGCTATGTGGTTTCTACTCATATTCATACTTTCTTCCTCCAAACCTTATCTAAACCACTGTGGGAAAAGTATGACCATTTAATCTCGTACTCTTCAACTAACAGACAAATATCAGTCCAGGAATCATGGAATCATGGAGTAGTGGTGCTCAGAAAGGATCTCTGGAGATCACCGAGTCCAAAGGAGGTTCACCTAGATCAGGGTACATAAGAGCATGTCCAGGGGTTTTGAAAGCCTCCAGAGATGGAGGCTTCAGAAGCTCCAGCCTGCTCCAGTGCTCTGGTGCAATCGAAGTAAATTTCTCCTTATGTTAAGGTGGAACTTTCTGTGTTCCAGTTTGCTCCTACTGCCTCTTGTCCTGTTTCTGGGCACCATTGAGAAGTCTGGCCCCATCCTCTTGCCCACCAGCTTTTAGATACTGAGAAGCATGGATGAGATCCCCTCTCAGGCTGCTCTTCTCCAGGCTAAACAGCCTCCAATCTCTCACTCTTTCCTTATCAGATGCTCCAGCCCTCTCAGCATCTTTGTAGCCTCTATTGGACTCTCTCCAGCAGTTTCTTGTATGTATAGCATCATCAGATGGTTAAGGAAGAAGAGGCATCTACCAAACCCCTGCAAACTGAGAAAGCAATGGAAGGATGCAATAAGGAATCAAACCCTTCCCTACTATAAGTTAAGCTTTTACTTCACACATGCTAAAGTCTTGCTTCACATTTAGCCTAAAGTAGCTACAATAAAACTCAGCATATATGAACCTGGTTAAAGAACATGAGCATGCATGAGGGAAAAAAATATTAAAGCAAATAAGAAACACATCATTACTACTACTTATGTCTTACATGCCTGAAATGAGATCTAACATAACAGAATCCAACACAGAAAAAACACAAGGGTGAACAGGGAGAAAAATGATTCCTGTGCATACACACAGCAGTGTGGGAGAATAGAGAAACAGGAAACTTAAAAGGCATGCATGGGTCTGGGACTGAAAGGACATTAATTCTAACTATGTATAGTAAGGGAAGCGCCGATTCTTGCTCACAAGATCTGCATCCAGACTCCTGCTTTCACAAAGGTGTCATGAACACAGGCAGAATGCTCAGAGCTAAATCCACCAAGAGATTTAGACTGGTCCTTAGCCTAGGATATTAATCTCCAGACAAAGCTCCTCAAAATCAGTCCAAATTTAAAGCAGAAAATGTTCTGCAGTGGTGGAGGACTTTACTTTTGTTTTGGTTTGAGGTCTTTTTCGCATGTGCCCAGATAGCTAAAAAGTCCAAGCAATCTAGTGCTTAATTCAAATCTAAATCTAGGAAAGGATCACAAATGACATACCTGCCTACCTACTTCCCTTAGAGGGATTTATCTTAAATATGTTCTTTGAAGCTGTGGTCAAGCTGGGTTAACTTCTCAGCCCATCAGAGTCACTTGGTCTGCTCCACCACTGGCCCTCTTACAAGCCGGAGCACGTATTCAAAATGTCCACAGAGAAAACTGAATCACAGAACTCCTATGTGAAAAATGGAACCATGCAATCACCAAAAAACCCCAACACTATATTGCAAAACTGGGTGGCACTCTCACAATCAAAGAGCAAGAAGTACTCGGGGAAAGCAATTCTTAAATCAGCATCCCTGCTAAAGAAACAGAAACGGAAAGAACAATGTGCTGGGTAGCATGCTTAGGAAATTCTTGTTTCTTATCACATATTATCACATCCTCAATTGTGTTGATACAGATTGCTGTGGGTTTGCCTTTTAATTTTTTTTGGTTGGGGTTTTTTGGGTGTTGTTGAATTACATTCCCAGATTCCTCATATTAAGCTCATTAAAGATGACAAAAATAATATCAGGGATTTGATTTACACTACAACCTCACAAAGAGCTGTGCAGGTAGAATTTGAGCTGCAGACTAGTATGGAGAAGGTAAAAACTTTCCAAGCCATCATTTTGCAGGACCACCCTCACTAGAGCTATTGTCAGCCCCAAGAGAGCACACAGGTACATTATGCACTCAGTGGCAGTCACCAGTCTTGTTCAACAAAGAGAAAATAATTGCAATGGTCTCTGTTTTCCACTGCCCAAACAAAGCACTTAAGGACACAGCAGAGCCAGCCTTAGCTCTTCCCTTCAGCTCAGATGCTCAACCTTATTTCTATCCTCTAGCTAGTAACTCACAAACCATTTTCCATAAGAAGGAAAAGGAGAAGATAAAAAGATTCAAACTTCAGTGGCTCGTAAAGAGAACACAAAAGAGACAATCTAATAGTTGAGGTATATGTAAGAAAGAAAAAAATATAGGTTTAAGGGCTAATGATGCCTATCACAATTAGGAAAAACTATTTCTCCCTCCTTCCCCAAACTGTTTTATGAACCCATTTTACAGTTCAGTTTGCCACAACTATCATAGGTTGTGAGAACACACAAGCAAGGATAGAATAGAGGAAGGGAAGAAGCTGTTTTGCCCTCTCCCAGCAGCTGCACTGAGATGCCCTCTAGAGAACAGAGAGAACAAAACCTTGGTATCTAACACTAACCTGTAAATCCCATGTCCAGAGCAAACACTCAGCCATGAAAGTCCTGCAGCTCTTGAGTATCAAGGTGGCTCTGGTCCTTTTGGCTTTGGCTCTCAAGTCTAGTGTAAGTGTAGGATGAATTTCCCCTCCCGTAAGCTAGAGGTATTGCTACTTCTGCATACTTCACATACTACTAAGACAATTCCATTAAATACTGAGGCTGCCAGATAAAGGTATCAAAGAATCCTGCATATTCCTTTAATATGTTAAAAATGCTTTCTTCAGTCTTAAAGATACTATTACAAGTATCTTTAGAGCATTACTCAGTAGGGTTTCCTTTATTCCTTAACCTTCAGTCACATTTTCCTTGGTCTTTCTTTTCTGTCAAAAAAAGATGCCATCTAGCACTGACAATTTTTTATTGTGCTACAATTTCAGGATAATTGTAAAAACAGAAGTTAAAAGACAAGGTCTTTCTGATGCTAACTACATATCTCAGTGTCCTGGTGACAAACATTTTTATACTGAAGATGCTAGCTTTCATCAACTTCTCTGTCTAATAAAGAATTTATATGAGCATGCTTTTTGAAACTGAAATTATGTATAAGCTCTGCTATATACCCATTAATTTTTAAAGGATTTTATTTCTTGAAGTGGGATGTTTGGATTAAGGACCTCTGCTCAGTAGAACAGATCATTGTAAAGTAATGAAGCAATTAAGTGGGATACTAAAGTGGTGGGGAAAAAAAAAAAAGAGTTTCAAAAGTAAAAGCATATCTGAATAGTTTGAGATGTGTTTTTCTTAGTCATAATGAATTCTTCATTGCCTCATTTTTATTTCAAAGGCAGATGTGGAGATGTTTAATGTAAAAGATGCCTTTCTGAAATTAATATGAAATGCATAAAATAAAATGCTTTAAAAATAAAGTTTTGCAGCCTTTGTTACAGCCAAGCTCCATACTTAGTGGAATAGTTAAGTACTGTGCCATCACTATAAAATAACCACTGTAACTCCTTTTAATCTCCTAGCTTTAAAATAATTAAAACACCAAATCCTGTTATCCTCTCCTGACTGGAGAGGTGAATTCACACCTCTGCTTCTGGTGTTGTTTCAAGCTTCATTGTTGTATCTTCAAAGCCAGAGTTTGCTATACAAACCCAAACCAAACAGCCACAAACCTTCTTTCCTCCCATTTCCACTAAAATCTCTGTATAGAGAGAGGCACCAGTGCTTCTCCAGCTTTATGAGGGAGAAACACAACCTATTCCAATTAACAGGATTTGTTCTTTTAATTATTTGAAAGCGAGGAGATGAAATTTAAAGGAGGGCTTAGAACAGTTATTTTATAGCAGACATATTAGCTTGGCTATAACAAAGGCTGCACAACTTTTTTTTCCCCAAGCATTTTATTTCATGCATTTTATATCTATTTTAGGAAGGCATCTTTTACATTAAACATCTCCACATCTGCCTTTGACATAGAAACAAAGCAATGAAGAGTTCATTATGACTAAGAAAAAAACCCCAACATGCATCTCAAACTACTCATTTTGGAACAGAAATAGAGGGATGAAACCTGACATTTTAAAGTCAGTTTAAAATGTTGGGTTTGGGGTTTTTGGTGGTAGTTTTTTTTCCCCTTGTAAAATCATGGCTGAAAAAGTTCCCTCTGAAAAATTAGGCATCGATTCATTCATATTTAAAACTCTTTTATTGCCATGATCAGTTCACCTAATTTAACTGCAGCCTCATTAGTACTTCTGAAAAAAAGGTCAACTACTCCACAAGAAGAAATCCTCTCAATCTGCAAAAATAAAGTTTGACTGCACCATCAGAGTGATATGGTTAGATCAAGAGTGTGTAGCACAGATGCTGACCTTATAGACAAGTACCACCTTGTCTCTTCTAACCTTCTGCAGCAAGTAACAACTTATTTCCTTGCATTTAAAAGTCACATTTCTTTTGACAGGAGTAACATGCTGAAGTGCAGCTGCTTATACTACAGCCTTGACAGAAAAAAGGAGTTAGGCAGCATCGCAATGGGACTTGTATCTGCAAAATCTTAGAGTCCTAAAATCCTTTGGGTGGGAAAAGACCTTTCAGATCATTCAGTCCAAACCGTTATCTGACTCTTACCAATTCTGGTGCATGTCCCTCAGCACCACATCTCTGCGGCTTTTAAACACTTCCAGGGATGGAGATTCAACCCTGGGGAGCCTGTTCTGGTGTTTGAGAAACCTTTCAGCCAAGACATCACTACTACTATCCACCCTAAACCTCTCCTGGTGCAACTTGAGGCCATTTCTTCTCATCCTATCACTTTATACTAGAAAGAATAGACCAAGACCCATCTGGCTGCAGCTTCCCTTCAGGTAGCTCACTCTTTTTCTCCAAACTAAACAACCCCAGTTCCCTCAGCCGCTCCTCACCAGACCCTTTGCCAGCTTTACTGCCCTTCTCTGGACCTGCTCCAGCACTTCAAGGTCTTTTTTCTAATGGGTGGCCCAAAATTGAAACCAGTACCCGAGGTGTGGCCTCACCACAGCTGAATACAGCTGGACAATCCCTTCCCTTTGTCCTGCTGGCCACACTGTTCCCAACCCAGGCCAGGATGCTGTTGGCCTCCTCAGCCACCTGGGCACACACTGGCTCACATTCAGCTGTATGTCAACCAGCACTCCCAGGGCTTTCTCTGCTGGGCACTCTCCAACCACTCTGCCCCATGCCTGGAGTGTTCATGAGGTTGTTGTGACCCAAAGGCAGGACTCAGAACTAGGCCTTGTCAAACCTCATACCACTGGCCTTGGCCCACTGATCCAGCCTGGCCAGGTCCCTCTGCAGAGTCTTCCTATCCTCAAGCAGATCTACACTGCCTCCCAACTTAGTGTCACCTTGATGGAGAAAATACCCCAAACACAATGCTACTAAGTCAGCTCAGACTGGTTCACAGAATCAATGAACAAACTTTGTGCTTCAAACGATTTCAACGCTGTTTCTTCTCCCTCCATCTCCCACCACAAGACAGCTCTTTTCCTTTCCACTCAATTCCTTAAGGCAATGCCTCACAAGGCAAGAGACTGCAAATAACGTGCCTAAGGGGAGATGTGCAGCCAGCTTTGCAGCCAATGAATTCTGATCTTCTCAGCGCAGGCAATAAGCTGAGTTTCTCCCCATTAACTAGCTGCCATTTGAGAGGAGTGACGTTATCCTTGAGATGTGCCTGCTCTCACATTAGGATGAAAATGGCCCATGGGTTTCAAAGCTACCAGGCAAACAGCAGAGGCAATGCAGAACACAACTCCATAAACTTGGTCCCCTCAGGAAGTCCATGTAAAAGCAAATGCTCTGTCTGTGCTGTAGACAGCACTATACACCAACACACGTGGCTTCCACAGAGACACTGAAAATGGTGCAAAATAGGAACTAAAGCAAGAAAAACTTAAGGTTCTGGATGCCCCCACCCTGACTAGTTTGGATAAAGCCTTGAGCAATCTGGTCTAGTGTGAGGTGTCCTTGCCAATGCCAAGGGTGGTTGGAACTCTATGATCTTTGAGGTCTCTCCCAACCCAAATCATTCAACTGGCTTAAATTCCATGTTACATACATTTCTGCATGTAGATGAAAGCATTTGGTGCACCAAACCCTGTAAAACTGTACAGACAGGGAAAAAAAACACCCATGGTTCTCTCCTCACTACTATGCTTCCAGGGAACACCACTTTCTAAGGAAAAAAAAAAAAAATCACATTTTAAATCAGAATTCACATATAAAGAATATTACTTTTGTTAAGATCACGTGTAAATCAGGAGACATTAAACAAACTAATATAGGCAGAGTAAGGCTGTACATGCATGTGAACTTGAGGGCCAGTGATTTAGTCCATGCTAGAGAAAAGAATTACAGCAACAGCCAGACCTACAATCTTGCAGTCAAAAGGCACAGGTTTGAGCAAACACAAACACATCTGCATTAAACCTTAATTTAACTGGCATGAGCAACAACAAGCTGGAGATGCTGGAGCACAGCCTCAGTGTTACCTCTGCCAGCCCAACAAAGATGTGTATACACAGCTTGCTAAGCCCACACCACTGCATCTGTGCTTCTCATCTTGGTAAGAAATAATGTCAGCACGTTGCAGCGCAGCTAGACGTTTGATTGCAGCACTTGATGTCTCCTGCCTTACTTCCTTGAGACATTTAGTGTAACGAGTTAGTACACCCACACATATGTCACCAGGAGCATGCAGTCTGCCTGGCTGCCCATTCCACCTAAACAGATAGCTGAAGTCCCCTGTGGCTTTGCAAAGCCCATGCTGAAGCCTCTTGTTACTTTAGCTCTGTTATAACAGCTACTGCTCAAGCTTACCAGATTAAATCTGCCTCATCTTTGCTGTATAATTGTGCTGCTGCAAGACTTCAAATCTGCATACACATAGCCCAAGTGAAGATGTAACAGGCACAGAAGAAAATGACAGGATTTAGCAGCAGCATGAAAGAAACACAACGAGAAGGCTTGAGATGCTCTCCTGTAATACAAGTAACTTGTTTATGTCTATTAACAGTTTCTCACTTTTATCTAATCTATGCAGCACAGAGGTAGCAAAAAATGCTCTTTTTATAAGTTTTTAGTTAGTTCCAAGTATTGTGCTACTACCACGCCACACTGAAGGAATCTATCAACCCTCTTTGACAGTTTACATTATCTCATGATAGGAGATACATAGAAATACACAGCACAACTAGGGGTCATAAAGAACTTACAGCCTTAAAGGTCAAGTAGGACTGAGGTGAAATAAAAGGCACATTGAAGTTTTCTACAGACTGAAAGCCAGGGTGAAGTTTGGGGTTTTTTTGGAGGGGAGCAGATTAGATGGTAAATTACAATGTACTAACTCCAAGGCTGCTCATATAGAACAATACTGCAGAGTAGCTACCACTTGGTACATCCAGAGCTTGTCTCAAAAATCAAGTACAGACACCTCACTAACTGTTCAAGGTTAGGACATAACTGATGAATCCTGAAATACTCTGTATTTATTGCTCAAGTACAAACAGACATTTTGTATTGTGTTTGAATACATTTCCATACTTTAAACCACAGCCAAGTAATTCCAATATTTTAATGCATGCCTGGGTGAAGTGAACCAGATACAATAATCTGCATACTAAGGTATTTTTAGCTTGGTATCCCCCATGCCTCCAAGGCCTGTGGACTGTTGCTGAAGCACCCACAAAACGTCGAGGAAAAACAAATATATTGCTAATAGGCTTAAATTTGCTGTGCAAGAGTCTGCACAGCTGTTGGGAAAATGTAAAAAGGGCACAAATGCAGAATGATGACCACTGCCTCAGGAATGCAAGAGAGTTAACAAACAGCAGCAACAGAGGAAATCGAGGAGACAAAAATCAGCAGAAGAATTCCAACCTCCCTGGCTTAGTAAACAAACGCCCAGGCTAATGCTGGTTACAAACACCGCACAGGAGCTTGATGTGACCAGCATTACAGCTCACTAGCTCTGGTCCCTGAATCCGGATGATCTGTTTGCATCTCTGACACAGCCTTGTCAAAGATGTGGTACTAAACTTGGAATTTGCTTATTCCTTGTGCCTCCAGACTAATAACAAATGAATTCTACAGTGGTTTTCCTCTAAATGAATCATGTAATGATCTAGAGCTTTCAGAATGACAGAGCTGCTCCACACGCTTTTTACCTGTGCTATATGATGTGGCAAAGAGGAAGGAAGATTGATACACACAAAGCAGTGGAGTTGCTTCTTTTACTTCAGGCTTTTAAGGCTTCTACTCTGCAGTAAGTTAGAGAGAGAGAAGTGAAGAAGTAAGGCAACTTCCCAACTTCTACAAAAAGTTTAAACCAAGGATTTTTTTCCATACACAACGTTTCTAATAGAGGTAACAAAGGTTTCGTATGGAAAAACAACCTCTTGACAACTATACAGATGAGTTTTGTGTTTCAGGGTTTTTTTTGCCTCTCAAGCCAATAGATAAGAAGCTGTATTTTAGATCAAATTTAAAGAAAGGACAATTAAAGCTATTAACATCAGAAAAAGTCCAGCTGTTAAGCAGGCTTGCATAGTCTGCCCAACAGCTTATACACTCCTAACAAAGGGAGTGAACAAAACATGATTTAAGCACAGTCTTCCCCATGAGACTAGAGATGGAGCTAACAACACAAAGCAAGTGCTTACAATTGCCATTAAGTATTAAATTGTACCAACACTGAACTCAAAATTGATCTAAAAATATTTATTTTCAACCATGAAGGTAAAACTCTAGCAAGAATTGCAAGGCAAGAAAGGAATTGCAAATAACTCTAGATGCTACAGACGATTAAGCACATACTAAAAATACACTTGAAATTCACTAAGTTCAAACTCTGCACACATTTCCTGTAGTATACAGGGGGGAAAAAAAAAAACCACAAAACCTCCAAAACCCCCCAGTTCTATATAGAATTTTCACACTCCCTAAATAAATACCTGCACTTCTCCAGTTCTACAAAGTAACAAATTAGTTCTGTCATATGTAAATTCTTCTCCTACAATTAAGAACAAATGTGTGTGGTATTTTCAGTCTACACACTTCTTCCTTACCTACACTGACTGCCTTGCTTTAGTGAGAATGTCCTATCTGGGGTAATGCTGCACATAAAAATTTCACATCAAAAGAAGATGCTGCTGAAATGGAAGGTGATGTCCTGTATCATATCTATTATCCAGTGACATAGCTATTCAAAAATTCATACCTGAATACATCACTTAAATAGGACCTCTTCAGAGCTATGTTATTTGTAACTATGTAGTTGCTGCAGCAGGATTCTGAAGCACTAACTAGGACTTTTGCAAATACATTGCTGACTCCAAAGCATTTTTACCTTGAACCTTTAAAGTGCATTTAAACCATAGATAGTGTTTATATTGAGAATTACTTTTGCCTGGAACTAAATGATTACTTCTCTTAGGGGATGCAAAACACTACCTAGATTGATCTGTCCCTAACAGGTTTTATTAAACAGTTCTCCCTCTGAAATAGCTGTGCTTTCTGAAATGCTGGATCCCTGCAAAGCTCTCTCAAAAGCCAGAAAGCAAACAGCATAAAAATTATTTGAAATGGTGAACTGTTATGCACTATAAAACAGGAAAAACAGTTTCAGTGAAGAAGGGCTGACACATGCAGAAAAAGGAAATAATAGAATTAAAATGGTAATTAAGAAAGATTAACCAGCCTAATTTACAACTGGCAAACACCTCTCATTAAAGAACAAATTTTGCAGTTTCATCTTAGTAATGATATGCAAAAGAAGAACATCAAAACCTATCTATAGACACTAAAACCTATCTTTTTTCTTGTTAAGGTAGATACAGGGTTTAAACTAACTGGGCAGGTAACTGCAATCACATCAAAGCACAAACTGATTGGTTTCAATAGACGATTTTTTTTTATCCTTTAAGTTGCAAATGCAAAAGAAAAAAAAAAGTAATAGTCTAAGTAATTTTCACAGTTTTATCTTCCTCATCTACAGAAGCATATGGAAACATCAGATAAGAATTATGAGAAGCTTTCATTATCACAGTTTTCTGCTAACTGGCACGGGACTAATTCTCAGCATAATTAAGCAATTGGTGTCACTTCAAAATAATTTAGAAAGCATCCTGTAACAGTACCACTTCACAAACAGTACTTTGTTCACAGCAGCACGTACTTGGTGTACAATTTAAGACACAAGTGAGTGCATCCGCATTTGAGCTTTATTCTCACACTGCCTGCAGTTGCCTTTTAGAACAGTCCTAGTAAGCTCACAGAAGCCCCATTACAAATCGTTTGCTGTTTGTGATGCACAGCAGCTGCTAGCCTTCTGAAGCATTTCAACTTAGAATAAAGCCCAGCCTAGCTATGCATGCTATCTGCAGACATGCAAGGAAAAGGCATTTCTCACGACAGGAAAGTAGTCATTAACCTGCACGAACTGCTGTCCGATTCATTTTCTTCTTCACTTGCTCTATCATCTGCTTCTTGTCTGTCAAGCCAACGTGCACCTCCACAGTCTTCTGCTGCAAATTCAAATGTAGGGATTTCTGAGCTGGATGCCATTGGCCAGAAAGGTGAATTCTGGAAATCCTGTTGGCTGGACCTTCTGTAACCATCTGATGTTAAAGGTAGGTTACCTGAATCTAAAAACTTGGTAGAAGTGCTTGTTACATGTTGTCCTCTATTCCAGAAGTCTCCCTGGTGGTTTTCAATTGCCGAGTTAGGGGCTGACGCCTGATGACCAAACCACCTCCATCTGATTTTTAGAATCTGCTTCACGTCAAACTCTTTACGAGGACCAGACATCCTTAGTGAAAGCCAGTGATCGTCTAGGCAACAGGGTAAGAAGCAGCACACATAAAAGAAGATTTGTGCACCCAACCAAGACAAGAGAAACACATGGCTCTGCCTGGCTGTGGCGAGTAGATTTTCTACAGGAGAGGAGAAAGCACCACACTCACGTTTGAAAACAAAAAAAGAGAGGAAAGCTTATTTAACTGTATGTCATTTGAATATAAACAAAAGGCAACAGACAGTGAAAAATCCGGAGATAAAAAGAGGAGGTGAAACAATCACCTCAATCAGGAAAAATGCTAATCAGTTTACCCTCAAAGCTCCGAGGCTGTTTCTGTTGCTCTCCTCTGACCATTAGCTTTCAAAAACACCAAAGAGTATTCATTAAGGCCCTTTCAAGAGCTGAATACCACCCCCTTTTCTTAAACCACAAATGACAGAGAACGTAATTCCTGTACTGCATCTTAGAATCTCTGCTTACTCTGTTAACTCTTGCTACTACAGAGCAAGAGGGGGAAAAAAGGCGAGCAAGGGAAAAGGGGAAAAAAAAGGTAAGCGAGTTAAATCCTTCCTGCACTGCTAAAGAATAAATTGACAGAAAAGACTTTAAACCAATCCAAAAATAACTGATTATACTGGAGAGAAACTGAACTGTAAATAATTCTTTTTTTTCCCCCATTACAGGACATGCACTAAGTTAAAAAGGACAAGAACAGCCTGGAAGGCTCAAGAGACTAGTACTGGGTTATAGAGCCTTTCATCTTGATGTGCTTTGATTCAAATCTAGGTCTGCAGCAACTGAAAATTTCTATTTGAAACGAGCTAATGGCTTCCATTTACTTAGACATCACTAAAAGCGAAAGCAAGAAGCTAAGCAGCCTCTCCCCCCACCCCCAGCAAAACAGAAAACAAAAGGCAACTTCTCAAAAGGCTTAATTCTAACCATATACAATCAGTTGCCCCAGAGCAGGAACACGGAGAGATGCCTACTTTTGAGACACAATTCCATCTAGACAGGGTTATTTATGGAACATAAAACGAAAGTTTTCACTTGACTGAGGAAGAGAAAGCCAAAAGGACAAAAGACACAATGACCAATTTACATTTCCTACGAAAAACAGCCCGTTTCCTCTATAGCATATGGAGCTAGTTAGGTATGAAACGCTGAGACTCATTCCAGTCACATGCAGAGAGTAACAGCAGTTTAATAGCAACAAAGAAGCCCTGGATTTTATCAGCCCCTGATAAAACAGATGTATGTTCTCAAACTTCACCCTTCAGTTAGTCTGTTCAGCTCCCCGGGATACACAGGCAACAAATTTGTAACAAGTGCTTCTTTTCTGTCTATGGTTATCATCAGAAGTTAAAGTCACTCTCCCTCAGATTAACATAACGAGCTACAAAATAGGTGATTTTGTAATGTTCCTGCAACGTTCTTTAACACAGGCTATAAGCAGAGTCCATACGAAAACTTCAACAGTGCCCAGTTTTACCCACCCACCCCCCCCTAAAGCAAACACTCCATTTCATACTCACTGCCAGAAGTAAATCAAGCTTTCTTGGAAACCACAATGCTGGAAGGGCTAGTTTTAACCTGAAAAGCTCACCCATCATGGCTCAGAACACAGTTATTTATCAAAGTGCTTCTCGCAAACGCTAGCAAAGCTCATTTCTATAGAAACAGCATTCCAGCTGTTCCCTACAAAGAGGAGCTGCTTTTCAGGATGCGTACCTTGCCAGCAGCCTGGCCCACAACGAGCTTTATACCCAGGGCTTCGCAGCACGACCAGAGAACAGCTGAAGGTACTTGGAAGGTGAGATGATTAAGTAGGTGAATAAACGTCTTTGCTGGGGATTTCATGTAAACACGTGCAAGGAAATAAGTAAGAGGGATAATGACTTCATCCATCAGCATAAAAAGTGTACAGATGTGTAACCAAACCGCTGTGACATGCAAACCTTACACATCTTGTGCACAAACAGCTAATCGTTTTAAAAGCTCAAGTGCAGCCTTCAAACACCATCATCTGCATAACTGCAAGTTGGGTAAAATAAACAGCTTAAGAAGTAATAGGGTTTTTTTTAAATGTCCTTTTGTTGTCCTCTCCTTAACAGTTTGTGTTGGTGTCAGATGTCTATCAAAGGTGGAGAAGCAGGACAGCTGAATGGTTGGTGTATTTGGTAATGTTCAGCAAGGCAGCAGTATTTTAATGACCCATTTAACTATGAAAAGTAAGCTTTAAATACCTTTATTTCTTCTGGTATGGGAAATCCATTATACATAAGGGCTGACCTGGATTCTCTTTCTTGCATAAACAGACTCATTTAAAATTCAAACTGTCCCAGTACAACTCTGCTAAGACAATGGCAGATTTGCCAGTTCTGGTGCTTTTTCAGCACTTTCTCCTGACTTGCTGGGAAATGCAACCTAATTAATGCTTCGCTTCAGCTGTGGAGCTCTGGGCTCAAACAGATTAGAAACCAAAATGTGGTGCAGTTTTAAGAGACCAAAACACAGGAGTTTTTTCTAGTTTCTTTCGTTCTTTCCCTAGAATGGGGGCATCTGGGGAGGAATAACAACAGGTACCAGTACAGGTTGGAGGCTGTCTTGCTGGAAAGCAGCTCCATAGAGAAAGACTTCGGAGTCTTGGTGGACATAAAGTTCTGCATGGGACAGCAATGTGCCCTTGTGGTCAAGAAAGCCAATGGCATCCTGAGGTGCATCAGGGAAGGTGTGTCCAGAAGGTCTAAGGAGGTTCTTCTCCCCTACTGAGACCACACCTGGAGTATTGTGTCCAGTTGTGGGCTCTCCAGTTCAAGAGACCTGCTGGAATGAGGCCAGTGGAGAGCCACGAGGCTGACTGGGGGACCTGAGCATCTCCCCTATGGAGAGAGACTGAGAGCCCTGGGGCTGTTTAGTCTGGAGAAGACTGAGAGATCTCATCAATGTCTCTAAATATCTGAGGGGTGGGTGTCAAGTGGATGAGGCCAATCACTTTTCCATAGTCAGTAGCAATAAGACAAGGAGCAACAGCTACAAACTGAACATAGAAGAGAGAGCATCATGAAACGTAACTGGGTAAAGGTATCTTTTGCACAAAGTTTATCATGTTTCACTATGTTTCACTTTGGGTTTTTTATAAGGTCATACAGTTAGGATTTTATTAGGCTGGGCACTGGTGTGTCTGCTTAATTTGTGCAGCCTTTTTGCACAAAGTGCCTTCTGTGTATTTTTCTTGCTGCTGTCACAGAGTCAGAAGAAACATTCCTTTTCTCATCTTGTTTGTTTGAAGCAGTTGATAGGGTGACTGAAAGCAAATAGGTCTGCTCCCACACAAAAGTAAAGCAGAGGGAAGGCAATCTGCTGGAGAGAGTCCAATGGAGAGCCACAATGATGACTGGGGGATTTGAGCATCTCATCTCTGGAGAGAGACTGAGACACTTGGGCTGTTTAGCCTGGAGAAGACTGAGAGGAAATCTCATCAGTGTCTATAAATATCTGAGGGGTGGGTGTCAAGTGGATGGGGCCAATCTCTTTTCAGTAGTCAGCAGCAATAAGACAAGGAGCAACAGCTACAAACCGGAACACAGAAGGTTTCAGCTCAACATGAGGAGAAACTTCTTTACAGTGAGGGTGACAGAGCACTGGAACAGGTTGCCCAGAGAGGCTGTGGAGTCTCCTCCTCTGGAGACTTTCAAAAGCTACCCAGAGAAGGGCAACAAAGCTGGTGAAAGGCCTGGAACACAAACCCTATGAGGAGAGGCTGAGGGAGCTGGGGTTGTTTAGCCTGGAGAAGAGGAGGCTCAGGGGGGACCTCATTGCTGTCTACAACTACCTGAAGGGACATTGTAGCCAGGTGGGGGTGGCCTCTTCTCCCAGGCAACCAGCAACAGAACAAGGGGGGACAGTCTCAAGTTATGCTGGGGGAAGTATAGGCTGGATGTTAGGAGGAAGTTCTTCACAGAGAGAGTGATTGGCATTGGAATGGGCTGCCCAGGGAGGTGGTGGAGTCACCATCCCTGGAGGTGTTGAAGAAGAGACTGGATGAGGCACTTAGTGCCATAGTCTAGCTGACTGGATAGGGCTGGGTGCTAGGTTAGACTGGATGATCTTGGAGGTCTCTTCCAACTTGGTTGATTCTATGATTTTGCAGGAGGGTTGGATTCAAGCTCTGGAGGTCCCTTCCAACCTCCAACAAACTCTCACTCTGTACACTCTCCCAAATTACAGTTCTAAGACAAACTGCATAAGCATCTGAAATATTTCTCTGCTTCACTTAAGTTAGATACGAGGGTGTTGCATGCAACTGAACCCTTCATTCTAAATTGACAACATTGCTCAGAAGTAGCTGAGGGTCTGTTCTTGTTCTGGACAATGTTTATTGCCTTTATTAGGATCTCTGACAGGAGTTAACAAGTTTTTGTTCATCCCAAATTAACTGTTAGGACTTCCACTTACTAGGACCATCTTTGGACTTCCTGTCTGGTACTCACAAACCTAAATGCCCAGCCATAGTTTGTGGCCTCTCATTATCTCTCTTTCCAATACTCATATATTTCTGAGAAATCTCCTAAAAATGTAAGCAAGCATTCTGAAATATGTTTTTCATTTATTAAGGCAAAAGCTTTCATTTAATGGAAAAAACAAGAGGTCTTACATCCATTCTGGAGAACAGGTCTGGTGAGGAGCAGCTGAGGGAACTGGGGTTGTATAGTCTAGAGAAAGGGAGGCTGAGGGGAGTCCTTCTCACTCTCTTTAACTCCTTGAAAAGAGGTTGGATCTGGGTGGGTGTTGGTCTCTTCTGCCCAGTAACAAGTGACAGAAGAAGAGGAAATGGCCTCAAGTTGCACCAGGGGAACTTTAGGTTGCATATAAGAAGCCTCTTCACTTTAATGGGATTCTCAAACACTGGAATAGGCTCCCCAGGGAGATGGCTGAATCAACATCTCTGGAGGGGTTTAAAAGCTGCAGACGTGGTGCTGAGGGACATGGTTTAGCACCAGCCTTGGTAGAGTTAGATAATGGTTGGACTCAATGACCTCAAAGGTCTTTTCCAACCAAAATGATCCTATGATTGTAGGATTTATGACTGTTGCAGCTAAATCTGGTTTGTGGTGACCAATAACAACATTTGATACGCAGGCAGATATCTGGGGACAGAATTTTGTTCACGTTAATGAGGTGTGTAAGCTTACTGTGAAAACAATTTTGAGGACTCTAGTTTTGATCAGATTGCTTAGATGCTCATCTCTTAGGAATATCATTTAATACATAACTTCTCTCACATGAGCAGCTCCACAAAGTAATAAATCCCTGCCGTTATCAGTGGGGGATAGTTTCCCAGATTCTGCATTGTGAATAAAAGGAGAACATTTAAATGCAAATAGGTAACACCAAAACCACAGCACTGCAGCTTTAGAAATTGCTCTTTCCAAGATCTTCCACACAGTTTCTCCCTACAGAGATATAAAACTGTTTATTTTTTTATTAACAAAAAAACCCATTTCACTGCCCTGACATTCTTTGATATGATATATAATATTTTTATTCACACAAGTGCTAAAGGAAGACTGAAATCCAGCATAACTGGTTAAATTCAGACTTGTTTTTCTCCTAAGATACTTCTACTGTGTATTTTGGATGGAAGACACACTCTAAATATTAAGTACATCACTGGGAAAGATGGAAAAAATATATAATTGGATCTAAGCATTTTTATTCATTATGACTTTTCCTCTTTCACTAGAAAGTCAGCTAAATGCTTATGGAATATTTTTTGAGGCACTTTCAAGATTTGAATCTCAATGCCACTTTTCATGGCAACATTTTTCCAGTCATTTCTACTTTTTGGCTTCAGAAATGACTGTTAACACTCAATTTCATGGCACCTCAGATGTAGTATTTTCAAGGTATTTATTCTATTAAATGGGTTTCTAATTATCCATTTTTAAAAACGAAGATCTAGGGGTACAAAGGCTCAGACAGTCCTTAGAAGATATTCATGATCCCAAGGTGCCAAATAAGGATGACAATGTCAGAATAATTAAAAAGTCTTTGACTGTAAGAGCTGTTTCTTGAAAAAAAAAACACTGCTTAACAAAAGCACTAAATATACAATGATGTATTTCAGATGTAACTAGACTCATTCAGATGTCCTAAAGCAATATTATTAATTCTGGAGCCCCCATTACAAGAGGGATGTGGAGATGCTGGAGCGTGTCCAGAGAAGGGCCACGAGGATGCTCAGAGGGCTGCAGCAGCTCTGCTGGGAGGGCAGATTGAGTGAGTTGGGGCTGTTCAGTCTGAAGAAGAGGAGGCTCCCAAGTGACCTTCTTGTGGCCTTTCACTATCTGAAGGGGGCCTGCAAAAAAGCTGGGGAGAGACTTTTTTAGGCTATCAGGGAGTGACAGGACTAGGGGCCATGCAGCAAAGCTGGAGGTGGGGAGATTCAGACTGGATGTGAGGAGGAAGTTGAGCATGAGAGTGGTGAGAGAATGGAATGGGTTGCCCAGGGAGGTGGTTGAGGCCCCATCCCTGGAGGTGTTTAAGGCCAGGCTGATCTAGGGCAGGGTGTCCCTGACCATGGCAGGGGGGTTGGAACTGCATGATCCTTATGGTCCCTTCCAATCCTGAGTGATTCCATGATTCTACGAATATATTGTTGCCAATGTTTAGTGATCCTAGATATGTACTCTAAAGCATAAAAAAAGGTTCACTGACCATAAAATGCTCACCAATTAATCAAAAGCATATTTACAGCACTAAGAAGCATTCAAAAATTAACTTTTCTTTTAAAAAGATCTTTAAAATGTATTCATCTCATGCATTAAAAGAACTGTTCAAAGAAAACTGCTACAGACAAACTGCAACTCTGATGTAACTATGCTTATGTTCAAAGAAGTGTTAAATGTCCAATTTGTCTTCCCTATTCCTGTGTTCCAGCACCAAAATGACCAACACAGCTCAACAAAGACTTCAGAAGATAACTACATTAATGCTCTGTGATTCTAGATAACAATGATCACTTCCTATCCCAGAGTTAAGTGTAAACACTTCAGGTTCATGGTTATGTGAGAAGTTCTTTACAGCACACGGTTCATCCAGGAGAAAAAAAAAGGGGGAAACACCTTACATTTACTGAGTGTGAACTCCAAATCATTGTTCTGACTGGCAGAAACAAGCTGCAGCCAAATTACTGTCACTGCATCACGACTTGCTGCCACTTTGCATTGCACATTTCCCTTGAGATGTGCAAGCCATATGTTTAGAAACATTGACTTTAGAGCACTCAGCTTAACAGCAGCATGGAAAGACCTGTACAGAGAAGCACTCTGGTTCATTGTATGCTATTAAGATTGAGGGTGGAGACAAAGGGAGACTACATTGCTAGATCCCAGACTTTTCCAGCTCGAGGATTGTACTGGTTCACAGAAACAATTCAAGACATTTTATTTTCTTTTAACATTAAAACATTGATATTGATTTCTGTCTATCCAAATAATACCCAAGCATTACCAGGAACCATCTATGAGTAAAAGCAGAATGCAGAGCTGGTCCTGAGTAAACAACACAAGTCCCCTGAAGCTTTTTCACCCTTAGAAAGTTTTCACTGAGTCCATCAGGTCAGCTGTGCTTTTTCAGTTAAAATTCGTTCATAATACAAAATGGACAAGGCTGTCAAAGGCCAATCCTCCAAATCACAAAACAACTTTTCTGTACTGAAGGCTTCAAATAGCCACAGAAAGATTAAAGCAAGCAAAAAAGTTCCTAGTTCATACACTCCAGGAATACTGGAACTGCTGAGTCTAATGAAGACAAGGTAAAGGAATCAATCTAGAGACAGACATGGTCCAGCACAAATCATCTCCTCTAGAAAGATCAGTGTTAGAGAAGAATGGAAACCAAAACACTGTTCTGAAGATGCTTAAAGAAGTCCTGGAGAAAGCGAAATCATTCTTTAGAACCAGTTTAGGAAGGCATTGCCTTAAAAAAAAGCTATAAAAGGCTATACAGGAGGGATGGAAGCATTGTGCCTAACTGAAACAGAATAATGTGAGACAGTTCCCTTTTATCAAGAAAACATAGACACAGCCAAGGACACTTTCAGCAGCAAATTCACAGGCAAACTGAAAAAGATATTTATTACATTTTACAGCTGTGTGTCACCAGGAGGCATTCAGTATTCCTGAAAAACCCACAGAAAAATGGATAGAGAACAACACTGCCAACTGCAGAGTGGATACTACTTCTGTGGTAAAAAACTACAGGTACCCACAGGTCTGCAACAGGCCCCATACAGGAAACCACCAGATTACAACACAGGAAAAGAAGAATGAAGAAGCAGCTTTGCAGTTGGTCAAGTGGTACAAGACAGTGCTCCATGCCAGACTACACAAACTTCTAGGAGGAATCCACAGAGGTCCATGTGTGAAGGGTTTGCACTCTGTTTAAATGTCAAGCTGTGCAATGCCACAGCTACTTAGGTATTTCAAGACAGAGACCTGAGCATTCTAAAGTTATTCAACACAAAAAGACACCTCAAGAGACTCATTGTTTCTCTCTCAGTGAAAATCTCTGTGAAGAAGCTTCAAGGGCAAGCATAGAGTCTTGCATCTGGGAAGGAACAATTCCATGGGCCAGTATATGTTGGGGACTGACCTGCTGAAGAGCAGCATAGGGGAAAGGGATCTGAGGGTCCTGGTGGACAGAAGGATGACCATGAGTGAGCAATGTGCCCTTGTGGCCAAGAAGGCCAGCAGCATCCTGGGGTGTATTTGAAGGGGTGTGGTCAGTAGGTCAAGACAGATTCTGCTCCTCCTCTACTCTGCCTTGGTGAGGCCATATCTGGAATACTGTGTCCAGTTCTGGGCCACTCATTTCAAGAAGGACCTCACTGAACTGCTTGAGAGCCCAGCTCAAAGGCACAAAAATCTTGAAGGGAGTGGAACATCTTCCTTATGAAGAAAGACTGAGGGATCTGAGGCTCTTTAGCTTGGAGAGGAGGAGCCTGAGGGGTGACCTTATTCAAGTTCATATGTGGAGGGCAGTGACAGGAAGATGAAGGACAAGGGGCAAGGGGTGCAAGCTAAGTGGAAATGTTGCTCTATTACAGGTTCTTCTCATCCCCCTACTAAATGAAGTAACTTCCTTCATCTTTTATACACATAAATAAAAGTAACAAGTACATTACTTTTTAAAGCAATACTTTAGAGGCATTTTGTTAGAACACTATCAAATGGATACTGGTTGGTGAGGGGACTGGAGCACAGACCTATGAGGAATGGCTGAGGGAGCTGGGGTTGTTCAGCCTGGAGAAGAGAAGACTCAGGGGAGACCTTATTGCTGTTTACAACTACATGAAATGAGGCTGTATCTAGCCAGGGTTTGGTCTCTTCTCCCAGGCAACCAGTGACAGAACAAGAGGACACAGTCCCAAACTGTGCCAGGGCAGGTTTAGGCTGGACATTGGGAAGAAATTCTTCATGGAAAGAATGACTGTCCATTGGAACAGGCTGCCCAGGGAGATGAAGTCACTGTCCCTGAAGGTGTTTAAACGGAGGCTGGATGAGGCACTTGGTGCCATGGTTTAGCTAATTAGAAGGGTTAGGTGATGGATTGGACTCAACGACCTAGAGTTCTTTTCCAACCTGGTTAACTCTGTGATTCTGTACATGCACACAATCTCCCTTCTCCAGTGTGGTACAAAGATTTTCTATGTCAACTCTAAATACTCTGCACTGGTTAGACCACACCTTGAGTACTGTGTTCAGTTCTGGGCCCCCCAGTTTAGAAGGGACGTTGAGATGCTTGAGCGTGTCCAGAGAAGGGCGATGAGGCTGGGGAGAGGCCTTGAGCACAGCCCTACGAGGAGAGGCTGAGGGAGCTGGGATTGGTTAGCCTGGAGAAGAGGAGGCTCAGGGGTGACCTTATTGCTGTCTACAACTACCTGAGGGGTGGTTGTGGCCAGGAGGAGGTTGCTCTCTTCTCTCAGGTGGCCAGCACCAGAACGAGAGGACACAGCCTCAGGCTGCGCCAGGGGAAATTTAGGCTTGAGGTGAGGAGAAAGTTCTTCACTGAGAGAGTCATTGGACACTGGAATGGGCTGCCCGGGGAGGTGGTGGAGTCGCCGTCCCTGGAGCTGTTCAAGGCAAGGTTGGACGTGGCACTTGGTGCCATGGTCTAGCCTTGAGCTGTGTGGTAAAGGGTTGGACTTGATGATCTGTGAGGTCTCTTCCAACTCTGATGATACTGTGTGATACTGTGGTACTGTGAAATATCTGTGATTTACTTTACCAAGATTTACTTTAATACAACACTACAAAGAAACATTTCTCCAACCCAGCTTGCCAGTGATGATCACTCCTTATGCAGTTCATTGAACACAGCTGAAGTAATGACTACACAAAAAAATGCCACACAGAGAAATTATCTCCATTTCTTATGAAATATACATATGATAGTAAAGATTTTTAAAAGAGCATTTATGTGTTCAAATTCCCATTAAGGGCTCACAAGATGAATCATCAATCACCACTAAAAAATCCTGGTTATAATTAGACATCAGTAGCTGACAAACGTCACTGAAAAGAATTATCTTGCAGAGTAGAAAACTCTTTCATCTCATTTCTCCATAACAAATGACATTTACAGCAGTAACTGTAAATCTGAAGCCCTGAAATGAAATCAACACCAGAGAGCAGTATTCATAATCAAACAGCCCCAGAGATGGTGAAACTGGATCATACATGTGTTTGTTTGCAAATGCACAATAAAATGCCTTGTATTACTTGCTGCAATTTCAAGCATTGTGTCTTGATAGGTTTTTTCATGTTACAATAAGCTTCACAAAGGCCTGCAAGCAACATGATTAAATTAGAGATGTTAATTAAAGGTTTCCATTGATTTGGCTCAAGGAAATACTATTAGTGAAAAGCAATGCAGAACATACTACATTTAATTATCCCCTTCATTCTGAAACAAAATTAGTTCTGCCTTAGGTCAATGTTGCTTAAAATAATATGTATCTGAGGCATGTAAGCAAAAATATCCTTTAATTCTGCATTTGGGTACTATAAAATCTCAGATCAAACTATGTATCCAGTCACCATGTACTCCTAACTATAAGAAGAAAACTGGTTTCTTAGGTTGTCCATTCTGCCTCTGCAGTTTCATGCAGAAGTGAACTCAAGTTCCTCACTATTCTTTATTTTACAAGCTCTTCTGACAGTAACTCCAGTTGCCCTGCTTGTTTCATCTCACATAGTCTCTCTCACTCATACACACGTAAATCCCTCCCCACTAAGTACCAGGGCAGGCAAGACAAGCAAATCCTTTGTTGTATTCAGATCCAGAAGCAGACAGGCTCACCAGCTGGCAGGTCGAGTAACATTACTTGGCCTTCCCTACCTACCCATATTTGCAAACCCTTTCAGGAATCTGAAGGCAAAAAAGGCTCTGTTCTGTCAGAGTTTGACTGAAATTGGCAACCAGACAGAAAGGTTATTAGGGAGGAACTGATAAATCAGAAGACATAAAGCCAACTTGTCTGGAACTCAAGAGACTTGAAAGTGCCTGTCTTTTGCTTCTGAGTACACACAACTGCCCTCATGAGAGGCTGTGCACCACCTGAGCTCAGGCATTGGAAACAGGGTAGAACAGAAATCACCTCAGTATCATGGAACAACAGATTGGTTTGGGTTGGAAGCAACCTTCAAGATCATCTACTTTCAAGCCCCTTGCCATGGGCACGGACACTTCCTACTAGACCAGCTTCCTCAAGGTCGGATCCAATCTGGCTTTGAACACTTCCAGCCTTGGAGCTGCCATAACTTCTCTGGGAAACTTATCCCAGTGCCCTATGGGGGAGAAAAATCTGACTGACAGTTCAAATGCAGCCATGAACTCCTAACCCTCTGTGATGGTTTGGGTGTTACCTGTCCCCCCACACTTTGGAAATCACCCAGACTAGACTCAGACAGCTCTGGAAATTGAATGAAGCTTATTATTTACAGCTTAGCTCAATATACAAGTAAATATTTACAGTATATACAGCTATATACAGAAATATACAAGGTAAAAGGTAATACAGAAACACAGCAGCCCTCCCAGAAACCTGAGTCCCCAGGAGGGGCTCCCAACCGCCCTTCCACCTTCTCCCACCCCTCAACCTTACCCTAGACGTTGCTTTGTGCCCCAAGGAAGAATAGAGGGTCAGCCAGGGGGGCTAGAAAGCAAGTGGATTAATCAGAGACAGAAGGTGAGGTTAGACAGAAATGCTGCTCAGAGCTCAGGCAGTGCCCGAATGCCTTATCTATGTTTGGATTCCTGTTCTTACACATCTCAGCAAGCCTATGAGTGAAGTAGACGTCACCATTGTTTCTCTTTCACAGCCTGTGATCTAATCCTTCTCACCAAAACATTCTAGCTAGCTTCAAATTAGCACACCCTCCACAATTGTGTAAAACTGGAAAGACCTTGAGAAAGCAGGCACCACTGGTAAAAATCTAGACCACCTATTAAACCTTTTAATCGTTGAAGTACTTACAGAGTTGTCTCCACCTGTCCCACCAACCTCAGCTGCCTCACCTCTGTTTTAACAGGAATCCTAAAACATTTCCTGCATTGCACAGTGAGGAGCAGACAACAGCAATGTAAGTGAACTGCCAGCAGGGACACAGGATACTAACTCAAACTGCTGGCACTCCCAGGGGCAAGAAGTCCACTACCAAGTAGCATGATCAAAAAAGGGGAACACTTTGAACCCAGACAGCTATATTGTCAGAAGGAGATGGTGGTGTAATTGAGAAAAAACCCTTTCATTATTTTCTTACCAAGTGGTTTTTCTTCCTTTATCTCCTAACAACTCTAGCTACACCCTAAGGGAAATACCAAACTATCATCTACTTCTGCATGTGGATCTCATCAGATTTAGATGGTCTGCAATCACCTGCCCATCCATACTACTATCTCCAAGTTCTAAGACTTCCTAATTCAGCTTTCAGTATTTATGAAAAGTATTTCTCATTCACTGAGCTTGTAAGTTTTCAAACAATAATCTTTGCATACTGACTGAAACTATCACTTCATCTGTTTTAAGTACAATTGTTCTTTGGTCAAAACATCCATTTCTTATGCAAAGGTGCAATTTGAATTTGTATTTGTTAATTAGAAATCTCTCAGGAATTGAGAGGAGGTACAAAGGAGCTGCATTCTAATACTTATCAGTCCATCTGCCCACATGTTTATAAACTCACAGATTAATTTTAGTGAATTACTTTTATTTCCTTGGAAAATAATTCCAAGTTTAAAATGCTGTGGTTCTTGGGGAAGACCTTGCCAAGCCTTATCAAGTCATGGTAACATCATTAAATGCTCTACTTTCTTAAATCCTTTAATTACAGTTTGAATGTACAAGCTTGTGATTACATTTGCATCCAAAATACCATTTCTCTTACTTGCAGGTAAAATAGCAAGATTTAAACTTTGATTTTGTCTCTAGTAAAGATGACAAGATCATTTAATATTCAGAAGTACTTCTTTTCAGGATATTAGAATGTATTTTAGAATCTCTACCAGACAAATGCATGTGGATACAATGAATAATCAATGTAGAAAGCCTTACTTATCTTGAAGGCAGCTGCCAGGCTAACAGTAACAAGCAAAAACTTGCCTGCAAACAATCCAACCACCAAAAACCACTGACAAAAACCTCAGCTTCCTGTGAGCTTCTCCTATGCATCCTCACCACATACACACTGCTTATAAACATTTGATTTGATAATTCATGGATACTACTATTTGTATGCCTTACAACTCAGGTTAGTAAATCTCTCTGGACTTGATTCTCGCCTTATTGTACACTATGAATATGTGCCTTATTCCATAGCCAGGTGCTATGAATGTCTCCTCTGTTCTGTGGGTAGACTTAGCCTGATTTTGGAAAGTTCTGTGGGCTCTGAAACTGAAGCTACAGAGTGTATGCATGGTGTGCAATATTTTTTTCTTAAGGTTTTAATAATTATACTATTTCCACCCACATTCAAATCTGTGCTAGATGCCATGTGTACTAGACACACGCCTGAATCAGAGTTGTCAGGGTTGGAAGTCACCTCAAAGTTCATTTAGTTCCAACTCCCCTGCCACGAGCAGGGATGCTTTCCACTAGATCAAGTTGTACAGAGCTACATCCAGTCTGGCTTTAAAAATTTCCAGGGATGGGGCTTCCACCACCTTCCTGGGCAACCTGTTCCAGTGTCTCACCACCCTCATAGTGAAGAACTTCTTCCAAACATCTAATCTAAATTTGCCCTCCTCTAGCTTGGATCCATTCCCCCCAGTCCTATCATTACCCAACATCCTAAAAAGCCTCTCACCAGCTCTCTTGTAGGCCCTCTTCAGATACTGGAAGGTCACAACAAGGTCTCCTCAGATCCTTCTCTTCTCCAAACTGAACAACCCCAAATCGCTCAGACTGTCCTCATACATAGCCCATATCAAAGTGTTACTCTTATTTCCTCTTACAGCTTCATAAACTGGACAAAGGAAGGGGGAGGAATCAATAAAAAAAAAAGGAGAACAGCATTTTAAAATCAACCTAAAATACATCTGAGAAAATGCAGTCCTTTTTGGGGGGATTCTGAATATACCACTGTAAAAAACCCATCAATACCTCATGAAGAAAGGCCAGCATTTAAAATATAACCTAAAAGAGGTTTGAGAGAATATATTTCTCTCATTTTTTCTTTTTTTTTTCTGTTCAGAATAGCTAAGATTGCACAATAGTTTAGCATAGTTTGAAAGACATTTGAGAGCAGGATAGCATAAAGACCTAACCACAGGTTTTTCTCTTCTTTTTTTCTTTGTATGGACAATGTATATAGGAAATTGATTCAGAAGTGCCAGAGGAAAAAGAAAAAGGGGGAAAAAAAAGGAAATAAAAAGGAAAAAATGAGTGCTTAGAAAGTTAATCTGCTTGTACCTCAACAGGCTGTAAGACCTTCCTATTCAAAATCAGTACCAAAGGTTGCGGGTTCACAGTTCCTGCACCTGAAAATCTGACCACTGAAAAGCAACCCTGAGCATGTAAGTGTTGCAGACCCAATCAGCTTGTGCAGATCATCCTACTGCACCCTCTCACTGCTCCTGCAAAAACTGTGTGGAACACAAAAGGAAGCACAGGAAACACATTCTGCTCCTTCCAACTCCAGCCTTTAAAATATATTGCCTATTAATTGCGTTGATTTTAAAAGCTGAAACCTTCAGGGAAACTAGCAGGAAGTACAGACCACTGAAATAGTTTTCAACTAAAAGCATTTCACTCTGTTGAAAGCTTCCAGCTCTTATATTTAGCCTTCCAAGAGACTGCTGTGTGGGGTTTGGTTGGTTGGTTTGGGGATTTTTTGGTGGTTTTTTGTTTCTTTGTTTTGTTTTCAGTAATTGCTACAAATGTTATCACAAGACAAAGCTGTACCCCTCAGATACTAATGAGTATTGAAAGTGTTTTCCAGCAGAGCATCTCACAGATATAAGTTCCAACCAGAACTGCGATTGGAGAGGAGGGATTTCTTTGTAACCTAACACAGAATACTATAATCACAAAACAAAGAGTTAAGAAAGAAATAATCACAGTTCTGGCCTCAGTAACACCCAGTGTTTCACAAAATGAATTAATTCTTCGTTTAATGCCATTCTTTCTAACGCTAAAGGTGTAATGCTTTGCCAAGGTGAGAATTGCTTTATTGTTGGAGACAGAAAGCCTATCTAGGTGAACAAGAAGTCTCCAATTGCAACCCACAGGAAATAATTAAAGGCAGACTGTAAGAAACCGGTTTGAAAACATCAAGTTGTCCACAGCACTCCTATTACTTACTTAAGCTTTCATTCTTTTCCGGCAAGACACATTCTGCTCCTCCTCTATCCCCATAAAAAATCCACTAAGTGTAGGCATGAGAAAAACCTTACAATTTCGAGGTGTTTTTCAAAGGCTCTAAAAGGCTGTAATTATGCAAAACACCTGGGCAAGCTGTGGCTTTCTGAAAACTGTGAGAGGTGACATTTATCAAAGCTAAAAAGCTATTTATGCCTTAAGTAGCAATCCACTTACATTCTGTATCTAAAAAGATGTCTAGAACAATTGATACGCTTTTTCAAGAAGCTACTCCCACCATTGAACATGCAACCCAGGACCATGGGAGCTTCCACAAAATAGAAGTAGAATGCTGATTTAAGTGGCAATTCCTTGAATTGGAAAGCATTGCATATTTTGAAACATAGTAAGAATTTAACCTTTAGTTAATAAAACCTGATAAGAATTTAACCTTTACTTGCTTATTAAGCAAAGGTTAAATTCTTACTATGTTTTAAAATCGGTTGAAGTCATTTCAATAGAGTCAATACAAGATACATCAAGTACATTGATAAAAGTATCAGCTACTCAGTATCACAGTATCACAGTATCACAGTATCACCAAGGTCGGAAGAGACCTCACAGATCATCAAGTCCAACCCTTTATCACAGAGCTCAAGGCTAGACCATGGCACCAAGTGCCACATCCAACCTTGCCTTGAACTGCCCCAGGGACAGCGACTCCACCACCTCCCCGGGCAGCCCATTCCAGTGTCCAATGACTCTCTCAGTGAAGAACTTTCTCCTCACCTCCAGCCTAAATTTCCCCTGACGCAGCCTGAGGCTGTGTCCTCTTGTTCTGGAGCTGGCCACCTGAGAGAAGAGAGCAACCTCCCCCTGGCCACAACCACCCTTCAGGTAGTTGTAGACAGCAATAAGGTCACCCCTGAGCCTCCTCTTCTCCAGGCTAAACAACCCCAGCTCCCTCAGCCTCTCCTCGTAGGGCTGTGCTCAAGGCCTCTCCCCAGCCTCGTCGCCCTTCTCTGGACACGCTCAAGCATCTCAACGTCCCTTCTAAACTGGGGGGCCCAGAACTGAACGCAGTACTCGAGGTGTGGTCTGACCAGTGCAGAGTACAGGGGCAGAATGACCTCCCTGCTCCTGCTGACCACACCATTCCTGATGCAGGCCAGGATGCCACTGGCTCTCTTGGCCACCTGGGCACACTGCTGGCTCATGTCCCATCTCCCAGTTATACAAAATCTATCCAGACACATTTTGGAAGAGATGAAGCTAGTGATCCATCTTCAATTTCACTGTGTTACAAAATCATCCTCTACAATTGCATGAACAGCTTTCCATTAATTCTGAATACCTGATGGATGCATTTGGAAGAACCCAAGTTACCAACCAAAAATTATTTTTCAAAGTACATCATGTTATGGGAGACATCAGGATTTTTAACATCAGTTGCACTTAAGAGTTGCTAGTAATTAATTGACAAAGTCTTGCTCAGAACAGATTGAAATCAATACCTCTCTCAACTTTACAGAAATCTTCCCTCTGGAAAAATGCCAGCACAGTCCATAAGACACAAGTATTAATCAACAACCCTGCTTGACAATTAGTCATTCTGCCTTGCAGTAAGATGGGGAGTAAGAATTTCTTCCATAGCAATCCACCTTTTCAGTTCCTTCTCTTTGTGGAGTGCATTTTGGCATTTATTTGAACTTCTTTTTAACTTCCATGACCACTACAGATGAAGGTGCAGGCTAAGTCTAAAGATTCTGACAGTCTGGAGGAGGTCAGCTATTTCAGTAAGTCAAGCTGTCACATTTCTAACTATTGCAAAATACTGAAAACAACAGCAACGACAAAATCTGTTCTTAAAATAACTTCTGGGGAACGTCAGAGGTTCCAATAATTTTTAAAGCTGGAAAGAGTGTTGATGCCATCTATGGTGGAATATTCCAACAAGGATATAGACAGACTAAGGAGGAAAAGACATGGAAAATGTCAAAACAAAAAAACAGAAAAAGGAAAAAAGCCAGACTGAGGATCAGTAATTCAATAAAGTCTGTTACTCCCCTGAAAACAGGGCAGACAAGAAGGTCTGCTTTCCCCAACTGCTTGATGCCAGACATAATGACATTCTTCCCCGTGAAGGTTGTGAAGCACTGGAACAGATTGCCCAGAGAAGGTGTGGAGGCTCCAAGCCTGGAAGTGTCCAAAACCAAGATGGATGGAAGCTTGAGCAACCTGGTCTCACAGGACACGTTCCTGACGAGGGCAGAGTGGTTTGATCTAGATGACACTGAAGGTCCCTTCCAACCCAAACCATTCTAAGGCTCTGTGATTTTGATTATTATTGCTGTTGGCTTAACAAGTTGTCTGGGAAAGGCTTCTAAATAGACATGGAAGAGGATAAATAAAACAGGGTCAATATCTCTGTAAATAGAGATGAATCTCAAGGCACTTGAAGGAAGACCAAATGACACTTGGGTTTCATTCTCATGTTCTTTACAACCCTACACTTTTAGTTTATCAGACCTCAGTAAAGACAAAGGAAGATATCAAGCTTAAGTAGGTGTCTCTCAACCTCTATCTGAGCACTAAGTTTACAATAGTCCATACAAAAAGCATCATTCTGCTATGTGATATTCAAATACTTGGTATTGACAAGAGCAACACAGAGTGAGAAGCAGGTTCTTGTTTTGGTATTATTTAATCCTGCATTGAAGGGAAATGAACAGGAGACTAATAGAACACCAAATACCTCCTATTGTTGGTGCTGATGACCATCACAGCAAGTGCTGGTGGTCTGACTGCCAATTACTTATCAAAGTCTGTACCACTTTGGCAGCCACAAACTTGGAACAAGCTCCTCAGGTGTCTTACAAACATTTTCTTCTTTTGGATCAGAGAAATAGGAATACTAAAGTGCTAATTTAATGAATGTTTCTAAATATAAGAAGCTTGTAAGGATCAATTTAATGTAGTCCAACTACTCTACTATACAAATCAAAACCACATTAGGTTTTCTTTGGACAGGGAGAAGTATATCAAATATGAAATAAATTTATAATCAATCTACAGAAAAGTAAACAAGAGCACTGAAATGTCTCCCAAGAGTTTAATAAGGTGCAATACAGAGAAAAGAAAGGATAGAAACAAACCTAAACTATAAACTTCCCAATTCATGATTCTCACAAATGTGATGGCCACACAGAGAAAATGCCCAAATATAAACTAGATCTTGTAACAACAACAACACTCAAAACTCTTGAGTACATTGTCATCACCTTTGTGAAAATTACATCTCTAAGACTTATGTACTTCTAGGCTTGAAGTGCCTCAGTAGATAGCCATGAAGGACGCTGCAGCTGGGTCATCACTCTGGGCTAAATTTACTTGAAGCAGACTTCCTGTTATTCCAACATGTAGAACTGCAACATTCCTCTAGCTCCTGGAAAGCTTGTCAAAGGTCACAGCCTTCCAGAACACAGTAATGTAATATACTATGCCAAAAGAGCCAGAGAGGTAGAAGGATACACAACAGAATAAATTAAAACATCTATTGTTAAGAAACTTATGTATATGTTAAATTGCCAGCAGTGTGACAGATGGTGACATGAAAAGTAAAAACCATCTCTCTTTTTTGTGTTAGTTTCATGACAGGAATAAATTCTAGACTATAAAGGAGTTTCTTTATCAACATTCCCATACAGGGAGATCTCACATCAAGAAAGCAGACTTTTTTTCATTGAAGCAGAGCCCTACTATTCCTAAATTAATTTGACTGCTTTTCTCACTCTCACCACTATTTTCCAGCAGTATTTTACTTTACACAGAGTCCAAATAAAGCTAGATTCTTGCATGTATTCATGTTTTCATCATTCTTTTATCCCTTTGCTTTGTATAAATGTCAAAGCTATTCCCTTTGAAAATTACTTTAGCTTAGAACAGTCTTACTACTTTCCTGCTTAAAAAAAATGAAAGCAAGTAAAAGCCAGCTAGTATTATTTGAGTAATGAGATTTGACTGTGCAGTTGGTGGGCCTCTATTCATGAGCATTTCTCTAAAGCAGTATTTTCTTTTCCCATTTTTCCTCTAACGACTAAAAGATTTAAAGTTTGAAGTTTCTTTCATGCATTAAGATTAAAATTGAACTTCATAGCAATACTGAAAGTCTGCTATAAATTATGCTTTGATAAAGAGCAGAAGTGGTGAAATCTCACACAAATGCTCCTGAAACTAGGATGTGAAGTCCAAAGAAACAAAGCCAGTTCTTGCTTGGGTATGCTCATCAGAAGGAAGTCCTCACAAGATGTGTAATACAAGATGAAATTTCAAGTGCAAGGAAGACCCCATGCTTTTGAGGGCTAAAATCATGTTTCCTGTAGCACAGCTTACTGTGACAACCAAGTAAAAACAATAGTTACCTAAAACAGAAACACAGTAATTACCTATAGCACTGGAATAATCTCTAGGTGCTCACAGAATCATGATGAAGTTCCATTTGTCTTCTTTCCAAAAAGTTGAGGTAGCAGAAAAAATCTAAAGGCAGAAAAAACAACAATGCAAATAAATAAAACCAACCATTCTGGGGTGGGGGGGAACAAAAAAAATTATCAAGAAAGCAGATTGTCTACTTAATTCAAACAGAACTTCCTTCTATTTGTCCTGTTTCCTAAAGTCTCTGAGAGGAAGGTGATAAAAGCACGTCACTGCACAATTGTCACCTCAGTTCCTTTCACAATTTCATTACCCACAGATCAAAGAAAGAGGGGAAATTAATGTGAAATTTGAATACATAAACTCTCAAGAAACAGTGAGTTAAAAGGCAGCATATTTTGGACTTTGATTTTTGAAACAAGATTGGTGCATTTTCATCCCTATCTTCAGCTAGCAATAATGCCATGAAGGGAAGAGCAGTGAAGAATTGCTCTGTCACACAAAGCACTTCAATTGAACACTGCTGCCAAAGAGTAACATCGACTGTATTGGTGTGAATAAATCAAAGTTTCACTGCTATCATGCTTCAGTAAAGGAGCAGCTCTGTAAAAATTCACACTTACTGTTACAGCAGCTGTCTATCTCTCCCTATTACAGACCACTAAAACATTTCCAAACTAATATCTCTACTTTAAAAAACCAAGCCTGGTGAAGTGTCTACTTTTGGCTTGGCATCAAACAAATTGACTCTAAGCACTTCAAAGTGGAAGAAAAACAAGCCCCACAGGACACCTGCATCCATCATGTTTTGCCTGATACTTGGCCTTTCATGGTCTTTTATGCTAGTTGTCTGAATAGTAACATCACCTGGTTCCTGCATCTGGATCAAGTAACCTCATTCCTCCTATGTGACTGGGTTTTAAGGCCATAAAGCTAATTAATACATATAGTTATGGTCAGCAGCTGCTTTGTAATTTTTAATGGAAGATTTTTTTTTCCTATTAACAAAAAAAAAAAAAAAAAGGCAAAGGATGGATACTTAGGTTTGTAATTAATGCATTCTTCTACTTACTTAGGCTGCTATAATAAAAGGCGATTTAGAATCACAGAATGTTAGGGGTTGGATGGGCTCTCTAGAGGAGGATCACCTCCAGCAGAATCCCCTAACTGATACAGGAGGAGGAAGCAAACTTCCACTGCAAGAGCTTTGCAGAGGAAATGCAAAATCACCCTAATTTCTTAAGAGCTGCAGAAACTTTCATTATTGGGTCATGTTATGCCCGATTAGGTAACCTTCTTTACCACATCATGAAACACTGAACTGCATCAACAAAGACACAAGAAATCAACACCTTTTTAAAGCACTGGAACAATTTGATCAATACGAACTGTTACTGGTAGGGACACTTTGCAACTGCTCTTTGACCATAATGGTCCTAATGGAAGAATTTTCATTGTCACTCGAGTGTTTTTCTATTTTAAATTTGCAATCATTTGCATTTCTGTGAAACACATTGTGCTAAAATCATCTGCCACGGAGTAAACACCCTGCGCTTTGGTAGTGGACCTGCCCATCCAGAGGATATACTCGAGAGGCGTTCAATAGGACTGACACACGGCAAAGGAAAACTGATTCAGATCAGGGTTGTTATGATCATTATTTACGCTCCTTAGCATTGTTCAGTAAGTGGAAAACAGGAAAAAACATAAGATGGGAACACAACCTCCTCTATCAGGAACGCACCTATGAAGTTCAAGAACGAGGCTTTTGTTGAAAAACAAAAACACCCACATATGCCTCTGGAAATGTTAATGCAAAAATCCCTTCATGAGCAGCGTTCAGAGATTGTCTCTGCCAAAATTAACGAACTTCTCACAAGAACGTCCTGTGATGTTTCAAAATAGGACCCATCCCCACCATACAGGGACTTTAGACACACAGGCTACATCAACAGAACACTGAGCTCAGATTTTTATTCCCACGCATGCTTGCAAGGTTTGAGCGATGTGTACAGTTGAAAAGAAGCCTGTGCTTGGAGTTTAGCTTATATAATTGTGTAATTAAGTTCTAAGGAAATAGATTAAGAAACCCAAGCCTTCCTTTTCTCCTGTTCTGACATTACTGGATGAAAGCTGACATTAGTGCTACAACACTCCGGTACCAAAGAGCCACAGATGGCTTGACTTCAGCTGGACTGCTAACCTACATCGTTGCTCACACAGCTAAACCGGTGCGAGCCCAAAGCCACAAAAAGGCGTTAAGGAAAAACACGAACCAATAATACATATAAACAGCGATTGTTTGATGTTCAACACTAAAGAGACTTTCCCCTCATTCCCCGTGTAGTCGCTGCTCCACTCTGTTCGGCCAGTCTCAAAGAAATAATTAGTTTTTCACTATCTCTCACCGTGATCGTGAAGGTTAGGAGACAATAAATGGGCAAATACCTGAAAGCCTAGTGTGTTAAGTGCACTTTTACCGGGTCTTCGTTCTGAATGCTCTGAACTGACTCAGCAGCCGGGGCTACAGAGCCGGGTGGGACCCAGACCCCCGCGTCTCCATCACGCCCTGTCCAACAGCCTCCCCCAGCCCCGTCCTGCATCAGACGGTCGCCTGCCCGCTCGGCACCCGCGCCCTCTCCGGCACCCGCCGGAGGCTGCACAGCGGCGGGACGTGGGCGGTGTCTCAGCCCCGGCACCACTCCCGCTCCCGCTCCCCCTCCCCCGCCCACCGGGAACGCTCCTCCGGGCGGCGGCGGCGGCTGACAGTCGCTCTCCGCAGCCGGCAGGCAAGCAGACCGCCGGGAGCCCGCCCCTTACTAGCCTTCATCCTCCTCTTCCTTCTCCTCCTCCTCGATTTCTCCTCCCCCTCCCGGCAGCCCCAAGCCCCCTCCTGTCGTTGCCAAGCCCCGGCCGCCCTTCTCACCTCTCAAAAGGTCCGGGAAGGGGGCGAGGTTGGGCGAGGGGCGGGGAAAGAGAGAAAAAAAAAAGGCAAAGAAGGCCCCGGCACCCCCCTCCCCTCCTTCCCCGCTCTGCCGGGGGCCGGCGGCGGACACAGCGCGCTCCCTCCCCGGCGCTAACGGGTCCCCAGAGGCCCCGCTCCCGGCCCCTCCCCTGCGCGCTCAGGCGGCTCCGACCCCGGGGCCGGCGGGGAGGGGCGGGGGGAGGGGCGGGGAAAGGGGCGGGGAAAGGGGATCCAAAGGCGGGAGGCGCGAGGCGCTGCCAGCCAACCGCCGGCCTCCGCGCGCCCAGGGGCCGGGCCGCGGCGGCACCCCTGGAGTCCGGCGGCCGCGCGCAGCGCTCCCCCTGCCGGCGGGGCGGGGCGGGGCGGGCCGGGCCGGGCCGGTCCCACTCCTGCGCGGTTTGTCTAGGTTAGTCCTATAAAAAGCCTCGTCCTCTCCCAAGGTATCCCTGCCTGGCTTCTGAAGCCACAACGCGAAGCATAACTTCCCAGCCCGCCTCACTTCAGTGACACACAACACAGCCATGGCCAAGAAGGCCAAAGGTCTCCTGGGGGGCAATCAGAAGAGTGTGTCTGGCAGACCAAGGGAGGTTCTCCTCCCCCTCTACTTTGCCTTGGTGAGGCCACATCTGGAGTCTTAGGTCTGGGCTCCCCAGTTCAAGGGAGGTGGAGAACTATAGGAGAGAGTCCAACAGAGGGTATGAAGATGCTGAGGCATCTGGAGCATCTGGGAGGAGGAGCTCAAAACCCCAGCATTGTCTAGCCTGGAGAAGACTGAGAGGCCATCTTCTCAATGCTTATCCATATCTAAAGGGCAGGTATCCAGAAGATGGGGGTCAGTCTCCTTTCAGTGGTAGAACAAGGAGCAATGGGCACAAACTAGAACACTGGAGGTTCCACCTCAGCATGAGGCAAAGCTTTGCTGTGACGGTTGATGGAGCACTGGAGCAGGCTGCCTGGAGGGGTTGTGGAGCCTCCTTCTTTGGAGACCTTGAAAACCTATTCTGGGATGAGTTCCTGTGCAACCTGATTGAGGCAGTCCTGCTTTAATAGGAGGGTTGTTGTAAATGATCTCCAGAGGTCTCATCCAGCCTCTGCCATTCTGTGATTAACTTCCTCTCAGGCCCTGGCTCTGCATGGTGCTGAGGCAGCCTGTTGTGCACTCTCTTGCCTAATGGGCAAACATACTCCAGCCTTTGCTGGCCTTGTTATGCAACACCTTATTTGTGGACCTCTGCCATCCAAAGGTAGAATAATTTTCCAGATGAATGGCCCCTCAATTCAAGAGAGATGTTGAGGTGCTGGAACATGTCCAGAGAAGGGCAACAAAGCTGGTGAGGGGCCTGGAGCACAAATCCTATGAGGAGAGGTTGAGGGAGCTGGGCCTGTTTAGCCTGGAGAAGAGGAGGCTCAGGGGTGATCTTATTACTGTCTACAACTACCTGAGGGGGCATTGTAGCCAGGTGGGGGGTGGCCTCTTCTCCCAGGCAACCAGCAATAGAACAAGGGGACACAGTCTCAAGTTGTGCCAGGGTAGGTCTAGGCTGGATATTAGGAAGAAGTACTTCACAGAGAGAGTGATTTCCCACTGGAATGGGCTGCCCAGGGAGGTGGTGGAGGCACCGTCCCTGGGGGTCTTCAAGCAAAGCCTGGATGAGGCACTTAGTGCCATGGTCTAGTTGATTAGTTAGGGCTGGGTGCTAGGTTGGACTGGATGATCTTGGAGGTCTCTTCCAACCTGGTTGATTCTATGATTCTATGACTGTGTGGCAGATATGCCTCCAACTGATAAAACTGGGAGTTCATTGCTGAGCTGTGGTGTTTCAGGTGTTTGATGAGGGATAGAGTGCTTGCTTTCCCTAATTCTGTAACAAAATGGGGCTTTACATGGCTGTGTCCATCTGTCTGCCAGTTCTCATGCTGGCTGGCTTTAAATGATTCAGTCCATTTTAAGTAACTTCAACTTTCAAACAATATCTTCAAAGACATTGTTTGCAAAGGCATTAGTTGTTCTGGCTGTGCAAAAATTATCAGCTAGGGGAGAGGATGTTTTTCTTCAAGGAGGAAAACTCAGGTTTTTCATTTCACTTGGCAGGCCAGGCCACATGCATGTACAACTGCTCAATGGCAACAGTGTCTAAAGCTCAGGGTGCTCCTGAGAGATCACAGCATCACAGGATATTAGGGGTTGGAAGGGACCCAAGGAAATCATCAAGTCAAACCCCACTGCCAGAGCAGGACCATACAATCTAGCACAGATCCCAGAGGATCTCGTCCAGACAGGCCTTGAAAGTGTCCAGAGTAGGAGACTCTACAACCTCTCTGAGGAGCCTGTTCCAGTGCTCTGTGACCTTTACAATAAAGAAGTCCCCCTTTGTGTTGAGGTGGAACCTCCTGTGCTGCAATTTACACCCATTGCTTCTTGTCCTATCCCAGGGAGCAAGTGAGCAGAGCCTGTCCCCTGCCTCCTGACTCTCACCCCTCAGATGTTTACAAATATTTATTAAATCTCCTCTCAGTCTTTTCTTCTCCAGACTAAAAAGCCCCAGGTCCCTCAGCCTCTCCTCATAAGCCATGCCCTCCAGTCCCCTCATCATCCTTGTATCTCTCCGCTGGACCCTCTCCAGCAGCTTCCTGTTGCTCATAAACTGGGGAGCCCAAAACTGAATGCAGTATTCAAGATGAGGTCTCACCAGGGCAGAGTGATGTGTGGACAGATCATATGTAGGCTTCCTGAAGTCAGAAACCAAACTAAAATGTGCCATCACCATAGCCCTGAAATAGATATTCCCCATCTGCTTATTGCAGGTTTCTTTCAAATCTTCTTCAGCAGAATCTGGAACTCAGCATATTCCACAGGATATTATATCAGGCTGAGCCTGAGTGGGATCCTATGGGGCAATTTCTATTCTGACCTTGGGCACTACAAACAATGATGAAAGTCTGAATGTATCAGAAAGGGAGAGATGCACATATTACTTGACAAATTCCTCATGTTGTTTTCCAGTATTTTCTCCGTTCCTTCTGGGCAGAAAGGATGAGTGAACACCATGCTGCCCTAAAACCAGGAAAATATAAATAACTGATAGGGAAGACACTTAAGAGGCAATGCAGCCTCTCACAAAGAGAGAGACTCATTCGCTAACACATCACAAACATGAATTGTGCCTCATTTTATGTTTTAAATTCATACCTGTGATATTTTATATCCTCTTAGTTCCGTTGCATCTTACTGTAAAAAAAAAAACCAAAAACCAGTTAATTTTGCTTTGGTTTTGTTGCTTTTGTTGCATAAAAGTGCTACATTTGTAAAACAGCATAGTAACAAGTTTATATTGACTACAGTTCCATTAAAAGTCTTTCTCTAGAATTAATCCTGTATTTGCTTCTACCTGGCTTACTCATCTTCTGAGGTAACTAGGTGACAAGAAGGACATTTCAGATTTGTAAGGCATTTCTTATTTTAACTTCAAGAGCGTTGCTTCATTTTGGTAGCACTCAATAATTAATGGCTTGTGGGAAAAATACTACATCAGAAGAGCTTTCTGAATTAATTAAGTCCTTCATAGTGTATGTGCTCTGTATTTGAGTCAAACTGTTTGTTTCTACATGTGCATTATCCAGAACACTTTTATTCAGAGCACTTCAGAAGTGTTCTCTGCAGTTTCACCTGTAAGAGGATTTTGCGGTTGTCAGAACGAAAGACTCCACCTTTTTAACTACAAAGTTTAGCTGAAAAGTTGTGACTACAATGCAGAGAAATAGTACTGGTTCTATCAGTCACCACCTTTATAGCTGGAAAGTTTAGGTGAAAAGTTGTGACTACAATGTGGAGAAATAGTACTGGTTCTATCAGTCTCCACCTTTTTAACTACAAAGTTTAGGTGAAAAGTTGTGACTACAATGCAGAAAAATAGTACTGATTCTATCCAGTCTTGTTCTGATACAAGGGACAGTACAGTAAGATGCATGCTGGACACACTGCAGATTGGCATCTGTTGTCTTTTAAGAATACAACAGTAACAACAACATAAGCATGTTAGGGAGGAATAACCCTGTGCTCCAGTATGAATTAGGGGTTGACCAGTTGGAAAACAGCTTTGCAGAGAGGACCTTGGAGTCTTGATAAATAATAAATTAACCATTGTACCTTTGTGGCCAATGGTGTCTTGGGGTGCATTAAGATTGTTGCCAGCAGGTCAAGGTTGGTTCTCCTTCCCCTATTCTCTGGCCCACTGAGGCTACATCTGAAGTACTGTGTCTGGTTCTGGGCTCCCCAGTTCAAGAGAGACAAGGAACTACAGGATACAGTCCAATGGAGGCTACAAAGATGCTGAAGGGACTGGAGCATCTCTTACGAGGAGAGGCTGAGAGACCTGAGGCTGATTAGTCTGGAAAAGAGCAGGTTTAGAGGAGAAGGGAAGGTGTCAAGAGGATGGAGCCAGACTGTTTTTCATTATTATCCAATGACAGGACAAGGGACAATGGTCACAAACTGGTGCACAGAAAGTTCCACCTGAACTTTGTGGATGGCAGAGCACTGGAAGGGGCTGACCGGAGAGACTGTGGAGTCTCCTTCTCTAGAGATTAAAAGCTCATCTGGATGTGTTTCTGTGCAACCTAATCCAGGTTCACCTGCATTAGGAGAGGAGTTGCACTAGATGATCCCCAGAGGTCCTGTCCTGTCCTGATACGGTGACTGTGTGATTCTGTAGTAACTCACACGTACTCAGCACATCACTTACTTGCCATAGCAGTAACTTTAGGTTGTAATGATCATATTAGTAGCCTATTAAAATCCTAAAGGTTCTGTATTGCATGGCATTATTTCTCCCCTATCCCCAGGGCATGTGTATATAAATAAAACAATAAAATATCCATATCTGACTCATTGAGGTTCTGACTCATCATTGAGTGCCTCACTCATTTTTAAAAAATCATTTTGGCCAGATGAGAACAAAATTCCTTCACAAAGATGATTACTCTTCAGAAGGTGTAAGAAAGTGGCCATCAGAAGCTGATGTTCCTGAAATAAAACTATTCCAGAACTACCGCCCAGTTCAGGAGAGACAGGGACCTGCTGGAAAGAGTCCAGTGGTGAGCCACAAGGATGACTGGGGGACTTGAGCATCTCCCCTATGGAGAGAGACTGAGAGCCCTGGGACTGTTTAGCCTGGAAAAGAGAAGATTGGGAGGAGATATATCAATGTAAATAAATATCTGAGGGGTGGGTGTCAAGTTGTGGGGGCCAATCACTTTTCAGTGATCTGCAGCAATAAGACAAGGAACAATGGCTACAAACTGGAACACAGAAGGTTTCGCCTCAGCACAAGATGAAACTTCTTTACAGTGAGGGTGACAGAGCACTGGAGCAGGCTGCCCAGAGAGGTTGTGGGGTCTCCTTCTCTGGAAACTTCCAAAATCCACCTAGATTCATTCCTGTGCAAACTACCCTAAGGGATCCTGCTTTGGCAAGGGGGTTGAACTCATTGATCTCTGGAGGTCCCTTCCAACCTCTTAATGTTCTGTGATTCTGTGAATAAAATCCGTTTCTGTGTGTGACCCTTCTCTTATTTTCATAGTGCTTTCACAAGTTTTAGTTTTATCTTCAGTGTATTCATGTGAATCATCCTCATCTACGCCAATGTAAGAACAGAACTTGTGTCTCTACGACTTCATGTAATGAGAAGTTAAAAAGTCCTGTTAGAAAAAGGAAATGAAGAGATATCATCTCGCACAAAGTCCGTGCTAAGTTAAAACCTCAACCAGGAAGGAAGTTAACAGCACTGTGCTAGATGGGAGTGCTTCGGTGCCATGTGCTTGCTCTTGAGAAAATCAGCGCTCTTCAAATTAGTACTAGCAATAATGACCATGTTTGTTCTGTGTTTACCTGAACTTTTCAAAATCCAGGAAGGTGAGTGCTCAGATTTTCAAGTGGCTCTTTATTTATGCTACACTCTGGTTGCAAGTTGATACGTGCTTCCCTAAATGTGATGGTTAGGTTGGTGCACTCTCTGGACTTTGCAAAGCAGATAGGTTTATTTTTTGGTTTTGTTTTGTTAGATTTTTAACCAACAGGGTTAATTCACTTTAATAACTTGAAAGGAGTTTGTTAGTCATTTACTTACCCTGCAAAAATCTGGATAACTCTTTTCATGCAACTATACTTCTACTATCTTCATTCTGAAAAGGTAAAGTAGTTTTATAGCATGTCCTTCAAAATAACTTTTTTTTTTTTTTTTTAAGTTTCCATGTTTAAATGCCTATAAAAATTTGTACAGTGACTATCTGGTATGTGATGCTGTCTGTGAAAGAGACATGCTTTCCAGGCTCAAATCCAGGCTGGGTGCAGAGTGGGTTGAGGGGAGCTCTGAAGAAAAAAACTTGGGTGTATCGACTGATGAGAAGGTCACCATGAGCCAGCGGTGTGCTCATGCAGCCCAGAAGGCAAATTGTATCCTAGGCTACTTCAGGAGTGTGGCCAGCAGGGCAAGAGAAATGATTCTTCCTCTTTACTCTGCACTTGTGAGACCCCACTTTGAAAACTGCATCCAGTTCTGGTGTCCCCATCATAAGAAGGACATAGAAATGTTGAAGCAAGTCCAGAGGAGTGCCACAAAGATGATCCAGGGGCTGGAACACCTCTGCTATGAGGATAGATTGAGGGAGCTGGGGTTGTTTAGCCTGCAGAAGAGGAGGCTCAGGGGTGACCTCACTGCTGTCTACAACTACCTGAAGGGAGGCTGTAGCCAGCTGGGGGTTGGTCTCCTCTGCCAGGCAACCAGCAACAGAACAAGGGGACACAGTCTCAAGTTGTGCTGGGGGAGGTCTAGGCTGGATGTTAGGAGGAAGTTGTTGCCAGAGAGAGTGATTGGCATTGGAATGGGCTGCCCAGGGAGGTGGTGGAGGCACCGTCCCTGGAGGTGTTCAAGAAGAGACTGGATGAGGCACTTAGTGCCATGGTCTAGTTGACTCGCTAGAGCTGGGTGCTAGGTTGGACTGGATGATCTTGGAGGTCTCTTCCAGCCTGGTTGATTCTATGATGATTCCATGATTTTGGTTGGCAAAGGCCTTTTACATGATGGAGTCCAACCGTTAACCCAAAATCTTTGAGATGTGAGACACTGTGACTGTGTCTTCCTCTGTGAGGGCTTTCTACAGGAGTAGCAGAGACTTTCTACTTCCACTGGCTTTACTGAGGCCATGTTAATGTTTTGGGTCTTCAAGTTTTTAATTTAACCTCTGAAATGGCAGCCAGCAAAAATTATACAAACAGAAGTAAGTGAAACTTGGATATTTTATCCCAGAGGAACTTCCAGCATTAATTTTCATTCCTGAGCAGGGGGGGATAAAAATGGAAATCTCTCATTAAAACACAAATTTAGGGGAAATCAGTTTGTGAAAAACCAAGCCTTTAAAAATTTATCAAAAGAATACAGTTCAGTGCTGCCAAAATTGAATTATTTCCTTTACAGCAACCCCCTTGTTTGGTTACGAGTCATTGAATCTTTAAACACATTGCTTTGGAGCAGGAGGTTGTTGTTCTGGAGTCTGATGCTCTCAATCCTAGTCCTGTCCTCTGGGGCCAGCTACTTGGAGTGTATCTCCTTTAATCTATCAGTTGTGTATTCCCCAACTCGTGCTGTAGGCCTTTTAACTCTATAATATTTAGTGACAACTCTAACTTCCATAAGGAAATGATTTAAAAAGCCTTATTTTATATATTGCTGAATTGATTCAAAACAGAATACCTTAGATCAAATGAAAATAAGTCAGGCCAATCTAAAATTAAATATTTATGATTTTCTTAATGGAAAGCAAGTTTTGGGTTTTGTTTCTGTTTTTGTTTTTCACAAATTCAGATCTTCCCTGTGAATAATTTAGTTTCAGTGGAATTGGATTTCCTATGGAAAAACACTCTGTAAAGAGAGGCTTAGTAAAAGTACTTCATTGTCACAGAACTTCCTAACATTAAGCACGAGGGTTACAGAATCACAGAATCATAGAATCAAGCAGGTTGGAAGAGACCTCCAAGATCATCCAGTCCAACCTATCCCCCAGCCCTATCCAGTCAACTAGACCATGGCACTAAGAAGTTTGAATATGGCACTTTCCTTGAGGTACTTTGCATGGTTTCATCTCAGTGATCCTCTTAACTCCTCAGGATGTCTGCCTTCAGCTTTCACAAAACCTTTTTCCACATTTCTAGTGAGGTGCACATCTGGGAGAGCGTTTCCCAGTCCTGCAGCAAACAGCAAGCCTCTTGTGAGTATGGATCCTTGTCTGCCATGCAATCCACTGGGAAAGTCTAGTCTTTTTGCTTACAGTATCCAAAAATATATGCCCCTGCTTAGAAAGTCCACAGTTCTGTGAGCTGGAAGAAAGCTAGAAGCTAGCTTTATTGCTTCTAAACTGAAGCCAGATCACCATTTGATTTGCTTTCTCAGTAGAGGATGGTAAGCATCCTCCCTATGAAAACAGCATTCAAACTTCTCCCACTCAGGTAATGTGCCTTTACACATCTATAGCACGGCTCATAGGCAACTCTGGAACCCAGTCAGCCATGTGTGAAGCCCAAAATGGACTACATAGTGCTGAGACCAGTCTGTTATCACAGCACAGTCAGTAGATTCTCAAGTCAACACACAAACTGCTTGGTGAAAGTGGTACAGTAGAGAATGACCATTAAACTGACCTTGAAAGCTACAGCAGTGGGTTTAGACTGGTTGCCCAAATGCACTCATGCCTTGCCAAGAGAGCAGAGTAAGCATTCATTTGCTGCTCCTGGTTCATCTCCACAGAGAAGCTCTGCACAAACTGACTCCTTCAGCTGGAAGAGTTTGACCTCAGGAGCCTGCTCCACTCCACGTTTCCTGAGCCATGTCATAACCCCTTTGAGAAAAATGTTTTGTCTTGCCTCAGGGAAATATCAAGCCCTAAATTTTGTTGGGCATTTTTCATTTTTAGCATTAAAATGAATTATTCTCTTGCCTGCACAGGATGTGTATTTTACAATTCCATTTATTATGTTTTCAAAGGAGTTTATGACTCTTTGATTCAGTAGCAGTAAATTGATGATATTGACTTTGGTGTTGGATTTTGGATTTTATTTCTGTATCCTACCTGAGATTCTTCTCTGAACTGTTCCTGGGGTTAGAGCCTGCTCCTCTGTGAGCACAGGTGGCCTGCTGAAGCTATCACATTGCAGCTGAGCACTGGAGCAATTAAAGGCTCTGGTTTTCTTTCTATAAATAATGGTTTAGGAACATATTATTCCAATTACTCATAACGTGAGTTAGATGCAATGTTTCCTCTTCATAGAGATGCAAGGGGACCACTAGAATTGGGAAGTTCAGCTACAACTGAGCTTCAACTCCAGGAAGTGGCTATTTTTGTTCCTAAATGTGTATTTCATCTTGTGGTCCTACATGTTGGGTTTTTTTATTCCTGTGGTGGTTTGGTTTGGTTTGGTTTTGTTTTATGCTGAAAAAAACAGTTCAAAATTAACTCACATAAAAAATCCTGATTTGCACAACAAAGCCCTACTTGAATGTGGAAGGCAGCTAAAATAACACTCATTAATAATTAATGCTGGGTGGGTTTTGCTACTTGCCAGAATGGCATTAACGTACTCCAGCTACAGCCACCTGATATTGACATTTGACACTGAGCACCAAACCCAGCAGTCAACATCAACATTTCTGTTTGTTGACTGCATATAAGAGAACATGAAGGGTGCAGTCAGAGGATTCAGCCGCATTTCTGTGTGCTTCACTGGGTGGTTTCAATGTCATAGGAGATGAAGTTTTTGTTCCCATTGTAGCTGCTTTACAACATAATTGCACTGGTGCATTGCAACTGCAGTTCCAGGGCTAAATTTCCCCTCCAAACATGAGTGCTTTCGTCTTCTTTTCAAGTGCAATCAAATCAGAGCAGCTTGGAAACAGGAATGCGGATAGATATAACCACAGTTTAAAGTTAGTATTACAAGAGGTTTCATATAATTCAGCAATACAAACCATCGCCTAGCTTGTAGGAGGACTGAGCTTGCTTTCTCTTACTCATTGACGCGACATTGTGGGACAGCAATGTGCCCTTGTGGCCAAAAAGGCTTATGGCATCCTGTGGTGCAGTAGTAGAAGTGTGTCCAGCAGATGTAGGAAGGTTCTCCTTCCACTCTGCTCTCCCCTGGTGAGACCACACCCGGAATACTTGTCCAGTTTCGGGCCCAATTCAAGATAAGAGGAACCTACTGGCAAGGGTCCAACAAAGAGCTATGAGGATGATTCCTTAATCTCTCCTACAAAGAATGCGTGAGAGACCTGGGGTTGTTTATTCTGGAGAAGAGAAGGCTGAGAAGGCATTTCATTAATGCCTATAAATATCTGAGGGGTGGGTGTCAAGAGGAAGGGGACAGGCTCTTTTCAGTGGCACCCAGTAGTAGGACAAGGAATAATGGAAATAAGCTGGAACACAGGAAGTTCCACCTCAATATGAGGAGAAACATCTTTACTGTGAGGGTGACAGGCTACCCAGAGAGGTTCTGGAGCCTCCTTCTCTGGAGACTTTCAAAGCCAGCCTGGATGTGCTCCTGTGTGACCTGCCCTAGGTGATCCTGCTTTGGCAGAGGGGTTGGACCCGATGATGTATGGAAGTCTCTTCCAACCCCTAACATTCTATGATTCTATGATGATTCTATCATTCAATGTGTTGCCATAATGCTCCAGAAAGAGTATTTCATCATAAGATAATTAAAAGACCTGCCACATGATGCTCCCATGCATGATATATTTGTCCATGTGTCCTGCATGACTGTCTTGCTATAAATACTCTTTTTGTTGTTGTTTTTTCTCACAGCTAAAACTGTAATTGTGTCATGCCTGGATACCTGCTCGTCAAATAATGCCACTTTTCCACTTTGTACATTCAACAATTCTTGCAAGAGACCAGTGCAACAAAGAACAGAAAACCAGGCTCTTTTACTGAAGGCCACTGTAAATCATTCCAGTTTCCAAAATATTCCGTGCACTTGCCAGTCCTCCAGGAGGGTGCAACGGCCTCATACTAAACACACCGAGTGTGAATCCAGGAGAGATGTGGATGTTGATCAAGGATCAGGGGCTGTAGCTAAAAAAGGTCAGTAGGGGGAAGAGAAACACTTAATTTTGAGGTTTTATTTGGCAGTTAAAAGAACATGATCATATTCTGCAGGGGCTCTGTGGTCTTTTCAAGTATATGAATAAAGGGGGTTTAGGTTGTCTTTGCAAAGGTTCTGTGCCAGATTCTCAGTGCCATTAATTCCTGGCTGTCAATGAAATGCGTTGGTAGCAAAATGCTGATTTAGTTTCATTGAGGATCTTGTATAAAATGGGGGAGGGGGGAAGTGTCATTATCTTTGGGGGGGAGGTTTTGTCAGTCTGGAAGGAGAGTGCTGTGAAAAAAGAGAGCCTTATTCAGCGGCCACCTGGAGTATTTCTGTTACAAATATGACCTCTGCCATCTTGCCTTTATGAGTGTGCTTATAGTTCCATCTTTGCTCTTTGAAATTTGCTATGTTTTCTGAAGTACTTCATTTATTTGTAAGGAGTTGCAGCTTCTGCTCAGTCTTCACACAGGATTTGCTTTCAAATATCATTGTGTGTCTCTACATCTGATACTACAAGAATATAGTAGTAGTATATATCTTGTGAGCAAGATCTGAAGAGCTAGTTAAAAGATGGCAGCCACACAAGAAACAACCATTTTCGTGCTTGTAGCCTCTGGTATCCACAGCTGTGTGGTACGAGGAACGGCCTTGCATGTTTCACAGGAGGCAGCACAGAATAACTCTCTGGCATGGCAACACAGAGAGAAGTCAGCAATATCCACCCCTTTTCAGAGCAGTAGCATAGGGTTCCTTCTGAGCCATATTCTCTTGCAAAACATCTAGAAACTTCTGGGCAATAGCATGCTTCTGAATCTTGATTTTTTTCAACATTGTCAGCAACAGAGGCAACAGGCCAAGCCCTGAATCTGAGAAACATTTCCTTTTGAGCTCTTCCATCATTTTCCTATTATACAACATCTGTCTTAACAAGTACAGAAAACAACAGAACAAAAAATCCCTGGAAACCTCTCTTCTCAGACCTATCCAGCTCAAATACTTTGGAAAATGTCTCACCTATGTTCATGCAGCTTGTGTGGTTTGTAGTGAACAAGGATACTTTGTCACTGGAGTTAACAGATGAACTCAATGATCTTAAAGATCTTTTCTGAACAAAATGATTCTATGACAGCAGATAAAATAGATGGACACTTCAAATCCCTGTCATCATATGGCTTTTACTTGTTTTTTTTCTTCTCTTTCCTAGCCTGTTTTTATCTGCTACCTTTGACAACACATGGCAAAACGACAAAACATTTAGACTCTTTGAAAGCAAGAAAAAAAAAAAGAATAAAAAAAGGGCTATAATTTGCAGGGGCAATATATTTTGTAGAGATAATCCATACTCTTCAGATCTCTTCAGAATAGCTTTACAGTGTCCTTTTGTCCATTTTATCATAGTCAACAGTGTAAAAGCCTATTTGCTTTTGCAAACGAGACAGAACTTGTCTTACTGTTCTTTCTGAGAGTTGTCTCTTGGCCTGCCATGTATTTTATAGCACTTTTGCTTTAATTTTTCTTTCCCAAAGCAAAAAGCTCACTTGAAGTGGAAACAGAAGATGTTATTTATTTTTATAAGTACTTCAATTTCACCTCGGTTTCTGAGACAGAAGGAGCAGAGCATAATACTCACTACCTGCTGGAAATCCACATCGACCATTCTCTAGTCGGAGGCAGAAATGCAGCTGAAGAACATCTAAATCATTCCTGTCTGGTGGCAATGATGGGAGACCAAAATGACTGTGTAAATATTTCACTGCAACTGAAGTCTCACGTGGAATGTAAGTCAGAGTCAGAATGGAGATCAAACCAGAAACAGTATCAGTCTTACCAAAAGTCCCCAGTAGGTAGTTCCCTGCTTTCATCAGGAAATCTAAGGTGTGTTGGGCCAGTGGCAAGGGCTACCTATTGATACATGGCTGGAGGAACACAGCAGCACACTGTCCTGCCCAAAATTTGAATTTTGGAGTTCTGCTGCTTAAGGAAGAAGTCATGGGTGGCATGAGGCTGCTGTTGTCTGTGTGGCAAGACACCCCCAAAGCACCTCCAAAGCATGAGGGAGGCTGGATCTCACCTCCTTCACCTTTGGTAGGTGACTTGCTATCCAGATATGTCTTAATTATCTTAATTCTTAGATTTTTGAGACTATATACACTAATTTTTTTCTAAAGTTTTGCATATCAAATGATATGATTTCCACCTCAGCATGAGGAATTAACTTATTAAGTTTAAGTAAGGGTGATGGGGCACTGGAACAGGCTACCCAGAGAGGCTGTGGAATCTCCTTCCGTGGAGACTTTCGAGACTCATCTGGATGCATTCCTGTGTGGCCTGTTGCGGGTGATCCTGCTTTGGCAGGGGGGTTGGACTCAATCTCCAGAGGTCAATTCCAACTCCTACCATTCTATGACTCTAAGAGAATGCAATTTTGACCACCCCTTAGTAGAAGAGAATCGTTAGTAGGCAACTGACAGTTTTAAGAGTGATTTTACAGCAGGTTTGGCTGTGGCTTTTTTTTTCCTCTAGAAGGAGCACAGCAAAGTCTCTGTGCAGTTTTCTGCTCAGTGATGACAGACTCTCAGATGGCATGTGTGGCAAAACCTGCAACTACTTTTTTTCCTCTCTGCTCCCTAATAATGGCATAGCTCTGTCTGGGAAGTAAACAAAAAAAAATCATGTTACCTTCAGCGGCAGAATGGCCAGGAGACAGGTTTGACTCTTCTCAACATTGTACTGCAATATCCTACCACACAACCTTACTACAGCATACTTAGAAGAGAAATCTTCAGCTGAACTAGGCTTAGTTTTCCCAGAGGACAGCCTGTCAGCTTTTTAAATTCCTCTTTGTACTGCAGGAGCTTTTCTGGCTGGTTGCCTGACCACAGTCAGGGCTTCCAGCCTGTCTATATGCAATGCTTTGCCATCTGGGAGTTGCTGAATTATTACAGTCATTTACTTTTGGATGGCAAATGCATTTTATGGTATACCTTTGCTGGAAAACAACATGTGTTTTCAGGTGGCTAAACCTATGCAAAATAAGCCCAGGTAAAATCCTAGAGAAGAGGGGGCAGGTTAAGGTTTTGTTTTAAAAAACAAGTAGGTGTAACTACGAGAGCACAGTCTGTAACTTGCTCTGGTAACTTGTGACAAAACTATGAGCTAACCACCCCTTGCTAAGGGTGATTTACCTTGGAAGTAGTTATCTCAAATTAGCAACGAAATTTAACAATGCATCTCTCTGCTGTTTACTTCAAAACAAGGCTAAAGGTGTGCCCAGGGATCTTAGTAAGCAAGGGTGGTGTGCAAGCCATTGCAAGTCCCTACACGATGTGGTGGAGTACTCTGTTTCAGAGGAGCCCAGATAACTGTATAAAGATAATTTTAGTTCTGAATTAGGACAGATGAGCTGTGGTTACCTCAAAGAGCCACAGGCTTAGTGGCAGCTACCTCATGACTTCTTAATAGAGCAGATACACAAGGGAAGTTGATGTAGGTCTAATTATACTATTCTAAGTGAAGAATTACCAGGCTATAGCTGGTAATTTGATTTTCTATGAGTCACAGTAACAGAGTTGGGTTTTGTAATAGTTACTTGACAGTGCTAAGGTATGCACTAACATGCATCTGCCAAAGAACTTTGAAAGGCCTTTCAAACAACCAGGCAGGACAGTTCCCCACATCCTCTGTCTGTGGTATAGTCTTGGCTTGTCCTGGCTATTGAACTAACTCCCTGCAGAATGTGGGTGCATTTCTGCAGCAGTTGGCTGTCCCAAAGAGCAGCCTACCTCCTACATCCAGTCCCACAGTGATTCTTCCCTGAGGCAACTTTAGTTAAAAGAACTCTGCAGAGGAGTCTTCTTGGTGGCATTTCCTTGTTTTTTGAAAGGAAGGTAGCATCTTACCTTCTGCTCTATGTGAAGATGGACCAGGAGGTTGAAAATGCCAGTCAGAAGGCTGGAAATGCCAATGCAGGCTAGTGTTGGACTAATTCCTTCTGTGCTCTATCAAGACAAAGAGAGGATATATATTACTCTTTTTCCACCTTAAATATCTGTTTTGGTCTTTGAAGAGTTTTCCTCCTGGCTGAGTTGTATATAACACTTTAAACAAATAGGAAAAGTTTTCATTCACATAGCTACCTCTAACTATTTCAGACACGATGATTTCAGATACAGCTGACAATTCTAGAGAGGAAGCTTAATTTCAAACAAAATCAAACATTAACAGTAGCAACAACAAAAAGAAGGTTGAAAGAAAATGGCATAATCTTCTCTTTCATTTTCAATTTTTATCTGTGGGGAGAGGCATGCTCCGAAAACCTACCAAGATGGAATGTTCTGCTCTCCTCTGCCAGTGATTTCCTGCTTCAGTTGACCTCTTCTACATTTTATGGACAGATCCAATGTGCATGACGAAGATCATTTGGCTTACTATCATTCCAGTAGTTGTTGTGTCTACTCTTTCAGTCATCATCTACAAAATAGCCCAAGAAAGTGAACCAAACTGTAAGTAGCCAAAAGTTAATCTGCATGAATTCTATTTTCTGTGCAATGTAAAGTGTGTTAATTTACAGTAACGAAGCTGTTGACTGCTAGTGTGTTTAGTTGTAATGGGGTAAAAGGTTCTTCTGGGAGGACTGAAATACTCAGAAGATTGACACTGTCACATCTCACCTCTGACTTGTGAATGCAAATCCAAGCTTGTTGATGGTGAACGAAATGTGGGGTTTTTGACAGATGCTTGGTGGCCTGTGATCCTTAGGGATATGAACTGCTGGGGTTTCAGACTGACTCCAGTAGGTGAAACAATTGCAGCTGAACCTTGTTGAAGGTCTAAAGCAGAAAAGCCAATGATCAGTATAAACAGATTGAGATACCCTTTCCTTCTCATTGCTGTCTACAACTACCTGAAGGGAGGCTGTAGCCAAGTGGGGGTTGGTCTCTTCTCCCAGCCAACCAGCAACAGAACAAGGGGACAGAGTCTCAAGTTGTGCTGGGGAAAGTATAGGCTGGATGTTAGGAGGAAGTTCTTCACAGAGAGAGTGATTTGCATTGGAATGGGCTGCCCGGGGAGGTGGAGGAGTCGCTGCGCCTGGAGGTGTTCAAGAAAAGCCTGGATGAGGCACTTAGTGCCATGGTCTAGTTGATTGGACAGGGCTGGGTGCTAGGTTGGACTGGATGATCTTGGAGGTCTCTTCCAACCTGGTTGATTCTATGATTTTATGATTCCTGAAGATGATTCATCTAGATCATGGTCAAGAAAAATGACAGGCTAGATATGAGGAGATATGCACTCAGCTGACTGTCCTAAAACCTGATTCTCTACATTCAGTGGTGATGTAGTCCCATTCAGGTCAACCAAGCTGGACCCAGAGCCGAATTTAGCCTGTTATTTCAGCAAAGAAAATGCTGCTGTGGTTTCTGAATCTACACTGTTGACTATTCCAAGTGATTAAAACTTTGCTATGAAAGAAACTGTTCTTATTTCAGAGATTGAAGCAAGTGTTTCTACAAAATGTCTTCACCAGTCAAGACAAGCTCTTCCTGTGCAGTTCTCTTGGGACAGAGGCTGAACCCAGGTTTACAGTATTTCTTCTAGCAATATGCAGTGATGAAAGCTAGAGTAAAAGTGTAGGAGTACCCTGAGCTTAAGAATTTTGAGCACTCGAGATCAAATCCTCTGCACAAAAATAATGCAGAAAATGGGCTACTCATCAGCTACTTGGTTTTCATCCCAGGTCAGAGGAAGGTGGAAGAGGGAGCATACTCCCTTTCATCAGTGTGAAAAGAGTGTTACCTAAGCTGTTACCTGAGAAAAAAGCTCTTAGATGCTTTTCACAGCAACTTCTTGAGACTTTCTGCCTGTGTCAGCCCTGAGTGGGCAGAATGCCTCCAGGCAGACAGCATTTAGTTGCTATTACCAGAGAGATGTCCATTTCCCTCCTGGTCCAGAGCTGCTGAATGGCAATCTTGGTCACAGGGGTAATAAAAAAGCAATAAGCCTTATCCATTCCTTGACCATCCTTACTGTATCCACAGGCAGCTCTGTAACCAAAGAAGGACAGAAGTCTAGCTTTCATCATAACTGAACAGAAGGAAGAAGAGTGCCCACACACAAAATGTTTCTGTGATATTTCTGCATAATGTAAATATTTTATGCATCTATTTTTAATGAACAAGGAAAATAGTTGCTTCGAATGGCAAATCCATGCTTCCTCACCAAAGGACTAAGAAAGACTCTTTACCAGATTGGCTTGTTTCAAATACATGATCTTTTACATATTGCTAGAACCAGATTCTGAGACCTATTTTATAGCTTCATAGAACCATTTTGATTGGAAAAGACCTTTAAGATCGTTGAGCCAAATCATTATCTAACTGCCAAGTCTGATGCTAAACCATGAGTGTATATTATGTATATAGAAATCCCACAAAGTGTAAATTAGGTCTGTTGAGTGCTCCAAATGAAAGTATTTTTGTTTGCAATTTAAAAGTTACCTATAAAAGTAATATTTTTTACCTACACCTTGAGTAATGTTTAATGCAATACTATTAGTGATTATTAATGATTTCCTCTCTTTATTCTTAAGCATCAGTTTTGTATGAAATGCAGAGTTTTCAGAATTGTCATGGATACAAACAGGAAAAAAAATGCCCTTTTGAGGCTTCTAATTACTTACTTGCTTCTAGAATAGCTTCCCTGTTAATAGAGTAGTGATTTGTTTAATTTGTAATATCTACCATTATAAACAACATCAGTATGCTGATACATACAAATTAGATTTAAGGGTTGTGTTCCTTGTGTGTTTATATTACAATGCCACTTTTAATTGCAAGTCTTCAAGCAGCTTTCTCTTCAGTGGTGCCCAAAGAATAGAGCAGAATATTACCATGTGCCTAAAACAGGTGCTAAGGATTTTTCCAGCTATAATTCACTTAGTAGTTTTTCCTCTTTTAATTTCTGAGCACCACTGAAAGCTGTTAAGAAATATGGAATTATTTATTTCCTCTTGAGGCATTGCAAGACATTCTGCTAGGCAGACTCTGGGACTTTCTGAAACAATAAGTTATTTCCATGAGTGTGCAACATAAAATTTCAAATAAACATGGGGGAGGTTACAAATGGTTCATAACATAGGAGACAAATGGGGAATTAGTCCTTTTGCTTTTCCTGTCCACTCTTGTCTTAACACCACTCCCAGAGCTTCCTTTGGCATTAACTCTTGCAAGTGCATGGTCAGGACTTCAGCACATTAGGGTTAGGGCTGCTCATAAAAAAAAAAAACATGAGCTAAATAATCCTAATTTAATTAATTTCCTAAACCTGAAGTTTTATAGTGAGAAAAATCAGTTCTGTTATGTAGAACTGGAACAATCCTCTCACCACAAGCAGTCTGAGCTCTGAACTGTAAGCTGGTCTAGTGGGAGGTGTTCCTGCCTGTGGCAGGGGGACTGGGTTGGAAGTAGATGTCACAATCACAGAATGTTAGGGGCTGGAAGGGACCTCAAAAGATTATCCAGTCTAACCTCCCTGCCAGAGCAGGATCACCTATACCAGATCACAGAGGAGTGCATCCAGGCAGGTCTTGAATATCTCCAAAGAGGGAGCCTCCACAACCTCCCCAGGCAGCCTGCTCCAGTGTTCTGTCACCCTCACAAGGAAAAAATTCTTCCTCATGTTTACACAGAACTTCCTATGCCTTGACTTCCACCCATGGCCCCTTGTCCTGTCACTGGGCATCACTGAGAAGAGCCTGGCTCCCTTTATATTTGAGGTCCCTTCTAACCTATTCCCTTCTAAACAATTCTATGAATCTGTGAACTGCTGTCCTTATAAGACAGGAATAACCCAAACAGCTGCACCATCATCTGCAACAACCCCACCAAGAGCTCAGTATGAAGAGAGCATGGCAAGAATGGAATTACTGAGGAGGTTATGAACTAGGTGCTGAGGAACAGCTAGAGGTGTTCCACCTCTATATTTTTGTCTCTGAGCAATACAGAGCTTGTTCTCAAACTGTGATTCCAAAGCAGAACACCTCACACATGTAAATCAACTGTCAGCTTCCTAGGATACCACTGCCCTCCATCCTTACTATTCCACTGTCGGCAGTCTGAGTCTGGACTGGGACTGGAACATTACAAACTTTGTTCAAAGTATGTAGTATAGAAAAAGGAAGGAATAATTGGAAAGAGGCAAACCTGAAAGAAATTTCCAGAAAATTCCCTTCAGGAAAAGATAAAATATCTGGCCCTTTTTTTTCCTCATCACCTGATTTCAAAACCTTTCATTTTTAATGGGAAGTGTTCAACAATTTAAGAAGTCATGCTAGTTTGAGACCAGCTGGAATATTTTGGTGAGAAGAATTAGATGATAGGCTGTGAAAAAGAAACAATGACGATGTCTACTTCACTCATAGGCTTGCTGAGATGTATAAAAACAAGAACATAAACAAGACAGATGCAGGGGCTCTCTGTTGCAGCTGGTGTCTGTACTTTTCTCTCTGGCCTGCTTTCTGTGTAACCAATCCTTCTGCTTTCTAACCCCCCTGGCCCATCCTCCAAACTCACCTTGCATGTAAGGCGAACTCTGGGATAAGGTAGAAGGGTGGAAAGGAAGTGGAAGGGTGATTGGGAGCCCCTCCTGGAGACTCTGATTTCTGGGAGGGCTGCTGTGTTTCTGTATCACCTTTAACTTGTCTATTTCTGTCTATAGCTGTATCTATTGTAAATACCTGCTCATATATTGTTCTTACGCTGTAAATATAAAGCTTCATTCCTTAATTTCCGGCTTGGCTGAGTCTAGTCTGGGTGACTTCATAAAAGTGTGTGAGGGGGTAACACCCAAAGCATTACATAAGCTTATCAGCTTTCTTGCTGATCAGTGCTGTATGTAATTCTACAGCTAAGGATAACACTTTTTGTTTCAAGCAGACTGTAAACACAGAACTTCAGCATCAGTTTCTAGTACTGTAAGAAAAAAGAGTTCCAAGCATGCAAGAAGAACTGTATCTGCTACTAAAATCCATCCTTTCCCTGGTAAGTAATATAAAAACCTAGTAAATTTTGAGACATGAGGAGGTCAAGAAAGGCCTTTTAAAGACATTCTTTCAGAGTTACCATTGATCCTACACAGATTTGATCCAGCTGATGTTATGAAAACCTTTTTTTATAGCATAAAGAACTAATTCTGACAATAAAACTGTAAGAAAACTTATGTATATCATGTGGAAATACTTCTCCCAGTCTTCCAAATGTGTTGCACAAATGACTTTGGGGTTTTTTACCTGCTTTTAATTTTTGATCATGTTGTATGCCACATTTGGGGTTGGCAGCTGAGTGCTTTCTATGTGTATGACAAGCGTACAGCCAGGTACACACGCGTATGCATGTGACTCTTGATAAAATCTGCTGCCAAGGGATGGGATGGATGGGAGAACTCAGAGGATGGCTCTGCTGGCACTCTGTAGCCCATGCAGGAGGTCTCTTCCAACCTGGTTGATTCTATGATTCTATGAAAGTACAGTTTTCCCAGTTTCAGATAGGAATTCAAATGCAATCTTCTGAAAGCACAGTATGTCTAGCACAGGTGAGTTAAAAAAGGCATGACTAAACATGTCTAGCACAGGTGAGTTAAAAAAGGCATGGCTAAACTCAAGGTCTCGCTTCCAGAAATGATGATTTGGTAACAGATCTTTGTGTGAGAGGACATCAGCAGTTGTACCTGTTGCTGATATTGCTTGCGGAGTCCTGTGGTTTAAAATTCCATGGGTACTGATTTGATGAAGGAAGCTTTAAAAAGATGAAGATGCAGAACAATCTGTGAATGGCAAAGCAATTGTCCTCCAGAACAAGAGCAACTCAAAGCCAGAAAACTAAAAAATCATTTCAAATTTGGCTAGTCTTGGGCACTTCACTGTTTGTACTTCCTCCTCTTCAGCAGGAGTATTGAGTCTTCTCTCACTCTTCAGGATTTCTCTTTACAACTCAGTAACTCATGGCATTTCAGTTTTACCTAGGAAGGAGTGAATAACTCCTTGTCTGCCTGAACCCTCCTGCAAGTACAATTTATGCTCCTCACTTTTAAAGCACTGACTACCTCTAGGATATATTTATGAACTCATTATTTTTATCCTGAAGGAAAGGAATTAGTTTTCTGATATCTTTTGTCTTGAGTAGCTCCACTAATATCATACCTGTTTTATCAGCATGGTCACAATGGCATTTTTAATATTGTATATCCAAAGGCTGTTTTGATGATGGAATTTTATGGAAAAGCCAATCTAGTTTTACTAGATTTTACTGCAGAGAGCAGGAATCCCTTATTGGCTATTCTTACTTCCATGTTCCTCCCACTTCAATCTATCCTTTTGACCCAGAAAGATCACAGAAACACAGAATCAGTCAGGGTTGGAAGGCCTCTGAAAGATCATCTAGTTCCAGCCTCCCTGCCATGAGCAGGGACACTTTCCACTAGATCAGGTTTCTCAGAGACATATCCAGCCTGGCCTTAAAAACACCCAGGGATGGGACTTCCACCACTTACCTGCCTGTTCTGGTGTCTCACCACCCTTATGGTGAAGAACTTCTTCCTATCATCTAATCTAAATCTGCCTCCTCCAGCTTGGATCTATTCCCCCTAGTCCTGTCACTACCCAACACCCTAAAAAGTCGCTCACCAGTTTTCCTGTAGCTTGCTTCAGATATTGGAAGGTCACAATAAGGTCTCCTCAGAGTCTTCTCTAAATTGAACAACCCCAACTCTCTCAGCCTGTCCTCATAGGAGAGGAGCTCCAGTCCTGTGGTCATCTTCGTGGCCCTTCTTGGGACATGTTCCAGCTTGTCCAGATGTTTCTTGTAAAAGGAGGTCTGAAAATGGACACAGTTCTCCAAGTGGGGTCTCATGAGAGTGGTGTGGAGGGTGAGAATCACATCCCTTGACCTCTCTTGATGCAGTCCAGGATATGGATGCTTAGTTGCTGTCAGGACCCAGTGTCCTGGGCCAATCCTGGGCAGCAATGGGGTTGTGCTGAGATTCAGAAATTCCCTTGGAGTAAATAAAAGTGAACTAACACCAAATGGCTGATGAGTTGGGTTTGTCAGAGCCAGTGAAAGGTCTCAGTGGACTGCAGCAGGGGGAAAATGGGAAGAAAAAGGAGACAGAAAAAGAGAGAGAGTTTAGAAGTCAGAGAAAATTAAAGCTATCACCACTCCTTGGATCCAGTGATGTTTTCACAGGCATAGCCCAAGTTCTTGGCGGCAGGTGTACATCCCAGCAGGGTCTTCTGTGGTAGATGCAACGTGTGGACTCTGGAAGTTGTGGTTCCTTTATACCCTTTTAGGATGTGTGTGTATGTGTGTGTCTCCAAATCACAAAGAGATGTTCAGAGAGAGACGTGCACAGACAGGGGAGCGCTCCAGTGCAACGCCTGCCATTGGCCTTTCCGTGGCGCTGTTACAGTGGGTTTAAAATAAGGAAAGGGAATTCCTGGCAGGAATGGTCTCTTTCCATTGTTAACGCATTTTGCCGTGCCAGCTGCTCTCCTCCAAGTAAGGTGCCATCACTTGATAGCTCTCCTCCAGAGCTCTCAAAGCCATCATCCTGTCTATTCAGTCCAGCTATGTCAAGCATTGTTTTGAGACAACAGAGTCATTGGGCTCTCATATCTGCTATCATGGGGTTTATTTTAGTAGGAGATTCCTTGATTTCCCACCCCTTGGTTTAATTTTCCCATTTATACCAAAATAATTAGAAGTAGAATGAAGACCATATTAAAAGAATTCCCTCTTTCCACAGTTGCTAAGTTTCAGTTTTGCTGCTGTGATAATGGATTATAACTAACTACAGATGACTTTGACAGACCTTGATGCTTTCACTGTTGTCAATACATAGCCTGGAATCTTCAAACAAAACACTGAGAGCCACTGAAGGCAATACAACCACCCTGGAAACACCCTAATGAAACTACAGATCTGAGAGGACGTGACAGTATCTCATAGAGATACCTACTAAAAGGTTATTCAAAGTTCAGAAAGGATAAGGGAAGAAAAAGAAGGAAACCTATACTTTGAGAATTATTTCCTAGGTAAGCTCAGGAAATTACTGTCTAAATATCACTGTGGTCCTACAAAATGATAATTTACAGCATGGATGCCAGTTTTATGAAATTTGGTGGCTCTGTGCCCATGAATCATTAAGTCTAGTGGCCAGAGGGAAGGAGAAAAAAATGTATGGTATATTCTTTAGGGCAGGATTAAAGTTACAGCCTTCCCTCTACATGGAACTACAAAGGATTATGCACATACAGTGAGGATAGGGGAGTTGGAAATTTTCCTGAACACAAAAGTTGACTCAATGTTGTCTGTACTAAGCCCAAAAAGTGTGCACTAGAGCATGGGCTGTACAGAGTACATCTTCCAGGCTTTGGGTCTGGTGCTGCCATTGCATTTGTTAAACCTCCCTTCGATGGTACAAACTGACAAACCAGAACTGTCCTTAAAGATCTCCCTGTGCCCTTTCCCTCCTCTCGTGGCTGCATTTAAGTGGCTGACCTGCATTTCCAGACAGAGTATTTTCATATCCAACAGGACCTGAGAGTTGAGGCATGCAGAAAATGATCCACAGAAGAGAAGCCAGCTCCTTGCTTTGTGTTGACCACAGAGAATGGTAGGGGGACTCCCACATACGAGGCTTTTATCGCAAGAATGTCTGTGAGGAGCTTTCTCACGTTGAGCAGGCAGTAGAATAGGTTTTGGAGCAACTTAATAAATTAATAACAGCAATTAGAAGGACTATACAGAATTTCCCACAGTGATTTATAGAATCCCAGATAGAAACTGCCTAGCTGCTTGCTGCTTAAAGCAGTTCCAGAGAAAGGGAAGGCAGCTATGCTTACCCTGCTACCATACCTTTTCCTTAGCCCACGTTCCCCAAACCTATTTAGAACCTTTTCCACTACTAGTAACTAAGTAATAGCTATTCTCATACAGATATATCCTAAAGAATAATAGTAAAAAAGCTTGGGGACATGGCACAGAATAGCTTGTTGGGAGCAGGCCAGTGTGTGTGTGTGTGTGAATAGTATTAAAACTCTCAAGTTGCACAGCAGACAGACTGTACAAATTCAGAGCCTTTAATACCTAGACTGAGGCTGCCCAGCAGGGTCTTCTCATGCTGAAAGTTTCATTAATATAATGGTATGGGTTATACTGAAGAGTGGATTTGTATTACTAGAAGCCTACCAGTGTAAATTCCCATCCAGAACTGCACACTAATGACATTCCTTATTTATTTTTATCCTCTTTTGATAGCAGCATGAATTCAGTTGGTAAAAAAGGCTTGATGCCATTTGAATGCTAGAATGGGATCATGCAGACAGTGAATCCTATAGTTAATATCATCATGTTATTGATCTATAGACTGTGTGGGCAACCTTAATTCAAACACAAGCAGTGTTCCCCACAGCTCAGTGCTGGGGGCAGTTCTCAGTCTCCTTATCAATGACCTGAACAAGGGGATTGATGCACCCTGAGTCAGTTTGCAGATAGCACTAAGCTGAGAGGAAGTGTTGAGCTGCTGGAGGGTAGGAAGGCTCTGCAGAGAGACCTGGACAGCCTATGATACTCTACATGGACACAGAAAAAGAAACACAGAAAGAGCATTGCCAGAGTTGTTGATTCAATGTAGAACACAAATAATATTTGAACTCTGGATTTGTCCTGCCCCTCATCATCCATAACCTACAAATAGGCTTCTGCTGAGTTCATAACAAGAGGATGAACAATGCCACTTGTATTTAGCTACATCACTTCACCACTGACCTTATCATTTAGGATAAGAGCAAATGGCCTTAAGTTGCACCAGGGGAGGTTTGGGTTGGATATTAGGAAAAGAAATTCTTTCCTGAAAGAGTGGTCAGGCACTGGAATAGGCTGCTCAGGGCAGTTGTGGAGTCATCATCCCTGGAGGTGTTACAAAAAATGTGTGGACAGGGCACTTCAGGACATGGTTTAATGGCCATGGTGGTGTTGGGCTGATGGTTGGACCTGCTGATGTCAGAGTTTTTTTTCCACCTGTGATTCCATGATTTGGGCTTGTCTCTTTACCAACGTGATTAAAACCCAGAGTTTGGATCTTGGCAATCAAACAACCAAACATGAAAGGCAAAATCAGAATAAAACTGGAGCAGTTTTAAAAACAGCAATGCAGAGAGTGTAGAGGGGCTAGAAAAAGCAGCCCTAGAATTCCCTGCATCTTAGAGATTTTATCCTCTCATCTGAAAAATAAATAAACAAATAAGCCCCAAAGTGGTAAGAAGGCTTCACATTTTTCTCTGGAAGTGCTGCATCCCAGAAACATGTAAGTCTGTGTTAAATACGGAATACGATGGCAAGCTTTGCTTTTCCCAGCATCATTCATCTGAGCTGCAGAAGGAAAGCCAACTATCCATCTCTGTCAGGAACTGAGAAGCATCAGAATCAAGCAGGTGATGCTTCACTTGGCCAAGATGAAACAAATTTCTCCTTTTCTTGGCTTTGCCTCTCTTTGCTGCTGTAGAATGTGCATCTTGCCTGCTCTCTTTGCTAGTAAGTGTTTTGCTGGAGTGAGTCTGAACCCACAAGGCTGCCAGCCCTGACCCTGCATTTGCTTCTGTTTCCAACCTGTCAACTAAGCTGAAGCTGTAGCAACACATCAGGGAGATGGCAGAATTTTGCCTATTTCCTCTAATGGTGTAGAAGACTTAATTGTTTTAATAGGATAGCACAGAAAACAATACAGGAATCTAAAAGACTGAAAGGAAATTTGTCTTGTTGTTTCTTATGTGCAAATTACAGCTGTCAAACCCACTCAGATCAAATGCTGTGACTGCCAAAACAGTCCAAACAGTCCAGGAAACAACTGAAGGCCAGAAGGCCTCAAGTTTTCTTCTCTAAATTCTGGTTGTCACCCTGGTGCTGCAATGTCCTGCTTTCAGGATGACTTACAACATTACCACCAACCAGCATTACCTTTTCATTAGTGTGAGCCAGAGAAGTGAGTCAAGGGAGCCTGTGTTTGTATTCTAAAATGTAATGCACCAAACTGTGATTGCTTGAAATTGAGACAAGTAACCTGGCTAAGTGGAACAAGGCACTGTGTTTCATTTGGAAAAGACCTTGAAGATCATCGAGTCCAGCCATTATCTAACTCTGCCAAGGCTGATGCTAAACCATGGCCCTCAGCACCACAGCTCCACTGCTTTTAAACACCTCCAGGGATGGAGATTCAACCATCTCCTTAGGGAACCTGTTCCAGTGACTGAGAACACTCTCAGTCAAGCAGTTCCTTCTAATATTCACTGACCAACTGGCTGCTCACCTCTGCCTTATCTTCAGCTAGTTCTCAATTGTTTCCAGAGATGCCAGTTCAGTCTTTAACACTCTGCAGATACATTTGCTGTTTAATAACATGGATAAAAATTATTTCAACTTTCAGTAGTGAAAACCAATGAACAGGAGACTGCCCTTTCTGCCCAGACCACCAATGTGCTGCCTGTGATTCCTGAACAAGAGCATTGTCATGGGGGTGCAACGACTGCCCAAGGTATGTGCATCTCTTACAACTCCAGTTATTTGCCTCGTATACTTGGAATTAATTGTATGCAGTATCTGCTCAAAATAAATTACTACTACTTCTAGCCAAGTATATGAGAAACTGGGGAATGTGTTCTGTGGGAGCTAGGTGGCAGGGAAACAGAATCAATTTTCCTTCTGCTACTGAGCTATCTATAAACTAATGTGTTGGCCTTTTCAACTCTGTGTGTCCCTGAAGGCCCCAGTGGAAGTCCTGACATTATTTTTCTGGTGTTGAAAGTTGTGTCCAGGACCTCAGCATTATGCTGACATTTGTTTCTGACAAGAGCAGAGGAAAGAAGCAATTTGTAAATGCTCTCTCAAGAAAATAGTGTTTGAAATAAATAGTCTGATGATCAAATTCCCCAAACAAAAGAAATGCATCTCTCTGTTGCTGTTACACCAGACAGAAGGATCCACAAGAAGTTGGTTTCAGCTTGGAACTAAAATGACTCTTTCACTTCCAACACTCTCCAGGTCTTAAACTCCAGTATTTGTTTCAGGACATCTAATGCAAGGAAACAAGTCTGAAGAGAAATGGGCAGCAAGAGATACCTCTTCCTGGCAGTAATAGCTAGAGGCAGAACAGATGCTACTTGAATAAGTCATATAAACTAATCCATCAGCTGCATAGACAAGGCTATGGCACTCACACAGGTTACATTACTGCCTGTGGGGAATTCCTAAGATTAAAAGCTGAAGAAGGACCTTCTTTACATCTATGTTAATTGGATGGAGTTTCTTGGAAAATCAATATTACAGAATCAAAGAATCATTAGGGTTGGAAAAGACCTTAAGATGATTGTCCAACCACTGTCTAACTCTACCAAGTCTGGTGATAAACCGTGCCCCTCAGCACCACATCCATGCAGCATCCCTCATCCAGGGATGAGGATTCAGCTACCTCCCTAGGCAGCCTGTTTCAGTCTTTGAGAACCCTTTCAGTCAATAAATTTCTTCTAATATCCAACCTAAACCTCCCCTGGTGCAAATTTAGGCTGTTTCCTCTCATCCTATCACTTAGAATCATAGAATCAGTCAAGGTTGGAAGAGATTGCAAGAATCATCTAGTTCAAGCCCCCTGCCATGGCCAGGGACACCCTACCCTAGATCCGGTTGGCCAGAGCCTCATCCAGCCTGGCCTTAAACACCTCCAGCCATGGGGCCTCAACCACCTCCCTGGGCAACCCATTCCAGCCTCTCACCACTCTCATGCTGAACAACTTCCTCCTCACATCCAGCCTGAACCTACCCATCTCCAGCTTCACTCCATTCCCCCTAGTCCTGTCACTCCCTGATAGCCTAAAAAGTCCCTGCCCACCATTTTTGTAAGCTCCCTTCAGATACTGAGTCCTGCCTGGCTCCAGCCTCCTTTCAGAGGATTGCAGAGAGCAATGAGGTCTCCCCTTAGCCTCTTTTTCTGCAGACTAAACAATGCCAGTTCCTTCAGCTGCTCCTCATCAGACCTGTTCTCCAGACCCTTCACCATCTTCACTGCCCTTCTCTGGACCTGTAGCTAGGTTTCCATTTGATTGCTTAGGTTGTGAAACAGGTTGAGGTGCACTTTTCTCCTGACTCTCCAGGGCTGTCTCCAGAAGTCTCTAGAATGCTACTAGAGACTAATTTGCTGAACAATGAGAAGCTGGCTGCATTTGAAGTGCTGCACATGAATAGCTTAGTACAGACTGAAAAACACCAAGATGATTAAACTGCCAGAACTGACACAGACAGATATAGACTACCTCAGCTTGAGAAACCCTCTTTTTCCCCAAGAAGGAAGTTGGTTGGAGCTGTGAAGTGTGCATCAGGAGCTTCTTGACCAAAAAGCATCATCTTTTTGACACAGTCCCAGCTGCTACCCTGAAGTACATGCACTTCAGACCACAGATATAAGAGCCTCAAAGAAGGGCTCTGGCCTGAACTAGAAGCCTGAGCCACTAGTGATAGTGCTAATATCTGCCCTTCTCTGCTGCATATTGGTAAGAGCTGCCTCAGTGCTGCCTTAGATCAAGCAACCAAGTCAGGGATAGGCAAACTGCTTTTGAGTTGTTTCTCCTCATTTCCAGCTAGCTGAAGCTGCACTCAGAAGAAGAATTAACCACAGCACAGTGCTTGATTTCTGTGCAAGCAGGCTGCAGAGTAGGTGTGGTAGGTGTAACAGCAGATGTAAGGAGGAGGAAATGGAAAAGCAAAGAGCACTCATTACGGCTACTGAGCTGGAGAACCTGCTGATTGCCTCAGCAATGGCCCTTAACCCAAAAAGCAGAAAGGCTCAACAATGTTGGTTTCCCTTTTTTTTGCAGTCTAAAAGCATGTGGACACAAAACCTCCCAGGTGTGGTGGCTGGCACAAGAGAGTAAACAACTACATGTACGTGAGGCTGATTCCTAAGCAGCTGCATTAAGAGTATCATAGACTCATAGGTTGATTTGGGTTGCAAGGGACTTTTAAAGGTCATCCAGGCCAATCCTCATACAGTGAGCAGGGACATTTCTAAATAGATCATCACTGCTGTTTTCTGAGGATGCCCTTCCCTAGCAATGCAGAAATTTAATTGTGCAGATTTCCAGTTTACTACCAGCAAAAACTGATGCAAATCCTCCTAGGGTATTACCTAGGCTCTGGCTCAGGCTCCTTCTGCATTCCTGAAGAGATCTTCAAATGCCTTCACAGCAGAACTTAGTAGCTCAAACAGAAAAGGCAACAAAATATTCTTTGCCTGCTTTTCCTTTTGTGAATGTGGCTTTACAAAACGTTTTCACGTTTAAAACAATCCCTCTCATCTGGCTTGGAGCAAGACACCCACACAAACAACAGGAGATACCAATTATGCAGGAGAAACAGTGAAAGCCTCCGTTCAAAACATTCTAGCAAAGGCAGGTTCCAAGTGTGCTGAGGAGGGAGAGGAAGATGGCAGTTAAGCTGCTTTCATAAATCATTTGTGTATTTGTAAAGAACAGTAGGTGTGATCTCAAATTGCTGGGATCTTTCCCATTATGCTTTTGACACTTTTCCTGAGAAGCATCATTTCAGAGCTCAGAAGTGACTGTGCTGTGGTTGAACTCATCACAACACTGGCTGTGATCCTGCTGAAGGCAGGAGCTAGTCCTGGCAAACTGGGGTTGCCAGTTGGCCATTTTTGGAAGACATCACTTGTTATGCTTTCATCAATTCCTATAGATAGCTGTGAAAAAAAGATTTATGCCCACATGCAGCTTTAAGCTGTCACTCAATTCCAGACTTGTTTTTTCAGTACCATGAAAGAGAAATTCCGTCTCTCGTTCTGCTTCCATAACAGATTCAACTGTTAATCATACATCAAAATTAAAACCCCTCTCAGTGTGAAAGAGCTCACAGAATCAGACTGCTGAGCACATTCCAGGGCTCTTGGCACAGTAAAATGCATGCCAGGATGTGTTCCTCTCCAAAGTAGACAGTTAGAGGGGTTTGCAGGGAAGCACTCCTGCTTGCTTGCAGAACTGGATTGTAATGGGCACTGTGCAGGCTCTTTAAACCCACTGTTCCATCAGCCCCCATCAATTTTTGATGCATTGCATCCTGCCCACACTCATCATTTTCTAGCTCACTGCAGCAGCTGCTGCCTCCACTGTGATTTCACACCCAAAGAACACTTCTTATCCCAGTTCTTGTGACGGGAAGGGAAGACAGAGGTTGTCACTGGGACTGCAGCTACACGAGCTACCAGAATGGGTGACAAGCTGCGTTTGCTTTTTTACTCTGTGTGAGAGTAAGAAGTACACAAAGCCTGCACTTCCTTCCCCCCCCAGCCTGGCACTGTGTCGTTCCCTGAAAACTCTGATGAGCTTGATTGGGATCTGGGTGTTTTCATATCTCAAGGCTCCTCATCACATGGTACTCAGGGAGCTGCAATCCAAATTTCAAAAGTCCCAGTGCTGATTACTGAGGAGCAGAGTTAGATAATGCTGACTCAAAGATCTTAAAGGTCCTTTCCAAACAAAATTATTCTGTGAGTATTTTTCACTTGAGAATGTGGAAAAAGCTGCCCTTACTTCATTATTTCCAAATTTGTTCTACTGTGTACAAGCACAGTACAGGAAATGCAGCTGGGCACAAGTCTGCACATTCTTCCTTCCAGCTGGTGGTTTGGCTGGGTCTACTTCTATTTTTTCTCCACTACAATAAATTAGCTTGTTTTGGCTCAGCTGCAGTTAAGGCCTTGTTAATGCCCCACATTTACTTCTGAACACTCTGCTGCAGGTGGTGTAGCTCATTAAGAGATGTCCAGGAGTGGACACAGAGCAAGTGACTCTGGAGGAGAGGTAGATACCACACAAAGTGCTTTCCTCATTTAGCTTCCAAGAAGGAAGGACAGAGTGAAGCCCTCTGTTATTTGAAGGGAAAAGATCCATCACCACCTACCTTCACAAGTTCCAGACTGAACTCTGTGTAGATGGAGACACTCTGCAGAAAGCCAGTTTGAGACACTTCAGGGACATCCTTCCTGGAGCACTTCAGCCAGGTGAATGTGGTGAATGCTCTCTATGATGGCTTTTGGCTCTGCCAGCTCTTACATTGCCAAATTTACCTGGAAATGAATCAGGCTGAGTGCTTCTCAGGTTCCTGTAACATATTCTCACAGGGCAGGTACCTAACTCACTGTTCTGCTGGCAGGTATCAGTCTTAGGTCCTTTGCTCCAATCTGTTATGTACCATCCAGTTGTCTGCCTCTTAGTTACAGCTTTGATTTCTTTTGTAATAAAGAGGAGAATTCATTGCTGTGAAAGCCAAAAGAATGACATTTAAGATAAATCAGTGAAGACCTAATGAACATCCTCTTATTTTTTGATACTGTTTCCTTTAGGTTCAGGTATCACCGTGTGAAACATCATTACTACTGGGTGAAAGAAGATAGTTCACACACTAGAGGGGAAACATCTCCATTTCCATCTCTGTCTTTTAATGAGAATGCCAACTACCCATTCGAGTTGAGAAGCTCCAGTTTATCCATCACCAGAACTACTTGGTATTAAGCAAATATGATGGACAACCATGTTTTGCTGTGTAAACAACTTCAGCAGGCCAGTATAAATTTCACATCTATTTTTGGTTCATTCAGGATTTAGACTTCATCACATAGTTGTGAGATAAGCCTTGAAATATTTCCATTTTCTGTCAGAGAAGAATTTTACATACTCCACAGGATAAGGAAGTCTGTTTAAAGAGAGAAATTATCCTCTGCTGTCTTGAAATGAGCAGTTTCCAGCCTGTTTAATGCTCCAGATGACTAAGATGCTTAAAAGATACAATTTCTGGTGGTTGAGGAAGGTAGCCAAAGCATCCAAGAGGGGAAAACTTTGGAGTACATTTTCCTTTCTGCAGTAAAGCAGGAGAACTTTCATAAATCCTGCAACATCTTAGTGGGCCAAGGGAAAAAAATGTGGGAAAGTAGTAATTTGGCTTCAAACCACAAAATTGTTATTATTGGCGTTTAATAACTCATTAAGACAGCAAATGAGTTTTGTACTTTTTGATAAATGGCATTTCTATCTTTTGTACCAGCTTAGGTCATTAGTATTCAGACTCATTATCTCCTGGAACTTTTCCTTGCCTTCCATTTATTACAGCTCCTCTGAGTGTGCTGGAGCTGTTTGTGCTGAGCAGGGCCCCAGCTCACTCGGTGCTAACACGTTATTTGTGGGCACAATTTACCCATCAATTACCAGGCAGAGACAGAAATTGCAGAGCCAGGACTTCAGACTCCCATGTGCTACATCCATCAGGATGAACAGACTGTAAACTGCCCATTGCAAAGATGATATGCAGCAACTGAGCATCATGCTAATACTTCACAGCCCCCATCCCTTCCCTTCATATAGCCTTTCTCTCCTGAAACCTTCTGGAATTGCTTCTCCAGTCATTAGATTGCAGCAAGCAGTGCAGGTTTAATGGGAATAGTTGTGAACATTAGGTTCTGAATGACTTGAGGCCATATGGAACTTTGTTATATTTAGTTGGGTAAGTCTGAAGATTTTGCTTCTATTGGTTGTTATCATCATAAAAACCAGAGAAAAACACTGACTTTCTTAATTTGGGGACTTTTGAGGCTTTAATGTTTTGCTGTGCTAATAAGATAATGATGAATTTTTAAATACAGTCTATAAAATAAAACTCTCACAATTTGTTCCTATTTGTTTTTTAACTCCTTCCTGTAGAACAGCAATCTGCAGACACAGAAACAGGTCTATCCCAAGTTACTGCAGAACTGGTAGAGCTGTTTTAGTCAGCATTTGAATGCTGGCACTGTTTATCACTCTTCCCTTCACTGATTCAGAGATCTTATTGGCAGGGACAGCCCTGCTCCTTTTGACCCTGATTGGATTTCCTTCCTCTTATAACTTAATTCTATTATTCTTGCTGCATATAACCTCCCTCTTTTCCTTTCCTTGAATGGCTAAACTGTGACTTACTGGTCTGTTATCCCACAGCTCTCAAAACACTTGTTGTTACTACACTGGAAGCTTCCATTTTCCAAGTTACCTTTAAAACCACCAAGAACATGTAAACCCAAAAGGTTCTTATTAACTTTCAATCTCTGTTGTATAGAGCTTACCTTGTATTGTAAGTATGATCCAAGCTATAGGAAACAGTGGGAGAATGGGGAGACATGGATAAGAATGGTAAGAAGATGTGATCCTAAAGTAATTTGGGCTGAAAAGCTGTCTCTAGTTCAAACTCCTTACACTGGAGGAGGAAGGAGTGGACTAAAAAGCAACCAGTTTAGTGTCCTGAGAGCCTCTTGGTTTCTCTCCTCCCATGTCCTCTTAACCCTTTCTCTTCATCTCTTGGCATTTTCAAAACAACATGCAAGGAGAGAACAGATGTCCTGGTGCAGTCTCTCAGGACGAAAGAACCTCAGAAACCAGCGGCAGGAAGGAGATGCGAAGGTGGAGGAGAATGAGGTGAACGAAACTGGTGGGGGAGGCAGAACCGATGCTGAGCAGAATGTGAAAAGTAGGCACAGGCAGAACTGATAAGGGAAACCACAGACCACCCTAAACATCAGCATCAGCTAAGCTGCTGATACAGTGGTTGAGATAAGCAAGGGCAGGAAAAGCAGGACTGCATTTTTCCCAGTCTAGTAAGTGGGTTGAGAGGCTTCTGAAGTCATTTAAAAACTGAACTACTCAACGTTCTGTTTTTCATTTAGGTGACCCTGTCTGACTCCAGAGCAGGCACCTTGTGTAAAAACCTGTGCTACAGAAAAGAAATAGCCTTCCTCTTTACAGCAGTGGCAGCAGAAAATTCACTTCACTAAGAACTATGATTAGTCCTTGCTGCTGGATGTTTAGACTCCTTCTGCACATTGCTTTGGTGCTGCATAATAATTTTTTTTCAGTCCTCAGGTAAATGTTTGAAAGGCAGAATTAATACTTAGTGCTGTGCTCTTAGTCTATCAGAGCACCTCCTCAAAACACTGTAAAGGGAAGCTGTGAGGGGGGGATCAAAGTCAGGGGACTAATAAGAAGATGTGTGCTCAGGGACTTGTGTGGGGTGCAGGCAGCAAGGGGGGAATGAGCTCTGCAGATGCAGAGTGATCACATTGGCTGTCTTCTTTCCTTTGAGCTCGTCCTCTTTGAACGTTTCTTATCTTTCCTCACTTCCTTCAGGTTCATGCAGATTTTTGTTCTACCTCAGAAGTGCCCTTACCCCAGTTCTGCTGGAACTAATCAGATGTCACCTCTTGTTTATTCTGAACAATGCTGAAAAAATCTCTTAGAGAGATTTTTCTCTAATTCAACCTTGAAAACTGTTCTTATTTCCAGACAGCACATCTTTTTATTCCCTTTGAAAATCATTTTCCCTCTCCCAGCTTTTTAATACAGCTCAATGTTTGACATTTTACTCTCAGTTTTTTAATTCTAAACCTGCCCATCATTGTCACTATTATGAAGGCTGAAGTTGGACTCAAGCATGGAAAATGTACAGGTCACACACTAAAAAGAAGCTTCAGCAACAAAGGTTGATCTGAGACAAAAGAAAAAAATAAAATCCAGAGGGCTTTCCAGTCAGACTGTGAGAATTTCAAAGTAGGTCAGACTGGCTGATGGTGTCACATTAAGCCTTGCTCTGAGATGGTTTTAATAAGAACTCAAGAAAGTCCTTTCCCACTCTTTACGTTCTTTTGAGACGAACAGAAAGGACAGGGCTGTCGTTTGAAATAGAACTGGAGTGTCTCGAGGATAATCCTCTGAAGTGGGTGACTGGATGATAAAAACACTTTGGAGAATCAGAAAAAAAAAGGAAAGGTGAAAAATCTGTATTTGCCACTCGAAATCCCGTGGTGTTTCAGCGCCATTAAAGTTGGATGAATCCTGAGTGGCGGCTGACACTGGAAACATCATTAAAAAGCATCTCAGCTTGCACCGGCTCTGATTTTGCATTCTGTCATCTGGGCACATTTCAGAGGAAGATATTAATGGCTTCAGCAGATGATCTAAGCAGCGTGAGAAAAGTGGAAGAGACAGTTCTTTTGTTTAGCTGTCTCAAGCAATGGAAGTGTAGGAGCAAATCATGGGGAAGAGATGTTTACACATGGATAGACTATACCCTAAAAAGCAGCTAACAACTTGCAGCTTGCATTGTTTGCTCAAAGGAAAAATACAGTAAAAGGCAAATCTATTTAATATACAAATACAGCAAATGAAATATTTGTCTAATCGTTCACGACCTACTACAGGTCATTACTTTATCCTTCAGTAATCGTGGATCATCTGCAAAGGATGCAAAGCATGCAGACTTAGAACAAAGTTTCATGTTGGTAGGTTTCTCAGCTCGGGGAGAACAAAAACCTGCCTCCTTTTTCTCTGCATAAAAGGTGTGCTCCAAAGTGAATGGGACGCCATGAAAAACATCTGCTGAAGGGACCAGGTAATTTTTACAACCTTGGTTAATTTTCAGATAAATACCTCAAACCTGGCAGTTTGACAAGTGCTGAGGCACACATTCAGAGTACTGACCTGGAAGAAGGTGGTGCTGAGAAAAAGAGCACTTTCCCTTCCAAGTTCAAGGCAACAAACAGTATCACTCCAAAGGTAAAACCAGAAAGTGAGAGACTTCACTGAGTACATCCTCCCCTCCTGTTAACTCTTCAAAACATTCTCTTCAGTGTACTGCCTCAGTTCAGCTCTCAAATGGTTTATTTAACTGATGGAAAAATACAAACCAGTGTAAACAAAACATTCTGGTTACAACCACATAGTACTTTTATACTGAAATATTATTTACCTAAAGTGGATTTAAAGCTGTAGCACTCAGTTCTCCTAGGACAAGATGATTGCATCTGAAATCAGATGGGAGTATCCCTACACTCATACTCTGCCCTGTTTCCCTTCTTACACTGTATGGATGTCAGTACTTTAAGTCCCCACATCATTTTTCAGTTTCTTTTACTGTAGGGTAAGATATTTCATTCAATACAAACATAATTTAAGCAAGATCATGGAACCTCTGGTAAAGAATCTCTCAGACAAGCAATCTTTGTTTCCAGAATGCCCCTCAACGACTGCAAACATTATCCCCTGAGGCTTCTAATACATTGTTCAGCCTCTGCTAAAAGGCACCACTATTAGTCAACGCATTTTTCTGACAGGTTTAACACTACATATTCGGCACTGCATCGCAGAGAGGGGAAAAAAAACTACCCATGGAAAAGTAACTGACTTGATTTCTGTCTGAAAACACTGACTTGGCAGGAGAACACTCTGAAGAAACAGCTGCTGCCACGCTCTATGACTCACTTGGCAGTAATGCCACATTTACAGATACCTGATGCAGGGGGACTCCAACATGGACTGAAAAGTTTCTTGATGAAAAATAATGATCGAATTAAAGTTAAATTAAATCCCGGCTGTAATGATTGATAGGTGAAAACACTGGATTTTTCTTGATGGTCTTTGTTTGAAAAGCAAATGAGCTTTTAACGAGGTATTATGTTCTGCTTGTCAGCACAGAACAACAGAATAAAACCTACTTTCAACAAAAAGGCCTTTTTACAAGATACTAAATGTTGCCAGATGTTTAAAACTGAAAAATGCCCACGATCAAGTACGTGGAGCAAGCACCTGGTTCTCAGTGATGTGCACCGAGTTGAAGTGCATAGCTAAGCACAACGCCATGTCAAGCCAGCAGAAGCAAGTGTCTCTTCCAGCAGCCAGCCGGGACTACTAGAGAAGAGTCTGCTTATTCCCTTCAAAGTGTAGAAGGCAGAGGTGAACTGGTTTGCATCAACTAAACATGATTTGGCAAATACACTTTTGAAATGATGTTTTCAGAAAGAGAGCAATGCCAGAGAGAAATGTGGGAGCTGCATCCTACCTCTGGGCTACTGAGTCTGCCTGCTGGTTGCATATTCTGTGTCCTACTTTCTCCCACGTTGAGGTGAGGCTAGCTGTTCAGCATGGCATAAATACCAACGAATGTCAAGTTCTGTTTGACTTTGCAGCTGCCAAGGGGTTTCTTATTTTTATGCATGTTGCTGTAAGGTTTATTTAACATTTTTTAACTTAGCCAGAATGGTATCTCAAACCTGTTAAATTACAGTGTGATAGAAGAGAAGGCTCCAGGGAGACACTATAGCAGCCTTCCAGTACCTGAAGGAGACTACAGGAGAGCTGGAGATGGGCATGTCGTGACAGGATGAAGGGCAGTGTTTTGAAACTAGAGCAGAGTAGATTTAAATCAGACATTTGGGAGAATTTTTTTACACTGAGGTTGGTGAGACACTGGAGCAGGTTGCCTAGAGAAGTTGTGAACACCTCATTACTGGAAGAGTTTAAGACCAGGCTGAATGAGGCTTTGAGCAACCAGGTCTAATGGGAGCTGTCTCTGCCCATGGCAGGGGGCTTAAAACTGGGTGGTCTTTAAGGTCCCTTCCAACCCAAACCATTCTATGATTCTATAAAATAGATTTTCCTTAATAAACCCTTTTTTCAGAGATTGTGAAAGTTTTATCTCTACATACCAAAAAGATGAAAAAGTCACACTGCATGTGACAGCAGAAAAATACTGTAAGGCACAACCAACCTTTCTGTCCTCTCTTATTTGGACTCAATGAAGTTACCATGTGCAAAGCAGAGCCATGGTTTCTCTTTTCTAACAAACAGGACAGTGCTCCCTCCTGCCCAGTTTTGTTATTTGGATGAAGTATGAACTATGTTTTGATGACTAAACATAGTCAGATATTAACAAGAACTAAAAAGTCTTTAAATACAATTAATGATTTCAAGAGGCAAAAAAATGAAACAGCTGAAACCTTCTGAGCAATTAAAATCATAGAATCATAGAATCAACCAGGTTGGAAGAGACCTCCAAGATCATCCAGTCCAACCTATCACCCAGCCCTAGCCAATCAACTAGACCATGGCACTAAGTGCCTCATCCAGTCTTTTCTTGAAGACCCCCAGGGACGCTGCCTCCACCACCTCCCTGGGCAGCCCATTCCAATGCCAATCACTCTTTTGCCTCTCTAATTTTTCCTCTACAAGACCTAGCAACTTCCTTGAACTTCTCCTGGGACACCTCCCCTCTCTTCCAAAGGTGATCCAGGCTACATAAAAAAATTGAAAGGTTCTTCCTGCCTCTAAGGTAAAGTAGCCTTAAGAATTCTGAGGTTCAGAGGATTTTAAGATAAGGAAGCAAACAAATTATCATGATTTCTAGTGTTAGGAAACCTCACTCCTGCTGCTCATTTATGCCACCGCCTTAGAGCAAAGGTGATTGCTCTGGTACTCGACTTCTCCACTCAAAGCAATTATCTTGTAACATCTTTTCACAACTTTCCCATGCCCCAGAGCTCTATTTCTGAACTGGCAGTTATCAGTAACTCCATCTGATAAAAAGGTTCATAATGTTTAAAGCTCAGATTAAACTCCAGAGTGGTCACTTGGTCACACATCCACGAGGAGATTATTTCTGGGGGTGTTTCAGTTGCCAAAAACAAGCCAAGAAGAAAAAGGTAAATTTTCTACTCATAGAATCATAGAATCAACCAGGTTGGAAGAGACCTCCAAGAACATCCAGTTCAACCTAGCACCCAGCCCTATCCAACCAACGAGACCATGGCACTAAGTGCCTCATCCAGGCTTTTCTTGAACACCTCCAGGGACGGTGCCTCCACCACCTCCCTGGGCAGCCCATTCCAATGGCAAATCACTCTCTCAGGGAAGAACTTCCTCCTAACATCCAGACTAGATCTAAAAGGATTACTTTGGTCTGCAGTGTTGTTTAGGTGCTGGAATTAATGAATAGACATAGATGAATATAAAATGTTGGGTCAGCAAATATAGAGCTTTACCTGTACTCTTACCTGGCTCAGAAAATGTCTTTTCAGGATAATTCTTTGTGCTTATCCTCTATAATTTTCATGTAGTAAAGTTAATACCTGTTACTGTACAACTCCTTCAACACAAAGTGTTCTGGAGGTGGTAAATATTATGATGATGTTATTGTTTGCTATGGTAAATAATACTGGGCAAGGTCAACACTCTGATGATTTGTTCACATTGGCCAAAATGAAATACCAGAATCAACTTCTGAAATAAACATTTTTAACTGGAAAGATGCAAAAAGCCAGAAATGGTCCTTTGGGCTGAAATGTTTTAAACAACTTGACATTCTGATTTGCTTCATGTGCTGTCTACAACTGAAAGGGTCAATGGTTAGAATTCTTATTTAAGCCAATGCTAGTATCAGTAAACTTCAGTTTAAATTAATGCAAAGGATATGCTCTCCTGGAAAAGCAATGACTCACTTTTCTAACTGCTTCTAAAGTCTACAAGTCTGAGAGTTTTATAACGTTGTTCAGCTTTGTATGTGCAAAACCGCGTCTGGTGTCTTCAGAGGACTCTGGGTGGGCAGACATCCCTCATACCAGCTCTTCTCTCTGCATACATCAACGACATCAGCTCTGTGGTGACAACTGCTGGGAAACTGTCACTCTTGTGCTTTCAAACAGCTGGTCTGGATCTGTGAAATTTGCAGAACTGGAAGCAACAGCTGGAAAGCATCCTGAATGTAGGTGGTACTGTTGCAGCCCTGAAGGGGGAGAAAACATGGATTCATCAGGACAGCTGCTGTGCATTTCATTGCTTAAGGTCCCATCCACAGGATCATAGAATCATAGAATCAACCAGGTTGGAAGAGACCTGCAAGATCATCCAGTCCAACCTATCCCCCAGCTCTATCCAATCAACTAGACCATGGCACTAAGTGCCTCATCCAGTCTTCTCTTGAATGACTCCAGGGAACCTCCCTTGAACACTTCCAGCCTTGGAGCTTGCACAGCTTCTCTAGGCAAGATGTTCCAGTGCCTCATCACCTTCATGGGGCACAATTTCCTCCTAACATCTCATCTCAATCCAGCTTCTTCCAGTTTGAAGCCATTCCCACTCATCCTGTCACTCCATGCCTTTGTCAAAAGTCCCTCTCCAGCTCTCCTGTAGCTCACTTCAAATACTGGAAGGCTGCAGAAAATTCTCTCCACAGCCCTCTCTCCTCCAGGTTGAACACCCCAAGTCTCTCAGCCCAAGTGATCTGTTTCTTTTATTAGACACCATGATCTGTGAGTCACCTCTTCTGCTACAAACCACGAGCTGCTTTCTATCAGAAAAGCAGAGTGAGGAAAACGTGCCTCAGTTTTACCAAGAAGAGGTCAACTCATGAAGTACTAAAACGTGTACCAGTTGCAGCATGACTTCCTTTAACTCTGTTAATTAGATCACAGCTCTCTAAACATAAATAAACATGTAGTAGTGACTACAGATTCTGTATCTGATAGCTATGTGCCCTTAAAAGTGAGGAAAATATTGTTTCCTGTAAGCAAGTTTGCACTGAATTAATAATGGAGCTGTAGAAAAACTGTAGGAAAGATTCCCAAATAGTTCCTTTTGCTATACAGCAGATCTGCTGCTGCAGTTCTTCCTGAACTGTGGGAACTGCAAAGTGAGGGAAAGCTCAGAACTCTGGAATTTGATGGTTTGTGCTTCTTAAATCTCATATTTGTATACAAGCAGCTATTAATGCAGCCTAGGTTCCTGCAGGATTGCAGCCTGCTCCTACTGTTTGGTATTAGAAACTCCAAAAATAGTGCTATGTGTTAAAGCCATTCTAACAATTAAAACTATTAATTTCAGTGACACTTCTCCCACCTACAGCAAATTCAGAATTAGTGCTGTTGATGGAAGGATGAGTCAAATCTTCTGGGGCATTTTATTCTACTCTCATTACTAACAAAACTGGCCAGGAGTTCAAACTGCTCTTGCTGGCTTGTAAACTGATTCTATGTCTGACATATGGTTGGTTCACAGCTGCTAGGCTGTGAATCTTTGTAGAAATGCACTTAGCCTATGTGTGGGAAGCACTGAAGCACAGCTGCAACTCGATTTTAAAGAAAGAAAGAGTCTGAAACTACCTGGGAACCAGAGAGACTTTGTGATATTCGGAATGGGCAACAGAACCCTATCATAGAATCAAGCAGGTTGGAAGAGACCTCCAAGATCATCCAGTCCAACCTAGCACCCAGCCCTAGCCAATCAACCAGACCATGGCACTAAGTGCCTCATCCAGGCTTTTCTTGAAGACCCCCAGGGACGGTGCCTCCACCACCTCCCTGGGCAGCCCATTCCAATGCCAATCACTCTCTCTGGCAACAACTTCTTCCTAACATCCAGCCTATACCTACCCTGGCACAACTTGAGACTGTGTCCCCTTGTTCTATTGCTGGTTGCCTGGGAGAAGAGGCCACCCCCCACCTGGCTACAATGCCCCTTCAGGTAGTTGTAGACAGTAATAAGATCACCCCTGAGCCTCCTCTTCTCCAGGCTAAACAGGCCCAGCTTCCTCAACCTCTCCTCATAGGATTTGTTCTCCAGGCCCCTCACCAGCTTTGTTGCCCTTCTCTGGACATGTTCCAGCACCTCAACATCTCTCTTGAATTGAGGGGCCCAGAACTGGACACAGGACTCAAGGTGTGGCCTGACCAGTGCTGAGTACAGGGGCAGAATAACCTCCCTTGTCCTACTGGCCACACTGTTCCTGATGCAAGCCAGGATGCCATTGGCTCTCTTGGTCACCTGGGCACACTGCTGGCTCATCTTCAGATTACTATCTATCAGTACCCCCAGGTCCCTTTCCTCCTGGCTGCTCTCCAGCCACTCAGTCCCCAGCCTGTAGTGCTGCTTGGGGTTGTTGTGGCCAAAGTGCAGAACCCTGCACTTGGCCTTGTTAAATCTCATCCCATTGGCCTCTGCCCACCCATCCAGCCTGTCCAGGTCCCTCTGCAGGGCTCTCCTACCTTCCAACAGCTCCACACCTGCTCCCAGCTTGGTGTCATCTGCAAACTTACTGATGCTGGACTCAATCCCCTCGTCCAGGTCATCAATAAAGATATTGAACAGGACTGGGCCCAGCACTGATCCTTGGGGCACACCACTAGTGACAGCTGCCAACTGGATGTGGCACCATTCACCACCACTCTCTGAGCTCTGCCATCCAGCCAGTTCTTGATCCAGCACAGAGTGAACAGCCTTATCCCAGGCAGCTTGTGAATAGGAGAGAAAAGGGCTAAAGGGCACACTGCAAGTTGTCTGCTGTGCTCTGAGCCATCCAGCAGCAGAATTTAAGAGCTAGCTAGTCTCACTTCCGTCAGGGAGCTCTCAAAACTCCTCAGTAAATGTGGTACCACCACAGGATTTGTGGGAGACAACACAAACCCAAGAGGTTCGTGCACTGGCACAGCACAGACAGAATGATACTGTCATTACTTTATGTGTACTTCTTTCTTCAGGCAAAAATGAGACTGTATCATTTCAAAATCATTTCACTGGAGCATTTTCTAACAGGAAAAAAGCAAAGGCTTACCTCTAACAGCACACTGTTGATGAAGGGGTTAAGAATCTCTGCCTTCATACTGCTCTGTAAAGCAGAAAAGGAAAGGACATGGCAGGACATGAAATATGATGAAGAGAAATATCTGCATATCTGAGAAGTGGCTTTATGAATTCTACCAAGGTCCTGCTTCACCTTGGTTCTCACTCAGCCTGTTTATGACATATTCCTGATAACTGTGTCTACATTTCATACACACTTCAGCAGAGCCTACTTGTTTCTATCACTGAGTACAATGAACTAAGACAGAGTTTTACTTTGTCATTAATTCATGTACCACAGAGTTTCAAACTGCCTACAGATGTAAGATGTATGTGATGACATTGTTTGCCCACCTGTGTGTCACTGCCCTTTTCATCTCCTTCCCACATTTTTTTAACTCTTTGCTCACTTTAAAGGAAACAAGAAATAAAACTACAGGACAAGGAAAATGAAGTTCTTGGAAGTTTGGTACATATCGGTGGTTAGAAGGAAATGAAGGCCCAGGTTAGCTGCCCTACAGAATTAGGTGCTGAAATGTGCCCAGAGAAGGGCAACAAAGCTGGTGAAAGGCCTGGAACACAAACCCTGTGAGGACAGGCTGAGGGAGCTGGGGGTGTGCAGCCTGGAGAAGAGGAGGCTCAGGGGTGACCTCATTGCTGTCTACAACTACCTGAAGGGAGGCTGTAGCCAGATGGGGGTTGGTCTCTTCTGCCAGGCAACCAGCAACAGAACAAGGGGACACAGTCTCAAGTTGTGCTGGGGTAGGTCTAGGTTGGATTTTAGGAGGAAGTTCTTCCCTGAGAGAGTGATTGGCATTGGAATGGGCTGCCCAGGGAGGAGGTGGAGTGACCGTCCCTGGAGGTGTTCAAGCAAAGCCTGGATGAGGCACTTAGTGCTATGGTCTAGTTGATTGGATAGGGCTGGGTGCTAGGTTGGACTGGATGATCTTGGAGGTCTCTTTCTATTAATTAAAACCAGGTAATACTGAAATCCCCAAACTGGAGGCAGTATATTTTGAGCTGGACAGTGCAGGCTGAACAGTAAACACAGCTTAGCAGAATAGCTTTTTTCTCAACCACTAGATAGGAATAAAGATAGAATCATAGAATCATAGAATCAACCAGGTTGGAAGAGACCTCAAAGATCATCCAGTCCAACCTATCACCCAGCCCTAGCCAGTCAACTAGACCATGGCACTGAGTGCCTCATCCAGTCTTTTCTTGAAGACCCCCAGGGACGGTGCCTCCACCACCTCCCTGGGCAGCCCATTCCAATGGGAAATCACTCTCTCTGTGAAAAACTTCTTCCTAACATCCAGCCTATACCTACCCTGGCACAACTTGAGACTGTGTCCCCTTGTTCTATTGCTGGTTACCTGGGAGAAGTACAATGAGTAGTGACACTACTGGAGACTAGAAAATCAAGATTTGTCAGCTCCTCTGCCTTTTAAAATGTTCTTTCCTTTTTTATTCTCACTGTTTCTTGCACTGTGTTTTTTTACAACCTCCAGGCAAGAGTTCCTTTCCTTCAATAGGAAACAGTGGACCTCATTGGAACAAAGGACTCACAATACTTAACTGAAGAATTTCCACTTATGACCTCGTAGCTTTCACATTACAGATTTAAAGATGAAACACCTTGAGTAGGGAGAAGGCTGGCAGATCAAACGGAAAATGGTTAGAGAAAAGAAGAGTTCTTTCACTGTTAGTTACTAGAAAATCCATTACAGAGTGCACTATTTAGTTAGAAACATAGAATCAACTGGGTTGGAAGAGACCTCCAAGATCATCCAGTCCAACCTAGCACCCAGCCCTGTCCAGTCAACTAGACCATGGCACTAAGTGCCTCATCCAGGCTTTTCTTGAACGCCTCCGGGGACGGTGCCTCCACCACCTCCCTGGGCAGCCCATTCCAATGCCAATCACTCTCTCTGTGAAGAACTTCCTCCTAAAATCCAGCCTATACTTCCCCCAGCAGCACAACTTGAGACTGTGTCCCCTTGTTCTGTTGCTGGTTGCCTGGGAGAAGAGACCAACCCCCTACCAGCTGCCTGTCAATAAACTGAAACAGATAGAGAGCAGTACCAATTACATTTATTGATTACATGGATCAAAAAGTTAAAGTTTTGGGGAAATCCTGCCTAGTAAACCAAGCTGCTATTCCTTACCCCTGCGTTAACTCTTCACCTGCACTGGGTAGTTCTAAGACTCAGCTTGACAGGGTGGTGGACCACCTCCTTTCAAATCTACTATCACCTAAAGAGGTTGGACCAGATGACCCTTGGGATGCCTTTCAAACTGGCATTCTGTGATTATAAACTATGTGTAGAGCCAAAACTACAACTAATGCCTGACTTACATAGATGGGATGGCACTGTGTTTGGAAAAAAACCAGTACTTTCTGTTCTAAGCCACTGCTCAGTTTGCCATGAGTTACAGCACTTTGCAGGACACTGGAATGTGTTTGTGAACCCAGATATTGTTGGCAGGGTAAGGAGGACACTCAACCACTGGGACCAGGGAAGGGATTGTGCCCCTCTACTCAACACTGATGTAGCCACACCTTGAATACTGGGTTCAGTTTTGGAGTCCTCACTACAGGAAGGACATTGATGTGCTGCAGTGTGTCCACAGAAGGACAACAAAGCTGGTGGAGGGTCTAGTGAGGAGCAACTGAGGGAACTGGGGTTCTTTTGTCTGGAGAAATGAGACACTTAACTGCCCTCTCCAGCTTCCTGAGAGGAAGCTGGAGTGAGGTGAGTGTTGGTCTCTTCTTCCTAGTAACAAGTGACAGGATAAGAGGAAATGGCCTCAGGTTGCACCAAGGGAGCTTGAGGTTGGATTTTAGAAGAAACTTCTTGACTGAAAGGGTTCTTAAACACTGGTACAGGCTTTCCAGGGAAGTGGTTGAATTCCTCATCCCTGGACATGTTTCAAGGCTGCAGAGATGTGGTACTGAGGGATAAGGTATAGCACGAGACATGATGGACTTAAAGAATGGTTGGACTCAATGACTTTAAAGGTCTTTTCCAACCACAACTGTTCTATAACTCTGTGACAAGTCTGATCATGGTGAGAAGGCCCTCATCCTCTTCAAAAGCTTACATGAAGATCACCAGAGTGCCCTGATAATACTCTCTTCTAGTGGGTATCTTAGCAGTGGGAAGTATCTTTGTGCTCAGTTTCTTACATGTCCACACAATGTCCAGAAGAACAATGTGACTCTATCAACTGAGTTGATAAGAACAAAAGCCTTGTGCAATACTTCCCAATTTTCTGAGCTGGGCCAGCTTAATATTTCATGTGCAATTGATTTTTTTTTTTATGTCTGTGCATTTATTTATTGCAAGTGTCACACAGGGATGTGCTAAAATATGAAATGCAAAATAAGCAGCTTCTCTCAGAGTAATGGGAAGGAATGTAAATGATTCAGAATGAAAGCAACCAAATAAATAGTGTTCTCTACATGAAACCCCAGAAAAAGTTGCTCAGAAATGTGCCAGGAGAGCACATGGGAGAACTGGGAAAACTTCCTTTGATGTGTAGTCACATTTTCATGGAATAATCAGGAGAGACAGAGTTTGTTCTTCTCTGACATTTACTGAACAATTGCAGCAACAGCACAATTTTTGCCCGTGGATGCTGCTGGAATACTCAGATGTCAGTTGTCTGAAACATCCTGAAAGGCAGGATGCTATTTCTAGCAGAGATGTGCACAGATAAAAGGATGTTCCTAAATGGAATTTCTTGAGATACAAGTCAAAGTAATGATTTTTTTTTTTTAAGCTGGACAACCAAGCAGATTTTCTAATCTCTTAAACCTTTTGAAAACACAGTGGCCCTAGGCCAGGGGATTTAGCAGAAGCTAAGAAGACAGTTTGTGAAACCATCTTAAGGTACTGGAACTGTTATCTGTTAATAACTTTTACTCAAATGCATTCAAAAGAGATAGGCTGAGTAGGAGAAGGAAATATCAGGTTGTAAGACTTCAAATGTGGGACCATGTCAATACAAGAAGATAAGAAGTTCTGAGCAGTGATCAGGAAAACCAGGAAATAGTGTCTAGAAAGATTTTAGAAGTCAGAGGACACACTGCAGGCTATCAAGGCTTATAAAGTTTCTCTGCAATAGGGAAACTGCTACAAAAACGCCTCGTGTTCTTTTTTGTGAGAGATGTGCCCTCTTTGCTTGGAACCTCATGTAAAGCCACTGGACTTGGGTAGTAAATTCTGCTTCAGGAAGGGAACTGTGTGGAAAAAAAAAAGCCAAATGCTACAGAAAATAGTGTTGTCTTACCCCAGCTGCTGTTAAGGAATCGGAAAACTTCGTTGATAAAGAGGAAACTTCATTGCACATGGCACTTGTCAAACTGGTTTTCAAAAAAGAGAGAGAGACAAATGTAAAAATACATCCTTGTCCTGACAATGGATAGAATCAGGGAATCATAAAATGGTTTAGGCTGGATGGGACCTCAAAGGTAGCCATAGGCAGGGACACCTCCCACTAGAACAGGTGGCTCCAGGCCTAATCTAACCTGGCCTTGAACACCTCCAGGGAGAGAGCAGCCACAAACTGCCTGCACAGCCTGTTCCAGTGTCTCACCACCCTCACTGTGAAGAACCCTTTCCTAACATCTAGTTTGAATCTCCCCTCTGCTAGTTTAAACCCATTACTCCTCATCCTGTCATTACAAGACTCTGTAAATACTCCCTCCTCAGCCCTCCTATAGGCCCCTCTCAGATACTGGAAGGTTACTACAAAGTCTCCTCAAAGCCTTCTCGTCTCCAGGCTGAAGAGCCCCAACTCCTTCAGTCTGTCCTCATAGCAGAGCTGCTGCAGCCCTCTGAGCATCTTCGTGGCCTTCCTCTGGACTCACTCCAACAGTCTGATGTCCTTCTTGTGTTGGGGGCTCCAGAACTGCACACAGTACTGCAGGTGGGGTCTGATGAGAGCAGAGTAAAGGAGGAGAGTCCCCTCCCTTGCCATGCTGGCCACAATTCTCTTGCTGCAGCCCAGGACACGGTTGCTGTCTGGGCTGTGTGCACATTGTCGGCTCATGTTGAGCTTTTCATTGACCAAGACCCCCAGGTCCTTTTCCTCAGAGCTGCTCTCCAGCATAAAACCCCTTCATATTAGAAGCCAAGAATGTTCCAAGGGCTACTTTCCTTCTGGTGATTTAAAAAATATTTTGATGTAGACTTTGTTCATGACAGAGATTTCCTGTTCCATCAATGAAAAATCCATTGCTGAATACAGCAGCAAAGTGATGCCACGTTGGCTCCTCATCAGTCTTTTTTTAGAGGGCAATGTTTCAATTTGTACATTTTAAACTTTCAGATTAACTCTCTTTAAACAACACAACTTCCAGAAACATTCTTGGAAATAAACCAGTGAGAAGTTTCTTATCTGAGCAATAAAACATCTCTGTGCTAAAAGATGAAGTAGTCCTGAGGTTAAAATAAAAAAGAACAAGAAGATCTAGTTCTAATCTCAGACCTTTCATTGTTTTGTTGAACATTCACAAGTGAATCATACAGAACATCACCCTGCAAGGTGCTCCATGTAATTTAGCTCTAATTATGACAAATACTTCTTCAAGCACTTTGGTTCAGACTGAAGTGTCCCTTCTTGGCTATTATTAACAGTAATGATAAGGATAAACACTTCCTTAAACACTTGACTTAGGTAGGACTCAAGTGCTTACAGCATCTCGACATCAAACCCCACTGACAGTGGTAGAATTGATAACTACAGAGAACTTGAGGTGTGAAGTTTGAGTTCCATGAGATGAACTGGCCTCCTGACTTTATGGACCTTCTGTTGTGGTCTGCCACAAAGTTGCTGACAGATGCTGTCTTCTTGTTTGGAGCTACAAATTGATTTTTGTGTATTTCTGGCAGTTAAACATGAAAATCTATTAGCAGGCAAACCTGCATGGTGGACTCTGAAAGCAAGTTCTGCAGATGCAAGCACAGTGTTTTCTGCAGAGGGAACAGGAAACACAACCCAAAGCAGCATGTACGTGCGCTTGCTGGAGCAGAAACAACTTCCAGCTTGTGAACAGGTCATGTTTTTGACAGCCATTTCAGAAAGTGACAGGCAGCCTATGCAACTTGACTTCATGAGAAAATATAGCACCAGGCTCCTTAAAGCCATTGCTGTTTGCTGATCCATGAACTTACTGTGCCTTCAAGTGCCAAAAGCTGAACAGAACGTCCTGAGTTCAAAGCAAATGTCTACTGTTCATCTGTGAAGCACAGCATACTCACTTTGTCAGGACTTTTGCTTGATCTTGAGCTGTTTTCTCTACTTCCTGCCCATGTAGAATTAATTCTGCTACTTTATGCAGCTGTTCAATACAACGAGCAGTCACCTCAGCCAGGCTTTCAATGGAGAGCATGTAGATTTCCTTCAATTCAAAGAGGGAATAATCTAATCAATAATAACACCATCAATAAGTACACATATAGATATATGCATATAAAAGGATTTGGAACAAAGGAGCTCTCCTTGCCCCCACCTGGAAATACCTCCACCTACATAATAAAGTCATACCACCCATCATGTCATCACCACAAAAAATTCTGGAAAATGAAATATAGACTCACAGAATTGTCAGGATTGGAAGGGTTACCCAAGGATCATCTAGCTCCACCACCCCCCTGCTCCTGCCATGGGCCCAGACACCTCACACTAGATCAGGTTGCTCAGAGCCACATCCAGCCTGGCCTTAAAAACTCCTAGGGATGGGGCTTCTACCACCTCCCTGGGCAATCTGTTCCAGTGTCTCACCACTCTTATGCTGAGGAACTTATGGAATCTGTGCTAGTTTGAAGCTAGCTAGAATGTTTTGGTGAGAAGAACTAGATTACAGGCTCTGAAAGGGAAACAATGGTGATGTCTACTTCACTCATAGGCTTGCTGAGAGGTATAAGAGCAAGAATCCAAACAGAGTCAGGAGTTGCTCTTTGTCTGGGCTGTGGGCTGCATTTCTCTCTAACCTTATCCTCTGTCTCTCTGATTAATCTACCTGCTTCCTAACTCCCCTGGCCGACCCTCCATTCTTCCTTGGGGCACAAGGCAGCGTCTGGGGTAAGGTAGAGGGGTGGGAGAAGGTGGAAGGGCAGTCCCCCTCCTGGGGACTCATGTTCCTGGGAGGGCTGCTGTGTTTCTGTATTACCTTTTACCTTGTATATTTCTGTCTATAACTGTATATACTGTAAATATCTGCTTGTGTATTGTGCTAAGCTGTAAATATAAAGTTTCATTCAATTTCCACAGCTGGCTGAGTCTAGTCTGGGAGATTTCTGAAGTGAGGGGGGGTGGGTAACACCCAAACCACCACAGAACCATAGAATGGTTTAGGTTGGAAGGACCTCAAGGATCACCCAGTTCCAACCCCCTGCCATAGGCAGGGACACCTCCCACTAGAACAGGTTGCTCAAGGCCTCATCCAACCTGGCCTTGAACACCTCCAGGAAGGGAGCAGCCACAACCTCCCTGGGCAACCTGTGCCAGTGTCTCACCACTCTCACTGTAAAGAACCCTTTCCTAACATCTAGTTTGAATCTCCCCTCTGCCACTTTAAACCCATTCCCCTTGTCCTGTCAGACCTTGTCAATAGTCCCTCCCCAGCCTTCCTGTAGGTCCCCTTCAGATACTGGAAGGCCACTATAAGGTCTCCTTGAGGCCTTCTCCTCTCCAGGCTCAAGAGCCCTAACTCCTGTAGCCTGTCTTCACAGCAGAGCTGTTCCAGCCCTCAGATCATCTTCATAGTCCTCCTCTGAACTCGCTCTAACAGTTCCACATCCTTCCTGTGTTGGGGGTTCCAGAACTATACACAGTACATCCAATCTGAACCTACTCACTTCTATTTTCTCTTGCTTCCCCCTAGTCCTGTCACTACCCAACATCCTAAAAAGTCCCTCACCAGATACTGGAAGACCACAATAAGGTCTCCTTGGAGCCTTCTTGTCTCCAGACCGAACAGCCCCAACTCTCTCAGTCTCTCCTCATAGGAGAGGTGTTCCAGCCCTCTGATCATCCTCGTGGCCCTTCTCTGGACATGCTCTAGCACATCCATATCCTTCTTGTAACAGAGGCTCCAGAACTGGATGCAGTACTCCAGGTGGGGTCTCACCAAGTGGAGCACATATTGTAAAATGCAGCCCTTATACTCCTCATGAAAAACCATTAAGAACAAGTCTGCCATTTATTTGGATGGGAACTAGGTCAGGATCTCAGGTTTTCTAACATGGGTGTTTGCTTTTAAACCTAGTCCCAAGAAATAAAGATCCCTTAACTCTAGAGTAAGTCATAATTACTTTGTATGGAACCCAAAGTATTGAGCCATCCCTCAGACAAATATCTGGAGTAGAAATGGATCATATTCCCAATAAAAAATGCAGCTTTCATTTGCAATGAGTAACAAATTCTATCTAGCACTACAGCATTGCAGCTTTCACAAGCTGATGCCAGCTGGAGATGTGCAATCACACAAAAAGCTCTAACATATACAGTGTAACTCTGTCTCCTTTTTTGGACTTCTGCAAGGAATAACATGACAGATAATTTCTTTACTACAGAATCACAGAATCAGTCAGGGTTGGAAGGAACCACAAGGATCATCTAGTTCCAACTCCCCTACCTAGAGCAGGTTGGCCAGAGCCCCATCCAGCCTGGCCTGAAACACCTCCAGGGATAGGGTCTCAACCACCTCCCTGGGCAACCCATTCCAGGCTCTCACCACTCTCATGCTGAACAACTTCCTCCTCACATCCAGCCTGAATCTACCCATCTCCAGCTTTGCTCCATTCCCTCTAGTCCTGTCACTCCCTGACAGCCTAAAAAGTTCCTCCCCAGCTTTTTTGTAGGCCCCCTTCAGATACCGAACGGCCACAAGAAGGTCACCTCAGAGCCTCCTCTTCTCCAGACTGAACAGTCCCAACTCTTTCAGTCTGTCCTCATAGCAGAGGTTCTCCAGCCCTCTGAGCAGCCTCGTGGCCCTACTGAAGTCTACTGACCTACTGAAGTCAATCAGCAAAGCTTGACAAAGCTACCAACCACAATTAGTATTGCTATAACCTGGCCTAAAATATTCAACAACAAAGAGAGGCTGTGTAAATGGACACGAGACTTGTAGCCTTAAGAGCTATCTTTCATAAAAAGAATGAACACTTCTAAGCTGCCTAAATAATATTTATTTGTCTCCTTATGATTTAAACTGTTTGAAGTTGAAGGGTTTTTTTCCCCTATATTGTCTCTGAGAGAAAGACATGCCAAGGAATGTGGAGATACGACTCTTAATGTGCTCTTGACATGACTCCACAGAATCCCCCTGTTCTCTGCATGTTCTGAATAAACAGGAAGACACACAGAAACATTTAAAAAGAAATTCAAATCAACCAAAGGGTGACAAACAGAGGAGCTGTTACTTTGATATTGGCTTATGGGAGTAGACTAACAGTAAAAATACTGATGGAAGTTTCCTACTGGGTCTACAGTGAATAGTTATATATTAATGCTTCTTAACACCTCAAATGAGTTTCAAAAATAAGGACAACACATAAAAGCAACACAGAGAGATAAAGAAGTAATCTTATCAATGTATGGCAATTTGCTGAATGAAACATTCTCCAAAAGCTACATTACCTCCACAGTTTTGGTTTTATGTACTTCTGGTTTATCACTGACAATCTTATCTTCTTTTTCAGACTTCTCCTCATCAAGTTTTCCAGGTTTTTCTTTTAGCTCTTCTTCTATGTCTACTGGGGTGGAAAAACTGGCTTCTTCCAGCCATTCGTGAGCTTTTTTCCTAGCCTGCCAAACAAAGAACCCAGCCCAAAGTTCAGTTCATACAAGGCATATCAAATGACGTTCCTGAAGATTAATTAACAAGACATTTAATTACATCCGTTTTCACATTCAGAAGTTTAAACATGTCAAGCTTCTGTGTGGCATTTAGTGAAGTGTACACTTAAGAAACTGCAGGGAGAAGCATTTCTGACTGCAAAAGGCTGGATCAGAGCCATCTCAGTCTGATCTCCCCACCTAACACACAGACTTGCCATCAATACCGAAGTCACTCATATTTCAGCTTTATGTGGTGTTTTACAGAGGAATTTACTTAGAAGTAATTTTCATTAAAAAAGGTGAAAGTGCTATATATATATATATATATAAAAGATAAAAATGTGGAGAGATATAAGAGATGAGTTCTTGAAGGAAAAATAGAAGAAAAAATCATTGTGTCTTCAGCTGCTTTCCCAGGCACAAGTGCAGTTCAAATTGGAAAAGCCTTGAAGTTTTGTACAACTTTAGACCTGTGTTACTGTTAGTAGGATATTTATGATGCCTGTTTCTCAACTTGAAGTTAAAATAGGTTAAGATCTAAGCCTAAGCTGGTTATCTGTAGCCTGTGAAGCTACAGAGATAAGCATTCACCTGAGTCTAAGATCAGCAGGTGAATCCAGGCAGATGATAGAACAAATCAGACTAACTTCTTGCCATCTAACTTCTAGATGTTTGAAGCTAGATGAGATAAATCCAAGACTTTTTCTAGCTAAGAGGGCCTGGAACAGTTCCTCAGAAAAACAAACATGGTGAGCAAGGAAAATAATTCTGACCCTGACCTTTGTTCTCACTATGTAAACCCAAACCTGCTGTCCTCAGGAACTCTGTTCTGTTGAGACAGTCCTGGTTCAAGGCCTTCTAAACAAGACCTTTCTGCCAGCTCACTGCAGCTGTATTGCCTTACTAATCTTACTTCTGCTCTGAAAGCTTCTCTGTGATGGTCATTTTAGTCCCATGATCCTGTACTTTGCTTTCTGAACTGCCTGCATAGGGTCAGGCACTGCTCAGTGCCTCATCTCATAACAAAGCCCTCCCTCTCTGCCCAGGGAGCAGAGGGCAGCCCACTAGCAGATGCTAACCTTATTAAGTTTATCAGGAGTAGCAGCAACATGCAATTCAAACAGCAGTTCAGTGAGCATGCTGACAAACTCTTCTCCCATATCTGTTGCAAGAGAAAAACAAGACAATTTTGGTTAGGGTGTTATCACTACCATACTTTACACAAACAAATACAGCCAGGGAGTTTCCCTGAGCACTACAGCTCTTGAAAAACAGTGACAGTGACACAGGGAAGGGGTGTGTGCATGAATATGCTCAGAGCCAAAGCCAAACAACAAAGATACCTGCACAACCAGACATGCTAGCCTGACACTTCCAGCTCCTCTTTCCACCCCGTTCCAAATTCCACTAAGTTACAGAAGAACAGGTAGGAGAAGAAGCTGCATGGCTCTCATTTTTCTAACAAAGATACATGACCCACCTAATAACCAGGGATGGCACACTAACCTATTCTTTCAAATCAAAGAATAAAAGCTGCAACAGGGACAGACACAAATAAGTTTCAGAGCAAACATACCAGAAAATGTCTGGTAGGATGAGAGGAAATGACCTCAAGTTGCACCAGGGAAAGTTTACTTTGGAAATGAGAAGAAATGTCTCTAAAAGAGTTCTCAAAAGACTGAAATAGGATCCCTGGGGATATGATTGAAACCCCATCCCAGGAGGTGTTTAAAAAATGCAGAGATGTGGTGCTGAGTGACATGGTTTAGCACCAGACTTGGAAGAGTTAGTGGTTGGACTGGATGATCATAAAGGTCTTTTCCAACCAAAACCATTCTATGAAAACCTGTTGTCTGTTGCTCTGTCTGCAAACCACAGGTAAGAGGTTTGTTCCCTTTCTATGTTAAGATCAAGCTTCACTGAAATGAAGAATGTTTTCTGTGCCACTTTGGAGCAATGAGCCTTGAAGAATCTGCACTTTTATTTCACAGGATTTACGAGCAAAGGCAAATATCACAAGTATTTGTATTTCATCTTTTTTATATATATTCCAGTTGCCATATTCTGCCACGCTCTGATGTCCCTAAAACTTGGTATTTTGGTTGGTTCTGTTCATCTGCAGTTACTGAGTTCAGAATCTTCATTAACATTTCCTGGTGGAATATACAAACTCTTTTTTTTTTTTAGCCTGATGTTGCTGAAAGGTCAAGATCCCTGTGCTGAGCTTGGTGAAAGTCCAGCTACTTAAAAAATTCATTTCATGCCTTGCTGTACTCCTATTTTTCGGGGGGGGGCTTTATTAGGCAGGGCCATTTTTTCCATTTTTATGCACATCTTCAGTACTGGGCTTTAAAAGCAGAGGACCATTACTCTCCAATACATTTAGGGGTCTTGGTAGAACTGTTTGCAGTCTGCAGCACTTGCAAGGTGTGGAAAGGTGGTGGAACTTCATGCTCAGATCATACTCTCCTAAAGTAAAAGACATCTCACCTCTGTAAAGAAAGTGCCCATTTTTGGTGTTATAAATTAAAAGTAGTAATTAGAAGGAAGAACTCTTCACCTGCAATGAGCAACTGACTAAGGTTTCCTCTTAGCAGCAGGGGATCAAGCCAAAAAGATTGCATTCTGGCAGGCTAAACTGATGAAGAAGTTTCATTTCCTTGCTGATGTGCTAGTTTGAGCCCAGGTGGGATTATTTGGTGAGAGGAATTAGATTACAGGCTGTGAAAAAAAAACAGTGGTGATGTCTCCTTCACTCCACCTTATTGTGGCTGTTCAGTATCTGAAGGGGGCCTACAAAAAAGGTGGGGAGGGACTTTTCAGGCTATCAAGGAGTGACAGGACTAGGGGGAATGGAGTGAAGCTGGAGATGGGTAGGTTCAGACTGGACATGAGGAGGAAGGAGGAAGTTCTTCAGCTGAGAGTGGTGAGAGCCTGGAATGGGTTGCCCAGGGAGGTGGTTGAGGCCACATCCCTGGAGGTGTTTCAGGCCAGGCTGGATGGGGCTCTGGCCAACCTGCTCTAGGGTAGGGTGTCCCTGGGCATGGCAGGGGGGTTGGAATTAGATGATCCTTGTGGTCCCTTCCAACCCTGACCGATTCTATGATTCATAGGCTTACTCAGATGTATAAGAACAAGAATATAAATACAGATAAGGGAGTTGTTTGCTCTCTGTATTTGAGGCTGCACTTCCCTCTAACCTAACCTGCTGTCTGTGTGACTAACCCATCTGCTTCCTAAAACCCTGGCCAACCCTCCAAACTACCTTAAACATAAGGGAAAGTCTGAGGTAAGGTAGAGGAGTGGGAGAAGGTGGAAGGGTGGTTGGGAGCCCCTCCTGGGGATTCTGGTTTCTAGGAGGGCTGTTGTGTTTCTGTATTACTTTTTAACTTGTATTTCTGTATATATTGTAAATACCTATAAAGTTTCATTCTAATTTCCAGAGCCATTGAGTGTATTCTGGGTTATTTTCTTAAGTGGGAGTGGGGGTAACACCCAAACCATCACAGCTGCCCTTATCAGTAAATTCTGGTAACAGGATTTTCAGGTTTTGCAGTACTGCACCTTGTGGATACACTGAATTCACTTGTTCTTAAAACAATGCCAACTTGTTTTATCAACTGCAGCACACTGAAAACTCATCAGCAGTTTACTGGAGCACTGGAAAATTACCAACATTTTTGATGATGAATATATTCAATTCAATACTCACTTTGCATACCATCTCCCTTAACTTCACATATGAAATGTTTGGTGTTAATAAGCTTGCAAAATATAGGTAAAGCTAATTTTTCAGACATTCTCCTCTCATCAATTCATTTAAAAAAGACTGAAACAAAAAGATGCTGCAGTGAACAATTCATTAAATGGTTGCATAAGCAAAGTGAGAGGAAACTTTAGAGGGAAGGGTATGCATTTGGCTTGCTTCTACTTGTGCCAGAAAATGTCTTTTCTTTCTTTTCATATTGAGTTTGCACCTATCTAACTGCTAAGCAATGACACAAAACCCTCTAGGATTCCTTCCAGTTTCAAAGCTGCCAGGAAGAATTCCTTTCCCCAAACCTCCAAAGATCACTGCAGTGATTTCTCCTTGAGGAGGACTGAAAGTATTTACTGTAGAAATTAAAAGTGGCTCTAACACTTCAGAATGAGATCCTGAGAGCCTGGGACAAGACAGGAGCCTGTGAGTTTACACAAGCCAAGCAGCCACTCTTTCCAAACACTCAAATGCAAAGCACTGGTTTTCCTCTCAGCTGGTTGTTTTTTTGCTGAACATAGGTAGCACTGACAAATGATACCATTTAAATAACACGACTTTGATGATGACAAAGTGGTAACAAATTAGCACTAAGTGGTAATTAACGTGTTTTCAAGTACTGCTCAGTAGCTAGACAAGATTTAACACTTCGAAACACAGTTAGTTAATCTCTGTCATTTGTAGGGGAGTGGCTTCCTTACATAAAGGGGGGGGAAAAAATCACAGGTTTTATAGAGCTAGGAAGCACAAATCAAAATCCTCCTGTAGGTTTAAATTGTTTAGCAAGCTGGATTAAAACTCACAGAATTTAACAGCCTGCTACCTTTTGCTAGATTAGCTAAGTAAAAACATGTAATTCTCTCTCAAAATTATGCCACTAAAAGAGCATATGGCTTACTGACTTGATTTTCTAAGTGTAAAACTATTAATGTGCTTAGCAAGACTTTCATTCATAGGTTCATAGAGTTATAGAATGGTTTGGTTTGGAAGGGACCTTAAAGATTATCTAGTTCTAACCCTTCTGGCACTGTCAGGGACACCTTCCACTAGAGCAGGTTGCTCAAGATCTCATCCAACCTGGCCTTGAACATCACCAGGGAGGGGGCACCCATAACCTCCCTGGGCAACCTGTTCCAGTGTCTCACCACCCTTACTGTAAAAAAATTCTTTCTAATATCCAGTCTAAAGCCACCCTACTCAAGCTTCAACTGTATTAACCAGCTCGAGCTAAGAATATGAACTAGAATGAAGTCTTCCCTTCACAGTCAGACCTGAGTTGGATTGAATCCTGGCCAATGAACCTGTTGTTTAACTTTAATGCCTTTTACTTATGCCAAATGGTAGCATTAAAGACAGTTTTCCTAGCAGAAATCTTAATTGTGCCACAGAAATATGCTTTCCAACAAATCATTTCAAGTCAACAGTTCCATTTTAAAAAAACTCACCTGAACAATCCAAATCTAGACCCTAAAATATACCAAGTGTATTGATACCTCCCAGAAAGTTAAACTCATTTGTAAAACATGACCAGAATACTAAGTGTAGTCAACAGTGAGTCACTGGAATCATCTCTCTTACAAGGAGAGAATGAGGAGAGGAAGCTGGGACTCTTTAGCTTGGAGAAGCAGAGACTGAGCAGTGACTTCATTCATGTTTATAAAGATGTATAGGGTGTGTGCCAAAAGGATGGAGCCAGGCTCTGCTCAATGATGCCCAATGACAGGACAAGGGGCAATGGGTGGAAGTTGAGGCATAGGAAGTTTAGTGTAAACATGAGGAGAATTTTTTTCCCTGTGAGGGTAACAGAACACTGGAACAGGCTGCCATGGGGGGTTGTGGAGTCTCCCCCTCTGGAGATATTCAAGACATGCCTGGATGCATTCTTGTATGATCTGGTATTGATGATCCTATTCTGGCAGGGGAGGTTGGACTGGATGAGCTTTTGATGTCCCTTCCAGCTTCTGACACCCTGTGACTCTGTGAATCCAACTTAATGTAAGTAAAAATTGTCAAGCTAAAGTATGGATGACTCATTAAAATGGTGAATAGAATTTCCCACGGGGGTAAGTGGACATGCTGCAAAGCACATACAATGTGAGATGGAAAGGTGCTGGACACTGATTTTACTTTTAATGGCAGACAGATGTCACGTAAAGGTCTATTAAAAGAATTCTTTAAGAGGTACAAGGTTTTATGCTTTTGCTGCATGAATGCACTTAATAAAAACATTTCATCTCCTGGGCATTAACAAACTCAGGAAAAGGTCTGGTTTTCCTGCCTCAGAAGAATCATTAAGAAGCCTTTATCTACTATGACAAGATTTTAATGAAGATAACATGTTTTTTGTGACTGGGCAAGGAACCCAGACTAGGGCACTGACTAGAAGGGAGGTTTCAAAGCACTATACAATGTTAGAGCACATGTGATGCATGTACCACAGATTATCAATGAGAGGCTGAAGGAAGAAGTAAAGGCCACATGTCCCAGGTCAGGAGCCCAGCCACAGAGTTGTAGGCTCAGCCCTAATAGGAAACTACGTTAAGATATGATTGACCTTCTTTTGGTGTCTTCCAATGGAACTAAAATGTATCCAGCTTAAAAATAAGAAATGAAATTTATCTGTAGCTCAAATACTATTAAATCTGGATCCTGATGGCTCTAAAAGCTGTGAGTCAGGTTGGACTGCAGCCTGAAGTAGCATCCATGCAGCTGTAAGGTGCAGAGAACATTCGTGTGGTTATTATTTCTGCTGTCACAGAGAGGAGGATATGTTTCACTGCTGACTGCTCTGCTTTTGAAGGAGAAAGCCTGCAGCACACTGACTTATTTTCATTTTTTAAAGAGTGCTCAGTCTAATGTTAATGTTTCAAGGAGCATAATCAGCAGCTTTGCTTCTCTGAGAAAAGAGAACTTCTGCCCACCAGAGAAGACATCATTTTGAGCAAGAAACTGAGGGCTGGGCTTTCAACTATTTCTCTCAACCCCACAGGAAGAAAACAGCACAGAACACTACCATAGTAAGACTTGACACTGAACACTTGCTGTCCTCCCTGAGAGGAAACAATAAACTCCCTGTGAAAGACATCAGGCATACTGAGTACACACTGCTAGAGAGAGCAGTCTGAGCAGAAAAGGCTTTTCAGTTAGAACATCCAGATGCTGACAGAGTTTTTCTAACTGTTCTGAAGGGTAGAGAAATCAAACTTCATCATCTTGTAAAATGTGGGTTTTATGGGCAAAGCACCCCAGAGAAAGGATGTGTAAGAAATATATTTTTTTCTGTTTCTGCAACACAACAATGCCATAAGCCAGTCTACAGTCAGGTCAAGCAGATTGCTTCTATTAGCTAGAATGGATTTGGTGTGGATCTCATAGGCCTGGAGACACAAACCACAGTGGCTGTAAGCTAACTTCTTATCTGTCTGTTCTCAGCCAGTATTTCTGACCTGTTCAAGACATCTCTTTTGCCTCTCACCAAAGCATCCACTCTGGTGCTTTTGTAAGCTGATAGGTGGGCCGTCATGCTGGCCCCATTCTCTTCAACACTGTGCTCTATGTCATACTTACAACACTTTGCGGCTGCTTTAACCTCTCCCACACTCCACTTGCCATGTCTTGCCAAGCAACACCTAGAAAGCACCTTTGGCACTACGCTTCAAACTGACTTTCCTTCAAGAAGTTCAGAGGTTTTAAGTCTCTTTATTACACTCCAGACTTTTCCCTGTCTAGGGTGCAAAGTGAGGATGAAGCTGCTAAGCAGAAAAGCAGTGCTAAACACTCCAAACCTTTCAGGCTAAACAATTTCATGAAGATTCTGTAGAGAAAACCTCAGTTACCCCCAAATCTATTATTTTTCTTTCTTATTTTTGGTTTTATTTCACTGATGATATAGCAAAAGTAGTATGATATTTCCTTACAGTGTATTTTCTATAGCTCACACTTTGATTACAATATAAATTCAAAATCTAGCAGTTTTCAGAGGTTTTAGAGCATTAATTTCAGTGACTACCTTATGAATAATACCAGGATATCTGGAATTACAGCTTGAATTGTATGCTTAAAAATGGCTATCCACAGAGGTAACCATTTTTCATCTGGTTAAGTCTCTGTTATTTCTAATTACCTTTCTGTGCCTGCACCACTTTGTCATCTGAGTCCTTTGGAACAAAAACCTCTTTTATAGCAATTAAATCATTTTTCACAGTCTCCAACTGCTCTCCATCCAGCGTTGCTAAATATGCCTGAATCTGTAAAAGAAAGGACAATAAGCATTTCTAAACAAAACAGAGCAGGTCTTAAATGCTAATTTAGAGCCTGATACCAAAATAGCCTAAGAAATTGAAAATTCCATTACATTGTAAGCTTCCAATAGAGTTCTCATCAACAATGTTTGTTGAGTATCACAAAAATTACACCAACCTTGCAACATCATCAGGTCTCTACCTTCTCTCAGAACAAGTTTTGAATTATGAATCTGTGGTTTAATTGCAAACTCTTAACAAGCATTTTGGGATTGCTTGGATGAAGACAGCAGGCAAATAAGAGTGTGAGCAAATTTCATAGCCTGAGACTTCACAAAAAGAGGTGGGAAAAGAAGACTGGTTTCTCTCCTTCAAAATACATCCAACATTATTACCAGTCCACCTGTTCTGAAGAACATATTGACAGGTCTTTGCACATCCCTGGTATCTGCAAGTCCCTGTGTATCTAACTTGGTGGTATGACTCACAGAGATTGAACAACTGTGTTTGCTTACACTGCAGCGATACGGTGTCAATCCCATGATTAACATCTTTCCTGGGAGTGTTTAAGGCCAGATTGGATGAGGCCTTGAGCAGCTAAGTCTAGCTGAAAGGTGTCCCTGCCATGCTGGGGAGGTTGGAGTAGATGATCTCTAAGGTCCCTTCCAACCAAAACTGTTCTATGATTCCATGATAGCCCTTTCTACCTGTGGAAGCCAAGAGAAATATCTTTTTTCCCCTTGACACAAATTATGCTTTTAGGGTTGTTTCAGGGGTTGCTTTATTGTAAGCTTGCTTGACATTAAGTGCAGTCTAGCTTGGTAAGAGGTTGGAGAATGATGGATTCTCTTATGCTTCCCCTTGATGAGTCCAGCTCATCTACCCAGCATTAACAGCAAGATAAAGTTGAGAGACACAACTCAGGCTGTGAAAGGCTACCTAGGGCTTTTTTGTCCCTCTTTAGAGCACTCTCGATTTCATAGGATTAATTGGGATTTTTTTTAAATGGAAATTGAAAAAAATAATTTTAAGATAAAAGGTTAAAAATATTTTTAAATCTCTGCTATTAGGAGCACATTAGACATTAGCAATGCTTCCATTCTCTCTTGTACTCCTCCTGTGGCTTCTGGGCTGTTCATATAAGTCTCAAGCTGACAGCAGGGTAAATATTTTGTGCATGTGTTGATTATCATAGAATCATAGAATCAACCAGGTTGGAAGAGACCTCCAAGATCATCCAGGCCAACCTAGCACCCAGCCCTGTCCAATCAACTAGACCATGGCACTAAGTGCCTCATCCAGGCTTTGCTTCAACACCTCCAGAGATGGCAACTCCACCACCTCCCTGGGCAGCCCATTCCAATGCCAATCACACTCTCTGTGAAGAACTTCCTCCTAATATCCAGCCTAGACCTCCCCTGGCACAACTTGAGACTGTGTGCCCTTATTCTGTTGCTGGCTGCCTGGGAAAAGAGACTGACCCCTACCTGGCTACAGCCTCCCTTCAAACCATCACATTGGGGTAGTTTTATGTAACTTTAACACCATAAGGAAGGGTTATTAAGTAAATAAGTTATTTAGAATTAATTTTGATTCACCAGCCTCCAGGTGTAAATTTCCTGAATGTCCCAGTGCTTGATACAAACCCAGAAGACCTCAACCTTCCTGCAAATTCTGAAAAGACATCCACATAGTGTGACAAGCAGAAAAATATACTGTATATGGCCCTAAAAAAAAAGCTTTCAGTTATGAAGTTAGTTGCTTTGAATTAATCTTGGAGTTAAATTTGAGGTATATTGAGACTGATTTCCTGAAGCCAAAGCCTGACTATGGGACCAATCCAGGTGTCTCTGAATTTGATGGAGAACTTACTGTTCATTCCACATGCATCTGCAGAGTGAAATTAATATATTGATCAATTTTTTACCACCCATTTTGATTTATGCTGCCTGCATACTGTACCTTGGCTTCGCTTTCATTCGACAGGATTTCCAGAGCTTCAAGGTGAGATAAACCTTGGAATTCATCAAAAAGTAGTCCATAATGTGCTGTTCTTTCAACTGTAACTTGCTGGGCCCGCCTTTGTTTCTCTTTTTCTTTAGCTTCTCGCAACAGCTGCAAAAAACAGACATCATTCCTGTTGTTTTATTGGTACTGCTGTAGGTATGACAGATTTTATTACCTTCTGCTTTTGCTCCTCCAGGAAGTGGTAATGAAATCTGGGACTGTGTCACACCTGCAGAGCTGAAATTTGAGGGCTGAAATATATATCTTCTTTCCTGATAAACTTCTCTAATAAAATATTTCAGTAGGGTTCCAAGTGTGTTTTTTTCCCCAATGGCAACTGCTAACCATCTTTTTTAGAACACAATGAATAAACAAATTATTCTGCTTGTGTTCTCAAAAGTATTGCCAGCTATGGATAGGCCATAAATTTAGCCACCAATTACAACAAAAGAACAATTACAAGGACTTCTTTCATAAGCAGGCTTAAAGACTCATGCCATCCATTACACAGACCATAAAGTGGGACAAATACTATTTTCAAGACCTACTTACCTACTTGCATAAATAATGCACCTATAGAAGCATTTTCTGTAAGACATTTTTAGCAGATACTAAGGTCAGGTTTATGTGACTGCAGAGTTGAGGAGAAAATATTGGCCCAATAAGGTAGGACTTCTACCAAAGGTAGGGCAAAATTATTCTCTATATACTTGAGGAGACATGGTAATAACCTTATACACTTCTCCTAGTGTATTAGAAGAATAATGTATAGACTAGAATCTAGTCCTTTCTTCTGTTCCCAGGAAGGAATGACCTCTCATATGAACTTGCTACAGTAGAACTGGTAAATAAATCTGAACTGTATCTTAAGTCACACACAAGCCTCTGAATACAGATGAAGTCTTGCCATTTACACCACTGCATTGTTCTGAATTTCTACCACATTGCCTTCAGCTTCTCATTTGTTATAAAAGATTGATGATGGTAGACTTTTCAGTCTCCACCTTCAACAGACCTCTCACAAAGATTTAGAGGCAAACCACTGAAAAGGAAACCCTGTGTTATATGACCCCTGAGAACTGATTTAGGTCACTTTCTTCCTCAGATACTATGTGTGAATTCCTGCATATTGTTTAGGAAGGTATTCTCCAAAGCCCATTTTAACCCGTGGGTTTAACAAAGAGTTACTTGCTTTTGGCTTGCTACAGCACTATCAGCGTGCTCACACTTCAAATAACAAACCCTAAAGGTGAAACATCTCATTAAAAGAAAAGTACCTTACTCCTTTCTACAAGGAATTAAACATGTAGTAAAATCAAAGGTTGCTTTCAATGTTTATTGATTTCCACTGCCTCTCTCCTCTCAGTGTCTGGAGAGCTCAAATAATTTTGTACTGACAGGAGTTATACATCTGTTTTTATCATGCCTGATTTTTTTAAGCATGATGGTGTAATGGTATCATTAGTTTAGATAGGCATAAAAATACAACTTTTTATAGCTTTCATTCCCAATGACACATATGTCATATTCAAGCAATACTTACTTCCAAGGAAAGTTATATAGTGATGTTTATGGAAGGTATCAATCTACAGCTGTTACAAAACCACTACCAATTTGATTCTGTCTCCAGAGTTTAATGATTGATCACCACGTACGATAGCTGATTAAAATCAGCTACTGCACATCTGATTATGCAGAAAAGATGATCTGACATTAATTTTTGCGCTTCTGTCATGAAAAATGAAGTGGAGCAAATATAATATTTATTTCCATCAGCCTAGGCAATATCTACTGCAAAAAATAAAGGCTTTCTCTCCCTGAGGCATCTGAAATTCTGGAAGAAAAATCTGAAACTGCATTGACAGATCTGTATTTAAATAAATCCAACCTGAGATAGAGAAACTGTTCTTGCCATCAGGGTTTTGGTTCTCTTAAATCCAGGATCACTTTCTGCAAGGACATTCATGGTTGTCTTCCCAATGAATTCCAAAGCATCTAAGCCTCCAGATAATACACTTTTCCCCTGTATAAAACAATGCAATGTGGTTATTTTCTTTCAACTGTATGCTAATACAAACTGTAAAGAGTCCTGCTGTTGCTGACATGTCTTTGAACAATCATCTCCCTACATTTTCTATGCTTTAACTAACAAATGGATTTACACATTTACAAAATTATGTTGCTGCCTTCTGAATTAATTTTCAAAGAGGAAAAAAATGAACTATACCAAAAGACTCATATTGGAGGGGATGAAACAACCATTACCAATTAAAAAAAATGAATACTACTACCTTAACTGCATCCAAAGTGGCATCTGCCTGTGATATGAATAATACAGAGCCAAAGTCCACCATGACCAGCATGATCCTGCCTTACCTAACTGATTTCTAAAATTTGGGGAGCTGGACTAGGATAGGGCTGGGTGATAGGTTGGACTGGATGATCTTGGAGGTCTCTTCCAACCTGGTTGATTGTATGATTGATTGATTGATTGATCTTCAGAGGTCACTCCTAACCCTTGTCATTCTGTGATTCTGTGACACTTGTGATGACTCTGGAATTATCTATATAGTTGCTTTTCCTGTGGCAGTAGTCTTCACTCACAATTTTTCATACACAGTGAAGAAGAATTTTCACTAGTTAAATATTTTCATTTCCATCTGAATTATGCATCTGCCAGATACTCTAATGATGTAACCTGATATATAATGGAAAACCCTATTAAAATCTCCAGTGGCATTACAAGCAACTTACTGAGCCCTTAAATTATTCTATTTCTTTGGTGAGTCTCACCAGCATGGTACAGAAGCCTCTCGAGGTTTGCCTAAGAGCATATTTCTCTTATTTGCAACAATGCTCAGCTAACTTTACTGGTGTCCACCTCTCATAAACCCTGTGATGATTTAGATTCTGCAGCAAAAGGAATTCCCCTCTGTTCCAAACATCTTTGATATCAGCGTGATGAGACACTCAGAGTGACCTGGATATGAACTGAAAAAGAATTGCCACTCTGTAAAACATGCTCAATGGGGAGTTAAGTCTTCTCTGATTTTTGAGCCAATGTTTAAAGTCTCTTGTAATTGCAAGGGAAACACCCTACCGAAGAGCCCAGAGGAAAGCATTTGCTCTGGCAATAGCGTGTGAAAAATGCTGTGGAAAAAGATGACACAAAAATTGATTTGGAAGCAGCATGCTACAGGATTTTTCAAAAGCTGAAACAGAGAAGAGCAGAAAAGAATGAAGCGCAACACACATATTCTGTGTGTGGAGTGTAGTAGGAAAGAACTGTGGACAGAAGGGTTTCGCCTCATTGAGTCTGCAATCAGCCCACCTTCTGGGATGGCTAATATGAAATGATAGACTAGATAGAGAGGTGAAGGGAAGGGCCAGAATTTAGCATAAGTTTTAAGACAAGCAAATGGAGTGTTTTCTTCTTTTATCTGCCTTCAGAAATGATAATAAATCTTACGTACTTTCTCTGGAAGGACTTAACTGTAAAAAAAGAAATTAGATGATGATGGTAACACAGCTGTAAAAAAAAAAAATCCCAAGAACTCACAGAATTCTGTGTAGCTTAGGAGATCTTTCACTGCAGGTAGTGCTGAAGTTGGAACAGAGTTGTGTTTGACTTCTCTTTTTTAAATTTGATACAATTATTTTGCCCTGGAAGAGACTCTACAGAGCCTAACAACAGAGCTGCTTTCACAAAGACCTACAACTTAACAAATGTGACCTACAGCAAAGCTGCAGCTAAACATGATGAAGAACAACCAGAGCAGAGAAGGCAGCCATTATGACTCACTGTATTCTGGACAGCATTTGTGATAGCTGACAACACGCCACGAGATCCAGACGAAGGAGAAGCAGGAACATTCTCAGAAGAGCTTTGGTCCAGGCAATCTGCTTCTACCAAAGTAAAAAAAAAATAGATATCCAAAATACAGCAGGCTTTCAGCTCTACAAGTCACACAGTCTGGATTCTGTCATAAAAATCTCAAAGTTTTGTAAGCTGATTTGGCAGTTTCAAAGAGTTTTGTTCAATTTCAATGAACGTGAACTTACGTATAATTGGTGTTTCAGCTGCAGGAGGCTCTGCTGTCTCCAAAGATGCTGAACTTGTGTTATGAATTCTTAGAGTAGTTCCTGCTTTTTCCTTTACTGCTGTTATCCCATGGCCTGCAGCAGAAGCATATTTTAGGTGATGTGATTTTGAAAACTTATTACTAACAGTGCACAACATTCTTATACTCCACAACGATCAGAATTAACTACCATACTTACCTCAACTGCTTAATTTTTTTTCTAGGTTAATAATTCACTTGTTCCAGTCTATCTGGTATATTAACTGACCAGAAATGATAAAGCTGAAATATAATAGTACAAACTGGAGAACTGGGCACAGAGGAACCAAATGAGGTTCAACAAGGACAAGTGCAGAGTCCTGCATCTGGGAAGGAATAATAAACTCCACCAGTACAGGCTGGGAGGTGATCTGCTGGAGAGCAGCCCTGTGGAGAGGGACCTGGGGGTCCTGGTGGATAACAAGTTAACCATGGCACAGCAATGTGCCCTTGTGGCCAAGAAGGCCAATGGGATCTTGGGGTGTATTAAGAGTAGTGTGTCCAGCAGATCAAGGGAGATTCTCTTCCGGCTCTACTCTGCCCTAGTGAGATCTCATCTTGAACACTGTGTTCAGTTTTGGGCTCCCAATTTAAGAGGGACACAGATCTGCTGGAGAGGGTACAGCAGAGGGCAACGAGGATGATTAGAGGACTGAAGGGCATTGCTTATGATGAGAGGCTCAGGGACCTGGGGCTTTTTAGTCTGGAGAAGAGAAGACTTAGAGGGGATTTAATCAATGTTTCTAAATATCTGAGGGCTGGGGGTCAGGAGGCAGGGGACAGGCTCTGCTCACTTGCTGCCTGTGATAGGACAAGGAGCAATGGGTGTAAGTTGCAGCACAGGAGGTTCCAGCTCAACACAAGGGGGAACTTCTTTATTGTAAGGGTCACAGAGCACTGGAACAGGCTCCCCAGAGAGGCTGTGGAGTCTCCTTCCCTGGAGACTTTCAAGGCCAGTCCAGATGCATTCCTCTGTGATCTGTGCTAGATTGTGTGGTCCTGCTCTGGCAGGGGGGTTGGACTCGATGATGCAAAACCTGTTTCAGTGGCACATGTGAGTTTAGTTCCCCACTTTTCAAAATCCTATATATTCTACTACAGGCAATTTAAATTGAAATTGATGTTCCTCCTAATGCTGCAGGGTTGTCCTTCTCTAGTTTTCAGAAACCCAGAACAATTAATCATTAACAATTAATGAGTGACTGCAGAGCTGGGGTAAGGGATCAGGTTCCTCAGTCTGCTGCATAGGTGCTATGCTAGATAAGTGTTTTAGGAATACTAACCCAGCCCCTCAAATATATTCAGGTTTTACGCTCCTCAGTGGCTCATTAGAAGTTAAATTCTAAAGTCTCTCTCCAAAGCTGCTATTTAAATACACTCTGTGCAGCCTGTTGGTGTCAGATGACCCAGACAGAATTACTGTTCCGGTGGTGGCTGATCTCCAACAGATACCTTAGCACCTTTACCTAACGCAGTGATGACTCCCTAACTCTCTGTTCCATTAAAATGGTATAGATTAATGAAGGGAGTGTATTTTACTTGTAGTTTGATCTGAATGATTTTGGCTGAACCAGACTGCTTTGCTGCTTTTCTGCAGTTTATTTTCACCATCAGACCACACAGACTAGTAGTATCTCACCACAGGATAGGGTGGGACTGCCTGGTAGTCTGCAAAAAGAGGCAGTAGCTTCCTGATCTGCATCAGCTCTAGTTGAAAAATGCTGCCCTTAAAACAGAATACCCTTACTCTGTCTGCTCTGCTTTGGATATAGCCCCCAGTATCTTTGTGGAGGGTGGACTAAATTGCTTTTGGAGGTCACTTCCAGTCTGAGACTCATGATATGCTTCTCTCATTGTAAGAAATTCAGCTAGCATGCCTTCCTTAGCTGGAAGCTTCTGCACATCTGCTGAGATGCAGGAAGTAACAACCAACCAGGCAAGCAGTATTTCTTTCCAACACAAAATGAAATGGCTGCAGTGACCCTGTTTGGTTTGGTTTTTTTTCTTGCACAGTTTGTCATTACTTCATCTCATGTAAAGTTGATCACTTCTAGCAGCAGAATGACACAGAGTGCTGAAACCACCTGCCTACTTGTGAAGCCTATTAAGGTGCTGGAACATGTCCAGAGAAGGGCAACAAAGCTGGTGAGGGGCCTGGAGCACAAATCCTATGAGGAGAGGTTGAGGGAGCTGGGCCTGTTTAGCCTGGAGAAGAGGAGGCTCAGGGGTGATCTTATTACTGTCTACAACTACCTGAAGGGGCATTGTAGCCAGGTGGGGGGTGGCCTCTTCTCCCAGGCAACCAGCAATAGAACAAGGGGACACAGTCTCAAGTTGTGCCAGGGTAGGTATAGGCTGGATGTTAGGAAGAAGTTCTTCACAGAGAGTGATTGGTATTGGAATGGGCTGCCCAGGGAGGTGGTGGAGGCACCGTCCCTGGGGGCCTTCAAGAAAAGACTCGATGAGGCACTTAGTGCCATGGTCTAGTTGATTGGATAGGGCTGGGTGCTAGGTTGGACTGGATGATCTTGGAGGTCTCTTCCAACCAGGTTGATTCTATGATTCTATGATTAATGTCAACTTCATACTTTGCTTTGTTACCTTAAACTAAACTCTGAACAGATACATGATTTCAGAAAAGACATGAATACAGATGCTCAGGCAGATGCACAGACATCTAAGGCAGGAAGTTAAACAAAATGGGTCAATGTTGCACATACTTTCCCACAACTGTGTACACTTTCTATCAGAAAAGTTCAAAGCATCTTTGCTGAATTAGCTTCTCAGCTACAAAAAACTTCCTTATCATTCACCAGTGCTCTGCAGCATTCTGGATTAACATGCAGATATACATGTACACAGAGGGGTATGTGTGTAGTCATACAAATATGCTTTTGAACAGCTGACTAAATAAGATGCAGCAAAACCATGTGAAATGGAGTAAGAAGAAGGAAAGCTTAGACCTGGGATTTGATGATTTCCAGATGAGCTGCACATCAGGTACTCAATGAATTTAATAATAAATATACTCCAGAAACCATCTGTGAAGCAGCACTGCTGAAAGATCACATGCAAGAAAACTGAAGGGTCTGGAGGTACACACAAGGAACACATATCCTCTAAGGAAAAGATGAGAAGAAACAAGTAATTTTCTGTATGACAACACAAGCTGCATGAGGTCCTGATATTTTACACTGAAACTAGGCAGGTAAATGCTTTTATCTCTCTAAAGAAACTATGACCTTTATCTATTTTATCCCATGTGTTGCAAAATGTAGCAGTACATCCAGCTGTACAAGACATGACATTCAGAAACACAGTGATTTAAGTTGTTGCTGAACAAGCATAGAAGCACAAGATGATCCAGGCTGGAAAGGACCTCCAAAGGTCATCTAGTCTCCAATCTAGGGACATCCTCAACTAGATCAGCTTGCCCAGAGGCTCATCAAGCCTCACCTTGAATACCTCCAGGGAAGGGGCCTCAACCACCTCCCTAGGCAACCTGTCTCAGTGTTCCACCATCTTCATAGTAAACAACTTCTCATCTTTTGCAAAACCTGTTCCAGTTCAGATACTGGAGAGCAGTGTAATGCTTAGTCTGATCCCAACCTCCTGTACATTTTAATTGGCTCCATGAAAATATTAGTAGGAATTGATTCTGAAGTAATTTATATACTGTCCAAATTCCTGAGACTCAATTTATTAGCTGTTAATTGTACTTTTAAACTAATGTAATAGACATTCTGTGCTCTTTCCATTTCTAAATGAGCAAAAGAGTTCTAGTCTTTCATCCCTTCATTCTTCTGAACAACTTGACTTGTTAATCTTGTAATTAGTAAAAAAATAACTATCAATATTAAGCAAAAAAATTCTTTGTTTGTGAAAGTTATGTTGCTCTTTTTTTCTTCTGTATCACAACACATTTTAGGGATTTTTTGTTTATATTCTAGAATTTGCTTCTCACAGATTTTCAGACACTCATACATCAAAAAAAAAAAGTAGGCAGAGAGCTGCTGTGCTGATATTTACAGACTTATAAAGCCAGCATTTTCAGGGCTGTGGTTATGTGCACTAGAATGATAAAGTGATATGAAAATATTTCCCTCCAGCTAGGAGTGGTTTTGCTGAATTAAGCTGCGTGACACCTATGTTTGACTGCAACAACAAAAAAAAACAGGTGAGACAACAACAGAACCACAACTGAAGCAAGTCAGCACTGCTTGATATACATGCACAAACAGAGCAGAAGCCTCTGCTGCTCTGGAAGTGAAAATAATTACTTGTAATTTCAAAAGGCACAGAAATAGAAGAGATTATGGGAGATGAGCCTACACTGTAGAGATAAATGCACACTGGTTTTCCTACTCTGAGTGTGGTAACCATTTAGGAAGACCTCTGACACCACCGTTTACTCATCTCCAGCAGCAGAGACAAAAGGTCTGCAATGGGTAATGCTAACATTTTTCTTGTGGTGGTGGTCTTGTTTTTCTTGCCTACATGATCCCTCTTCTTTCTGTTGGCTAGCAATTTCAGCAATGACATTGCTGTTCATCTTGCTAGCTGGAATCTTTTGCTTGAAAAGGAAGGTTTTCTAAGCATGCCTAAAAACGTGGCCTGCCTTTGGGTTTGTCTGATCTGCCCAAGGCCAGATTACAGTGCTGACAAATGCTTTAGTCAGATACATCCCATTTCACTGTAGGCTCTCTTATCTTCCTCCTCCCAGCTTAGCAGCTTTAGATTCTGTGCAGAGCTGAAAAGGGCCACAGACACCTCCAGAGGGCAGTTCAAGACGTCTGAAATCTGAATCATTCCCTCCAGAATTCACGTCTCTTGTCAATCTAGCACTCCCTAACAGCTGCTTCAGTGGTACAGATAGGGAGGAAGAGCTTGAGATGTTTTTTCTTCTTGTTCAAGTTAAAGATGAAGACCAAGGTCTTAAATTTGCATCTGACCCTGATTGAGGAACCTAAAGATAGCTAGGAGGAATCACTCTAATATATAAAATATGAGGAAAAGCCCTCTGTGCTCTGGGTTTGTACACTGAAAAAAAATGGGACCTTGTTATGATCACTGTGAGGCTATTCAACTGGCACTCCAAGGCCTCAGGAAAATTCTTTTCCTTGTAGTTAGAACAAAACCAGCCTAGATTCTGATAATCCCTATGCCATCCAGTCTGTAAATCAGGAATAACACTAATCAAGCTAGTGAATGAAGCATTTGCATTTCCTTTCCACACAGACTTCAGTTTAAGCTGTGCAATGCTAATTATTACACGTATACACACATAATAATCTTCAAGCTCATGAACACAGCACATCAAAAGCAACATTTCATTCTGTCATACTGACAAGAAGTTTTCAGCATGCCAGGAAGAACTGTGTCTGATTCTACCTAGATGAGGAACATACACAAGCACAAAATAATCAAGATAGCAGATTGCTCACAAGCAATGAATGAGATGCAGAAGCCGCCCTGTAATATGACTTTCAGAGACCATGTAAATTACAGAGCTGGGCTCTATTTCTCAAAACCTTTTATTGTGCAAGAGGTAGTGACAGATGTTAGCTTTACCAATGGCACTACAGGTAAAAGACCCCAAACTTACATGGAGTAAAGCACATGCATACGACATGACAAGGAACAGGCTTTGCGTGGAAGTTCAGCTTGTTGAGCCCTATCACCTAAGCACTTTATGAATCAAAGAATCACAGAATGGCTTAGGTTGGAAGGGATCTTAGAGATTATCTACTCTGACCTCTCTGCCATGGGCGGAGACACTTCTCAACTAGACTTGGCTGCTCAAGGCCTCATCCAGCCTGGCCTTGAACACCCCCAGGACCCTCCCACCTCCCTGGGAAGCCTATTCAAGAGTCTCACTACCTCTGTACTGAAGAACTTCTCCTAAGATCCAGTCTAAAAGTAATTCCCTCAGCTTTAAACCATTTCCTGTTGCCCTAACACTAGACACCCTCTTGAGAAGTCCCTCTCCAGGGATCCCTTCAGGTATTGGAAGGCAGCTATAAGGTCCCCTCAGAGTCTTCTCTTCTCTAGGCTGAACAAACCCAGCTGCATCAGCCTATTCTCATAGCACAGAACACTATGATTCACCCATATAAAACAACACAATGCATGAAAGGCAAGGCTAAGCTGACCTAATGGCATCTTGGTGTTGGTATGGGAAGTTCTGCTCCTTCCATGTTCCACATGTCCCTTCTGCTTGCCCTGGCATTTATCTCAGTAAGCTGCTTCAAGGAACTGAAGAGGCAAAAAATGTATTTCCCTCTCTTCTAGAGTTATCACAGAATCATTAATGTTGGAAAAGACCTCCAAGACCAACAAGTCCAACCAGCAAACCAACACCACCATTCCCACTAAAACATGTCCTGTAGTACCATTGTTGTATTTACTGGCAGTTCTGTTTTCTGAACTGGACTACTGGGAGCTCAGAGAAACACAAACACTGGCACAAGGAGAAGGAAGAACCATGCAAGGAGAAAAAGAAGTACAGCACCACACATTCCAGTGGCTGGTCTTAGTTTGGCTGAGCTGCAGTGGCAACACACTGCTAGAGCAGAGTTTTAGCAACACTGTAACTAAAAGACTGGATGGTGCAGTTGCTGATTAAAAAATACTATTTAAAAGAAAGAGGGTAAAATGCTGACAATAAGTACAAGTTGCGTCTCCAGATCAGAATGAGACTACTTCTCCCTCCTCATCATCCACTGTGGTTCCACAAGGGAAGGAAAACAAAAACCTCTTCATCTCATTTAGGAGGCTGATTCAGTAACTCTCTTAGTGTGACATCTAGCGTCAGACACCAGGCACGATTCAGGCAGTGACTGATACTAACCCAAATGCATTACAGATTCTGTTGTGCAGAGGAGTATCACATCTGCTTTGTGGTGAGCCACATAATGTCAAAAGAAGTTCAAAGGCAACACCTATATTATTCAGAGTACAAAGCCATCACCAAAACAATCACTAGCCACACGTGCAGAGTTAAAGAGGTAAGATACAAACTACATGGAAACTGCTTTATTAAATAAACTAGAACAACAAATAAATAAATAAAGTATAGCCATGCAGAAAAAGACCTAATCTCTTCAGGAGCTCTAAATCAGGGATTGAAGGATAATGAGACAAAGATCCTTGGAACTATCACTTCAGCTGAATCTTTCAAAGAGAAAGGAACGTCAGAAAAAATTTAACAGTAAGAGTGATCATTCACTGGAACAACCTCCCCAGGCAGATAGTTGAGTCCCCACTGATGGAGATTTTCAAGATGTGACTGGACAAGGGGTAGTTAATCTGAGCTAGACACCCTTTCCCACAAAAGCCTGGACTAGACGACCTTTTGAGGTGACCTCCAACCTGGGTTGTCCTGTGATACTATTTGCTAAAATCTGAATGTATTTGGTTAGACCTTTAAGATGTTATCAAGCCCAGCTCAGGCTGTTTCTGCTACTTTCACAAAGTAGAACTTTGAAGGAAAATGTGAGGAATAGTAATTACTTGTCATACTTAGCTAGACAAGCACCTGTGATGTACAAAGATAACGACAGACCATGGAAAAATCAGACACCAAAGGTGCTGCTGATAGGTTTAAATCCAAGAAAGCTGCTTCATTGGACTGTTTGCTACACTGAAGGAATAAGCATCAGTAAAATGGATGGGATCATGGTAAACCTATTTTCTGATGTAGAACAGGGGATGAAGTGTTGGTTGAACTGCTCAGATATTAAATGGAATAACTTGAAGGGGAATAATAAATATTTAATAAAAAGAAGAAAGTGTACAGAAGGAGAGCCCTGCAGAGGGACCTGGACAGGCTGGATGGGTGGGCAGAGGCCAATGGGATGAGACTTAACAAGGCCAAGTGCAGGGTTCTGCACTTTGGCCACAATAACCCCAAGCAGCGCTATAGACTGGGGACTGAGTGGCTGGAGAGCAGCCAGGAGGAAAGGGACCTGGGGGGACTGATAGATAGTAGCGCTGAAGATGAGGCAGCAATGTGCCCAGGTGGCCAAGAGAGCCAATGGCATCCTGGCCTGCATCAGGAACAGTGTGGCCAGCAGGACAAGGGAGGTTATTCTGCCCCTGTACTCAGCACTGGTCAGGCCACACCTTGAGTGCTGTGTCCAGTTCTGGGCCCCTCAATTCAAGAGAGATGTTGAGGTGCTGGAACATGTCCAGAGAAGGGCAACAAAGCTGGTGAGGGGCCTGGAGAACAAATCCTATGAGGAGAGGTTGAGGGAGCTGGGCCTGTTTAGCCTGGAGAAGAGGAGGCTCAGGGGTGATCTTATTACTGTCTACAACTACCTGAAGGGGCATTGTAGCCAGGTGGGGGGTGGCCTCTTCTCCCAGGCAACCAGCAATAGAACAAGGGGACACAGTCTCAAGTTGTGCCAGGGTAGGTCTAGGCTGGACATTAGGAAGAAGTTCTTCACAGAGAGAGTGATTTCCCATTGGAATGGGCTGCCCAGGGAGGTGGTGGAGGCACCGTCCCTGGGGGTGTTCAAGAAAAGCCTGGATGAGGCACTTAGTGCCATGGTCTAGTTGATTGGCTAGGGCTGGGTGCTAGGTTGGACTGGATGATCTTGGAGGTCTCTTCCAACCTGGTTGATTCTATGTGGATTCTATGTGGATTCTAGGGTTGTTTTTTTCCTCCTCTCTCATTAGGAATTATCACACTGAAGCAGATATATGCAGTCCCACATCCTGTCCATGACAGTGACAGACAGTGAACACATCACAGAATCAAACACCTAGGAAATAAGCCCTCTGTACCAGGAATATAAATATTACCTGCTGCATTGATTTCCTGAAACAAATCTGAGATTTTCTATGTGGCCTTCCAAGTCCTCTTGGGTTCAGTGAACATGGAAGAATGTACAGTTGATTTCTGCTTAAGTCCAAGGCTTTTTTATTTAATAAATTCACCAAGAAAAGTCAGATCCAAAATTATTAGATAGTAATATGGGAACTCAACCCTACCTTGGGTCCAGGGTCAGAAAAATCTAAGTTTTAGATTCCAGGAAATAGGAAAAGGTTAAACACAAGCTGAGAACACTTAAGCAGTTTCACAACTAACAGAGCTGCCCTTGTCCACACCAGCATGTTCTGTGTGGTCCCATCATTTCCCATATTCCCCCAGTTCAGGTGATCAAATGGTGAGCCAAATTAGGGCACTTGCAAATTGACCCTGTTGAATCACAGAATTTCTTAGATTGGAAAAGCCCTTCAAGCTCATTGAGTCCAATCATTAGTTTCACACTGACAAGTCCTAGACTAAACCAAATCCTCCAGCAGAACATCTGATCACTATGAATCGCTATGGTTGGACAGGACCACCAGGATTATCTAGTCCACCCTTCATCCTAGCATCCTTACTCACCAGACCATAGCCTCAAGTGCCACATCCACTCTTTTTAAAACACCCCCAGGGACAGCAACTCCACCACCTCCCTGGGCAGCCTGCTCCAGTGCCTGACCACCCACTCAGGAAAGAACTTCCTCCTGACATCCAACCTAAACCTCCCCTGACACAACTTGAGGCCATTTCTTCTTGTTCTATCATTAGTAATTTGAGAGAAGAGACCAGCTCCAGCCTCACTACAACCTCCTTTTAGGTAGTTGTAGAAGGCAATAAGGTCCCCTCTCAGCTTCCTCTTCTCCAGACTAAACAACCCCAGTTCCCTCAGCCACTTCTCATAGGTCATGTTTTCCAGACCTCTCTCCAGCCTCATTGCCCTTCTCTGCACCCACTGAAGATCCAGCTGTTACATCATTTGCAATCATTTTTACTAATAAGTCATTAATTTTAATTCCTAGCTTCACCTTTTGAAGGTGTTTTGTGGATCCTTTATGAGCACTGATTAGGTAACAGCTTAATTTTGTGAGTGATGATTTCCCACTGGCCACTGGTATTTGCACACTTTGCTTTTTTTGCCTGTGAGTTTTTGATGTGTAACGAGTAAGTTTTATCTGAAGTCTTCACAAGGACATTCTGTACTGACATACTGCTGGAAAAAAGAGTACAGAGAAAGGGGATATAGGGTGCATGATGGGTTAAGACCATGTCAGGTCAACATGTTGTTCCAGTCTCTGAAGTCTGGTGTGACAGCTTAACAGTTTCACTGGGTGCCAGTGAAAGCTAGAATGACTTATGAGGGGTGAATTCGTATGGTACAGACAGAAGCCACCAACATGCATCTGCATGAATTGGGTCGAAGTGTGTTGATTCCACACTCTGCCAGATTTGGCTGACAGTAACTGTATCAAGGTTATGTACCCTTTCTGTGACAAAGCCACAAGCTTCTACAAACAAGCCTAGTACCTTGTCCATAATCTAACCCAAAGAAACATTTTGACAATTTAGGAAGGACCTAAATAATATGAAGCTATTATAAAAAATCATGCTTGGCAAGGATGTCAGGACAACATATTCTTTTAAGAGACAGTATTAATGTGTTTAGTAAAACACTAAAATTACAATCTATTTCTACATACTTTACTGAAAACTTACCCACTGTGGCAGAAGCTGATGACAGGAGAGACTTGCCCCAGGAACCCCAAGCTCCCCATCTACTTGCTTTAGATGAGGAGTCTGTGGCCTATAAGGAACAAAAATATTACTCCAATATCTAAAATTCATCTTTTCTAGAGGCAGGAGGGAACATGAAGAACCTGTCAGGCAACAAAGGCTGGTATTTAATAAATGATGATAGATTGGGTATTATGTGGAGTTCAAGATTCAGTGCACAATAAAGCAGAATGAGAAGCTTTGTTTACCCATTCCTGAAAGCACTAAAACTCCAAGGCTGTTTTTATAGACATCCCAATATTTCTTTAGGCACCCAATCCTATAAAAGCAGGAAACTTTATTAGGGCTGTGTCGGGGTTTGAGCAGAACTGAAGTGAAAAGAACAGGCAGGGTAACGTTAGGTCATTTTGATAAGGAGGCACAGCTGCAGAAAAGTGGCCTTGGGGAGGCTAGTAGAGAAGCTCAGAAGTTAGCTGCTATCTGTAGCTGAGCCGTGCAAGGAGGCCTCAAAGAGGGGGCAGGCTGGTTAGCCCCAGGAACAAGCAAATGTTGTGGCTAGCTGCGCAAAGGGGGGCTAAGGGGGGTAGTTGTTCAGGTCTGCCTCTATGTGTGTGGACAGCCCATACTCCGCTATGTAAACCCTTCAAAGTACACGCCCCTGTACCGAATCCACGATATAAGCACCACTCTTAGCTTCAAGAAACAGATTGACCACCTATGCACCACATCGGTATGAGCTCCTGTCTTTCCCGCTCCCGTGCAGCCTAAGTGAGGCCACCTCAACAGGGCTGTTATTAGGAGGAGGCAGAAAGCCATCACTTTCTTGAGTTCTATTGGGACTCAGAGTTAAAGGCTTATCTGCTTGAGTCTCCTCAGAGGTGGAACCCAGCAGAGGTGCACAAGGAACTCCTAAAAACCAAGATCCATAAAAACACAGCCATGGGAGCTTTATTTTTTAATTTATTAATGTCTGGTGTTAAGCAATTATCAGTATTCCATATGGAAATCATATTGGGAAACTGTCTCAAGGAAGTCTCCAGTAATATATCATCCCTATGCAGTCAACTCAAACACAAAAGCTCAAGTGCATGGAGCAGATCCTTGTGGAGGGTATCACTGGTCAAGACCCTGTAACAATGTGGCTTAACCTTTTTCAGTTTGTGGGTGCTGGAAAGCTCTCAGTGGAGATGAAAACACACCTTCAGCTACATAGTGTATATTAGATTTGGATGCTGTATAGACTGTAAAAAAGCCTTGTTTTTCCTAGTCTTCTCTATTAACTTCTTGCAATTATTCACAGGGCTCCCAAAGGATCTTTGTCTGTGAATCACAAATCAAAACCTACTGGCCTTGAACAAATCAAAACCTACCAGCTGTTTCAGCAAGCCTTGTGAAACACAGGCTGTTTTTGTACAGTCAGTGACTTGAAAATTAGTGAGTATAAGATTCAGTGCTGCATATGCAGATTAAATCCTGCCCTTTTCTAGCTTCATTCTGTCAACTGAATGAAGCAGATTTGTACAGGAAGCCAGATAACTAACTCACAGGAACATTATATTCATAAAAGATGGACTGGATTCTTAATAAGACTTAGGTTCTGGTATGTTTTACTGCCACCAGGCTAAGTGGACCACATTAATATTGCAGTGGCAAAGAGAAATCAAACAATTTCTAGTTCCCAAAAGCCTGGTGTTGCAGTTTCCCTTGTTTTGTTCCCATGCATGTTTTCTATATGTAACTCCCTAGGCTTCTGTGAAAAACAGTGTACTGTCCTTATGAAGCAGAGAGGGAAAAGGAAGTCTTACTTACTGTACTGCCTTCTTCATGCAGTGTTTCTTCAGATTCTGGTTCTGTATCAAGGCTTACAGTCTCACTGCACTCAGTGGGCACGTCTTCAGTGGCTTCTCCATTGGAAGGCAGGCTTTCCAGTACTTTTTCACTCAGAGGGTTTTCTTGAATAAATATATCTCCTTCCTGTCCACTACTGGCACTCTGAGCAGTCTGTCCAATTTCATCTTGCGAAGACTCATGAAAGACTTCAGCTTCCCCAAGGTGTGCTACAACCTTGTCAGGCAATACCTCATTGCTGGGCATTTCAGTGCCTTCAGGTTTTCCTTCTGATGGGATGCCATCACAGATGTCTTCAGACATTTTCAATTCTGAATACAGAAAATAAATTGCCTTTTAGGTTCCATAAACACTTGAATGACTATAAAATACACAGCGTTTACCATTGCCTACTGCTGAAAGCCAACACAGCCTTGATATAAGGCCTCCTGAAGCGTGGAGATGTGTAGCCCATATGCCATGCCAGGACTGGTATCACAGTGATAGTCTGAACACTCTATTCACCTTGCAGGATCTCACTCAAGTACAAATAGCAGTATTGCTGATTTACAAAATATGGTTTGGTGAGGGAGAAAGGATGTCCATTGGTCTGAGAAGTCAAATCTAAGAGCTTCTATATGGTTAGTTCCCTATGAGATGTGTATGGAAGACCACTTGGGAATAGCATACTACAGGTCACTGATCTGAAATAGCCAAGCAACTGTTACTCTCCTTCCTTCTCATCATTTCCACATATACAGTTTCCTATGGCCTGCTGACTGATGGGAGAGGAGGATGACAAATACAGCCTAAAACTGTAAGGATATTTCTGTCTTGGAGAACAGGCACAATTTGAGAACATGACAGGCCACAGTCCCTGCAGCCATTTCATAAACCAGGATGCATTCATTGCTCACACCATTTCTCCATCACCTGTCTCAAAGACTTATTGTTTGGGTTCTCACCTGCTCCTAAAATTCCATCTGTGTGATTAAAGGTTTTGAAGACAAAGTAAGCTTGCACGAGGTACAGTTATTGATTCTTCTCTTTTGTTTGTTTGTTGTTGGGTTTTTTTTGCTGGTTGGTTTTGCTAAGTTATGAACAAGATTAACTTACTCAGTTTCTTCCAATGCAACTTTATTCTTCTAAGTATCTTCCAGCACTGTGCAGTCATCAGGTTGAGGATTCAGGAAGAGAAAGAAATGGCCACTAAGTAAGCTCTGCAGCTGATTAAGGAGTGGCACTGGCAGAGTCCAAAAGGACTACTCTGCAGTGATTATCACCACTTACTTGTTGGAAACAACAATATGTCTGGCACTCAGAAGACAACCCTTGACAAAGAGTTGTCACTGCAAGCTCCTGACTATATGCTGAGTTGCCTTAGCATAAAATAAACTCACAGAGTCCTCTCTGTACATGTTGTCTTTTCATTGACTCTTGTATTAATTAAATCTGTCTCAAAGCTTTCTACCTCTTATGAAGGACTGAGATTCTAAGAGAGACTGAACAACAGTAAGCAAGGCAAAAACTAAAATGTAACTTGGATTTAGTAGAAATCTTCATGTATTTAATTATTTTACTAAATTCTATAGAATCACATCTGTGGCTTCAGTGGTCTGTTCATCTAACCTGAACATAGATTAGCTGCTTGACTAATCTCAAAACCATCTTTTGGGGATCAATGAATGAGAAATAAAACTAACAAATCAGCACTTGGCACCACTTACATTTCTTTAGCTTTTGCTAGGGCTTAATGGCCTTCAGAAAACATTTATTTACAAGTCAGAATCCTTGCAATTGTCTCAAGTATTTGCAGTCTTCTGTCACAAATATAAGCAAATAGTACAAAATGCTTTACTGTAGGTAAGTGTCGCCATTGTTTTAACAGTACTCAGTGTGGTGGGCAACATCACTTAAGGAAAATTTTTGTAGTTGTAAACCAAATTCTACCATTGGATGTGAGGACTGCACCCAAAGCTGTGCAATCTGTACATGCATGCATCATAATTTTGTATGGTGATTAGATCTGAATGAGAAGAAGTCAAACAATTTTTAAAGGGTTGGACTGGATGATCTTCACAGGATATTAGGGGTTGGAAGGGACCCAAGGAGATCATCGACTCCAACCCCCCTGCCAGAGCAGGACCACACAATCTAGCACAGATCACAGAGGAATGCATCTTGACTGGCCTTGAAAGTCTCCAGGGAAGGAGACTCCACAGCCTCTCTGGGGAGCCTGTTCCAGTGCTCTGTGACCCTTACAATAAAGAAGTTCCCCCTTGTGTTGAGGCGGAATCTCTTTTGTTGCAATTTACACCCACTGCTCCTTGTCCTGTCACAGGGAGCAAGTGAGCAGAGCCTGGCCCCCGCCTCCTGGCAGCCTTCAGATAGTTATAAACATTTATCAAATCTCCTCTCAGTCTTCTTTTCTCCAGACTAAACAGCCCCAGGTCCCTCAGCCTCTCCTCATAAGCCATGCCCTCCAGTCCTCTAATCATCTTCGTAGCCCTCCGCAGACCCTCTCCAGCAGATCCCTGTCCCTCTTAAACTGGGGAGCCCAAAACTGAAGGCAGTATTCAAGATGAGGTCTCAGCAGGGCAGAGTAGAGCAGGAGGAGAACCTCCTTTGATCTGCTGGACACACTCTTCCTAATACACCCCAGGATCCCATTGGCCTTCTTGGCCACAAGGGCACATTGCTGTGCCATGGTTAACTTGTTATCCACCAGCACCCCCAGGTCCCTCTCCACAGGACTGCTCTCCAGCAGATCCCCTCCCAACCTGTACTGGTGGAGTTTATTATTGCTCCCCAGATGCAGGACTCTGCACTTGTCCTTGTTGAACTTCATCTGGTTCCTCTTAAAGGTCTTGTTCCAACCAAAATGATCCTATGCTTCTACATACGTGTACACGAACCTTTGCAGGATTAGAGTCATCTCTGGGGACCATTCAGGCCAAGGGCGACAGCAGGTAACAGCATACGACCACAGCTGTCACAACCCAAATGCCGGTCTGGACCCGGAGGGAAGGCAATCAAGCTGCCATGCGTGAAGCTACACTGATCTAAACCAACTCGGACAACTCCGCCCAAGGGGCATTAGTCCCTACAGACAGCTCATAAGGAAGATGCAAAGGCCAGGGGAACACCCGCCCGCAGTTACCAGCCGCACTTGAGGCTGGCAGCGGCCAACGGGACCGGCGGCCCTCAGGGGCAGGCTGTGGCGGCAGTTCCCACCGTGGCTAGGTGGCATCTTCCGCTCCACCGCCTCAGCGGTTCCATCCCGCCTCGGAAGCCGAGCCCGGCCGCCCACAGGCTCCTTGATCAACGCCTCCCTGAGGGTCAACTTTCTGTGGCCGGCGGCACGGCACTCGCCTTTGGCCGGACGCCTGCCGTCGCTTCGCGCTGCGGGTGCGGCGAGCTGAGGCGCTGCCGCTGCCAGCTTCCCCTGCCTCGCTGCCACCTGCCCCGCGCCCCGGGCACGGCAGGAGCAGCCGGAGCGCCGCTCCCTCAAACCCGCAGCGGCCACAACTTCCTCCTTCTTTGTGTTGTTTCTCTTTTCTTTCCGAAATCCCCTCTGGGGTAGAGCTGCTAGTGAAGCGCCCGCAGCCAGTTTCAAACGCGGCAATAAAACAAGGAATCGCGCTGCTCCTTACCGCTCGGTAGTTCCCTTGCCGGCTGGCCCCCTCCGTTCCCTTCTCCGCCCCGCCACGTCGGCAGCAGCGGGGGGGGGAGGGAGGAGGCAGAGCAGGCCAGGCAGCCGCGGGTCAGACGGGCCGCGGGGAGGAGGGAGGAGGGGAGACTGGCTGCCTGTCTCTTCCCTCGCTCTCTATACGTGTGTCTGAGGCGGCTCCCGGCTCCGAGGCCGCCCCCGGACAGCCGGCTGCGGTCTGGGGCGGCAGTGCTGTCCCGGCCGCCATTATGTCCCTGCACCCACCCCCACCCCCCCAGCTGTCTGCGGCTCCGCTCGGCGGAGGGGCCGGCGAGGCGCGGGCTGATTGACGCCTCTGGGACGCGATGGTTGCCCCGGCGGGAGAGGCGGGCCCCGGGCTGAGCATCCCGCCGGGACAGATGATGGTCTTAGAAGTCTTTTCCGACCGAAACAGTTACACGATTCTATGGGTAGGACGGGGCTGGGCTCTTTTCAGTGGTGCTCAGTGGTAGGATAAGCGGCAAGCAAGAGCACAAACTAGAACACAGCAGTTTTCACGTAAGGAAAAACTTTTCTAGGAGGGTGCCGGAGCACTGGAGCGAGCAGGCTGTCCAGACAGCTTGCGGATGCTCCTCCTCTGGAAGCTCGACCTCAAAACGTTGCAATCTGTGGCCATTACAATCCTGTGCAACTTGTGCTGGGTGCTCTGGCAGGAGGGCTGGACTTGATCTCCAGAGGTCCCTTCCGACCCCTACCCTTCTATGACTACTCTATGAGTCTGTGATTTTAGGTATAAATTAATCTAGTCAACGAGCTACTGCATTTTTTGTTGTCCTTTTTTTATCTTTTTTTTCTTTCCTTTTTTTTGTACAAAACTTAGTCCTCAAAGTGACCTGCAGCTAACCACCCACTAAAGCGTGGGGTTGCAGAATTAAACAACTGAGGTTTTGGATGCCATTTTGCACCTTCCTTGTGTTCTCTCTCTTTACAGGAAATGCTTCTAAAAGAAACTGGGAGGTGCACACAGTTCCAGTAAGTGTCAGCACTGGGTGCCTTCAACCAAGCTAGAAAGACTTGCTTGAACGGGAAAATTGCAGGCTCTTGCCCAACAGCTTCCTGACTCTGTCTAGTTCCTCATACCCTTTCCTCTTTTTACCACTGGCACGCCAGTTTACTGTGATGAAAGTAATTTCCACAATACATTAGCCTTTCTATTACTAGTCTGCTGATGAGAGAAACTCTTTGATGAGAGAAACTGTTGCTACAGGAAGCAAAATCGATGTGGTGAATCTCTAAAGGCATCGCTAAATAGGAGGTCACAAAATAAAGCTCAGTTCTCATTAAGTGTGATCACACTATGTGGCTTTAGGTGTTTATCAGGCAAGAGTCTCTGAAGCTTCCCATTAAGGTAGGTGATAGCACAACTAATCTTTATTTCAGTAAATAATCAGTTAATTTCAAAGGCATGTCAATGAGAAATTAACCATCAAGGCATGCTGGTAGTTCTAGCATCTTTTAGGTTGATTTATTCATGTTTAGATGTATTTATTGCACATGAACTCTAGAGTGACCCTAAAGATATCTCTCTGCCACTGTGTGGAGCTTGTGGAAGGGTAAGGGCAGTGTCTCAGGAGAAATCAAGACAGATGAAGCTCAAAAGCTAAAAATTGTTTTTCCCCATGATGGATGATCATTTTGACTGTAGTAGATCTTGCCCTGTCGGTTTTGCAGACTCTGTGCAAGGCAATACATGTTGTAGAACTGCAAGGCAGTATTAATCACTACTGTAACAAAGTTATTACTCCATAATGAAATTAACATTCTAAGCACATCAATGTGTTTGGCTGCCTATTGGGACAGAAGCAGTGTATTTGTTTCCTAAGTTCCTAAATAACTTTATTGAACTTAACACTTGCGTTTTCTACTTTCACTTTTGAGTGCTCAATTTCACTTTTGGTGCAATTTGGTTTTGGAGTAAATGAGCAATAGTGACTGAACTCTTCTATTCATCTCAGATTTCACTGGAGTTGTTACTTTAAGTTGGGTGCTATCATCTTCCTAATGGGTTTCAGTAAAACTACTTGACAATAAATGGATACAGATAAAGAAAAGATGGAAGGAAACAAGTACTTTTAGCTACTTTCAACAGTACATGTAAGTATATATAACATTTGAGGAATATATAGCTCTTCCAGTGATTGCATTGGTAAATCTCAGTGGTGAATGTGAGGACTAATGGCATGCAATTAATGATAATATGCTGATTCTGCTGTTTAGGCTGTGCTTTATCTATTTTTATCATTTGTAGGCAGAACTGGAGAACTCAGACTATGCCAGCGGCTAGCTCATACTTAATTGAAGAGTAAGAATCTCTGATTTATCAGAGTTATTACAAGTTAACTGAATGTAGGTCTGATTCTGTATTCATTAGAGTAATAGCTGGGTTAAGTTCAAGCAATTAAACTGTTATTTTTCAAAACAGAAATGAATGCTAGGTAGAAGCAAGGTCTTAGGATTTTTATCTCATCCTTAGGATGGATAGCAAAACCTTCCCAGCTAAGTGCAGATGACGGTGAGGTTTGCATGTACTAACATTATGAGATGTCATGTGGGAACCACCTGTGAATACTCTTGTCTATATTGACAGAAATAGAGAAAGAACTGTAGAATCAGAGTGCCACTGTAAGGCTTATCAGCATAAGAAGCAGAGAACGTGAATGGTCCATATTCTGTCACTTACAAATTGTCCTATATGTCCTTTCTTTTTTAGCCTTTTAGCTTTTTAAGTTGAAATGAAATGTGATGGACCAAATAAGAGTTAAAGCGAAAAAAAGTAATTTTAAAGATTATTTTCTTTGCTTCTTGAACCACTGAAATGCTAAATCACGAATGTGTTACTGTGTGATAACCCTGAAAGGTAGGTTGTAGTGTGGCAGTTCTGTGTTTAGATCTCAGCTAAGATGGAATTTCTGACCAACATTATACAGAAATAAAGAGAGACTGGTTTATGTCTTTGTCAGGACAATAACCTAAGTGTCTGGGCATTCGGTGCTAAAGGCAAAGTCACTGCTTTGTTTCCGTGTCACTGTTTAACCCAATCACAGCACTGCTGGAGCAGGAGAGAGGTATTATTTTTCCATTCACATTAAATAGAAATTAAAATAAGACAAATAGTGCTTTTATAATCCGGACTTGATAAGAATTTGACAACTAAATTGATGCAGATAAATGGAAAAAAAAAAATTGGAATAATGCATATAGACTTAGATTGTTATGAAGTTCAGAGGGTAAAATGTTTGAATTTCAGTGTAAAACTTGTTCAGAAGAAGCGCTTCATTTCATATTGAAACAGCTGGGGGAACCGGGGTTGTTTAGTCTGGAGAAGAGGAGACTAAGGAGAGACCCTCTGGCTCTCTCCAACTACCTGAAAGTAGTTTGGAGAGAGGCGGGTATTGTTCTGTTGTCACAAGTAGCAAATGACAAAACAAGAAGAAGTGGCCTTGAGTTGCACCAGGGGTTGTTTAGGTTGGACATTAAGAACAATTTCTTCCCTGAAAGCATAGTGGTCAAGCCCTGGAACAGGCTGCCCAGGGAAGTGTTTGAATCATTATCCCTAGAGGTATGTAAAAGAAGCGTAGATGTAGTGCCAAGGGATGTAGCTTAGCTGCAGATGTGGTTGTATTTGGTTAATGGTTGGATTTGATATTCTTAAAAGTCTTTTCCAGCCTAGGCAATTGTGATACTAATTTGATGAAGACAGAAAGCTGGTTCACCTGTTGGCAAAGCATGAAAACACACAGTTCAATGACAAATAATTGGGAATTACAGCAGGCTACATGGAAAGTACATCTGGAGGAGAGCCAGTGTCATTTCATAAGCTGGCAATAGGTGGCTCAAACATTTATATGAAAAGTCTGGGCGTTCCTAAATGTTGTGACACAGGAGGAGAGACTTTCAGGAAGTTTTCTTTTGTCTTTTCCTGAGTGCATTTTTTGTTTTGTTCTTCTTTTTTTTTCTCCCAGAGAGCAGGGTTTTCTGGTGAGAAACTTTTATTGCTTTTATGCATTTGCTGGTTTGCTAAAACTGACTTAGATTCTGGGTCTTATTTGGAAAGGAGACATGTTTTCCCTAGACGGTTACTAGCAAGTGTATGGATGTACTGCTGGCAAGTGTATGGGTAAGAAATGATCTCTTCTCTTGCTCTTTAAACAATAGGACAATTCTTTGGTGTCATCTTGGTTTGCTTTGCTTACATCTCGATAATCAGCTTTCTGTCAAGATTGAAGACTTAAAATTACTTCTGAAGTAAAAGTGCTATGCCTATAAAGCATATTTTATTGCCTATAAAGCATAATTTCTTGTCTCTAAAGGGTAATTTCCCAGCTATAAAGGATAATTTTTCTAGTGTTACTCCCAAATCACTGGTTGTGTGTTACAACAGTTAATTTTGTTGCTTATTAGGATATTCTAAAGAAAGTTTGAAGGTACCTATAAATAATCTGACTGAATGATAAAGAAAAGTAAGCCTTGGTGGAAGAATTATATCTTCCTTTCAGCCTGGTCCCTGGACATTGCTGAAATTTTGTCTATAGAAGAAATCATGATTTGCAAGCAGATTTGATTATTGCTTTGTTGCCCAATCATAAGAACAGACTAGAGAATGCTGCTTAAATTTTGTTCTCTAATGCTTTTTTTGAGAGGTACAATGATAAAACTGCATATCATTTTTCCAAATGAAAATTTGAAAGAAGACTGGAAAAGTTTTGACATATTGCCCCGGTATTTCTAGATGATTTCCAAGCCTAGTTTCATGCATTCTTTACAAAAGAAGAATTTGGTGGACTTATTTTTGTTTTGCTTTTGAAAGTTTCTAGTATGTCTTGTGTTAGATGAAGAACAAACATTTTGGACCCAGTAATTCTCAGAAGGCATGTGGAACGGTTAATGGTATAGAGGATGTAGTCTTCAAGGTTGTAGCTTTAATCCAACATTGTAAAGTCACTAGAAATCATTGCAGAGACACTGGAAATGTAAACTTAACCATTTCAGCCATTCCAATATCAAGATGAAGTTGGAAGCTCCTGCAGTCCTGAGTATGGAAAGCTGCAGACAAAAACTACAATTTAAAAGTAGTGGGAGGAAGAAGGAAAGTGTTCTGAGGGAACAAAAATACTTGAGAAATCTAGCAAACAGCTTTCAATCAAGATTTACATGTATAAAAATGCTGGTTAAGTTCATGCCTGTTCCTCTTTCAGAAAGGCAGTCTAGTGGATTTATGTCAAGATGTAGAAGTTCTAAGGAAATATTTACAATTGCCAACTTAGAGACTGGCTACCCTAAACTCCTACCTTTCATAGAATCATAGAATCATAGAATCATAGAATCAACCAGGTTGGAAGAGACCTCCAAGATCATCTAGTCCAACCTATCACCCAGCCCTATCCAGTCAACTAGACCATGGCACTAAGTGCCTCATCCAGTCTTTTCTTGAAGACCTCCAGGGATGGTGTCTCCACCACCTCCCTGGGCAGCCCATTCCAATGCCAATCACTCTCTCTGGCAACAACTTCCTCCTAACATCCAGCCTATACCTACCCAGGCACAACTTGAGACTGTGTCCCCTTGTTCTGTTGCTTGTTGCCTGGGAGAAGAGGCCACCCCCCACCTGGCTACAATATCCCTTCAGGTAGTTGTAGACAGCAATGAGGTCCCCCCTGAGCCTCCTCTTCTCCAGGCTAAACAACCCCAGCTCCCTCAGCTTCTCCTCATAGGGTTTGTGTTCCAGGCCCCTCACCAGCTTTGTTGCCCTTCTCTGGACACATTCCAGCACCTCAACATCTCTCTTGAATTGAGGGGCCCAGAACTGGACACAGTACAGAAAAGTGCCATCCACTAGGAAAGACCAAAGCAAAGCCATGGTTATGGGTTTTCTCGAAACTGTTTAAATGAGCTTCTCATTCACAATAGAGACATTTGAAGTCAGTGTCATGTCCCTAGATCAGGGCTAGAATTTGTGTGCAGAGGTTCTATAATGGGTATTTTTTTTGTGTAGCATGCAAATATTTTCAGTGTGTGTTTGGTGTACTCAGACACAGGGACAGTACACTGTCAGAGTCTAAATTCAGGAGACACTCAGCCCCAGACAAGAAGCTAACTCTTCCGTGGACTTTCCCATAGCATAAATACAGAACATTCTACCCCACCTCACCCCAGTCTCCTGAATTCAAATAAATACTAATGACTACTCTTAGCTACTTAAAGACATTCAGATTTTGATTAACTCTCTTCAACCTCCTTCCAGTGTTGCAGTCCATGTTTTACAGTCACAAGACCATTTAAAAAGATGTCTTCATGCCTAGTACCTACCCTTTCAAAAAGAATTGTAGTTCATGTATTATACAGTTGTGGGAAGCTTTCATAAGACATTGACTCACAGCAACAATTTTATAAGCAAGCAGCAGATTTTAGTCAGCTATGAAATCAGGCCTGTTATGTAAGAAACAGACTCATTATACAGTAAATGTAGCCTGGAGAAGAGGAGGCTCAGGGGTGATCTTATTACTGTCTACAACTACCTGAAGGGGCATTGTAGCCAGGTGGGGGGTGGCCTCTTCTCCCAGGCAACCAGCAATAGAACAAGGGGACACAGTCTCAAGTTGTGCCAGGGTAGGTATAGGCTGGATATTAGGAAGAAGTTCTTCCCAGAGAGAGTGATTTCCCATTGGAATGGGCTGCCCAGGGAGGTGGTGGAGGCACTGTCCCTGGGGGTCTTCAAGAAAAGCCTGGCTGAGGCACTTAGTGCCATGGTCTAGTTGATCGGATAGGGCTGGGTGATAGGTTGGACTAGATGATCTTGGAGGTCTCTTCCAACCTGGTTGATTCTATGATTCTATGAAATACAGAATATTTAGCAAATAGATAGGAGTGGTGTTCTCTTCTTAAAGAATGGCTCTCCTGAATGATAGTTAAGTGCCTTCCCTGCTTTTTTCAGTTGGAGAGATGTGATGGCTCCTGCATAGCCACTTAATCTGGGTTTTGGTTTTCTACAGGATTAGGACAAAGATGGACAGATAAGTACCGAGCATCTCCAAGGAAGCAGAAAGCAGCATAACAGAAAATATGACATCTCTCAGAAACTTTTTTCTTTACAAGAGCTTGTTGGCATTAACCATCTGGAACCATGTCAGCTTGTCTGTGGAAAATGAACTCTTTGCAGCTGTTTCTAATGATTTTCCAGAAGGCGATTCTGACAAAGAAACTAGGAGTCTGCCACTCCCATACAGAAAGAGTCATCAGTCCAAAGCTGATTTTAACTGGGTTGTGATAGAAAATACTACAGAAAGCCTGTCATTGTCAGAAATCACAAATGTCGATGTGAAAGAGTTAACAGCTTTAGTATCTCGTTTCAGCCAAGGCTCCAGGTTACAAAATCTGACACTGACAAATATGAAGGTGGACTGGAGTGCTTTTGTTAAAATTTTGCAGACTGTCTGGCACTCCTCTGTGAAATACTTCACTGTTAACAATTTCACACAGTTGTCAGACATCACAAGGTTAGAGTTTGACTATAAGGGTACCTCTTTGAAAGCTGTGACAGTGAAGAAGGCTGTAGTCACAGATCTGTACTTCATACAGGATTACCTGTACAGGATATTTGCAAACATGAATGTTGCAGCCTTGACAATAGCTGAATCAGAGATGATACACATGCTGTGTCCTTCGTCTTACAGCCCCTTTAGATACTTAAGCTTTTTTAAGAATGCTTTAACAGATCTTCTCTTTCAAGAATGTAAAACACTAAATCGACTGGAGACATTAATATTGAAGAAGAACAAATTTGAGAGCCTTCACAAGGTAAGCCTCATGACCAGCCACATGGATTCGCTCCAATACCTGGACATGAGCAACAACTTGCTGAGTCACGACGGAGCTGCAGCGCAGTGCCAGTGGGCAGAGTCTCTGGCAGAGCTGGACCTGTCCTCAAACCAGCTGACAGAGGCCGTGTTCGAGTGCCTGCCAGCCAACGTCGCCAAGCTGTCCCTCCAAAGCAATCAGATCACCAGCGTGCCCAAGGGGATGGCTGAGCTGCAGGCCCTGAAGGAGCTGAACCTGGCCTCCAACAGGCTGGCTGACCTGCCGGGCTGCGCTGGCTTTGGGTCCCTGGAGCTGCTGAACATGGAGCTGAACTCCATCGTCACCCCCTCCGCCGACTTCTTCCAGAGCTGCCCGAGGCTGAGGGAGCTGCGGGCCGGGCGCAACCCGTTCAAGTGCTCGTGTGAGCTGCAGGACTTCGTGCGGCTGGAGAGGCGCTCCGGGGGCAAGCTGGCCGGCTGGCCGGCGGCCTACGTGTGCGAGTACCCGGAGGGCTTGCGAGGCAGGCAGCTGAAGGACTTCCACCTGAGCGAGCTGGCCTGCAACACCACGCTGCTGCTGGTGACGGCGCTGCTGCTGACGCTGGCGCTGGTGGCCGCGGTGGCCTTCCTGTGCATCTCCCTGGACGTGCCGTGGTACGTGCGGATGACTTGGCAGTGGACGCAGACGAAGCGCAGAGCTCGGCACGACCGGCCCGAGGAGCTGGACGCCGCTCTGCAGTTCCATGCCTTCGTCTCGTACAGCGAGCGCGACTCGCTGTGGGTGAAGGACGAGCTGATGCCCAACCTGGAGAGGGGCGAGGGCTGCATCCGCCTGTGCCAGCACGAGAGGAACTTCGTCCCCGGCAAGAGCATAGTGGAGAACATCGTCAACTGCATCGAGAAGAGCTACAAGTCCATCTTTGTCTTGTCCCCCAACTTTGTGCAGAGCGAGTGGTGCCACTATGAGCTGTACTTTGCCCACCACAAGCTGTTCAGTGAGAATTCCAACAGCTTGATCCTCATCTTGCTGGAGCCCATTGCTCCGCACATGATCCCTGCCAGGTATCACAAGCTGAAGGCTCTCATGGCAAAGCGAACGTACCTGGAGTGGCCAAAGGAGAGGGGCAAGCATGCTCTCTTCTGGGCTAACCTGCGCGCAGCTATTAGCATTAACCTGCCAATGGCTGATGGGAGGAGGTGTGAGGAAACAGTTTTTTTCTAATTGAGTTTCTTCTCATGGAGAGGCAATAAATATTTTGTGGTTTCTAATCAGTCTATGTACTTAATCTTTGGTTACAGAACTTTGTTTCTATGTAGTTGTCTATGGTGCCTCCTGTAGCAGTATATTTTGGGAAGCAGGCAGCTTTTTCTCTACACCCTGGAGATGTGAGCCTGCAGCTGACCCTGCCCTGAAGTCTGCATCTGCTAGTACACCCCAGTTATCAGGAAAAGGGAATGAGTAAATGTGTTCTGATCTCAGATACCATATCAGAGCAGATTCCTGGCATTTGACTAGTCATCTTTGTGACTAGCAGGAATACTATTCTACAAAGTAATACATACAGACATGTGACAGAATGACGTACAGAACCGATAATACAGGAGCTAAGCACTCTCCAACCCCCAAAAACGTGCCTGATGGAGTGAAAGTATAAATATTTCTATGTTATATTTAAGCAGTATGTAGAATAAATAGAACTGGGAGTCCTGTGGCAGTGTGGATTGCCCTGCAAAGAGATCAGCTCTTCATTAGCTTTGGAAATGTTGCAAAGCATCATTGCTGCCAGAGGGTTAGAGCAGGGAAAGGTGCTCAGAGGAAGAGAATGGGGCTCCATGGGAGGTGAGGCATTCTGAGTGATAAGAACCACTGTGAACCCCCTGTTTTTACTCAGGACTTCAATTTGGCTGGTTTTCCTTTTGGAAACATTAATGTGATTGACCATAATGCACATTGGTAGTCACTGCTTGGTCAAGAGTGTGTTGGATTTGTGTGGTGAAGTTTTGGTAGTGGAAGGGGGACTACAAGCATGGCTCCTATGAGAAGCTTCTAGAAATGCCTTCACCCTGAATTTGTGACTCACTGCTGCCCAAGGCTGAGCCTATCGCCGACAGTGGAAGTGCCTCTAACATACTTTAAAAGGGAAAAGCTCGAGAAGAGAGAGGAGTATGATATGGGGGAAACAACTCTGCAGACACTAAGGTCAGTGAGTAAGGAGGTATAGGAAGTGCACTAGAACAGAAATTCCCTTGCAGTTCATGGTGAGATGTCATGATGACTCCCTGCAACCCATGAAGGTTAATGGTGGAGTGGATGCCCACTTGCAGCCCATGAAGGATGCCCACATCAGAGGAGCTGGCTGCATCTCAAGAAGGCCATGATTCTGATGGAAGCCCATGTGATGGCATTCTGTTCCTGAAAGCCTGCACCTCATGCAGGGACACATTCTGGAGCAGTTTATGAAGAATTGCAGCTCCTGAGAAGGACTCACACTGGGGAAGTTTGTGAAGGACTATCTCCCATTGGAGGGACCCCATGCTGGAATATGTGTGATGGTTTGGGTGTTCCCTCCCTGCCCCCCCCCCCCCCCCACTTTAGAAATCACCCAGACTAGACTCAGCCAGCTCTGGAAATATGAATGAAGCTTATATTTACAGCTAGCACAATACACAAGCAGCTATTTACAGTATATACAGCTATAGACAGAAATATACAAGGTAAAAGGTAATACAGAAACACAACAGACCTCCCAGAAACCTGAGTCCCCAGGAGGGGCTCTCAATCAGCCTTCCACCTTCTCCCTACCCCTCTCAACCTTTCCCCACTCCAAAGGAAGAATAGAGGTTTGGCCAGAGGGGTTAGGAAGCAAAGTGGATTAGTCCAAAATAGAGGGTGAGGTTAGAGAGTAAGGTGCAGCTCAGCCAGCAGCCCAAGTGAGAGTGGTTATCTGGTTTTATTTCTTGTTCCTATACATCTCAGCAAGCCTATGAGCGAAGTAGACATCACCATTGTTTCCCTTTCACAGCCTGTAACCTAGTTCTTCCCACCAAAACATTTTAGCTAGCTTCAAACTAGCACAACATGGTAACAGTGTGAGGAGTTTTCCCTCTGAGGAGGAAGGAGTGGCAAGGGTACTGGGTGTTGAAGTGACCACAACTCCCTTTCCCTACCCCACTGCACCACTGAGGGGGCGTGCTAGTTTGAGGCTAATTGGAATATTTTAATGAGAAAAATTAGATTAAAGGCTGTAAAAAGAAAACAGTGGTGATGTCTACTTCACTCATAGGCTTGCTGAGATGTATAAAAACAAGAACATGAAACATAGATAAGACAGAGCGGGAGAGTTAGAATGTGTGTGTCTGTCACGGTGGGAGCCCTGGGCTTCTTCTGTGTAAATAACCCTTCTGCTTTCTACCCACCTTGCACATAAGGTATACTCTGGGATAAGGTAGAGGGGTGGAAAGAAGGTGGAAGGGTGATTGGGAGTCCCTCCTGGGGACTCTGGTTTCTGGGAAGGGTGTTGTGTTTCTGTATTAATTTTACCTTGTATATTTCTGTATACAGCTGTATATATTTGTACCAGATATGGTAAATATCTGCTTGTGTATTGTGCTAAGCTGCAAATATAAAGCTTCATTCCTTAACTTCCAGCTGGCTGACTCTAGTATGGGTGATTCCACAAGAGTAGGCGGGCAGGTAACTCCCAAAACGTCATGGGGGTGGGAGGACATAGAGAATTTGGTAGTGAAGTTGAGTCCAGAAAGAAGGGGGGAGTGGCTGGAAGGTGTTTTTTGGATCTGGTTTGGTTTCTCATCCTACTTTGATATGACAAAGTAAGTTAATATTGAATTTCTCCTTAGACCTGAAGACAAGACAGTATTGGCTGACAAGCAGACTCTTGCTGCTTATTAAGATACATTCATGATCCATGATCTTGTCTTGGGTCACAGATGTCTCAGAGTTTTCTGGAAAGTATTGCTCAGACTCAGTGAACTGAGGACAGCAGGATGCTTTCAGTTCAGTTTCAGTTCAGTTTCAGTCTGGACTGTCTTAGTCATCAATTGCAAAATGAAAAGCAGGCATTTTCTTCCAGCAAAGCAAAGGGTTAAATTCTTCTTTACAAAAATGAAAACCTGCTCAGCCTGAACCTCCTTTGTCAGGGGGTTTGGACTAGGTGATCTCCAGAGGTCACTTCCAACTCCTGGCATTCTGTGACTGTGTGATGCTGTGAAAAAGTAATTGCAAAATAAAAGTTTTGAAGGAATCTAATACAAGCTTGAAACATAACTGGCTCTGCTCTGTGGAATAAATATTCATGCTTCTCAGCTTCCTTAGCTGAATCCCTTCTTGCCTTCAAGAAAGAACTCTCCTCAAGCCTACCCCGTGGAGTAGACTAGGATCCAGAATGGACCCAAGTGCCCCTTTGACTCCTAGTTGCTCATACCTGAAGAATACTTTACATACTTCACAAATTTAATCTGAAATTTCATTAATAGTAAAAAAAAAAAAATCTTCTTTCATTCACTCATCTGTGCTTTTTCCTGCCTTGCTAATTAATCCTCCTGGAGCACATTTTATTAGTTTGGAGGCTTATGGAAGTGAGGTGTTGGCTTTGGTTATTTACATCTGCCTGTGCAATGCTCTCATCTTTGCTGGGTTGATTTGTTCCCTAGGCTCATGCCTTAGTTCAGATCACCAGTTGAATGGCTGCTTTATTAGATTCCTCCATTCCCACGTTGCCCTAGATGGCTCTGTTGGACATAAGGGGGAAGTTCTTTAAATGAGAGTGGTAAATTAGTGGAACAGATTGCTCAGTGATGTGGTTGAGGCCTTGTCCCTGGAGACCTCTAAGATCAGGCTTGATGTGGCCCTGGGCAACATGATGTAGTCGGAGGTATCTCTGGTGACTGCAGGGGCATTGGACAAGATAACCTTTGAGGGTTCCGTCCAACCTGTTGCAATCTGTGACTCTGTGACTATTCTTTCAAGTTCATTTCTTAGTAGTTTTGTGAAGAAAGAAACAATGTGGAGTATCCCTGATAACCACCAGCTTTGCATCTGTAGTGTAAAGATCATTAACCTGTCAAGGTTTTGAACTGTGTGGCTTTGCCCCTGTTACTAGACGTTGAGATCTCATGCTAGGGTTTGAGTTTGTGTGGCTTTGCCCCTGTTACTAGACGTTGAGATCTCATGCTAGGGTTTGAGTTTGTGTGGCTTTGCCCCTGTTACTAGACGTTGAGATCTCATGCTAGGGTTTGAGTTTGTGTGGCTTTGCCCCTGTCACTAGCCATTGAGATCTCATGCTAGGGTTTGAGTTTGTGTGGCTTTGCCCCTGTTACTAGACGTTGAGATCTCATGCTAGGGTTTGAGTTTGTGTGGCTTTGCCCCTGTCACTAGCCATTGAGATCTCATGCTAGGGTTTGAGTTTGTGTGGCTTTGCCCCTGTCACTAGCCATTGAGATCTCATGCTAGGGTTTGAGTTTGTGTGGCTTTGCCCCTGTTACTAGACGTTGAGATCTCATGCTAGGGTTTGAGTTTGTGTGGCTTTGCCCCTGTCACTAGCCATTGAGATCTCATGCTAGGGTTTGAGTTTGTGTGGCTTTGCCCCTGTTACTAGACGTTGAGATCTCATGCTAGGGTTTGAGTTTGTGTGGCTTTGCCCCTGTTACTAGACGTTGAGATCTCATGCTAGGGTTTGAGTTTGTGTGGCTTTGCCCCTGTCACTAGCCATTGAGATCTCATGCTAGGGTTTGAGTTTGTGTGGCTTTGCCCCTGTTACTAGACGTTGAGATCTCATGCTAGGGTTTGAGTTTGTGTGGCTTTGCCCCTGTCACTAGACATTGAGATCTCATGCTAGGGTTTGAGTTTGTGTGGCTTTGCCCCTGTTACTAGACGTTGAGATCTCATGCTAGGGTTTGTGTGGCTTTGCCCCTGTTACTAGACGTTGAGATCTCATGCTAGGGTTTGAATTCTCACCTTTTGCCATCTCAGTGCACTACCTGAATTACTTTGCTTGCTGAGGGAGCTAAGTCAGTGAGATAGAGCTCTCTGAGACATTTTGCTATGAGGAGAAGGTGGCACTGAGGGTTCTTCTGCTTCCTCTTTTCTGTGTGCAAAAGAGGAGATGCAGTTGATTAATTTCTAGAGCACCTGTGTGTAACCTTCAGAAGCAGAGACAAAATTAGAAAGGCAGAACTATTTAAACCATCTTGCCTTGGTGAATATTCTGTTGGGCAGTTAGGTTTGTTTTCCCCCTAAACCATACAGTTATGTAAATATTACAGAAAGAAGAGTATTTCAAGTCTGGACTGTTCAAAATTTCCTTTCACTGTGCTCTTAATACCTGCACTATGGGGAAATGTCATTAATGCTTAGAATCATCTAGCCTGCATAAGAAATCTCTCTTATTTCTACTTCCTGAGGTAGTAATTACTAAAGAATTAGCATCTCATGTGAGATTCCCCAGCTTGAAGATGACATATGCTTGAAATTCTCTTTTCAAGATGTTAACCAAGTATTCAGAGGACTTTTTGGGGTTCTTCACCCAGAGATGAATTCCATACATAACAGGTAGGTTTTATTTACTTTTTCTTTATGTTTTATGTATTTTGAACTCCATCAAGATACAGGTGCTGGTGTTGCTTCACTGTAGGAAAATGTTCTTATGTTTCAAAATGTCAGTGAAAATACTCATCTGTCTGTTGAATTTCAACAACGAAGAAAATGAAAAACAAAAAAAGAGAATGATAATTTTAATTCTGCCAGCTCTTAATACTATTATAAAATAGGGTTGGAGGAGAAACTCCAACCTTATCCTTTATACTGCTTAGTTGCACATATCTGCTTTATTCTTTGAGTGTGGATTGTCCCTTGTTGCAGCTTGTGGTGTAGCTTGTACAGTCAATTAAAATTCATCCATCAATGGACAGAGAGTATCTTCCCATGTTTTTTCTCTCTTTAGAACATTTCTTCCTTTGTTCCTGATGTCCCTCTTGCCCAGGAGGAACGCCCTCCAGACAGCTCCTGATCAAATGTTATTTGATTCAAGAGGGTCTTTACCAGCCTGGACTCTGACAAAGAGGGTCGGCTGCCCTTTGAAAGAAGCCTGGTCAGATTTCCTTGTGCTGGTTCTTTTGAGTGATACAGTACTTTGACCACCATCACACCTTCATTCCTCTTCTCAGATGCCCCAGCACAACTTTATGAAGGCAGAATTTGACTGCCCATCTGGATTCTGTTGAAGCAGACATCTGTCTTTCACTGATTTATTCTTTTATTGCTTTTGATGATGCATTACACTTAATCTTTGCTTAATTAAAAGCAGACCTGATTAAACTTGGCAAGACATTTGGAGTGGAAGGGATGAGCCTTGATATCAGTTAATCAAATTATTAGGGACTGACACACATTATGACCTAGACTTGAAAAAAAAAACCCCAGACTTTTGTATTGTATTTAACAAAAGATTGCACAGGGGCAGAATTTTAGACCTTTAGGGTTTGGGTTTTTTACAGACAAAATCAGCACAGGAAAAAAGATTGTGGAAGTTTGTCTCCTGAAACAAATTCCAAGTTGTGCATACTTCAGGTTGTGTGTTGTGTTAAATGCTTGTCCACAAGGGAGTAATGACCAGGTGATGGTTTTCCATGATGGCAATGATGTCTCTTCAAATCTGTGTAGGCTACTGCTAGACATGGCCAAATATTAATTCTGCTTGATCATTTTCCATATCCACAATATTTTTCCTTCCCTGGGGTTTGTGATCCTTAGAACTAGACTTCTTGTCCCTCACTGTTTCTAGGAAGATTCTTTGTCACGTTGCAGCTGTGATCCCATTTGGAAAACGTGCACTTCCTAGGAAATCCAGGAGTTTTTGCATGTGTCTTCTGGGTGCCACTGATCCATATCTAGTGTCTGGTTCTGCTGGGATTTTCCTGTTCTTGACCAGACTGGCATTATGGTATTCATGAGATAGTGTCATTCCTCCTCGAGATTCTTGGATTGCTGGAAAAGTGAACTTAAGTGTTTTATGCTGCAGCAGAGACAAAGCTGATCACCTTCTCTGGTGGGGGATGCACGGCCATGTGTTGGGTCTTTGAAGCATGAAGAGGGATATCCTTTGTCTCTTCTGAGTGCAGAGTTTCCTTTTGCATCAGTTCCTGTGAGCATCCATGGGGCTTTTGGAGGGCTGTCCCCAGATGTTTGTGGACATGAGGTTCATAGAAAGAGAAGCTGAGAGGCCTGTGTTTTCAGAGGTTTGCTGTGGTTTTCTTTACTCCTAAATGCATCAATGTCTATTTGTACCAGGTTTGTGTTTTTCAAGATGGGTGAGATATTTGCACTTCTTAACATCTCTGTGCTTTTTTAGCTTACCACTGATTGCATTCCCCTTAGAAAGGACCAAATGTCTTCTCAGCTGAGAAAATCAATCATTTGCCTTAAAGAATGGGGGTAATAAGGGTTGATAAGAATATAGATTATATATATATATATATATATATATATATATATATATATATATATATATATATAAAATTGAATTTCAGTATTAAAACCCAAATTCAGCAGTTGGACAACTTCATCAAATTCCATGTGTTTTCTTCTCATAGGGCTGGACTCATCATCACTGAGCCATATTGAGCAGAAAACCAAGATACGCTTCTGTGTTCCTGTGAAAAAGCAAGATAAACCTGGAAAGTATAATGAAACCCCACACAAATCTCTATCCCCTTGCTTATATCTTTACTTTCACACTGTGGGAGAATATCCAGTCGACTGTGGAAAATGAACTTATTGCAAATTATTCAAGCAGTTTGCTAACTAATGTTCCAAAGAACATTCCAGCCCATACTCGTGTATTAGATTTATCCCATAACAGGATCTCAGGACTTAGTGTCTCAGAATTTATTTCTCTTCCTAGCCTTCAAGTATTAAATCTTTCTTATAATCGAATTACAGAGCTTGACTTTAATGTCTTCATTTTTAATGATGATTTAGAGTACTTAGATTTATCTCATAATAATCTTCTGAACATTTTCTGTCAGACTCTCACCTATCTTAAGCATCTAGATCTTTCTTTCAATAGCTTCACCTCCATGCCTGTCTGTCAAGAATTTGGTGACATGTTTCATCTGGAGTATCTAGGATTAAGTGCCACGATGATACGAAGGTCAGACTTCATGTGTCTCACACATTTGCAGCTGCAAACTGTCTACCTAACCTTGGAAGACTTTTCTCTCTATGAGCCTCAGAGTCTGACACTCTTGAACACAAGAAACCTTCACGTTGTTTATGCAGCAAACCAGAACTTCAACTTTTCACTCTTGTATGATGGAATGAGCAGTTCAGAAAACTTGAAAATAGTTAACTTAATATATACCTTGAGCTACAAAGATTTCCCCGCTCCTTCGTCAGCACTTCTGAAGAAAATGAAGACCAGAGCTCTAGTGCTTGACACAGTGGACTTACAATGGCCTATCATTTTACAGATTTTCCTGCTGGTTTGGTATTCACCTGTGGAGCATCTGACTGTGAGAGATTTGACGTTTCGGGGACCACTGGCAGAGCTGTCAGAACATGACTTTCTACCCTTATTAAGCTCTCTGAAACAATTAGTCTCTTTGGGGGGCTCCATGAAAGCAATGACTTTGGAGCATGTTCGTAATAAGCTTTATTATTTCAACCAGGGGATCCTCTACAGGGAGTTTTCAGAGATGGATATTGCCAGTTTGACAATATATGATGCATATATGCCTCACATGCTCTGCCCCAACAGAACCAGCTCGTTTCAGTACTTGAATTTTTCCCACAACGCCCTGACGGATGCGTTGTTCCAGAATTGTGGCACTCTGACAAACCTGAAAGCACTTATTTTGAAGAGGAATAAATTTGCCAGCATTTCCAAGGTAAGCCTCATGACCAGCCGCATGGATTCGCTCCAATACCTGGACGTGAGCAACAACTTGCTGAGTCACGACGGAGCTGCAGCGCAGTGCCAGTGGGCAGAGTCTCTGGCAGAGCTGGACCTGTCCTCAAACCAGCTGACAGAGGCCGTGTTCGAGTGCCTGCCAGCCAACGTCGCCAAGCTGTCCCTCCAAAGCAATCAGATCACCAGCGTGCCCAAGGGGATGGCTGAGCTGCAGGCCCTGAAGGAGCTGAACCTGGCCTCCAACAGGCTGGCTGACCTGCCGGGCTGCGCTGGCTTTGGGTCCCTGGAGCTGCTGAACATGGAGCTGAACTCCATCGTCACCCCCTCCGCCGACTTCTTCCAGAGCTGCCCGAGGCTGAGGGAGCTGCGGGCCGGGCGCAACCCGTTCAAGTGCTCGTGTGAGCTGCAGGACTTCGTGCGGCTGGAGAGGCGCTCCGGGGGCAAGCTGGCCGGCTGGCCGGCGGCCTACGTGTGCGAGTACCCGGAGGGCTTGCGAGGCAGGCAGCTGAAGGACTTCCACCTGAGCGAGCTGGCCTGCAACACCACGCTGCTGCTGGTGACGGCGCTGCTGCTGACGCTGGCGCTGGTGGCCGCGGTGGCCTTCCTGTGCATCTCCCTGGACGTGCCGTGGTACGTGCGGATGACTTGGCAGTGGACGCAGACGAAGCGCAGAGCTCGGCACGACCGGCCCGAGGAGCTGGACGCCGCTCTGCAGTTCCATGCCTTCGTCTCGTACAGCGAGCGCGACTCGCTGTGGGTGAAGGACGAGCTGATGCCCAACCTGGAGAGGGGCGAGGGCTGCATCCGCCTGTGCCAGCACGAGAGGAACTTCGTCCCCGGCAAGAGCATAGTGGAGAACATCGTCAACTGCATCGAGAAGAGCTACAAGTCCATCTTTGTCTTGTCCCCCAACTTTGTGCAGAGCGAGTGGTGCCACTATGAGCTGTACTTTGCCCACCACAAGCTGTTCAGTGAGAATTCCAACAGCTTGATCCTCATCTTGCTGGAGCCCATTGCTCCGTACATGATCCCTGCCAGGTATCACAAGCTGAAGGCTCTCATGGCAAAGCGAACGTACCTGGAGTGGCCAAAGGAGAGGGGCAAGCATGCTCTCTTCTGGGCTAACCTGCGGGCAGCTATTAGCATTAACCTGCCAATGTCCTTCGAAGCAAATGAGGAGCAGAGTGATGTGAGTTCTGCTAGTACTGTAGATCTAAGTGACTAGCTCAGTTGGCTGTCTTTCATTAAATCGTTCTTTTATAGTTCTTTACACTGTTCCTAGTTTATAGCAATATGTCATTGTGATATGTACTGAAATTGCCTATTTTAGTCATAAATGTAGTAGAAGTCTTCTGTAGTTGCCCATCATCAACAAAGAGGAGGGACCGCACTTATTTTTGCCTACTTGGGTTGCATTTAATTTAGACTTTCTCCATTGAAAACTGTATTTGAAAATAAGCAAAAATATCAGTTGGGTTCAATGCCATCAGGTCTGTCAAGGAATGCATTTAATCTTTGTTCTGACATGACTGTTGTGGGTTTAAGGTGGTAGGGATCTTCTTCCTTTGGTTTAATTAAATGACAGAAAGAATCAGGAAGCTCTCGTTTAAGTCTGTTCCTCACTGGTGTGGTAGATGTCAAGGGTACAGTATCCCAAGACCTTCACCATGCTTTCCCTTCTTGGAGTCTTGGAGTTCATTACAGACAAAGACTTCCTTGGGTAAAAGGTGGATATTTGAGCTGTTAATCCTTCTTCCTTTGCTGTGCTAAACATTCCTTCTTATCTAGACTTACCTACCAAAGACTGACTTTATGGAATTCACTACTCATGGCTTCAAAATCATAGTTAATATCCAAACTTTAGAGATTTTTATGATATTGCTGCTTCCTGCTATGATCCTGTCAAGCTATCTTGGGTTGCTTGTTTTATCCTGTTTTCTAAAAATACAGAAAGTTGTTTGTCTGGAGCTGGATCCCCTTTTAGCTGAACTCTATCACCTTGTCTTTTTAATCTTGAGGTGTTGAGGGTCATCATGCAGGTGAAAAAGGAATTAGTTTCTTTGGGAAATAGATTCTCTTCCAAAATCAAACTGATTAATAGTATTTGTTGATAAGACACACCTAAGCATTTTCTGTCTTTGGATTTAATGTCACAATCTAATAAACCTCTAATTTCTTAAGTGTGATTGAATTTTCTGGTGTCATTTCAGTGGTCATGAGGAGCTGTGTAGTTACAGCTTAATAAAAATGCAAGAGTGAGTGGCACAAAAGGTGAGCAAGGCAGCAAGGGGATGTAATCCTGAACTTGCTGAGGGGCTGACTGAGGATCGCCCAGGTGTGTGGGGGGGCAGCTAGGTGAAGCAGTGGACAGGAATCTATGGGAGAGCTTCCCTATGTCCAGAGCTGTTGAGACACTGCTGCAGCTCAGGTTAACCTGCTGTTGCAGTAGGATGCTAGGTGCCTGACTCCTAGTGCAAAGCTTTGGAGAGAAGGGCTACTTTTGTTAAGTCCTAATTTAAGGCAAAGAGTAATTGGCTCCTGACTTCTGTGATAACACATAACTGAAATCTCCTCCTTCCCAAAGCCAGGACCAAGGTCTCTTTGTGTACTTTTAAAAGGGTTGCTAAAGCTTCATTACTTCAGTGGGAGCTAGTGGCTGCACCATGTATTTATGATGAAGGGAGATGCTCAAAGACACAGAAGAGCTTTGTGCTCTGTTGGAGTTTGAGTCAGGAAGGCTTTACCCTACCTTGAGAGTGTAGCCTCAGTGTGTTGCTGGAGCTGCAATCTTTCCTTCTTAACAGGTTTTCCCACCCATACACATACATCCCTCTGAGTCCAGGTTCTTTACTTTTCACAGATTCACAGGTTGCATTGGGTTGAAAGAGACCTTCAAAGGTCATTTTGTCCAACCCGTGGGCACTCATCAGGGACACCTCCAACTAGATCAGGCTGCCTGGGGCCACATCAAGTCTGATAATGAATGTCTCCAGGGAAGGGGCCTCAACCACATCCTTAGGCAACTTGTTCCAGTATTTTACCACTCTGACTGTAAAGAACTTCCCCCTGATGTCCGACCTAAATCTGCCCTCCTGTTTCAAACAGTTTTTCCTCATCTGATCACTACAAACTCTTCTAAACAGTCCTTCCTTAGCCTTCCTGCAGGTTCTTTTCAGATACTGAAATGTACCTATAAGGTCTCCCCAGCGCCTTCTTCTCTCTAGGCTGAACGGTCCCGATTCTTTCAGTCTGTCTTCATAGGAGAGGTGCTCCAGCCCTCTGATCATACCTCTTCTGTAACATCACTATCTGCACTTAGGCAGTTGCCTGGGCAGGCTTTAGTGACTTCTTTATTTCGGTCTACAGTTTAAGGCTGGTGCTGTACAGCTCCTAGGAACTTAAGGAGCTGATGAGTTGCAGAGGCCAGTGTACTTGTTAAGGGTTTTGTGGCCTTTACCTCCTCACAGCTCCTCTCTGCTCTACAGTGGCGAATGATACCAGAAGATCTGTGCTGCTCCTTCCTGAAAGACTTCTTCCCCTCCCAAGCATTACAGAATGCAGACAAACCTCACAAAACCCACAGATGAAATGTAAACAGTGAATTCGTTTTCATTACCTCACCAACTGGGGAATCCTCAATGCTGCACCTGGGTGGAGGCACATGGATGGGGACACAGGCACTGTGGAGCTTGGTCCCTGCCAGAGAATCACCAAACCTGTTGTTTTCACCTGTATTTCAGGGATTCACACAGGTGTAGCTTACCACTCTGCTTTGATCTTTCCCATAGCTGGGCAGGAACTTTAGGCATGTTCAGTATGTTGCCCCTAAGTCTGTCACAGGCTTATGTTGCCTGAACACAAGAGGCCAAACAAGAATTAATATGATATAGATGTTTTTGACACCCCAGTTGCAGGTCACTTGAGCATATTTGCAATCCTCCTTGCCAGTCTTTGGTTACTTTCCCACAGACATGATGAGCATTCAGCCTTAGTGGTAATGTTTTCACGGGTGCAGATTCTGTCCTGTGTACAGAAAGAGGAAACAGAACTTCTTAAATCAGGAGTTCTGCTCTCTGTGAATGTAACATGTCAGCAGACTGGGGGTTGTGTCCTTACTGATGCACAGGATGTGGGCTGTGGAAGAGTCCACCGCCTTCAACACTCTTCTGAAACCTAATTGTAGGTGGATGTGAAAGGAATGGTTTCTCAAGTCTAACCATGTAGCATATTAACTCTGTAACACCTCCTCGTTCTCTGGCCTTCCTACTTCACAGATCTTTCATGCACAGGCCAAATATTTCAGTTATTTACCTATCCTACTGTACACTACACGATGCAGTGTAGTAAAATAGACTTCTGAGTCCCTTTCAAACAGCACATTAATTTTGTTTGGTTCTTTTTTATTTCTGTGGGGTGGTTTTGGCTGGGTTTATTGATTTGCTTGTTTGTTTGGTTTTTTTTTGTTTTTTTTTTTCCCTTTAAGGTAGCATTTGACAGTGTCCCTCAACACTATTGGAAATTCCCTTTTCTTCTTCCCTGAAACTCTTCCTGTCAGATGGTTCATAAAGTGTTGGCTTGGGTTTTCTTTAGGTAAATGTGGCCTCGTTCTCAGACTCAGAGTGACACCCAGTGGCAAACCAAATGATCATCATGTCCTGAAAACAAAGGTGCTAGAATACAGACAACGCATTTTGCCTCTGAGGAAAGCTGACCTAGGTAATCACATCAACCCGGTCCATGCAAGGGCCACGAAGACGATCAGAGGACTGGAGTTCCTCTCCTATGGAGACAGACTGAGAGAGTTGGGGCTGTTCAGTCTGGAGAGAAGGCTCAGAGGAGACCTTATTGTGGCCTTCCAGTATCTAAAGGGGGCTGCAGGAAAGCTGGGGAGGAACTTTTTAGAGTGTTGGATAGTGACAAGACTAGGTGGAAAGCAGCAAAACTAGAAGTGGGTAGATTCAGATTGGATGTTAGGAAGAAGTTCTTCGCCATGAGAGTGGTGAGACACTGAAACAGTTTGCCCAGGGAGGTGGTGGAAGCCTCATCTCTGGAGGTGTTTAAGGCCAGGCTGGATTTGGCTCTGTGCAACCTCATCTGCTGTGAGGTGTCCCTGCCCACGGCAGAGGGGTTGAAGCTAGATGATACTTGGGGTCTCTTCCAATCCCGACGATTCAGAGATTCTAAGACCTTCTTACAGGTGTGTGCAGGCTGGAAAAGAGAGGTCAGGAGAAGCCTTTCCTCATGGCAGATCCTGCTCTGGATCAGTGGCTGCCACTGTCCCCCATGACTGTAACCCCATGGGTTACAAAGAGCAATCCTTGTTTTCAAGCAGCATGCCGAAAAGTACAGGCTGACCATTTCCTCATCTTCTGTTCACTGTTTGCAGGGCTTTATCTTGATGACTCATTTTCTGTTTGTCACCATAGCATAGAGAACGGAGTCAGACTCTTCTCAGTGGTGTCCAGTGACAGGACAAGGATCAGTGGATACAAACTGAAACACAGGAGGTTGCACATAAGGAAAAACTTACTCACTTTGAGGAGGACAGAGCTCTGGAATAAGCTGCCCAGAGAGGTTGTGGAGTTTCTGTCTCTGGAGGTATTCCAAACCCGCCTGGATGTGTTCCTGTGTGATTTAGTCTTCCAGGGGCATTCGAAAAGATGATCCTCAGTGGTCCCTTCCAACCCCTACCATGTGGTGATTTTGTGATAGAGGAAATGCTCACCAGGCTGACCTGCTGGGTCCTTGGCAGCACCAGACCAACATTCTGATGCAGTTACCTCAGCGGGAGTGGGAAGCGTTGAGATGCATAGTGAATTCAACTGGGCTCACTCTCTTTAGGCATCTGAAAAGGTGTGAAGCTCTACACATCGTCACCTCTCAGTAAAGCCTGCGGGGATCAGCCTGGAGGCGATCAGAATTCATGTGCACTGATGTGTCAGCTTCACTGCCTGCTCTGGCGTTTCAGCCTGAGGAAAGGCTGTGGAGAATGGGAGAATTGTTTTGGTTGAAAAAGCTCTTTGAGGTCATGGAGTGCAACCATTCTCTGACTGCCGAGGCTAGTGCTAAACCACCTCCCTTAGCGCCACCTCTGCAGCTTTTAAACACCTCCACGGAGCCTTTGAATGCCACCTCCCTGAGGGGCCTGGTAGCGTGTTTGAGACCCCTTTCAGTCAACAAGTTTCTTCTAATATCAAAACTAAACCTCTCCTGGTGCAGCTTGAGGCCCTCTCCTCCTCTCACACTACCACTTGTTACCAACGCACGCCTGACTCCGACGTCTTTTCAGGAGCTGTAGAGGCTGCGAATGTCTCCACTCAGCCTCCTTTTTCTCCAGGCTAAACAGTCCCGGTTCCTCACCACAGGTTCTCCAGACCCTTCACCACCTTCGCTGCCCTTCTCTGGACCTGCTCCAGCACCTCAATGCCGTTCTTGCAGGGAGGGCTCACTGTGGTCCCAAACTACACACCGCCAGGGTGGGTGACTTGGCGGGAGCTAACTCTGCCTGCGTTCCAGCTGGCGCTGCCTGCGGCTGAGCTTAACCCCTGATGGACGTCCGGGTGGAGCTTTAATGTGGCCAACTCTACATCCTTGGGAACAGAATTAAGACTCGAAATGGAGTCGAGTGCCTGAAAAGGTTTATTTGACAGGCTGCCTATAACTCCCGCGGTGGTCGAGAGGCGATGGTGCAAAAAAGGAGTGGGGGGGAGGGGGGTAAGGAAGTGGGGCCAGGCGAGACTGCAGCTCTCTGTGCCGCTCTGCAGCAGCCTTTCGCTCTGTCAGGCGCACGCCAGGGCAGGGAGGTAGGCAGTGCAGGCAGGTACAGACAGGCACGACAAGAACGCAGGCAGCGGCTCCTCACGGCGGGCAGGCAGGTAGCAACCAGCACCTCTCCCAGCAGCCGTTTCACAAGCAAGTCTCTAAGCAGGTTTCAGTCGACCCTCCCGGCAGCGTCCACGCAGGTGTTTCTGTCTCCCAAGCTGTCCTCTAAGCAGTCTCTCGCAGTTTCGCAGCTTGCCGCCGAGCAGTTGCCCCCTGCCCTGTCTGGCCAGCGGAGCGCGCCCAAAGCTCTCTCCAGGGCTCTCAACCCTGCTCCTGTCTCCAGGTGCTTCTGCCGCCTTCGCCGCCGGGGAGCCCCCGGGGTCCTAAGTCCCACCAGAGGGCCTCCCGAGCTCAAAGGCCCCTACTTGACCCCCGGAGGCCAAGTGCCGAACTGCCGCGTACCAACCAACCAAGAGCTTTTCCGAACGGTATTGAGCCGCACAGGGTCAGCCTTACGGGCACCAGAGCTGACCGCAGTACTCGAGGTGTGGCCTCACCAGTGCTGAGCGCAGGGGACAACCATGTCCCTGCTCCTGCTGGCCACACTGTTCCAGGCCAGGATGCTACTGCGCGTACAGTGGCTCCTTTTGAGGCAGCTGTCAGGAGCAGGCTCGGACAGGCATTCTGCGAAGGGTAAATAAAGCAAATCGGTGTGCTTGATGACCTGCCAGTGGGCTAAGTAGAAGGCCCTAAACGAACTCCTGTGGTTGCTTCTAAGCGCACTGCAAGCACGGCCTCTCCGTGGCACAGCAGCCAAAAGCAGCTCAAATGCTACAGGCCGTGCCCGTGGTACCTCCCGCCATGCTCTGCCTGCTCCTGCCTTTGGTCCCATGCTTTCCTATGGGAGGGTTGTGCCAAAACCCCAGGACAGGAGCTCCAGCACGCTGCCAGGAGCCAGAAGGGATCGCTGGGCACACCTCTGAAGCTTGTAGCTCCTTGTCATGCCACCTACGATGGCAGAACCACAAGCTATACTCTGTGGCTTTACTAAGAAGTGTAATACATAGGTGCTGGGTTTTCAGTATAGGAGGACTGTACAGTGCTCCCCTCTCGTCACAGCTTGGTGTGACACAATGTCATTACTGAATGCCCATCAGACTGCCAGAGCAGAAACAGGGAAAAGCACATCAAGCATTCACATCTGTAACACAAACCCTACGAGGAGAGGCTGAGGGAGCTGGGGGTGTGCAGCCTGCAGAAGAAGAGGCTCAGGGGGACCTCATTGTTGTCTACAACTACCTGAAGGGACATTGTAGCCAGGTGGGGGTTGGCCTCTTCTCCCAGGCAACCAGCAACAGAACAAGGGGACACAGTCTCAAGTTGTGCCTGGGTAGGTCTAGGCTGGATGTTAGGAGGAAGTTGTTGGCAGAGAGAGTGATTGGCATTGGAATGGGCTGCCCAGAGAGGTGGTGGAGGCACCGTCCCTGGAGGTGTTCAAGAAAAGCCTGGATGAGGCACTTAGTGCCATGGTCTAGCTGACTGGATGGGGCTAGGTGCTAGGTTGGACTGGATGATCTTGGAGGTCTCTTCCAGCCTGGTTGATTCTATGATTCTACGATCTTTAGTAAGGAAAGATTACCAGAATGTCTCTGCAGTTGCAAGTTCTAGTCATGCAGGCTAGAAACCTTTAATTACCCATCTTATTAGCTTAGAAAATAGATCACATTTTATTTAAAAAAGTGTTTCTACGTAGTTTATAGAAATATTAAAGTCAATAGAACTGCCCCTGCTGTATTTGCAGGTGTGAAATGCTGAGCAGAAAGATTATTTTGACCCTTTAAAATACATCACAAAAGTGCCGAGATCTCTAAAAGAAGTAACAGAATCTGCTTATGGTATGGTAATTTTTGAAAAGGATCTGTATTAATCTGTGTGTTGCTAACCTCATCAGAGACAACAACATACTTGGATAAGATTTGGCACGAGAAATAGGACTTCTGAATACCCCCTCACCCCCCATCCCCCCCATTAAATACCTGCTTAGATTTTGCTTGGTTTGGTTTTGTGTTTTTTTGTGATTGTCTTTTAGTTTAGCAGTTATTACCTATTACACACTCCACAGTGCACTACTGGGAGAGGAAAAGGTGGCTTGGTTTAAGTACAGATTTCTGCAGGACTGGAGTTTTATAACTGGCTTCTCTTTAGGACCAAGATTTGCTTTAAAGAGGATTTAATGATGTGTATTTGAAAATTGTAAGATACTCCTCAAATAAAATTTTCCTACAAGGAATCCATGAACCAGTTAAGATGTAAATTCATATTTTCAGCTGAAAGTGTGTTTCTGACTTTGTCACCATACAAAAAGACACCACAGACACAACTGAAAAATCCTATAGGCAAGGCATTTACATGAAATAATCTCAAACACTTGTATTTAATATCTTAATTTCTGTTGTCCTAAATTGCAAGGCACATGGATAAAAATATTGTAAAGTTCTATTGTATCTCCACAGTATTTTTCCTCACTGTTAATATAAATATTCTAAGGAAAAGGTACATAAGCTAATGAGTGAACATGGTGAATAACCTAGATTCAAGGCTTTAAAGTAACTGTGAGTTACAAAGAAGGTCTTTTAGGGTCCTTGATTTCAGAGTTCTCATTAAAAAGAGTGAAAGAAAACATTTTATGAAAGCCTTAAGAGAATCATAGACTCATAGAATCATTAAGGTTGGAAAGGTCCTTTAAGATCGAGCCCAAGTGTAACCCGACTACTATGATCACTGTCTTGGCATTGGAAATAAATGTCCCTTAGGGAACATCCCTAATTTTATGTATTTATTAAACTGAAAATGGGACCAGTTGCCATTAAGCTGCATTATTTTTATAGGATCTTACCTGTTGTGCCTTTTTAAACCCTAGAATAGAACAGATAATTGTTTACATCCTGGGACACTCAATATCTGGACACTTGTGACAGATGCTACAGGGACTCCACACAGCCTGTCAGTGATGAGTTTGCAGTTATGAAACTGCCAATAACACCCAGAGCCTAATGAAGAGGCCAACTCTGCTTTTGCTGGCAGTAAAAATTAGCCAGCAGAAATCCCCATTCTAGGACAGCTGCTTGTTAGTATTATTCTCATCCTTACAAGTTCCTCCATGCTAGTGACAACCAACCAACCAACAAAAAAAACCCACCAGGTCACTTGCCAGGCTTTTCAGCTCCAGAGACAAGCAGATGAGCAGCAGTTTGAAGACAGACCTGGCATGACCTCCCTCAGTCCCGCCCAAGACAGGGATGTATGGTGCAGAGTGATCTTCCTCACAAAAGCTTTGCAGGGATGTTCCTGGTCTTGCCTTCTGAGTCCCTCATCTCCTCTGTGTCAAGTACATGTTCAGGGTTCTAGCTCTTCAATAAAACTGCAGCTCCATAGTCTCCCATGTAGGATTTGTTAAACAGATGGAACAATACTTTATCTTTCTCAGCAGTTGCTGCAGGAAGATTTTTCTCTAGGCAGTATAGATCCTCTCATCTAATTCTGTGGCTATGTGCATGCCAGCACAGCTGGTAAACTCTTATCCAAGGGAAGGCTCTTTGCACTCAAAAACTCTTCCACCTCCAAGATGATTTTGGTTTGCTGTTGGGTTTTCCATGCTGTAGAATCATAGCCTACTTGCTCCACAAGCTCAGATATACCCACCTGCAGATGGACACTTCACCTGCATCCTCCTGAAGAGTTTGATCAAATTCCTTCTCCCCTCACCCTGCCATTTGCCAGTGAGCTTTTCCAAGAGAAAAAAACAACTCTGACTTCAGCAGGTTTAGTTTGCAGGGAATGGTATTTACCTCACCAGGGGTAAAGAAGCTGGCACTGGTGCATGAGATCCTGGAGAAACACATCCCATTTTTCTTGCAGTGTCACAAAGTCTGCCAGCTAATAGAGACACAAACATGCCTTTCAGCAGGCTCCCAGAGACAGTAACATTGCTAGGATCCACTGCAGGTTGCTTGAACTCAGTTTATTTTATCTGTGGAGTTGTGTTTGTTGATTGATGTGGGAGTTAAGGCTTTCTGGTGCATTTTAACAGTAGAGATGCTGGCAGGAAAGCTCAATCCACCTAACACTGAGACACCACCAAAGTGACAAATCAGATTAAAGGGATTTTTTTATCCAAAACAGACACATGGCTCAATATGTCATGGGAAGAATTTTATATCTGATGCCACCTTCTCATAAAAATATAATGGATTACTAATTTTAAATACTGTAGTGTATTAATAAAGTGGCACTTGATAGAGATTGGAGCATCTTGGACAGATGGATTTCTATTTTCTGAGGTACAGAAAAGAGAAAAAATGATTTAGAGGAAATGTAGGATGGATTGCCTACACTGTTAAAAGGAGGTGTGGCAGGTTTCTAGGAATATCATCTAATGCCATACCAAAGGAGAGTACCTGGTTGCTCCAACCATACATATGCACAGTGTAGAGTGTTACAAAAGATATTCGTTTAACAAATCCACCAGGGAATGATGCAATAAATCCAAGGATATATGTAACACTCCAACAGAGGAGAGGGGACACTGGTTTAGATGCACAGTATGATGTATGGACCAACTGCTGCCCATTTTCAGGAGAGGGGTAAATGATACTATGACTCAAATCTTTCTGTAAAGTCATTGTATTGCTTCGATTTATTTCTACAGTGTTATTCCCTGTTTGGGCAGAGGGGATTTCCAAACCAGGTGCCTTTCTAAAACTGTCATATTAACCATATTGCAGAAATCAACACGGTCAGGAAAGTCCATTCATTGCATTGTTGAGCATAAAAGGAGAGTGTACCCCTCAGAGGGCACATAAATAAAAGTCTCTGGCAAGGACTAGCATTTTGGATATCCAGTAACATTTACTACTTTATCAATATATGTTGGGTTGATTATATGAAGAAACCAACAAAAGCTGTTAGTTTACAAATTCCCTTATTCACAATGGAATACATTAAAGATACTGTCTGCAGAAAGGGGTTTGCTTAGCACCCCCCAGAGGAAACAAAACAAAACAAACCCAAAAAATAATAAAAGTGTTCACATTCTTTAGGTCTGACCCGTGGCAAGGACATAGAAGGGTTAGATAATATGTTACTGACCATATGTAAGCTTTTAATGGTATAAACTCAGAGATTCAGACCAGCTGAATCCAAATGAAAATGTGTGTGTAAAAAAAAAACCCAAAACAACGACCGAAGTGTGACAGGAGGCAGGGAGAGAAGGACATTCAGACGAGCATGTGGCGCTTTCTGTGCAGAGCAAGGTGGTCGGAACGTGAAAAGCTGCGGTCACAGTCTGGGCACTGGAAGGGTTTGATCCCTGTGTGCTTGCGGAAATGCCGCGTCAGTTCATCGGAACGAGCAAACTTCCATGTGCAGCCCTCCCAAGTGCATTTGTAGGGTTTCTCACCTGCAACAAGAAACACGGAATCATTAAGGTTGGAAAAGGCCTTTAAGATCATTATGTCCAACTTATAACCCAGCTGTCACGAGTACTGAACTATATCCCGAAGCGCCACAGCTACACGCTGCTGGGGATGGTGACTTCACCATCTCTCTGGGCAGCCTGTTGCAGTGCTTCACTGCTCCACCAGTAAATAAATTTTAACTGGTATCCAAGCCAAACTTCCCCTGGCATGCCAAGGATTTAAGAGACTGAAGATTTAAGACACAAATGCATCAACTGAATAGTTGGCAGATCTTGCCTTGCCTAATTTCAACAGGCACTTTGATGCTTATTCAAGAAGCCTCCAAGCAGCACTGGGCTGATGACTGCTCTGTGCTAGCAGCTGTTCAGTTGAAGTTGACTGATTGGGAAGATGTTTCCTGCCACAACTTATTTTTTTGCTGTCTCTGTGTTCCTCCCTCTGCCATATTAGCACTTTTTCTGTCTCATCAAGCTCAGAAGTGTGATGGTTTGAGCATTTGTTCAAGTATTTCCAAAACCAGGACCTGGTATTTTTCAATTAGCTGGGGGCAAGGCTTGGTGGTACCACTCAGCACAAGGGTAGAAATCTTGTTGTGACCTCCTACCAGTTATTTTAGTACCTGGCACTAATGTCACAAGCATCTGTCCTGTGCAACCTGCTCCAGGTGCTCTAGTGAGGGAGTTGGACTAAGTGTTCTCCAGAAGTCCTTTCAAACCCCTACCACACTGTGACTTTGTGCATTTACAGTCTCTCTCAGTCACTGCTTTCTAGTTGCTCTTAATGATGCTGGGCTGCCCAACAGCTAGATGGCTCCATTTTACCTAGAGGTGTGCCACATCTCTGTAAAACTCCTGAATGCACACATGTTCATTCAGCATGCCAAGAGGAATGATTCTGCAGACAGCAGAGACGGGGCTATGTTCACTGAAGCACTGAAGCAGAGGTCTTCATATCTGGCACACAGTCCAGACTTTTGCAAGTGGGCTACTCCCATGGAAGTCTCAGCCAAATTTAGTAGTGATGTCAGAGGTGAAGCAAGGCAATTTGAACTGATTTGGTGTTTACAGGGTGTGCAGAATGAGTAATTGGTAAGCGCTTGGATAGAAAATGAGCAAAGAGCCAGTGAATGTACAGCACACCAGGGTATGCCATGATCCTGCTTTGGCTCAACAGGCTCTTGTTGTGGATTCTTCTTACTACATCTCTCTTTCAGCCTATCATTACATCCAGAACAACACCAGATCTAACGTCTACAGTTTTGTTACTTACACCTGTGGTCACCTGGCTATCAGCACAAACTGAAAGCTTAGGCTGCAGATTTTGCAGACTCGCTGAACCATTTTGGTTGGAAGGACCTCCAAGATCATCAAGTCCAATCAGTATCTAACTCTACCAAGGCTGGTGTTAAACCATGTCCCTCAGCACATTTCTGCAGTTATTAAACACCTCCAAGGACAGGGATTCAACCACCTCCCTGGCCAGCCAGTTCCAGTGTTTGAGAACCTTTTCGGTCAAGAAGTTTCTTCTAATATCCAACTTAAACCTCCCCTGGTGCAGCTTGAGGCCATTTCCTTCTATCCAGTCACTTGTTACTGGGAAGAAGAGACTAGCCCTGACCTGGTTCCAACCTCCTTTCAGGGAGTTGTAGAAAAGCAATGAGGTCTCTCCTCTAGACTAAACAACCCCAGTTCCCTTAGCCACCCTCACCAGACCTGTTCTTCAGACCCTTCACCAGCTTCATTTCCCTTCTCTGGAGCTGCTCCAGCACCTTACTGTCTTTTACCACAGACCTCATGACAGAAAAGCATAGCAGTGCTCAAACCTGTGTGGGTTCTTCTGTGGGCTTTCAGATGGGAACTCTTAGTGTAGACTTTGTTGCAGCCTTCATAGTCACATCGATGTATCCTGCGTTTTCTTTGTGTATCTGGAGATTCCACAGGTAAAGGTCTCTTTCCTGGCTGGACTATAACTGAGGGGTGATTCCTGCAAAGTCAGATTGAATGTTAAAAACGAAAAACATTTTGCAGAGCAAACCTCAGCTACCATGATTCCTGACAGAGCTCTTTATTCACTACCACTCTGTCTCTTGGCAGGAAGAACAACATTACATGCATGTCGAAAAATCCAACAGGGTTTAGCAAATTCTGTGTATTCTAGCAGGAATATTTTTTGTTTACTCACTTTGTGGCATGATGCAGCCATTACTCCCCAGTTTTGTTTTTTTTCTTTAACTTACAAAGGGAAAACCCTTCCAATTTCCTGTTTTTCAGCCTATGCCAGATAGCTCAAACTTTTAAGTTCACTCTTGTATTCGGTCACAACTTTTCTCCTTCCTTCAAAGGTAATTCATTCCCTTGTAATTGGAAACAGTTATTCCTTATTATTAAAGGAGTTGTGTCTTTAGCGTTTCAAAGCAGAACTCAAATCTTTATTGTTCCAGCCACTCCTTCAGAGAGTAATTAAGAATTTCCTGTTTGGTGCTGGCAGGAGGGTGCGGCCTCCCTATACCACTGACGTCAATTCCTAAAAGTAGAGTTCAGCCTGCGTGGCACACCCACAGGATGTCTGAAGTTGTCCCTCCACCTTCACAAACATCATTTCTAGCTTTTGAAGCCCACAGGTACACTGCAGGTAAGACATGTACTAACTACACACGGACTGCTGTAACAAACATAAGCATTTATGCACGTGAAAACACATCAAGCTAATATCTGTGCATTATATACAAGATTTGGGGCCACCAGATTTTAGGTGTTACTAGATTTAGGTGACACTTAGAAGGTGTCACTGGCTATGGAGTTTAAAGTATGAACACCACTCCTACAGTAGAACTGGGAACCACCTCAATTTTTTAATCCATGGCAATGTTAGAAAAGAAAACAAGTTTGTCAGAAAGCTGAGCAGCTCCAGGCATCTCTCGACCTCACAAAGTTGCATTTTTCACCCTGTTAGCAGATCTGCGGTGGTGTTTTTAACCCATGTTTTAGCTTTTAACCGAAATCGAGTATATAACTTACAGATATTAGCGTTCCTTCTTAGGAAAAACAGCTCCTCCACATGGCAGAAATAAGATCTCTGAAACTCCTGTCTTTTCTCAGTTGCTTTATTTCACATTTTTAGTGTCTGGAATTACATTTTGTAACCCTAGGATGTATTAGTTACTTAAACCACATTCCTTTAGGGGCTCATTTGCAGAAACCCTCAATACTGAATTCTCTAAGCAAAGCAAAGGGCATGTGCTGAAGACAGAAAATCTTCTGCATGGTTTAAGAAGTGAATTTTCTACTCTCTCCACAGCAGAAGGATGGGAATTACTGATGTGGGTGAAGTTTAATTACATTATTAATTCTTTGATTAGTTATGAGTTTGAAACTGGACACTAAATTCTCTCCCTTGGGTGTTTCTGTGGCTGTTGAGTGATATATTCTTCAAATGCATATCAAATCTACCTAAAAACATTGCAGTGGCAGGAAGCCCCAGGTGGTGATGTTAATACACAGATGCACATACTCTTAGTGAGAAAGGTAGACTTTAGATTCCCAAAGGCTTCTCTAAAGCAATGCTCGGTTTTAAGCTGTTGCATATTAGGCTTAGTGGAGAAGCTCTGGCTGCAGGCAGCAAGCAAACCTGACTTTAAATCCTTGAGTGAGGAGGCTCATCCTGGACATGGTAAAATGGGGGCCTTCATAAGAAAGACACTTAGGTGCTGGAGCAGGTCCATAGAAGGGTAAGAAAGTTGGTGAAACATCTGGAGTACAGGCCTGATGAGGAGCTGCTGAGGGAACTGGGGTTGTTTAGCCTGGAGAAAAGGAGGCTGAGGGGAGACCTCATTGCTCTCCACAATGCCCTGAATGGAGATGTTGGTTTCCCTAGTGAATGAGTGATAGGACAAGAGGAAACGGCCTCAAGTTGCACCAGAGGAGGTTTAGGTTGGATTTTAGAAAAGAAACTTCTTGACTGAAAGGGTTTTCCGGCACTGGAACAAGCTTCCCAGGGAGGTGGTTAAATCCTCATCCCTGCAAGTGTTTAAAAGATGCAGAGATGTGGTGCTGAGGGACATGGTTTATCACCAGACTTGATAGATTTAGCAGTAATGGTTGGATTTGATGACCTTATATCTCTTTTCCAACCAAAATGATTCTGTGATTCGAAGCACATCTGGAAAAATGGAAACAAAGGACAGCACCTGTACAGGGATTGCAATGGTTTTCACTCTAAAACTGCCCTGAGAATTTGTCTCATTTTCCTTTTAGCAGCCAGGAGGCTGGCAAGGTTACAGAACCTTATCAATAATCAGACAGGGTGTGGCACTTTCAAAAAATGTGGTGTCAAAAATCAGAGGTAAAGTGTCAATAACAGAAGCACAGCCCTAATTCTTTCATTCCCTCTGACACAGGCCAGATACAAACTGACAGAAATCATTTAAGCATCACTCCTTACTAGATGAGTATCTTCCAAAGCAAGTCATGTCACAATTTCAACAGATTTTTCTCCTTCTTTGCCACACTAACAGCAGGAGTGAAGAGTCTGATACTTGCACTGGCAAGAAGATGCAGCTTTAATGAGGCTTCTTACACTTGGATAGAGATTATTACCTCCAGTCTGATTTTAAAAGTAACTCTATAGTTTCATCAACTATTAGACCTACTAGACCATCCCTACAGAAATGTCACCAATCTATCTATCTATCCATCCATCTACCTACCTACACACCTGTCTATTTACATGTACTTATATATACTTATTTTTATACACATATATAAACTCAGACATTTTCTTTAGATATTAGAAGCAAATTCTTCCCCATGAGGATGGTCAGACACTGGAACAAGTTGCCCAGAGAACTTCTGGAGGCTCCTATCTTACAAGTTTCTAAGCCAGATTGGATGGGGTCCTGATCAAGTTGGTCTGGTAAGAGATGTCCCTGCCCATAACAGTGGGGGTTGAAACTAGATGATCTTTTAAGGTCCCTTCCAATTCAAACCATTCCATGATTCTATGGATGTTTATGCCAAAAAGCTAATACTAAAGCAAAATCAGTCAGTTAAAAGTGACAGTGAAGGTATCCTATACCCCTTTACCTTATGTGTCTTGATAATGCACTCTGGGCATTTGCAACTGATGAAACATGATAAAAAATTACTGTCCAACTGGAGCTTATACTGCAGAGAGAGACCAAGTTGTGAGATGACAGGGAATTTGATTAAGGTTAAATCTGTCATCTTGTGTGTGATTTGTCTATATTTTTTTTTTAGTGATCAAGAAAAGATAAAAACCTACCATTTACAACCTTTTTGCTGCAAATAAACACTTGGAAGGGTTGGCTTTAGGAAGGAACAAGAGCTGCAGCTCTACAGGAGAGCTAGGAAGCAACTTAAAGCATCAGAAGTTCTCCATAAGATGGGGAAGAAGGGCAAGCAGAGGAGAAGCTTTGGAATCATGGGCTCTTCATAAGTTTGCTTGTGACAATGCTACCCACGGTTTACACCAAATTTTGTTTTCTTTGCTCAGCGGATGGGTTTCCTGTGGAAACTGGACTCACTGGAAAATAATTGATGTAAATCACTAATGCAGGTGTCAAGGCTGCAGAAGTGACAGCCCTGGAGGAAGGGTGTGGTATCAGCCAGGAACAGCACTTAATCTTGTTGAAGACGCCTAACAAAGAACCAGTGTAAACTGAACCATCTGATAGTCCTGTGACCTAGCAGATGTTAGGCCTGAGTACATATAGACCTGACTCCTTTGTGTGGCAGGTCCATTATGGAAGATAAGTAATCACCTAGCAAACACAGAAGTTTACTATTTTATTACATATTTATTACAATTACAGAATTAACCAGGTTGGAAGAGATCTCCAAGATCATCCAGTCCAACCTAGCACCCAGCCCTAGCCAGTCAACTAGACCATGGCACTAAGTGCCCCATCCATTTTTTTCTTGAAGACCTCCAGGGATGGTGACTCCACCACCTCCCTGGGCAGCCCATTCCAATAGCAAATCAGTGAAGAACTTCCTCCTAACATCAAGCCTAGACCCGCCCTGGTACAACCTGAGACTGTGTCCCCTTGTTCTGTCGCTGGTTGCCTGGCAGAAGGTTAATTTTCAATAAACAGCGTGGTTTATGGAAGCTATGAGTTAACTGCAGAGCCTGCAGTCTAGAACCTGCATCTAAGCTGCTTAGGGACTTACAAACCAGGAAGGGTGCCCAAAAAAAGGCTGTGCAGAATGTAGCTAGCCCTGGAGCCATGGTGTGCCTTCTAATCTAGGAATGGTCATGAGCAGGAGGAGGAGGACACAGAAGACAGCTTATCTGATGCTTTCTCTCCCTTTCTGAATCACCCTGCACTCACACACTTGGTCTGGGACTCTGCCTTGAAGCCCTTTTTCTTCACTGCAGAAGGTGAGGTCTGGGTACAACAGCTCTGAGGGTGATGGTGAGCTGAAAGCAAGGGCAGAAAGGATTCTAAGGTCATGTACTTCAGCACTGCTTGCTGAAGGATGAGCTAGGATCCAGGCCATGCTACAATTTTTATAACCTGACAGAAATTTTCCTAGAATGAAGGGAAATAGAAGAGTATTCATGGCTCCTCAGGTAACTTCTGAGAAATAGTTAATATTTCCCATGAAAAAGTTTCTGCCCCATACCTCACTTGTTCTCAGCCCTCGTTCTGCCTTCTGTAAACAGGACTGTTAAACTCAGTTAGATCTGTACTCCAGTTCATGCAGCGGCCTCAGTAACAGTTGTGCCAGCACAATGAATTGGTACCAGGGTGGAAACGAGTGGCTGGGAGGAGAGTAAGATTCAGGAACTATGTGAGCTGCCAAAACACCCACCCAAGGAATAACAGCCTCAAGTAAACATAGAATTTCACTGGATATAAACAGAACTTCCAGGCCTCTGGGGGTTCTTTCCACTGAGGAGCCAACTTTTTCTAAAAGACAAAGAGATCCTCCAAGAAAAGAAAGTCCTAAAGAAAGGTGTTTAGCTGATGTAAATGGAGAGATCAGTATGAAATATCTTTTACAGTATATTCCAGTTTGCTTGCTGCTGGCTTTACATACACAAGTATTACTAGGAATCTCACTTCCAGTAAATTGGAGGATTGGCACCAGCATTACTTTAGAAACGCATTACATAAATGGCAGATCTATGTGGTTGCTAAAGAGGGAAAAACAAGAGTAGAAATCACATTTCACAGTGGCAGTGGAGAAGGATGTTTATCTGTATTTTATCCTATCTTCTAAAGCACAACAATGCCTCCACTCCTCAAAACTGCTACCTGCTGCAATGAACTGCTTTTGGTTCTTTACTGATCTTGGGACTGCTGTTAGCTACTTACTCTTGCACCATTACTTGCTGGGGAGACAATGAGGTCATCATTGGAGGTGACAGTTGTTCGGGATAGAAGTCAGTCTTCAATGGTTCACTTCCTGGCTCTACTTTGATTGTTTTCTTCAGTGTAGGCTTCTCATAAGACTCGATGACAGGCACTGTATGGGGGAGGGTAGGAGAGGGAAGGTAACACATCAAAATTATGGAGCATTATGGAAATGAAAAATACACCTAAAGATACACAGTTAAACCAAAAGAAATCCCCCAGCTCTATATTTAGTGCAATGATTTGTGCTAGAAGACAAAATATTCCAGTTTTAGTCTCTCTCCTGATGATACAATTCTATTAATTTTCATCAGTCCAACTTTTTTATCAGTCCTTATCTCTGTAGATAAAAAGCTTTATTCAGACATAGAATATGGGAAGGTTGGACAAGATGACCTTTGAGTGTCCATTCCAACCGGTTGCAATCTGTGAATCTGTGAACTTGCAGAGATTACACTGTCATGGTTATAAACTTTTCCTTATGGCTAGGAGAAACTTTCTTCTCCAGGTCAGCTGCCTTATTTGATGTACAGGTGAGGTACCTGGCCTCTTAAATACCTCAGCAGAATTTGCCTGCCTTTGCTGAAATGAATACTTACACTGTCACAGCCTTGGTAAAGTATTTACACAATACATTCTACTCCTGCAGGCTTTAGAAAAACAGAAATTTTGTTCCTTTTGCTAAATTGTGAGAACCACCCAAAAAAAAGCACTTAGATGTACAGTTATTTTTCTCAGGATGAAAAGAAAGAAAAAAGAACTCTTACAACACCAACCTGGCACGCTACTTGGTGTCTCCATCTCATCTGCAAGGACTGTGGACACCATGATGGGCTGCTGAAGATGAGGAGCATACATAAAAGGAACTGGCTGGACCACAACAGGCTGTATAACTGGGAGGATTCCAGGGCTTCTCAGTCCATGGCGTGAAAGAGCAGCAGCCATTACAGGTGGGATTGTTATTGGCATGGAAATAGGCTGTACTCCTGGTGGGGAGGGTGTGAATTTGCTGAGAGGTGAGCTGGGTGAAGAGAGAGTCAGTCCAGGTGAAGTTCTCCTATGCACAGTCTGGAATTTTAGGGGTGAAGGAGAACTTCCAGTTGAAGATGGTGAGCTGCGTTTGTTCACTGTAAGGTCAACTGGCTCCATCTGGATTCCATTCGATAGTCCTTCAGGGTTTGAGTATAATTTGTTGTGCAACATGCTCGGTGTAGAATAAATGACACTGTACTTGTTTGGCTTCATCTGGTCCATGTAATTGGACGGGTATGACTGTCAGGAGGGGAAAGGAAAATACAGAAAATAAACCCATAAATCAGCAGAGCCACAATTACTGCTGAAAAAGAAAAGCGGCTGAGGAGCAAGTTCCAAGAAAACACTTTAACATACTTTATAAATAAAAGTGAAGTAAATAAAGCTTATTTTTCCACACATAGTTGTTGCAGGACTGATTCCTCAACTGCTTCAGAAGCAATGTCAAACAGATGATGAAGACAAGCCCTCAAGGCTTATCCAGATCTTTATTTCCCTTAAAACCTGCCTTTCATACACTATGCTGCATATTACTTAAGTGACCTGGGAGATTCATGGTGCTATGCCCAGCATTTAACTATATACTGAAGATCACAAAGTCAACCAAGAGAGGAGTTAAATTGGACTGAGAATTGCAGTAGGTTCCATCCAAATGCTGAAGTAACTGGAAAACAATTGTCACTAAAGCACAGAATTATGTATCTGAACCCTACAAGCACTGCAAAATAGCTGAAGTCTAAGAAATTCAAGAGTGTAAAAAGGTAAATGCTAAACATTTTTAGTTCTTCAGTCTTTAGATGTTGTATATTTTTTAAAATAAAATGCTATCTCTGGATTCTAGGTAAGCAAAGCTTCACACACCTGAGGCTAAGCAGCTTCACTCTACATTGAAAAAAACAACTCAATTCCTTGGCACCAAAAAGACTTTGATGAGTGGGATTAAAATAAAAAAAATAGGCAAAACAGCAGAAAGTGAAAGAGATTGGAAATCTAAAACTATTCTATTTTTATACAATAATTTCCATGACATTTCAATTACTGTTTTTCCAGAGGTGAAACTTCTAGCAGTACATCCTCCTGGTTTCTCACCTCTGTCTTCCCTCTGAGGGACTGCTAGTTGATTTTGAGTGTCAAGTACTATTTTTGCAAAATGACACAAGTTTTTCTTCTTTTCAGTTACTGTTTGAAACAGTGAGTTTAGGAAAGCAGTGCTACAGGCTGGGGACAGAGTGGCTGGAGAGCAGCCAGGAAGAAAAGGACTTGGGGGTACTGGTAGATAGTAGGCTGAAGATGAGCCAGCACTGTGCCCAGGTGGCCAAGAGAGACAATGGCATCCTGGCCTGGCTCAGGAACAGTGTGGCCAAGTAGCACAAGGGAGGTTATTCTGCCCCTATACTCAATAATGGTCAGGCCACACCTTGAGTGCTGTGTCCAGTTCTGGGCCCCTCAATTCAAGAGAGATGTTGAGGTGCTGGAACGTGTCCAGAGAAGGGCAACTAAGCTGGTGAAAGGCCTGGAACACAAACCCTATGAGGAGCGGCTGAGGGAGCTGGGGGTGTGCAGCCTGCAGAAGAGGAGGCTCAGGGCAAATCTCATTGCTGTCTACAACTACTGAAGGGAGGCTGTAGCCAGGTGGGGGTTGGTCTCTTCTCCCAGCCAACCAGCAACAGAACAAGGGAACACAGTCTCAAGCTGTGCCAGGGGAGGTATAGGCTGAATGCTAGGAGGAAGTTCTGCACAGAGAAAGTGATTTGCCATTGGAATGGGCTGCCCAGGGTGGTGGTGGAGTTGCCGTCCCTGGAGGTGTTCAAGAAAAGACTGGATGAGGCACTTAGTGCCATGGTCTAGCTGACTGGCTAGGGCTGGGTGCTAGGTTGGCCTGGATGTTCTTGGAGGTCTCTTCCAACCTGCTTGATTCTATGATATACTCAATTTTCCTGTCGCATTCATAGTGCTGTGATAAAGCAACAAAGCTGAGTCACCTGTTCTATAAAACACTCAAAATAACATATACAAGGGTGACGAATCTTCAAACAGCAATAGTGCAGTAAACCCTTTGAAACTGTATTTATTCTCTTTATGACTACTCTTACAAATTCAATAAAAACAAAAGGTTCATTTTTCATGGTAAAGGGTTCCTCAGAATTCTATTAAAATGCCATTCCTGCAAGCTAGGCTGGCTAAAACAACTTCTATACATTTGTCACCACTGCTGAGCCAAGTGACAGAATTATTAGCACTGAAGTGCTCAAGGTGGCTGAGTATTGGTAGTTTAATATTTAACAGTATTTGCTATCTACTAAATGTGATCAAATTATGGGCACAGGCAACAATTCAACACTTTATATTAAGTACTTCTGTTAAAATTGCTGTTAGTGGTTTACAATACAAAACTCTACTCAGCTTCATCAAAGTGTGAATGTTCTACCACTGAACACTGCATTTAGAGTATGCAGGTTTGTCAAGGATGATCACGACATCCTTACCTATGAACACTGCTTTCAGTGCAAGAATACTGGAAGGGAAAAAGACTATGCAATTTAAATCTTAGGGAATGTTTCTTCTGGTCAGCAAGTTACTAGAAGAAACTTCATTGGAAGAGTTATCAAAGACTGGAACAGGTAATCTCCAGAGAGGTGACTGAATCCCCATCCTTGGAGGTGTTTAAAAGCTGCAGAGATGTGGTGCTCAGGGACATGGCTTAGCACCAGACTTGGCAAAGTTAGATAATGGTTGGACTTGATGACCTTAAAGGTCTTATCCAATGAAAATGATTCTATGATTAAATGACAAAGCATCTTCCAAGCTGTAACCATTCTATATAAACAGTAATTTTCTTTCAAGTCTTCAGGTTACACCAGGTGTGTGCACTGAAAAAACACCAAGCTACCAAAATATTGTGCATGGAACTCTAAACTAGAGGAGTAAAATATATTTAGAGAAGCAATAAATTCTTTCCAGAATTAGAAAGAAAATATTGATGTTTTTAAGAAGTGATTATTTTAAGCACTTGGTTATTTCACTCCATATATCTTGCATTATTTTGCAGAGAAGGTTTCCACTGTTGTAATTAAGCTGGTATGGATTTAACACCAGCTGTTTTTTTCTGGCAGTTTGGGGAAGCTGAATGATTTCTCCAAACTTTTCCTCCTCTTGCAATTTTAATCACTGTGTTTCTACCTGAACTGCAGATAAAAGTTCTCCTAGAAAAATGTGGTGTGACAAATTATCTGTGTTGGGATGAAAAAGTTGATTAGGATGCTGGAACAGTGATAAGGAAAGTATGTGTTATCAATCAGAAAGTGTTTGGTGGAGAACAGTTTTGCTTCACTATCAGTTGAAGCCCTGTTTGTTTGGAGTAAGTCACATGGAGATCTATCTCCTGTTTCTGCATTTAAGCTTCCTTTGTCTTTAAGCAGTTGCTAGCTCCCTGGGACACAGCAACTGCCCTTAGGTTGGTATGAAGCACTGCTTTCCAATTTGGTATACTACTTCCCCTTTCTTCACCAGGGAAGCAGACAGAACCCCTTGGGGGATATGGGATGGAAGAGCAGGGAAGATTTCCCAGTCTCTCTGGAAATAGGGAGCATTAATAACAGCAAACAAACTGAAGTCCCACTACTCTCTTTAGTTTTCTAAAAGCCACCAACTGCAGGAATGACATAGGCACAGAATGCTTTAGGGACCTTTAAGGTAATCTAATCCCCCTGCAGTAAGCAGGGACATCTACAACTAGATCAGCTTGCTCAGAGCCCTGTCCAACCTGGAAACAGGAGTGTACTTCACAGCCTGCAAGAGCAATCTCTTCTCACCAGACCCAGAAGTTATGCCCTAGGAGTAGAGATGAGGCAATGGAAAGCCAGGTATCATTGCTCTGTTTGCCTAGAATATTCAAGCTTCTGATAAACTGCCTCAGTGAAACATCATCTTTCTTGTAGAGGCAAACAGATTTTGAAGCAATTTGGCCCATCTTTTATAAACTATATGAGCTAATGAATGTAAAATTTAGCCAGTCTCTTGGGAAAACAGAACAGGTGAAAAACCATCTGTCAAATCAGCACTGTCTAAGAGGATGAATAAGAATTAGCCCAAGCAGTAGCTAATCAAGGGAAGCTGGAGATGGATAGGTTCAGACTGGACGTGAGGAGGAAGTTCTTCACCATGAGACTGGTGAGAGCCTGGAATGGGTTGCCCAGGGAAGTGGCTGAGGCACCATCCCTGGAGGTGTTTAAGACCAGGCTGGATGAGGCTGTGGGCAGCCTGACCTAGGATAGGGCGTCTGTGCCCATGGCAGGGGGGTTGGAACTAGATGATCCTTGTGGTCCCTTCCAACCCTGACTGATTCTGTGATTGTGTGATTCTATTCTAATCCACGAAAAAGCATTCTCACCACATGACATTTGGGTTCCAGTACACCAGGGGATCAATCCCTCATGTAGCACACAGCTATCTTTACAAACTGGTGAAACTAGTAGTTTGGGGACTGATGGAAAGGGAGCAAAAAACTACTTCAATTCAAAGAAAGATGGTAACATACAAAAAAAGCAACTTTAGCAATAACTGGCTTGAAAAGGCCTAGCAGCAAATATTTACTTAGGACTTGGATGACTGACACTTGCTCATTAAGAACTATCCTAAAATGTGTTAAATAATTCAATTCAGTAAATAGCATGAGCTGTTGAGTGATGAAATGCTGTGGGTGTGAGCTTAAGTCACCTGAGAAGTGTAGTTAATCCTTTCAGCCACACACCCCCTGAAATCCAGTGGTGTCAAAACTTCATCTCCTTCTCCCACCCCAACCACTGGGAATTTTTTCAAGACAGACTTGACAGTTTCAGGCAGTGAATGTTCAGGTAAAGTAAGGAGTTATTCCTAAGGGCGTTCACTGAGTTTGGCCTCTAATGATACTATCAGGATGGATGTTACAAGACAAATAAATCCTAGTTTTCCAATTCCGAGTTATGTCAGCCTGCAGTGAACTGAATGCTGTGCTCAGCACCCCCAAAGCATTGCACCAACAGTCTCTCTTTCATTCCACCTCCTCATAAGAAGGTCAATAAAACTAACAAACTCAGTTGCTGCTATCCTCTCCTGGGTTCTCTCCACACCATGATTCCTCCCTTTAGAGATGTCTCCAAAGTGGTTTCTGCTGGTGAGCTCAGCAGCAGGCCTCTGAAGAAGCCACATGACTAAGAAGTGCTGGAGAAGGCAGGGCCTTGAAGGCTTGAGGATACAGTCTGTGTGTGTGCAGAAAGTGAATCACACAACAGTTTGAACTGCAAAGAACCTTAAAGAGCATCTAGCTCCAATCCTTCTGCCATGGGCAGGGAGACCTACTAGATCACCTTGCTCAAGGCCCCATCCAACCTAGCTTTCAACACTTTCAGGTTTGGAGCCTTCACAACTTCTCTGGACAGCCTGTTCCTCTGTCTCACCACCCTAATGGGGAAGAATTTGTTCCTCATGTCTAACCTCAATCAACCTTCTTCCCATTTGAAGCCATTATCCCCTGTCCTGTCACTCCATGCCGTTGTCTGAAGTCTCTCTCCAGCTCTCCTGTAGCCCTCTTCAAATACTGAAAGGCTGCCTGAAGGCCTCCTTAGAACCTTCTCTTCTCCAGGCTGAAAAAGCCCAACTCTCTCAGACTTCCTTTTTAGCATAGGTTCCCCAGCCCCTCTGGTCATCTTCGTAGCCCTCCTCTGGACCTACCAACCACACACGGAAATACACACACTCCTTAGCTCAAGGGAAACCAGACAGATCTCCATGAGGGAAACCTCACTCAAAAAAAAGCATTTCCTGCTTTTGTTTTGGGTTTTTTTTTTTGCATTATGCAGTAACAAAAAAGAAAACAGGAAAAGGATTTGGTCAAATGCTCTGAATAGTCTCCAACAGCTGTCAGAGATGACGCTGTGTCAGCTGTAAGAACACCCAAGATGACTCCAGAAGTCCAACACACGGCAGGTACCACACCTCTGCAAGGAGCACCAAGTATCCAAAAAACAACATGTGGAACTACACTCCTGAAAAGCACCTGGCTTAGAAATGCTCCCTTGCTCCTCTCCCCATTGCAGTTTTCCCTTCATCTGCCAGTCTGGAAAGACTGCTCACTCCTCTCTTGCTCTGTTTATTGAGAGATCTACCCTGTCCACCTTGCAAAAGCACACAGCTCTCTACGGCAGCATCTTGTGCCTCTTGTGCATCATCCCAAGCCCCTGCAGAACCTTCTTTGGGTAATGAAGGCAGATGTGGACAAGACAGCTCAGAGTGCCTGCAGAGTGAGTTCCTGTTGTTCAGGTAATGACACTTTTACTGTGAAAGTGGCCAATTTTCTGCCTTTGATTGCCACTATTTGATACCCTTAGATAATTGCAGATAATCACCTCTAATTTTAACAAGGTTAGGCAATAAGTGTGATTGAAAGGACACTGGCCAGTGCCAAGTTCTTTCTTGACCCAAATATTGTCATTTGTCAAATGTACAGTCCCAGTGACAGACCAGTTATTTTTCTCTCATTGCTCTCAAGCAAATAAATGCCACGAAAGTCAAACTGTGGTTTTAGAATACATATAATATTAACTCCCACAAAGTGTTAACAGCACTGAAGAAATCAGACTGCTGACAGATGCACTGAATTTGGTGACAATTATCCTACATTTTAAATAAAGCAGGAAGCAAAGTTTTCACTGGGAAGTTCAGTGCCTGAGTTTAAGGCACTTGGATTTATGCACCCTTTTAACTGATCAGCCATTCTAGGGGTGTGGCTTCATTTTACACTTAATCTTGTTTTATTGCAGGCTACTGCTGAAAGGGGAGGTCCCATTCCTTTGTCCTCCTCCTCCCTTGCCTTGCTCTCAAAATACACAAAATGAATCAGATTAGCTTCCTGGTCTGACCAAAACAGCAAGGGTATTTTTGGTGAGTTAGCAATTCTGACCATCCAGTGAGCTGACCCAAATCATTTTGTGGCCATGCAATTGCTTCATGTCATACACAGGAGCCACAAAGCTGGAAAGAAGGGAGAAAAGCCTCAACCTGCTCTTTCAGCAGCACCCTGAAGTTGAATAGGTGAAGTATGCAGTAGACATAAACTGCTTCCTAAGGCTGTTGAATTTCTCTGGCATCCTAAATCATTACAATTCCCATTTTTCCTACCTACAAGTGTCTGCTGCTCTTTCTTATCAGACTTTACTCTGAGGTGACCCTACACACCAAGCCGGCAGAAAATTCACCCAACTAAAAAGTTTCCCCTTTCCCACCCCCTCCCATTCCTCCTCCGCTGCCCTGGTTCACATGGTGAGGTAATGGACCTGGCTTATACAGCAAAAAAAAGCCACTGATTTTTTCTGTCAGGATCAATTTTCCTGCTGTTTATAGAGGGTAGATTTAGCCCTAGGCCCATGTTGTCAAGACCAGGAGAGAAAAGGGGGCTGAGAAGTTTTTCATTTACTTCAAAAGTGTAACACAGAAACCACAGGCTCTTGTCACTTCACTGTGAAGTCTGGCAACTCCATTTCAGCCCACATTCACCAGCAGCATGAGCTACAGAGATCATATTTGCATTGCAGTGGCTGAGGAGTACTTGGGTAACCCTTCTCTTGATAGGAGCACCAGCAGAGGTAACAGGGCAAATGATTTAGGGACAATGAATTTGTAAACTACAAACTACAGAAAAAAGGTTTCCTAGGAAGTACATTTAATTGCACTGGGAGTAAAATATAGCTTTATGACCTTTCCTGGCTTAAAGAAGCCTTGGTATGAATGTAAAGATGGAAAAACTACAGAGTCTTCATAAAGGGTAATTACTATATTTTCAAAGTCTTACCACTGAAACAGGGTCCATGGCTTCTTGCTTGATAGGGACTGGGTCAAACATTAACATCTTCTTTAGCCACCTGTTCTGATGCCTCTGATTTCCTGACCTGCAGGATCAAGACAAAGTGTTAGAAAGCTGCAGGAAATCCCCCATTTAACTCTTTCAGTTGTAGAGAACTTACTGTTTTGTCAGATGAATGTGAATATTTATCCACCTCCAACATACCTCTTACAATACTTGACTTCATTCAAACATTGCAGTCATTGTAAGTTTAGTCTTTCCCAACTGCTATTGAAACAAAGGCAAATCTGCTCACTTTAATAGATCTTTAACATGACTAGGAGCATACCAAGACTGCAGAAATGTTCACTTTCATTAGGTCTCAGCATCACAGTTTCAACTAGGTGTTTGTTATCAGAATTACAACTTCTAAACAATCTTGTTTGTACAGGTGATCTGATTCTGGAGAGGAGATATTCTAAGAGTCCTGATAACGCCTTGCATGCAAAAGAAAGACTAAAATCCAGGACTGGTTTGAAGAGGTAGATCCAATGTGCTGCAAAACATCAGCAGGTATTTCCCTGAGATGACAGATTGACTGAAAATTCAACAATCTGTGCACACTCTGAAAACTTCAAAAATGTAGTTGTCTCCATGTGGCTTCAGATGGGTTTTTTCTACAGTGCGTTCAACTTAACTTGCCTAATTCTAGCTTATCTCAAACTGCCTGAAGTAGAAGTTATTTAGCATAAAGCATGTCATAACTGTCATACTAGGTACTTGCCATGGTCAACTTGGGAAGATGGTGTGAGGGAAAGGAGATACCTTTCCTGGGCCAAGTACAGGTTTTCTGAGTACAGAGTGAAAACCAAGAGAAGCAAAGGAAAGCTGTTCTCAGTGACACTTAGACGTTGGCAAGTGCTTATGAATCCCTAGAGGTATACATTATATGGATGATCTTCTAAGGAGCGAGTTCTGACCAAACACTGTACAGCTCACAGCCCTGCCTGGAAGTGAGTGGTGTGACCTCTACTGAGGACAAAAAAAAAAGCCACCAATTCAGCTTTGCCCAGTAGATGGCACTGGAAAGAAGCGAATCCAGCCAGAATACATCATCCAGCCCATTCAGCCAGAGGAAGAAGGCTAAAGGCTCCACGACAGATTTCTATTTGTGGCCAGAAAACGAAATGAAAATTTGAAGATATACCTGCTCAAACGAGAAGAATTCTAACAATCTTAAACCACTCAACAAGCTCCCAATTAACCATTACATATGTGTTAGATAAAAATTTGTTAAGGAAGACAACATTAGTGGTTTCAAGTCCATCATTCAATAAAGTTCAGGGACTTGGGAAAACACCTCACAACAGTGAATAAGGGAAACCAACAAGTACAAAAAAGAAAATTGATGTGTCTTCATAATTCTACTTCTAAAAGTCAAAGGCCTGAAAAAAAATCCAATAGGAAAGGAGGAAACAAGGAAAGGAGGAAACAAGGAAAGAAGGAAACAAGGAAAGAAGGAAACAAGGAAGTAAGAAATTAAATAAGAAACAATAAGGAAGGAAACAAGAAAACAAGGAAATAAAGAAGGAAATAAGAAAGGAAGCAAGGAAGGAAGGAGTAGTGACATGGGCGTCAGGAGAGAGAAGGAGGGTGGGGAGAGAGGGAGAGGAGGGAAGAAATAAGGAGGAGAGAGGAGAGGCAAGGGAGAGAGAGAGGAAAGAAAGATTTTGTTATAAGCCTGCAGTCTTACTTCCAGGCTATTCTGTCATTTTTCTTGTTTTAAAATTGTATTTGGACGGTTGGATGGTTAGATTCAATGACCTTAATAGTTCTTTTCCAACCAAAACAATTCTGTGGTTCTTCAGCTTGTTACTCTTTTGCACCTTTCAGCCCAAGACAATGCATGAAAGACACTTGATACACATTTCACATGTCATCTGAGTGTTTCCTGAGAGGCCTCTTAAATGACTCTGTAGGAATCAGACCGACATAGACAACAGAAAGTGTACTGTGCTGATAAAAGCCACAAGTAATTCTCCCTCCTTCTCAGGTGCAATCATCTAAGAACAGCAGAGGGAAACGTTAATTTTATTGCTGCATCATAGTACAGAAATGGAGCCCTTCTTTATCAACTACTCCTTCTTAAGCAGTGGGCTTCTTTTCCCCATTTCATAGTGACTAGAAAGTAATTTTCCACAAAGAAAAAAATAATAGATCACACGTGGTCCTGTCAGTCCAGATCAGAGGGACAAATTCTTATTTGGTAGAAACTGACAAAGCTGCTCTAGAGTCAATACAAACCCGTCCTCGGCCTGGAATTCAAAATTCAGCTCAGCTGGACACCTTCCTAAGGCTGCAAATCAACTCACAAAACAATTCTCCTTGTATTTAAAAATAATGCTCCAAATTGATTGCTTGGACCACATTCACAAGCAACTATGTACATGCACACTCACACACAAATGAAGCATATTCCTTCTACTAAGAAGTCTGTATTTTTTTCCTTGCCTATCTGTAATATCAGGCCTACTAACTCAAAAACAACCCAAACTCCCTCTCCTAAACATCTGAGAAGGGGGCAGTTGGGAAGGTAAACAGTCTTATCTGTTTCTACTACAGAGGAATGAGAAAACAGTTGGGTTCTACTTTACACATAGATTTCATAATGTGCTTGTCTGAAAGCTCCCAAATTGTTTAGTAAATACAACTAATTTCTGGAAAATCAAAATAGGGTCCCTCATTCCTGAGGTACTCTGGGAAAAAAAACAGTTAGGAGACAATAATATATTCATATTAAGTGTATTAAAAAATAAGAGCCTTTGTCTTTCATGTTATTAGATAAACTATTTTGCACTAAAGAGTTTTTTTTCATGTGGGTTAGAAGAATTTAAAACGCATGTAATCTGAAACTAAATAATTAACTACAATCCGGTAGGCAAACATTCCACCCTCTCTTTTTTTTTCCCCTCTCCCTCTCTTTTTCTGCTAACAAGCCACACGGTTTTACTTTCTTGCCTCCTCCCATTCACTCCACCCTGTGGATCTCCGCCAAGTCAGTCCAACTTGTCCAAACAGGACATGGCTTTTGATAAGATTTTGCTCACACCCTGTACTTCTGAAAGACAAATGAAGCAATTGGGTTTTGTATGCAAATAAGGACAGGTGCAAGGTAAAGTCCAGGCAAAGTCCCTCAGCATTTTCCTATCTGAAGTCCAGCAAGGACAGCAAACTAGGAAAAGCACAAACTCTGCCTGTATAGTCTCCTATATGCAGTGAAGTAACCCTTCCGTCACTGGCAGGGCTCACCACCTTATCAGGATTGAAGACTTCTCAACATTAACTTCCCAACAGCTTAACTGTTTCAAAGACCTAATTAAAAGTAAATGAAAACTTAACATGTATGTTGATAATAAGGACTTGCACAGTGTATTTACCCTGGATGAAATGACCAAAGCAGTTAAAGAATGTGCCCAGAGTACACATCTGCAGAGAAAAGCAACCACATTGCAGCTACTCCCAGCAGCTCTGCACATCTACCTTCTCAAGGGCCACCAACTGCATACCTGTTAAAAAAGCATGCAGTGCAGGGCCACTTCTGACTGCACATCCAGCAACTACAAAGCCTCCCTCTAACACAGAGCCCTTGCTCTCATCAGCGATCTGATCCTTCTTGCAGGCAGGGGCCTCTCTTCACTGAGCATGGAAGCATGCATGGCCTTTGCTTTCTTAATCTTTTTGCCTGGGGGAAAGCAAGGAATGCTGCTGCCCTGCAGTACAGTGAGGCTTTGTCTAGAAGCTTCAAGGTATGATTGTTATTGTTGGTGTAATTACAGAATAATGTAATGATATCTGCTAAATTAGCACTGCATCAGTGCCCTCTGCAAAGACACTGCAGCTCTTGCAGCACTGTTCTATCTAGCAGGCAGCAAAAGTCATGTGGCCAAAGCTCCTGAGTCCAAGCCCTTTGGGACTTTGGCTGTTGTTCTGAAACTGTTACTTCTGTGAACCTCCAGTCAAACTTCCCCCTGATACTAAAGAAAAGCAATACTATCAGAAGACTATCCACTGATGAAATCCAAATGGTAGGGAGGTTTTCTGAACTGAAGTGAGAAGTTTTCTTCAAGTGAAACCTTTAAAGAAAGTTTGACAGAGAAAAAAAAACAGCTTCTGAGATCAGGATTCCCTGGAAAAGCTACAAGTTTTCCAGGGCTGTGTTTGCATTTAGTGCACCAGCTGCTCAACAAAGCCTGAGTCAGCAAAAAAAGTGTTTCTAAACTTCCATTAACTTTAATGGGAAGTAAGAAAGAGCTCAACTGCACTGGGCCCCAAAATAGCAGCATGCAAAGAAACTCCCCAGCTCAGCACAGCAGTCAGCCTCAGTCAGAACAAGCAAGAGCAAGGGAAGGAGCAAAGGCCCAGACACTATGCTGGGGGAAGGGACCAGAGCAGCCAGCCCATGAAGAACAAAGCAGGGGGAGAATCATGAGGAACCAGTACACACACACACACACAAAAAGTTTCACTGATTGGCAGCCTTCTGTGTTTGTTTATTCACTTGATTTCCACTGGGAAATGGTAATAACTGTTGCAAAAGTTAAGATGTCATGTAAAAAGAAAATGGCAACTGGGCAAAATTTTTCAGCTGAAAGTTTCCTTTGACAGGCATGAAGGGATAGAATATTTCTATAGGATTCTGTTTTTTAATATTTCAGACTATTTTTGCTTTTTATTGACTTGAAAAACTTTTTACTTTCTTCCCTTCACAACTGCAAGCCTGATGAAAAATCTGAGGGTTTTTTTGTGTAACTTGTACATCCTACCTTGGTTTACATCATGTTCTTTTGGCCTAGAATTGCTTTGACATAATTATTAATTAGCTGTTTATCAGATTAATTAATATTTCCATTACCATATATTATATGATAATACCATCGTGGGCTCTTCAAAACCACATGCTCAAAAATGGCTCTTTTTTGTGGGAAAAAAAGTGCAGTGCCTCTTCTCTACAAGGGAAAGATGGAGCTGATGTAAACCCTGCTCAACCTTCAGTTCTACATTTACTGAATCTAAGGGAGAAAGAAAAGCTTCTGATGCACTTCCACCAGACAATATTCTCCTTTATCAGAGCAGCCTGGTTTCCTGTCTCAAGCTACTTCTTAGAAGGAGAAATTGTCTAGTAAGGATAGAAGATCAGCCTTTGAAGACAAGTATGTGGAACGGTCTGATAATCTTTCCCTTTCAAACTGAACTCTGGGGTTTTTTTTGGCTGCATTTCTCTTAAGAGGTTAATTCTGAAGACAATTTGAAGAAGTCAGTATAAATCCCCTATTTTTATTACAAGAGAAGAATGACAAAAACACCCTGCTGTCTCATGAAAGTTAAGAAAACGGACTCAACATTTTTTATAGTATGGGGAATAACACAAACAAATTCTCATCCTAAAGAAAGGAAGTGTCCATTTATGAATAATAGCCTAAGTGATTAATTTGAATGAGGATCTGAATATAGGGCAAGTGCCAATGACTTTCTATGTACCTATGGAAGGGTTAGGGGAAAAAAACAAAAGGGAGGAGAGCAGGAGAGTGTAGTGGGTACAAACGAGACAGTGACCGAAGCAGCTCAGACTCTTTAAAAGTGCAAAGTCTGTCCTGCCTTCATGTATCAAGTTAGTCTGTTGGTAACACATACTGACTGCATGACAGGCAGACCATATGTTTGGATTTTGTTGGTTTTTTTTTCCCATTTTGACTTAGTTTACTATTAAAAACGTGATAGAGCTTATTCTGTCCATTTGGTTGATCTACACTTACTTACTTCCCTTGGGAGATATCAACTACAGCTACAAAACCCGCAAACAAAGCCTCAGCACCAAGTGAATCCTTAACAAGGAAGGGGTTAAATCTCTCTTAAAACAAGCTCTGCCAAACTTCATATTCTGGATTGGAAGCAATGAAAATAGAAAGCTTCAATGCTGACAGCATAAAAGAACTCTAAAAGACCTCCTGTTAGCAGTGTTAATTAATATTAAAAAGTTGGTTTACAGAACTATTATAATTTCAATCTCAGTCTCTGATTTTGTAAAACTTCTGGCTATAAAAAAAGGTGCAAACCACAAAATTTACTGCATTTATTATACACCAGTTTCCAATATTAAATGCAGTTAAATGCAACACTTCCTCTGGCATGGGAAAAAAGAGCAAATGTGTTTGAAATCCTGTGCAAATTAACAAGACCTGAATTAAGATAATTAATTGGGTTCTAAGGGATAAACTCATTCATGCTATTCTAGAATTAACAGAAAAACAACGAAATAAACACAACTGAGAGGTACAAATGAAAATAATCAATCAACAACTTACCAAGACTGTGTGGCCAAATACTTCTTGGTTTCTGGATTTCTGAACAGACAAAAAAGAAACTGATGTGAGGATATGCACATCATTCAGTGAAAACTATTTTTCACATACAATTAAGCCCTGAAAGAGGAAGTATTTTGAATATTTCTTTAAAGATACCTGCAATGATCACAAACCACTAACTTTCAGCATCTGAAAGAGCAACAGCAGGAACTAAAATATTGCTTAAAAATCAAGTGAAATAAATAATTAAAAAAAAAAAGAAGTAAAATGAAAGAGTGGCAGGATTTCAGTGTGTACAGAAGCCATGCATATTCCAGCCCATAACTGACAGAGAAGAATAAACACTCCATCTTGCATTTTCATCCAGGGCCCGATTCAAAGCCCACTGAAGTTAATGCAAGTCTTTCTCTTGATTTCAATGAGCTTTGGCTTGGGTCCTTTAGAACTCTTCCTCTGTCAGATGCAAAGCAACAGAAAGATTTATGTTCTCTTTCTGAATTTCCTCTTGATGTTTCTCTTTGTCTGCCCGGAACAGGGTGGGGGAGAAGACAAATATAAAAACAGGAGCAAAAAAAAAACATTTATGCCTTCAAAAATGTAAGATGTGGGACAGCCATATTTATTCCAAAGAAAAGCATGCCAGCAGTGCCTCTTTTTCCATATTACATCTGGAAGACAGTGAATCTTCTGGTTTGTATAAGGAGAAAATATCCATTCCTTTTGGACACTGAAAGTTCTTACGGTGGGCCACACAGCTTGGGTAAGGGCAGAAGCCAAAAGCCTACTTCACTTCTCACACTCTTTTTACACCAGTTTAACTCTGTGACTTTAACAGTTATTCCAGATGGGCTGATGAGCAAATGAAAGCAAAAACCTGGCTTACAGCCTTCTGGAGTACGAGTTTTCAGTGAAGGGAGCAAAGCTCTCTCCAGTCCCAGAGCCATATTGGAGTGGAGGGTGTGCGTTAAAGGTTAACTTGGAGACCTCGTTATGACATAACACAGGCATCTTAAGCAATAGGAGTGTGTAGAGACATGATAACTCATTGGGTGGGGATTGGGAGTTGAGGGGCAGTGACAAGGGGCCTGGACGAGGCTACCGATCTGCCAGAAAACAGTCTGAAACAGGAAAGAGCACCACATATGCCACTTGGAATGTGTGACGCAAACCCCAGCCTTGAAACAAAGAACAGGAAACAGCTCTGCTGGCTGCGCTGGGGAGAGAGCACAGAGAAACATTTAGGCGGCCCTCCCTGACCCTGTATTCATGAGCAGCTGGAGTCTTTTAAAACAACAACAGTGGGTGGAGGTGTTTGTTCATTGGGTGTGAATAAAAACACTGTCCCTATGCAGGAGACTTGCCCTATTTACAAACAGGCTCCCTTAGCAGAAGGGAGCAGAGATTTTCAGCCACCACGGGTCATGACGATTAGCTGAAACCTTCCGTAGGGCCAGTTGGTTTATTACTGTATTTACAGAATGCCAGTAGCTAAACAGAGCGACAGCTTCGTGACATCAAACAGCCAGCGCCCAGCCTGGCACTAAGCACCTTCTTGGTAGGCAGGGCTAACGAAATCAGGCCACTGCTGGAGCGATTTGTGAAGTTAAGGGTCACTCCTGGACTCTGCCTCATTCTTCTTCAGTACTGCTCCACTGCTGAGGACTAACATCACGCAGTGCACCCAACAGCGTTCTCCTGAGCTATCACACAGCCTGTCATGATCTCCAGAGGTCCCTTCCAACCCCCACCATCCGGTGATTCTGTGCTGTTCTGTATGCACTCCGACTTCATTCCAGGACCTGATTTTCCATGGATTTAATACTTGTATTTTTAAAGCACCCAACTAGCCAGCTGAATAAAGGTGACAACACGAGGCAGCGTAAAAGCAAGTCTTGTCTAAGTGTCATGCAACAGAAAAACTTTAACACGCGTTTTCCTTCAAAGCTGTGGCTTCAAATACTGACTCTTATATACTCTGCATCACTTATTTACGTACCACGGGTGGGACATCGAATACTATCCAACGTGAGAATGTGTTACAGCAAATTATGTGGATGAGCACCACAGGAACACTATTAATTGCTGTGGGGTTTCCTGTCTGGAGTTTAACAACCCATGAGGTGACAACCGGGTAGTACAGCAATGTGTGGGTATAGATTTTATGCCAATAGCAACAGCTCCTTACTTTCTTCACACCAAGTATCTGTAAATGTAAGTAATTTGGTGGTTGTACAGCTCCCATCTCTATTATCTCTGAGCCTTCAACTAATCTCACTCATATTTACATCATTATTTATCTGAAGACTTTTGCTTTTAGCTAAACAGGTGTTGCCTAGCTCAAACCCTCACAGTACCTAGGGGATCCCTTGGAGCTCTGCTACTTAGGAGGAGATTTTGCTCCTTTTCTCAAGGAAGGCAAAGCATTTTTTATTAAATTATTTTTACCCTGCTGTGCAGGGAAATGTGGGGGAAAAAAGAAAGTATTTACCTGCTTGGGAAAAAATAAAAAAGGCCACTCAAGTCAGCTTCAGGTTCCTTGTATTTTGATACTAGACAAAATATTTGTTGAAATACCAGAAGGAAGTTAGTTTGAAACAAATCTCTTATGGGTTAGCCAGGATTATCAAATCCAGATGTGATTCCTCTCACACAAGATGCAGCTCCTCATGTGATCATCAAGACATCTTATCTTAAGCGTATTCTTTGGGAAAGTCACGAGTGAGCAGCTGTATGATCCTTTGTTTTCAATACAGGTAATGAACATTTATGGATGTTTAAATCGGAGGTCTCCTTTCAGCCACCCAAATTCAGCTTTTCCCAACAATAAAGCCTTCAGACTTCAGCTCCACAAATAGTGACACTTCCTGAACTTCAAGGGAACAAATAAAACATAGCAGACGGTGCAGATACGGTACTCGAATCACCAGGTGAGTGACACAAAGTGACTTTAATATGTTTTGGGTTTGCTTTTTTTTGTTATCCATGTAAGTCTTAAAATGACCACTTGAGCTATTCTGAAATAGGTCTCCCAATATCCAGTGGTGCTGTCATCTCCTACTGCAGGCTCTTGTTGCAGAAACTTCCTTTTCCAGGGCTGCCCTACCTGTGCCAGGCACTCACCTGACAAAAGTCCAAAGCAAATAAATCCTATTCCTACATTAGTGTTAAAAAAAAACAACACTCCCCCACACCCCGAAAAACTAAAAGAAACAAATTGCCAAGGTTCTAACTCCACACTTAACTGCCTTGCTGTCCTAGGCTCTAAGTGGTTTAACTCTGCATACATCATGGCCAAGTGGCGCTAAGGTTCGATGACAGTAGGAGGGATTCATTTTCGAAATCCGGTCTCATCCTTGCCTTCACCCAGAGTTAAACTGGGGACACGGCGCTGCCGATCAGCTTCGTGCTACTGGCGGGACACAGCCAAGAGGCGAGCTCCTGCCCGGGCGTTTCCCTTACCGCCCTCAGAACCGAGAGAACTCGCTGTACTTTTCACCTCAGCGTCGTCCGGCACGATATCCCCATGCGGTATCCTATGACACTTCAGTACAACCAAAGCTGCGCCTGTCACAGCCCGGAGGGGAGGCCGGGGGCTGCGGCCCCGCTCGGCGGGAGGGCGGCCTGAGGGGCGGGAGGACGGGCAGCCACAGGCCCTCCCGCCAGGGGCAGGCAGGCGGGAGGCCCCAGGCCCCTCCAACAGGGAGTGCGGCCAGCGGGGGAGGGCGCCGCTGGAGTGGCGGCCCCGAGTGGCCCCGGTGGCCTCACAGGTGCGCGGCGTGCTCGAGCGGGCGCGGGGACAGCGGCAGACCCTTCGCCCCCCTCACCGCCCCACCGCGCCCGCGAAGTTTCACAGCCCCTCGGGACGAGTCCCGCTCCCCTCTCCCCGCAGCTGCAGCCCGACCGAGACGTCGCTCCCGCTGCCTCCGCTGCAAGGCTGCGGCTTCGCCTCCTCCAGTAGCCGGCAGCGTCCCACCCCCTGCGCGCCGGGCTCCGCACCGCTCGCGTAGCCTGGAAACTTTCCTCCTCCGGCATCTCCATCCCGCAGCCGGCACAGCCTGCCCCCCCCTTTCCACGCCCGTAGACTTACACTCGGCTGGCGGTGCGCAAGACGCCGGGCCTCCGTCAGCTCCCACTGTGTTGGGGGTCGCGTTAGGTGTCGGAGGCTGGGGGCGCTTCGGCAGCACCGAGGCGCGATGCCGGCGTGTCCCGCGTTCCCGTGGCTGAGGCGCCTCCGCGGTGGCTCGGGGTGTGTGTGCAAGGAGGAGCTGCCCGCCGCCCTGCCTCCCGCCCTCCGCCCGCCCGCTCGCCTTCCCCCCCGGGCTCCTGGCACCGGGCCGCACTGTCACATGACGCCGGCGCCGCTCGCCCTGCCAGGCTCCCCGGGCCGGCGGGGTGAGTGGCGGTGGGAGGGTCACGGCGGGGAGCGCGGCCGGGCGGGCCGGGCGGCTCCCCGCCCGCGGGGTGGAGGCTCCGCCGAGGGGCCGGGGCGAGTCACCGCACACAAACAGGCGGGCACGCACTGACTCCGCGCCTCCCGCCCTGCCTCCCGGGGGCAGACAGACTCGCACAGACATTAATTATCCCCAGCAGCCTCAGGAGGGGAGGGAGGGGAGCGGGGCCGCCACCGCCCCGCTGACAAACCTGCCCGTCCAGCTCCTCCTTCCCGCCCGTGTGTCAGGCAGAGGCGTGCGCCTGGCACCCGGCCCCGCAGCGCAGCGCACCCCTTCCCCTCCCTCCCTCCGCGCCCACCCCGGCCGACCTGCGGCGGCCGCGGCAGCAAAACAACAGCAACACCCAGTGCTCGGGGGGAAGGAAGGGAGGTGCTCGCTCTGGGGCGCTGCCATCGAGCTGGCTTCGCTGGCGGGGGCTGGGAAAGGCAGTAGGGCGGCGTGGAACCAGGCGGCGGTTCCCCCAGCCCCTGCCTGCCCGCCCGCGGGGCAACCCGTGCCGCGCCCCGGCGCGCCGGGGAGGTGGCGGGGCCGGACTGGGCCGCGGCCGGGCGAGGCGAGGAGAAGCGAGGCGCGCCAAGGCGAGGCTGGGCGTGGGGCAGAGGTGTCGGGCCGCCTCTGCCCCGGCTTGGCGACTCGCCCGCTGAGACTGCCAGCTGCCTGAGGCCCCTGCCGGGGTGGGGTTTTTTAATGGCTGCGACCCACACGTCGTACCCCGGTGCGCTTTCGCTGTCCGCAGGGGACAGGCGTGAGGGAAGGGGGCAGATGTTGAGATAGATGCTTTACTAGCTCCCCTCGGCCGGGCGGCCCCGGGGTGGGCTGGCCCACTCCCCGACTGGCCCCTGACCGCCCGCCTAGCCCCGCGGCTGGCACCGCCCGAAGCAGGTGTGTCCTCCATTCATTCCTCTATCTGGCCTCCCTTGCCGCTGGAGGGGCAGGAGCAGGGGAGCGGCCGCAGCTACCGCCCTGCCCGGGGGTTGCCAGGCTAAGGAAGCCTGGCCCGGCCCCACGGCTCCCCAGGTGCTAGGGCAGCGGGGGCACGCCGAGGCGGAGGGGGCGGATTTGTACCCAAATCGTACTTAATGCTTGAGACAGAGTTTCGCAGGCGAACCTCCTGTGAAACAGGAGCCAGTTACCTTTCTACCCTGAAACAAACCAAGGGTCTGCACTGCGAGCGGTGTTTTTTACAACACTTACCTCCTGGCCTACTGCTTCATCTCCATCAGAGAGGCAACACTGCTTCTACTAATCCAACTGTATGCACAGGATGCTAGGGGTTGGAAGGTACCCAAAGAGCTCATCGAGTCCAGCCCCCTGCCAGAGCAGGACCATACAGTCTGTATAAAATCATCTCCTTTCTTGAGTGACGATAGATGGTACCTAAAAATGGTGCCAGGGAAGAGGCCAATGCTGTGCTTGGCAAGGCCCTGTCCTGCAGAGCAAAGTGCTTGGACAGATGAAAAGCCAGTGATGGAGAGGTCACCATGTGGGACTTGGCATGCTTTGTCTGGTGGGTAGAGCAAGTGGTAGGTGCTCAACATGTCTAGCTTTGTAGGATCAGTCTCTGGATTTAACTGCCTTGATAGGACTTTCATGTAACAGACCTGTTTGGGTTGAAATTTCTGTTATCTGTTTTACCAGTATGATCTCAATGCTGTAGAAGAAGAATAAAAAAAGGGATGGGGAAAAGATAGGGAGAACATTTTCAAACACACTGCTGCCGTGTGCAGTGTTGTTACTGCTGGGGTGTTTTAATGCATTCCTTGACTTAGCTTGCTAGTCTCTGTGGCTTTAAAAAGCAAACTAAGACACCAATCTGAAGCCCTGAAGGCTATAACTCAATGACATAACAATGAATTGTAGCTTCTCTTGCTAAGTAATTACGCTGTATCATGTCACAACAAGGTATTGTTGAAATACTATCATGTAGCTCATAAAGTGTCATTTTTTTATTATAAGCTTATAATCAGAATTGCTGTGTTAAAACATACACATGGACATGAAACATTTCATTAGGGCTGTGAAAAGGAGCTCCTGTAGTTTTCTTGCATGAACATGCTCAAGATACAGTAGTTGTGTCCCAGTTTTGCATTCTTCTGGTAACTAGCAGAGGTTACACAGCTAATGTGGTAGTTTGAGGGGTCCAAGGTCCCCTTTAAATAGAACCATAGGAATATAGGCCCATCCCAAGGTATGCTTGTGGTCCAAACTGTAGCAGCTAACCCTTAGGTTGAAGGCAGAGTAGTTTTAATGTGATCATGATAAATGCCGAAAGATTTAGTAGAGCTAGCATGATGCTCTTGGTAAAGATGTCAGGTTTTGCTGCTGTCATCAAGTTCTAGCCTCAGGTGAACCTGCTTTAATCCAGTGTAATTTTGCTGTCTTTTTGTGAAGTCTGTTTGCATTTATATTGGCAAACAAGGGGAGTGAGGATTGTGAATGATACTTCTGTGATGCCAAGCAGGGCTGTACATCAGTCAGCATTTCACTGCCTTCCTGTGTTTGCTTTTCATATTTTGACAGTCCAGAAATTTGAAGGCATGTTCAAATTCTGAAGGGACCAGAATCTCATTGATTTTAATGGGAATTGAAAAAGCAGGAGGAGAAGCTGGTAGCACAGAGAGTCCTTGCCATCTGTTTAGCAGACTCAGCAGTTTTAACCAAGTCTGGAAGTGTTTCTAGATCAAAGGACTGCCTGATGGCAGCCCTTAACATCTACCACCACACCTCCTCCATCCCTGCTCTGCCCATTGTCCTCTCAGCATTTCAGATGTTGATGTGCTGAGTGACTTCTCTCTCAGGAGGAGAAGTGGTATGGATGTCATTGGTATTTGAGGAGTGAAGATTACTGATTGAGTGTCCTTTGGTTTGCAGCACATGGCATGAGCCCTTGCCATGGAGCATGTGACATGATGGAGCCATGAGGATCCGTATTCCCAAACGTTAAGGAGAGTTTTGGCACATGCAGATTTTCGGTGTAACAGGACAGGAGGTGGTGCAGAGGTGGTGGAGGATGGCTCTTTGGTGTGAACAAATGGGTATTTAAATGTTAAAGGAAAAGATGTAATGTATTCAGATGTCTGTTAAAGAACCAAAACCAGCCATGATGAAAGGAACCCTTGCTGCAATCAGCTAAATGACCACTGTGATCAATGTGACATAAATAGTACAGAAATTTAAGGCTTTTAAAGTCTAAAGCTACATTGTGCTTCCAGTCAGTTAAAAGTAAAGTAAATAGTGAAGAATTTTGTGTGCTTTTTCAGTCCTGAATTCAATTTCAGGTTATGTGTTGAAGTTGGGGTGATTTACTGATCCCAAGCAATGCAAGTGTTCAGCTGCCATTTCTTCCAGTTGCTCTGTGTCACAAACTACTCTGTTTAGTCAGTTGGTGGTGTTTATGGAGGGGAAATGTCTGCTGGACTCGGTGGACTTTTCCCTTAGTCCACAGATACAGGGTAAGGCCTGGACATATTTGAGGTGTTTGAGTATCTATGTACAAACTTACTGTATTCTGCATGGTTTCAGATCACCTCCTACATCTGGTACTTGTACAATTGTTTTGGTGGGAGAAAACCTCTTAAGATCATTAAGTCCAACTGTCAAACCAACACCTCCATGGCCTTTAAATGATGTCCCAAAGTGCCACGTCCATGCATTTCCTGAACACCTTCAAAGATGGCAACTCCACCACCTCCCTGGGCAGCCTGTTCCAATGCCTGACTCAGGAAAGAAATGATTCCTAGTATCAAATCTGAACGTCCCCTGGCACACTTTTAGGCCATTCCCTCTCAAACTTCTACTAGTTACTTGGGAGAAGAGACCGACCCCCACCTGTATACAACCTCTCCTTGGGTAGTTGTAGACAGCGACTGAGGTTTCCCCTCAGCTTCAGTGAACTGCTTCTGGAATGAATGAGAGAGAGGTCATTGCATTACTTTTGTGATGAATATCATAGTTCATATCTTGGAAGAACCCTAAATATCACACTTTAAGCATTCTTTATTTCTTTTATTCCACCCCAAATGTTTCATCTCAGCCATGCAGCGACACCACAGGCCAGTGCTGTTATTCCAATTTTTAAGATGTGGAAGTTGAGACAGTAGGAGCTTAAATAGGAGTTTAAATGATTTAGAAGCTTAGGTATGTCTGTGCTGCTGGTCACAGACATACCTGAGCTGCTTTTAAACTAGTCAGCTGGGGAGCTGGTAGCAATCCAACTGTGGCAGTGTGGACGTTGGAGCTGGCTAGAAAACATGCCCATAAAGCTCAGCGAATACTTGAGTGGTTAGGTTGGCCTGAACTCAATGCCTGGATGACTACCAGTGCCCAGAGCAGCTAATGTAAAGCTTGCTTGGTTATGTTTACACTGTGTTGCAGTCACATTGCTTGTGTCTATGGTATAGACATATCCTCCTGTGAATTCTGTGACTCAAGCATATCTTTTGTCAGACAATTCTCATGCCATTCAGTGAGCTGATCCCTGGGAAAGGCTTTTGCAGTGTGCCCCAAGATGTGCTTTTCTTGTGTTGGAACTCCCCATATTGGAATGGTGGGCTCTCATCTTGTAGCCACTTGGGCATGCAAGCAACCTGTGAGTCAGCCTGGGTGTTTGCATAGTTGGGACCTTACTGTTTGCTTGGAGGAAGGGCAAGGTGGCAATGAGCAGCCAGGCTCTCTGGCTATGTCACACAGGTGTGGGCAAGAGGAAACCACTGGAGCAGCTTGGGCAGAGCTGGTGTTGATGTTCATGGGGCCTAGGGCAGAGGTAAATGTGTGAACCCCTCCCTGCCTTCCTTCTCCTGCTGCCTGACCCAGCCCAGGTTCCTCCTCACTGCCTGCCTCTTCCTGTGTCCTCAGGGCAAAGACAAGTGCTGTAGTTCCTCACTCCAGAAATCATGGGATCATCGAATTGTTCCAATTGGAAAAGACCTCCCGGATCATTGAGCCCAACCATCATCTAACTACCAAGTCTGGTAGTAGCACCACATCTCTGTGGCTTTTAATTGCCTGCAGGCTTGGGGATTCAACCACCTCCTGAGAGAGTCTGTTCCAGACTTTAAGAACCCTGTTAGTAAAGAAATTTCTTCTAATATCCAACCAAATACTGCCCTGATGCAACTTGAGGCTATCTCCTCACATGCTACCACTTGTTACTAGGGGGAAGAGACTAGCACCAATGAATTCCCATTTTGTGGCAGTACAACACAAGGTCCTCCTGTGTTCACTGCCTGACATGAGGAAAGGATGGCTGGCTCCTCTTTCCAGTTAAAACCACAAGCTGCACATAAATGCTTTTAATAAAAAAACAGTCCTCTCAGAGTCCATCTTGAGGTCCACTGCAACAATCAAAATTACAGGGACAACATTTGGGGACAGCAGTGTGTGTGTGTGTTGAATTTCATGTTATGCATGGATGTTTTTTGAGAACAAGCATGTTTCTGTTGCAGATGTAACTGCTACTGAAGGCTGCTGGGCTTCAGTTTCATTATTTGAAATGCAGAGAGATTGTTGCATTAAGTATTGATGTCCAAGATGTAGTTCAGGGACACCTGAGATTTCCATAGCAGCATTTTTTGGAGCTAATAGCAGATATGGTCATGTAAAGTTGGGTCTGGAGACCAAATTCTCATCAAATGTATGCTGGTAGGCACTCCAGTGGAGGTGTGGATGCTGATGTAGCTGAGAACAGTCTTGCCATCTGTGCAGATGCTGTTTCTCTTACTACTGTTCTTGAGTTTTATTACTGTAATGACATTTCCCTTAGTACTTGGGCTGGAATTTTTCCTAGGAGCATAGAATAGGAAGCAGAAAGATGATGTGATTTGCTCACACAAAAATAAATAAATAAAATAGATGCAGTCATTGTTTTAGTTATAAAACTGCTGTTGCTTTTAGTTCTGTCCACTGCTCCATCCCAACAGTATTTGCTCTTTGCTGTTCTCAATAAAGTCCTGCTGTGAGCCAGTTAGAAATTGGAATCATTAACAGATCAAAGTTGACTTTGCTGTGCAAAAAGTACTTCAGGTGTATCTATTTATGCCTCCAAAGGGTCTATATGATTTAAAAATCACTTTGACTTCTCTCAGTCAAGCAACTCAGTAGATGCAATGCCAGATTACTCCTAAGAGAAAGGCATACCTTAGATCTTCCAGAACAGAGTTCAGACTAACTAAAGTAGCCTGTAGTTAAGGCTATTGTGCCTCCAGTTATTTTTTGTGTGGCTGAGGGGAAAACAGATAAATGTTAATGTATTGTGTTAATTCCTTTTGTTTAACTAAAGCCTTTCTTTCTTTGGTCATATTTTATTATGCATGGCTTCAGCTTTGTATAGCTGAAGCAGGACACATGTTGGAAGTCTCTTATATCCAGAGATCACAGGTTTTTAGGTGTCCTGAAAGAACACAGGAACAACTTTTAATCTATTCTGGGTGATTGAGGGGTTTCTTAAGATGCAAACACCCATTTTAGCATTTTTTTCTCCTCTTTTTATATTTGAGGAGTTTGTTTGCTTGTGTAGTTTAGAAATTAAAGAGTCCAGTTCAGGCCTGACAGAACATCATTGACTTACTGGAATTTCCACAGTCACAGATGACTCATAATGCACAATATTGAAAAACAGCCTCCAAAAGCATGCCATTTGGGGAAACAGTTTTATTTTTAATTCTATTTATTGTTTCTTGCATAGCTGGTATTGCATGAAAACAGGGGACTGATAAATGCTGTCTCTCTTACTCTCATGTCACTCAATACTTACTGAAAATTGAGCACATTTCTTCATTGAGCTGTGAGGCTCTTGCATGACTTACCAGACAAAGTGTAGAGTTTCATTCCTTTTGTGCAGGGATGTACTGAAGTTGGTGTGATATTCACAGAATCATAGAATCAGCCAGGTTGGAAGAGACCTCCAAGATCATCCAGTCCAACTTAGCACCCAGCCCTGCCCAGTCAACTAGACCATGGCACTAAGTGTCTCATCCAGGCTTTGCTTGAACACCTCCAGGGACAGTGCCTCCACCACCTCCCTGGGCAGCCCATTCCAATGCAAATCACTCTCTCTGGGAAGAACTTCCTCCTAACATCCAGCCTATACTTCCCCCAGCATAACTTGAGACTGTGTCCCCTTGTTCTATTGCTGGTTGCCTGGGAGAAGAGACCACCCCGCACCTGGCTACAGTCTCCCTTCAGGCAGTTGTAGACAGCAATGAGGTCCCCCCTGAGCCTCCTCTTCTGCAGGCTGCACACCCCCAGCTCTCTCAGCATCTCCTCATAGGGTTTGTGTTCCAGGCCTTTCACCAGCTTTGTTGCCCTTCTTTTGACATGTTCCAGCACCTCAACATCTCTCTTGAATTGAGGGGCCCAGAACTGGACACAGGACTCAAGGTATGGCCTGACCAGTGTTGAGTACATATTGGTTCTTTCCTCTGCTGTTTGAAAGAAGCTTAAGAACTTTGCAGAATCTGTCCAGTTTGGACTAGCTACCATCTTTTGCTATTTTTTCAGTATTAAAAATGGATATAAATATATTTTAAATGCCATTATATTAAAAAAAAAAAACATCCTATTATGGTAAAGGCTGTTACAGTCTAGAGAAGAAATAGTTTCAGTGGGAACCTACCAGCAGCTCCTCTCCAGCACCTACAGTGAGGTTACTGAGAAGGTGAAGCTGAAGGGCACCATTTGAGGATGGGAAACAGTGGTCATAAAACCAAGGGAATGGCAGGGGAGCATTCCAGCCAAAACAAGAAAAAAACCAGTCTTTTGCCATTAAGTTTTAGAACATGTTGCCCAGAGAGGCTCTTAAATTCTTTCAGCAGTTTGGTTGTTTTTGAATCTGATTGGACAAAGCCCAGACAAATCTGTTCTGAATTCAGAGCTGAACCTACTCTGAGCAGGAAATTGGACTAAATGACCTCCTGAGGTCCCTTCCAACTTGACCAATGCTGTGATCCTGTGATTCTCTATTAAGTACCACTTTTAGGGGAAGATAAGGATCATTATGTGCTTTAAAACCAGGCTGTTCATGGCAGCCACTACCTATAAAATGCTGTACTTTTTAAACAGAAAACAACAAATGAAAACAAATTGCAACTTAAAATTGCCATAATGCTGGCATTAACAACAAAGTAAAGGAATAGCCAGTGGCTACCACCTTCCATAGCTGTGTGTGCCACTATATTCTCCAGCAAGAATGGCATCTGTTTAGTCAAACCAGAGAACAAGTGCTGGGTTTTTAACAGCACTACCATCCATTTTTATTGTATTTCCCCTTTACTACATATTCTAAATGTTAAAAGCAAAAAAAAAAACCATTTGGGAAAATACATCCTTTTAAAATGTTGGGGTTTTTTTATACAGGTGGAATTTGTTTAACATGATTTTGGACACAATTTGTTTTCATGATACTTCCAAATCACTTTTGTAAAGTGATGTTATTTAGGATTTTAATACACAGGCAAAAAAAGATGAATGTTCTGGGGTGATGGTAATAATATTTCCCCTACACGAAGTGTAATTCTTTCCCTTCTACACAGACACCTGGTAATGCAATTATTGATTCACCTATTTTAAAGACAAGTGATTTGACAGGAAAATTGTAGTTACACACTTTGCCATGCAGCCACTGCTATAAAGAAAATCTGACTTTCTATCTGCACAGAACAAGATTCTAAACTCATCAATTAATGAGAGAAGACATCTGTTAGGTGACTGTGGCTTTGACCACCCATGCCTCACACTTCCAACCTACACCGTGAAGCATAGATGAAATTTCACTAATACAATACGGGCAAGTACTTTGAGACAGTACAACCAGCAGAAACTTGAGATGAGGTTTATCTTGTAGGTCTGGTTTTTCATCCTAGCTAGGGTGTGTTACCTTAATAAGTAAGCCAAATAATTACTTATTTACAGATTCAGCAAATGGTAAGGTCACTCTGGCATTTCTGAGCAACGAATTGATCGCTTAAAGTGGCCTGAATGTCTTTGAAATACTCACAGTAACAGTTAAAATTCAAGCAAAGTCAATGGGACTGTGAAAGAAAAGTTAAGTGGGATAGAAGAGGATATGGCATTCAGAACATTCAAAGGCAGAGGGGAATTCCTCCATAGGTATCCAGCCTGCAGCTCAGTTCGTTAAGAAATATTGAGTGACATTAAAATGACGTGAAAGCAAAGAAATGATTTCACAATAAGTGCAAGGCTTCCAGTTGTGCTAGTAGGGTGGTTTTTTTTTCTTCAATACAATAAGAAAAGCATTTGTACAGTGTGTTTTGCCAAACACCTTCGTAATTTTTCATGACTCAGATAAAACTAGCACCAGAAAAAAAAAAAAAAAGCCAACATTTTCCAGTCTAATCTTAAAGGGAGGACTCATTATTTCTGTTCCTTAATCTACAACCCTTCATGTTAGAATTATATCATAAAAGAAATGACCAGGTTCGTTTTAAATTGCCAGCTTTTCACTGTGCAACTTGAGATAAGGAATCAGATTGTCAAAAAGTGGAGGGGTCACTACATCCCAGAAATTGTTCTCTGATAGATTTTCTCAGGGCAAACTGAGCTTTTTCTTTCTTTTTATTTTGGATTTTTCTTTGGTTTGGTTAAATTTTGTTTCTAGTGACTGCAGGAAGAAAAATAACTGAAATGTCTGTCTGTATCTATACAGTACAAGTGCTGGAGTCATGGAATCATAGAATTGTTTTGATTGGGAAAGACCTTTAGTATCATCAAGTCCAACCATTAACTCTACCAAGTCTGGTGCTAAACCATGGCCCTCAGCATGACATCTCTGCAGCTTTCAAACAGCTCCAGGGGCTGTGGATTCAACCAGCTCCCTGGGGAGCCTGTTCCAGTGTTTGAGAACCCTTTCAGTGAAATTTCATCTACTACCCAATCTAAATCTCCCCTGGTGCAACTAGAAGCCATTTGCTTTTGTCGTGGCCACCTACTCAACTTCTTACTGCTGGATCATTTAATATCCTTCTTTATGTTTACATAAACCCTGTCTTCTTTATGTTTGCATAAACCTTGTCTTCTTTATGTTTGCATAAACCTTGTCTTTTAAGTGTGCAAGTGCAGCACACCTCAGCAGACCTCTGTCTGACCTGTTCTACGTGACTTGGGAAAACTCTACTTCAGTGAACTGTAGTGTCAGAGGCCATGTCAAGTACGGTACTGCACTTGTAGCTTGTGAATATTTGGACCACTGAAGAGTATCTAAATGACTTTCATTTAATTGAAAACTGCACTTGGTTTAAAAGCTCCAGTATGAGTATAACAAGCTTTTGAGGAGCTGTGAGATATAAAAGTGAGGTGGCAGGTATATGCAAAAAAAAACAATCAAGGAAGGTGAAACATGGCTTCTGTTCACATAATTCACCTAGATGTATAGCCCTTGATGTTAATTAATACTTACTTCTGTCCTAAATGACTGTGCCTGGTGTCTCTCTCTTGTTGAGCTCTCTCCTTGTTTTGCTGAAGAACCACCAGCAGCATATGTATTGAATCATAGAATCACAGAATCAACCAGGTTGGAGGAGACCTCCAAGATCATCCAGTCCAACCTAGCACCCAGCCCTAGCCAGTCATCTAAACCATGGCACTAAGTGCCTCATTCAGTCTTTTCTTGAACACCTCCAGGGATGGTGACTCCACCACCTCCCTGGGCAGCCCATTCCAATGGCAAATCTCTGTGAAGGACTTCCTACTGGTTGTGAAAGGAACATCTGTAGCAGTTGTCAAGAGAGGCAAGATTACAACTGACACTGGTTCAAGTAAAGAACAGCTGGGCATTTCTCATGCCTGTGATGCAAGGAATCTCCATTCTCATTTTCTCAAGCTCTGATGGCAAACATCACATACTTGCTAAGGGAATTATCTTTGCTACACTTCTGTGAAATAAGGAAGCATGGTCACTATTCCACTCATGGAAAACAGGTATTATGGGCAAGGAAGGATGAAAATTACAGTTTGAATCAGGAGATACTCTGTTAAACGTTCAAATGCCCAGCTTGGTTTGGAAGTGTGGACTGAGATTTTGATGTTGCAAGGGGTCAAGAGCTGAATCCAGCTTTCTTGAAAACACTGGGAAATCAGTGAGCCATCCTTCTTAGATACAAGTGTCCACCTGGAATTCAGTTGTATTTGGTGAAGCAGTAGAGAGCTGATTAGCTTAGAGGACAGTGGACTTTTTCTAAGTAATATCCAAATTTAAGAACATGATGGTGAAGAAAGCCAAATGCCTTTAAGCATTTAAAAATGGGTTTAGAAACTTCTTTTTCCCTACCATATGATAAAGAAATATTCATGAGTAATAGAAGAATGCCTGAGGCTTTGAGCATACCACCATGGTTAGGTAACTTTGCTCAAAATTTACTCTGAGCAAGCTGGTGACTTTTGAACCGTGTTAGCTTCCAGAACCACAGGTCTTGGAGACAGTGCTGACACAACAACTGGCTAGCTCTACTTTTTGGGCTACTTAGCCAGGGTGTGTGGCCACACAGACACTGTAGGACTGGAGTTGGCTTCCTCCAAAGAGGATTGGGCTCTGTGCACATCCCTGTCCTGAACAGTCCAGACATATGCAACACCAACTTCATTATGTTTCCATGCTGTGGAGTGCCTGCTTTATGTGGTGTTGTCTCTTGATGTCTGAAGAAATTCTGTTACTCTTTCAATATTTTTGGTGACTGTCCTATGGCTAGTTTCACCAAGACATTCCCAGAAATCTCACCTCTCTTCAGATCCATATGGGCCTGAGGGCAGGCACACAGCCAGACTTAGAAGCAGGTGTGAATAGTAGCTTTCCCTCCTGGCACTCTTGCATCAAACGTTCTCCTCTCTGTAGGGCTTGCACAGGAGGATCCCTCCTGACATCCTTGCCCTTGACTCTGCAAAGCTGGTTATATAACTTTGCAAGGCTAAGTTCCAGTATCTATAGTAACATTTAAACAGAAATAAAACAGTTCCCCAAAACAGGAAAAAGTCACTGAAAACTGTCCAGAAATGAGATCTTACCTCTCCTGGGTCACAGAGGCAGCAAAACATGCCTTGCTGGACCTATATAAACTGTAGCTGGCATCCTTACCCCTCTTGTCTCCTTTCACGGTATGGAAGTGGGATGGAAAAGAGGAAGAGATCTTCAGAGAGAAAACAGTTGACATGGAGCAGGAACAGGTCATGACAGCCATGTGGTGACTTTCCAAATCTGTTTTCAGAAACTTAGGAAAAGGATTTACTAGGGATGGGTGTGGGGATGTTAATGATGGCTTCACTTTAAAGTGTGCTGGTGCTGAGAGCACTGCTGCTCACATGCCTGCTGGAGTCTGTCTAGGATGGCTGAGTTACATGGGACTGAGAAGACCAAGATTAGGAGATCATGAAGAAGGCTCTTTAGTCAATTTACTCTCTCCTGTCTACACTGAAGACATGGTCTGTTCAGGTTTCTTTGGATACCTTATGAACAGCAAAGCTACGCTTTCAGGACAGGCTAGGAGAGTTGGGGCTCTTCAGCCTGGAGAGGAGAAGGCTTTGAGGAGACCTTATAGTGGCCTTCTTGTATCTGAAGGGAGCCTATAGGAGGGCTGGGGAGGAACTATTTGCAAGGTCTTGTCATGACAGGATATAGAGTAATGGGATGTGGATGCTCCTTTCCTGGAGGTGTTAAAGTCCAGGTCAGATGAGGTCTTGAGTGACCTGTTCTTGTGGGAGATGTCCCTGCCTATGATGGGGGATTGGAACAAGATTGGTCTAGTTGACTGGCTAGGGCTGGGTGATAGGTTGGACTGGATGATCTTGGAGGTCTCTTCCAACCTGGTTGATTCTATGATTCTATGATTCTATGATATCTCCCAAAAGAACTCCCTCAGCAAAACCCTTTGGTGAGGCCAAAGCAGAGTCCCATCAGTGGAGAAATTCCACCTTTGATGAACAGTTGTTTAGGGATACTATCACAAAAATCTGCTGTGGCACCTTTGTAGCTTGATTTACATTACTTCTAAATGTCCATTATTCATTCATCAGCAGCAAACTCTCCATCCACTTTTCATCACAATTAGTCTGTGAACATACTTTTGAGGGGCACTTGTGCTCTATTTGTTTCTGCAGGCATCCAATCTGCTTTGTTGTCCCTTTGGGGCATACTGTATCCAAAAATCTTCCTTTGGCCTGTTCCAGTTGTGCTTGTTGCCATCTCTCCTCTATTTGAAGCCTTCACAGAATCAGGAGAGAATAATTATTTTGTGCATACTTCTAATAAAAGGGCAAACTGCTACTGGTCAGCCACATATTCCCTGCATAGTTGTGGAGTCTGGGGCTTGTGCAGCCTCCAGCTTTGTGCAGAAAAGATGTGCTTTTCTTGGATAACTCCAATGGCTCTTGCTCCTAATGCAATTTACAACTTTATTTTTGTTCTACCATGTTTGAATATTTGTCTTTTCAAAAGGAAATGTGATGTAATTGTAGGATTATATTCTGGCACCAACTTAGGTATCTTTGGAGTGTGCTTATGGCAAGTAAGAAATACAAATTCAGAATACTGAGGTCTCATCAGATTTTTTTCTGTTAACTTGTTGGTTTTCAGAGGTGATACTAAAATGTCAGTTATTAATGTTGTAAAGTGAAAACAGAAAATATGTTTAAGCTCAAGGGTCAAGCTTTAAGGAAATGTTTGGGTTTTTTTGTTTTGTTTTTTTTTAATATGACAGGTAAAATAATCCAAATTCAAAAGTGGTTGAATTGTATTGCTTTGGGGAAAACAATTATATAATATAATGTTCTTCCCGCAACATTTGCTGCTGTCTGAAGTCTTTAAACTCCTAAATCTCCCCAAAGAAAATTGTTGCAAAGAAAAACATCAGTCCTTTGGGGCTGGAAGTTCTCAGAAATAAGCAGCTGAGAAATTTAAGAGCTTCTTGTACAGGCACCATTGGCTTAGAGAGGTCCTCAGTGAGAGACTTTTTCTACAGGCAGAATCAAGGCTTACTCTGTTAACAAGCTAGCTTTTAGTAATACCATTAATTAATAAAAAGGTCACTGATCCATATAAACTTTTTGAAGCATTTATGATCAGGGCTGGGATGGAGAGTTAAAGGTGAATGGAAAAAGAGTCAGATATGGAATTTTTTGACCACAAAGGTCATAAATCACACTTGTAGCGTACAAAATCCCCAAACGAACAACAGTGATTTTGGCAGGTAGTAATGAAGAATTGGGAGGATCAGAAATTCTAGAGTGGAAAAATCAACATACACACCCACTGGACAAAATTCACCCGTGTGTAAACAGCCAGCAACAGCCTCTTTCCCACATAAATCCCATTTACATCCTTAAGTTGGAGTAAATGTTGAGGAGTGATTTCAAAGGCGTACTTGAGAAAAGAGAATTTCAATCTTTGTGAATTATTAAGCATCCTGGATTCTCCAAAGACTTTTGTATGTGCTTAACCTAATATATTGCAAATATTTCTGGCCTAATAACTAAAAAATGTGTAAACTGAAAATGCTGGTTGTGAAAGTTGGGTAGAATTGGGACCTAAGCAAAGAAATGTAAGATATGAAGAATAAATAATAGAATGAAAGAGAAATGTTTTAAGTACGTGTCAACAGTAGCAGAATACTTAGCATATGCATAGAGCTTTCTATATCAAAAAGCACTGTGTGAGTGATGGTTCAGAGCCAAAATGCCAACATAGGTGCCAGTGCAAGGGATTGCAGTGGTAGGGTTCACTAAGCTCTACATGCATCTGTCATCTGTTATTATCACCTATAGTTCACAGGTTCACAGATCGCATTGGGTTGGAAGGGAACATCAAGGTCATCTTGTCCAAAGCCCCTGCAGGCAGCAGGGACATCTCCAACTAGGGCAGGCTGCCCAGGGCCAGAACAAGTCTGACCTTGAATGTCTCCAGGGATGGGGCCTCAACCACATCCCTAAGCAGCCTGGCTCTGGTATTTCCCCACTGTCACCGTGCAGAACTTCCTCCTGATGTCCAACCTAAATCTCTCCTGCTCCAGTTCCAAACCATTACTTTCATCCTACCCCACAGGCCCTTCTGAACAGTTTACAGATGAAATTGCATGATGGGGCAAGAACTGTGTATTTGCTTCTTATGCAAGTAAACATTGCAACAAAGCTAAGAAAACTATCTTAAGGAATCAGAGGAGTCATTATAGCATAGCTATGCAGCCAGGCATTAGGAAGGCAAGCTGGTCTTGCAGCTTCCTCACTTCCAAATGCATGTTAAACACAGATGCATCATGCACTTGAGAGGCCTACTGAAGAAAACATCCAGATTTTAGTTTTGCTTTCAAGACCTTGTTCAAGTGATTTCTAAGCTAGTAGGTGCACCAAAAGGCTACTGAGCCTCCAGTGGAACATGCTATGCAAGGTGGACTTCTTTTGGGTGGGTGCCACCGTTTCAAGGCATGTGGCAGGTATTGCCTGCGTGTTGCTGTGTAACCAAGCACAGATCATTTGCTTTAAGAAGCAAGTCACAGACATCACAGAATCACAGAAACAGCCAGGTTGGAAAAGCCCCTGAGGATCACTGAGTCCAACCTAGAGCCCTACTCTACAAGAGTCACCTTAAACCATATCCCTAAGCACCACATCCAAATTACCCTTAAACACATCTCAGGTGGGTGACTCCACCACCTCCCTGGGCAGCTCATTCCAGTCCCTGACCACTCACTCTGTGAAAAACTTTTTCCTAATGTCCAATCTAAACCTCCCAGTCTCAGCCTGAGGCCATTTCCCCTTGTTCTGTCTCCAATTACCTGTGAGATGAGCCTCTCCACAATGTCCCTTCAGGTAGTTGTAGACAGCAATGAGGTCTCCCCTCAGCCTCCTCTTCTTCAAACTAACCATCTCCAACTCCCTCAGTGGCTCCTCATTAGATTTATTCTCTAGGCCCTTCCCCAGCTTCATTGCCCTCCCCTGGACCCGCTCCAGCTCCTCCACATCTCTCTTGTATTGCAGTGCCCAAAACCAAACAAAATACTCTAAGTGTGGCCTCACCAAAGCCGAGTGCAAGGGAACAAATGATCAGTTTGAATTTTCTTTGTGACATCTTCCCCTCAAATGGGTAACTGTTAATTGGGCTGCTTGGTAGGAATGGGGAGAATTCAAGACTGGAAAGCATGGTAAAGTCTTTCTGCCCATTTTTTTCAACCTAAACTACTTTCTACCCAAACACCCTTCCCCCAACATTTCTGCTTTTTTTCCTCTTTATAATTTCACTTACTGCTTGAACTTCTGTCATCTTTACAGACTACAGCTCCTGTTTCTCTACAGATAGGTAAGAAGCACACACCCAGACAGGATTTCTTTCAGCCTTAAAAATAGTCTGTGTATCCCAGTGGATAGTGGACTGCAAAGTGCACAAAAGATGAGTGGAAGAAGTAAGGTGGAAATAATTCAAATATGGGTGGTCTGCTTCCTTGCTTTCAACAAACTCTTCAATTCTTAATTCTAAACTAATTGGACATGAATCTTGAAAAAGACAACATTGTTCCTGTGAACACAGACTGCATTCCCCGCTCACTTCAGCTGAGTTTTGCCCCTGCATATTTAGCAGGAGATAAATTGGGTGTGCCTGGTGATAACTGTAATTGCAAGAAAGCAAAACAAAGCCAGCCAAAGCAGGTCCCTTTCTATGCCAGTGGCTTGCACACTGAGGAACCTTGAAAACCCTTGTTTCTCAGACAGGCTATCTGTGGAATTCCTGCCATCTATGTGCAATGAATTCAGACCGAGGTCTGAAAATTGGCTTCCTTCAATCGAGTTTTGTTGTGCACTTGGCATGCTTTCACACCCAAACCTCCCATCTGCAGCCTGCACCTGCATTGCTCAATATTTAACTCAAAGATCTCTCAACTTCCTGGACCACTAAGGTGTCTTTTGGCTTGCGGCTTGCTGGCCAGGCTCCTTGCTTACCATAAGAAAGAGGTTTAGATGCAGTAAATAATGTACATTTCCTCGGGTTTGTGTCTGCTGGCTGACAAGAGCTCCTTTCTGGCCTGCTGCAGCTTTTCCTCGGCGTGAAGCACAGGGCATGAAGAGCAGGATACAGCTTTTACAACCTGAAATCAAAGTGCCATTGCTTTGCATTCATAACCTCCTCTCTTTCTGCACAGCAGCAAAGCGAGTGCAGGGCACACTGCTGCCTTTACCACAAACAAACCCACGACTTCAGGAGTGGTGTGGTCAGCAGGAGCAGGGAGGTCATTCTGCCCCTGTACTCTGCACTGGTTAGACCACACCTTGAGTGCTGTGTTCAGATCTGGGCCCCCCAGTTTAGGAGGGACATTGAGATGCTTGAGCGTGTCCAGAGAAGGGCGACGAGGCTGGGGAGAGGCCTTGAGCACAGCCCTACGAGGAGAGGCTGAGGGAGCTGGGATTGGTTAGCCTGGAGAAGAGGAGGCTCAGGGGTGACCTTATTGCTGTCTACAACTACCTGAGGGGTGGTTGTGGCCAGGAGGAGGTTGCTCTCTTCTCTCAGGTGGCCAGCACCAGAACGAGAGGACACAGCCTCAGGCTGCGCCAGGGGAGATTTAGGCTGGAGGTGAGGAGAAAGTTCTTCACTGAGAGAGTCATTGGACACTGGAATGGGCTGCCCGGGGAGGTGGTGGAGTCGCCGTCCCTGGGGCTGTTCAAGGCAGGATTGGATGTGGCACTTGGTGCCATGGTCTAGCCTTGAGCTCTGTGGTAAAGGGTTGGACTTGATGATCTGTGAGGTCTCTTCCAACCCTGATGATACTGTGATACTGTGATATTGTGACTTTCTGCGCTCGGTAGCTGAACTGTCTGAAAAAGAGCAAATCCTTCTCTTTGCCTTGTGACTGCTTCTGATAAGCTGGTGGTAAGAATTCAGGACTCCCATGCAGCTTCTTACATGACACAGCTGAGCTGCTTCAGGGCATGTCCTCCCCCGCCAGCGGGAAGTTCAGTAGCTCCATGGACTATTTGCCCGGTGATTTTACAGCTGCATTGCACCACTGATTATTCACCCTGGTTTTGTAGCTATATCTCTCCCTTCTTGGTCTTGTGGGTCTCTTCAGTGCTCTGAAGGCTTTGTCTGGCTTGATAAAGTGAAAAAATTAAATCCCTCTAGGGTTCCACCATAACTGAAAGCTCACATATTACATATATAGATCATACATATCATATATAGCTCACACACTTCTGGCCAGCAGTATACAATATTAGTAAGACCAAATATTTAAATACCGAGAGTGGATGATCTCCAGAGGTCCTTCCAACCCCTACCATTCTATGATTCTGTAATTATTTACCTGAAAAACGATGGAATTGTGTGCATGCAGATGCAGACACTCCTAGGTACACCCAGGTACACATACGAGCACATATCAATAGAGACACACTCACATATATATATATTGAAAGTGCCTTGGATAACCTATGAACTTAAAGGTTCATTGGCCTGACTTTTATGGATGGGAGATGATATAATACTTGTGATGCTCTGCTCTACACTAGGGAATACATTTGGAGCTGGCAGGCTTTCCACACTGATGATGGGAGGAAAGATTACTTTTGTCATACCCTTTCTTTCCTGGTGTGCTAGTTTGAAGCTAGCTAGAATGTTTTGGTGAGAAGAACTAGACTATAGGCTGTGAAAAGGAAACAGTGGTGATGTTCACTCATGGGCTTGCTGAGATGTATAAGAACAAGAACATAAATACAGATAACAGAGTTGCTCTCTGGGCTGCATGAACTTCTCTCCCTAACCTAACTGTGTGACTAATCCTTCTGCTTCCTAACCCCCCTGGCTGACCCTCCAAACTCACCTTGAACGTAAGGCAAAGTCTGGGGTAAGGTAGAGGGGTGGGAAGAAGGTGGAAGGGTGATTGGGAGCCCCTCCTGGGGACTCAGGTTTCTGGGAGGGCTGTGGTGTTTCTCTATTACTTTTTAACTTGTTTATTTCTGTCTATAGCTGTCTATGTTGTAAATATCTGCTTGTATATTGTGCTGAGCTGTAAATATAAGCTTCATTCAATTTCCAGCTTGGTTGAGTTTAGTCTGGGTGATTTTCTTGAGTGTGGGGGGCAGGTAGCACCCAAACCATCACACCTGGGAGGAAAAAAACAACACTTTTTTTTGGGGGGATGGTGTGGGGGTGGTGTTAACTGTGTATCCACTGGAATTTTACTAAATCCAGAGCAGTGAAGGATCACTTGAAACTACTCTGGATACCACACTTGGCTCCTCCCTTCAAGCCCACTTGAAGGGGTTAGGAGACATGACCTGGCCACCCAGTTCCAGAGAATGCTTTGTGACCACTTTTTGTTCAAAGGCAAGGTGCTACAAGCAATTAATTACCTGCTATTGAGATGTTTGCTGGCAACAAGTAGAAAGGTGTTTGTTGAAAGAGGCATGGTTTAATGGGCTCAACACAGGACTGTGATTGAAGATCTCCTGTGTTCTTCCTGTGACTTTGACAGTTATTGCCAGTCTGTCTTCTGGCAGCTTCTATATTCTCTCTGTGATTCTATTTACCTTCTCCAAGAGGTGTTAGAAAGTTTTACTTAGCTTTTCTAAGAGCCAGAAATAATTAGTTTCTGTTTACAAAATGCTGTCAAGAGATCAAACGTCCATCAGCAGTCTCATCTACCTTTAGTTTTCTATTAGGTGTCCTAAACATTACTCTGCATTTGGTGGACAGATGACTCCAAAAGGTCAGAGCTGCCCATGTGTGAGCTCACACACTTGAGTTTTCCTTCTGAAAGAATTTTCCCCTTTCAAGTAATTATAGAGGCTGACTGAGAGAGGCTGACTTTTAGATGGGTAAGGTGAAGTGAAATGAATCCCATCCTGGATGCCTCATTTCAGGTTGCTTATATGCTGTGCAAAGCAGAGTTTCCACATCTCAGACCTCATTTCATAGAATCGTCTTAGAATCAGAGTGGTTTGGGTTGGAAGGGACCTCTAAAGGTCATCTAGTCCAACACCCTGTGTGAATGAGAGGGACACCTGGAAAAGACAGATTCTGACTCAAATTACATACAGTTTAAGTGTGAATTCTTACAGTGAAGTGAGGTTGTTGCTGTGGGTTAAGATGAACAGGGCTGCCTGGGGGTTTGGAACAGAATGGGGACACAGGCTCACCAAGTATTTCAGCAGCTCAGATGGGTGGCTAGGGAAGAGGAGATACAAGGCAAGAAAAATAGTAATGATGGATATTATCACTGGTGTGAAGCATGGTCAGTGCAATAGCTCAACTGCAAGCTCACTGCTTCACTGGGGAAGCTGAACAGAGGGAGAGAGCTTTAGGCCACCCATCTGAGTGGTCCAGTAAAGAGTGCTCAGAAGTGATCTCAACTGCAGGAGGCAAAGTGCCAGCCCCATGACTAATGGAGTCTCCTTTGCCAGCTGATCTCTTCGACAGCATTGGTGTCAGTGAAGCAAAACATGGCTTAATGAGATGTCAAGAGCCATGTCAGGCAGTTGCTGTAGGTGGGCAAAGCTTCTTTGCCTGGGGACAGGCTACAAGAACAGGGGCTATTCATCCTGGAGAAAAGAAGGCTCTGGGGAGAGCTTATAGTAGCCTTCTAATACCTGAAGGAGGCCTACAAGAAAGCTGGGGAGGGACTTTCTCCAAGGGCTTGTGTTAGGATGAGAGGGAATGGACTGAAGCTTGTGGAGGGTGATTTAGACTGGATATTAGGAAGAAATTCTTTACTGTGAGGGTGGTGAGGCACTGGAACAGGTTGCCAAGGGAGGTTGTGGATGCCTCCTCATTGGAAGTGTTGAAGGCCAGGTTGAATTAGGCAGTGAAAAAGCAGAAGCTGTCTCTGGCCATGGGCAGGTATTTGAAGTAGATGATCTTTAAGGTCCCTTCCAACCTGAACCATTCAGTGAAGCTATGCAGCAGCTGCAGTTTTCCAGATCACATGTGCTCACAAGCTTGTAGACAAACCAGAAAGCAACCCCTGAGTGGGACCATCCCATCCATCCCAAAAGATGGTCTTTGTTGAAAACAGGCTGAGGAGAAAAAGCTGGGCTTGGAGTACTCCAGGATGCAGAGCTCACATTAGCAAACTGAGAGCCAACATTTCCAAATCATCTCTGCTTGAACACTGCATGTCACTCTCACAGTCTTCTGGCTTCACTCTGTGTGCTGTGCAGGGTTTGCAGCTCTCTGAGTGCTTGTGCTTGACACCTGCTAGTTTGCAGCAGGGACATGTCACCAGGCAGCCCTTGGCAGAGGAACCAGGGCAGGGATGAGGGCAATACTCCACCCAGCATGGGTTTGGATAACCTATGAACTTAAAGGTGCTTTTGGCAGTGACTACAACTGGCTGTGCATCTGTAGCTGTAGCAACCCAGAGTGTTTTCAGGAAAAAGGTAAACATGAGGAGGCATTGCCTGAGAGCTCTTGATTTAAATTAACAGGTGATTTTGAGGTGGCAGTTCCTGCCATCTGTTGCCATCCTTGAAACATTAGTGATGCTTGGCCTTCTATGGGTTGCAGAACCCTGGCAAACCTGTGGACTATACCATCCCTGCAGGATGAATACCTACCAAGTAGGATGACACCATTCAAAAGAACCTCTTGAATCATCAGGTCTGTGTCTCTCCTGTTGCAGACGTTATTTTTTTTCACACAGTCATAGAATCATAGAATCAACCAGGTTGGAAGAGACCTCCAAGATCATCCAGGCCAACCTAGCACCCAGCCCTGTCCAGTCAACTAGACCATGGCACTAAGTGCCTCAGCCAGGCTTTGCTTGAACACCTCCAGGGACGGTGCCTCCACCACCTCCCTGGGCAGCCCATTCCAATGCCAATCACTCTCTCTGTGAAGAACTTCCTCCTAATATCCAGCCTATACTTTCCCCAGCACAACTTGAGACTGTGTCCCCTTGTTCTATTGCTGGTTGCCTGGAAGAAGAGACCAACTCCACCTGGTTACAATGTCCCTTCAGGTAGTTGTAGACAGCAATGAGGTCCCCCCTGAGCCTCCTCTTCTGCAGGCTGCACACCCCCAGCTCCCTCAGCCTCTCCTCATAGGGTTTGTGTTCCAGGCCCCTCACCAGCTTTGTTGCCCTTCTCTTGACATGTTCCAGTACCTCAACATCTCTTTTGAATTGAGGAGCCCAGAACTGGACACAGGACTCAAGGTGTGGTCTGACCAGTGCTGAGTATAGGGGCAGAATAACCTCCCTTGTCCTGCTGGCCACACTGTTCCTGATGCAGGCCAGGATGCCATTGGCTCTCTTGGTCACTTGGGCACACTACTGGCTCATCTTCAGCTACTATCTACCAGCACCCCCATGCCTATTTCTTGCTGGCTCCTGCCCAGATAAAACCACATATTATTATTTTTGTTGTTGTGCAAGGACAGCTGAGCAATAAGACAATTCAACCAAAGTTACCTTAAATCATGGACCTTTGAAATTCAAGTATGATAAGGCTGCAGAAAACTAGCTGAGCTGAGAGGTTCTCCAGCCGATAGATCTAGAAGGGCCAAACACTACTTTTGGCAGTGAGTAATGCAGGAAAGTGGCTTCTGCTGTTGGAATCACCAATATTTCTCTTTTCCTTTCTATAACAGATCCCATAGCTTAGAATAAACACACCAGGGTAAGGTTCAGGGAGAACATTTTGCTTTAAAGCTGTGTTTTCCTGCTGTTGAAAGGCTTGATTTCTCTACTCTGGTTGCATCGATGGCATTCTTTTTGTGGACATCTCTGTGGGTTTGTGTGCATCTGTACTGTGTATGCACAGCATCCATAAAGATGCAGAAATGCTATGTACAGTGCAAGACAGACTTAGCCATTGTTTCTTTATTACTGGCAGTTCCTGAGGAATGGAAAACAGTGCTAACTTATTTTGCTAGCAGTGCTGGAGAAATGGAAACCAGTGCTTATTTTTTTTTTTTATCATCTCCTCTCCTCTTTTTTTCCCTGCCCCCCTCCTCTCTATTTCAAGCCTACAGAGATGAGGCCTTTGAGAACTACGACATTGTTTTTCCTGCTTTGAGGAGAATGTAACTGTCATCCAGCAGTGCCTTATCTGCCACATTTTCTCTGCTGGAAGCTCTGTTTTATAGAAGTACTTGGTGTAGAGGATCTTTGGTTACCACATGCCCTCTGGCTTTAAGAGTTATTCCTAGGAATCTGATCAGTCAGACTTCACAAATAAAAGGTGGCAGCTCAGTTTTTGGGGCTAACAGTGTTTGAAAAGCATGATAAGAAGCTTTATAAAAAGAAATATTAACCAAACCAGAACAATGCTGTCGTCTCCAGCAGCATTTCATGCTGCAAGTGAGTTTGATGATCACAAGGAAAGGACAGGCCTGTGAGTAAATAGGGAACTTTCTTTTCCTCCTCCCAGCTTTTGGCACACAAACTGGCTGGAATCACAGTGGTGATGTCCCTGGTGTCAGCTTCTGTCTTTCCTCTGGCTCCAGTGGGCTTTGGATTTTATTTTAATCTTCTTGAGGTCTTTGAGATCTGTTGTATGCAAATACCATTTGTCTCTCTTGGGTATTAGAAGGTTTGATTCATTAATCTCTTTAGAGAACATTAAAAGCCTGGCAGAAGGGTTGCTAGAAAAACTGTTAAATATTAATATTGGTTTGGATTTTCAAAGGCAGGGAAAGGAGGAAGGTCCCCAAAGGGAAATACGTCCACTAAAAACCATGGGAAATGTAACTGGCAAAAATTCCTTCTGCTTCTGGCAATCCTCTTGTGCAGAGTGCATATATGAATTAAGATATATCACCTATGGCATGAGTGAAAGTCAGAAATGCCAGCTGCTTCAGAATAAGGAAACTGTGGGTAAAAGAGGGCTAAGGTAAACATGGAAGCTGCATCAGTTGAAAAAGAAGGACTTAGGAGTATGTGGAAGTGAAGCATGTCTCCTCCCAGGGAATCTCACCTCCTTCTCAAAGACAGCCTGTGAGTAAATAGAAACTGCATCTTTGGCCTCTAAGTCTCTGACATGGCTTGGTAAATATCTGGCACGCCTTGCTGGAGAGGATCACAAAGAGTCCTTTAAAAGAGGAATTGGGGTCAGACCTAGAGAAAAAGCAGGGGCTGATTTGCTATCTAACCCCCCTGCTACTGTGAAAATGTGTGGCTTGAACTGAAAAATCAGGTCAGTTCCTTATAGCTGAGATTTATACCATAGTTTGAAAAGAAATAATGAAGAAAAGGATTGTAGGTATATATATATTTTTTTTTTTCTTTCTGCAGTACTGACACATCCAGATGCTCTAACTTTCAGCTAACTTGTACTGGTTTTGCAGGAAAGCCTTGGTGTTCATATCTGAAAAACATCACTCCACACCCTCTGATAATCTGTAAGCAACCCCCAGCCCGGGAAGCTAATCTGTGTGGTGAACTCTGCTGTCCTTTGGTGCAGCCCCAAGGTCAGAGCTTAAGGAAAAGAGTAATGGGAGAATCACCTCCAGGATAAGGAGCAGCAAAAGAAATTCTAATGTTTAAACCAAAAGTGAAATCTGAGGAGCAGACATTTTTTTATTGAACAATTGTAACAGAGTTCAACATGAAGTCATCTCTACATCTGCCCTCCCCTTTTCATGATTTTTCTTTGAAGTCTATTTTCTGTTTAAACAAACTTGCTTACTTCCCAGAAATCCATTCCCCTTTCTATAAGTAGATTCACGAAGCAGAAATTATGTCTTTGTGTTACACAAACTCCACACCCTTTGTGTTTTATTGCACTGCCAGTAGTTAGGTCTCGTTCAGATGTTTGCCTACAAGGAGATATGGGGCTCTGGTCATGATAGCAATTTATTACCTGCTTTACTGTTGCCATTTGTCCTATAAATTTAAAGATAACTTGAAATGATTTCCTAAGAAAAGCCTATCCTTGGACTTGTGTCCTCAGTCCTCCAGGATGCTCAACATCTTCAAACTCTTGTAGAGCCAAGCAGAATTAAGGCAATGTTGGGTCTGAGAAAAGTGCTGTCTCACAAAAAGAAACAAGGAAAGCTTTGCCTTAGATGGGAGAGCTCAGGATCACAGGATGTCAGGGTTGGAAGGGATGTCTTTGGAATCTCCTTCTCTGGAGACTTTAAAGGCCCATCTGGATGTGTTCCTATGTGATCTGAGCTGGATTATGGTCCTGCTCTGGCAGGAGATGCCACTTTTCTGCATTACTCACAGGATGTCAGGGTTGGACTGGATGATCTTCACAGGATCACAGGATATTAGGGGTTGGAAGGGACTCAAGGAGATCATCGAGTCAAACCCCCCTGCCAGAGCAGGACCACACTATCTAACACAGATCACATAGGAACACATCCAGATGGGCCTTTAAAGTCTCCAGAGAAGGAGATTCCACAACCCCTCTGGGAAGCCTATCCCAGTGCTCTGTGACCCTTACAATAAAGAAGTTCCCCCTTGTGTTGAGGTGGAACCTCCTGTGCTGCAGCTTACATCCATATGTAAGATGGAAGCAAAAATGCACTGTGTGTTCCAGCTTAATGTCCTGGAGATCAGCTTTCATTTCCTGGACTATGCCATCAAATGGGGGCAAAAATGCTTCAAAAAAGTGTAGTGTATCTCAAGGAAAGGCCTGAGCCTGCTCTTGTGCCCCAAGTCTGTATGTGCCCATGCTCACCGATGAAAGAGCCCAGCTCGGATCTATCATTGTAGTTCCTTGGCCCTCTGCAGAGATGTCATGTAGGTAGATCTAGCCAGCCAAAAGATCCTAAAAGCACATCCCAGAATGGTAAAGGAGGATTACCACTCAGTGGAAGGAGGTTGTAGTGAGGTGGGACTTGCTCACTAGTGATTTGACAAGAGGAAATGGCCTCAAGTTGCACCTAAAGCTCAAGGAGAGGTTTAGGTTTGTTATTAGGAAAACAATATTTCCTGCAAGAGTGGTCAGGCATTGGAACAGGCTGCCCAGGGAGGTGGTGGAGTCACCACCCCTGGAAATGATCCAAAAATAGGTTGACATGACATTTGGGAACCTGGTTTAGTGGTCATGGTGGTGCTGGTTGAGCACTGGACTTGATCTTAGAGTCTTTTGTAACCTTAATGGTTCTGTGATTCTGTGTGATCAGACAGCAGTCAAGCTGTTGTCTAGGGAACATGGTCATGTACCTTATGGCTGGGTGCATGGAGTGAGAGGCAGGGAATGCTGGAGGCTCATCTCTCCATCCCTCCTCTCTTCTGCTTCCTCTGCCATTGATTTGGTACCACAATACAAGCAAGTTTTTGTCTCTTCTGCCTTCAATAGTCTCTGCTTTTTGTCTCAATTGCTTCTGTAGCTGCTGCTCCTGCTTCCTCCTTTCCATGAAGAGCAATCTGCTAAGATTTCTCTTCTGTTTTGTGAGAGATCCCATTCAGTCCAATGTTCTGTTCTCTGCAGCCCCATGCAGAGAGAGTGATTGACATTGGAATGGGCTGCTCAGGGAGGTGGTGGAGGCACTGTCCTTGGAGGTGTTCAAGAAAAGCCTGGATGAGGCACTTCGTGCCATGGTCTAGTTGACTGGATAGGGCTGGGTGCTAGGTTGGACTGGATGATCTTGGAGGTCTCTTGCAGCCTGCTTGATTCTATGATTCTATGCAAATCCCATCTGAATTTCAGAACCAGTCTGCAATTTCCAGCCTCTTTTCCCATCAGGCACATGGCTTGGGCTCCTTAACCTCACATGGCTCTGCTCTTAGCTCTGCAGCACAACCGTCACTGCTCTGCATAGGTCTCACTGGAAGCTGTTCCTGGCCCATGTGTGTTGAAGCTGCAGACAGAGCTGTGTGCAGAAGACTGGGCCTGTTTGCACAGTTTTCACAAGTGCATGTGGTAAGTTGGTCAACAAAACTCTGGAAACCAGAAAAGGGCAACAGCCACAAAATCACATTGAGTTTGACTTGGTAATTCTGCAGAATCTCTTCAGTGTCACTGCCCTCGTAAAGGTGTTTTTTTGCATGGGTGTCTGATCTTACCTCTTGTTTGAATAATGACCTTTTTAGTTCTGTGCAGCACCTAGGGAAAGCTAAAGCTACTTTCAGTAGTGAGAACATGAGACACAAGAGAGAGAGCATCAAGACAGAGCAGTCATGTTCAACAGCCCATGCAGATCTTGCTGATTAGGAGAAACTACATATGAGGAGGTTGATTCATAGAATCATAGAATCAACCAGGTTGGAAGAGACCTCCAAGAACATCCAGTCCAATCTATCACCCAGCCCTGTCCAATCAACTAGACCATGGCACTAAGTGCCTCATCCAGGCTTTTCTTGAAGACCTCCAGAGATGGTGCCTCCACCACCTCCCTGGGCAGCCCATTCCAATGCCAATCACTCTCTCTGTGAAGAGCTTCCTCATAATATCCAGCCTATACCTCCCCCAGCACAACTTGAGACTGTGTCCCCTTGTTCTGTTGCTCGTTGCCTGGCGGAAGAGACCAACCCCCAGCTGGCTACAGCCTCCCTTCAGGTAGGTGTAGACTCCATTTGTGTGACCATCTGAGGACTAAAGAAAGAATATTACTGGTTTAGAAGAAATATCACATTTAACGCAACATTTTAGTTTGGTATGAGGGTCTTTAACAGCTGAAGAGATGTCACTGGTACTGATTGTCACCCTAGACTCATGTCATGTTTTCCATACCATGTCATTGTGTCATCTAAACCACTAGATACCTGCTCACAAGATGGAAGCAATCAGGAATCACCATTTGCAGGAAAAGTTCAAGTCACCTTCAGTCCCAAAGCTCCTTCACTGACTAGGATGGGAGCATTCCTATTCCACAGCAAGTCCACCTGAAAAGCAAGATCTGTGAGAGTAGACACATTGGATTCTGACCTACCTCCGTGGCTTCCACACTAGAACTGGCTTTCTGGGTCCTGTCTGATAGATGTGTGAAGAAAGCCATAAACAGTGTCTTCTGTACTCAGCACTGGTCAGGCCACACCTTGAGTCCTGTGTCCAGTTCTGGGCCCCTCAGTTCAAGAGAGATGTTGAGATACTGGAACATGTCCAGAGAAGGGCAACAAAGCTGGTGAGGGGCCTGGAACACAAACCCTATGAGGAGAGGCTGAGGGAGCTGGGGGTGTGCAGCCTGCAGAAGAAGAGGCTCAGGGCTGACCTCATTGCTGTCTACAACTACCTGAAGGGAGGCTGTAGCCAGGTGGAGTTGGTCTCTTCTGCCAGGCAACCAGCAATAGAACAAGGGGACACAGTCTCAAGTTGTGCCAGGGTAGGTATAGGCTGGATGTTAGGAGGAAGTTGTTGTCAGAGAGAGTGATTGGCATTGGAATGGGCTGCCCAGGGAGGTGGTGGAGGCACCGTCCCTGGAGGTGTTGAAGAAAAGCCTGGCTGAGGCACTTAGTGCCATGGTCTGGTTGACTGGCTAGGGCTGGGTGCTAGGTTGGCCTGGATGATCTTGGAGGTCTCTTCCAACCTGGTTGATTCTATGATTCTATGATTCTGCTTTCCTCTCTCATTGTATTTCCCCTCACTTGTCATTTTGTTGGTCCTTTTGCTCTTTTGCATCTGATTTCCATCCTTATGCTCCCTTTTCACTGTAGGTATCCTAATTTCTCCACACATTTTCAGGCATCTCAATCTCAACTTCACTGTAGAACTTCAGAATCAGTTTAGCTGAAGTAGAATTTTCTAGGAACTGGAACAACTTTGGCTTTAAATAGCCTAAACTGAGTCCATAATTTTCAGTAGAGTTGAGTCTGAATGGAGATTTTTGATTTTATGTTGGATCAAATCTAAACATAGTTTTGAAAAAAACCTACAACGATGGAAAGATAAGATCCAGCCCCAGAGTCCTAATCTCTGGCATCTGGGTTGAGTTGTACCCAAAGTTCTAGATCCCCATAGCAAAGAAATATGAAACTCAGCTCTATAGTTTTGGCTGTGGCCTGTGTCACAGTTTTATTCCATAAGGAATGTTTCACAGCTCAAATTTGCATGCCTCTCCAAGTACACATTAATAGTCCTTTACCTCTCTGTCCTTCTGCAGAGGTATCAGATCAGGTTTCAACTCTTTAAACACTGATATTGGGTGTGCCACCTTGTTCTGTAAGTCATTGTGTTTGCTGCACGAGGTACTGAATCATGTACTTGGTGTTGGGCTGCCTGGTACCAGACCTGATTTTCCATCTGCCATGATCCCCAACAGCCACTGGAAGCTACAGACCTGCCTGTGTGCATCTTCAAGTGGTTTTGAGGCTGATTTGATTCTCACCAAAGTCATGGGGAAAAGGCTCCTCTGATTGATGTAGGATCAGAAGTATCAATATGAGGATCTCCTTAAAATGATGATTGTTAGGTGTTTATCCAATTATAAGAACTCCAGTTATAATAAGGACTATTGAGTCCACCATTAGTAAGTTTGCAGAAGACACCAATTTGGGAGAATGGGTCAATCTGTTAGAGGGTAGGAGGGCTCTGCAGAGGGACCTGGACAGGCTGGATAGATGGGCACAGCCCAATGCCAGGAGTTTTAACGATGGTCTTGGAGGTCTCTTCCAACCAGATCAGATGCTGGAGAGATAGGGAAGAGGAAAGAAGCGAGAAGCTGAAGCCAGAAGGATGCCCTGACATCCTGTAAAGCTTGTCTCAGCCATTCATCCAAAGCCTTGTTAGGTCAGTAAAACTCAAATCCTAGACTCAGGACTTCCACAGAAGCATCTCTGGGGAGCACCAGACACTGCTGAAGAGCATTGTAGCCTCGCTGCATGCATGGCATCCTCTGCTGAAACATAAGCCCTGGAGCTCTTTAAACAGTTTTATTTGTTCACAATCGAAACTACACTGAGAATTAATTAGCCTCTCTGCTTTCCAGAGAGCCACCTGGAATGTTGCCACATTCTTATCATTTAATATTTATCTACAGAAATACGAGAAGGATGAGATTACATTTTGTTTAAAAGTGCCCATTTGTCACAGCATAATTTAATTTACCAACCAGGAAACCCCTTGGAATTACTAGAGGGATCTTTTGTAGGGGTTTCCTTCTGTCATAACTGTGTGGCTTGACTTCCATGTGAGTGTCAGGGAAACAGGTTGCTCTTTAGCTGAGACCCAGCGATCTGGATTTCACCCTGGACTGAGCCAGGAAAGCCCAGTTAGCAACAGCTCTAGATAGTCTTTATAATGAAAGAACTTAGCCAGCCAGCACAGGTTACTCATAGAATCATAGAATCATAGAATCAGCCAGGTTGGAAGACACCTCCAAGATCATCCAGGCCAACCTATCCCCAAGCCCTGTCCAGTCAACTAGACCATGGCACTAAGTGCCTCATCCAGTCTCTTCTTGAACACCTCCAGGGACAGTGACTCCACCACCTCCCTGGGCAGCCCATTCCAATGCCAATCACTCTCTCTGGGAAGAACTTCCTCCTAACATCCAGCCTAGACCTCCCCCTGACACAACTTGAGACTGTGTCCCCTTGTTCTATTGCTGGTTGCCTGGCAGAAGAGACAACCCCCACCTGACTACAGCCTCCCTTCAGGTAGTTGTAGACAGCAATGAGGTCACCCCTGAGCCTCCTCTTCTCCAGGCTAACTCAGAGGTTATATGAGAATCCAGGGCTCCTACCAAGAAAACAGGTGTAAGAGAAATGATGGTGGATTGCTGGAATTGTGAGGGTGACAGAACAGGCTGCCCAGAGGGGTTGTGGAGTCTCCTTCTCTGGAGATACTCAGAACTCACCTGGATGTGTTCCTGTGTGATCTGGTATAGGTGATCCTGCTCTGCAGGGGGGTTGGACTGGATGAGCTTTCCCTTCCATCCCTGGACATTCTGTGATTCTGTGTGATTCTGTGATGAGCAAAAGGAGAGACGGTTTCCATTCCTTTTGTCCAGAAAGTGATTGCCACAGTAATCAGTGAACCAGTCAGCTAAGGCATGGTACTCAGGAGAGTTTTGGGTGGTCATGCACTGGTAGAGATCACTGATTTTGGCAGAGGTACTGATTATGGAGAATTAAAATTAGGACGGGAGTGAAAGTGGAGTTAAAAGCATAGAGAAGCAGTAGGAAAAAATGGTGAAGTGATAATTTTCTTGTGCCACATACTTAGAAATTCTATGATAATGTTTCATCATGTCAGCATTTCACAGTTTTCCTGTGGGAAGTACTTATCTTTCCTGGATGCAGATATCTTGTGTAGGATCTTCCTACAGAACTGGGGCTTTCTGATATGAGTGCCTTTGGTGGTCTAAAGACCTCCTCTGAAAGGAGGTTGGAGTCAGGATGGTGTTGATGTCTTCTTCCTGGAAATGAGTGATGGGAGAAAAGGAAATGGCCTGAAGTTGCATCAGGAGGTTTAGATTGGATATAAGAAGAAGGTTCTTAATTGAAAGGGTTCTCAAAAACTGGACCAGGGTCCTCAGGGAGGTGGTTGAATCCTTATCCCTAGAGGTGTTTAAAATCCACAGAGATGTGGTGCTGAGGGACATGGGTTTGCATCAGACTTGGCAGAGATCGGTAATGGTTGAACTTGATGATCTCTAAAAGTGTTTTCCAACCAAAACTGTTCTAGGATTCTATATCCAATAGGTTACCATAGTACTGACATCAAGTGGCTTGAAAAAGCTGCATGGGTGGCTGTCTGCTATGTTTCTTTTGCAAGAACTGGAGGGATCTAGCTGCACAAAGAGTTTGACAGTTCAGAATCCAGGGGTTTTCTTTCTCACCTCTGCTGCAGAAAATTTGGCTGCCTTATATGAACATGATTTCCCATATCAAGTTATGACAAACAAAATCCTCCTGGCCTGTTCACCTAATAAAGGCTATTTCTATTCTTGGGCAGATTTTTATATGATTAACTAGAATATAAACACCACTACTTATATAACTTTGGATGAGACTTTGAGTGGAAGGGCAGTAGTGGATGAGACTTTGAGTGGAAGGGCAGTAGTGGATGAGACTTTGAGTGGAAGGGCAGTAATGGATTAGTTATTGATGCTCCAGAGCCAAAGGCTCTGAACAGAATTAGAATAGCTCCTGAAGAAGTGAGCCTGATAGTGAGAAAGTTTCAAGTTCATAGAAATGGCAAATTTCTACATCCACATTTTCATGACTGAGCATTCAGGAATTCAGAGAAAGATACAGGGGTTAGTTAAGGCATTTAACTCTGATAGTTGAACTCCTACTCATTGTGATGTAGTTAATTCTTCTCGTGTGATAGCAATAAATAAGTAAATAGAATGTAAAAGAAGCCTTTTAAACCTTGGTGGAAAGCTGAAGGGGAAAAAAAATCCTGCCAACTTCAGTTCCTAAAGTCTGCTGAGGTTGAAGATCCCAGTGAGGCAAATTAAGACTCTCACAGAAAAACAGGAGTTCTGCAAAAGCAGCTGGTAATAGGTGGATCTGAAATGCAGCCATCAGGAGAATGGGTTTAGCTTGGTGCTGTCGAGATGAATAAAGCCCTGAGGCATTTAACTTTGTGAGTTCAGAGGTGTGAATGAGTCAGGTTTTAAGGGAATAGAGGTGGTGCCTTCTGCTCCAGCAGTCGTGATACTACAAACTGGGGGTGGAACCACGAAGGCAAGGAGGAAGAGCAGGAATGACAACAGGGACAAGAAACAACAGCAAGCAGCAAACATAATCTATTCTAGAAACCACTGGAGGCGAGGAGTGAGGCTGCAGTGTGCTGGCAGTGAACCAACAAGTGAGGAAATGGTGGAAGAAGAAAGGGTTGAATTCGTGGAAAATGAGCTTTCTTTCTCTGGGAAAGAAGTTGTTTTGGTTTTGACAGTCTCATTTGAACAGAAAGAGGAATTTGCCATCTGTGGAGACGACATGTCCAGAAAATCTTAACCTCTTCCTGACCAACTGTGAGGCTGCAACTGCCTCACACAGTGTTGTAACCCCAGACAGGCTCATTTTCCAACTGCTATCAGTTTGAAACATTGAGGTTTTATAACTTTGCTTCTTTTAATGTGACCTCGTGTGTTATGATACCACTAGAAGTACCACCCTCCTTTCTTGGCCATAACTCACATCCATACACCCAGGTACATAATGCAGAGTGTCATGGCTTTTAATGCAGTGAGGATTGTTTGCTAGGATGACTGGCAGGCTAATCTCATTGCCTCTCCTCTGCACTTGAAAGTGAGAAAACAGATTCTTTATCTTCTTTCTGATTGTCAATATTTGGGGTATTCCAATAGCCTAAGTGATGTGGGACTTCAGCAAAGCCTTTGACACTGTCTGCCACAAGAAGCTCCTGGCCAAGCTGGCAGCTCATGGTTTGGACAGATTCACTCTGTGCTGGATCAAGAACTGGCTGGATGGCAGAGCTCAGAGAGTGGTGGGGAATGGTGCCACATCCAGTTGGCAGCTGTCACTAGTGGTGTTCCCCAAGGATCAGTGCTGGGCCCAGTCCTGTTCAATATCTTTATTGATGATCTGGACGAGGGGATTGAGTCCAGCATCTGTAAGTTTGCAGATGACACCAAGCTAGGAGCAGGTGTTGATCTGTTGGAAGGTAGGAGAGCCCTGCAGCACTACAGAGTGGGGACAGAGTGGCTGGAGAGCAGCCAGGAAGAAAGGGACCTGGGGGTACTGATAGATAGTAGCTGAAGATGAGCCAGCAGTGTGCCCAGGTGGGCAAGAGAGCCAATGGCATCCTGGCCTGCATCAGGAACAGTGTGGCCAGCAGGACAAGGGAGGTTATTCTGCCCCTGTACTCAGCACTGGTCAGGCCACACCTTGAGTGCTGTGTCCAGTTCTGGGCCCCTCAACTCAAGAGAGATGTTGAGGTGCTGGAAGGTGTCCAGAGAAGGGCAACAAAGCTGGTGAGGGGCCTGGAACACAAATCCTATGAGGAGAGGCTGAGGGAGCTGGGGGTGTGCAGCCTGCAGCAGAGGAGGCTCAGGGGTGATCTTATTACTGTCTACAACTCCCTGAAGGGGCATTGTAGCCAGGTGGGGGGTGGCCTCTTCTCCCAGGCAACCAGCAATAGAACAAGGGGACACAGTCTCAAGTTGTGCTGTGGGAGGTCTAGGCTGGATGTTAGGAGGAAGTTGTTGCCAGAGAGAGTGATTGGCATTGGAATGGGCTGCCCAGGGAGGTGGTGGAGTCACTGTCCCTGGAGGTGTTCAAGCAAAGCCTGGCTGAGGCACTTAGTGCCATGGTCTGGTTGACTGGACAGGGCTGGGTGCTAGGTTGGACTGGATGATCTTGGAGGTCTCTTCCAACCTGCTTGATTCTATGATTCTATGAAGTATCTGGAGAGAAAGAAACAGTTAAGTATTATTTGTGCCATAGCATCAGGTGTGCAGTGCAGCAAACCAGTAGTTAAATCTGAGTTACAGTAAATCATATTAGTGCCACACAAGAGAATAAAAGCCAGCAAGAAGGGCTAATTCTAAAAATAAAGCAGAAGTTGTTTGTTAGAGTGGCCCAGAAAGAAGCAGCATAGTAACATAGTGAGGTCTCTTCCAACCCTGATGATCCTGTGATTTGTAGATGTCGTTTTTGCTTTATGCAAAACACTACAGGAATGTGTAACAAACATGAAGAGGTCACTGCTTTATTGTGGGGAAAGGCAAACCCTGGCTCAGGAAAATGCATTGTTTCAGTGAAGAAAAGCCCAAAGATCAGAAGAAAAGCTGAGGAGAGCTGATAGAGAGTTTTGAAATGGAAATATCCTTTTGGAGAACGCTGCTCCACTGGGTGCAAATTGTACTTCACCTAGCGAAAGGTTGCTAACAGCTTTCTGAACAGGAAGATTTGAAAGACATTCAGCATTGAAATGGGAGAGATTGTCATTTGGATAGCCTCTTCTTGGCTTGTTTTGATTCTCCTGCATCACTTTTCCTGACTTTTCAGTGTTGATGTTCTTGTCCCATTTCAGTTACTTCTTAATTTGAGTGCAATACACCTGTGTGTATTGTATGATAATCTTTTGACAGTATTAACATTCTTTACTAATTGAAATATTTGTTGTTTTTCCTATAAAATGCATAATTTGGTTTTTTCCTCCCAAATCTGGTTGAAAACAGACTCTTGTCTTGCTGAAAATTCCCCTTGGTCTAAATGAACTCCTATTTCCCGAGGGACTGCACTGCCAGCTGATAACTTGGTTGGGGAACACATCTCCAACCCCTACATTTCTGATTTGGTTGGGGAACACATCTCCAACCCCCACATTTCTGATTTGGTTGGGGAACACATCTCCAACCCCTACATTTCTGATTTGATTGGGGAGCACATCTCCAACCCCTACATTTCTGATTTGATTGGGGAACACATCTCCAACCCCCACATTTCTGATTTGGTTGGGGAGCACATCTCCAACCCCTACATTTCTGATTTGATTGGGGAGCACATCTCCAACCCCTACATTTCTGATTTGATTGGGGAACACATCTCCAACCCCCACATTTCTGATTTGGTTGGGGAGCACATTTCCAACCCCTACATTTCTGATTTGATTGGGGAACACATGTACAACCCCTACATTTCTGATTTGATTGGGGAACACATCTCCAACCCCTACATTTCTGATTTGGTTGGGGAACACATCTCCAACCCCTACATTTCTGATTTGGTTGGGGAGCACATTTCCAACCCCTACATTTCTGATTTGGTTGGGGAGCACATTTCCAACCCCTACATTTATGATTTGGTTGGGGAGCACATCTCCAACCCCTACATTTCTGATTTGATTGGGGAACACATGTACAACCCCTACATTTCTGATTTGATTGGGGAACACATCTCCAACCCCTACATTTCTGATTTGGTTGGGGAGCACATTTCCAACCCCTACATTTCTGATTTGGTTGGGGAGCACATCTCCAACCCCTATATTTCTGATTTTTTTTCTGTAGATAATAATTATATTTGCTTGCCCCCTCTTTAATTCTTTATTGCCACTTCCCTTTGACAGTTACAGCCATGTGAAAATCAACTTAACTTGTTAACTAGTAGTCCCTTAATAGATAATTGTTGGACTTGATCATCTTAAAGTTCTTTTCCAACCAAAAAGATTTTGTGATTCTAGGATTCTATGAATGCATTAAGTGGCCTGTGGTGGTTTGAATCATAGAATCAACCAGGTTGGAAGAGACCTCCAAGATCAGCCAGGCCAACCTATCCCTCAGCCCTATCCAGTCACCTAGACCATGGCACTAAGTGCCTCATCCAGTCTTTTCTTCAACACCTCCAGGGATGGTGCCTCCACCACCTCCCTGGGCAGCCCATTCCAATGCCAATCACTCTCTCTGGCAACAACTTCCTCCCAACATCCAGCCTATACTTTCCCCGGCACAACTTGGGTGTTACCTGCCCCCCCCCCCCTTTAGAAATCACCCAGACTAGACTCAGCTGGCTCTGGAAATTTGAATGAAGCTTATATTTACAGCTAGCACAATATACAAGCAGATATTTACAATATATGCAGCTATATATACAGAAGTATACAAGGTAAAAGGTAATACAGAAACACAACAGCCCTCTCAAAAATGTGAGTCCCCAGGAGGGGCTCCCAACCACCCTTCATCCTTCTCCCACCCCTCTCAACCCTACCCCAGTCCCAAAGAAGAATGGAGATTTGGCCAGGGGTTTAGGAAGCAAAGTGGATTAATCAGAGAGATGGCAGAGAGGCCAGAGAGAAGTGCAGCTCAGGCAATGCCCCAAGAAGAAGAAGAAGAAGTGCCTTATCTATGTTTGGATTCTTGTTCTTATACCTCTCAGCAAGCCTATGAGTGAAGTAGACATCACCATTGTTTCCCTTTCACAGCCTGTGATCTAGTTCTTCTCACCAAAATGTTCTAGCTAGCTTCAAACTAGCACAGACCATAAACATGTTGCCACAATAATTGAGGCTGGACTTCTGCAGATCATCTAGTTCACCCTCCCCACCCTGCTCACTGCAGCTTGGCTGGCAGAGGTTGCTTGTGTTTAAGTATCTCCAAGGATGGAGACTCCATAGCCTCTAAGTGTTTGGTTCTCCTAATAGTGGAATTATTTTCCTTATATCTAGTTGGAACTTCCCACATCTCAGCATGTGTCTCTCATCCTGCCATTGTGCATCTCAAGAGGAGCCTGGATCTGTCCTCCCCGCACCATCCTGAAACACAGCTTCAGTGAGCATTCACCAAATGATTTAGGTGCATCTTTTTTATTGGGCATCTCAAGCAGTGGCAGCATCCAGACTGTGCCTCGATGCCTCACAGCCTGCACAGTAACTACACTTCAGGGATGTGCTGACAGCTTTGGAGTGCAGGACACTTCTTGGATCATAGCATCAGCTCTGCTGTTGTCTCCTACAAGGTAATCAAAGAAAAACCTTTATCCATGGTTCAAATCCTTGGATTTTTAACCCAGTATGGATGAAGGATTTCAGATGATGCTGTGTGTTGTGCAACCATGGTGTGTCTGTCCCTACCTATAGAGTACAGTGGTTTACTATATGGAGTCATTGGACTTTTACAAGAGCCTACAAACAAGAACAAAACGTTTTTAAACAGTCAATAGTTATTACTGAGAGTCTTGATACTTTAAATTAAGGTGGGGTTGATTTGGTAATTCAAGAACTTGGCATGTCCAGCAGGTCAAGGGAGGCTCTCCTCCCCCTCTACTCTGCCCTACTGAGACCACATCTGGAGTATTGTGTCCAGTTCTGGGCTCCCCAGTTCAAGAGGAACAGGGAAGTACTGGAGAGAGTTCAGCAGAGGGCTTTGAGGATGATGAAGGGACTGGAACATCTCTCTGGTGAGGAAAGGCTGAGACCTGGGGCTGCTTAGCTTGGAGCAGATGGAGAGATCTTATTAATGTTTATGAATATCTGAAGGGTGGGTGTCAAAAAGAAGGGGCCAGGCTCTTTTCAGGCGTGTCCTGTGATAGGACAAGGGGCAGTGGATACAAACTGGGATGCAGGAAGTTCCACCTCAACATGAATCAAAACTTGCTTACTGTAAACATGATAGAGGCCTGGAACAAGTTGCTCAGAGAGGCTGTGGAGTTTCCTTCTCTGGAGACTCGAGACCTGTCTGGACATGTTCCTGTGTGACCTGCCCTAGGTGAGCCTGCTTTGGCAGGGGGGTTGGTTTCAGTGATCTACAGAGGTCACTTCCAACCCCTACCATTTTATGATCCTATGAGCTTGACCTGAAACAAAATGGATGCAGGGTAAGGCTTCTCACCAGTTGGTCCTGCCCTGATGAGAAGAAGTGTGCATCATCTCAGCTGGCTGATCTGATTTGCTAGTTTGTGAAACACTGGAATTGGAAAAGGAGCACAACACTTCTATGCTGACTGGCAAAAGGCTTTGCTGGCCGCTCATGTGGAGCCCTGGAGAGGAGAGAGGGTGCGATGGCAGCACAGATTAGGTGCAGGCTGAACAACAGGCAGGGTGGCTGGCAGGAAGAGCTGTCCCCAGAGCGCTGATTCAGCAGCCAGGAGATAATTGTGCAAGAGGAATGGCACTTTTAAGGTGTTTACATTCTCTTATCGGACCAGTCAGTGTAAATAATGTCTTTGTCAGCAGTATGGCTGTGACCAAAAAGCTTTGCAAATGCAGTGTAAGGCTTGCTTGGACCTCCTGCAGCAAGGTAAATCATTTTGTCTGAGCCCTTGGAAGCCCTTTGGAAAAAGACAGGAGAGTTATTATTTTGCTGTGGTGGGAAAGTTACTGTATTCTGTTTCAACTGATTTCAACCAATATGTCTCCATTAGCTTCAGAGACCCTTTGCTGAGTTAGGTCTGGTTCAAAGTACCTGGATTGTTTGTGATAAGTGCTGTAGCTATGCAATATGCCCTTGTGTTATACATGTTAGAAGCCTTTGTGCTATATATGTCATAATCAGTTGCATAAAGTGAAAGGCTTCCCTTACTGTGTGACCATTAAACTTACATATCTGTATATCTAGACTTAAGATTCTGTTCCTGGCCAATGAAAACAACAGCTTGTGTCCTTAGCTTCTAGGGCAAAATGAAGACATATCAGCAGGAAAACAAAAAAGAAGAGGTGGGGAGGAGATTTGTCATGTGGCAGAATTTTAACCCATAAGATGGCTTTTCATTCCCACCCCATTCTCACACAGCAATCTAGAGAAGCAAACAAGATTACTTTTTGTTGTTGTTGTTACTTTGCTTTTTTTTTTTTTTCCAGTGGGAGATGAATTATCAACAAATGCAGGCACCTAAGACTCTGCTTACAGCCTTAGAAATACTTAGGATTATATGCCCCAGCAAGGCAATTAGATTCCCCAAATCAGTAATTAGATTGAGAAACTTAATCTTGACTATCGAGTCCCAGAATCAGTGGGAGGTCACCAGAGTTACAAACAGATTCACATTTATTTGTTGCCATCATTTTGCACCTGTCTAAAATGTACTTGAATTAGCAGCTGAAGATATTGAATGGCTCCTAGCCCTAAAACTGCCCCGCTGGATAAACCCATGACAAACCCCCACCCCGAATACTCTGTGCTGCTCTCAAAAAGGGTACAGTAACATTATGGAAGGTGTAGAGAAGGTCAACAAATACCACTGAAGATATGGAATAGCCTTCATATCAAGAATACTTAAACAGAACAAGATCCCTGAGCCCAAGGAGAGATAACTGAGAGAGGATATGCAGAGCAGAGGGGAGAAGCTGTATGGGGGTTGAACTATTTCTTGTAGTACAGGAATTGGAGAGGCTCAGGTGACATCATCAGGTGGGAAGTTCAAACAAGTAAAAGGAATGATGCTTCAGACAATGTGTTGTTGAAATAGAATTCATTGGTATTGGGTAGTGTGGATAGGAGAGGCTTCTGTGGTTTAAAGAAGTAATTTAAGTAGGAAGTTAAGCATCAAGCACGTTGAGAGCTCTGGGAAAGTAGAATCATAGAATTGCTTTGGTTGTAAAAGACCTCCAAGATCACTGAGTCCAACCAAATATCTGACTCTACCAAGTCTGCTGCTAAACCACGTCCCTCAGCACCACATCTCATCATATACTCATCATGTTAGAATGTCCTGCCAACATCTTAGTGTGCAGGGAACCAACTTAAGGTAAATGCTTACTGTGGCTTGTATGTGTGGATGCTGAATGCAAATAAGTATCTCCAGATTTTGCTCTAATGAAAGCAGGATGATGATGGAGTTATAAACCTGGTCATGCAAATGAATTTTTCCACCAAAATTTGCCAGTTTTACATAAATTCCACCTATGCCAGAAAATCTCCCTTAAGGCTAAGTGCCAATTATTCACAGAATCATAGAATCTTACAATCACAGAATCATTACGGTTGGAAAAGACCTCTGAGATTGTCAAGTCCAACCCAACACCACCATGCCCTCTAAACCATTTCTACACATCTTTTGAACACTTCCAGCAATGATGACTCCAACACTTCCCTGGACAACTTGTTCCAGTGCCTGACAGTTGCTGCTGAGATGCCTGTGGTGGTTTGGATGGAAGACGCAGAGCACCTCTTGGATGACACTGACATAAATAAGTAGCCTGAGAAGCTACACAAGCAGCTGCCTGCCTGCCACAGCCATCTGCAGGCCCCATCCTTTCACAGACTGTCAGGGAGTGGCAGATGAGCTACACCTCCTCAGAAAGGCTTCTTGAAGCAATCACAAAGCAGTAAAACTCATAAAGCCATACTTGCACCATGCCATGCAGATGAGCCTGGGGGAACCAGCTACACAGAAGAAAATGCTCTAAACGAGCACCAGCAGCTTAACCTCGTTCTTGGTAGTTGAATGTCTTTTGGTTGCATTGCTGAAGATGATTGCAAGGATTTTTTTCCCCTCTTTGATTACAAAGGGCAGGGAAATACTGTTTTAGTGTTAAGGACTCTCAGCTTCTGTAGTTGCTTTGAGAAAGCTGGGACACAAGAGGTCTGGCTGCGAGTTCTGCAGAAGACAAGGTCACCACTGCTGTGTTGGAGGGTCCCTGTCACAGCAGCCAAAATAATAGTTAGACTTATAGAATGGTATTGGTTGGAAAAGACCTCTATCATCATCGAGTCCAACTATCAGCCCAGAGCTACCATGGCCTTTAAACCATGTCCCAAAGTGCCATGTCCACATGTTTCTTGAACAACTCCAGGGACAGTGACTCCACGCTGCCCTAGGCAGCCTGTTCCAATCCCAGACCACTCTTGCAGTAAAGAGTTTTTTCCTAGTATCCAATCTAAACCTCCCATGGCACAATTCCAGGCCATTTCCTCTCCTATAACCTGATACTAGAGAGAAGAGACCAACATCCATCTCACTACAACCTCCTCCCTACAACTACCTGGCAGGTGGTTGTAGTGAGGTGGGGGGGGGGGGGGGTACAGTCTTTTTCCCCAGGTGCAGTAATTAAAGCCTCCCCATTCTAGCATTGCCTGAATGTGCCTGGATGGTCCTGCTCATGCTTAGAAAGCCAAAAGAAGCCCTCCCCTCCCGAGCAGATAACCCCTCCATGTCTTATTTTAATGTGGCAGCAACTGGCTTGCGATTGTCAGCGAGGAGAAGCACCGCTGAAAGCTGGTGCATGGCTTCCCTGGAGGTGAATAATGGACTGAAATCTTGGCTTTAGGCAGATGACTTTATGAGCTGCTGTGGCTGTTTCTGCAGCGCAGTGTACGCAGCTCAGCCGCGGTTTCTGATCTGCTTTGGCGTTATTGTTTGCGTTACCCACATCAATCTCCCAGCATCTGTGGATTTCATAAGGGAACAAACATTTCTGCCTATTACACGGACACGACTATTGTAATAAACTCATGTTATGACAGACTGTAATTACTGCAGGCAGCCTCCCCAAAGCCTGCAGCCAGGGCGTTGCACTTCGACAGGAGTGTTTCCAGCAGCCTCAGAGGATTAGCAGATCAGACAGCACAGTAAGTCTCTTTTCTGTCCCTCCTGCCTTGCCGCGGGGGCTGAAGACCAGCAGCCCGACAGCCCAGGGCTAAGTGTGCTGCCTTTTGCCCACTGCCTGTGGAGAAGGTCAGGGAGGAGCTCTCTTGCCCCGGGGCCAGCGGGGCTGTGGCAGAGGGAGGGCTGTGGCAGAGGGAGGGATGCGCAACGCCCTTGGGCGCCTGCGGCACACACGCCCGGCCGCGCAGGCTCTGCCTGCTGTGGGCAGGAGCAAGCTCCTGCCAAGCAACAAGGACACAAAGCAGCCACTGGTGAAGTTAAACATTTTTCAGATCACTCCCCAGAGCATTGCTGGAGCTGGCAGAACGACTCTGAACTGCTGGCGCTACAGGGCTGGGCAGAGATCTGCAAAGATCTGCGCTGCTGCTGCTGCTGCTGCTGAAAGCTGCTGCAAACTGAACAGGGAAACCACTTGCACCTCAGGTGAAATCGTAGAAGGGTTCAGTATCACAGTATCACCAAGGTTGGAAGAGACCTCACAGAGCATCAAGTCCAACCCTTTACCACAGAGCTCAAGGCTAGACCATGGCACCAAGTGCCACGTCCAGTCCTGCCTTGAACAGCCCCAGGGACGACGACTCCACCACCTCCCCGGGCAGCCCATTCCAGTGTCCAATGACTCTCTCAGTGAAGAACTTTCTCCTCACCTCCAGCCTAAATCTCCCCTGGCACAGCCTGAGGCTGTGTCCTCTTGTTCTGGTGCTGGCCACCTGAGAGAAGAGAGCAACCTCCTCCTGGCCACAACCACCCCTCAGGTAGTTGCAGACAGCAATAAGGTCACCCCTGAGCCTCCTCTTCTCCAGGCTAACCAATCCCAGTTCTTGGGGCACACAAGCAGCCAGCAGAAGGGATAATTACACAACCAGTGCCCAGACACGAAGTTTTGTAGTAAGTAGGTTTCAATTTGATAGCGATTTCTCCCCCACTTCCAAATTGGAAATGGAGCTAACAGTGCTTCTCCTGACACCCTTTAGACTTCTGAAAACCTCTTATCTCTGTGCCACTGATTGAAAAACTGTCTGACAGCAAAGCATTAAGTGAATTTAACCAATAGCTTTCAAGGAGCAGCATTTTACAGGCTTCGTTATGGCAAGGAAGCAATTCGCAGTCATGGTTTGTCTTGCCTTCAGTTTCCCTGAATCCTCGACTGTTTTCCTGGCCCTGTCATTTTCTCTCTGGAAGCTTCTTGGGCTGTAAATCCATGGCTATTAACACTGGGTCTGTCTGTGACTGCATCTCCCAGAAGTTACTGATGAGAGGCCTGGAACACAAACCCTATGAGGAGAGGCTGAGGGAGCTGGGGGTGTGCAGCCTGCAGAAGAGGAGGCTCAGGGCAGAGCTCATTGCTGTCTACAACTACCTGAAGGGAGGCTGTAGCCAGGTGGGGTTGTTCTCTTCTCCCAGGCAACCAGCAACAGAACAAGGGGGGACAGTCTCAAGTAGTAGATTTGAAAGGAGGTGGTCCTCTACCCTGCCAGGATGAGTCTTAGAACTATCCAGTGCAGATGAAGAGTTAACGCAGGGGTAAGGAATAGCAGCTTGGTTTACTAGGCAGGATTTCTCCAAAACTTTAACTTTTTGATCCATGTAATCAATAAATGTAATTGGTACTGCTCTCTATCTGTTTCAGTTTATTGACAGGCAACTGGTAGGGGGTTGGTCTCTTCTCCCAGGCAACCAGCAACAGAACAAGGGGACACAGTCTCAAGTTGTGCCAGGGGAGGTCTAGGCTGGATGTTAGGAGGAAGTTGTTGGCAGAGACCTCCAAGATCATCCAGTCCAACCTAGCACCCAGCCCTATCCAATCAACTAGACCATGGCAGTAAGTGCCTCATCCAGTCTTTTCTTGAAGACCCCCAGGGACGGTGCCTCCACCACCTCCCTGGGCAGCCCATTCCAATGAGAAATCACTCTCTCTGGGAAGAACTTCTTCCTAATATCCAGCCTATACATACCCTGGCACAACTTGAGACTGTGTGCCCTTGTTCTATTGCTGGTTGCCTGGGAGAGGCCATTTCCTCTTGTCCTGCCACTTGTTACTAGGGAGAAGAGGCCAATCCCCACCTCCCTCCAGTCTCCTTTCAGGCAACTGTAGAGAGCAGTGGGGTCTCTCCTCAGCCTCCTTTTCTCCAGACTAAACAACTCCAGTTCCTTCAGTCACTCCTCACAAGGCCTGTTCTCCAGACCCTTCAATACTAGATTCCCAAAGCTTGTACCATACCAGCAGTAGCAGCCAAAAGTGCAGATGCTCCCTGATTTTAGGATGAGGACAGATCTGGTCCTGCCGTGATGATGCAGAAGAACAAGCCACTCACCAGCCCGGCTCTGTGCTGCCAGCAGCAATGCAACTGCTGGATGCTGTGAGTGAAGTATCACCAAGAACGTAGAAAGAAGAAACGTTCCTCTTTACTCATTTTTATGTTGCTGGGGTTTTTTTTCATTGCATTTTTATTAAGTGACACTACATCTTCAAAACATGCTTGTCAGCTGTTCCTCTCCTACCACTCCCAGCACAACAAAGACGAAATATAAAACAACCTCCCCGCTGAGGCTGTTCAGTGGCCCAATGTCTCATATGTGTTTCATGTCAATGATGCTCCACTGGTCTTCAGCCAAGTGGCACCACAAAAGACATGCCACTGAGACAGAAGTGGGAATGGGCCAAGCAGGGAAGAGGCAAAAGAGAAAAAGGGAGGAATGACGGATAAAAGTCAGCCTGTCCCTCCTGAAAAGCTGGGAAGTGGGTTTTGTGCAACGCTTTCAGCAGCTGTTTTCACCTCCTGGACTTCATTTCAAGTTCAGCCACTCTCTGATGATGTGATACCCATGACCCCAGATTGTTTCTTGGACCAGGACCCCCAAGGTGCACTAAGTCAGGAACAGATGCTGAATGGCTCACACAGAGGGGCTGAGAGCACTCAGCCACCCACCCTCACCCACACCCAGCATAGATGAGACATCTCTGTGACAGGAAGCTGGCCTGAGTCCGATCCACCCTCTTCTTCTGGTAGCTACACATCCTGCTTCATTATTCTAATGTGCTACTTACGCTGTTGCTGTGTGCAATGCCAGCTCCTCCCTGCCTCTTGTGCTTCAAGCTGCTTTTTAAGATCTATCACCAAACTGGGATTAAAAAAAAATCAGTTTCACCAGAGGAAAAACTTCACTGAGGCAGTGAAGGGTGCTGGTTTTGAACTAAAAGAGTAAAGCATCTCTAATACATTAGTAGGGAGCTAGAGCAGAGTAGTTATCTATACTGAGGTGACAGTGACACTGCACAGATATGAATCCTTAAGCAATAATACACAGGAAATACACAAAGGATTGTGAATATTATTAAATGTGTAGCAAAAGGGAGGCGATCCCAAGTTGTTGTTTTCTGAGAGGTGTCAGACAGAGTTCAGCCTTCACAAACATATTTTCTTTCTGTTGAGGTTGTTGTGGTTGTGCTGACTAAGGATTACTGAGACCATTTACTTCTGCTGCACATGGAGGGAAGACGTTTGGGATCTTGTCCTGTATTTACACGCCAAGATGTTCATTATGCAGTTTCGTGATGAAATCCAGTATGAATGATACAATTCATTAAGCAGTTAGGCAATGACATTTATTCAATACACATGTATAGATACACACACATACACGTATCATAGAATCATAGAGTTGTTTTGCTTGGAAAAGGCCTCTGTGATTGTCAGGTCCAACCATCCGTGGCAGAAACATGCTTCATATTGCCAAAATGAATATTTTGGACAAAAAGGAGTACTTTTTTTTTCTTGTTATAAGGATCAGAGCCAGACCTAGCCACAATCAGTGATATCAAAGAATGCTCTGCTTGTTTAAAGCTGGCTTTTTGAGGTCAGAGGAGACATAAAAAACATAACTGAGATTCTCTTGCAGTTGAAATATAATTAAATCCACAACTGCTACTGGCATCACATCTTCTAAACAAAGTGAAGGACAGATCTGTGTTCTGTCACAGCACACCAAAGTGAAACTGTGAAAAGAAGCAAATTTCTTCTGTTTTAAAGGCAAAGCTGAGTCATGTTTGTGTTCTCTCAGGAAAGGCTCTAGCTGGGAAAGAGCCGAGGCAAATGCAAGCCAGTGAGGTTCCCTGCAGCTGAAAGGCTTCTCGCAGGCAGAGGGAAGATGTGAGTGTTGAGAAGTCAGCTTCAGCTGGTGTGAGTATAGATGAGCTTTCAGCTATTCTCTTTGCTAGCCTGACTGGTGACACCATCAGCAAGTCAACTCCCAGCAGAGACCTTAGATGAGGGTGCTGCACAAAACTTGCACTTCAGAGGCATAACTATTTCAGATGTTGAAGTCTCTCGTGGGTAAGCATCTGTGAATGAGGAGAAGGAGTGTTAGATGCAGTAGTGCTTCACCTGCAGATACAGCAGGGACTTTGATGTTTCCTTGGGACTATTGTAGCCTGTCTGTGTTGGATACTGTACCAAAGAAAGGATTGGATCTGAATGAAGAATCTTGGTTGCAATGAGCTGACAGTTCACTAATAGATTATTCAATATCTATGCTTTCAACATTAGATTATTTTTTAAACTGGATTAAAATCCTGATGCTTTTGTACAGCTCTGAAACCTGACTGGCAAATTGATAAAGGAAATCGTGGAGAAAGATGAACTTTCACAATGGGAACAAAGGCTCCAGGTCAAAGAAGAACGAGTTAGGCTATTCACAGCACTTTGATTTATTTTAAGTGTGATTTATTACCTGGATATATTTAACCCCTGATTTTAAAGTCACCTGTTTACAGCACTGCAAACAGGGACACAAACCCCTCTTTATTTTGCTTCCTGGAAGCTGTCTGTTACCTCTGGAATGCCCACATTCATAAAAATTCTTGGGTCTGTACTTCAGCTACATGATCTGCAGGGCCTTCTCCCAGACATGCAGGGACAGGAAGCCAGCAGGGATGTGGCAGATGTTGCTGGAAAGGGAGGCCTAATGTCCAATTGCATTTTCCCACGACATCCTCGTCCGTGTGCACCACGTGTGAGCAAACACTGAACCCATTCAGATGCATTTCTCTTAAGAGCACCCAGACTGAGGAAAAATAAAGTAATGCAATGTTTGCAAACATTCAAATGTTCCTTTCTCCACTCCTTTCAGACTTGCAGGCTATGAAACAGCTTCATGTTTCGTGGTCGGAGAATAGATTGTGGGAATCACCAATTAGCCATGTCACTAATTACCCATATTATACATCTGAATTTTATATATCTGAGGCTGGAAATGTTGGAGTTTTTTAGTCTGGAGAAGAGGCAACTTCAAGGAGACCTTATTGTACTGTTTCAAAACTGGAATAAAGATGGGGACAGTCTTTTTAACAGAGAGTGTGGTGATAGAATGACCCAGGCTAGAGATAAGGAAGATGTTTTCTGCATGGAAAGGTAGTGAAACACTGTCCCACATTATCCAGAGAAGGTGATAGAAGCTCCATCCCTGGAAATATTCAAGGTTAGGTTGGTTGGGGCTCTCAGCAACATAATATAGTTGAAGGTGTCCTTGCTTATGGCACAGTCAAGATGACCTTTAAAGGTCCCTTCCAACTCAAAGCATTCTATGATCTATGAGACATTGAAGGACAGGCTTGAATGAGCAACCAGATCTGGTTGAAGATGTCCCTGCTTACTGCAGGAGGGTTGGACTAGATGACCTCTCAAGGTGCCTTCCAACCTAAAGCATTCTATGATTCTAAGGTTCTGTGATCTTTGATCAAGTTTTAAGTTTCTTAGCTAAAATGCAGCATTCTGAGTTCTTGGCTGAATTCAACACTTGCTGTAGTCTCTTTGGGGTAGAAGGCAAAGTAAGGAGAATTTCAGTTTCTCCCAAGATGTTATGACTGTTATCACCCTCCCTAATTTATCCTTTGTCTTCTAGTCCCATACTGCCTTAAGGAAAGGCATAAGAGGCTTGTGTAGCATTTTTCTCTTACAAATCCAGCTTCCCGAATCTTCCTTCTGTCTCTGATCAGTAGGAGGTTGATAGCTCTGGGGCTTTTACTGGGATCTTTGTGGCAACTCCTTGTTCTGGTGATAAGTGATTAGGGCAAAATCTCATCTTAGTTTTTCTAATGGAGCAAAAGTTTGCATAGGAACCCCAGGGACTCAGAAAATCAGATGGTGTATAGAAAGAACAAAAATGTTGGTTTTCTTTGAAATCTTGTGATTATTTGGAGCTTGACTCATGACTGTGGTGTGCTGGCATTTAGCAATGTTGTGATGTGTTCATTTCTTCATCTCTGTTCTCTGTTCTGTGCTCTTCAAGTGTGTTCCCAGGAAAGAGCTTCTACCTTTCCACTTTGTCAGATCAGCTTTCCTGTCTTGGGTGGTCACAGTGGTCTCTGCTGTGTGAGAGGACACACATTACTGAGTTTGCTCTGGTGGGGACGGGATTGGACTAGATATCTGCTCTTCAAAGATCCCTTCCAACCCCCACCATGCAGCAATTCTCTCGTTCTGTGATCTTCACAGCACTGCTGGTAGGGGCTGATTACTGCTACTGTAAGTGGAGCAGAGATGAAGAAGCTGAGAGCACTCTCCTCTCATAATCCGGGCTCCCATGCAGTCTGGAGCAAGGATCCTCTAGCAGCAAAGCATCTCATGTTCACACTCTCACTTATAATTGACCTGAGCTCAGGTACCCCACAAATCCTATTGGCACTTGTGACAAGAGACTTTCTGACTCACTCCAGCTGTTCTTGTCTGCTTCATAAAGGTCACAGTGTACGTCTGCAAGGGCAGATGGGCTAGGCAGAGGCTTCATTGAGTCATGAGGTCTGTTTGCACTGTGTGGAAATAAGTGTGCCCTTGAGAGCACTTCAATGTGTTGGGTGCACACAGAGTTCATCCTCATAAGTCCCAACTGGCCTGCCCTGAAGGTGCTTCTGCAAACAAGATGGATAGGAGGCAAGTCTGGCCTGCAGCCTCATCTTTGTGACACTGCTGCACTGCAGTGGAGAGGCACTCTGGAGATTGAGAGCTAGATTAGCATTTAGGCTGCTATCTGGCTAAGCCAATGCCTGCATGTTCCTGAGATCATTGGAACCCCCTGTGCCAGGCCTGCTTAGCCTGAGAGGCTCTTGATGTCCTTGGTGCTGACGGTGACAAAAGCTAAAGCCATAACACACTTAATTTTGCTGTGGGCGTGCATGCAATCCTCCCTCCTCTCCCCAGAGCCTCTGAGCTGCTAATACCTGCGTGCTGTGGGAATTCCCTGCTCCCAGTGTCTCTACCAGACCTGAAGAGTGCAATCTGAGAGAGCATGCCTTCTGCACTGCATCTGTCCCAAAGCCAGAGAAGCAGGAATCCCTGCTTCTCCATGGCCCAAAACCTGAGACAAAAACCCCACCCCAAAACCTTGCAGAGGGGTGGGAGAAATTCCCTCTGATTCTAAATGATCCCTCTGTTGCTAAATTCAGTTCTGTAACATGTGCTCCATTCAGTAGACTGGAGGATATTCTGCACTGGGTCTCAGCTCTTCCAGAGTGCATGAAGTACTCAAATGCCACTAGACGAGGGCTGGATTGTCCATCTCAGATCCCTGCTCTAACACCAGAGCACGACAGCATATTTTTTATTCTCTCTGGCCAAAGAAGTGTTTTTAAATGCTGTGAAGAGCAGCACGGTTGACACTGAGGAGCCTGACTGGCAGGTGGTTTAGATTCAGAGCACTTGTGTAGGAGGCTGAAGACCTGAGATTAAATCCTTGCTCCAAGTCATGCAGAACAAAAGGCCTCCAAACCTGAATCTTCCATCTCCCGGGTGAGTTCTCTGCCTCGGGGCATCATCTCTGCCACCACATCCTCCTCCTCCCCTTTCTGTGCACAATGGCTCTCCTGGCTTAGCTTGTCCTTGATTGGAAGAAGGCATCTCCTTTCAGCCTGGACTCAGACTCTGGTGCTTAAGGAGAAGCTTAGCTTAGTATTCATCCCTCTCCTGGCATTTCCTAGGTCATGCTCAGCACTTTGCACTCCCACTGCTTGAGCATCTCGTTCTCCTCCTGTGGTGAATGAAGAGCTGGGGCAAGGCAGCGAATGCCTGCATGTGAAAGATGAGAATGCAGCCTACATATCTGTCCCTTAGTGATTTGCCTAAGTCACACCAGATGTCTCTGAAGATGGAGAGCGCTGCCAGAAGTTCCACAGGTCCTATGCTGATGTCTGAACTGGGACCATCTGCCTCCTCTCTCTTCAGATCCATTTTTATCTTTGATGCTGATGTAAGTAGACCCCCATGGCTGGGTTATGACTGTTTCAGTATGTGTTTGTAAGCCTTTGGGCTTTCTCTGGGCTTCCTTTCTTCTTCCACATTTATGGTACTGTCTGCATAACCTGAAATTAACAGGACCTGATGGACTCTCTTGGGATATGCTGAAATTTTTGCAGGATAGGGCCTTGGATAATTAAGTGTATGTGGCCACTTACTCACTTGAAGCTGTAATCTCTTGATTGTCCCACACAGGTTCCTTTAGCAGAAGCAGAGCTACTGTTAATCTGTCAATGCTGCTCCGCACGCATCATAGATACCATTTTTTCATGGGACTTTGGCGTTTCTGCTCCTGAAGACAACCTTTCACAAACGAAAGGGCTGCATTTCAGCCCAAAGACTGGATTCTGCTGTGGCAGAGAAACCTAATGCGATGGGAGATAAGGTGTGTAGGGTAGGGCGTCTCACTGTCTCTCAGGGAGGGGAGGATTAACGTCCTGGTGCCAGAAGCAATGATTTATGAAGTGAGCCATGGCTGCAGGGTCTGCAAATGGTGCACATCCTCCTCCCATTCATCATATGCTTTTAAGTACTGTTTGCAAAGGACTTCTCAGCCAAAAGGAACTTAGTATTAAAGACACCTAACTTCTGGTGGTATGTAGAGCAGAGGAGAGAGAAAACTCCCTGTAGCTTCCTCCTTAGCATCTGTCATGAGTGCTTGAATTTGAGCTCTAGGAAATCGGGTTTCACAGCCCCGTTTTGGCTTTGATGTCCGTAGAGCTTATGCTGCATTCCATCACATTTGGGCTTCTGTTCGTGATACTAAGTCGCTGAGCACACTTCAGGTTTTACTGCCAGTTGCAGCAGAGCTTAAATGTCAACTGAGTATTGCTGTACCCACAGAATCCTAGAATGCTTTGAGCTGGAGGGGACCTTAAAGATCATCTAGTTCCAACACCCCTGCCATAGGCAAGGACACCTCCTACTAGACCAGCTTGCTCAAGGCCCCATCTAGCCTGATTTGGAACACTTGCTTGAGCATGTCCAGAGAAGGGTGACGAGGCTGGTGAGAGGCCTTGAGCACAGCCCTACGAGGAGAGGCTGAGGGAGCTGGGATTGGTTAGCCTGGAGAAGAGGAGGCTCAGGGGTGACCTTATTGCTGTCTACAACTACCTGAGGGGTGGTTGTGGCCAGGAGGAGGTTGCTCTCTTCTCTCAGGTGGCCAGCACCAGAACAAGAGGACACAGCCTCAGGCTGCACCAGGGGAGATTTAGGCTGGAGGTGAGGAGAAAGTTCTTCACTGAGAGAGTCATTGGACACTGGAATGGGCTGCCTGGGGAGGTGGTGGAGTCGCCGTCCCTGGAGCTGTTCAAGGCAGGATTGGACGTGGCACTTGGTGCCATGGTCTAGCCTTGAGCTCTGTGGTAAAGGGTTGGACTTGATGATCTGTGAGGTCTCTTCCAACCCTGATGATACTGTAAGACTGTGATACTGTGATACTTGCAGGCTTGGAGCCTCCACAACTTCTCCGGGCAACCTGTTCCAGCACCTCCTCACCCTCATGGGGTAGAATTTCTACCAGTCCAGAAGAGTCCTAAGAAGAGTGTTTTGGAGGGGTGGCCTCGTACTCCAAATGCTAACTAAAATCAGAGTGGAAAGATCAGTTTGGGTAGATTTTCCTTCTCAGGAAGTGACAGATGATGAGTGCTGATATGCAAAATAACTTCTTTTTTTTTTTTTGGTGTGTGTTAACTGGGATTCAAAACACACTGCTTGGCTGGAGACCAAAACGGCAGAACACTTTGCAATAGGAAAGTTGATGGTGGAAAATTCAAGGCGATCTTGCAGCTAGTGGTGAGACACAGTTAAAAGCTTTTTCATGAGCCGAAATGGGTATGACAAATGTAATTTTTAAGGTCAGCCATCAAAAATGCAGTGCTGGCTATTAAACTTTCTTATCTAACCAGCATTTTGGCAGGGAAAAAAAAAAAAAAAAGAGTGCAAAAAGGATTTGCCTTCTCTTTACCACAGTGCCAAATGCAGAAATATCCAGAAGAACTGTTTAGCACTGACCATATTGAGCACAGTAGATTGAATAATAGTGAAAAATAGCTGCTTGTTCAATTACCAGTGTGCCAGTTTGGGATATTTTGGGACTGTTAGTCCACTGCCTATGCTGGCAGATGATGTAAGTGGGTGTTGGCATTTGGCTCTGGATGTGCCACAGGTACGGACAAATATAAAGTGTGTGGAAGTGTATGGAGTCAGTGAATAAATGCCAGGGTCTTGTTGACTCAAAAACAGAGTGAGCAGGAGGGGAAAAAAAAAAAGTGAGACTCTCCTGGAATTTATTGCTATTGGGTTGGTCATCAAAACAAAGAAGAGTTGGGCTTTGGGTGATAAGCAAGGCTTTTTGATATGCATCTTAACACCTAGTAGTGGCTGTTCTGAAGTGCAGGCAATTAATCAACACGGTTAGTTTAGTGATACAGAGAACAAGATATAACCCACTTGTGCTGGTTTTACCCACTGAAGCTCTTCAGAAGGGGAAGCTAAAATGTGTTTGCTGCCCTAGGTGGAGGAGCAGTGGTGGCTGCTGCAGCCCTGGGAGAGGCAGAGGCAAGAGGAAGGGAGGAGCAGGGGCAGAAAGCCCTGGGGGAGGACTGGTGAGCAGGGCCAGGGCTGTTCCCTGGGGAGAAGGGTGGGAAGGGTGCAGGCAGTGACTCCACCCCACCACTCTGTGCCAGCGACCTCAATGCTGGGCTCCACCCTAGCCCTGCCCGCAGCGGCAGCAGAAGGCAGCGTTTGGGCTGGGTTCCTGGGCCACTGCCACGGGCAAAGTGGGCAGAAGCACTAAAACTGCTGTGCTCCTGCCCTGGTGGCTGCCAGCTGTTGGAGACACATAGGAGGCAGTGGGGTTCAGCGAACGTGTCCTCTGGAAGGATGTCAAGAGCAGCTCTCTTAGGAGGAAAGGCTGAGAGAGCTGGGGCTGGTTGGTCTGGAGAAGACTAAGGGGGGATCTTATTCATGTTTACAGACACCAGAATGGTGGGTGTCAAGAAGAAGGGTCCAGGCACTTTTCAGTGGAACCCAGTGATAGGACACAAACTGGAGCACAGAAGTTCCACCTCAACATGAGGAAAAAATTCTTTACCGTGAGGGTGGCAGAGCACTGGAACAGGTTGCCCAGAGAAGTTGTGGAGTTTCCTTCTCTAGAGACTTTCAGTACCTGTCTGGGCATGTTCCTGGGTGGCTGGCCCTAGGTGAACCTGGTTTGGCAAGGAGATTTGACTTGATGTTCTCCAGAGGTCCCTTCCAACCTCTGCCATCCTATGATTCTGTGATGAATCAATTTACATTCTGTCAGGAGCTGGAGGAGAAGTTAAGCATTAAACCCAAACCATCCAGATGACTTGCTTCCAAATGTTTTAGCAGAGGTGTTTTGAAGAGTGTCTAATTGCTTATGGTGATGTTCAGTGTCTCCTGACACTGGAAGAGCTGAGAATCCAGAGTAATTTATGACAGATAGAGCGAGGTCTCTTATGAATTGTGGGCAGAAGAATGAACAACTGATTAAAACCAGGTTAAAGAAGAAAAAAGGAGAAAGATGTAATTAATGCTAGTCAACATTACAGCATGTGAAATCAATACAGCAAATCTTACTTGCCACCTTTTTTGGTGAAATGGCAAGTTCGTTTGATAAAGATGACAGAAAATCTGACCCAACATCTGACAGCAGCTAGGAAGGCCAAATATAAAATGAACATGGCATGGCATTGATTGAAGGCTGGCCAGCTGACAAGTCTTGGAATACAAACAGGGAATCATCACAGAGTCATTCAGATTGGAAGGGACCTTTGCAGATCCTGTAGACCAGCTTCAGCTTCTTGCTCAGAGCAGCAGCGACTTCAAAGGCAGATCAAACTGCTCAGGGTCTTGTCCAGCTGAGTTTGGGATGTCTGTGCAGGTGGAGATTGCACGATTTCTTATTTAGGGTGAAAATTCCTCTTCCTTAAGCAGAGTTGTTCTAGAAGCACACTCTGAGAAATGGTTTCTCCACACTCTGAGAAATGCTTCTCCTACCTATGATGCTCATTACTTTTCCCAGCTATATGGGAGAAAGCACAGGAGTAGTGCAAATGGCACTTGCAGAGCACATTAATGCTGAAGGAACCAGCAAATGTCAGAGGGGTAGTGGCAGCCTCATAATTCAAGTGGCCTTGGATTGCTTGTTTTAACGTGGTTCAGTATAAAGCTGTTGGGGGAAGAACAAAGATCGCAGCTCGATGGAATAGACAGATCTGTGCTGGGGAAAAGTGATGTTCAGAGGGACATGGTAAACAGGGTGAATAACTGTCTGAGCATGAGCTGCTGCTGTGGGTCAGCAAAAAAACAAACTTCTGTGACTCTTGAAGCTAAAAATATGAGGAAATTGGTTAGAGGAAGTTACAGAGCCTATCAGGAAAGAGAGCCAGGTTCAGTTTTCTCTCTGTGAGGGCAAAGATAACACAGCTTGCTTCCATGCACCTAGGCTCCCCCACAGTGCCTTCATCTCTGTTGTTTATTTAAGCAATTTGTCCCATGCTGTCCCTCAAAACATGCTCAGGCATTGTCTGGCAGGTTCACATATTCCCAAAATGTGCTTTGGAACTTATCATGCCATAGTGTCTCAGAGTCACAGAGTGGTTGGAAGGACCTTTTAAGGTAAGCAAAGGTGTGCCCATGCTTGCATGCAAGTTTGTTTTTCTCCTGCAGACACTGTGCTTAGGCACTGGTTTAACAGTTACTGGCTTTCAGTGTCCACTCGGGGTGTTCACAGGACAAGATGCTAGCACTGGTGCAAGCAAATTCCTGAGGAGTGGCAAACTGTGCCTCGTTATGTTCATGTTTTACTGGGGAGAAGGAGGGACCTGGTTGTAGTCTGTGAACAGTGTGTTGAGTGTTGTAACGAATTCCTTGGTGTAGCAGAGAGGTAGGAGGCTCCAATAGCCAGGAGTCGAATCAAAACAAGCTTTGACAAGAAGGAAGCTCCCAGCTTCATCGTTCTAGTCTTGCAAGTAGGTGTGTTCCTGGTAGACTTTCTGTAGTTTAAGATGGGATTCGTGACAGTCCTATGGCCTGTACTATGTAGGAGGCCAGGTTGGGTGATCACAACGGATTCATAACCTCTGAATTAATTAATGAGATCTTGACCTATGAAACTTTGGCACTTGGATTCTGTTGTTCTGCCAAACAGGGGGACCGACAGAGCTTCGAGGCTTCACCTTTCATCACTGCCTTATATGATTATATAGTGACATGGATGATTCCCAGCACAGAATAGAAAGATTCAGTGAGCATTTCTGGGGTTTGTATACTGCTACTGATAAATTACCACTCTCAACATATGTTATATGTGTTACAGAGGCACTGTTGAGTCTTTTTATTTTAGGAGATTTTTCTTCTCCAGAACACACTATTTTTTGGGGTCATTTTTCTTTTATTTATTGATCACTATCTTCTGACTGATAATGATTATTATCAGCTTCCTTTTTCCTTCATAGGACTTAATGTGATATTTGTCCTCATATTCCCTTCCTAAGGGAAGGGATAGTTGCCCTTTTGTGTTTTGGAGCTGTGTTTTATTGAACTCCAGTTTCTCAAGAGTGTCCAGTTATCATTCACACATTGCTTTGTTTAAATTCTTTATCTCATTTGATCTAGCTCTTAATTATTTTCTACTTAGTGTCATTTGGCCTTTTAGATCACAGGCTGGTTCAGACTTCACTAGCTTGACATGTGGCATGTAATCCCTTGTGCCAAAACCACAGTTCTGTGACCAAACCATCTTCAGTCAATTTCTGCTGTAGATTTACCTTCTATACCCTATGAAATTAGTTTTCAGATTAGGAAACGATTACCAAAATCAAAAGCAAAACGATTTTGCATTTGTTTAGTGGCAGCAGAAGACATCCAGCATGCTTCACTCAGATTGAAGATCTGGGTGAGAATGTGGTTTTTCTCTCTGGCACCACAGGTAGCTGATCATGAATCTAGCTCATGGATTTGATTTTCTGCAAAACACACCACCTGCTCGCACATCTTGAGCTTCATAAGTGACAGTATTTATTAACAAGCTCTCAAGATATTTTCCTTCCTTAGTGCCAGCATTTTGGAGATGAATTCTAGGGGGTGCACCACTAACAGGTCTTCGAAGAGAGAAGCTTGATTGCGCAACATGAGCCAGCAGTGTGCCCAGGTGGCCAAGAAGGCCAATGGCATCCTGGCCTGTATCAGGAATAGTGTGGCCAGCAGGACCAGGGAAGTCATTTTGCCGCTGGACTCAGCACTGGTTAGGCCACACCTTGAGTACTATGTAAAGTTCTGGGCCCCTCAATTTCAGAAAGATGTTGAGGTGCTTGAACATGTCCAGAGAAGGGCACCAAGGCTGGTGAGGGAGCTGGAGCACAGCCCTGTGAGGAGCTGCTGAGGGAGCTGGGGGTGTGCAGCCTTCCTTCTTCAGGGAAGACCTTATTGGTCTCTACAGCTACCTGAAAGGAGGTGACAGGCGTGACAGAACAAGAGGACAGTCTCAAGCTGTGCCAGGGCAGGTTTAGGCTGGATGTTCGGAAGAAGTTATTCACAGAAAGAGTGATTGGCATTGGAATGGGCTGCCTGGGGAGGTGGTAGAGTCACCATCCCTGGAAGTGTTTAAGAGGTGACTGGATGAGGCACTAAGTGCCATGGTTTAGTCGATTAGAAGGTGCTGGGTGCTAGGTTGGACTGGATGATCTTGAAGGTCTTTTCCAACCTGGTTAATTCTGTGATTCTGCGTGTGATGGTTTGGGTGTTACCTGCCCCACCACACTTTATAAATCACCCAGACTAGACTCAGCCAGCTCTAGAAATTGAATGAAGCTTATATTTACAGCTTAGCACAACATACAAGCAGATATTTACAACATATACAGAAACACACAAGTTAAAAAGTAATACAGAAACACCACAGCCCTCCCAGAAACCTGAGTCCCCAGGAGGGGCTCCCAACCACCCTTCCACCTTCTTCCCACCCCTCTACCTTACCCCAGACTTTGCCTTACGTTCAAGGTGAGTTTGGAGGGTCAGCCAGGGGGGTTAGGAAGCAGAAGGATTAGTCACACAGTTAGGTTAGGGAGAGAAGTTCATGCAGCCCAGAGAGCAACTCTGTTATCTGTATTTATGTTCTTGTTCTTATACATCTCAGCAAGCCCATGAGTGGACATCACCATGGTTTCCTTTTCACAGCCTATAGTCTAGTTCTTCTCACCAAAACATTCTAGCTAGCTTCAAACTAGCACACCAGGAAAGAAAGGGTATGACAAAAGTAATCTTTCCTCCCATCATCAGTGTGGAAAGCCTGCCAGCTCCAAATGTATTCCCTAGTGTAGAGCAGAGCATCACAAGTATTACATCATCTCCTGTTGTACCCCAGACATTGCCTTGCACCCAAGGTAGAATGGGGAGTCAGCCAGGGGGGTTAGGAACCAAGTGGATTAACCAGCTTAGGTTAGAGAGAAAAATGCAGGCCGCAGCCTGGACAAAGAGGAACTCCTTTATCTATGTTTGGATTCTTGCTCTTATACCTCTCAGCAAGCCTATGAGTGAAGCAGACATCACCACTGTTTCCCTTTCACAGCCTGTGATCTAGTTCTTCTCACCAAAACATTCTAGCTAGCTTCAAACTAGCACACTGTGAAGAGCCTGCAGTGGCTGGGCTGAACACACAAACAAATCGTGCAGATCTTTGCCAAGTGTGTTAGCTGTGAGTGGTTTCTGAGCTGCACATGTGTGACGAGGTACCTTATGTGACATGCAGGGCCATCTCCTCTGTCCTTCATGCCTACGCAGATTCCAGCCACCCTCCTTCACACGCTCATCCCGCTGGGCTCTGCCACGCTGTCACGTTGCTCCTAGTTGTGCAACTCCAGTCCATCTCATCTATTAACCAGCTCTGGGTGCTGGCGATTGGGAAATCGTATTTTTCTTCTTTTTGTGTCCCTTGGCTTTAGGACTAATTTTGTTTTCAGTGTCTTGATTTTGATGACTGTTGTCTGAGTCTCCCTTTTCACTCCCTTCTTCACTTCTCCCTCTGTTCCACACTTTCTGGGCCCAGTCCTGTTCAATAGCTTTATAGATGACCTGGACGAGGGCATTGAGTCCAGCATCAGTAAGTTTGCAGATGACACCAAGCTAGGAGCAGGTGTTGATCTGTTGGAAGGTAGGAGAGCCCTGCAGAGGGACCTGGACAGGCTGGATGGGTGGGCAGAGGCCAATGGGATGAGACTGAACAAGGCCAAGTGCAGGGTTCTGCACTTTGGCCACAACAACCCCAAGCAGCACTACAGGCTGGGGACTGAGTGGCTGGAGAGCAGCCAGGAGGAAAGGGACCTGGGGGTACTGATAGATAGTAAGCTGAAGATGAGCCAGCAGTGTGCCCAGGTGGCCAAGAAAGCCAATGGCATCCTGGCCTGCATCAGGAACAGTGTGGCCAGTAGGACAAGGGAGGTTATTCTGCCCCTGTACTCAGCACTGGTCAGGCCACACCTTGAGTGCTGTGTCCAGTTCTGGGCCCCTCAATTCAAGAGAGATGTTGAGGTGCTGGAACATGTCCAGAGAAGGGCAACAAAGCTGGTGAGGGGCCTGGAGCACAAATCCTATGAGGAGAGGTTGAGGGAGCTGGGGCTGTTTAGCCTGGAGAAGAGGAGGCTCAGGGGTGATCTTATTACTGTCTACAACTACCTGAAGGGACATTGTAGCCAGGTGGGGGGTGGCCTCTTCTCCCAGGCAACCAGCAATAGAACAAGAGGACACAGTCTCAAGTTGTGCCAGGGTAGGTATAGGCTGGATATTTGGAGGAAGTTCTTGACAGAGAGAGTGATTGGCATTGGAATGGGCTGCCCAGGGAGGTGGTGGAGGCACCGTCCCTGGGGGTCTTCAAGAAAAGCCTGGATGAGGCACTTAGTGCCATGGTCTAGTTGACTGGATAGGGCTGGGTGCTAGGTTGGCCTGGATGATCTTGGAGGTCTCTTCCAACCTGGTTGATTCTATGATTCTATGATTCTATGATTCAAGTCCCTGTATTACCAACCTCTTCAAAAATGGGGGAGCTCTTTGCTGTCTACCCTCCTTTGGGCATGAGACACCAAGAGTTTCTGAAAATGTAGCCTCCTATGGTTTATCCATCTTCTATGCAACTTCCTGAATTGACAACAGGCCAGTCCCTTTAGGATAGAGTAATGAGAATTGCTGGTAATTACCACTTGCAAGTATAAACAATCATGCCCGTGTGCCGAAGGGACTTAACTAATGCCAGGCAATTAAAAGCATTGCAAGGAAGATCATAGTTCCTGGTCTTGCTGCAAATGCTGGTCACCAGTAAACAGAACTCTTTGCCTGGCAGAAGTGGGCTGACTAACTCTGCTTGTGCTAATGTTACATTGACCTCTTTGGAACCCTTGCAGGTCCTCAAAGGAGTCACGATCCACACTTGGAGAAACATTGCTGGAGAATGATGAACTTCATGGGAGACTTGTCATTAGCAGGAGAAAACAAACCAAAGAAGTGGCTCAGAGCTTGCTGAAGAAATTGTATGTCTGAAATCCACCTGGATCATAAATCATCAAAGGACTCTCTGCAACAGACCCACTTACCTCTTCACACACAGAAGTTAGAATAATGCCTTGTATATACCAAAAGAGCACTCTCCTTTTCCTGGAAGCTGTTAAAAATCATCTGCACTGCATTAATGAAGTGCCAGTCTGCTTCCTGGTAAAGTCCTCTGGTAGGTTGAGGTATGTGGAAGCATAAAATCCCACAGAGGAAGGTACTCTTTCCAGACTAAACTTTCAGCATAGAATCATAGAATCAACCAGGTTGGAAGAGACCTCCAAGATCATCCAGTCCAACCTAGCACCCAGCCCTAACCAATCAACTAGACCATGGCACTAAGTGCCTCATCCAGGCTTTTCTTCAACACCTCAAGGGACGGTGCCTCCACCACCTCCCTGGGCAGCCCATTCCAATGCCAATCACTCTCTCTGTGAAGAACTTCTTCCTAATATCCAGCCTAGACCTCCCCTGGCACAACTTGAGACTGTGTCCCCTTGTTCTGTTGCTGGTTGCCTGGGAGAAGAGGCCACCCCCCACCCTGGCTACAATGCCCCTTCAGGTAGTTGTAGACAGCAATAAGATCACCCCTGAGCCTCCTCTTCTCCAGGCTAAACAACCCCAGCTCCCTCATGAAACAGTGCAGAAGCCTTTCCTTAGTCTTGCTGGATAAAAAGAAAGTTGGAGCAAATCTTAGGCCAGCGCACACTGCTGCTGACACCACCAGTTTCTGAGGATGGCATACTTAAAAGAGGAATCCCAGAGTGGAACTGCACATGACCATTTTCAGCAAAGCTTTTCAGATGTGTCCCACACTGCTGGAATCAATGGGACATTCATAGGACAGGATGGAGCTTTAGTGGTTTGTTGGCTGCAATTCTCCATTGACATTTTCCGGGGCCGCCTGAGGTCAGTGCTGTAACTAAGGATAAAAAGCAGCAAGCTTCAGCTACCTAAAGAGCAAACTTAACTAGATTCTGCTTCAAAGGTTTTTTCCTCTTGGAAATCTAGAGAAATTGTCTGCTTTCTCTAAGTGAAGTTTTTTGCTCAACAAATTTGTTCCTTCAATGGTTGCTAGGTGTGGTTTCAAAACAGTTCTAACTCTACCAATATATCCTCTTAAATAATACTAAAAACATGACTCTTCAAGGAACTAGAAATGTGTTTTGACAATGTCCCTTCTGCTGGCATAGCTTCGTGGGCCTGTTATGTTTTGTGTTAGTTCTGAACATAGAGACAAAGCAAACACTTCTTTTAAAATCAGAGAATCATAGAATGAACCAGGCTGGAAGAGACCTCCAAGATCATCCAGTCCCACCTAGCACCCAGCCCTAGCCAGTCAACCAGACCATGGCACTAAGTGCCTCATCCAGGCTTTGCTTGAACACCTCCAGGGACGGTGACTCCACCACCTCCCTGGGCAGCCCATTCCAATGCCAATCACTCTCTCTGCCAACAGCTTCCTCCTAACATCCAGCCTAGACCACCCCCAGCACAACTTGAGACTGTGTCCCCTTGTTCTGTTGCTGGTTGTCTGGGAGAAGAGGCCAACCCCACCTGGCTACAGCCTCCCTTCAGGTAGTTGTAGACTGCAATGAGGTCACCTCTGAGCCTCCTCTTCTGCAGGCTGCACACCCCCAGCTCCCTCAGCCTCTCCTCATAGGGCTGTGTTCTAGGCCTCTCACCAGCTTCATTGCCTTTCTCTGGATATGTTCCAGTCTTCTATCAGAAAAGCCAAAGCAAAGAAAATACAAATGATTGCAAAACCTCTCCATCACAGACTGCCAATCTGTACCGATTTCATAAGATGTCCATTATCTACTACATGCAAGTTTCCTAGCTGCAGCCTGTATGGAGGTGCTTAACAGTAAGTTGTTGCACTGAACAGGTTGGGGTAATTACAACTGAACATTGCAAATCATCTGTGGGCCATCAGAGTCCTGAGTTATGTATTCTTAGTCATTTGGCTGTGTAAGCATAGAAATTCTGCAGAGGGGAAAAAAAGTATATGGACCTTTTAGTGGGTCAAAAAAACCCAGGCCATGTGGTGAGTCAAAAGATCATAGAATCATAGAATCATAGAACCATAGAATCATAGAATCATAGCATTAACCAGGCTGGAAGAGACCTCCAAGATCATCCAGTCCAACCTAGCACCCAGCCCTATCCAATCAACTAGACCATGGCACTAAGTGCCTCAGACAGGCTTTGCTTGAACACTTCCAGGGACAGCAACTCCACCACCTCCCTGGGCAGCCCATTCCAATGCCAGTCACTCTCTCTGGGAAGAACTTCCTCCTAACATCCAGCCTAGACCTCCCCTGGCACAACTTGAGACTGTGTCCCCTTGTTCTATTGCTGGTTGTCTGGGAGAAGAGACCAACCCCCACCTGGCTACAGCCTCCCTTCTGGTAGTTGTAGACTGCAGTGAGGTCAGCCCTGAGCCTCCTCTTCTCCAGGCTAAAAAAAACCCAGATATTAGTAATATATGAATAAAGTGAGTAAAAAAACTATAATGTCTGGTCCACATAGTGAGTCAAAACCCTGTGATATATGGATATAGCAAATCAAAAGTCTGTAATGCATGGCCTACAGAGTCAGTCCATAAAAAGACTTTTAGGAATCCATAGCTTGCATTTTTAAACCAAACAAAAATAAGGTGGATAAAATATTTTACAGAAAAATTGTTATACAATGGCACTGAGTGCTTAGTAAAAAAAAAGAAACAACAAAACAATAGCAACATCCAAACATTTGGGCTGCACTTTCAGTAGCTAATTTGTATTAAGTTAACCAGTATTTGCTCCTAGAAAGTTTTAATTTGTTCTAATGAATTAATGAACCTTAGGGATGTACCTGTGTCTAAAGGCATTTTTTGGCATGTGATATTCCATGTGGTGATACCAACCTCTGTGCTCTTTCTGGATTACAGCTTGGTCATCTAGTCTAGTTGACTGGCTAGGGCTGGGTGCTAGGTTGGACTGGATGATCTTGGAGGTCTCTTCCAACCTGGCTGATTCTATGATTCTATGATCTGAGGTTGTTAAGAACAACAGCATGAGACAAGATCAAATCCAGGCATTTTCTAAACCTGGAACATCAAAAATGAAGGCAGTACCATCTTGGAGTGTGGTAATCAGGAGTGGATTAGTGTTTTCTCATTGAAAGACAGAATGCAAGTTCCTGTCCTTTCCTCTGCTGCCAGTGCAACCCAGGAAGGAAAGAGAGGAGAATAATTGAATGGGTGAAAAAAGAAGAGAGGAGTCAGGGCCAGAGCTGTGCTGCTGTGTGGAAGATAATGGATGATGTCTAGGACAGAAATGACCTAAGGGGATGGCCCCAGGTCATGATTAGAGCTGTTAAAAAGAAACATGAAGAGTAGGCTGAATCTGTTTATGTTTCTGGCAGCCACTGGAGGAGTTTTAACATGATCTTCATTTATCTTTGGGGTTGCTGACTTTGACCATATCTGAATAATTTAGCAGGTGTGCTTACCACTCCTGGGAATCATTTAAGTTCCTTTTATCTCAGACAATTAATTTATTAAAAAACAACAACAAAAAACAAAAGCTTTAAAAACCTGCCTCTTGCTGCTTGCTATTTCCCCAGCAATGGTGGAGTGCTGGTGTTTGGTGTCCTGCTCTGGATTTTCTCTGCACGTTTTATAAATGCAAACTTAACATTTCTTTTTGTTACTCCTTTCACAGCCTAGCTGTGGAAAATGGTGGCATGCTTGGGACACCTCAAAGAACTCTGTGGTCAGTTTGGGTGTCTTGCTGACTTTTGATGTCATGCTGATGAAAAGTTGCGGTGGTTTGGGTATTACCTACCCCCCACACTTAAGAAAATCACCCAGACTAGACTCAGCTGAGCTGGAAATTAGAATGAAGCTTTATATTTACAGCTCAGCACAATAGACAAGCAGATATTTACAGTACATAGAATCACAGAATCATAGAATTAACCAGGCTGGAAAAGACCTCGAAGATCATCCATAGACAGAAATACACAAGTTAAAAAGTAGTACAGAAACACAACAGCCCTCTCAGAAACCTGAGTCCCCAGGAGGGGCTCTCAACCACCCTTCAACCTTCTTCCCACCCCTCTACCTTACCCCAGACTTTGCCTTACATTCAAGGTGAGTTTGGAGGATCACCCAGGGGGGTTAGGAAGCAGAAGGATTAGTCACACAGATGGCAGATTAGAGAGAGAAATATGCAGCCCAAAGCCAGAGAGCAAAACTGTGTTGTCTATATTTGTGTTCTCGTTTTTATACGCCTCAGCAAGCCTATGAGTGAAGCAGACATCAGCATTGTTTCCTTTTCACAGCCTATCATCTAATTCTTCTCACTAAGATATCCCACCTAGGCTCAAACTAGCACAGAAGTGCTAGTGAGGGACATGCCTCACAAGCATCCCCTGGCAATCTCCACAGAGGAGCTCTTCCCCTGCTACCAAGTTTTTCCTGTCTTGAGAGGACCATTCCATGTTTCACAATGAACACTTCACGTGGACAAAAGCAGGAAAAGTGGCTGCACTACCTCTAGGATTACAAGATCTCCATGGTATGGTTGCCTGGGCAGCATGTGAGCAACTCAGTTACTCCTGTTTCTAGTGGCAGCCAGGGCTGGTGAACACACACAGGTTGTGGAGAAGCCTAAGTTTGCAGATGGGCACAGCAAAAAGAGAAGTCTCCAGCCCAGTGCCCAGAAGCCTTCTGAAAGGTTCTTTATTCTGAGTGTTTTCTGGATTCCACATTTCCCCTGGAGAGCTGCAGCCCTGGCACTTTATTCCTCCCCAGTGCTACAAGAGGAGGAAAGCACAACTCCTCCCTTGACAACTGATCTGGAGCCAGCTGGTCAGGGGGATAGATTTTGGGCACTAATTCAGCTCAGCTATTTTACTCCTGCACTTCCAATAGCATCGTATGGACACAACTCAAAACTGCTTCCCACCTCGTGCTCCTGTGAATGTTTTCCCCAACAGCCTTTGATTGCAGCCACTAATTTTGTTTTGATAATGAAAAGGGTGGGTAGGATCCTTTAAAATAGATGTTTGGGTCTTTTTTTCTCTTCTGTGAAAGGGTTTAAACCAGTATTTTTTCGTGCCTTGTCAACTGCTTGTAATCTGTCACATTCCCCTGAGGTTGGCTTCAGGTTTTACTGTCCTTGTCTGGAGTTCCTTGTGGTTTTCATTGTTCACTGGAGACAGCAACATCCTAGCTCCACAGGGAGAGGTTCTTTGACCCAAGTCAGACTTACAGCCTGCAAACCCCAAGTCAGGTAGCTGAATAATTGGTCTGTATGGTCATGGCCTGTGAAGTCCTGTTGATTTAATGACTGTTGCAGATGCTTGGAGTATCTCCTCTGGAGATGTGCCCCTTGTGTGGGACTCAACTTTTTGCTTTTTAGAGTTAAATAGTGAGCACATTCTGCATCCAGCAGAGCAATATGAGTACAGCTGAAAGAATCATAAATAGCAAAGCACTTTCTGCAGTAAATCCAGTCAGAAATAGAATGACAGAGTCATAGAATCATTAAGGTTGGAAAAGACCTTTAAAATCAGAGAATCAGAATAGTTGGGGTTGGAAGTGACCTTGAAGATCATCTAGTTCCAATCCCTGGTGTAGGGACACCTTCCACTAGACCAGCTTACTTAAGGGCCCATCCAACATGACTTTGAACATTTCCAGGGAGGGGACATCCACAGCCTCCCTGGGCAACCTGTTCCAGTGCCTCACCACCCTCAGTGTGTAGAATTTCTTCCCAATATCCAGTTTAAATCTCCCCCTTTCCAGCTTAAAGCCATTGCTCCTCATCCTATTGCTACAAGCCTTTGTAAAACATTCCTCTTAAGTCCAATAGTCTTCCATCAAGTCCATCATATTAGTCCTTCTGCTGGGAGCAGATTTGACCTACTCATAGAGGCACCTCAACTTGGACACTGTTTTTTTTGCTACTTACTGAACTTCTTCTGCAGGTGTGAGCTCTGTGCAGGTTCGCAGCTGTGCCCTGGGGTGTTTGCACCAGTGATGTTTCAGACATGTAAATCTGACTAATAACACACCCACCCATGGCTGGCAAGCCAGCACCACAGCCTGCTGCTGGAGGATGAGCTAATCATGGGAGGTAGCTCTGGCCTGAAGGAAAGCAGTGAGGGAAGGGTGGCTTCTCCAGCGGGTAAGCCACATTCTGTGGCCTTTAGCTTAGGACTTGCTCATCCAGTGCAGCACTTGGAGGAAATATGGGCCTTCAACAGCTATGGCTTTAGCCTGGAAAGAAGAAAACTGAGAGGGTATCTTACAAATGCAAAATGCACTGGTTTGAGGCTAATTGGAATATTTTAACGACAGAAATTAGATTATGGGCTGTGAAAATAAACCAGTGGTGATGTTTATTTCACTCATGGGTTTGCTAGGATGTATAAAAACTCAACACAAACACAGATAAGAGAGTCTCTCCCTGGCTTCTGCCATATTAACTGCTTCTGCCTGACCCTGCACATAACCCAACTAATCATTCTGCTTCTAACTCCCCTTCTTGATTTGTTCAACTCACCTTCTATGTAAGACAGAGATCCTGAGATAAGGGAGAGGGAGGGAGTGGGTGGAAAGGAGAAAAGGGTAGTTGGGAGCCCCTCCTGGGCACTCTGACTGCTGGGAGGGTTATCTGTATTACTTTCAACTTGTATATAGCTGTAAACAATTGTACTATATTGTAAATATCTGCTTGTGTGTTGTGCTAAGCTGTGTGAATAAAGCTTCATTGCTTGACTTGCAGCTGGACAAGTCTAGTCTGGGTGAATTCATTGTGTGAAGGGGTGAGTGGTGCCCAGAACCACTGCACATATAAATATCCAAAGGGTGGATGTCATGAAGATGGGGCTGAGCTCTTCTCAGTGGTGGCCACTGGTGGGACAAGGGGCAGTGGGTACAAACTAGATCACAGGAGGTATCACTTGAAGTTAAGGAAACACTTCCTTACTCTGAGTGTGCCAGAGGTCTGAGACAGGCTGCCCAGAGAGGCAGTGGAATCTCCTTCTCTGGAGGCTTTCAAAACCTGCCTGTGTTCCTGTGCAGCCTGTTCTAGGTGACTCTGTTTTACCAAGGGGGGGTTGGATTAGATGATCTGCAGAAATCCTTTCCAACCCCTGCCATATCTATGATGCTACACCTGCTTTATGAAGCACCTCCTGCACCATGCCTGCCTGCAGTGGTGATGTGCAGTGAATGAGTCCTCCACCTGACACTGCTTTTCTGGATATCCAAAGCTCCATCAATTCATGGAGGCTTATGGATGGGCCAGTTTGGAAGCAGTATGTTATCTTTCCAAGAGATGGCTTTTTCCTCATGCTCTGCTCATTTGTTCACTGCTGCTCAGGAGTGACCACCTGAAGGAGGTAGTGGGAATCTTCTCTAGCAGGCACCTACACCACTGCAGGCATTGCTCCCAGCACCAGCAGTTACTGCCAGCTGTGGCAAAGTGGTGTCTGTGGAAGGAAAACTCTGCCAGGAGGTGACTAAGCACATTGTATACACAAGCAGTAATACCTCCATGAAAGACATTAGAGTTAAAAATCTAAGTCCTCTGTTGAATCTCATCACCCCCTCCACCACCACCCTTCAGATCAGCATCTGAACTAACAGGAAAGAGACATAATTTCTGATTCAGTTTCTTGGGTTTGGATATGATTAATATGAATGTAGAGGGGTGGGAGAATTTGGAGGAGATGCTGGGGACAGAGTGGCTGGAGAGCAGCCAGGAGGAAAGGGACCTGGGGGTACTGGCAGATAATAGCTGGAGATGAGCCAGCAGTGTGCCCAGGTGGCCAAGAGAGCCAATGGCATCCTGGCCTGCATCAGGAGCAGTGTGGCCAGTAGGACAAGGGAGGTTATTCTGCCCCTGTACTCAGCACTGGTCAGACCACACCTTGAGTGCTGTGTCCAGTTCTGGGCCCCTCAATTCAAGAGGGATGTTGAGGTGCTGGAACGTGTCTGGAGAAAGGCAATGAAGCTGCTGAGAGGCCTGGAACACAAACCCTATGAGGAGAGGCTGAGGGAGCTGGGGGTGTGCAGCCTGCAGAAGAGGAGGCTCAGGGCAGAGCTCATTGCTGCCTACAACTACCTGAAGGGAGGCTGTAGCCAGGTGGGGTTGGTCTCTTCTGCCAGGCAACCAGCAACAGAACAAGGGGACACAGTTTCAAATTGTGCTGGGGTAGGTCTAGGCTGGATATTAGGAGGAAGTTGTTGGCAGAGAGAGTGATTGGCATTGGAATGGGCTGCCCAGGGAGGTGGTGGAGTCACCGTCCCTGGAGGTGTTGAAGAAAAGCCTGGCTGAGGCACTTAGTGCCATGGTCTAGTTGACTGGCTAGGGCTGGGTGCTAGGTAGGACTGGATGATCTTGGAGGTCTCTTCCAACCTGGTTGATTCTATGATTCTAAGACACATAGATGTGGTGCTAAGGGACATGGTTTAGTACCACATTTAGATAATGGTTGGACTCGATGATCTTAAAGGTCTTCTCCAATCAAAAAGCTTCTATGATTGTCTGAGAAAAGCAGTCTCTTGGAAGAAGCCTTTCCTCAGATACTGAAACCATCTGAAGAATGACACCAGGTGCAATTTCTGTATTAAGAAAGGAAGTATTTTTCTGTTGAAGGCAAATTGGAGAGAAGCAATGAGAGGGAATGGCCTCAAATTGAGCCAGGGGAAGTTTAGGTTGGATACTAGGAAAAAAAACTCTTTCCTGAAAGAGTGGTCAGGCACTGGAACAGGCTGCCTGGGGAAATGATGGAGTGACCATCCCTGGAGGTGTTAAAAAAGCTGCTTAGACACAGCACTTCAGGACATGATTTAGTGATCATGGTGATGTTGGGTTGACATCTTGGTCTTGGTGATCTTAGAGGCCTTTTCCAACCTCTACATTTCTAGGATCACAGTTAACACAGACCCCCTGCCCCCAGTCTGGGTGTTCCTGGGGATACTCTGTTTTCCTTGTGGATGTGCTGCATAGGCAGAACCTTAGGGGTTTTAGGGTGGCCCAGTGAGCAGGCCTGATGAGAGACAGTGTGCCAGATCCTTGCCAGAGCCACCATAAATCTGGAAATGTGCACTGTTTCTACAGTGCATGCACAGATTGGCTACCCAGCATGTGCACAGCCAGCCTGAACGTCCTGGGCATTTCAGGCAGTGTTGTTCTTGCTCTGCTTCTGTGGATCAATAGTGTGGTAAAGGCAGGGCTGTGGGTTTGCCATGCTCACTGATGCTGTTCAACTGAGCCAAGCACACATGCCAAGTCAAACGTGTCCCTGAGCTCTCAGGGCTACTGAACATGCACAGATCCTGAATGCAGTCAGTCTGGACGCCTCCTGAAATGTTGGCTTTGTAACACATGGTCTGTGGAGCTCATATTTGCATCTGGGAAATCCCAGGCAAATTGTTATGGCAGCCTGACTGTTAATTCAATTTTCTATCTTTAAGGGCAGCATCTCAACCTGCCAGCAGCCATGGCTTCATCCTCTGAAAAGAAACTCTGAAGCTATGCTTGGCTAACCCTAATTATTTGGCAGTTTAATGTCTGCATCCTTTTGTGATCTGTCTTCAGGGCAACTGAGCTGAGCCTGCTCTGGGGACTCAGGAGCAGCACCAGGCACCCAGAGGTAGATGCTTTTCTGACTCTGCTCCTCGTTCACTTTGTATCTACCACTACACTTCATTTTCCCCTCATATGTACTGGACTCATTTACAGGCTCTCTGCCAGTCTAGCAGTGGCCAGCGTTAGGCTGCATGCTGCCAGAAATGGACATTTGGTCTTGTCCTGAATAGGGAGTCACTTGTGAGGCCAAGCTTGGGTGTGGATGTCAAGTGGTGTGATGCCACCACAAACAACAACACAGGGAAGCTCACTGCCTCATCACACACGTGGGCCTGAGGAAACTGGACTGTTTCCAGTGTTAAATATAACATGAGTGGATTCCAGGGTGTGCATCGTGTCACGCAACATGGAGCAGGAATCAGCTCAGGTAGCAGGGGGAGGAAAAGCCCCTTGTGGGTGCCCTTGAGACATGGCTCCTGGGGAACCTGTGTGCAGGTGCAGATCCAGGCTTAGGTGCAGCCTGTAGGGAAATCAGGTTGCCCAAGGGCAAAGTGGGCAGTCCTGGGTCTTCCTGATTGTGTTGAGCCAGGCAGAGCGCTGTGCCTGTGTGACTGTGGGTATTAGGTGTGCGTGGGCTGCAGTGATTTGGCAGGGGCTGTGTGAGTGCAGTGTGGACAGGGGTCAGCCCTTGGTGAATGCAGGAGCTGTGCAGCGAGAAACTCCCACATGTGTTGTGAAAGATCCCTGAGGAGAATGGGATTTCTCCTTGGCTGGACAGCCTCATGGAGCAGCAGTCCACCCTCAGGACAGGAATGAAGGGGAGGTGGTGGTCTGAGAGGACATGGAGGTGGTGATCTGGGGGGAGGTGGCACCTCCTCCCACCTGTCAGCTGAAAATGGGAGCTCAGCCTTGGCTTGCCCTGTGTGTTTGGATTTCAGGTGTTGCAGGCAGGCACTGTCCCTTACTGTTTGTACAGTCCTTGGCCTGGTAAGTCCTGATCTTTGCCAGGGCAGCCAGGCACCTCTGCAGTATTAATGAGCAGCAGCAGACCCTGTGATGTGATTAACTCCTTCCATACTCTCTACAGCAACCCCTGTCTGGGCTCACAGAAGAACAAGACAAGCAGGGGGGGAATTGTCTGGCTATGAAGGAATGCAGGTGTCCACCACTCAACCACAGCCTGCAGAATTGGCAGAAGGTAGTTTCCTGGAGCTGAGTGAGATCTGACCCATGACTAAAGCAATGGAGATATCACAGTATCACAGTATCACCAAGGTTGGAAGAGACCTCACAGATCATCAAGTCCAACCCTTTACCACAGAGCTCAAGGCTAGACCATGGCACCAAGTGCCACGTCCAATCTTGCCTTGAACAGCCCCAGGGACGGCGACTCCACCACCTCCCCGGGCAGCCCATTCCAGTGTCCAATGACTCTCTCAGTGAAGAACTTTCTCCTCACCTCCAGCCTAAATCTCCCCTGGCACAGCCTGAGGCTGTGTCCTCTCGTTCTGGTGCTGGCCACCTGAGAGAAGAGAGCAACCTCCTCCTGGCCACAACCACCCCTCAGGTAGTTGTAGACAGCAATAAGGTCACCCCTGAGCCTCCTCTTCTCCAGGCTAACCAATCCCAGCTCCCTCAGGGCTTGTGCTCAAGGCCTCTCCCCAGCCTCGTCGCCCTTCTCTGGACACGCTCAAGCATCTCAATGTCCCTCCTAAACTGGGGGGCCCAGAACTGAACACAGTACTCAAGGTGAGGTCTAACCAGTGCAGAGTACAGGGGCAGAATGACCTCCCTGCTCCTGCTGACCACACCATTGCTGATGCAGGCCAGGATGCCACTGGCTCTCTTGGCCACCTGGGCACACTGCTGGCTCATGTTCAGGTGGGTATCAATCAGCACCCCCAGATCCCTCTCTGTCTGGCTGCTCTCCAGCCACTCCGACCCCAGCCTGTATCTCTCCATGGGGTTGTTGTGGCCAAAGTGCAGCACCCTGCACTTGGAGCTATTGAACCCCATCCCATTGGACTCTGCCCATCTGTCCAGGCGGTCAAGGTCCTGCTGCAGAGCCCTTCTGCCTTCCAACTCAGTCACATCTGCCCATGTGCAGGACAAGGGAGTCATCTGAATGTGAACTGGCTTCTAAGGGTCTGTGTGATAGGAAAAGTTTTTGAACCACTGGAGGGTTTATATCTGGGTGGAAGTTTGGCTGAGGAGTGAAAGTGGAAGCAAGAAGCTTTAGGAACCCAATCATCCCAATACCCTGGTGGGGTAGGACCTCCTCTTCTGAGCCATGGTTCTGTTAAAAAAAAAAAAAAGGTTGGTTTGATATCTCTGAGATAGGAGGTCAATTAGATTCATGATATACTTGAGGGGAGCATGAACTCCTGGCAGGAGAAACTCCAAGCCCTTGCTTGCAATGGCCTTCAAGGGCAAGTAATTACACTTGGCTCAGTTTACGTGTCAATATTTCACAGAACTAATGAGATCCCTCTCTACTGAGTGTATAGCTACTCTGCCCTTTAAGATTAGCTCAGGGGAGGACTGATTGCCTCTCCTCCCAAAAGTTCAAATTCCCCAATAATATCAGAGGGTCTTTATTTCTCTGCCAGCTAAGCTGAGGTGGTATGAAGCCAGTGAATTACAATGAGGGAGACACTCCCTGGTGATATTTTGGGTCGCTTTTCGGATTAGATCAAGATGCCCTTTCCTTTGAAATGAAAGTAATCCATTTTTCTGTGTTTGTTGCACTCTCTGTGTTACTAACATCAGAAAATCAATACCAGGCAGTCAGTCATTGCAGTGCTGTGCCCATTATGGCTAATGCACTATAGGCTCTTACCCAGGCAGCTGAGATGCTAGTGACAGAGGGCTCTTGAGATACAAAGTGAAAAGCAAGGGAGCAGGAAGGAGGGAAAGTAAGCCACTTAGAGTCAGGTGCTGTCATTTTTTGGTCAAGCAGAGCATGTGGGCACTGCTGATTGGATTAACTCTCTTCAGCTCTTCATGCATGCACACATCCATCCATCCATCCATCCATCTCAGAGCTGCTTTTGAATCTATGCACAGTCCTGTTTGATCTTTTGTTGGGTTGAAGATATGCTCATCAAAAACCCTTGAAAATCCACTTAGCACTCCATGAAGGACAACTGATAGTTTCCAGAGAAGGGCAACAAAGCTGGTGAGGGGCCTGGAGCACAAACCCTATGAGGAGAGGTTGAGGGAGCTGGGCCTGTTTAGCCTGGAGAAGAGGAGGCTCAGGGGTGATCTTATTACTGTCTACAACTACCTGAAGGGGCATTGTAGCCAGGTGGGGGGTGGCCTCTTCTGCCAGGCAACCAGCAATAGAACAAGGGGACACAGTCTCAAGTTGTGCCAGGGTAGGTATAGGCTGGATATTAGGAAGAAGTTCTTCACAGAGAGAGTGATTGGCATTGGAATGGGCTGCCCAGGGAGGTGGTGGAGGCACCGTCCCTGGAGGTCTTCAAGCAAAGCCTGGATGAGGCACTTAGTGCCATGGTCTGATTGACTGGCTAGGGCTGGGTGCTAGGTTGGACTGGATGATCTTGGAGGTCTCTTCCAACCTGGTTGATTCTATGATTCTATGATTCTATGATTTTATCCACAGGAGCCATCTGGAATGCCATTCCTCTTCCTGGCATCTCAGAGGAAGGTTTTAGGATGTTTTGCTGTCCTGTTCTTTAGAGATTTATTTGGCAAGAAGTTATTATCATAACCTGCTCTGGCAGGGGCAGGGTTGGACTACATGATCTTGGAGGTCTCTTCCAACCAGATATGTTCTGTGATTCTGTGATCTCCCTTCCAACCCCTCCCATTCTGTGATTTTGTGATTGGCTTTCATCTAGATACCAAATGTTCCCTATCTGGGTCCTTTCCCTGTTTATCTCACGCCCTGCACATGGGACTGTGTTAGTCTCCCATCACCTGTGATTTCCCCAGGGGTGGTGTGACATGTGTGTTTGTGTGGCCTCCTTTGGATTCTTTGTGTTGATTTGAGGAAATCAAAGCAGCATAAAATAATTGCTTTTTAACAGGAGACAGAGAATGCCTGGAACATCATCCCAGACTTGGGGTGAGTCTCAGCTTGACCCAGGGGGCTGCCCTTGCTTGAAAAAGATCTGTTCACAGTTCCTCACGCTACCAGTCCCCCTTCAGTGCTAACACACTGGGCTGATATAGAGTGATGCCCAATGTTGGCTATTCCAGTTAGCTTTGCTGCATAATTCTAAGAGAAAAAACAACAGCCCAAGCAAACAAAAAAACCTACATCTGAGTTCAGAGTTCCTTACGTGGAGAATATCCTGGAATTTGCTGTCTACAACTACCTGAAGGGAGGTTGTAGCCAGGTGGGGGTTGGTCTCTTCTGCCAGGCAACCAGCAATAGAACAAGGGGACACAGTCTCAAGTTGTGCTGGGGGAGGTATAGGCTGGATGTTAGGAGGAAGTTGTTGCCAGAGAGAGTGATTGGCATTGGAATGGGCTGCCCAGGGAGGTGGTGGAGTCACCATCCCTGGAGGTGTTCAAGCAAAGCCTGGCTGAGGCACTTAGTGCCATGGTCTGGTTGATTGGATAGGGCTGGGTGCTAGGTTGGCCTGGATGACCTTGGAGGTCTCTTCCAACCTGCTTGATTCTATGATTCTATGAATTCAAGATTCTCTTAAAAGCAATATGAATGTCACTATGCATTACAGTGGTCCTCCTTTGCAGCTCTGTTTTTTTCCTTACTCCCTTTCACACACTCCCTGGCAGTCTGGTGGTTTGCTCTTGTTGTCTGGTGCTCTTTGAATGGAAGGCACAGTTCAGCTTTCATCTGAAGATGCCAACTCCTATTTCTGTCTCTTGTTTTTTTCTCTTCACATCCTTTAATACTCCTTGGTGGTTGCCATTCCTTAATCTTTTTTTTTTCCCCTTAATTTTTTTGCTTATCTCCTGAGATAATTAGTCCCTTTTGATGCAGCTAAGAACATGCAACTAAGTGCTTGGATTTAGGTATTTAGGGTAAATCACTTAATGTTTATGAGGGGTACATTTATTTCAGCTGAGAAAAAAAACAGCTAAGAATCCACCTTTAAAATATCTGGAAATCATTCCTACTTGCTGGAAAATGTGGCTGGGTGTCTTGCTCATGGGCTTGCAGCAAGGAAGGAGATGTGTGAGAAACAGAAAAAGAGATAAAGAAAATACCACTATTTCATTTTAATCTTTCTCTCTTTCTTTCTCTTTCTTTCTTTCTTCCTTTCTTTCTTTCTTTCTTTCTCCCTTTTTTCTCCCTTTCTTTTTTCTCCCTTTCTTTTTTCCCACTTTCTTTTTTTCTCCCTTTCTTTCTCCCTTTCTTTCTTTCTTTCTTTCTTTCTTTCTTTCTTTCTTTCTTTCTTTCTTTCTTTCTTTCTTTCTTTCTTTCTTTCTTTCTTTCTTTCTTTCTTTCTTTCTTTCTTTCTTTCTTTCTTTCTTTCTCTCTTTCTTTCTCTCTCTCTTTCTTTCTCTCTCTCTTTCTTTCTCTCTCTCTTTCTTTCTCTCTCTCTTTCTCTCTCTCTCTCTTTCTCTCTCTCTTTCTCTCTTTCTCTCTCTCTTTCTTTCTTTCTTTCTTTCTTTCTTTCTTTCTTTCTTTCTTTGTTTCTTTCTTTCTCCCTTTCTTTCTTTCTTTCTTTCTTTCTTTCTTTCTTTCTTTCTTTCTTTCTTTCTTTCTTTCTTTCTTTCTTTCTTTCTTTCTTTCTTTCTTTCTTTCTTTCTTTCTCACTTTCTTTCTCCCTTTCTTTTTTTCTCCCTTTCTTTCTTTCTTTCTCCCTTTTTTCTCCCTTTCTTTTTTCTCCCTTTCTTTTTTCCCACTTTCTTTTTTTCTCCCTTTCTTTCTCCCTTTCTTTCTTTCTTTCTTTCTTTCTTTCTTTCTTTCTTTCTTTCTTTCTTTCTTTCTTTCTTTCTTTCTTTCTTTCTCTCTTTCTCTCTTTCTCTCTTTCTCTCTTTCTTTCTCTTTCTTTCTTTCTTCCTTTCTTCCTTTCTTTCTCCCTTTCTTTCTCCCTTTCTTTTTTTCTCCCTTTCTTTCTTTCTTTCTCCCTTTCTTTCTCCCTTTCTTTTTTTCTCCCTTTCTTTCTTTCTTTCTTTCTCCCTTTTTTCTCCCTTTCTTTTTTCTCCCTTTCTTTTTTCCCACTTTCTTTTTTTCTCCCTTTCTTTCTCCCTTTCTTTTTTTCTCCCTTTCTTTCTTTCTTTCTCCCTTTTTTCTCCCTTTCTTTTTTCTCCCTTTCTTTTTTCCCACTTTCTTTTTTTCTCCCTTTCTTTCTCCCTTTCTTTCTTTCTTTCTTTCTTTCTTTCTTTCTTTCTTTCTTTCTTTCTTTCTTTCTTTCTTTCTTTCTTTCTTTCTTTCTTTCTTTCTTTCTTTCTTTCTTTCTCTCTTTCTCTCTTTCTTTCTCTCTCTCTTTCTTTCTCTCTCTCTTTCTTTCTCTCTCTCTTTCTTTCTCTCTCTCTTTCTCTCTCTCTCTCTTTCTCTCTCTCTTTCTCTCTTTCTCTCTCTCTTTCTTTCTTTCTTTCTTTCTTTCTTTCTTTCTTTCTTTCTTTCTTTCTTTCTTTCTTTCTTTCTTTCTTTCTTTCTTTCTTTCTTTCTTTCTTCCTTCCGCCCTTCTGCCCTTCCTTCCTTCCACCCTCCCTCCCTCCCTTTCTCCCTTTCTCCCTTCCTTTGAGTCAAAGACTATGCCAAAGTGAAAGGTTCAGTGAAGATGTGAAAAGCATATGTAGTCACATTTAAGCTGCAGCTCCTAGTTTTTATCTGAACTTACCCCAAATGAAAAGCCTTCTAGAACCTGCAGTTGAATCACTTATCCTTGACTTGAGGCAGATGAGGACACTTTTCCAGTAGTACAGCTGGATGCTTGGATGCTCTTTGTTATTACTGGCCAAGAGTATGTCAGGTCTTACTGTAAGAACCACTTCCTGGGCACAGAAATCATCACTGACTTCAAGTGCCTCAACCAAGGAATGATCTGCAGTCTGATCTCTCAGTGGCTCAGTGTTACCACCTCTGGGACAATGGTGGCTTGGGCTTCCAGATCCATAGCCAGGAGGTTGCTCTCTTCTCTCAGGTGGCCAGCACCAGAACGAGAGGACACAGCCTCAGGCAGCGCCAGGGGAGATTTAGGCTGGAGGTGAGGAGAAAGTTCTTCCCTGAGAGAGTCATTGGACACTGGAATGGGCTGCCCGGGGAGGTGGTGGAGTCGCCGTCCCTGGAGCTGTTCAAGGCAGGATTGGACGTGGCACTTGGTGCCATGGTCTGGCCTTGAGCTCTGTGGTAAAGGGTTGGCCTTGATGATCTGTGAGGTCTCTTCCAACCTTGGTGATACTGTGATACTGTGATAAATGTCTTCAGCCTCTCACTTTTGAGGCAGAGGGTGTTGGAATACCACTAGGGAACACCAGAGACCAGTGCAGGCAGCATGACCTCCTTGGAAGAGTCAGTGCTCCCACCTGGAGGTGGCTGCACCAAACCAGCTAGCCCTGTGCTCTTCTCTAAGTGGTGCTTGGCCTGCTGCTGTTGATCAAAGGAGGTAAGATGTATCATTTGCCCATCACTACCTCAACCCTGTGCCTGACTGTCTGCTTGTGCCTACACCACGGGGAAGTTTACAAGCTTGAACTTGAGCATAGCCCTGGGTTTGGGTTGCACATGTGGAATAAAGGTAGTGCTGGAGTGGAGTCATAGGGAGCACTGAGCTTTCCCCTGCAGAGATGATGGTAAGGAGGTCAGCAGGGACCATTATTCTCACATTCTCGTTCCCTACAGCTGAGAAGAAGTAAGGTCAAAAGGAGGTTAGGTCAGGGGAAGGCTGGGGTAATAGATGGTACAGGAATTAGTTGTCACTTACTGTCAGCTATGAAGTGATGGGACGTGAAGAGTGTGATTAGAGCTCCACCGTGACAAAGTGGAGGAGGTAAGGGAAGAGATTACAATAAGACTAAGGATGCTCGAAGTTTGAGTGAGTACACTTGTTCTGGGCTCAAGTAACTAACTTCCTTAGGAGGAAGTTCTTCCCAGAGAGAGTGATTTCCCATTGGAATGGGCTGCCCAGGGAGGTGGTGGAGGCACCGTCCCTGGAGGTGTTCAAGAAAAGCCTGGATAAGGCACTCGGTGCCATGGTCTAGTTGACTGGCTAGGGCTGGGTGCTAGGTTGGACTGGATGATCTTGGAAGTCTCTTCCAACCTGGTTGATTCTATGATTCTATGAAAAGTCCTTCTGAAAGCTTTAGTTACTGGTGACATTCTTGTCTGCTGGAAGAGCAGAGGGTTTTGAAGAAAAACCACTAATTGTCATAAGCTATTCACAGCAGGGAGTTCTTCAAGGAGATACAGGTGAGACAGAAAGGCAAAGGCTGTCTCTCCTCAACCTGTGACATATTTCCAGGTCTGAACTATTAGTGCACAAGGCACCCTGCAAAAATCAAATTGGTACACTGGTGACTTTCTCCTGTTTTGTACAGAAAAAAACCCCAGGGTATGATTAAAGTCCTGCCCTGGGTTAAAGCAGATGGCCCAGGTTTGAACTGACATAGCACTTAAAAAAAAAAGACTCATCACACAGTCACTCCTGTAAGTTTGCTTTGTCTTTTGGGAGACTGGCAATTGGGTGTGAGCTCTAGGGAAAGGGTTAAGTGTATCAGGAGATTGTCAGCCATTGGTCTGGCTTTAAAACAGGGTGCTGGAGGGCATATCTTAACTTGACATGTTGCATTGTTAATTTACAGTTTGGGTGTGGAGGGACCTGCCTTCCCTTCTTTGTAATCTATGCAGGTGTGCACAGGACTTCAAAGCCAGTGGCAGTGGAGCATACGCCTGTGAGAAAGCCTCAGCTGAGGAAAAATGTGCTGGGAGATGTGAACAGCAGCTCCCTTGTGAAACTGCCTGCACGTCAGTGTGCAAAGGTGGGTTCCTGCTGGATGCTGTCCATGAGGAGGGGCTTTTATCCCTTCTCTATAAGCCACAAGTCCTCTGCTGAAAGTTTTAAGTCTTATGCTACAGTGAGATTTGGAAAGTATTTTTCATGGCTATAGAATGTTAGAAACATTTTGGTGGCAAAAGACATTTAAGATCATCCAGTCCAGCCACTACCTAACTCTACCAAGACTGCTGCTAAACCATCAGCATCACATCTCTGCGGCTTTTAAATCCCTCCAGGGATGGGCATTCAACCTGCCCTGTGTTTGAAGCACTCCAGCTACTTGCTCTAATTCTTTTCCTCTGTTTCCAGACTGCTCATAAAACACTCTGGATTTCTAGCAGGATTTTCACTAGCAGCATATTGAGGCATCTGAGAGACTGCTTACAAAGGCCTGTTGTGACAGGACGAGGGGCAATGGCTTCAAACTAGAGAAGAGTAGATTTAGATTGGATGTTAGGAACAGGCTTTTTACCATGAGTAGATTTAGACTGGATGTTAGGAACAGGCTTTATACCCTGAGTGGGTTTAGACTGGATGTTAGGAACAGGCTTTTTACCATGAGTAAATAGGTTTAGATTGGATGTTAGGAACAGGCTTTTTACCATGAGTAGATTTAGATTGGATGTTAGGAACAGGCTTTTTACCATGAGTAGACTCAGATTGGATGTTAGGAACAGGCTTTTTACCATGAGTAGGTTTAGATTGGATGTTAGGAACAGGCTTTTTACCATGAGTAGACTCAGATTGGATGTTAGGAACAGGCTTTTTACCATGAGTAGACTCAGATTGGATGTTAGGAACAGGCTTTTTACCATGAGTAGATTTAGATTGGATGTTAGGAACAAGCTTTTTACCATGAGTAGACTCAGATTGGATGTTAGGAACAGGCTTTTTACCATGAGTAGGTTTAGATTGGATGTTAGGAACAGGCTTTTTATCATGAATGGGTTTAGACTGGATGTTAGGAACAGGCTTTTTACCATGAGTAGACTCAGACTGGATGTTAGGAACAGGCTTTTTACCACGAGTAGACTCAGACTGGATGTTAGGAACAGGCTTTTTACCATGAGTAGACTCAGATTGGATGTTAGGAACAGGCTTTTTATCATGAATGGGTTTAGACTGGATGTTAGGAACAGGCTTTTTACCATGAGTAGACTCAGACTGGATGTTAGGAACAGGCTTTTTACCACGAGTAGACTCAGACTGGATGTTAGGAACAGGCTTTTTACCATGAGTAGACTCAGATTGGATGTTAGGAACAGGCTTTTTATCATGAATGGGTTTAGACTGGATGTTAGGAACAGGCTTTTTACCATGAGTAGACTCAGACTGGATGTTAGGAACAGGCTTTTTACCACGAGTAGACTCAGACTGGATGTTAGGAACAGGCTTTTTACCATGAGTAGACTCAGATTGGATGTTAGGAACAGGCTTTTTACCACGAGTAGACTCAGACTGGATGTTAGGAACAGGCTTTTTACCATGAGTAGACTCAGACTGGATGTTAGGAACAGGCTTTTTACCATGAATGGGTTTAGATTGGATGTTAGGAACAGGCTTTTTACCATGAATGGGTTTAGACTGGATGTTAGGAACAGGCTTTTTACCATGAGGGTAGTGGAACACTGGAACAAGTTGCCCAGAGAGGGGGCTGGGACCTCAACCCTGGAAATATTCAAGGTGAGGCTCAACAGGGCTCTGGGCAGTCTGATCTAGTTGAGGATGCTGACTGCAGGGGGGTGGACTAGGTGACCTTTGGAGGTCCCTGCCAACTCAGACCATGCTGTGATTCCATAAATCCATGATTCTATGATTCTGTCTCGGGAGAAAATTTTAACCCAAAGCCCAATCAGGCCGAGACTCACTATTGATTATTTGTCATGCCAGACTAGGCATGACACAGAACAGCTTCAAACATCTGGAAGCTATTCTACTGGCTGGCTAAAGCTCTTTACAAGCAGAATAACTCAGATGCACAGCAAGACTCTGTAGTGGGTGGTGGAGCCCAAGTGTTTGTGCACTTCCAGACTCTCTATGCAGTTGTTATCGTACTGTGTGGAGCTCTTGGTGGATCTGGCAAGGCAAGGGCTGCAATTTTGCCTGTACAGGTATTTACAAACATGTATCTGACCACTAATATTTCACACTGAGCACTGCTGAGATCATCCTATCCCAGTGTGGTTTTTTTTATTCCCTGCAAGCTGTAGGGCTGAGACTTCAGCTCTGTATTCATAATTACTCCAAGGGTTTTTTGGTTCCCATTTTTGACATTAGCATGGGATAGTTACAAGGAAATGAAGTGTGCCACTAAAATAGGACCTCACAAATGTGGCTGGTGCATTTAATGGCTCCAGTACTTCATTGTTGCTTATTATTGTGATCCCAGCTATGGAAAGAATAATCCCAATTGATTCCTTATGGCTCTGCTTTGTTCAGTGGTTTCTTTTGCAGCCCTTTTCTGTCCGTTTTATGTTTTCACTTATCAGTTTCTTTGGACCTCCCCAGATGAAATTCAGCATTGCTCGATGGCACAGGGTCCTGCAGCTGCCTGACTGCAGACATAGCTGCAGGAATTGCCAATAGTTTTAATTAAAATGATTGCAGGCCCAGCAGTAAAATTATGAGTTTGTAAAACAATTGTTTTCTATAACTTTATATTTATAGCCTCTTTCTGCAGTTGCTCTCATCTCCTAACCACCAAAGCCTAATGGAATACAGAATGAACTGGGGGGTTTTGCATTGCTTGTTTTGCCCTTGTTAAAAAGCTGTGCTGGTGTTCACAGTCCTCTTTTGGCTCAGAAGAGGTCCACACTGAACTTCTGTCTTTGCCACACTGGGATAGGGGGGCTTTGCCTTGTCCAGGGATGGAACTAAAGCCAGAAATATATCTCAGGTGAATACTCACTGTGCCAAGCTCTTAACTCTCTCCTGTAGCAAGTTCCCTTTAATTCTCCTCCCCTCTTTTCCTTTTCTTTCCCTTCATTTTTTTTTTTCTCCTCCTTTTCTCTAAAGAAAAACCCAGCTAGGGATTTGAACATTGATAATATAGAGCTGTCAAAGAATATCATCCCTGGTCAGCCTCTTAAGCAAAGCAAAGTGCCTTAAGGACTAGCCATGCATTTCAGAGATTTTGCAAGCACTCAGTTCTGATACAGGAAAGAGTTGAGAACAGTGAGACTTTTACTTCTGTCAAGCCTTGCATAGGCTTTGTCCTGGTGGTCCTTTCCATAGTCATTAGATGTTGTGCTGAGGGGTTTGATTTAGTCAAGGACTTGTCAGTGTGAAACTAATGATTGGATTCGATGTTCTTGAAGGTCTTTTCCAGTCTAAGAAATTCTGTGATTCTGTGATTCTGTGAATTAAATATTTATTAGGCCAGAAAGAGAGAGGAGTTACTCTTTCACCAGCCCTCAGCCATAAAATGTCCCTGAAGCCTTTGCTATTAAAATTCACCTCATTACTCTTGAATGGGACTGAGGAAGAGATTCTTTATCTCCCTACTATGCCTTATTCTTGTAACAACTGCCATCTCACTGCCTTTGGACCTTTGGAGAGTTTACAGGCATTGCATCACACCAGGCAGGTTTAGGAATGTGATTTCTGTGAGTAGGAGCTTAAATCACTGACTGGCTTCTGGTGGAATGTTATGGAAGCCTTGAAGGTGTTCAGCAGCACAGTCTGAACTGGAAACTTGACATGCAAAACAGAACTCATGGAGCTGAAATGCCAGCCTTAGAGCATGCAGATGGTGTCACTGAACTGCTCTGGGACAAGAAAAGCCTGCCCAGAAAGATGGGCAAAATAAAAATAAACTATGGATTAGGCTCCATGGAGGCTCTTGGGTTTATCACAACCCCCTAGATGGAATGGTGCAGATGTCTGCGGAGGATGGGCATGTGCAGCCAGCCTGGGAGGCTGCCCAGGCTCCAGTTGTGCATGTTCTTATCTCCTACTTTCTGCTGCTGGTGTCAGATGAACACAAGTTGTCTCTTTTTAAAGGAGCAGCCTGATGCCAACCAGTGTGTGATCGTCACAAGGGAAGACACTTGCAAAGCCCTGATTGTTTTTTTTAAGCTTCAGGGGAAAAATATGATCTAAAACAAACAAAAAAAATTAAAAGCTGAGAAGGGGAATGAAAAGGAAGATATAGAAGGAAATGAATGTGGAGAGAGAAACCAAGAGAGAAAAGGATACAAAGGGAATCAGGTCATGTACTCCCCAAATGTCCCCCATCTATGCCAGAGCTGTAGAGGTAAAGGCTTTTTTGTTGAAACAGGTAGCCTGGTTTTCTGTCTGATGGTTGCAAACTGGCTTGTAAATGTGGGGGCTGTGCAGCATATCAAACTGCAATCTCTCTCTGTGGCCAGCACACTGAGAGGGCATTCTGCCTTTCTGCTCTGGTGAGATGTCACCTGAATTACTGTGGCCAGCTCTGGGGCCTGTACCACGAAAGGGATGTGGACCTGATGGAGAAGGTCCAGAGGAGGGCCACAAAGATGAGGGCTGCAGCACCTCCCCTAAAAAGACAGGCTGAGAGAACTGGAGTTGTTCAACCTGGAAAAGAGAAAGCTTAGGGGAGACCCACGAGAAAGCTGGGGAGGGACTGTTTAGGAGAGCTTGTAGCAGTAGGACAGAGGGCAATGGTTTTAAACTAGAGCAGAGAAGATTTAGACTGGACATTAGAAGAAGCTCTTTACTATGAGGGTGGTGGAACACTGGAACAAATTGCCCAGGGAGGTGGTAGAGGCCCACCCTGGAAACATTCAAAGTCAGGCTTGATGGGGCCCTGAGCAACCTGATCTAGTTAAAGATGTCCCTGGTTACTGCAGGGACAGGTCTGCATAGAATCTGCATAGAATCAAGCAGGTTGGGAGTGACCTCCAAGAACATCCAGGCCAACCTAGCACCCAGCCCTAGCCAGTCATCTAGACCATGGCACTAAGTGCCTCATCCAGGCTTTGCTTGAACACCTCCAGGGACAGTGACTCCACCACCTCCCTGGGCAGCCCATTCCAATGCCAATCACTCTCTCTGGGAAGAACTTCCTCCTAACATCCAGCCTAGACCTCCTCTGGCACAACTTGAGACTGTGTCCCCTTGTTTTGTTGCTGGTTGCCTGGCAGAAGAGACCAACCCCCACCTGGCTACAGCCTCCCTTCAGGTAGTTGTAGACAGCAATGAGGTTTGCCCTGAGCCTCCTCTTCTCCAGGCTAAACAACCTCAGCTCCCTCAGCCTCCAAGGGTTCCTTCCAACCCAATGCACTCTGTGATTCTATGAATGGAACTTGCTGATTACAACACCGAGTAACCCTGTGGCAAGCAGAGACAATGTGCTTTCTTGTGTTTGCAGATGGTCCTTTTCTCTTCTCTTGCAGTTGGAGAGATAGGGTCCCAGCTGAGACAGCAGAGAGCAGGAAGAGAAATGGTAAAGCCTGCAAGGAAAGTTAAGAAGGAAACTCAGAATCACAGAAACATCCAGGTTGGAAAAGCCCCTCAGGATCACCAAGTTCAACCTATTACCCCACTCTACAAGATTCACCTTAACCATATCCCTAAGCACCACATCCAAATGACCCTTAAACATATCCAGGGCTGGTGACTCCACCACCTCCCTGGGCAGCTCATTCCAGTGCCTGGAAACTCATTGGGCAAGACAAACAAGAAGTCCTTTTTGAATGGGTCCTGGTCTGAAGAGAGAGGCAGTATGCTGCGACGTGAGCGTGGCAGCAGAACTTCTCTGTGCCTGTGAAGAGAGGCATTCATAGCCTACCAGGGAACATAGATTTTTATTTAGAAGGGGAATTTCAGTAGGAAAGTGAAGTGGAGCTAAAGATGCAGATGTTAAGCATTGGCAGAGCTAGAGTCAGCCTGACAGAGTACAAGGATGAACTACAGGAGTGGACTGATCCTGGGGGATCTGCCCCGTAGCTCATTTCTGCTCTATTTCAAGGCATGCCCAGCAGCACGATGGGCTCTGCTGGTCTCAGCAGCTCCAAGGACACTGAACATGTGGCCAGGAATGGTTAGGGAATCTCAGAAGATGAATGTCTTGAACTGGGTGCATTGTTTATTCCTTTGCTCCCCAGCAGCTGCACATGGTTTGCAGGATCTTAGGGGTTGGAAGGGATCAACCTCTCTGCCAGAGCAGGACTGTACAATCTCCCTCAGGTCACAGAGGAATGCACCCAGACAGGCCTTGGAAGTCTCCAGAGAAGGAGACTCCCCAGCCTCTCTGAGAAGCCTCTTCCAGTGCTCTGTGACCCTTACAGTAAAGAAGTTCCCTCTTGTGTTGAGGTGGAACCTCTTGTGCTGCAGCTTCCATCCATTGCTCCTTGTCCTATCCCAGAGATCCTGTCCCACCCCTCCTGACCCCCCAGCTCTCAGGTGTTTATAAACATTTATTGAATCCCCTCTCAGTCTTCTCTTCTCCAGACCAAAGGATCAAAGGGATCAAAGGGAGTGAAATTCCATCTGCATGTGGAGAAGCCCCCTTTTTCTTTTCACTTCCCCAAGGTGAACTGCACATTGTGCCTACCTGCCTGCTTGCTGCCCTCCCCCAGGAGCTCCTCCTTCACCATGGAATCACAGAATCATGGAAATGCAGGCTCATGGAATGTAGAATCACCCAGTTGGAAAAGACCTTAAGATCATCTAGTGCAGGCACAGTCTAACATCTCCCTGGGCACAACAGGCAGCTGCTGAGACCAGCACAGACAGCTCAGCTGGGACCAACACAGACACACCTCCTATTTAAAAATCATTTACAGATGTTCTTCGTGCCCCACGAGGTTTTCTGAAAGGTCAGAATCAGCAGTGGATGGTGCCAAAACATGGAATAATATTAAGGTTACAGACACAGTTTCCCACTGGGAAGCTTGGAAGGTGATATGCTTTCAAAACAGCTAACATTGTCCTCTGTGCTGTGACTCTGTCACAGACTCTCTCTCTGTGTGCAGTGCAGTTTCACAAGATGCAGAGCTATGTTAGACAGGAAACTTCTTTCAGTGCTCAGTTTCCTTTGTGTGAGCCCTTTGACCATCTGGGAATTGGCTGTGTGTGAGGATAGGAAATGCAAGATGAGGTGCATTAGGGGAGCAGGCAAATTCGAGACCTCCTCTCCTCTAGAGCCTTCCCTCGGGGCTGTGGGTAATGCACGACCCAAGGGTTGGAGCTGCAGTGCTCAGCTCTGCTTTCGTTCATGGTGGCAGAATGTATGTTGGGTGTGTTGGCTCTGAATGAGAATGAAGGAACAAATTCTTCCATCAACAGGCAGGGCAAAACCAACCAAACAACAAAAAAACCCAACCAAATTAGAGAATTGTTATCCAATTGTTGTAGTTTTCCACTGGGAGAGAAAAATAAAGCAGAATTATTTAGTTATTCCCTCCCCCCCCTGCCCTCCCCCCAGCAGTTTTGAGTACCATGAGTCGAAATGAACAGGACATTTAGACCTTTCATTTTTCAGGAACAAGGCACCAATTAGGAACCTAAAATCAGAATTAGGGAACTTAGTGTTTTGTGGGTCTCTAAACACAAACCCACAGACAGACAATTGCAGAGCCTGTCCTGATTTTCATCTAGGCAAACTTATTTTCTCCATATCTCACTTGGGCTTGCTGATCTTCCTGGCCTCCAGGCACCCTATGGAAGTGGGGTGGGCAAACCAAAGCATTCCAGAGGGCACTGAGCTGCCTCCAGCGCTGTCACCTCACCACAGACTCCACTGTCTGACTGCAGCCTTGCTTGAGAATAACGAATTCTAAGTCCCAGACATACAGATGTGCTATGGAAAACATACAGATGTGCTGTGGAGTAGTGCTGAGTGTTTCCTTGGCTGCAGAATCTCCTGAATGGTAAACTCTGACTGTTATGGGTAGTTTAATTTGTTTAAATTCCACTAAATAAATACATTACCACCACCCACCCTTCTTCATTTCTTTCTTTCTCTCTCTCTTTCTTTCTCTTTCTCTTTCTTTCTTTTTTTTTCTTTCTCTCTTTCTTTCTCTCTTTCTTTCTTCCTTTCTTCCTTCCTTCCTTCCTTCCTTCCTTCCTTCCTTCCTTCCTTCCTTCCTTCCTTCCTTCCTTCCTTCCTTCCTTCCTTCCTTCCTTCCTTCCTTCCTTCCTTCCTTCCTTCCTTCCTTCCTTCCTTCCTTCCTTCCTTCCCTCTTTTTCTTTCTTTCTTTCCCTTCCTTCCTTCCTTCCTTCCTTCCTTCCTTCCTTCCTTCCTTCCTTCCTTCCTTCCTTCCTTCCTTCCTTCCTTCCTTCCTTCCTTCCTTCCTTCCTTCCTTCCTTCCTTCCTTCCTCTTTCTCTCTTTCTTTCTCTTTCTTCTTTCTTTCTTTCTTTCTTTCTTTCTTTCTTTCTTTCTTTCTTTCTTTCTTTCTTTCTTTCTTTCTTTCTTTCTTTCTTTCTTTCTTTCTTTCTTTCTTTCTTTCTTTCTTTCTCTTTCTTCTTTCTTTCTTTCTTTCTTTCTTTCTTCTTTCTTTCTTTCTTTCTTTCTTTCTTTCTTTCTTTCTTTCTTTCTTTCTTTCTTTCTTTCTTTCTTTCTTTCTCTCTCCTTCCTTCCTTCCTTCCTTCCTTCCTTCCTTCCTTCCTTCCTTCCTTCCTTCCTTCCTTCCTTCCTTCCTTCCTTCCTTCCTTCCTTCCTTCCTTCCTTCCTTCCTTCCTTCCTTCCTTCCTTCCTTCCTTCCTTCCTTCCTCTTTCTCTCTTTCTTTCTCTTTCTTCTTTCTTTCTTTCTTTCTTTCTTTCTTTCTTTCTTTCTTTCCTTCTTTCTTTCTTTCTTTCTTTCTTTCTTTCTTTCTTTCTTTCTTTCTTTCTTTCTTTCTTTCTTTCTTTCTTTCTTTCTTTCTTTCTTTCTTTCTCTTTCTTCTTTCTTTCTTTCTTTCTTTCTTTCTTTCTTTCTTTCTTTCTTTCTTTCTTTCTTTCTTTCTTTCTTTCTTTCTTTCTTTCTTTCTTTCTTTCTTTCTTTCTTTCTTTCTCTCTCTCCTTCCTTCCTTCCTTCCTTCCTTCCTTCCTTCCTTCCTTCCTTCCTTCCTTCCTTCCTTCCTTCCTTCCTTCCTTCCTTCCTTCCTTCCTTCCTTCCTTCCTTCCTTCCTTCCTTCCTTCCTTCCTTCCCTCTTTTTCTTTCTTTCCTTCCCTTTCTTTCTTTCCTTCTTTCTTTCTTTCTTTCTTTCTTTCTTTCTTTCTTTCTTTCTTTCTTTCTTTCTTTCTTTCTTTCTTTCTTTCTTTCTTTCTTTCTTTCTTTCTTTCTTTCTTTCTTTCTTTCTTTCTTTCTTTCTTTCTTTCCTTCCTTCCTTCCTTCCTTCCTTCCTTCCTTCCTTCCTTCCTTCCTTCCTTCCTTCCTTCCTTCCTTCCTTCCTTCCTTCCTTCCTTCCTTCCTTCTTCCCTTCTTCCCTTCTTCCCTTCTTCCCTTCTTCCCTTCTTCCCTTCTTCCCTTCTTCCCTTCTTCCCTTCTTCCCTTCTTCCCTTCTTCCCTTCTTTCTTTCTTGTGGAAACAAAATATTGGTGAAAAAAAATAAAGAAAATAAAGAAGAGGAAAAAACCTGCACCTAGGAGCAAGGGGAGGCCAAAATAGATTAGGAATACCTGTAACAGCCTGTGATGGACATTAGAAGGAAGCTCTTCACAATGTGGGCAGTGACATACTGGAGCAGGTTACCCAGCGATGTGCTTAAAGCCCCATCCCTGGAGTCATTCAAGGTCAAACCTGATGTGGCTCTGAGCAACCTGATCTAGTTAAAGATGCCTCTTCTCACTACAAGGGAATTGACAAGATGACCTTTGGGGGTGCCTTCCAACCCAATGCATCCTGTGGTTCTATGTAACATTACCCTAGAAATGTAGAGTTAGGTAGTGGTTGGACTTGATGGATCTCAATGGTCTTTTCCAGCACACAATTCCATGGTTCTATAATTCTGTCTGCAACTGCCTGAAGGGAGGCTGTAGCTAGGTGGGAGTTGGTCTCTCCTCCCAGGCAATGAGGTCTGCAATGAGGTCCCCCCTGAGCCTCCTCTTCTCCAGGCTGCACACCCCCAGCTCCCTCAGCCTCTCCTCACTGGGCTGTGTTCCAGGCCTCTCACCAGCTTCATTGCCCTTCTCTGGACACGTTCCAGTACCTCAACATCTCTTTTGAATTGAGGGGCCCAGAACTGGACACAGCACTCAAGGTGTGGCCTGACCAGTGCTGAGTACAGGGACAGAATAACCTCCCTTGTCCTACTGGTCACACTGTTCCTGATCCAGGCCAGGATGCCCCTTGAAAGTAAGGAGAAACTCCTTTAATTTGAGGATGCCAGGGTGCTGGAACAGGCTGCCCAGAGAGGTTGTGGAGTCTCCTTCTCTGGAGAGTTTCAAAACCCACTTGGGTGTGTTGCTGTGCGACCTGCTCCAGGTGAGCCTGCTTTAGCAGAGGGATTAGACTACCTATCTCCAAAGGTCCCTTCCAAACCCTGCCATCCTGTGAGTCTGTGAGGTTTGTATTTTTCATGGCTGTTCATAAGAGAAGTGAGCAGTGTTTGCCTGTGGTTTTAGAGTCTCTGTGTGGCATTGGGAGTCAGCAAATGCCATTTTTTTCAGTCCATGAGCTGTAGCACCATGAAGATATTTCTGTATAGAGCAGTTTCAACGGGCAGCTGCCTTTAATAGTCATTATTTCTGGAAGCTCTGCCATGAGACACTCTTCTTTCCCCCCTGCTTTTACATTTCCTTTAATACCTGAAAAAAATTAATATTGTTTTCAGGGCATTCTCTTTCAGCAAACCAATCAGAAATGATGCATAAATGAAAGGTGACCTTTATGCACAAGGGAAGAATTCTCATCAATTGCAGGAAGTAATAGACTAAATGGAAAAAGCACCTCCTGCTCTCTTTATTTTGATGTCCACCATTCCCCCTCAAACTCCATGACTGTAAAGCAGAGCCTCAAGTACCAGCCAGAAGCAGGCTCCTGAGTGTTTCGTGCTGCTGAGCTTTACGCAGCTCCCTGCCTTTGTCCTTAGACAAAAGACTGCAGTCTATTAAATTTGTCTGCTCAATTGGAAATGAAGGCCATGTTAAATAGACGTCATTGTCTGTTTCTATAGATAGAAAGGACTTTGGGGGTTATCAGAATGCCTGCTGCAGCCATCTACCATGAATTGGTGTAAGTATATGCTTATTTAACCAGGCTTTGAAATGGAATTTGACTGACAGAGTAGCATGACTCTTTCCATATCCCCACTGCCATTATTTCACCTACTCACTGTGTTTTTCTGAAAGCCTTCAAATCCAAAGTCCAGCTTCCAAGATAGGATGTTTGGGGGACTAGAACATCTCTTATGAAGCAAGGCTGAGGGCCTTGGGGCCTTTTAGACTAGCAAAATGCCAAATATCTCTTCACATCCTTACCTGGAGTACTGCATTCCGTTCTGGGATCCCTGGTCCAAGAAGGGCAGGGAGCTACTGGAAGGGGTCCACTGGAGGCTACAGAGATGATGAGGAGACTGGAGCATCTCTCTTACAAGGAGACACTGGGAGACCAGGAGCTCTTTAGCCTGGAAAAGAGCAGACTGAGAGGGGATCTTAACAATACTTATCAATACTCAGAGGGTGGAAGTCAGGAGGATGGGGCCAGTCTTTTTTCAATGGTGCCCAGCGATAGAACAAGAGGTAATGGGCACAAACCTCAACGTAGGAGGTTTCATCTAAACATGAGGAGGAACTACTTTACTTTGAGGTTAGAAGATACCTCCAAGAACATCCAGTCCAACCTAGCACCCAGCCCTAGCCAGTCAGCTAGACCATGGCACTAAGTGCCTCAGCCAGGCTTTGCTTGAACACCTCCAGGGACAGTGCCTCCACCACCTCCCTGGGCAGCCCATTCCAATGCCAATCACTCTCTCTGGGAAGAACTTCCTCCTAACATCCAGCCTAGACCTCCTCTGGTACAGCTTGAGACTGTGTCCCCTTGTTCTGTTGCTGGTTGCCTGGCAGAGGAGACCAACCCCCACCTGGCTACAGCCTCCCTTCAGGTAGTTGTAGACAGCAATGAGGTTTGTCCTGAGCCTCCTCTTCTGCAGGCTGCACACCCCCAGCTCCTTCAGCCTCTCCTCATAGGATTTGTGTTCCAGGCCTCTCACCAGCTTCATCACCCTTCTCTGGACATGTTCCAGCACCTCAACATCTCTCTTGAGTTGAGGAGCCCAGAACTGGACACAGCACTCAAAGTGTGGCTTAAACTTCCCATTCTTGGGCAGAATCTAGTAAAAAAAAAAAGACACATTTCTTTTTGGAGTACTTTTGTCCCTTAGGCTGATGCTAGCACAAAGAGGTGGAGTACTTTTGTCCCTTAGGCTGATGCTAGCACAAAGAGGTGGAGTACTTTTGTCCCTTAGGCTGATGCTAGCACAAAGAGGTGGAGTACTTTTGTCCCTTAGGCTGATGCTAGCACAAAAAGGTGGAGTACTTTTGTCCCTTAGGCTGATGCTAGCACAAAGAGGTGTTTTATAAACACACTGAAAAGCTTTGTGGCTTGCCTGCCCCATTAACCACACTTTGTGTATTAAGGAAGGTAAAAGACCAATCCTGACAATTTCCCTTGAACTGAGTCAAAGATGATCAATCAATAATTAACTGTCTACACCTCCAATAAGTCCAAATTCCTTCACACAGAACACGGCAGGTTTGGCAGTTTCATTTTCAAGTTGACTTGGTAGCACAGAATCACAGAATCAATCAGGTTGGAAAAGACCTTTAAGATCATCAGGTCCAACCTATTGCCCAGCATTATCTAATTAATTAAATGATGGCACCAGGTGCTTCATCCAGCCTCCCTTTAAACACCTCCAAGGATGGTGACTCCGCCACCTCCCCAGGCAGCCCATTCCAATGCCAATCCCTCTTTCTGTGCAGAGCTTCTTCCTAACATCCAGCCTAAACTTGCCCTGATGCAGTCCTCTTGTTCTGTCCCTGGGTGCCTGGGAGAAGAGACCAACCCCTGTCTGGCCACAGCCTCCTTTCAGGCAGTTGTAGACAGCATCTCAGCGTAGTGGGAGTTGGAAGGGATCTGTGGGAATCATCTAACCCCCAGTGGCTGGGTGCCTGGGAGAAGAGACCAACCCCTGTCTGGCCACAACCTTCTTTCAGGTAGTTGTAGACAGCATCTCAGCGTAGTGGGAGTTGGAAGGGATCTGTGGGAATCATCTAACCCCCAGTGTTAGCAGCAAACCCATAGCAGACATTCTGCGTTGGTTTTGTGTCCCGGATAGTGTTCGTGGTGCTAATTTTATAGAGGAAGGATACAACGGGAAGCAGGGCAGGGAAAGCAGGAGCTTCAGAGCAGGTCTGCTGGGAAGGGCCTCTGTATAATTCCTTTTAATACAGATTACTGAAAAAGAAGATGTTCTGTGTAACAGGAAAGGTGTTTCGGGGGGTGAAATCGTAGGTGAATGACTGTGTGTAAAGGACAAGGGGCTGGGGGCTGGGGAGTCGGTGCGGCTTTACTTGGAGGCAAGATGCAGCCTGACAAGTTGTTTTCCCTCACTGCTGCCCCCACTCCCAGCAGCCTGATGTGAAAGAAGCTCCATTTGCAGGGCTTCGCAGCGCAAGGCTCTCCTGAAGGCAGAAGCGAGAGACAGCTGAGCCAAGCCCCTGCCTAGGGAGGTCCGGGAGAGGGACTTTAACCCCGGCCCCAGGAGGAAGGGGGAGCAAGCTATCCTCCCGGCCACGCCGGCCCCCAGCTCTCGCCGCTTTATGTTTGGAGGCTCTTTGTTTGCCTTGCCCTGCTGCCAGCGGGGCAGACAGTGCAGGCAGTCAGGGAGCCGCTGCCGGCGCTGCAGCGCTGCGCTCCGCGTCACGCAGGGAGGGCTGCCGCGGAGAGCCAGCGAGCGAGGGGGTGAGGTTAGGTGAAACATTAGCCACGTCCTCTTGGCTTGCCTCCACAGCCTTTCAATTATGTCTTTATGTGTTGGTGGTGCTGTGCTTGTTTGGCATTGGAAAGGTGTGCTCCGAGAGGCTTTCACAAGGAGCCCTTCCAAACAGATGCGAGCTTATCACCCGCGGAAAGTTCTGTCTCCACGAACCTCTTCCTCTCCCCTCCCTCGGGGCTTACAGCAGAGGCACTGCAGGCAGATCAATCATGACGACTGTGTAATAGGCTAAAAATAGCATGAGCTGCACATGTTGGGATTTGAAGGCTCAATCCCAATGACTTCTGTAGGTGGACAATGGCAGCTAAAGGGCCAAATAGTCTTCTAAGATGCTTAACGCGTCTTGCAATCCACTTACCTTGATGCCAGCTTCCAAACAGCGTCTCTTCGGTTTCTCAGGATGCAGGGAACATGCTGATATTCATGACAGTTCATCGGGAGTGGAATTTCACCCTGCCCTCAGAAAAAATAGGGTTGGAAGGCAGAATGAACTGTGCCTGTATGGCTCTTGACAGATGCATGTAGAACTAGTTGTTAAAAGACTGAGGGAGGCTCCACCACGGCCCCAGGCAATCTGTTCCAGTGCTTCCTTACTCTTCCCACTGGAAAGCTTTGCCTTATCCAGATGGGAGCATGGGCTAGGTTCCTCATCTACTTGGCCAGCCACATAGAGGTGGAACAGCAGGTTACAACACTCCCAGTGACTTGCAAAGTGTCCTAAAGACACTTCAGGTCAGGGTGGAGATGATGAGAAGAGCACTTCATCAAAGCCTGGAGTGCAGGTTCAGATGGCTGAAATACATCTTCTGCCCAGGCTGGACAGCAGAGAGGTCAGAGAAGTGAGTAAATGCAGGCATGAGCTTTCATCCCTCGTGTAAGCATTGTAGGATTGGATCTTAATTTCGTGCTGGGATTTGTAAGATCATTGTCAAGGGAGGCTAATGCCCTGAAGATGACTCTAATGAAGTGCTATTCTTTAAAGGAAGAGGAGATTTGAGTGCTGAGGGATCAAATATTTTATGTTTAATCTGGACTGGCTCTTTGACAAATTTTCTTGGCTGAACTGTTATGCTAGCCCTGTGTTACCACTGCAAAAATGGGCAGAGGATTTGGGCGGATTTGTAGGGAATATGTAATGTTCTGACTAATCTGCAGGCAATCAGCACTGCCTTTGAGCTGATTTCACTTTTGCATCTCCTGGCAGACACGGTGCAAGGAGTAGCTGGAGAAGACAGACATGCCTGCAGTTCGACACACGTGTAGCTTGCCAAGAGAGGTCACTGCAGCATCCTCGGTGGATGCATTCTCAAAGGCTTGAGACAACTTGCTGGGATAGGTAGTCAGGCCACTGCCTGCCTTGTAGGTCTTGGATCTCACATGGGGCTCTAAACCCAGAAGTGAAGAAACCTCAGCGCTCTCCTATTCATGGGAATGACCTTTACATCGTGAAGTACTTACATCAAAAAAAGGTCTATGTTTTGGGTTTCATTCCTTGTGAATGTAAGAGAGAAAGGAAGACAAGAGTGTTGCCAGTTGGTGGACAGAGAGCCATACCTTCATCTGTAAGAACTCTCTCTGGCCTTCTCTGGGTAGGAAGGTTCCAGCTGGCCATCAGACTCTTAATTTCTAATGAATTTATTCTGTATCCTACCAGTCCACATCTGCTCTCTTCTCTTGCTCAACAATTAGTTATGCAACCAGAGGAAAAATGCTGTTAATTCCTGTATTTCCAAGCTAAGATCTTGCACTTAAGACTTGCCCATCTCTCTCTCACCCCCCTGCCGTTCCTGGCTTCTCTATTCCAGGGTGGAGAAAGGCAACACTGAAGATGCTTCACTTCACTGTCGCTGCTTACAGACTTGCAGAAGGATGATGGAGGGTGAAGGAGAAATTGAGCACAGGATATCCACTTTCCATGGTCCAGTATCCAAACTGAATCACCTTGCATGGCCTTCTGCATAACACAGACCAAAGGGCTTCTCTGTATTTGCTCCTGCTTGATCTGTTACTTTTCTTTGAGTGAACCAACCAAGCTTAATTAAGCTATGCCCAGCGATGAAGAATCTACTCTCTGCTCCTTGTAAGTTGTTGCAGCAGTTCATTTCTCATCTCTGATGAAACCACATGCCTTGTTTCTGAGGCAGAGTGTCTAGACAGCTGTGTCTGAGAACCCTCTTCCAAAGTTTTGCTCCAAATGCAGGTACTCCTAAATGACACCTGCATGAGCCCTTCCCTTTGCTCTACTGAAGAGCTTCAGTTTTTGGAGACTCCTGCTGTAAGACACATTTTCTAGTCCTCAGTCATTCACTGAACTGCTTTTTGAAACCTCTTATTCTATTAGCATTCTTCTTGACTTGTTGTGCCAACGAGGCCAGGACACTTTTAAACCCAGAGTGGTTACAGACTTTGTCCATAGCATCTAGAGTTCCCAGGTTCCTGCATACAAGGGTTCCTCTAGCCTTTTCCTTCATGCAAATGTTTCCTTCTGTTGGGTTATCTGCCTTGCCCCCCCTGCAGACTCATTTCTTCTAAGGGCTCCATTAACCTGTGAGGATGTCCTGCAAGACTTGTCCTCTGATGTAGGGCTTTATACTTGGCTGTGCTGAAGCTCATATCAAAAATGGGTTGCTTGTGTGCAGCTTGCCAAGCATATCACATTGCTCCTTCTTAGGGACTTGATTTCTTCATTAGTGAGTAGTCCATCATTTCTTGTGGCCTGAGGTCTGGCCTTGCTCATAGGGTTATCCATGCATTTCACATCAGATAGAACACATAAAAGGAACAGCAACAAAGACCCTCCCATCCCACTTGTGCTGCTAAACCACAAGGCTGAAATACATTTCTTAGGCTTATTTTAATATCTCCTGCCTAACAGAGATAAGAGAGCTGTGGGGGAGGACCTCAAGCACACCTCTCCTAGTTAATGACCAAATTAACTGCCCATGCTAGCAAGCTGTAGGCTAATCTCAGCCCGGGTAACATTCTTCCCTGAGAGAGTCATTGGACACTGGAATGGGCTGCCCGGGGAGGTGGTGGAGTCGCCGTCCCTGGAGGTGTTCAAGGCAGGATTGGACGTGGCACTTGGTGCCATGGTCTAGCCTTGAGCTCTGTGGTAAAGGGTTGGACTTGATGATCTGTGAGGTCTCTTCCAACCTTGGTGATGCTGTGATACTGTGATCCTCATCTGTCCCATTGTTCTGGAGGAGATGAGGAGTATCAGCAGGGCTGTTCCTGTAGGTAGCCTTTCTAAGTCATCACCTGAAACATGCTCATCCCAAGCTGGTGAAGGGTCTGGAGAACAGGTCTGGCAAGGAGTGGCTGAGGGAGCTGGGGTTGTTGAAGCCTTTACACCCAGTGCTGTAGTCTCAGTGGTGGGTCCCTCCCACATCAGTTCTGGAGATCCTGAGGTTTTATTTTGTCTTTCTTTAAAGACTTTGCAAACCTCTAGGTATCTTGCTGACTTCCCTGCAATCGAATTGGAATGTTTAACAATTATCACCAGGAGCTTCTCACACCTCTTCCTTAGAAGATACAAAGAAGCCCAATGCCTACCTGATGCTAAAGCCCTGTCATCAGTCTGAAGCAGATTCAGGTGATATGCTGGACCTTTATCAGTTGTCATCACCTGCAGTAGCCCCTGGCAGAAGATGGCCCTAAAATATGCTTTCCCTGGACGCCTTCCAGATGTCTCCAACTCAAATCTCCTTGTCAGTTGGAGAGAGCTTGGATTGTGCAAAACCTGAAACAGAAAAACCCAGAGGATGAAAAAATTAGCCCTAATGATTTCATTTCTGTTTTCATTTGAAAAATACAGGAGGACCCTGGTGTTTGCCACACACAACTCCCTTCTCTGCAGCACAAAGTGGGTATATTTTAAACAGTAGGTAATGGAATTCTATGTTGCTACTGGATAATGGTCTGCTGTGGATTGTTGAGGCAAAGCTGAGGTATTCCTTGAAGATAAACATTGAGGCAAAGCCAAGATGTTTATTTTTTAAGCCCCAGACTGTGGTGCAGGTGAAATGTGTAATATCATTAGCACTAATGCATTGGAAGGCTCAATGTGCCCCTTCACAAACTCTTCTGAACTCAATGGCAGCAGAACTGGGCCCAAAATGTACCCAGACTCATCCAAATGCCAGTGCCAGAGGGCCAGGTCTGTTGAGACTGTATCATGAGCAATATCCAAGTCTTCCCCCGCCTTGACTGGTATCTGCCCTTCTGTAGCTCAAGGAAGGTGACAGAAGTGCTGCCTGGAGACCTGACTGTTCACAAGGAAAGCATTAGGAGGAACAGATTTCTTCTTTGTTGGTTCAGTGAGAAAATAAAAAGAAACATTAGCTGATTCTTCAGCCTCATTTGAGGTAATGAAACTGTGTGAGATAGATCACAGAGTAGTTTTGTTTGGAAAAGACCTTTAAGATCTCTGAGTCCAACCATGATCTGACTCTACCAAGTCTGGTACTAAACCACGTCCCTCAGCACCACATCTCTGGGGTGTCTGTCCCAGTGTTCAAGAAATTCTCCCCTCAGCCTCCTTTTCTCCAGGCTGAACAACCCTAGTTCCCTCAGACACTCTTCACCAGACCTCTTCTCCAGCTTTGTTGCCCTTCTCTGAACCCCTTCCAGCACCTCAATGCCTTTCTTGGAGTGAGGACCTTGAAACTGAGCCTGGTACTCAAGGTGTGGCCTCATCAGTGCTGAGCACAAGGGGACAATCACTGCCCTGGTTGTCACACTAATTATTTCTCGTCCTTCCTTGTCACACTGTTATTACTTGCATTTTCACAGCATCAAAAGCCTCCAACAAGACCAGCAGCAGCCACCATAGACAACCATATTTGTCCTAGACTGGCTCCAACTGTCAAACAAACCTGATCTAGCTGGAGATGTCCCTGCACACTGCAGGGAGGTTGGACAAGATGACCTTCTTCTCCCAGGCAACCAGCAATAGAACAAGGGGACACAGTCTCAAGTTGTGCCAGGATAGGTATAGGCTGGATGTTAGGAAGAAGTTCTTCACAGAGAGAGTGATTGGCATTGGAATGGGCTGCCCAGGGAGGTGGTGGAGGCACCGTCCCTGGGGGTCTTCAAGCAAAGCCTGGCTGAGGCACTTAGTGCCATGGTCTGGTTGATTGGATAGGGCTGGGTGCTAGGTTGGACTGGATGATCTTGGAGGTCTCTTCCAACCTGGTTGATTCTATGATTCTATGATTCTATGATTTGAGGGTCCCTTCACAGAATGACAGAATGGCAGAAATCACAGAGCTTTAGAGATTGGAAGGGATCTCTGAGATGATTGAGTCCAAGCTCCCTGCCAAGGCAGGATCCCTTAGGGTAGTTCACAGAAGGAATGCATCCAGGCAGGTTTGGAAAGTCTCCAGAGAAAGAGACTCCACAACCTCTCTGGGCAGCCTGTTCCAGTGCTCTGTCATCCTCACTGTAATCAAGTTTCTCCTCGTGTTGAGGCAGAACCTTCTATGTTCCAGCTCCCTTCCAACCCAGTGCATGCTGTGATCCTGCGACTCTAACACTGGGTGGAAGGGTGAGATGTGCAAGCAGAAGCGACACAGAGAGTTCCCAAGTGTCAGGTTATTCCTGTGATTTTGTTTGCCATTGAGCAACTTCTGTAACTCTTCCTATATTGAAAGAGCAAATTCATAGAGCATAAATAGGAGAGTTGTGTGGGAATTTCTGGTAGTTACCTGAGCTTCAGACCTCATGACTGCTTGTGCTATCTCCCCAGTCATCTCTGCCTGTCATGCAGCTATGCAGCTGACAATGCATGTTTTGTCAAGCCAAGCAGGCTTCCTTAGAAAGAAAGAGGTGATACCATTATTGCCTAAGTAGAATTCTTTGTGTCTAAAGCTGAGGTAGTCAAAGCTCTTTCAGGATCTTACAAAATACAATTCACATGATGATGTTCAGAAATTAGCTTGTTTATAGGAGTGAATGCATTCACAAACAAAGGCACAAAGGCAAGTGGATTTGGTTTGGGGGAATCTCAGCATTGCTTTGATGCCTGCAGTGGATTTGAAAAGGAAAACTGTAATTAGTGGATTACTTGGTGCTGTAATATTCAATCTGATGCTAATGAAGGATGAATTAAACATGCTGTCGGATTGAAGAACCTTTGCCTTCTAGACTCAACTTCGCAGAAGCTTTACTTGAGTGTTCAGTAGCAGGCAGTAAGATATTAGGAAAATTTTCACAGCAAGAGTAGTCAGGCATTGGAATGGGCTGCCCAGGGAGGTGGTTGAGTTACCAACCCTGGATGTGTTTAAAAGTCGTTTGGATGTGGTGCTTGGGGATATGGTTTAGAGTGAACCTTATAGAGTAGGAATATCAGTTGGATTTGGTGATCCTGATTGCTGGAGGGCAGGGATGCCATCCAGAGGGACCTGGACAGGCTGGAGAGGTGGGCACAAGCCAACCTCATGAGGTTCAACAAGACCAAGTGCAGTGTCCTGCATCTGGGTCGGGGCAAAGCCAAGCACAAATCCAGGCTGGGCAGTGAGTGGCTGTAGAGCAGCCCTGAGGAGAGGGACTTGGGGGTGCTGGTGGATGAGAAGCTCAACAGGAGCCAGCAGTTGACACTTGCAGCCCAGAGGGCCAACCAGAGCCTGGGCTGCAGCAGGAGAAGTGTGGCCAGCAGGGCAAGGGAGGTGATTCTCCCTCTCTACTCTGCTCTGCTGAAACCCCACTCAGAGTACTGCATCCAGTTCTGGAGCCCCCATTACAAGAAGGATGTGGAAGTGCTGGAGCGTGTCCAGAGAAGGGCCACGAGGATGCTCAGAGGGCTGCAGCAGCTCTGCTGTGAGCACAGACTGAAAGAGTTGGGGCTGTGCAGGCTGGAGAAGAGGAGGCTCCCAGGTGACCTTCTTGTGGCCTTTCAGTATCTGAAGGGGGCCTACAAAAAAGCTGGGGAGGGACTTTTTGGGGTATCAGGGAGTGACAGGACTGGGGGGAATGGAGCAATGCTGGAGATGGATAGGTTCAGACTGGACATGTGAGGAGGAAGTTGTTCATTATGAGAGTGGTGAGAGCCTGGAATGGGTTGTCCAGAGAGGTGGTTGAGGCCCCATGGCTGGAGCTGTTTAAGGCCAGGCTGGATGAGGCTCTGGGCAGCCTGCTTTAGGGCAGAGTGTCTGTGCCCATGGCAGGGGGCTTGGAACTGTCTGATCCTTGTGGTCCCTTCCAACCTTGATTCTATGATTCTATGATCTTGAGAAGCTTTTCCAACCTGAATGTTCCTGTGATTTCTGTGTAATACAGCACTCACCTCAGTACTCTGGCAACATTTTGTCTTTCTTTTGTACTTTCATTTTTTTTCTCTCCTTTCTGCCTCTATACCCCCAAAAGTAGACATGAGCCTTGCCTTCTATCCCCATCCTGCACAGATGGAAAAATAGGGGTGACATCAGTGACATTCCAGTCTGGTTATAAAACCAGTCAGTGTTATAAAACCCATGCTTCAAGCAGGATGGAAGTGGGGGTAACTTCTTCAGCCCTTCCTCAGACAACACTGATTTCCCTCCTGGGTACCTGGAGATGGTGAACAGCAGAAGCAGCATGCCAGGTGTGAGCTTCTAGCAGGGGCACCACTGCACTTTTCTCTTCCAGAGCTTTGCTGATTTAAAGGATAGTTCCATCCTCAGTGGCCCATTCAGAGTATTGCTGTTTGCATATGCTCCCTGATCTTCATGAAGTTGGTCTGGGCAGTGTAATCTGTTCTAATCATGCCCTGATGTGCCCTGCCAGTCTCCTTTGGTGGGGTACCAGCTGGGGTGTTGCTTTTTACTCTTGTGAGAAAGATGAGGTCAAGTACAGTTGAAGCAGGAAATTCTGTGGTTTGTGGTGGTCTTCAGCTTCTTGGAGAGTTTGTTCTGCAGACTCAGAGCTCTACAAACAGTTTCTAACTTCTGCCCAAAGGAGTTTTTTTTTCTTACCATAGTGATTCCTGAACCTCAGAGGATTGTGGCTGACAGCACTGAAGCTAATCATAGCCTTCACTCTGCATCTCTCTGTGGCCTCTTGCAGTGGCTGTGAAGAGTCTGAAAGATAAAGAGCCTCAATTATACTTGAAATGCCATGGATGGGCAGAGAGCAGGGGACAGGTCACATTGTTCATAGCAACCCGTGTTCTGCTGCAGCCTTCTGTAACATCTGGAGTTTGGTATCATGGCATGCAGGGGGAAGATCACCTCCCCAGACCCCAGCCATGGAGCATCAGGAGTTTTCTCACCAAAGAGGGAGTCTGGCAAAGGCTCCCTGCAGAAGCTGATCTGTGCAGCTCTTGTCAGTAAAGAGTTCAGAGCTTCTGCCAGATTACAAAGTGACTTAACCAACATTAGGCTCAGACCTTAAGCTGCAGAGTGGCTGCAAATCCTTAAAAAGAGTTTTCCTCCATTTATCAGTGACTTCTCTTCTACTGCAAGTCAGCTTCAGACATCTGTTCTCACACACACACACATGGAGGCTGCAGATCCCAGCCAAGGTCAACAGGCATTTTGCTGTTGATTTTAACACGTGTGTGTTTGAGTGGCCTTTGCATATGCCATTGTGCTTTTTCTTCATCAGGGTGTGAAGCCAATGCTTGCTGGCTTTGAAAAATGTGTATTAATGATGTGAAACACTCAGCCCAGCCCAAACATCAAAAAGATGTGTAGGTGCTCCCCTTTCCCACTGGAGGTTTACTTGACCAGCCCAACGATCTGTGCTATCCTGTGCACGACCATATTCCCTGTCCCTAACTTTGCATATATATCATTATGATTCCACACATTCCTCATTGCAAAATTCATGTTTTCATTTCAAACAGACAACTCAGTTCATACTGGAATTATAGAATCATAGAAAAGTGGTTTGGGTTGGAAAGGACCTTAAAGAGCATTTAGTTCCAACTCCCCCTGTGCAGGGACACCTTCTACTAGACTAGGTTGCTCAAGGCCCTGTTTAACCCATCCTTGAATGGCTTCAGGGAAGAGACATCCACAGCTTCCCTGGGCAACCTCTTCCAGTGTCTCACCTCCCTCACTGTAAAGATTTTTTTCCCAATATCCAGTCTAAAACTCCTCTCTTCCAGCTTGAAGCCATTCCCTTTTGGTCTGTCTCCACCAGCCCTTGCAAAAAGTCCCTCCCCAGGCTTCTTGTAGGTCCCCTTTAGGTACTGGAAGGCTGCTGTAAGGTCTCCCCAGATCCTTCTCTGCTGCTGTAAGGTCTCCCCAGATCCTTCTTTGCTGCTATAAGGTCTCCCCAGATCCTTCTCTGCTGCTGTAAGGTCTCCCCAGATCCTTCTCCTCTGCTGTTGTAAGGTCTCCCCAGATCCTTCTCTTCTCTAGATCGCACAGAGATGTTTTCGTTGTTTCTATGTTCTGCTCTGGTGATCACAGAATGAGGAAGATGTTGAACCTTCAAGGAGAAGGAATGGAAAGATGGGTGGAAAGCTGGTGGCAAGAGGTGAAGGGAAAGAAAGGGCTTTTATGTCTCTGTCCTCAGCCAGAAGGTAATTCATTGATATTTAGTAGGTGAATACAGAACAGATTTCAGATGAGCTTTCACAGTCTTGACAGCAGCAGTATTTACCAAGTGGAGGGGCACTCTCCAGGTCTACCAAATTGAAGTCTCCTGACAGTAATGACAGCATGTCTCACTTACCTGTTGTGAAGATTTGGGGCACAAATCTTTTTGCTTTGTGTCTCCTGGGGGCTTGAAAAATCATTGAAGGAAACGTCGAACAAAAGCCACTAGCAAAGCGCCTCTGAGGGGTGGAAAAAGCTGAAGTCTCCCTCCACCTTGAGCTTGAGCCCATTCTCCTGAGCTGCTGCTCAGGCTCAGAAGGAAAGAGGAGACTGAAAGGAAGGGAAAACCTCTGTTTGGAAGACACAACTTGTTGAAAATGCCGCTCTGCGTGGCTGACACTCTGTAAAGCATTAGCAGGGGGCGATGATTGAGACCCATTTGTCTCTCCGAATGCAATGATTGGTAGGGTTGTGCCAGCATTAGCTAGTGAATTCTTCTCAACAGCACCAAGTGGTGGCAATGACAACATTCCAGAAGGCTTATCTAAAATATAGAGTCTATTGTGCAATTCTTTTTATTTGTCTGTTGCATAATCTATTTGCTGATACTTGTTTCCCTGCCTCCCTCCCTCTCTCTCTCTCTCTCTCTCTCTCTTTCCCCTAGGCTATCAAACAAAGCTGCCCAACCTTAGCTCATCCATCAACCTTGAGTTATTAAGAGAATAGCTGCAGAACATTTACAAGTGGATGGGATGGAGTGCTGGCTGCTTTTCAAGAACACAGAGGCAGCCATACAAAAACTTTGCAAGATGGCACATTTCCTCATGCTGCCTGTTCCTTGCTCTGCTGGGACCTGCTAGAAGGAATGGTTTCTCAAATTTAAGGTAACTCATCTAGGTTGATGCCAGAAGTGTTATTCATAGCATATCTAGCACCAGATCATGATTTTATCTGACTGAAATGAATGATTTTTTAAAGTAGCTATTTCTCACAAAGGCTGTGTGATATATTGGAGGGAAGGAAGGGATCAGGCTAAGTACAGGTATCTGAGGGCTGGATTTACATGGCTCTCTTAAGGATAGGCTTAAAAAAAAACAACCAGTGTCTGAAGTAGAGCTGAAGAGATGTTAAGTGCCTCACACCAGCACTGTAACAAAATGAAAGCAAAGTGGATCACACCACAGGACTTGTTCTCACCCACTAAAAGACAGAGGTTGTGATGGAGTGAAGTTACCATGTAATAATCTGAGCATTTGATCAGCAGCTCAGGGTGTGCACAAAGACATCTGAGCTGGTGTGGTACAATTTACTCCCACAGCTTGGAGAGAGCTGGGAAACTCAGTGCAGAGCCTCCATGCAGGCCAGCACTGAAGCAGACACAATACAGCCCTCGGTGCTGTGCCAGCTGAACATGATTGCTGTGCCCCTCAGTCTCACTTGGAATATCTGCAGGGGACTCTGCTGGGTTGTGTGGATTTGCCAAATCAGCTCAGTGCTAGTTCTGCGTGGTGATCTCTGCAATGTAAATGTACCCTTGGAAATCAGGCTAATCTGTTTGACTTCTAAAAGGGTAGGAGAATGCTTCCTGGCTAGCCAGCACTGCTGTAATTAAGTGGGGCTGTGGGCAGAACAAAACACGTCAGTCTGGGCAGTGCCTTTCCAGACAGCAGTATCCCAGCAGGCACTGAAAAGCTGATCCCTCTGAGCATCCTGTATTCTGGTCAGTGAAAGCCTTCAGGCTCTGCTTTGCTGCTTGTAAGTCCAGAGATGAGCAAGCAGTTCAGAAGTGATTCCTAGGGGGGAGCAGTCAGCTGGCAGGAGGTGCCACTGGGCACTGGATGATGTGGGGAGAGTTCTGGAGTCCATGGCAGCAACCCTCGCAGTCAGCCTTCGTGGGAGGCACACAGACAAACTTGCAGAGATAGCTCCTTTGTTGTGGGTCCATTTTCTCTGCCTGGCCTTTCTTCTGAGTAGGTCAGGTCCTGCTTTAGCAGGGCTGTTTGATGATGGACACCTCTCTGCTCCTGGAGGCAAGAAGAACTGTACTCAGCACTGGTCAGACCACACCTTGAGTACTGTGTCCAGTTCTGGGCCCCTCAATTCAAGAGAGATGTTGAGGTGCTGGAGCATGTCCAGAGAAGGGCAACAAAGCTGGTGAGGGGCCTGGAGCACAAATCCTATGAGGAGAGGTTGAGGGAGCTGGGGGTGTGCAGCCTGGAGAAGAGGAGGCTCAGGGGTGATCTTATTACTGTCTACAACTACCTGAAGGGGCATTGTAGCCAGGTGGGGGTTGGTCTCTTCTCCCAGGCAAGCAGCAGTAGAACAAGGGGACACAGTCTCAAGTTGTACCAGAGGAGGTCTAGGCTGGATGTTAGGAAGAAGTTCTTCCCAGAGAGAGTGATTTCCCATTGGAATGGGCTGCCCAGGGAGGTGGTGGAGGCACCGTCCCTGGGGGTCTTCAAGAAAAGCCTGGATGAGGCACTTAGTGCCATGGTCTAGTTGATTGGTTAGGGCTGGGTGCTAGGCTGGACTGGATGAGCTTGGAGGTCTCTTCCAACCTGCTTGATTCTATGATTCTGTGATTCTATGAGTCAGGACCATGAGGTCATCCTGGCTGACCACAAGGAGCTGGAGCCTGGGAGAGTCATGGGGCTTTGTGGCAGGAGATGTGGGGCCTGGCACTGGGACATGGGGCATCTGATGAGATCAGGAAAGTAATTGACACAATTATTATGACAAAATTTATGAGCTTACCATTTTAAATTCTTCTTTTATGTGTCAGCCTAGAAACTGGTCACAAACTTTTGTGTATAGTCTCCAGTGAATCTGGCATGTCAGAGGGCATTTAATATTAGGAAAAGAAGCACAGTTCCACCAGTGAAACATGAGTAGTTTTCAGCAGCTCCCACACTGTCTGCCTTATCCACTCAGTAACAGCACCACATGGTGACTCCACCCTGCATGCACAGCAATTAGATGCCTTTTACCACTCCACTTGGTGAAGGTCCTCAGCAATGGTAGCACTGGGAGTCATGTTAGGGACCCAAAGTTGCTGTTTGTGAAGAAATATCACAGATTGAGCCACAAATACATGAACCACGACAGGAAAGTTCCTGTGATGGCCCATACACGGGAGGAAAGTTTGATGAACAGCAGTGTTTCCTCCTCATCCAGCTGCTCTATTCTTCTGGAACCTCCCCAAGCAGTGCTACAGGCTGGGGACTGAGTGGCTGGAGAGCATCCAGGAGGAAAGGGACCTGGGGGTACTGATAGATAGTAGGCTAAAGATGAGCCAGCAGTGTGCCCAGGTGGCCAAGAGAGCCAATGGCATCCTGGCCTGTATCAGGAACAGTGTGGCCAGCAGGACAAGGGAGGTTATTCTGCCCCTGTACTCAGCACTGGTCAGACCACACCTTGAGTGCTGTGTCCAGTTCTGAGCTCCTCAATTCAAGAAGGATGTTGAGGTGCTGGAACATGTCCAGAGAAGGGCAACAAAGCTGGTGAGGGGCCTGGAGCACAAATCCTATGAGGAGAGGTTGAGGGAGCTGGGGGTGTGCAGCCTGCAGAAGAGGAGGCTCAGGGGGGACCTCATTGCTGTCTACAGCTACCTGAAGGGAGGCTGTAGCCAGGTGGGGGTTGGCCTCTTCTCCCAGGCAACCAGCAATAGAACAAGGGGACACAGTCTCAAGCTGTACCAGAGGAGGTCTAGGCTGGATATTAGGAGGAAGTTGTTGGCAGAGAGAGTGATTGGCTTTGGAATGGGCTGCCCAGGGAGGTGGTGGAGTCACCGTCCCTGGAGGTGTTCAAGAAAAGCCTGGAGGAGGCACTTAGTGCCATGGTCTAGTTGTCTGGACAGGGCTGGGTGCTAGGTTGGCCTGGATGATCTTGGAGGTCTCTTCCAACCTGGTTGATTCTATGATTCTATGATTCAGCTCCAGCTGTTAACACAACCTAATATTGTTCAAGAACATTCCCCTTCCTCTTGCTTATGTCTCCTCCAGCACTGTCCTTACCCTTTGCTTCATTATTTGGTTCTTCCCTTACTCTCAGGCCTGAATTTCTCTCAAAGCCTTCTTTACTCTTGATCTACCTCTCCAACATTTCTCTTCAAGCTTCTGTGTTGCACTGAGACTCTGTGTGCTCTCTATAAGCCCAGTCATAGTCTGAGAAGCAATGCTGCCATGTGAAGAAGCACTGAACTGTCATAGAAGTTCACTGTCATTGTAAGGACAATGTCCAGTCTCTTGTTGGCACATCTGGGTCAAAGAAAACCAGAGCCAGTTGTCTACTTTCAAATCTTTCTTCTCTGAGTTATTTTGGGTCCATCCCTAAGCAAAACACTGCTGCCTTGTTCCTTACAAGACTTTGCAAGTGCACCTATTATATTGATCCTTCTGCCCACACTTTGATTTGTAGGGCAAACGATCTAGTCAAGCAGCTCAAGAGAAATCTCACCCATTAAAACCCTCCTAGATCAGCACCAGCCCAGGGAGCACCTTCTTAGACCTCAGTTTCTTGCACTCTTCCCTTGTTGGTTTCTTTGTCAAGCAGCTTCATGCTATCATCTCCCACGCTGCAACCATTTGCAGGCTCCCTGTTAAAGCTGATTGAACTGCTCTCTTACCAATTGCACCTTGTGCTTCTCCCAGGTGGGCTCATTCTTTTCAGGAGGAGCTGTGCCAGGCCAGAAGAGAGCAGCACAATTTATTTTGTACTTTTAAATTCTTAGGTATCTCAGAAGGGTCTTACACTGATGTTGTTTTCTGCTTGTTTGTATTTCTGCTCCCCCCATCATTTTTCCTCATCCTCCTCTTCCCTCTGAGGTCCAGAACCACTGTTGTTGCATCCCATATGGAACAAATCATGCTGAGAGCCAGGAGGTCTGGGTCACACAACTTTTATTTAGGTATCTAAGCTATCCAGTCCCAAGTTATTTCAGGGAATGAGTTCAAGATAAATCTCCAAGCCATTAAGAAGATGGTATCAGTTGCTGCTGTGTTGTTTTCTCTGCTAACAGAACCACTAGGAGCATTGATTTCCAGGTTGATATGATGTGTTTCTTTCTCCCATTATCTCATAGACTAGAGCAGTCACATCCCATGCCAAACCAGGACTGGCTGCAAGAATTTCCTACAGAGGGACTATTCACTTACAAATGCATCAGGCATCTGTAAAAGGCAGAGCAGGCCATTCTTGAAAGCAAAACACATCTTGGCTGGAATTAAAAGCCTTATAGTTTGACACTGAAAAGCTTCTACAACCTCCTGAAAATGATTTAGGAGAAAGTAAAGTTCTGATTCTTTCCCCCTCCCTTGGTTTAGAGGTGAATTTAACTGTACTAGAGGGAGAAAAATTGAGAACTGAGTGAATGACTCCATGATTTTTCTGAGAGTGCAAAACTCATCTTGCTGTCTATTGTGGGTTGGCACAATCCATCCTAAAGGGTCAGTTTCTACAGGTCACCATTAAAGAGGTGTAAGCTCACAGTGTCTTACTGTCACTCTCAAACTAAGAGCACCAAAATCATGAAACACTTGAACAGAAAAACATAAATCTTGATTTGCCATTATCAGTCCCCCTGAAGTGTCTGGTGCTGGCAGAACAGCTCTTCTGAAACTGTAGAGCAGCTGCTCAGCAAGAATAAACCAGGATGTTGTGGAGTGGAAGAACATCAGTGCTGCTTAAAGGTTGGTTTAAGAGTAACTGAATGTTTAACATGCCCATGGGAAATGTATAAATCAAGAGCCTGTATTTCAGAGGAGTTAAATGATATATGAAACCCCCAAATCTAGTGGCTAAGCATCAGCCAGCCTGTGCTGCAGATCTTCACTGGAGCTTTGTAGGAACTGATTAGACCAGCATCTACCACACATGAACGGATCCTGCTCTGATGGAGGGGCTGAACTGGGTGTGCTCTGGAGATCTCTTCAGTGCTTGCATAGCTGAAGAAGTTCATAGATTTATAGAATGGTTTGGGTTGGAATAGATCTTGAGATCATCTAGTTAGAATCACAGAATCATAGAATCATAGCAATCAACAAGGTTGGAAGAGACCTCCAAGATCATCCAGTCAAAACTATCACCCAACCCTGTCCAGTCAACTAGACCATGGCACCAAGTGCCTCATCCAGGCTTTGCTTGAACACCTTCAGGGATGGTGACTCCACCACCTCCTTGGGCAGCCCATTCCAATGCCAATCACTCTCTCTGGGAAGAACTTCCTCCTAACATCCAGCCTATACCTACCCTGGCACAACTTGAGACTGTGTCCCCTTGTTCTATTGCTGGTTGCCTGGGAGAAGAGGCCACCCCCCACCTGGCTACAGCCTCCCTTCAGGTAGTTGTAGACCGCAATGAGGTCCCCCCTGAGCCTCCTTCAGGCTGCACACCCCCAGCTCCCTCAGCCTCTCCTCATAGGGTTTGTGTTCCAGGCCCCTCACCAGCTTTGTTGCCCTTCTCTGAACACCTTCCAGCACCTCAACACCTCTCCTGAATTGAGTGGCCCACCAGAACTGGACACTACTCAAGGTGTGGCTCTAACACCGCTGCCAGCATTGAATCCCTCGCTTATGGGATTAGCAAAACACCTTTGGCTCCTTGCTTCCTGCTCAAGACAGGTCAGGAGATTTGCAGATTGGCTTAGCCCATGTGTTAACCTCCCTGTCATTCAGCCAAAGCTCCTCAGCCTAGCTTGAATTCTGAGCCCATCAAGGAGGGGAGGCAGGCAGAACACTTCAAGCATTCCAGCAAATTCACTAGCAAATGTGAAATCATTCCAGTAAAATGGTAAAACTCCTTTTCCTCCTAAAATGAGCTGTAACAGCTATTTAACTTTGTAGTTAACTGTACTATGTGTGTGGTTATGACTCTATATAAAATGTAGTTATAGAGATGTACTCTGTAGTTACCTATTAAGTGGCTATAACAGCTATGTTGTATATATATATATAAATATATAATGTATGACAGCATTTTATAGAGCTTAAACAATGGGAAAATTCCCACTTGCTTCATTGGAAAATGCACCAGAACAAAAGGGAGAGTATTGGTGTATTAAGACATGAATTACTTTCAAAAACAAGTGGTAGTCACAACAGAGCCTCAAAGGCCACTAAACCACATCCCAAAGTGCCACATCTGCACATTTTCTGAACACCTCCAGGGATGGTGACTCCACCATTCCCCTGAGCAGCCTGTTCCAATGCCTGACCACCCTTTAGTAGAGAAATGTTTCCTAACATCCAGCCTAAACCTTCCCTGGTGCAACTTGAGGCCATTTCTTCTTGTCTTACCAACCTCTCCTGGTGCAACTTGAGGCCATTTCCTCTTGTCTTATCACTTGTTAGTTAGGGAGAAAAGACCAAGACTCATCTGCCTCCAACCTCCTTTCAAGAGTTTTAGAGAGTGAGATGGTCTCCCCTGAGGCTCCTTTACTCCAGGCTGAACAACCCCAGTTCTCTGCTGCTCCTCACCAGACCTGTTCTCCAGACCCTTCACTAGCTTTGTTGCCATCCTCTGAACCCAGCCCAGCATCTCAATGTCTCTTGCAGTGAGAAAAACAGCACAGGGAGATTCAGGGTCTTTTTAACAATGGTTTATTGAAAGAGGAAAATGTGAAGTAGGAGTCTGGGTGTGAAAAAGCTGACTTCCTTTAAGATTTTTTTTGCCCCCTGAAGTGTGAGTTTTTGAAGTCAAGACATTTCCAACGCCGCATCAGTTTTGTCAAGGAGAGTGGCAGACAAAGCAATGAAGAAGTAGGCACACAACATGCTCTGTGGGGAGGTGAGAAAGTACTTTCCTGGATGAAGATCTTGGGTCATTCCCTTCTTGCCCTAGTCCAAATGATCAAGGATGGAAGGATTTGTAAGTGAGCATCGCAAAAGAAGCTCTGGTGGGGGATCCTGGAGGACCAGTGCTCTACTCCCAGTCCACATGTGCCTTCCAAATTCAACAAGCATGCAAAGATGTCTTGGTACCTTTTCAACAGGAGAGTTACTTAAAATCATAGAGTCAGTCAGAGTTGGAAGGGACCACAAGGATCATCTAGTTCCAGCTCCCCTGCCATGGGCAGAGACACCTCACACTAGATCAGGCTGGCCACAGCCCCATCCAGCCTGGCCTTAAACACCTCCAGGGATGTGGCCTCAACCACCTCCCTGGGCAACCCATTCCAGGCTCTCACCACTCTCCTGCTGAACAGCTTCCTCCTCACAACCAGTCTGACTCTCCCCACCTCCAGCTTTGCTCCATCCCCCCTAGTTGCAGTAATGCTTTATTGGTACAAGTATGGAGACAGTACAAAAAACCTGACAGGATATTCTGTATGACAGAAGGCAAAGGCTAAGCTGATGGAGAAATTCTGGGCTCAGAAACTGGTGGAATTAGACAGGGTTGGGTTTCTGTTTGGTCTAGACTTGAAGTTTGAGGGGTCTGTCCTCTCTTTGGGGTCCCTTTGAGGTGGTCTGTAGCTCTTATGGGCTACTTTAGCAATAGGCATGCCAGGACTGCCTCTGGCCACACAACCAGAGTGTGTCTAGGAAGTACCAATCCTACCACACATAGAGATCAACTCTGCTGGGGAACTGTATGGAGAGAAAATAACCACTGAAAGATGTGTGTGGACGGCCTGGGCAGAAGGCTGTCATGGTGGGGTAGGAAGGACAGTAGGAGAGAGGGCTCAGGAGGAGAGAGAGCAGAGTACAGAGTGTGAGGCAGTGAGATGATGCCCTAAGTGTGTTTCTAGCAGAGCACTGGATCACAGTATCACAGTATCACAGTATCATCAGGGTTGGAAGAGACCTCACAGATCATCAAGTCCAACCCTTTACCACAGTGCCCAAGGCTAGACCATGGCACCAAGTGCCACGTCCAATCCTGCCTTGAACAGCTCCAGGGACAGCGACTCCACCACCTCCCCGGGCAGCCCATTCCAGTGCCCAATGACTCTCTCAGTGAAGAACTTTCTCCTCACCTCCAGCCTAAATCTCCCCTGGGGCAGCCTGAGGCTGTGTCCTCTCGTTCTGGTGCTGGCCACCTGAGAGAAGAGAGCAACCTCCTCCTGGCCACAACCTCCCCTCAGGTAGTTGTAGACAGCAATAAGGTCTCCCCTGAGCCTCTTCTTCTCCAGGCTAACCAATCCCAGCTCCCTCAGCCTCTCCTCGTCGCCCTTCTCTGGACATGCTCAAGCAACTCAATGTCCCTCCTAAACTGGGGGGCCCAGAACTGAACACAGCACTCAAGGTGTGGTCTGAGCAGTGCAGAGTACAGGGGCAGAATGACCTCCCTGCTCCTGCTGGCCACACCATTCCTGATGCAGGCCAGGATGCCACTGGCTCTCTTGGCCACCTGGGCACATGCTGGCTCAGTGTGATGTGAGCACGGAAGCCCAGTGAAGCCCTTGGGGTGTGAAGCGGCTGTGTCACAGGGCTTGAGGTTCAGAAGGGCACATCAGGTGGACGCCTGTGGGCAATCCAAGGAGACTGCTGGTCCCACAAGTCTGCAGCTGCTCTCAAGGCTTGGGGCTGCCTGTGCTCGCCAGGCAGGTCCTGGAGCGCCCTGGGCACCCCCAGCTCTGCCTGGTTGCTGAGCCAGAAGCGCTGCAGCCTGCATGGCTGTGCCCGGGCGCTGGGAAGGGCGGGATGCAGGAAGCTGGCAGCTGCCAGCCTTGCTCCCTCGGGGCCCGTCCCACTGCCCGTTCCCAGAGCACACCTAACGCCCACAGAGCACATTTGGCTGCCCGCAGAGCTCAGCCGGGCCCAGGCTCCTTGCAAGCTGCCTTGGTTAGGGTGGCAATGGTAACGGCAGCTCCGCGCGGGGTTTTCTCAGCGAGTGGCGCGGTGCTTAGGGTGGCTGCACAGGGAAACCTCAGCATGGAGTCTTCCTCAGCATGGAGTCTTCCTCAGCATGGAGTCTTCCTCAGCCTGGAGAAGCTCAAGTGTACGTTTCCCAAGGGAGCAGCCTAGTGAGCAGGCCAGCTGTGGGAGGAGGAGCAACTTGGAGTGCGTTACTGAAGCTGGACCTTGGCAGAATAAATGGACATGACTCAAAGGGCCAGGAAGGGAGCAACCAGGGGCAGCGAGGCTGCAGCCCCCGGGCCACAGCAGGGCAGGGGAGGGAATAAAGCTTGGCACGTCCCCAGCTTCACGGCAGTTCCTCCACCTGAGCCCATGCAAAAGACAGTCCAGCACCAGAAGAGAAGGTTGCCTTTCTTAGAAGGAGACATTAACCTCTCACTAGAGGGCTGGGCCCCTTCACGTCCCTGAGCCTTTCTCCAGATCCTTTATTTCTTGGTGGCCGCACTCTGCGTGTTTGAACCTGCTTGGCTTGAGGCTGGAACTAAGGACTGTGTTTTCTTGGGTGAGTCCTTTAGCCAGCAGGCCTGCAGCATGTGGGACCTAGGCACTGGCAGCACCACTCCCCTGGGTTTTAAAAGGAACTGCAGAGCTTGCTTTTTGAGAGAATCTTGACAGGACTTTTCCTTGGGAAAAAAGAAAGAGAAGTTGGAGATTGGTTCCAGGTAACTTAATTTCTCCTCTGAGTGGGTCAGCCTCTGGGAAGGTGCTAACAGAAACACCCACAGGGTAATGCAGGCCAGCAGAAACTACTGGATGTCATCCAACCCAAACTCCTGCTCAAAGTATGGTGAAGTACAGCAAGTTGATCACGGTATCACAGTATCACCAAGGTTGGAAGAGACCTCATAGATCATCAAGTCCAACCCTTTAGCACAGAGCTCAAGGCCAGACCATGGCACCAAGTGCCACATCCAATCTTGCCTTGAACAGCTCCAGGGACGGCGACTCCACCACCTCCCCGGGCAGCCCATTCCAGTGCCCAACGACTCTCTCAGTGAAGAACTTTCTCCTCACCTCCAGCCTAAATCTCCCCTGGCGCAGCCTGAGGACCTGATCAGGTCCATGTCAAGCTGAGCTTTGAATATCTGCAAGAATTGAGACTTCACAACCTCTTTGGGCAACCTCTTCCCATTTTTTGTTACCCTCAGTGTGAACATCTTTGTCCTTGGATCTAGCCCAAGTCTCTTTCACTGCAGGTTGTGCTAAGTGCCACTGTCCTTTCACTGTGTGCTTCTGAGGAAAGCTTGGCTCTGCCCTGCCTTCGGTAGCTGGTGGCAGGAGCTTGCTGCCCTGATGCCAGGGTTTTGCACTGGTGTAGCTCCTTGCTCAGCATTGCCAAACCCCCTCCTGCCCCCTCCCCCTTAGTAACTAGCACAACATCTTGCTGGTTGTCTTGGATGGTCCCATAAGCCTGTGTTTGATTTTCTATTGGGGTGGGCTAACTATACCACATCCCTCAGAATCTTTATCTGTGGTCTTTGTTGCCTCAATTCCTGTTTAAATCTGGAGTGAGGGGAGCTTTAGGTTGGATATTAGGAGAAAATTCTTTATGGAAAGTATGGTCAGGCACTGGAACAGGCTGCCCAGGGAGGTGGTGGAGTTACTGTCCCTGGAGGTGTACAAGCAACGTGGGCATGGCACTCTGGGACACAGTTTAATGGTAGTGGTGGTCATAGGTTGATGGTTGGACACGATGACCTTAGAGGTCTTTCCCAACCCAAACAATTCTATATGGAGAAAGGTCAGGCACTATTTTTCAACTGAAAGAAGCAGGTTCTTTAAAGCAGGTAGTGTTCACTTATAAATCACCCTCACCACCACAAATGCTTCCAAATATAAGCAAATACTCAGGAATGAATGTGCAGAAGAAGAGAATCTGTTTATTATGTTCATAGAATCATAGAATCAACCAGGTTGGAAGAGACCTCCAAGATCATCCAGTCCAACCTATCACCCAGCCCTAACCAATCAACTAGACCATGGCACTAAGTGCCTCATCCAGGCTTTGCTTGAACACCCCCAGGGACGGTGCCTCCACCACCTCCCTGGGCAGCCCATTCCAATGGGAAATCACTCTCTCTGTGAAGAACTTCTTCCTAATATCCAGCCTATACCTCCCCTGGCACAACTTGAGACTGTGTCCCCTTGTCGCTTTATTCAGCCAAATCACTTACTGCTTTGTTTGCACTGAGATATGAGTCCTTTGTAGGTAGCAGCTGGGCACCAGCTGTGTGTGTAGTTCCCTCCATAAAGATTACAGACTGCCGTGGGGAAAAGTTGCTTGTCCTATTGAATAAAGGTGCCAAAGACCTGCTGGATGCTGTTCCTATGTGACCCACGCAGAGATTACTTCTTATTACTGTCTACAACTACCTGAAGGGGCATTGTAGCCAGGTGGGGGGTGGCCTCTTCTCCCAGGCAACCAGCAATAGAACAAGGGGACACAGTCTCAAGTTGTGCCAGGGTAGGTCTAGGCTGGATATTAGGAAGAAGTTCTTCCCAGAGAGAGTGATTTCCCATTGGAATGGGCTGCCCAGGGAGGTGGTGGAGGCACTGTCCCTGGGGGTCTTCAAGCAAAGACTGGATGAGGCACTTAGTGCCATGGTCTAGTTGATTGGCTAGGGCAGGGTGATAGGTTGGACTGGATGATCTTGGAGGTCTCTTCCAACCTGGTTGATTCTATGATTCTATGGAATGTTGTGCAAATAGGACCAGTCAGTTCCTTTGCCTCTGGAAGAGTTACCTGGTAATTTGGTAAATGGACCTTGGTTTCAGGAGTGCCTGAGTTGGCCACGAGCAGGCCTGGAGCAGCTCCAGGAAGCCCTTTGGCTCAGCCTGAGCTGATGAGGCACAGTAAACTTATGTCTGTTCTTCGTGGACACAAAACTAGTGCCATGCAGGGGCAGCATAGGTCTATTGTGGGCTGAGTGGACCACTCAGGACCAACTGTGTTAGGATGGCTCAGCCTCCTGCTTCTGGGACGGGCAGACCTGCAGTAGTTTGGCTGCCTTTGAACCCTCTGCTCATACCTACCTTTACACACTGCTATGTTTGGGCTAAAAATCCCTTTCCATTAAACTGATGTACTCCTTTCCCATTAGACTTCCCATGTGAAGTAATTCATGGCTGTCCATCCCTGTGACCAGCAGAGTGGAAGGCTGACTGTGTGGGATTTTTCTTGTTGTCTCCTAAGCTTTATCAGTTGAAAGAAGCTGGAGGACAGAAGAAAATTTCAGGGAATGTGCCTCTATTAAATGGGGAGTTGAGTCTTGGTGGAAGTAGTAGTGCATCTTGCCCTTCAAGGTGATGAGACTGCCCACAGGTGGAAGAATCACAGAATCACAGAAGGTTAGGGGCTGGAAGTGACCTCAGAAGCTCATCCAGTCCAACCCCCCTGCCAGAGCAGGATTACCTCTAGCAGATCACGTAAGAACGCCTCCAGGCAGGTCTTGAATATCTCCAGAGAGGGAGATTCCACAAGCTTCCCGAGCAGCCTGGTCCAGTGTTCTCTCACCATCACAGGGAAAAAATTCTTCTTCACATTTACATGGAACTTCCTATGCCTCAACCTCCACCCATTGCCCCTTGTCCTGTCATAGAGAGAGCCTGAGAGTGGCAGCCTAACATGACAGTGGACTTTGTCACTCCCACCAAACACAGCCTGTGGAGCATCAAACGGAATCTGGTTTATCTCAAGCCTTTCCCACCGGGAAGTTTTCCAGCTGTCTCAGCTCTCACCAGCACCTTGCCTGCTGCAAAGTGCTCAACCAGATCCTCTCCTGCCCTTCACTGAAAGCCTTAAAAGGCAGTTTCTCTGGTAGGTGAGCCTGAGAGTGCTCACTCCCTGATGATCTTTATCACCAGTTTCTGATACTTTGGAGAATAAGATGTATTTGGTACCTGAAGGGAGCCTACAAGAAAGCTGATTAAGAGCTTTTTGCAAGAGCTTGTAGTGACAGAGTTAGGGGGAGTGGATTTAAGCTGAAGGAGGGTAGACTTAGACTGGATATTAGGAAGAAATTCTTTGCAGTGAGGGCAGTGAGATGCTGGAACAGCTTGCCCAGGTAGGTGAAGGATATCCCCTCCCTGGTGATATTCAAGGCCAGGTTGGATGTGGCCTTAGGCAACCTCGTGTAGTAGAAGGTGTCCCTGCTCTTTGCAGGGTGAGTTGGATCTAGATGAACTTTTAGGTCTCTTCCAATAGCCTCTTTACCTTGGTGTCAAGCAACAGGACTAGAGGAAATGGTTTCAAGGTGTGCCAGGGGAGGTTCAGGCTGGGTGCTAAGAAATATTTCTTCAGAGAGAGGGTTCTCAAACACTGGAATGGTCTGCCCAGGGCAGTGGGGGAGTCACCATCCCTGGAGCTGTTCAGCAGTGTGTGGACCTGGCATGTAGGGACATGGTTTAGTGTTGATCCTTCAGTGCTAATTCAAGGGTTGGACTGGGTGACTTTTGAGGTCTCTTCCAGCTGGATGTTTTCTGTGATTCTGATTCTATGGTATTGAAACCAAAGTGGAATTCATGAAGGACCAGAGGCTGGAAAGCAAAAAACGACCAAGTCAAAACTCCCTTGTATAGGCATGGCTGAGAGTTCCAAGCTGGTGGTGAAAGCAAGACTACAGAGTCTTCATGACAGCAAATCCATCAGTAACGCAGAGAGCTCCTGCCTGCCTGTTTCTCCTCCTTACATGGGTTAACTTGCTAATATTTGCTTTAAGAATTTTCTTCAGCCCTTACCAACAGTGGATTAAGGACAAGATTACAGGGCATGCAGCACTGCTTTGTTTCTTGTGGTGTCCAGTGGCTGCCCTGTACTTAAGGTGCTTGCACAACCAGGTCTAACTAACACTAACTAACAACTAAAGTGCTCAGCAGCAACCTTTCCTTCAGACTCTCTACCTGAGATGATTCAGCACTGAAGGATGTTTTTTTTTCTCTTGAGCTAGAACTTTGTAATTGACTCCTCAAAGAAGACCAGCCCCAAATGCTCTTACCTTATGTACCGTGCTGAGGGCACTCGTGATGCTAAATCAGCCTTTGCGGTGCTTTGAGTTGCTGCCTGTACCTCTGTGGTTCTCCAGAGACAACAGCCCTGCAGTTAGAGATGGTAATGCCCAAGGACAAAAACTTAACAGAACTTACCAACCTCTTTTACTGTCTTTGCCTGCATCTCCAAAGGCTTAAACTCCTGCTAGTGAACCAAAAGCCTGTTGCCAAACACTTTTAGGGGCCCCACAAAACTGGCTAAGCACACTTCATAGAATCATAGAATCATAGAATCAGCCAGGTTGGAAGAGACCTCCAAGATCATCCAGTCCAACCTATCACCCAGCCCTAACCAATCAACTAGACCATGGCACTAAGTGCCTCATCCAGGCTTTGCTTGAACACCCCCAGGGACAGTGCCTCCACCACCTCCCTGGGCAGCCCATTCCAATGCCAATCACTCTCTCTGTGAAGAACTTCTTCCTAATATCCAGCCTAGACCTACCCTGGCACAACTTGAGACTGTGTCCCCTTGTTCTATTGCTGGTTGCCTGGGAGAAGAGGCCTGATGACCTCCTAGGAAAACTCTGTTTGGGTACTGAGAGTGAAATATAGGCTAGACAAACACCTTTTTGGCACTAAGAGCAGAACTATGCCTGCTTTGTTTCAGAGAACCCACTTTTACCCTGGTGTTTGCGCTGGTTCTTCTGCTATTCTTTTCTGAATTAAACTGTCACCTGTGCAGCTTCCTGTACCAACAGACAGTTGTTTTCTCAGGAAATATGTTGGCTGCTGAATGCAATTCAAATAGCACTTTGCAAGGAACTAGATGTACAAAGATACACGTTGTAAGGCCACATTCTTTCTAAAGGTAGCATCTAGGCTGCTGCCGCTGACACGTTGGGTTAGGAAAATAATCAGCCACATCTCCAAAGAATGTTCCCTTCTCCTGCCTGTGTTTAATTCTTTTGGGTCTCCATGTAAATACAGGATTTAATACTTTAAATCTAGAGGAGCAGCTGAACAATCTCATTTCTTTCACTTCACATTTTAAGTGACAAAGCCAGAGGTCTGTGGCTTTGTTTCATGCTTTGCTACAGGACAAGGAGAACTTTTGTGTGTGTGATCTCTAAGCCAGAGGATTGATGTCAAAAGCTATGATGGACCATCCCCTAATGCTTTCTCTGAGCGCTGCCCCCTGCCAGCCTGAAAATGGCATGTCTTGAGCCAAAGGGCTGGAGCACCTCTTAAAGCAGCAACCTGTCTCTTTTACTTGGCCTTTGTCAGAAACAGTGGTGAATTCTGCCCAGGGGTTAAATTTGTATCTCTCTGGAGCCTCCTCCTCAGCATTCTTCTCCAGATTTGATTGATGATGTGGCTACTCTCAGTGGCTCTGTAGCACCTTATCACCCCCCCCAACCCCAGCCCCCAAATATTTAGATTGCTGCCAAGCTCTATTTGGTTTTCACTGAGTGCATTACTTCTCAGAGTTCCTTAATGGCATGTGCTAATGTTCCAGCCAGGAAACCTGCCCTGCTCTTGCCTCTGCTGCAGAGGTGCCATGGCTGCCCAGGAGCAGCTGCTGAGCTGCCATAAATTAGAGACAGGTGTGTGAAAGGAAATTGAAATGAAGCCTTGTTTCCTCCAAACTTGGGTGGTGAGGGAGCCTCATGTGCTGCTGAGCTATCCCTGGAGCAAGAGAAAGAACTGCCAAGAGAAAGCTAGGACATAAAGCTGGGTGTGGAAACCACCAATGCTGTCCCAAGCTAAGCCATCATCACTGATGAGTCACATGTGCTTAATGATGCTGGGTGTTCAGAGGAAATGAGGGGGAAATGTTTAAAGGCATTGTGCAGAAGTTCAGGAAAGTTGTTCATGTGGGAGCTGGGCTCACACTTCAAGTAAGAAAGAGATGAAAGGGGGGGATTGAATAGTTTGTAAGGCATCATTTAGGGTATTTATCTTCTTTTTCAACTTGTGATTTTTTTTTTGCACGTTCAAAGCATTGATTCTGTTTTCTCACTTCTGCTTTTCCCAGTAAGTACAAGGTGGTAACTGCAGGCAGGTTAAATGGTTCCTTCCATCTCCTGACAACCAAATGTCTGAAGGGGCATTGTAGCCAGGTGGGGGTTGGCCTCTTCTCCCAGGTAACCAGCAATAGAACAAGGGGACACAGTCTCAAGTTGTGCCAGGGTAGGTATAGGCTGGATGTTAGGAAGAAGTTCTTCCCAGAGAGAGTGATTGGCATTGGAATGGGCTGCCCAGGGAGGTGGTGGAGGCACCGTCCCTGGAGGTGTTGAAGCAAAGCCTGGATGAGGCACTTAGTGCTATGGTCTAGTTGATTGGATAGGGCTGGGTGCTAGGTTGGACTGGATGATCTTGGAGGTCTCTTCCAACCTGGTTGATTCTATGATTCTATGATTCTATGTGTACATTTTTCTTTCATTCTTCTGTAACTTTTCTAAGCCTTCTGAGCTTTGTCAAAATCTAAGTGGCCGAAAGGAAAATTAAATGAACAGACATTACTCTTTCATTACTCACAGCTCCTCCTGTTCCCATAGTAATGCTGCCAAAGATAGAATCAGAGAATCATTTCAGTTGGAAAAGGCCTTTCAGATCATCAGGCTCATCCAGTGGGCTCCATGTGGAAGCTTTGGGAGGTTGCAGAACAACAAAGAAGGGTGAGAAAAGGGAGGAAGAAAAATGGGAGGTGGGGAAAGAAATCCAAACCAACCCCATAAACCTTCTTTTAACGCTGATTTTCTTTCTGCCACAAAGTAATGGCCACTGAGGAAAGAATGGCCTCATAATATTAGGAAAATCTGAGCTAGAAAAAAGTTTCATCTGATTGCTGGATGCTTTTATAAAAATACTTTGCTTGACATTTCTCTAGATCCACCTGACAATTTATGGTCCTAATAATAACAACCCTGGATCAGGACTGTTCTTGTTCTGGTCCTGCCTATCTGGACCTTGTAAATAGTCCCTCCCCAGCCCTCCTGTAGGCCCCTTTCAGATACTGGAAGGCTACTACAAGGTCTTCTTGAAGCCTTCTCTTCTGCAGGCTGAAGAGCCCCAACTCTTGTAGCCTGTCCTCATAGCAGAGCTGCTGCAGCCCTCTGGAGAGCAGCCAGGAGGAAAGGGACCTGGGGGTACTGATAGATAGTAAGCTGAAGATGAGCCAGCAGTGTGCCCAGGTGGCCAAGAGAGCCAATGGCATCCTGGCCTGTATCAGGAACAGTGTGGCCAGTAGGACAAGGGAGGTTATTCTGCCCCTGTACTCAGCACTGGTCAGGCCACACCTTGAGTGCTGTGTCCAGTTCTGGGCCCCTCAATTCAAGAAGGATGTTGAGGTGCTGGAAGGTGTCCAGAGAAGGGCAACAAAGCTGGTGAGGGGCCTGGAGCACAAATCCTATGAGGAGAGGTTGAGGGAGCTGGGCCTGTTTAGCCTGGAGAAGAGGAGGCTCAGGGGTGATCTTATTACTGTCTACAACTACCTGAAGGGACATTGTAGCCAGGTGGGGGGTGGCCTCTTCTCCCAGGCAACCAGCAATAGAACAAGGGGACACAGTCTCAAGTTGTGCTGGGGTAGGTCTAGGCTGGATATTAGGAAGAAGTTCTTCCCAGAGAGAGTGATTGGCATTGGAATGGGCTGCCCAGGGAGGTGGTGGAGGCACCGTCCCTGAGGGTCTTCAAGATAAGCCTGGATGAGGCACTTAGTGCCATGGTCCAGTTGACTGGCTAGGGCTGGGTGCTAGGTTGGCCTGGATGATCTTGGAGGTCTCTTCCAACCTGCTTGATTCTATGATTCTATGATTCTCTGATTCTCTGAGCATCTTTGTGGCCTCCTCTGGATTTGCTCCAGCAGTTCCATGTCCTTCTTAGAAGCAGCCTTGGCAATGATGCACAGTTTGTTTCTGACTTTTGAAACCAGTCTGATGTCCTCAGTTTTACAAGGTAACATCCTCAGTCTCTTGTATCTCTACTTCCTGAGAAGTTTGTGGATTTGAATATGAGCAAGTGAAGAGTCTGAGAGAGTCTAGGATGCTAGTGAGTCAGGAGCCTCTTTCACAATATTTCCAGTCTAACCTGAAATGGGTGATACCAGAAATTGCAGAAGAAAAACTACTCCTAAGGAATTTCTAGAGAGAATTTGCAAGTGGTGGAGTTTAATTTGTAGAAGACAGGGAAAGGTCCCTTTTTTGAGCGTGTTCTGCTAGAAGACATCTAGAGATGCCTGGTATCATCTCAAGACTTGCTGCTGCTGCTCTTATTTACCTCCCTGTGCTTCTGCAGTTCAGCACAATCACACTCTTCTTGCAGTTGGTATTAGAAATGTTTCTATCCTACCCCTGCTCAGCAAGCAGAGCTTTGTGCTGGCCTGAGGAGGAGGTTTGACTGCCCTTGACCAAGCAGTCCTGGTCTCACATGCCTTGGGATGCCACAGGTCTTTGGTAGGATTAGTACCAACACTCTCACAACTGGTTTAGTATCAGCTGAAAGGGCTTTCCCTTTAAACAGTCCTGCTATTTCAGACATCTTCACACTCAGCCTTTATCTCACCAAAAATAGCCCAACCAAGAGTGGCCTCTCTATTCCCTGAAGTCAGGCCCTAAGGAATTTAGTACCTGCACCTGTGTGAGCCACTTCTCACCTTCTTGTGATGGGATAATGTTGACAGCTGGTACCACTTAAACACCACTCGTTCTGGCCCTGGTGGTGTGGGGTTGACAGTTGGACTCCACTTTAGACTCCAATTAAAACAGTTCAGTGATTTCCACTCATCTTTTGGGAGGAGCTTCTGTGAGGAGGAAGAAGAGTAGTATGTAAGAATAAGAATTAATAGCAATTATCTATGGAAAGGGAGCACAGATTTGGTCCTGCATGCAATAAGATATACACCTATTTTGCAAGCAACAGCGAGCGATGCCTCTGGAGATGAGCACCAGCTTCAGCCAAAGTCTATTTGTTGATGAAGGTAAAGGAACATTTCTCTTAGGAGGAGAGACTGAGTGAGCTGAGGCTCTTTAGCTTGGAGAAGAGAAGCCTTAAGGGTGACTTCATCAATGGTTATAAATATGTGCAGGGTGAGTGGCAGGAGGATGGAGCCAGGCTCTGCTGAGTGATGCCCAGTGATAGGCCAAGGGGCAATGAGTGGAAGCAGAAGCATAGGAGGTTTAATTTAAACACAAGGAGGAATTTTTTCACAGTGAGGGTGACAGAACACTGGAACAGGCTGCCTAGGGGTGTTGTGGAGTCTTCCTCTCTGGAGATATTCAAACCCTGCCTGGACATGTTCCAGTGGGATCTTGGTGGGAAGGCAGCCAGAGTCACGATGCCATACCAATGTGGTTAAAGCTGTGCTCCCTTTATTGCGGTGATCCAGTGACAGGCTTAAGGCACAGGCAGGGTAAGGCTTATATAAACAATTTGCAGGGTCAGCCTCCTGTGACCAGCAGATCCTGCCCCCTTGCAGCTGGACGTGGGGGCTGCTTCATCGCCTTAGGTCCTGCCTCTGAGATGTGCTCCAGGGACACTCTTCTCAGCACAGGTTGCTCATGTTCATCGAATGGTGTCCTCTGTCAGCAAGAAATGCTTCCACTAGGTCTGGTATAGGTGATCCTCTTCTGGCAGTGGAGTTGCACTGGATGAGCTTCCAAGGTCCCTTCCAGCCCCTGACATTCTGTCATTGTGTGACTATAACACTGTACTTGAAGTGAAGCTTTGAAGGAATGGCAAAATAGTTACAGTAGACCACTGGAAGCTTGGAGATGAGGACTAGACCTAAAATGCAATGTGGACTCTACTAAGAAGCAGCACTGACCTTGCTATCAACCTGCACTTATCAACAGCTGGGCTGCTGTATTGCACCGATTGGGATTTCTTCATAGTCCTAGAGTAGTCATAGAATCAGCCAGGTTGGAAGAGACCTCCAAGATCATCCAGTACAACCTAGCACCCAGCCCCAGCCAGTCAACCAGACCATGGCACTAAGTGCCTCAGCCAGTCTTTTCTTGAACACCTCCAGGGATGGCAACTCCACCACCTCCCTGGGCAGCCCATTCCAATGCCAATCACTCTCTCTGCCAACAACTTCCTCCTGACATCCAGCCTAGACTTCCCCCAGCACAATTTGAGACTGTGTCCCCTTGTTCTGTTGCTGCTTGCCTGGGAGAGAGTTTAACCCCCACCTGGCTACAGCCTCCCTTCAGGTAGTTGTAGGCAGCAATGAGCTCTGCCCTGAGCCTCCTCTTCTCCAGGCTGCACACCCCCAGCTCCCTCAGCCTCTCCTCAAAGGGTTTGTGTTCCAGGCCCTTCACCAGCTTTGTTGCCCTTCTCTGGACACATCCCAGCACCTCAACGTCTCTCTTGAATTGCAAGATACTGGGAACCATGACAGGCCTGGGTGCTGTGGTTAAGACTGGGTGAGGTTTTTTAACTCACCAATGCAAAAGATATATTTTCATGCAGATGCTTGAATTGCTAGCAACAAAGGAAAGCTAGGAAAGAGCATGCGTGATGTTTTGATGCCTCAGAGGCTACAATGCCATGAAAAGGCAACTGTTTGTCAAAGACAGGGAGTTGCAGTGCTTCTGTGGTGACTTATCTAACAGTGAAAGGGCCAAGAATGTGTAAAGGATTAGGACAGGCCAGGAGAAGCAAGAGTGCCTCACTTGCCCCATTGAAATACTGTCCCAAATAAAACCATCCTTGTTACTCTAGGCACTCAGCTTTCTACTCAGCCTTTGGGTTGACTCTTCTCTCCTCAAACATGTCAAATGCAAAATTGCATTACTGGGTGAAAAGTTCAGCCTGTTTTATGAATGTTTTTTGGTCTTCACAAAGAAAATCCTGAGAGCAGGGATGGTATAAAACGGTTGAAAGTCAGGGATGACAAATCTGTTTTCCCGTTCAGTGCTTTTCAAAAGTCTTTGTAAGAACAGATGGTGGGCAGCAGCAGAACATGTTCAGCTTTATCAAGACATTTGGCTAACAAGCACAGAGTGAAATGCATTATTCCCCCCCCCCTTCCTGACTTAATAATTTTAATTAGAGGCAAAAGGTGTGGCAGTCTCATTGTCTGGAGGCGTATGTGCAATATTGTCTCGGTTGGGCAGGACTGGGTGGGAGTGAGCATGGCTGCCTCTAATGAAGGGTGGTGCATATCTCTGCAATCTCTTTTTTTTATTATTATCTGGTAATCTAAAAAATGCAAATTCCAACTTTGCTATTGCACAACTTACATAAAGATACACTGAGGCCATGCTTTTAGTCAGAAAATGAAAACATGGCCGTGAAATGTGTGCATGGAATTGCCCTGCTGGAGAAGGAGCAGGTTGTAGAGAGGTGGGGGTCAGTCTGTTCAACCATGTAACAAATGATAGGACAAGAGAAAATGGCCATGAGTTGCACAATTATATGTGTGTATGTAGCACCAGCACCAGAACGAGGGGACACAGTCTCAAGTTGTGGCAGGGGGAAGTATAGGCTGGATGTTAGGAGGAAGTTGTTGGCAGAGAGAGTGATTGGCATTGGAATGGGCTGCCCAGGGAGGTGGTGGAGTTGCTGTCCCTGGAGGTGTTGAAGCAAAGCCTGGATGAGGCACTTAGTGCCATGGTCTAGTTGACTGGCTGGGGCTGGGTGCTAGGTTGGACTGGATGATCTTGGAGGTCTCTTCCAACCTGGTTGATTCTATGATCCTATATATAAAAGTGCCTATGACTATGCCAATGAACACTCTTTGGAACCACTCTGAAGGGAAGGTTAAATCAGATATTAGGAAGAATTTCTTCACCAAAAGGGTTATCAGGCATTGGAAAGGCCTGCCCAGGGGAATGGTGGAGTCCCCATCCCTGAAGGTGTTTAAGAGTCATGTAGGCATAGTGCTTAGGGATGTGGCTTAGCCAAGGGCTTATCGTGGTAGGCTTACAACTGGAATTGATGATCTTAGAGGCCTTTTCTGATCGAGGCAGTTCTGTGCAGAAAGGCACATTAAAACACCAACAATGGGACTTCTTTCTCATCCTGAGGGGAAATCTTAGCAGTCTCTGCAACTCTTTCAATGCTTTTGAAACTCTCACTTACTGACTAACCATTTTGGACTTCATATACTCTCTCCTTAAGGACATCAAAGTGTTCTGGAAACAGTTATTAAGGATCATGTGCTTTAACCAGGTCTTTGTTTGCCCTGCTGATTCTGATCATACTCTAGCTCCTCTGCAGAGCTGCTTGCTTGAGTGGTGATGTGCTTTTTGCCCTTTTACCAGCTTGCCAAGCCCCAACTCAGAGCTGCTTCTCCTGCTCTGACACACGAGGAGCACACCAGTACTGCACTGGTCCCAAAAGGAAGTACTGAAATGAGATTTGTACCCTGAGCAGCTCTGGCACTAGGTTCTTACTGGGTGTTCCCCCTGTCATGCATGGGCTATGAAAATATATAGAGAAGCCCTTCTTCATCTCCCAAACCTGCATTTATTAAGAGTTGTGCTCTTCTAAAAATTTCTATGAGCTTTCTTCTTGCATTGTCATCAGTGATGTGCAATGGGTGCAAGTTGGAGCACAGGAGGTTCCATATAAACATAAGGAAAAATCTTTTACTGTGGAGGTGACAGAACCCTGGAACAGACTGCCCAGAGAGGTGGTGGAGTCTCCTTCTCTGGAGATGTTCAAAACCTACTGTGTGACCTACTCCAGGTGATCCTGCTCTGGCAGGGGGGGCTGGACTGGATGATCTGTTTGTGGTCCCCTCCAACTCCTAACATTCTGTGCTCATAGTCCTCCTGAAGGTGGCTCTCTGGTGTATCCCCCACAAAGCAAAGTTGTGGTAGTTATGTAATATCTAACTATAAATCTGCCCCTGACTTGGTGTTTTTGTTTCACACGATGGTAAAACTTTAAGCCAACAAAATAGTTGATTGTATAACATCCTACTGAAGGTTGTTCCACACTGGCTGAAGTTCACTTCTTGAGAAGAGTTTTTAAGGAGTGTTATCAGCTTCCTGGCAATAAAAAAGGCAACACAGCTCTCTATCATTTTTTACTGGCTTTTGATTGTGGAAGGAAGTTGGTTTGCCTTGTAAAGCTATTGGTCACAGAATCGTGTAACACGCTGGGTTGGAAGAGACATTTAAAGGTCATCTAGTCCAAACCTGCTGCAACAAGCAGTGACATCCTCAAGTAGATTGAGTTGCTCAGATCCCCATCAAGCCTGAATGTCTCCAGGGATGGGGCCTCCACCACCTCTCTGGGCAACCTGTTCCGCTACTCACATGGTAAAGAACCTCTTCCTAATGTCCACTCTAAATCTACCCTGTTCTAGTTTCAAACCATTGCCCCTGGTCCTAGTGCTGCATGCCCTTGTAAAAGTCCTTCCCCAGCTTTCCTGTAAGCCCCTTTAGGTACTGGAAGTCTGCTATAGGATATCCCTGGACTCTTCTCTTCTCCAGCTTGAACAACCCCAGCTCTCTCAGGCTCTCTTTGTAGAAGAGGTGCTCATTTTGTAACCCTCATCTGAACCTTCTCCTTCAGGTCCATGTCTTTCTTCTGTTGAGAGTCCCAGAGCTGCACATGGTACTCCAGGTGAGGTCTCTCCTCTCTCACTCTGTTGTCTCTTTATGACTAAACACTTGCTTTTGCATCCCTTGTTAGTGTAAACCTCTGAGATTTACAAGTGTGATGAATTTCACTGCAGTCTCAAGTTGTGCTGGGGGAGGAATAGTTTTGATATTAGGAGGAAGTTGTTGCCAGAGAGAGTGATTGGCGTTGGAATGGGCTGCCCAGGGAGGTGGTGGATCACTGTGCCTGGAGGTGTTCAAGCAAAGACTGGAAGAGGCAGTGCCATGGTCTAGTTGATTGGCTGGGGCTGGGTGCTAGGTTGGCCTGGATGATCTTGGAGGTCTCTTCCAACCTGGTTGATTCTGTGATTTCTCAGCTGCATGGTGAGACAAAGCCACAGTGAGGAATTGGAAGCAGGAAGGTCTTATGCTACCAGGACACTATTTCTCAGGGTCCCACTGGTTGAGTGGAAGAATGGAGGTTTTGTGCCTGTGCACAGCCATCAGCCTCACAAAAGCTGCATCAAGCACTGAGCAGGGTAAATGTTGTAGTCCTTATTGTCTGCCAGGCAAAGGATACAGGTCCTGTGTGTTGTATCACAGCAGACACGTGCCCAGTAAGCCACGGTGGTTTCTTACATAATATATACTTGTGAACTTTAAACACGTTGCTAAGATTTGGCAAGGGGGACTGGCCAAAAGGCTGACTACCAGAACCCAGTTTTCATCACTTGCTCCTCTCGTTGCAGACCTTCCCAAATATCAGAGACGTGACTGGACCTGGAGCAAGTGGCAGCCACCTTGCTCTGGGAAGTGCCAGACTTGATGGTCTGCAGTAAAGCAGAGGTAGCAAAGAAATTGGGACCAGACTCTGCAAAAGATATCTATGCACAGAGTTCCTCGTAGAATCATGTCTGCTGGAGAAGGCTTTCCAGGTCGTTGTGTCCAACTATCAGCTCAACACCATTGTGGCAATGAAACGTGTTCTGAAATGCCATAGCCACACATTTCTTGACCACCTCCAGGGGTGGCGACACTACCACCTCCCTGGGCAGCCTGTTGCAATTCTTGACCACTCTTCAGTGAAGAAACTCTTACTAATATCCAACTTAAACCTCCCCTGGCTCAACTTGAGCCCATTTTCTCTTGTACTGTCACTTCACGGAATCACAGAATGTCACAGGCTAGAAGGGACCTCCAGAGCTCATTCAGTCCAACCCTCCTGCCAGAGCAGGATCACCCAGAGCAGATCACACAGGAACAAATTTACACAGGTTTTGAATATCTCCAGAGAGGGAGACTCCACAACCCCCTGGGCAGTCTGTTCCAGTGTTCTGTCAGCCTCACAGGGAAAAAGATCTTCCTCGTGTTTCCATGAAGCCTCCTATGCCTCAGCTTCCACCCACTGCCCCTTGTCCTGTCGTCAGGCATCACCCAGCAGAGCCTGGCTCCAGCCTCCTGGCACTCACCCTGCACATATTTATAAATATTGATGAAGTCACCTCTCATTTCCTAAGGACAAGAGACCATCACCCACTTCACTACAACCTCCCTTCAGGTAGTTGTAAAGACCAAGCTGTGTGTATTTACCAAATCATTGTGCTACTGAGTTGCCTACCTGAGCTGTGAAAAGGCCAGAGGCAGCAGAAAACAAGCTACAGAGAGATCAGAAAGTCTAACAGCTCAGCCTGAGAATTTCAGGCTTATTTGGTTTAGAAGATGGGCAGAGTCCAAGGGGATGGGGTTCAATAGCTCCAAGTGCTGGTGCTGCACTTTGGCCACAACAACCCCATGCAGAGATACAGGCTGGGGTCGGAGTGGCTGGAGAGCAGCCAGACAGAGAGGGATCTGGGGGTGCTGATTGATACCCACCTGAACATGAGCCAGCAGTGTGCCCAGGTGGCCAAGAGAGCCAGTGACATCCTGGCCTGCATCAGCAATGGTGTGGTCAGCAGGAGCAGGGAGGTCATTCTGCCCCTGTACTCTGCACTGGTTAGACCACACCTTGAGTGCTGTGTTCAGTTCTGGGCCCCCCAGTTTAGGAGGGACATTGAGATGCCTGAGTGTGTCCAGAGAAGGGCGACGAGGCTGGGGAGAGGCCTTGAGCACAGCCCTACGAGGAGAGGCTGAGGGAGCTGGGATTGGTTAGCCTGGAGAAGAGGAGGCTCAGGGGAGACCTTATTGCTGTCTGCAACTACCTGAGGGGTGGTTGTGGCCAGGAGGAGGTTGCTGTCTTCTCTCAGGTGGCCATCACCAGAACGAGAGGACACAGCCTCAGGCTGTGCCAGGGGAGATTTAGGCTGGAGGTGAGGAGAAAGTTCTTCACTGAGAGAGTCATTGGACACTGGAATGGGCTGCCCGGGGAGGTGGTGGAGTCGCCGTCCCTGGGGCTGTTCAAGGCAGGATTGGACGTGGCACTTGGTGCCATGGTCTAGCCTTGAGCTGTGTGGTAAAGGGTTGGACTTGATGATCTGTGAGGTCTCTTCCAACCCTGATGATACTGTGATACTGTGATTTTGAGGGGATACTACTTAATGCCTGAGTATTGAGTTGTGTGGAGGCAGATCTGCTTGTTGCTGTTCAAAGGTTCTACATGCTAAGCATGATGTCATCGAGATCCTTAGTCACAGAATCAGAGATCATAGAATTGTTTTAGTTGGAAAAGACCTTTAAGATCATCAGTTCCAACCACTATCTAATGCTACCAGGAAACTCAGTGCATGTTGTTCTGTGATGCTAGATCAGCAAAATCCTGGTGGTTTATAGCAGATGAGCATCTCATCTCCTGAGGAACTGTTATGGGTTGGTGGATGCCACTCCAGCATCAAACTAGGCGCAGAGGTGGAGTGAACTCTTAGTTTCTTTACCATGAGGGTGGTGGAACACAGGAACAGGTTGTCCAGGGAGTTGTTTGGGGCCCCATCCCTGGAAATATTCAAAGTGAGGCTCAACAGAGCTCTGAGCAACCTGATCTAGTCAAGGATGTCCCTGATGACTGCGGGGAGAATTGGGCTGGAAGACCTTCAGAGGTCCCTTCCAACCCAGACCATTCTATGATTCTAATGTGCTATCATATGAGCCATGTGCCTTCTGGGAGGCACAGTAACATCCTCCTCTGAAAAACAGTGATTTTACTCAGAGAAATGAGCCCAGGTTTACTCCTTCCTTCTTCTGCATCTGTCCTCAAGGAGTGCAAAGCTGGGGAGTCTTCAATAAACCATGCTGAGAACCCTCTAGTTACTAAGAAATGAGAAGGACAGCTCTTTTGAACTGGATTGTATTTGGTTGAAAGACAGGTCACTGTGCTGAGACAGTTTAAATCTCAGTAGGATTGCATGATTTCATGTTTCAAAGATGTAGTGAGCCTACAAGGGACTTTTCTGGGGGTGGGCTGCTGTTTTACAGCCAGCATAGTGGTTCTTCTATTTACACCTGCTTGTAAGACAGCGTAATGCACCAAATAGTAATTGTAGCTATTAGTACAGATATCTGAGCTCAGATAAGCAAACCCAGGTTCAGGGGCAGTGTGTTGCACTGCACTGAGGAACTGCTGATGACATTTTCTGGCCTGACTTAAGCAAGAGGACCGAGTAAAGGTTGCTCTTGATGTAAAGGATCTCTGATTCCTGAGTGGGGTGAATGTTTCTGAGCAGTATGTCTTCGATGCACGTTCTGGAGGCAGAGAACTTCAAATGGCTCCTACAGGCAGACACACACATGTGTGGAGGTTTGCAGATCTGAGCTGGGCTGGCTTTGCTCCACTGCCTTGAGAAGATCTGCTTGGGTTTACATGTGGTGAGATGCTGAGCATCCAGCATGGTTCATGCTATCGGTCAGAGATGAAGCTGTAGATTTTGCTGGCTTACAAGGGTAGGAAGGGTGTATCTCCTCTAGGGTGTGTCTGATCAGTTATGCTCCATAGATGTTGTGTACTCTTTTGGAGAAGAGAGATATATGGTTTACTAGTAACAAACCTGTCTCACCCTATCTAATCACTTAGAGTTAAACTGTTGAAAACAAATTTGCTCGTTCCTGTGTGGCAAAGCATCAACACCAAACCTTATCCTTTCTTGAGACTGCAGCAGTCCTGTTATCACTTGTTCTTGTTCCTCTTACTGATTGTGGCCGAATATCAGTAAATAAATTATCCTCACAATTACAAGCTGATTTAATCGGGTTTTGCATGGCCTACTTCCCTGCCCTTCTGCCCTTAAACTGAGTAATACAGCACTCTGCAAGCAGATCTGCTGACTTCATAATGCCCTTAGAGATGTATCAGGTCAGCAGGGGGTGCCTGGCTCCTTCACAGGCTGTTACACGAAAGGCAGGACATCACCTGTAGTTTATTCTCTCTAAGCCAAAATGAACACAAATTAGCTGGCTTTGGTTTAGGTGATCGAATACATAACACAGAAAGCAGAGCACCAAGTTTGTTCCCATGTGTTCACACAGATGCAAGGATGACCTACAATGTTTAGTACAGTGGATAGTCACATTTTGGGGGGGATCTAAATTCTGGCCTTATTTTCTGTTATCTGGGGCTTGCTGGTGATATGGGTGGTAGATTTGTCACAGCCCTGTACAAGTGGCTGCCTTACATTGGCTGTATATAGGACCTGTAAGCTGTTAACCATAGCCTGGCTCTACCTTGTTGGATTTCTAAGAGGATTCTTTGTTCAGAAACACAGAATACTCTTTGCACTGCTGCTTAGGAATTATAAAGGTTCTCACTTGCCTTTTCTATGGCTACCTGTCTTCCTTGGTGCTGGGCTCTTGGAGCTGCTCTGCAGAAGTTCAGAGCTCCAGTTCTGCAAGAATATCCTTCCAGAGAGCTTCTCAGCTCAGCCCTGAGAGCAACAGCTTGAAAGAAAGCTTGTTGCTTCCTTTCCACCCCATTCATTCCTTCCAGACAGGCTGAGAGGAGGGCAAAGTCAGCAGAAGATGGTGCTGAGTAAGCAGTTTTGGAGGTAAAGAATTCCTGTCTGTTTTGATGTTGACAACTAGCAGGTAAAGTAATTGTCTGTGATTTGACAATGAACGCTACACAATGCAAGGGAGGAGAACTTCTGGCATCTGCACTCATCTGACACCATCTTGGAATGTGTTCAGGAGCAGGCTAACAACAGGGCATTATTCCTTTAGGGAAAAGAAAAAGGGAAATAGTGAACCCTGCAAGAAACCTAACAAGAAGAGGTATCTGAACAGAGTGGGCTGGGGCAGCAAACCGTTCCTTTTCCTCTGTGACAGAATCACTCATGCATATGTGCAGCCCATCACCTGTAGGTCTGGGAAAAACTGGGCTAGGAGGCCCAGACCTAGAGTCTCTGCCTTGCTAATGCTCTCTTTCCCTCTCACACACCCAGTAGCAACTGCCAGAAATTCCCATTCAGAGTTCAGCCTCTCTGGCTTCTCTTTCTTTCCTTGCACTGCTTTTCCTTCCAGGGAGCTGTAGCTGTTATGTTGGAGCACAAGCGGATGGATGTGTGTGTGGTGGAGATGCTGATCAGGGATAAAGCAGGAGCTGGCTTCCCAGTCAGGATGTCACCTGGTACTGAACAAAGTCAGTTCTAGATTAATTACAGAACAGGGCAGAATTTGAGCCGCTCTGACACAAAGGAGTGCCAACGAGATTGGAGTTGTGTCCCACTTTCCTTGTCAGGGACTCGCAGACATTCCCTCCATGCTCCTTCAGTGCTTCCCAAAACGCTTCACAGATTGAGTCCTGCCCTTTTTCACACTGACAAGCGAGCAGAAAGCAGCAGTTAAGCAGAGAGGAGCTCAGCCAGCACCCGTGGGTGATGTTAGAGCAATCATCAAGCCTAGTCCTAAATAGCCGGGGGGCCACCAGGCCCCCCGGCCTTTTTGATCACCTCCACCACTCACCCAGTGCACTCACCAGGGTGGGAGACTCACCAGAGGTGATGGGAGGAGGATCCTCTGCCCAGATGGGCAAACATGGAGCTACTGCCTCTTCTGGGGCTGGTTATAAAGGGGAGTGAGCAGGGAGGGCAAAGTAGTCACACCTGGGGTGGGAGGAGACTGCAACAGCACCCAGGTGCTGTGAGTTTGGGAGAAAAAAGGGGGAAATGTGAGGTGGGAAAGGAGCAAAGATTAGATTCTTCACAGCAAGAGTGATTGGCACTGGAATGGGCTGCCCAGGGAGGTGGTGGAGTGCCCATCCCTGGAGGTGTTCGAGAGGAGGCTGGATGAGGCACTTAGTGCCATGGGTTAGTTAATTAGAAGGGTTAGGTGATAGGTTGGACTCGATGATCCTAGAGGTCTTTTCCAACCTGGTTCATTCTGTGATTCTGTGATTCTGTGATGTGTCTGCTCAGCAAGTTTGCTGACAACACCAAGCTGGGAGGCTTGGCTGATACAGATGAAGGCTGTGCAGACATCCAGCAGGACCTAGGCAGACTGAGAGCTGGGCACAGAGGAACCAGATGAGGTTCAACAAGGACAAGTGCAGAGTCCTGCATCTGGGGAGGAATAACAAACTCCACCAGTACAGACTGGGAGGTGATCTGCTGGAAAGCAGTCCTGTGGAGAGGGACCTGGGGGTCCTGGTGGATAACATCCATGGCACAGCAATGTGCCCTTGTGGCCAAGAAGGCAAATGGGATCCTGGGGTGTATTAGGAGGAGTGTGTCCAGCAGATCAAGGGAGGTTCTCCTACCCATCTACTCTGCTCTGTGATCAGTTTTGGGCTCCCCAGTTGAAGACGGACAGGGATCTGCTGGAGAGGGTCCAGCAGAGAGCTACAAGGATGATGAGGGGACTGGAGGGCATGGCTTATGAGGAGAGGCTGAGGGACCTGGGGCTGTTTAGTCTGGAGGAAAGAAGACTTAGAGGGGATGTGATAAATATTTATAACTATCTGAGGGCTGGCCAGGAGGGGCGGACAGGCTCTTTTCACTTTCTCCTTGTGATAGGACAAGGAGCAATGGGTGTGAGTTGCAGCAAAAGTGGTTCTGCCTCAACACAAGGGGGAACTTCTTTACTGTCAGGGTCACAGAGCACTGGAACAGGCTCCCCAGAGAGGTTGTGGAGTCTCCTTCTCTGGAGCCTTTCAAGGCCTGTCTGGATGTGTTCCTCTGTGATTTGTGTTAGATAGGATTGTCCTGCTCTGGCAGGGGGGTTGGACTCGATGATCCCCTTGGGTCCCTTCCAACCCCTAACATCCTGTGGTCCTGTGATCCTGTGAACATTTAAGTTCCACATACCTAATGCACTTACATCTGTGCAATACATCCTGCATGTGCCACTGCTACAGCACTGCAAAAATATTTTCATAGAATCATAGAATCAAGCAGGTTGGAAGAGACCTCCAAGATCACCCAGCCCAACCTAGCACCCAGCCCTGTCCAGTCAACTAGACCATGGCACTAAGTGCCTCATCCAGGCTTTGCTTGAACACCTCCAGGGACGGTGCCTCCACCACCTCCCTGGGCAGCCCATTCCAATGCCAATCACTCTCTCTGGCAACAACTTCCTCCTAACATCCAGCCTATACTTTCCCCGGCACAACTTGAGGCTCTGTCCCCTTGTTCTATTGCTGGTTGCCTGGGAGAAGAGGCCACCCCCACCTGTCTACAATGTCCCTTCAGATAGTTGTAGACAGCAATGAGGTCACCCCTGAGCCTCCTCTTCTGCAGGCTAAACAACCCCAGCTCCCTCAGCCTCTCCTCATAAGGTTTGTGTTTTTGTCCTTCTCATATTGTGCTTTGACTTGCCACCTCTAGCATCATCTCACAACACCGTGTGCATAGGGCAGGACAGCTCCCTGGGAGCTCAGAGAGGAGAACAATGCAGTTGGATTGTGTAGCCAGCTCTGGCTGAAGGCCAGAACCTTCAGCCAGCTCTGAAGGATGAAGACTGGAAAGCTGGCAGGTAATTTTTGGTGACTGATATAGCACAGACCTCCACAGAACCTGTGCATGCCTGCTACCAAAGCAGCAAGAGCCGAGGTCATACACAGAGCACAGAGCAGGCTTTCCACATACAATTCATTTAATTCCATTAACTGATTTCATGGTTGATTTCTCAGAGGGAAGTCTGTTTACTAAAACAATCTAGATAAGTATGATTGATTGCCCTTGATGGCTTCTGCAATTTCATTTTTTAATGCTGTCCTCTCAGATATGAATTTCAGATATCAGAAGGGATAGAAACAAAACAGGACCTAAGATTTACATTGGGTATACAGCAAGTACAAAATGTAGGAACTACATTTGGGGTTTAAGAGATTAAGGAAACACTTGTTAGGGAAAAAAAAAAAAGATCATTCTGTGATGTCAGCTCCTAAATGTCAACTGTTTAGGAACTGGCTGGAGGGCCGAGCCCAGAGAGTGGTGGTGAATGGTGCCACATCCAGCTGGTGGCTGTCACTAGTGGTGTGCCTCAGGGATCAGTGCTGGGCCCCATCCTCTTTAACATCTGCATAGATGATCTGGATGAGGGCATCGAGTCAGTCATCAGCAAGTTTGCAGATGACACTAAGCTGGGGGCAGATGTGGCTGGGTTGGAGGGCAGAAGGGCTCTGCAGCGGGACCTTGACCGCCTGGACAGATGGGCAGAGTCCAATGGGATGGGGTTCAATAGCTCCAAGTGCTGGTGCTGCACTTTGGCCACAACAACCCCATGCAGAGATACAGGCTGGGGTCGGAGTGGCTGGAGAGCAGCCAGACAGAGAGGGATCTGGGGGTGCTGATTGATACCCACCTGAACATGAGCCAGCAGTGTGCCCAGGTGGCCAAGAGAGCCAGTGGCATCCTGGCCTGCATCAGCAATGGTGTGGTCAGCAGGAGCAGGGAGGTCATTCTGCCCCTGTACTCTGCACTGGTTAGACCACACCTTGAGTCCTGTGTTCAGTTCTGGGCCCCCCAGTTTAGAAGGGACATTGAGATGCTTGAGCGTGTCCAGAGAAGGGCGACGAGGCTGGGGAGAGGCCTTGAGCACAGCCCTACGAGGAGAGGCTGAGGGAGCTGGGATTGGTTAGCCTGGAGAAGAGGAGGCTCAGGGGTGACCTTATTGCTGTCTGCAACTACCTGAGGGGTGGTTGTAGCCAGGAGGAGGTTGCTCTCTTCTCTCAGGTGGCCAGCACCAGAACAAGAGGACACAGCTTCAGGCTGTGCCAGGGGAGATTTAGGCTTGAGGTGAGGAGAAAGTTCTTCACTGAGAGAGTCATTGGACACTGGAATGGGCTGCCCGGGGAGGTGGTGGAGTCGCCGTCCCTGGGGCTGTTCAAGGCAGGATTGGACGTGGCACTTGGTGCCATGGTCTAGCCTTGAGCTGTGTGGTAAAGGGTTGGACTTGATGATCTGTGAGGTCTCTTCCAACCCTGATGATACTGTGAAATACTGTGGAATACTGTGTTCTTTAGCATCTTTATAATTCTGTGGTCATCGACTCACAGAATCATTAAGGTTGGAAATGACCTCTCAGATGATCGAGTCCGAGGCGTGATGTGATTTGTGAACGGCAAGGCAAAGTGGTTCCTATGTTTTTCACGCTCAGCTATGCAATACTTGCACGCATGCTGCATGTCCAAAGCATCAATTAAATTACATTAAGTAAGCTCTGTATCTTGGGAGGGTGAAGTTAACTTGAGCACAGCATAATTGCCACTAAGTTCATTTGCTGTGATTTACAAAATGCTTCTACCGTCAAATTCTTGTTGCTAGTATCCAAAAAAGAAGTGTAATTACTTTACTGTTGCAAAAGCATTTCCCAGACTATCTTCCACCCCAAAAGAAGAAAAGATGAAGGTCTCCTGTTCTAAAATAACAGGGGGGAAAGTAGCCAAGTTTTACAACATAACAAAGAGTTTATAAGTATCTGAGGGCTGGCCAGGAGGAGGGGACAGGCTCTGCTCATTGCTCCCTGGGATAGGACAAGGAGCAATGGGTGTAAGCTGCAGCACAGGAGGTTCCACCTCAACACAAGAGAGAACTTCTTGACTGTAAGGATCACAGAGCACTGGAACAGGCTCCCCAGAGAGGTTGTGGAGTCTCCTTCTCTGGATGCTTTCAAGGCCTGTCCAGATGTGTTCCCCTGTGATCTGTGTTAGACTGTGTGGTCCTTCTCTGGCAGCGGGGTTGGACTTTATGATCTCCTTGGGTCCCTTCCAACCCTTAACATCCTGTGGCCCTGTGATAAAAGCTGAAAACATCAAGGTTTATTCAGTGAAAAGAAGGTAGCTAATGCTTATCATCAGCCTAGGTTAATTTTCTGTCTGAATTATCTCCCCTTTCTCTCATGTTCCAACCAGACAGCCATGTCTAAATGAAGGAAATTAGATGTGGTGCTGAGGGACATGGTTTAGCACCAGACTTGGTAGAGTTAGATAATGCTTGGACTCAGTGATGTTGAAGGTCTTTTCCAACCCAAATGATTCTAAAGGATATGGATTGTATGCTCTATGAGGGAAAACTGGTGTCTTGCATAGCTCTCAGAATGATCTGGGAGTGATGGCAGTCTGTAGAGCATGTAGGAAACACAGTCCAGGTGAGAGCCCTGTAGAACAGTTCCTAAACAGCTGCTAACCTGCAAACCACAGGGAGTGGCACCTCTGATTCTTAGCAGAAAAAAGCTAATGGTGTATCTCCTCTTATGTGTGGCAGAAGGGAAGCCCAGGGAGGAGGAGGAACTGCAGCCAAGCTTACCTCAGTTGCTGGAAAGATCCTGTGGCATCTGGAAATCATTTCCAATCATGTATGGACAGGAAGGTAAACCAAGGGCAAATCCTCCTTGACAAAACCTGAATGCAGCCTGTGGTGAAATGAGTGCCTGTAGTGATGGGAGGAGAGTGCTGGATAGGGTATAGATTAACTTCAGCAAGGGCTTTTGACATGTCAGGAGCCAGTGCAAAAACCAAACTCCTCTCAGAGGTGGCAGGTGATGTATGATATGGCTAGGTTCAAGCTGGACATTACGGAAACCATGTTGACTAGGAGAGTAGTGCAGCACTGGAAGAGCATTCCTGGAGGGGAGAAGGGGTTTGGGGGTGTGGGTGGGCTGGCTCTGGACTGCTTGGATGTTTCCAAGTCATGATCAAAGTCACAGTTTGCCTGATCAACCAGCATTGGTGGTAGTTCCACTTCCAGAAAGAGGTTGGAGTCAATGAACTTGACAGGCCTCTTCTGACCAACTTTTTTGTGACTGTATATTTGCTACTGACCTTCAAGCACTGCTTCAGCAAAGTGAGCAGCGAGCTACTCCCAGCATGATCCTTGCTGTTCCTTCAGATGACATAGTGCAGCCAGATGTCAGGACTCTTGTTCAGTCTTAGGAAGAGCTAATGCCATTGTGTCATTCCTGGCACAACTTCAGTAGCATGTTGTGTGGGTGTAAGAGCCTCCAAAGATCCCTGGATTGGACTGCAATGGGGTTCCACATGCCAGGTAAGCCAGGAAAGGAGCTTAAGGCTCCTTCTTCTCCCTAACAATGTATGGTCTGCAGCACTGAAAGAGAAAGTAGGCTTCATCAAGTCGTTTGCATCTTCCAGCCAATTGCACAGGCTTGCAGGAAAGGGCAAGGCTGGGTGGAGCATCCCTGGCCACAATGCCTGCACCATCCTGCAGCACACCACTGCATACAGCCCTTCACAGCCAAGAAGGATCTGGGACATCAGAAAAAGGAAGCTGGGAGGCTTGACTGATACAGCTGAAGGCTGTGAAGACATCCAGCAGGACCTAGGCAGACTGAGAGCTGGGCACAGAGGAACCAGATGAGGTTCAACAAGGACAAGTGCAGAGTCCTGCATCTGGGGAGGAATAACAAACTCCACCAGTACAGGCTGGGAGGTGATCTGCTGGAGAGCAGCCCTGTGGAGAGGGACCTGGGGGTCCTGGTGGATAACAAGTTAACCATGGCACAGCAATGTGCCCTTGTGGCCAAGAAGGCCAGTGGGATCCTAGGATGTATTAGGAGGAGTGTGTCCAGCAGATCAAGGGAGGTTCTCCTCCTGCTCTACTCTGCCCTGTTGAGACCTCATCTTGAATACTGCATTCACTTTTGGGCTCCCCAGTTGAAAAGGGACAGGGATCTGCTGGAGAGGGTCCAGCAGAGAGCTACAAGGATGATGAGGGGACTGGGGGGCATGGCTTATGAGGAGAGGCTGAGGGACCTGGGGCTGCTTAGTCTGGAGGAAAGAAGACTGAGAGGGGATTTGATAAATGTTTGTAAGCATCTGGGGGCTGGGGGTCAGGAGAGGGGGGACAGGCTCTGCTCACTTGCTCCTTGGGATAGGACAAGGAGCAATGGGTGTAAATTGCAGCACAGGAGGTTCTGCCTCAACACAAGGGGGAACATCTTTACTGTCAGGGTCACAGAGCACTGGAACAGGCTCCCCAGAGAGGTTGTGGAGTCTCCTTCTCTGGAGGCTTTCAAGGCCTGTCTGAGTATAGAATCATAGAACCAGTCAGGGTTGGAAGGGACCACAAGGATCATCCAGTTCCAACCCCCCTGCCATGGGCAGGGACACCCTACTCTAGATCAAGCTGCCCAGAACTTCATCCAGCCTGGCCTTAAACACCTCCAGGGATGTGTCCTCAACCACCTCCCTGGGCAACCCTTTCCAGCCTCTCACCACTCTCATGCTCAACAACTTCCTCCTCATGTCCAGTCTCAATCTCCCCACCTCCAGCTTTGCTCCATTCCCCCCAGTCCTGTCACTCCCTGATATCCTGAAAAGTCCTTCCCCAGCTTTTTTGTAGGCCCCCTTCAGATACTGGAAAGCCACAAGAAGGTCACCTGGGAGCCTCCTCTTCTGCAGACTGAACAGCCCCAACTCTCTCAGTCTGTCCTCACAGCAGAGCTGCTGCAGCCCTCTGAGCATCCTCATGGCCCTTCTCTGGACACACTCCAGCATCTCCACATCCCTCTTGTAATGGGGGCTCCAGAACTGGATGCAGTGGGGGTCTCACCAGAATGGAGTAGAAGGGGAGAATCACCTCCCTTGCCCTGCTGGCCACACTTCTCCTGCTGCAGCCAGGCTGCGTTCCTCTGTGACCTGTGCTAGATTGTTTGGTCCTGCTCTGGCAGGGGGGGTGGACTCGATGATCTCCTTGGGTCCCTTCCAGCCCCTGCCATCCCATGATCCTGTGACAATTCCCCCATTATCCAGGTGCACCCTGGGCAGTGCTTACCCTGCAGCAAACCACCGTTCAGTGTTTCCCTCCAACGTGCTGCTAACATTTACCCCAAAGAAACACCATTGTGTGGCTTCCCCTGTGAAGAGCTGTGTCTGTTGGAGGTTGCCTGCATTGAGTTGTTTACTGCCACACAGTGCCTAATTCTTCACTGACTAACTTTCCTTACAGAGCCTTGCCAAGCACTAATTAGGTCAACCTAAGCGGCAGTATGAAATGTAATTAGCCAAAAACTTTCTTAATTAGTGCTGTTAGCTAGGGTGGGGAGAGCTTAGCTCACAGTGAGCTGGGGTAGGGCACCTTGGTAGAGAGAGAGTCTTCCCAACACAAGGTGAGATCTGAGGCTGGATACCTGCCCAACAGCTTTTGAAATGGTGATTGCAATGCTTTGCAGCCACAGCGAGGACTAATTTGTGCCTGTAGGGTGCTCTGCCTTGCACTAATAGATTGCAACAAGCCAACAAACAAACGAATCCTTTCTATGGACAGGCTGAGAGAGTTGGGGTTGTTCAGCCTGGAAAAGAGAAGGCTCAGGGGAGACCTTCTAGCAGCCTTCTTAGAATCATAGAATCATAGAATCAAGCAGGTTGGAAGAGACCTCCAAGATCATCCAGGCCAACCTAGCACCCAGCCCTATCCAATCAACTAGACCATGGCACCAAGTGCCTCATCCAGGCTTTGCTTGAACACCCCCAGGCATAGTGACTCCACCACCTCCCTGGGCAGCCCATTCCAATGCCAATCACTCTCTCTGGGAAGAACTTCCTCCTAACATCCAGCCTAGACCTCCTCTGGCACAACTTGAGACTGTGTCCCCTTGTTCTATTGCTGGTTGCCTGGGAGAAGAGACCAACCCCCACCTGGCTACAGCCTCCCTTCAGGTAGTTGTAGACAGCAATGAGGTCACCCCTGAGCCTCCTCTTCTCCAGGCTGCACAACCCCAGCTCTCTCAGCCTCTCCTCATAGGGTTTGTGTTCCAGGCCCCTCACCAGCTTTGTTGCCCTTCTCTGGACATGTTCCAGCACCTCAACATCTCTCTTGAATTGAGGAGCCCAGAACTGGACACAGCACTACTGTTCTAGTAGGTGTCCCTGCTCATGGTAAAAGGGTTGGAACTGGATGCTCTTGAAGGTCCTTTCCAACTCAAACCATTCTGTGTTTCTATGATGACAACATCTTCTTGTAAGCAGAACCACTGATCCTAGGTATTCAGACACTACTACATCATGAAAACGTTGCTAAGAAGCTGTTTCCTTCCTGCCTGCAGAGCAGCTCCCATTGGGCTGGCTGGCCAGGGACTGGAATCTTTTACACTGCCATCCCTTGAGGTGTTCAAGCAAAGCCTAGATTAGGCACTTGGTGCCATGGTCTAGTTGACTGGCTAGGGCTGGGTGCTAGTTTGGCCTGGATGATCTTGGAGGTCTCTTCCAACCTGGTTGATTCTATGATTCTGTGATTCATATCTGGAGTCCAGTTCAGAAACCCACTTTGTGGGCAATACAAGACATAGATCAATACAGCTTCCAGTGGGCAAATACCCATCACACCACTTTTTGTACTACTGGCATCTGAACATTCTGACAGGACCGGGACTAGATGGGACAGATTAAGTTAGTCTGATACCTCTGAAGACAGTAAATTCATGAGAAGCTTGTGGTAGCCTTTACCCTAGCAGCATTTGGATGAAGAGAGATTTCCATTTCTTGTCATCAAACAACTTTCACATTCTCTCACCTCTCCCCTCCAGTCAGTGTAAATCACAAACCAATTTTACAGAAATGGAAGAGGAAACAGCAGCCCAGCTTTTAATTTCTGCTACTCTCAGATTTTACTACCATTACAATCCATCTCCCATCTGGAGTGAATAAGATAATTTGCATTTTCCCATGTACAAATGCTGGCATCTACTGATGCAGGACAAGTTACTGATTAATAATTCTGATTAATATGTAATACACTGATGAGACTCTCTTGGAGCACAGGGCTAAATTTAGTGTTAGTGGGCACAGACTGTAATAAAAGCATATGAGGGTCAGTCTGGACAAACATGCATGGGAGCAACCTCCAAATACCCAAAAAGCAATGATTCTTTGCCCTGTCTGTGCACGAACCAACTCAGGTCTGAAGGCAGTCTAGCTATGCTCACCCAGTATTGCACAGGAGCTAATGAAGCCTGGGGAGAGGCCCTTCACCACAAAAAGGACACTGAGCTTCTGGAGTGGATCCAGAGAAGTGCAACAAAGCTGATGGAAAGGGTCTGGAGAACAGGTCTGGCGAGGAGCAGCTGAGGGAACTGGGGTTGTTTAGCTTGGAGAAAAGGGGGTTGAGGGGAGACCTCATTGCTCTTTTCAAATCCCTGAGAGGACACTGGAGCCAGGTGGGAGTTGGTCTCTTCTCCCTAGTATCAGGTCATAGAACATGAGGAAATGGCCTGAAATTGATCCAGGGAGGGGATTGGATATTAGGAGAAATTTCCTTGCTGAAAGAGTGGTCAGGCATTGGAACAGGCTAGCCTGGGAGGTGGTGGAGTCACTGTCCCTGCAGGTGTTCAAGAAGTGTATGCATGTGGCACTTTGGCCAATGGTTTAATGGCCATGGTGGTCTTAGGTTGGACTTGATGATCTTAGAGGTCCTTCTCAACCAAAGCAATTCTATGATTCTGTGGTTCTATGGTAACTGGAGAATGAGTGCAAGTAACATTCCCACTGAGAATGGTGCAGAGCAGAGCCCCAGATCTGCACCTAAACCTAGTGAAAGTCTTTAAGATATGGCCTGAGTGTGGCATGAGTTTTGTGCTGATCAACTGTTCTGTCATCATCCTGGTAATGGCATTTTAGTAGGGGAAGGGCCACGAGGATGCTCAGAGTGCTGCAGCAGCTCTGCTATGAGGACAGGCTGAAAGAGTTGGGGCTGTTCAGTCTGGAGAAGAGGAGGCTCTGAGGTGACCTTCTTGTGGCCTTCCAGTATCTGAAGGGGGCCTGCAAAAAAGCTGGAGAGGGATTTTTTAGGCTGTCAGGGAGTGACAGGACTGGGGAGAATGAAGCAAAGCTGGAGATGGATAGATTCAGGCTGGACTGATGTAAAATGGGCTCCTCAAAATGTTACCCTGATCCATGTTCACATCAATCCCATTCAGATTCACTTCCACTGATGTAAAATGGGCTCCTCAAAACCTTACCCAGATCCATGGTCACATCAATCCCATTCAGATTCACTTCCCCTGATGTAAAATGTGCTCTTCAAAACCTTACCCAGATCCATGTTCACGTCAATCCCATTCAGATTCACTTCCACTGATGTAAAATGGGCTCCTCAAAACCTTACCCAGATCCATGTTCACATCAATCCCATTCAGATTCACTTCCACTGATGTAAAATGGGCTCCTCAAAACCTTACCCTGATCCATGGTCACATCAATCCCATTCAGATTCACATTTCACTGACGTGGAATTGGCCCCTCAAAACCTTACCCAGATCCATGTTCAGGTGGGAAACAATCACCTCCTGGACTTTAAGCATTCATTCATTCATAGGTGAAAGAGACACTTCAGAAAAGGAGTGAAATCCTACCATGTGGTCTGGGCTGAAGCATCACAGCCTCAAGCTGCACCAGGGCAGATTTTGGCTGGATGCTAGGAAGTTCTTGCCAGAGAGAGTGATTGGCATTGGAATGGGCTGCCCTTGGAGGTGGTGGAGTCACTGTCCCTGGAGATGTTTAAAAAGAGGTTGGATGAGGCACTTAGTGCTATGGTTTAGTAGATTAGAAGATGTTAGGTGATAGGTTGGACTGGATGATCTTGAAGGTCTTTTCCAACCTGATTAATTCTGTGCTTCTGTGCTCACCATGCCCTGGTAGTGAGTTCAGTTCTGTCAATGGAAAGTTAAAGTCTTTCAGTAACTTGATCAATAACTAAAACACAGGCATTAGAAAGCATTCATGGAACTGCATTCTGAGAACTAAGAGAGAAAAATGTACTTGAGACCTGGTTAAGAGGTGGTCACCAGAAAGCCAATGGTAATAACTTTCAGTGGCCTCACTATAAGCTACTTTCTAATAGCCTGTAAAAGAATGCTGGCTAATTCTGCAAGCTCTGCTGGGCAGTGTTTTATCAAGTTAGTGAGAGGTGCTTTAGAGAAACTCACAGAAGCACAGCATGGTTGGGGCTGGAAGTAACCTCTGGAGATCATCAAGTCTAAAGCAGAGTCACAACAGGTTGCACACAAACATGTCCAGATGGGTTTGGAAAGTCTACAGAGAAGATTCTACTCCACAAGCAAGCTGGGCAGGCCTCCAGAACCCCCCCCCAGAGTAAAGAAGCTTCTCTTCATGTTTAAGTGAAACTCTCTGCATTCTAGCTTGTAGCAGTTGCCTCTTGTCTTATCACCAGGCACCTCTGAAGAGAGGCCAGTGCCAGCCCCTTGACCTCCACCCTTTACTATACCACATAGCTGGGCAGAAGTGGCTGCTCTGTGAGTACTTCCATTCAACACTCATCCTTTCTTCTGACTTTAGCACTCTTGAAATCATAGCTGCCTCCAACCAGACCTAAAGCAGTATTTCTCCTGTAGTTTTATTCCTGACTTTATTAAGCTCTGCAGAGATGGCACTCAGGAAGGTGGCTTAGTGGTGAACGTGGCAGTGCTAGGGTAACCCTTGGACTTGATGACTGTAAGGGTCTTTTCCCACCTCAGTGACTCTGTGATTCCATGCTTGCCTTTACAGAAATGCTGAAACCCCAAGTGGAACAGACCTGCCACCTAACTCCAAGCATGTGAGAGAACGTTTCACAGAGAACCAAACCCATTTCAGCACCAATTGTTGGCTGGGACATAGTTTTGGGCTCACAGTAGCTACATTTCCCTCCCTTGCTGTTAAATCTACCTACTATGGAGAATCATAGAATCAGTCAGGGTTGGAGGGGACCACAAGGATCATCCAGTTCCAACCCCCCTGCCATGGGCAGGGACACCTCACACCAGATCAGGTGATCCAGAGCCTCATCCAGCTTGGCCTTAAACACCTCCAGGCATGGGATCTCAACCACCTCCCTGAGCAACCCATTCCAGCCTCTCACCACTCTCATGCTGAAGATCTTCCTCCTCACATCCAATCTGAACCTACCCACCTCCATCTTTGCTCCATTTCCCCTAGTCCTGTCATTCCCTGATATCCTGAAAAGTCCCTCCCCAGCTTTCCTGTAGGCCCCCTTCAGATACTGAAAGGCCACCATAACATCACCTTGGAGCTTTATCCTCTCCAAACTGAAGAGTCCCAACTCCCTCAGTCTGTCCTCATAGGAGATGTGCTGCAGCCCTCTGATCACCCTCGTGGCTCTTCTCTGGACACTCCAGCACATCAATATCCCTCTTGTAACAATGGCTCCAGAACTGGATGCAGTACTCCAGCTGGGGTCTCACCAGTGTGGAGTAGAGGGGGAGGATCATTTCCCTCGCCCTGTTGGCCACACTTCTCTAGATGCAGCCCAAGCTCTGGTTGGCTTTCTGGGTTGCAAGTGCACACTGATGGCTCATGTTGAGCTCCTCATCCACCAGCACCCCCAAGTCCCACTCCTGAGGGCTGCTCTCCAGCCACTCACTGCCCAGCCTGTACTGGTGCTTGGGATCGCCTCGAGCCAGCTGCAGGACCTTGCGCTTGGTCTTGTTGAACTTCCTGAACTTCAAATCCCTGGTAATGCTGCTAAAACAAAGCATACCACACACTTGGAAACAAGGAGTGTTGGTGCTTCTGTGGCCAGCCTTTCCATATGAGTGCAAAAATCAATCCTTCCTCAAGCTGAGGATTAGCCAGCTACACAACAATGATTAGTTTTGCAATGTGCGGGATACGTGTCAAACCTAATAACCAAAGTCTGCCCAAATAAAAGACTGTGTTCAAAAAGCTTAGTGGATTAGTGCAGGCTCACACGGTTTGCATGCTCCTTGGATGGCTTGCAGCACGTCTCAGCTGCTGCCAGTCAACACATGTGCTCTTTAAGCATGGAAAATAATGCAGGAATTTAGGAGAGCGGTGCTGATGGTTTCAATGAGATGGCGATTTGGTGAGCTGCTGACATAAAAAGCTTTTCTTTTTTTCATCACAAGGATTTTCTACAAAGGCTGGAAGAGATCCTGCACTTCAGTGCCCAGCTGGGGAGGGAATTTTTACAAGGGCTTGTAGTGATAGGATGAAGGGAAATGGATTTACACTGGAAGAGGGGAGATTTAGACTGGAGATTAGGAAGAAATTCTTTACAGTGAGGGCGGTGAGACACTGGAAAAGGTTGTCCAGGGAGGTTGTAGATCATAGAATCATAGAATCAAGCAGGTTGGAAGAGACCTCCAAGACCATCCAGGCCAACCTAGCACCCAGCCCTGTCCAATCATCTAGACCATGACACTAAATGCCTCATCCAGGCTTTGCTTGAACAACTCTGGGGACGGTGACTCCCCCACCTCCCTGGGCAGCCCATTCCAATGCCAATCACTCTCTCTGCCAACAACTTCCTCCTAACATCCAGCCTAGACCTCCCCCAGCACAATTTGAGACTGTGTCCCCTTCTTCTGTTGCTGGTTGCCTGGCAGAAGAGACCAACCCCACATGACTACAATGTCCCTTCAGGTAGTTGTAGGCAGCAATGAGGTCACCCCTAAGCCTTCTCTTCTCCAGGCTGCACACCTCCAGCTCCTTCAGCCTCTCCTCAGAGGGTTTGTGTTCCAGACCTCTCACCAGCCTTGTTGCCCTTCTCTGGACATGTTCCAGCACCTCAACATCTCTCTTGAACTGAGGAGCCCAGAACTGGACACAGTACTCAAGGTGTGGCCTGACCAGTGCTGAGTACAGGGGCAGAATAACCTCCCTTGTCCTGCTGGCCACACTGTTCCTGATGCCATTCTGCCTGAGGGTATTCAAGGCCAGATAGAAAGGAGCTCTGAGCAAGCTGGTCTAGAGGAAGGTGTCCCTGCCTGTGGCAGGGGGATTGGAAACAGATGATCTTGAAGATCCTGTTCAACCCAAACCGTACCATGATTCTATGAACACCTATCATAGAATGGGTGGGAAAAACATCAAGGATCATGTGGTCCAGTGAAGTTTAGGGAAACTCAGGTGCTTTTTGTTCTCCCTTCTTCCCTCCCTCCCTTTGTTCATTAGAATCATAGAATGATTTAGGTTGGAAGGGACCTCAAAGATCATCCAGTTCCAACCCCTTGCCATAGGCAGGGACACTTCCCACCAGAACAGATCTAGTTTCTTGTTTCATTTTCTTGCCTATACATATTTCATGTGTTTGTCCATTCCATCTATTCCTGGCTGGGTAGAAAACAGCTACCTGAGCTTCCATCCACAAAATCAGAAAGTAGTGGTGCACAGAGTTTTAACTCTGCTCTTGCTAAGAGTGTGAGCTGACATTACGTACTGCTATTGCTGTCTCTGTAAAATACAGGTGTGGTGATGAGTTTTTAGTGGGTTTCCCCCTCAAAGTTAGAGAGCAAATCACTAGAAGGCAGCTGAAGCCAAAGACTCATCCTCTGATAGCCATTGACTGGAGTGGGCTTAACCAGCAGACAACGATTTACTCCCCCAGCTTCTTGCCAGTCTCTTCAGACTTGCACTAACAGCCACTGCCAAGGGACACAGCTGCTTACCAGAGCTGGCAGCACACAGCATCACAGATAGTCCTGCTCAAGGGTGTGTGCCCTCAGCCTCGATAAGAAATGGTTTTGATGTGTTAGGCTAACAAACCAAGGGCCAAAATGGTCTCTCATGACTGTAAAATTGACTGAATTGAATATTTTGTATGGAATTACAGTGCCTCTGCCTCATGATGTGTGGGCTGTGCTGTGTGCACTGCATCTTCAACAGCCTGATTTTATGTACTTGGAAAAGTGGATCAATGAACTTCTAAAGGACATTAAGTTTCTACTTGGTGTGATGGCATCACCCACAGCACACTCAGGTACTGAGATAGTGATGGTTTTGACAGCAGGCTTTCCTATCCTTCTATCACTTGTTATGAGAGAAAAGAGACCAATCCTCACCTGGCTCCAACCTCCTTTCAGGGAGTTGCAGAGAGCCAAAAGTTCTCTTCTCAGCCTCCTCTTCTCCAAACAAAACACCCCCAGTTCCCTCAGCCACTGCTCATAATTAATTCTGTGTGCTGCCATTGCACCATTCTGCCTACCACTGCAGGTAGCTGGCAGGCAGGTGTGTTGTTCTTAATTTCAGGCAAAACTTCAGGGCCTCAATGCTTTTCAGAGCCCCTGCAGAATGCTTGGGGAAGGCTTCTTTAGATTGAGTTAATCTAAATCTAAACCCATGACTTTTGCAGCCTCAGTTTCAATGACTGCCTTGCAAACCACCATTGCATCAGGTGGTGGTGGGACTGACTTTGTTTTTCTTCCTGCTCATGAGCAGTTTGTCAAACATTATGTTTGTTTAAATGAGGCTTAAAATGGATTTGAAATGCTGTTTGCCACAGTGTGATTTATTGAGATTGGAAAATAGGTATGGTCACTTCTTAGAATCATAGAATCATAGAATCAACCAGGTTGGAAGAGACCTCCAAGATCATCCAGTCCAACCTAGCACCCAGCCCTAACCAATCAACTAGACCATGGCACTAAGTGCCTCATCCAGGCTTTTCTTGAAGACCCCCAGGGACAGTGCCTCCACCACCTCCCTGGGCAGCCCATTCCAATGCCAATCACTCTCTCTGGGAAGAACTTCTTCCTAATATCCAGCCTATACCTACCCTGGCACAACTTGAGACTGTGTCCCCTTGTTCTATTGCTGGTTGCCTGGGAGAAGAGGCCACCCCCCACCTGGCTACAATGCCCCTTCAGGTAGTTGTAGACAGTAATAAGATCACCCCTGAGCCTCCTCTTCAGCAAGAATGGACAGAGAGGTGATTCTCTCACTTTGTTCTGGTGAGACCTCACCTGGAGTACTGCATCCACATCTGGAGCCTTCAGTATAGGAAGGACATGAACCTGATAGAGTGGGTCTGGAGGAGGGCCACGAGAATGATCAGGGGGTTGGAGCACCTCTGCTACAAAGACAGGCTGAGGGAGCTAGAGTTGTTCAGCCTGGAGAAGAAGAGGCTCCGGGGATTGCTAATAGCAGCCTGCCACTACCTGAAGGGGGCTACAAAAGGGTGGAGAGACTTCTTATGAAGGCCTGGAGTGATCATAGAATCATAGTATCAACCAGGTTGGAAGAGACCTCTGCAAGGAGATTGGAGCCAGGTGGGTGTTGGTCCCTTCTCCCTAGTAAGCAAGTGACAAGACAAGAGGAAATGGCCTCAAGTTGCCTCAGGGGAGGTTTAGGTTGGATATTAGAAGAAGCTTCCAGGAGGGTGGCTGAATCCCCATCCCTGGAAGAGTTTAAAAGCCAGAGTGGTGCTGAGGGACATGGTTTAGCCTTGGTAGAGTCAGATGATGATTGGACTCAATGATCCTAAAGTTCTTTCCCAACCAAAACAATTCTATCCTTTTATGATTCTCTACTCCTAGGCAGTCAGGATCACTGGAGAGCTGGGCACCAGGAGCAAATGCATTATCATTCCCAGATGTAAGCTGCTCTGTCATTCCAAATAGAAAACATTCATTCCCCAGCTGAAGAGTATGAAGTTTGCAGGGGTTTTTTAAACCCTCCTCCCCCCTTTATTTTTTGTGACATACCTACAATGTTTGGTAGACATTTTCCTATTGTTGAAAGAGTCTTTCCCAGCAGAAGTACTCAATGATGGCAACTTCCTTACCAGGCTTTGCTAAGCCTGCATAAACCCAAATAAAACATTCCTTGGGGCATTAGCAGGCTAATGCAATATATCATAAAGGTCATGTTTAGAAAAGGACTTTCTCTGCTGCATAGTCTCAATGCTGGAAAGGAGCCCAAGCCAACTCCTGCTTCAGGAATCTCTGGTTACCCTTTGTGCTCCCTGACTTCTGCACTGCACTGTCAATAAATAGAATCATAGAAGCAACCAGGTTGGAAGAGACCTCCAAGATCATCCAGGCCAACCTAGCACTCAGCCCTAGCCAGTCAACTAGACCATGGCACTAAGTGCCTCATCCAGGCTTTGCTTGAACACCTCCCGGGATGGTGACTCCACCACCTCCCTGTTCCTCAAGTATTGTACCCACTGGCACTCTACACCTTGGAAAAGTATCTGCTGTACAAGCCATGCTCATTAAGTTCTGTGCCTGCCTGTTTAAGCCCTCTGGGAGGCAAACCCCTGGCTGACGTGACCAGTTTGGGTGTTTTCCCCTGCGCACAATCCATATCAGCCATTAGTATCATAGTATCACAGTATCATCAGGGTTGGAAGAGACCTCACAGATCATCAAGTCCAACCCTTTAGCACAGAGCTCAAGGCTAGACCATGGCACCAAGTGCCACGTCCAATCCTGCCTTGAACAGCTCCAGGGACGGCGACTCCACCACCTCCCCGGGCAGCCCATTCCAGTGTCCAATGACTCTCTCAGGGAAGAACTTTCTCCTCACCTCCAGCCTAAATCTCCCCTGGCACAGCCTGAGGCTGTGTCCTCTCGTTCTGGTGCTGGCCACCTGAGAGAAGAGAGCAACCTCCTCCTGGCCACAACCACCCCTCAGGTAGCTGTAGACAGCAATAAGGTCTCCCCTGAGCCTCCGCTTCTCCAGGCTAACCAATCCCAGCTCCCTCAGCCTCTCCTCGTAGGGCTGTGCTCAAGGCCTCTCCCCAGCCTCGTCGCCCTTCTCTGGACATGCTCAAGCATCTCAATGTCCCTCCTAAACTGGGGGGCCCAGAACTGAACACAGCACTCAAGGTGTGGTCTAACCAGTGCAGAGTCCAGGGGCACAATGACCTCCCTGCTCCTGCTGGCCACACCATTCCTGATGCAGGCCAGGATGCCACTGGCTCTCTTGGCCACCTGGGCACACAGCAGACTCACAATGCAGCAAGAGTCATAACCTGGTTTGCTCAGAAGATACCTGCAAAGCATAAGGTGAGATTAAAACAGTATCTTTGACACTTTCTCCCTTGAACTCTGAATCATAGGATTGCAGGAGGGGCAGAGCAAAGAAGGAAAATAATAGCAATTACCCTAATTAGATGGAGTCTCAGTTTTGTGCTAGGATGAAGCTTTAGGTGTCCTTATTATCTGTTTGATTTCATTAATGAGGCTTTATAAATCATGAGCTAATAAAGAAGGCAGATGGGAACGATTTCAGACTAAACCTGAGGATTTTATTGCTGGCTATCAAAGGCTTTCTCCCAAAATGCTAATTTTTTTTTTAGGCACAGCTCTTTGATCACTACAAACGGCGAATGTTAATCAAATAACACCCTGACAGAGTTCTTGTTGTTCTAAATGGGGAGTGAAAAGTAGCCTGCCAGGTTGTAATTGTTCATCTGGGCTGCGCTGCTATCGCTCTGCAGATCTCAGAGCCCAGTATTAAAGAGCATCCTTCTCAAGAAGAACATTGTATTGCTGGAGACGTGCCTGAGTATCGCTGGCTTGATGGCACAAGCAGGCTTCACTTCTGAGAGCTAAATTAACACTCCCACTGAGACTGCAGCAAGTTGCAGTGCTGGATACATTGCGGGCTTGCATAAGGCAAGACTGGACACAGCACTTCTAAGGTAGCTGGAAGGTGCAATGACGTGGCCTGGCAGACTCCTCTGCCGAGCCTGTGGCACAGTTCCCCCAGATTTCATAGGATCATGAAGGTTGAAAAAGACCTCTGAATTCATCATAGAATCATAGAATCAGCCAGGTTGGAAGAGACCTCCAAGATCATCCAGGCCAACCTAGCACCCAGCCCTGTCCAATCAACCAGACCATGGCACTAAGTGCCTCATCCAGGCTTTGCTTGAACACCTCCAGGGATGGTGACTCCACCACCTCCCTGGGCAGCCCATTCCAATGCCAATCACTCTCTCTGCCAACAACTTCCTCCTAACATCCAGCCTATACTTCCTCTGGCACAACTTGAGACTGTGTCCTCTGTTCTATTGCTGTCCAACCTTCAGCCCAACACCACCATGCCCACTAAACCATGTCCTGAAGTACTTTGTCCACGTGGCTTTCAGAAGTGCCATCTAGGTTGCAGCAGTGAGACCACCACAAATCTGTTCCACTAAGCTGTGGCCACAATGGACCTCACAAAGCCTCCTTTTAACACTCAAATTATGCAGCCAGCCAAGTAATGGTTTTCTTGGGGAAAAAAAATAGAAGATGGATGTTAGGAACAAGTTCTTTACTGTGAGGGTGGTGGAACACTGGGATAGGTTGCCTAGGGAGGTGGTTGGGGCCCCATGCCTGGAGATATTCAAAGTGAGGTTTGACAGGGCTCTGGGCAACCTGATCTAGTTGAGGATGTCCCTGCTGACTGCAGAGGGATTTGGACTAGGTGACCTTTGGAGGTTCCTTTCAATCCAGACCATTCTATGATTCGACAGTCAGGAAGGAAAGACCTTTATTGCCTTCTGCCTAGCAGTCCTCTGATGGAGGAGCCATAACTTAACAGTGAAGAATTAAGAAGATTTTTTTGGTCAGGTACTAGGAGAAAAAAAGAACAAACAAACAACAAACACACCAAAAAACCCCAAACACTGGAGGAGAAACATTGCAGAAGAGAACACCATTCTTTCCCCCCCCCTTTTCTTGGAGTAATGCATCTTTGCTTAGAATCATAGAACCATAGAATCTTTGCTTTGCTCAGGTGTTTGTTCTATTGCCACAAAACCTTTGCAATAAAGCTGAGGCCATGATGAATATGATGAACCAAGGTGAAATGGTAGGATTTCTTTTCAGCATGGGTTTTCAGGTAAGAGTCAAGTTGGTCTGAGGAGGAAAATGTGATTTCTGTGAGCATTTTAATGTGGATGCCTCCTGTCTCCTTTAAAGCTCAGTTATAAGCTTCTGGCCTCCTTTAGATGGTTCAAGAAGGAGCAAACTCTTTGCAGATACAGAAGTACTTCCAGTTCTGACACTACACCTGTAAATCAGCACTTCCCTGCCTAACAGAGGGAAATCTCCTGGAAGAGGCTTAGGGAGGAGCTGACTGTGAGGAGCTCCCACCACCACAGAAACTGTTGAAGTTGGAAGAGACCTTTGAGATCAAGGCTAACCACTTGCTTAGGGCTCACAATTCCACCACTACTGCCAAGACCCATCTTCAGGGGACACTGTGAAGGTCCTTTAGAAAGGGGCCAAGTGCCACTTCAACACCTCTGGAGGAGATATCCCCTTCATGAGCAGGTCTGGGGGAGGGTGAAGGGCAGGCACGTTGTGCTTCACCCCTTGAGGTACTGAAAGTGGCTTTCCCAACCGCTTGGCAGCCACGCATGTGTGTGCCTCACAAGTCAGGAATGGCTGTCCCTAGGCAGGTTCCTGCTGCAGGCAGGGGAAGGGAGCAATGGGGAGGGAGTGGAGCCTTGCCCAGGCACCTATGCTGGGGAGGAGGCTGCAGCCAGTGCTGTGAGAAGAGGCCCTGAAATGGGAGTGGCAGGGAAATTCCAGAGGGTAAAAGTTATGCTGAGAAGATGTAGGGACACCTCAGGGTATCTGTGGAAAAGAGCTGGGCATGGCCCTCACAGAGCCTATTATTACTATTCAAGGGCAAAGAGCAAAGGCTCTCCTCAGACTCTCCTCTTACCCCAGTGGTGAAGAGCTGCCATAAGCCAAATTAATCTTTAACAAAGAATATTTCCTCCTTTTTTTTTTCTAGGAGCTCCACATCACAATGATGGTGGCTGTCTCTCCTTCAAAGATACACAAGGAGAGAGGCATGTCTTCTTTGTCAGCCCTACAGACATCATCAAACCAACCTTCTGATGTGGCACCTGGCATGCTACGTGTGAAGGGCAACTGCTCCACTGTCCTGGAGTCCTCCCTAGGGTCTGCAAGAGTTCACATCTTGGCAGAGTTATTGCTGTCTACAAATCACAGAATCATAGAATGAAGCAGGTTGGAAGAAATGCTTCCACACTAGGTGATCTTCAGCTGTCCCTTCCCACTGCTCCCATGCTGTGACTGTACTTCTGTGCTTATCACCAGTGACCAGCTGGGTTTGAAGATAAGAGTTACCAGGGTTTATTGCAGTAGCACTGCTGCATGCTAAGCTGCCTGCATAAGTGATGGGACAAGGAGTGTAGAGAGTCATAGAATGGCTTAAGTTGGAACGCACCCAAGAGATCATTACATCAGAGTTGACCAGGTTGGAAAAGACCTTTGAGATCGGCCCCCCCCCAGTTTAGGAAGGACATTGAGATGCTTGAGCATGTCCAGAGAAGGGTGACGAGGCTGGGGAGAGGCCTTGAGCACAGCCCTACGAGGAGAGGCTGAGGGAGCTGGGATTGGTTAGCCTGGAGAAGAGGAGGCTCAGGGGTGACCTTATTGCTGTCTGCAACTACCTGAGGGGAGGTTGTAGCCAGGAGGAGGTTGCTCTCTTCTCTCAGGTGGCCAGCACCAGAACAAGAGGACACAGCCTCAGGCTGTGCCAGGGGAAATTTAGGCTGGAGGTGAGGAGAAAGTTCTTCCCTGAGAGAGTCATTGGACACTGGAATGGGCTGCCCGGGGAGGTGGTGGAGTCGCCGTCCCTGGAGCTGTTCAAGGCAGGACTGGACGTGGCACTTGGTGCCATGGTCTGGCCTTGAGCCCTGTGGTAAAGGGTTGGACTTGATGATCTGTGAGGTCTCTTCCAACCCTGATGATACTGTGATACTGTGATACCTTCTAATCAACTAAATCATGGCACCAAGTGCCACATCCAGTCTCCTTTTAAACACCTCCAGGGACAGTGACTCCACCACCTCCCCAGGTAGCCCATTCCAATGGCAAATCACTCTGTCTGTGAAGAACTTCTTCCTAACATCCAGCCTAAACCTGCCTTGGCACAGTTTGAGACTGTTCCTTCTTATTCTGTCAATGGTTGCCTCAGGGAAGAAACCAACCCCTGCCTGCCTATAACCTTGCTTCAGATAGTTGTAGAGAGCAATGAGCTCTCCCCTGATCCACCTCTTCTCCAGGCTGAACACAGAATCATAGAATGAACCAGGTTGGAAGTGATCTCCAAGATCATCCAATCCAACCTAGCACCCAGCCCTATCCAATCAACCAGACCATGGCACTAAGTGCCTCATCCAGGCTTTGCTTGAACACCCCCAGGGACGGTGCCTCCACCACCTCCCTGGGCAGCCCATTCCAATGGGCAATCACTCTCTCTGGGAACAACTTCCTCCTAACATCCAGCCTAGACCTCCCCTGCCACAACTTGAGACTGTGTCCCCTTGTTCTGTTGCTGGTTGCCTGGAAGAAGAGGCCACCCCCCACCTGGCTACAACCTCCCTTCAGGTAGTTGTAGACAGCAATGAGGTCTGCCCTGAGCCTCCTCTTCTCCAGGCTGCACACCCCCAGCTCCCTCAGTGTCTCCTCATAGGGTTTGTGTTCCAGGCCCCTCACCAGCTTTGTTGCCCTTCTCTGGACATGTTCCAGCACCTCAACATCTCTCTTGAATTGAGGAGCCCAGAACTGGACACAGCACTCAAGGAGTGGCCTGACCAGTGCTGAGTACAGGGACAGAATAACCTCCCTTGTCCTGCTGGCCACACTGTTCCTGATGCAGGCCAGGATGCCATTGGCTCTCTTGGCCACCTGGGCACACTGCTGCCTCATCTTCAGCTACTATCTATCAGTACCCCCAGGTCCCTTTCCTCCTGGCTGCTCTCAGCCACTCTGTCCCCAGCCTGTAGCACTGCTTGGGGTTGTTGTGGCCAAAGTGCAGAACCCTGCACTTGGCCTTATTCAATCTCATCCCACTGGCCTCTGCCCACCCATCCAGCCTGTCCAGGTCCCTCTGCAGGGCTCTCCTACTCTCCAACAGATCCACACCTGCTCCTAGCTTGGTGTCATCTGCAAACTTACTGATGCTGGACTCAACCCCTGGTCCAGATCATTAGTAAAGATATTGAACAGGATTGGGCCCAGCACTGAGCCTTGGGGGACACCACTAGTGCCAGCTGCCAATTGGATGTGGCACACCCCCAGCTCCCTCAGCCTCTCCTCATAGGACTGTGCTCCAGCCCCTCCACCAGCCTTGATACCCTTCTCTGGACACACTCGAGCATCCCAGCCTCTTAAATGGAGTGGCCCAGAACTGGACACAGCACTCAAGGTGTGGCCTTGCTGTATACCAGCAGCAAAGTGTGCAACCTGTGACAGAAAAGTAAATGATGGCATCAAATGAAGCAGAAGCCAGCAGGCAGCTCCTGGGTTCACCAAGGACATTGTCCTTCCCACACAGTAACAGACCTTCAGGCTTGGCTGAAATGTGCTGTAGCTCAAGCCTGTTGTGAAGACATAAAACCTTCACTGGAAGCAAAGTTCTGCTTCCTCTGCCATTCACCTGAGAAAAACAGCATTGCAAATGGCCACTTCTCCTTTAACCACAGCCAATAAATGCTTTTAATTACATCACCTTTCATGCTATGACATTAGCTACAGTTACTTAAAAGGCTATACACGGCTCAGGTACTACAGAGAACATTTTCTCCTGGCAAGTGTCACCAATAAAAGCATACATGATAGAGCTACAGATTTATGGTCAATAAATAACCATTTTACTTCTGCTAAATGCCATAAACTTCTTGAGATGGTTGAAGAAAGAATTTTTTTAAGTAACTCTCTGGCAAAGGAGATTTCCAATGCAGAAAAAAAGAATAATCTTTTTTTTGTTCCACTCAGTCTCTTAAAAAAATTACAAACAGTGCAGGCTGTGTGATAACCTTGAGTCCTGGGTTCAGGTTTGGACATGGAGGTGCTGGAGTGCATCCAGAGAAAGGCTACAACGCTGATGGAAAGGGTCTGGAGAACAGGTCTGGTGAGGAACAGCTGAAGGAACTGGGGGTGTTCAATCTGCAGAAGAGGAGGCTGAGGGAAGACCTCACTGCTCTCTACAATTCCAGAAAGGAGGATGGAGCCAGGTAGGGGTTGATCTCTTCTCCCTAGCATCAGGTGATAGAATGAGAGGGAATCATAGAATCATAGAATCAAGCAGGTTGGAAGAGACCTCCAAGATCATCCAGTCCAACCTAGCACCCAGCCCTAACCAATCAACTAGACCATGGCACTAAGTGCCTCATCCAGGCTTTTCTTGAAGACCCCCAGGGACGGTGCCTCCACCACCTCCCTGGGCAGCCCATTCCAATGGGAAATCACTCTCTCTGTGAAGAACTTCTTCCTAATATCCAGCCTATACCTACCCTGGCACAACTTGAGACTGTAATGGCCTGAAATGACTCCACCACCTCCCTGGGCAGCCTCCTCCAATGCCTGACCACTCTTTCAGTGAAGCAATTTTTCCTCATACCCAACCTAAATCTCCCCTGGCCTAATTTCAGGCCATTACAGTCTCAAGTTGTGCCAGGGTAGGTCTAGGCTGGATATTAGGAAGAAGTTCTTCACAGAGAGAGTGATTGGCATTGGAATGGGCTGCCCAGGGAGGTGGTGGAGGCACCGTCCCTGGAGGTGTTAAAGAAAAGCCTGGATGAAGCTCTTAGTGCCATGGTCTAGTTGACTGGCTAGGGCTGGGTGCTAGGTTGGACTGGATGATCTTGGAGGTCTCTTCCACCCTGGTTGATTCTATGATTCTATGATTCTACAAAATGTGTGGCCATGGCACTTGGGGCCATGGTTTAATGGCCACGGTGGTGTTGGGATGAGTTCAATGATCTTAGAATTCTTTTCCAACCCAAACAATGTTATGATTCTACAAAAGAACCTGTGGTGACAGCCATTTCCCATATTAATCTTTATAGATACTGTTCCACACTGAGCAGAAGAAGCCATAAACACCCCTGAACCCTCTTGATAGATGTACTTGCCTTGCCTTGCCTTGTAGATCAACTTCAAACTGGGTGCAATCAGGTTATCTGCACAGAATTAGTTGCAGCTGAAGCCTCTGTACGGCCATTTGGAGGAGGTAAGACACTAAACTGGCTTTTCTTGTGCATTTCTGACAGCAAGGCCACTCTAATTCTTGATAAAGAGCAGCAGCATTGGATTGATTTCTTCTAGTCACAACCACCTCCAAATTAAAAGAACAGATTATGGAAAAGATCAATACGATCTCTGCCAACTCGTTTCCAGTCAGAATTCCTCTCGAGCTGATTTCCCTTTGGCAATAGTTCTTTTGTGAGCAGAACACAGGGAATTTTTGTTTTGTTTCATTGGGTTGTTTGTTTTTTGTTTTGTGTCAGAGTGCTTATAAAATGGGGAAAAATTTTGATGTAATTGTTTCATCTAGAAATGGTCTTGGAAGCAATTTGCAACCAGCTGCGTTGCTGTGGATTATTCTTCCAGTGCTGCTCATGACGTACAGTGCTGCTAACTGTCACAAATCATCCTGAGACATCCCATATTGCACAGTGCAGATGATTTATTTTGCCAAGTCCAGGGTTGGGCTTTTTTTTTTTTTTCTTTCTTTCTTTCTTTTTTTCCTCTTTGCTTTAGAATTTGGAAAGAATCCCAAAGGTATATAGGGAAGTTTGTGAACCTTCTCTTAAACACGCCTCTTGGCTGCCTTCCCTTCCTGTTTTCTTGGCTTCTCCAGGGACACGTAATCAGGGCAACTCATGCAGCCCTTGTGCAGTTGTGTGCAGACATTCTCAGCTTCTTACACTGCAGCCAAAATAAAACTAGATTCAAAAGGGGTGTTTTGAAACCTGGGCTCTTGCTTTAATTGTCCAAGTCCAGCTACGCTGTGCCACTGGGCGATGGAGCTGCAGGTGACTGCCTCCAGCAGTTCCACGTCTGTGAACTCCAGGTGCTATACATCAAACAAAGGAGTAGGTTTGTTTTGCTGCTAACCAGGTCAGCCTCCCCCAACTACAAAATTCCAGTCAGCAAATAACCATCACAGGGAGGTTGCTGCACATATTGCTTCTCTATCACAGAATCACAGAATTAAACAAGTTGGGAAAGATCTCTAGCTAGCAGGCTGAACATGAGCCAGCAGTGTGCCCAGGAGAGCCAATGGCATCCTGGCCTGGATCAGGAACAGTGTGGCCAGTAGGACAAGGGAGGTTATTCTGCCCCTGTACTCAACACTAGTCAAGAAAAGACTGGGTGAGGCACTTAGTGCCATGGTCTAGTTGACTGAATAGGGCTGGGTGCTAGGTTGGACTGGATAATCTTGGAGGTCTCTTCCAACTTGCTTGATTCTATGATCAAGTCCAATATATCACCTAACCCTTCTAATTAACTTAACTATGGCACTAAGTGCCTCATCCAGCCTCTGCTTAAACACCTCCAGGGATGGTGACTCCACCACCTCCCTGGGCAGCCCATTCCAATGCCAATCACTCTCTCTGTGAAGAACTTCTTCCTAACATCCAGCCTAAACCTCCCCTGGCACAGCTTGAGACTGTGTCCCCTTGTTTTGTCAGTGGTTGCCTGGGAGAAGAGACCAACCCTTACCTGGCTACAACCTCTTTTGAGGTAGTCGTAGTGAGCAATAAGGTCTCCCTGGAGCCTCCTCTTGTCTAGGCTGCACACCCCCAGCTCCCTCAGCTGCTCATCACAGGGCTGGGCTCCAGCCCCCTCACCAGCCTTGGTGCCCTATCATTACACAAAGAACTTTCTAATACCCAGTTATAAAACAAACAACCTGGCCTGGCCATGCAGGGATTTCACAGCTGCAGGTGAGATGATTTGAGCTGTCTCCGTTTGGATGCTCCTTTTAGCTGGCTGCATTTTCCTATGACTTCAGTGAGAAAAAAAAAAAGGTTTGAGTTTTGCACATCCCTTTGTTTACTAAAACAAAATCAGTCCAAAAGGCACTGAGGAAGACCAGAACAAGAATCAGAATAATTTATTTGTTTATAGTCAAGAGGGGAGAATTAGTGCTGGCTTCCAGCAATGGCTAATTACAGGACTTTGAATCTAGCAAATGAATCCTTGTCTGCCAGTTTAAAAATTCACCTCTCTTGGACAGGGTAGGGATAAAATAATCTGTTCCTGATGTTGCTTTATAGATTAAATGAATGGTATAAAAGTTGAGCCTTCTTTCTGTTTTGTTTGGATTTGAAGGGCTCACCTCTGTTGCCTTTACACCTGCAGTAAGAATCTTCTCTACCGATATGAAGCAACAGCAATGCTGAAAAGCATCAGCTGTGCTGTCACTAGTGGTGTGCCCCAGGGATCAGTGCTGGGCCCAGTCCTCTTCAACATCTTTATTGATGACCTGGAGGAGGGGATTGAGTCCAGCATCAGTAAGTTTGCAGATGACACCAAGCTGGGAGCAGGTGTGGATCTGTTGGAAGGTAGGAGAGCCCTGCAGAGGGACCTGGACAGGCTGGATGGGTGGGCAGAGGCCAATGGGATGAGATTTAACAAGGCCAAGTGCAGGGTTCTGCACTTTGGCCACAACAACCCCAAGCAGCACTACAGGCTGGGGACTGAGTGGCTGAGAGCAGCCAGGAGGAAAGGGACCTGGGGGTACTGGCAGATAGTAGCTGAAGATGAGCCAGCAGTGTGCCCAGGTGGCCAAGAGAGCCAATGGCATCCTGGCCTGCATCAGGAGCAGTGTGGCCAGTAGGACAAGGGAGGTTATTCTGCCCCTGTACTCAGCACTGGTCAGGCCACACCTTGAGTTCTGTGTCCAGTTCTGGGCCCCTCAATTCAAGAGAGATGTTGAGGTGCTGGAACATGTCCAGAGAAGGGCAACAAAGCTGGTGAGGGGCCTGGAGCACAAACCCTATGAGGAGAGGCTGAGGGAGCTGGGCCTGTTTAGCCTGGAGAAGAGGAGGCTCAGGGGTGATCTTATTACTGTCTACAACTACCTGAAGGGACATTGTAGCCAGGTGGGGGGTGGCCTCTTCTCCCAGGCAACCAGCAACAGAACAAGGGGACACAGTCTCAAGTTGTGCCAGGGGAGGTCTAGGCTGGATGTTAGGAAGAAGTTCTTCACAGAGAGAGTGATTGGCATTGGAATGGGCTGCCCAGGGAGGTGGTGGAGGCACCGTCCCTGGGGGTCTTCAAGCAAAGACTGGATGAGGCACTTAGTGCCATGGTCTAGCTGACTGGCTAGGGCTGGGTGCTAGGTTGGACTGGATGATCTTGGAGGTCTCTTCCAACCTGGTTGCTTCTATGATTCTATGATTCTATGAATACAGCAGAAAGCCTCTTGATAAAGTAGCATCTGGTCAGGAAGTGAAAGTGTCATCACAAGGGCCCCCCAAAGGGGCTGAATTAAAGATATTTAGGGCTTTTGCTAACTGGTTAGGCATCTTCCTGGCAAGAATTTGGGGCTTTGACCTTCCAACCTTAATGGCTTTTTACCATTGGTTAGTCTCATTATATTGATGTGAAAGCAAACTTCATTGAAGCCCCCCAGCACTGTCTGTGATAAAGTGAAAGCAGTGTTGTAATGCTGCATTTACTCCTGTCTGTGGTTATTTGTCACAACTTTGGTTGTCACATCCTCCTGATACCCCAGACTCCTCAGCACAGGAGTCTCATTGGCACTGTCAGTGTGGATGTGATATTCATCATTCTGGATATGTAGAAGTACTACAGAACAATACAAAGTTTGGTGTAGCAGTGCCAGAAGAGCATCCTGGGGGCATCCTGAACCAAGAGGTGTTGAGATACATGTGACAATAACTAATTATGGGCAGGGATTTGGTATAGTCCCTGCAGAAGGGTTCTGTACTCATCTGGAGCTTATTTTGTGCTGTCAAGTGACACTATAAGGGCAGAAATAATCTCCCTGGTGCTATGTTGCCAAAGTATGTTCAGCTCTAACAACAAAGAAAGCCACGAAGAGGAGAGCCTCAAAAGTGATGAGAGGGCTGGAGAACCTCTCCTGTGCAGACAGGCTCAGAGGGTTGGGGCTGGAGAAGAGAAGGCTCTGATCAGACCTGATAGCAGCTTTCCAGTATCTGAAGGAGACCTACAAGAGAGCTAGGGAAAGACTGTTTAAAAGGGCTTGCAGCACTAGGACAAGGAGCAACAGTTTGAAAGAGGAGCAAGGTAGATTTAGATTGGACACTAAGAAGTTCCTTACTGTGGGGGTGACGAGACTGAAAGACATTGCCCAGGGAGGTGGTAGAGTCCCCATCCATGAAGGCATTCAAGGTCAGGCTTAATGGGGAGCTATGTAATCTGATCTAGTTGGGGATGTCCTTGCTTACTGTAGGGGAGCTGTCTAGGTGGCCTTTAAAGGTCCCTTCCAACCCAGTGCATCCTATGGTTCTATCAAAGTCTTAGGTGCTGGAGAAGTGGACTAGGAAAGATGTCCTACATAACTTGGAGAGATGCAAAGGGTTGTCTTTGGCTTTGGGCTGGATGTGTTTGTTGCCATCCAGTGAAAAGGGCATTGGGTGTGAAGTCATGAAGCCTGGATTGCATTTCCTCTGCATTGCTGCCAAGGTCTTGCTGTGTGTTTCTTTGGGTCGTCTCTTTGTACTTCTGCTTCACTTCCCAAGGTGTAGCAATCTCATCTGCCTCTTAGGAGTCACTCAACTCACTGAGAGCACTTGTGCAGAACACTTCTGACTGCCAGCCACACTTCCAGCAGCAAAGAAGAGCCATCAGTGCTTTCCTGGAGGTTCAAATTGACCTGTGGTAGATGTGGACAGAGGATTTGTGTTGCCTTTGCTGTGCTTAATCAAGGTCTATTCAACAACAGAAATGTTTACCAAATAAATAAAGATTGAAAGCAAAACAACCAAATTAAAAAAAAAACATTTTCTGTATTTCATGCTTGTGGTGGCATTCACTGCATTCAGAAGCAGCAAAGCACAAGATCTAACAGGTATAATTAATTCCATGTACACTTTTAAGTGTTTTGAAGTCTTTAAGGGATTCACAAGCCTCTTGCTGACTCTCTGCAGTAGGGAAATTTCCTGAGATGCAGGAATTCCTTTGGAAGGCCTGAAGCAGGCAATAAGTAGGTGAATTGCATCCAGTTCTGGAGCCCCTATTACAAGAAGGATGTGGAGATGCTGGAGTGTGTCCAAAGAAGGGCCACGAGGATGCTCAGAGGGCTGCAGCAGCTCTGCTGTGAGCACAGACTGAAAGAGTTGGGGCTGTTCAGCCTGGAGAAGAGGAGGCTCTGAGATGACCTTCTTGTGGCCTTCCAGTATCTGAAGGGGGCCTACAAAAAAGCTGGGGAAGGACTTTTTAGGCTCTCAGGTAGTGACAGGACTAGGGGGAATGGAGCAAAGCTGGAGATGGATAGGTTCAGGCTGGACAAGAGGAGGAAGTTGTCGAGCATGAGAGTGGTGAGAGCCTGGACTGGGCTGCCCAGGGAGGTGGCTGAGGACACATCCCTGGAGGTTTTTAAGGCCAGGCTGGAGGAGGCTCTGGGCAGCTTGATCTAGGGCAGGGTGTCCCTGCCCATGGCAGGGGAGTTGGGACTGGATGATCCTTGTGGTCCCTTCCAACCCTGACTGGTTCTGTGAATCGGTGAGTCTGTTACAGCCAAAACACTGTTCCTGGGCAAAGAGAAAGCACATCTTATATGATTAAATCCCCAAATGTTGTAGCATAATAGAAAATTTATCAGCCTAATCCTAGTGTAATTCTTGTACAAGCTCCCTGTGGTTGCATTTCACCAGGATTTCTCTCCTTGAATACCCCACGGAGTTGTTGTTCGAGTGAAGCAGCCAGTAGCTGACGGCAGAGCTGAAAAAAGAGCAGAGGTCTCCTGCAACCCTGCAGCCTGAGCTGCCACTGGGCCACTGTGACCTTCTGGCTGCCCCAAGGAGAGTGCCCTCTGTTTCAAAAACAAAAGCAAGTTCAAGATGGCAAAAGTAAGATAAAGTTCAAAGGCTGTGAGTTGCAGCGGAGCAAAGGCAGGCTAGAAATTAGCTCCCAAGCAGCAAGAGCAGTTACTCACAGAGGGACATTAGATACTGTGGGGTCTCCATCTCTCATTTCCAAGTAAAATTAGCTCTTAAAAAAAGATATGTAGCCACTTGGAAAAGAAACCAGGCAGGCATTTGCTGTGGCCCATCCTGTTTGCAATGTAAACAGAAAACTTCTTTCAGTTTAGAAATGGATCTGTTTGCCCTCCAGGGGCAAAGTGACATAGGCACTATTTGATCTCAGGTTATAATTAATACAGAATTGATCTGATCTTTTATTGACTTGTGGGAGATGTTCTTATAATGCATTCCAAAAACTGAAATGACTATGCTCTGGATGATTACTTCCAATATTTCAGCTTCATTTGTGATGAAATGGAGTGATTCTGCCCCTCTGCTCTGCTGTTTTGGGAGAGCAGAGAAGAGGGGAGCACCATGTCCTATTCTGTTGCCCCCAGCACAAGAAGGACAGGGAACTGTTGTAGCAAATCCAGAGGAGGGTCACCAGACCACCTCCCCTGTGGATGCAGACTGTGAGAGTTAGGGCTGTTCAGCCTGGAGAAGAGAAGACTCTGGGGAGACCTTATAGAAGCCTTCCAGTACCTGCAGGGAGCCTACAAGAAAGCTGGGGTGGGATTTTTCACAAAGGCTTGGAGAGAAAGACTGGATTGAAGCTTGAGGAGGGCAGGTTTAGACTGAATATTAGGAAGAAATCCTTCACAGTGAGGGTGATGAGACACTGGAACAGGTTGCCCAGAGAAGCTGTGGATGCCTCCTTCCTGGAGGTAGTCAGAGCCAGGTTGGATGGGAACTTGGGCAACCTGGGCTAGTGGAAGGTGCCCCTGCACATTGCAGGGGAGTTGGAACTGGGTATCTTTAAGGTCCCTTCCAACCCAAACCATTCTGCAATTCTATGATTTCTTGTTCCTTTCTTCCTGTTTTCTTGCAAGCTAACCACCAGCCCTCTCCACTTGTGCCCATCAACCTTCTCAAAGGTTTCAGTCTTCCTGTAAGAACCCCAGCAATGAATAAATATATCAGCTATCAGCTCTGTGAATCTCAGCCTAAATCAAGTAAGTGTGCAGACAAAGTTCTGACTGGTTTGTGGTAATGCAGAAACTTTTCATTACCCCAAATGAAATCTGATCTTTGGTGTTAATGTGACTCTTTGTTGCATTATCCTTAAATGACCTGCAGGTAAATAATGATCTGTTTGCCTGTACAAACAGGTTCATGGCAGGTAAGATATTAGCAGCAGACATTTATTACTTAGCTTTGGTCCTTAGCCAGTTTGTTATCAGTTGTCCAGTAGGCTAAACCAGGGAGGACTGACCAAAATGTTGATCATAGACCAACCAGCTGTTCCTAGTGTTGCATTGTGCAGGCATCTGTGGCCTTTACCAATCTGAGATCTGTGCTGAAAGTACCTGAAGGGAGGCTGTAGCCAAGTGGGGGGTGGCCTCTTCTGCCAGGCAACCAGCAACAGAACAAGGGGACACAGTCTCAAGTTGTGCCAGGGGAGGTCTAGGCTGGATGTTAGGAGGAAGTTGTTGGCAGAGAGAGTGATTGGCATTGGAATGGGTTGCCCAGGGAGGTGGTGGAGTCACCATCCCTGGAGGTGTTCAAGCAAAGCCTGGATGAGGCACTTAGAGCCATGGTCTAGTTGACTGGACAGTGCTGGGTGCTAGGTTGGACTGGATGATCTTGGAGGTCTCTTCCAAGCTTGTTAATTCTATGATTCTGTGATTCTGAAGGATCACATAGGTTTGAAAAGGCTGTTTTAAGTTCAGCAAATTCAGCATGCAATCAACTATCAAAAGCCTCAGACAGGCCTCAACTGTTATCTGCTCAGCCAAGGTTGGTGCAGAAGTCAGTCAGGGTGGAGGAGAGAGAGACGAAAGAGAGAAGCAGGAGGCAGAGAGGCAAAGAGAAGGAAGTTGTTCATGCAGCAGACTTTATCCTAAACAGCAAGTGAATGGAGTGGTACAGACTCATCTTATTCTTGTTCTTCTGTATCCAGTGCAATTCTTTAGTTGAAGTTTTGACTAAAGCTAGAGTGTTAACTCTAAAACTACCACAAGACTGGAGAAGAGAAGGCTCTGGGCAGACTTTCTAACAACCTTCCAGTACCTAAAGGAGGCCTGCAGGAAAACTGGAGAGGGACATTTTATAAGGGCATGTGGTGACAGGATGAAAGGCAGTGGTTTAAAACTAGGACAGGGTAGATTTAGAGTGATCATTAGAAAGAAGTTCATTACTGTGAGGTTGGTGAGACACTGGAACAGGCTGTCCAGAGAAGCTGTGGATGCCTTATAGAATCATAGAATCAACCAGGTTGGAAGAGACCTCCAAAAGTCATGCAGTCCAACCTATCCCCCAGCCCTAGCCAGTCAACTAGACCATGGCACTAAGTGCCTTGTCCCCAGAAGTGTTTAAGACCAGGCTGGATGAGACTTTGAGTAACCTGTTCTAGTGGAAGGTGTTCCTGCCCATGGCAGGGCAGTTGGAACTAGGTGATCTTTAAAGTCTTTTCCAACTCAAGCCATTTTATCATTCTATGAAGATCATGAGTTAGCTTGGCTGGACTGAGAGAGAAAGGGTTCAGTTGCTGGATGCTGGCCAGGGGAATTGTCAAGAAGTAGAAAGATTCAACTGGGCAATGTTATCTCAGTGGATAAGAGCTCTGGGCCTCCCCATATCCAGGTTTAGCTCCAGATTTGTAAAGATTGTTTTGTTTCACCTCCACCACTTATTCTACTCCTATTTCTGAAAGTCTTCCCTTCATCTGAAGGGGCAACACATCACAGATTTGACTTGAAAAGGAATCAGCCCCTTCTTTGTGCCTGCCTTGCAGAGCTCCTCTAAGAAAAAGCTCAGCCATATCTGCTGATCTATCTGAGGAACACCTTGCCCAGTCCCACCCTCCTGGGTATCGACAGGGCACCAAATTAAGAACTCAAAGCCTTTGGCACAGGAGTGGCTGGTAGAGGAGAAACTGAAGATACCTCTTTCTTATCTCATTTTGATGTTATCCAGATACCAAGGGTTTGGCAGATTCTCCATCACTCTGTCTAAACCAGTGGTGCAATTTCCACAGGTAGGCTCCAAGCCCTTGGCAAACTGTCCCAGTTTGTCTCTGCAGTCCTTATGAGCTCTGTTACTGCTATTCCTGACTGAAATCCAAGCTTTCAGCAGTTCAGTTGATGGCAGAGCCAAACTCAGAACTCTCCATTCTTGGGCACCTCATGAGTCTCAGGAATGTCATAGAATCATTTTGGTTGGGAAAGATCATTAAGATCAAGTAGTGGTTTAAAACTAACACTCCAGCCTGGTTCTAAGTTATAAACAAAGAACCACAGATCATCAAGTCCAACCATTACCTAACTCTGCCTCCTGTGTTTCCTGGCATGCCTAAACAGATGGAACTTCCTATGTTCGAGCCTGTGCCTTTTACCTCTTGCTGTCACTGGGCACCACTGAACAAAGCCTGCCCCAGCCTCCTGACACCAGGCTTTTAAATACTGATAATCACTGAGAAGATCCCCCCCCTCAGTCTTCTCTTCTCCAGGCTAAAAAGCCCCAAGTCCCTCAGCCTTTCTTCCTAAGAGAGATGTTCTAGTCCCCTAATCATAACAGGATCACAGGATCACAGGATCACAGGATATTAGGGGTTGGAAGGGACCAGAGGAGATCATCTAGTCCAGCCCCCACCTGCCAGAGCAGGATCACACAGTCTAGCACGGATCACAGAGGAACACATCCAGACAGGCCTTGAAAGTCTCCAGAGAAGGAGACCCCATGACCTCTCTGGGGAGGCTGTTTCAGTGCTCTGTGACCCTTACAGTAAAGAAGTTCCCCCTTGTGTTGAGCTGGAACCTCCTGTGCTGCAACTTACTCCCATTGCTCCTTGCCCTGTCACAGGGTGCAAGTGAGCAGAGCCTGTGCCCCTCTCCTGATCTCCAGCCCTTGGATGCTTATAAACATTTATCAAAACCCCTCTCAGTCTTCTTTCCTCCAGACTAAACAGCCCCAGGTCCCTCAGCCTCTCCTCATGAGCCATGCCCTCCAGTCCCCTACTCATCCTTGTAGCTCTCTGCTGGACCCTCTCCAGCAGATCCCTGTCTCTCAGACTGCAGAGGTCAGAAGTGGGCTGTTTGGTGGGGGGCTGTTTGTTTGATTAGCCTTTTCTCCTCTTCCTTACTGCTACAGGTGTCACTAACTCTTCATGCCTACACAACAGCTGGAAGGTGGTGGGAGAGGTGCTGGGGAACCTCTCCCAGTGCACAGCCACATGAACTCGCAGGGTGCTGATTGCTCAGGGCTGGCAGGTGCAGCAGAGGCTTGCATAGAAGACTGATATGGGAATAAATGGAAAACTTTTTGGGGCTCTCCAGTTCAGGAGGGACAAGGATCTACTAGAAAGAGTCCAATGGAGGGCTATGAAGATGATGAAGGGGCTGAAGCACTGCCTGATGAGGAGAGGCTGAGGGACCTGGGGCTGTTTGATCTGGTGAAGAGAAGACTGAGAGGGGATGCTTGTAAATATCTGAGGGCTGGAGGTCAAGAGGCAGGGGACAAACTCTTCTCAGTTGCACCCTGTGATAGGACAAGGGGCAATGGATGTAAACTACAGCACAGGAAGTTCCACCTCAACATGGGGAAGAACTTTGAGTGTCACAGAGCGCTGTAACAGGCTGCCCAGAGAGGTTGTGGAGTCTCCTCTGGAGACTTTCAAGCCCTATCTGGATGTGTTCCTGTGTGACCTGAGCTAGATTCTATGGTTCTGCTCTGACAGAAGGGTTGGACTTGATGATCTATAGAGGTCCTTTCCAACCCCTAGCATGATCCTGTGAAAACTTAACACATCTATAAACAGTAAAGGTGTAAACCAGTATAAAAGGTATCGTTTAAGCTTCCACACATAAGAATTAGCTGCCTTAAAGAGGGTCCTCAGTATAAAAACTTGCTAAAGATGATTACTGGAGAGGCCCCAAATAATCTTATCACCCAGTGTCAAATCTAGTTGACTGGACAGGGCTGGGTGCTAGGTTGTACTGGATGATCTTGGAGGTCTCTTCCAACCTGTTGGAGTCTATGAAATCCAATAGTTTTCTTTATAAAGGGCATTGAAAGGGACCCCTCCAAGGAACCATGACATCCTTTTGAAGTCAGATTAGTTGAGATTATCACAGGTAAGTATGGGCAACCTCATCTCTGTGGGGAGAGAACTTTGTCACAGTTGTAGCTAATGAAACCAGCAGTAAGATCCAGGGATGCAAGGCTGGAGTTTGAGAATCTGCTGTTGGAAATGAGGTACCTAATTGTAATTGTGAAGATGATTAACAACAGGAGGACATCAGTGAAGGCTGTGATGGATTGTCCACTGCCTGAAACCTCTGCAGCAAGCCTGAATGTCTCTCTTAAACCAATCTATTCTATCCTCTTGACATTAGTGGACTTCATGCAGAAAGCACCAGGAGAAATTCTGTGGTCTGCATTTTGCAGACCTTGAAACATATGGAAAGCATCAACCATTTTCCTGCTCTGTAATAAGAAGGCATCCCAGGACAGGTCAGAGGGTATGAAGGAAGAATAAACTTAGTCCAAGGAGAAACATATCATTTTACCTACTTACAAAAGCAAACATCAGTTTTACCATTGTGGTCAGTCAGTTGCTGGGTGGCAGAAGCTAAGACATGACCCAGAGGCCTTCAGTCTCCAGGTATAGAATCATAGAATCAAGCAGGTTGGAAGAGACCTCCAAGATCATCCAGTCCAACCTAGCACCCAGCCCTATCCAGTCAACTAGACCATGGCACTAAGTGCCTCATCCAGGCTTTTCTTGAAGACCCCCAGGGACGGTGCCTCCACCACCTCCTTGGGCAGCCCATTCCAATGCCAATCACTCTCTCTGTGAAGAACTTCCTCATAATATCCTATAGGCACAAAGGTCAGGCTGAGTTGAGTTTCTCAAAGCCATGGGGACACTTCATGTGGACACTGACTACCTGCTAACTTCTAACATCAAATCCTGCATATTTGATCTATATTTGACTGATAATTTCAGTCTTTGCCAGTCTGAAGATCGTGGGCAAGCTTAGCCATTGGTTTCTGCAGGAATAGGATTGGACTTGTCAAATGTGCACAAATGAAAATCTGAGCTTGATCATGTTTTAGTTGTCACTCACGATCACAGAATGTTAGGAAGTGGAAGAGACCTGGAAAGATTATCCAGTCCAAGCCCTCTGCCAGAGCAGGGTCACCTGTACCAGATCACACAGGAATGCATTCAGGCAGGTCTTGAATATCTCTGGAGGGGGAGACTCCACAACCCCCCTGGGCAGCCTGTGCCAGTGCTCTGCCACCCTCACAGGGAAAATAAATTTCCTCAGGTTCCCATGGAACTTCCTATGCCTTGGCTGCCACCCATTGTCCCTTGTCCTGTCAGTGGACATCACCGAGCAGAGCCTGGCTCCATGCTCTTGGCACTCACCCTTTATGTCTTTATAAACACGAATGAAGTCACCTCTCAGTCTCCTCTTCTCCAAACCAAAGAGCCCCAGCTCCCTCAGCCTCTCCTCATAAGGAAGGTGTTCCCCTCCCTTAGTTGTTGTTGTGCCTTTGTGCTGGGTTCTTTCAAGCAGTTCCCTGAGGTCCTTCTTGAGCTGAGGGGCCCAGAACTGGACACAGCATTCTGGCTGCAGCCTCAGCAGGGCAGAGTGGAGGGGGAGGAGAACCACCTTCCTTCACCAGGCAGGCAGGGGTGTGCCTGGGAGGGATTAGCTCACTGAAGGCATCTGACCCCAGGTCACAAACTGAACAGTAAACTGCATGGCTCCAGGCACCTGCCTGGGCACTGAGCAGCAGCCTGCATGGCTATGCCCTGCTCAAACACATCCAGCTGAGCTGGTTCAGCCAGCCACAGACACCCAGCTCCCTGCCCCATCCAACAACCCACCTGCCTCATCTGTACTGCCACTCCAGGCTCCCTGTGGCACAGGGTGGTGGTTAGGCGGCTGGCTGGTCTCAGCCAGGCACAGGCTGTGCTTCAGGTGAGGCAGCAAAGCAAAGGCAATGGCAAAGGTGGCACAGAAGCTACCTTCTAAGTCAACACCACACAGCCTGCTGATGGCAGCTGGCGCAGCCTCAGCTTGGTGCTCAGCACTTTTAGGGCTCATTCACCTGCCCTTGTAGGTGACCAAGCAGGACATCCCCACATGTATGCATCTATCACTGGGTGTGTGCAGGCAGCAGTGGCAGCCCTCAGGTTTACAAAGTCTTGATTTGCCTCCAGACCAAACATGAACCTGAGAAGTGAACCAGTCAAACATCTGCAGAGCTTGATAGTGGGGGAAGACAACCTCCTACAAGGTTTTAACAGCCTGGCCATGCTGCTTCTGGTGGAAAGAGACTCCTCTTGGGAGGTTCCTGAGGCAGAAAGAGCTCAGGAGAAGTTCAGGACCTTACTTAGAAAAATAAGGTGAAGATCCATCTTCCTTTGTGTCAGGGAAGTCCATTGTTGCCAGCAATGAAATCCAGCCTGATCTATTCCTAGCTAAATGGGAGCAGTGAGCAGAGCCTCTCCCGTGCAGCATCACCCCCTTACATTTCCAGTCCTGAGAAGACAGCTGGATCCAGCAGTGAGTTTCTCAGAGTGCACAGACCAGCCAGGTGCTACCTCTTCACTAGAGCTACCTGGGGCTGTGCAGGATGGAAATACACCTTGGGACAAAGACACACTCTGGCTCCAGCCTGCTTTTGTCTCAGAGCAGACCAGGCTCTCCCGTCCCTCCTCCCCTCACCTTTCTCATGCCCTGGAGAAGCCTCTCTGGCTGCCTCCTCTGCTCTCACACCTGACTCAAATCCTTGCCCTTCCCCCTTGACATTATGCCAGATCCCATACCTGCAGCAAATGGCCTCCCTTCCGCTTATGCAACCATGAGGGAGGAGCTGTGGTCTGGCTGCAGACATCCCAGGCTGGAAGTCTCTGCAGAGCAAGCTTAGCTTGAGTTGAAAGCTGTGTCAATCTCTGCTGTGAAATCTGATCTTCTCATGCCATGCTCCCATGTGCTCACCTCTGGGAAGGTAGCTCTGAGCTACCTGCAAAGAGGAGCTGGCTGCTTTTACCCACACCGAGACACTCATAGAGTCATTAAGGTTGGAAAAGACCTTCAAGATGATGAAGTTGAAGCCCTAACCCTAATCCACCACTGAGCATGAGACGTGGCTCGGGGAGGCAGATGTGGTGGTTCCCTCAGCAAGACCTTCTCAGGCAGGCTCTGAGAGGCTGTGAGCAGGTGTGAAACCAGATCCCCCAGGGAGCACTTAATGCAGAAGAACCACACACTTAAAGCTTTCAGGCTTCACACAAGTGAGAGAGTCACTGAAGTTACAGGCATAGATCAACTCTGTTGATGGTGCCCAGAAATGCCAACGTGTCCAGTCTGCTGGTAGAAAGACTCAAAGCTCTTTCACCTGAAACTGCCCCTGACTGGAGGAGAACCAGGAGCTTTTGCTGTTTAAGAGTTGTGTGGAAGTGAAAATTGATGGAGAAATAAACTTCAGTTCTGAACAAAAATGTCAAGGGATTTTTATCTGAACAGGTCAGAGATGCTGGAGACCACAAAGGAAGGGATAAGAACCAGAATCATAGAATCAAGCAGGTTGGAAGAGACCTCCAAGATCAACCTAGCACCCAGCCCTAGCCAATCAACTAGACCATGGCACCAAGTGTCTCATCCAGTCCTTTCTTGAAGACTTCCAGAGACAGTGCCTCCACCACCTCCCTGGGCAGCCCATTCCAATGCCAATCACTCTCTCTGCCAACAACTTCCTCCTAACATCCAGCCTAGACCTCCCCTGCCACAACTTGAGACTGTGTCCCCTTCTTCTGTTGCTGGCTGCCTGGTTACCTGGCTACAGCCTCCCTTCAGGTAGTTGTAGACAGCAGTGAGGTCACCCCTGAGCCTCCTCTTCTCCAGGCTGCACACCCCCAGCTCCCTCAGCCTCTCCTCATAGGGTTTGTGCTCCAGGCCCCTCACCAGCTTTGTTGCCCTTCTCTGGACACTCTCCAGCACCTCAACCTCTCCCTTGAATTGAGGAGCCCAGAACTGGACACAGCACTCAAGGTGTGGCCTGACCAGTGCTGAGTACAGGGGCAGAATAACCTCCCTTGTCCTACTGGCCACACTGCTCCTGATGCAGGCCAGGATGCCATTGGCTCCCTTGGCTACCTGGGCACACTGCTGGCTCATCTTCAGCTACTCTCTGTCAGTACCCCCAGGTCCCTGTCTGTCTGGCTGCTCTCCAGCCACTCAGTCCCCAGCCTGTAGTGCTGCTTGGGGTTGCTGTGGCCAAAGTGCAGAACCCTGCACTTGGCCTTGTTAAATCTCATCCCATTGGCCTCTGCCCACCCATCCAGCCTGTCCAGGTCCCTCTGCAGGGCTCTCCTACCTTCCAACAGATCAACACCTGCTCCTAGCTTGGTGTCATCTGCAAACTTACTGATGCTGGACTCAATCCCCTTGTCCAGATCATCAATAAAGATATTGAACAGGACTGGGCCCAGCACTGATCCTTGGGGAACACCACTAGTGACAGCTGCCAACTGGATGTGGCACCATTCACCACCACTCTCTGAGCTCTGCCATCCAGCCAGTTCTTGATCCAGCACAGAGTGAATCTGTCCAAGCCACGAGCTGCCAGCTTGGCCAGGAGCTTGCTGTGGCAATGCTTCTACATGTTGCTATCTCTCCCCATTTTGGACATGGATGGATGGTTGGATGGCTAACAAATGAGGGCACATATATTTACATATACATATAGATATACACACACATTTTTTTGCCCTACTCTACTACTCTGCTGATGGCTGCTGATGTCCAAAGACACATATCCAGCTTTTTCTCACTCTGCCATATCAGTGACCTCACTCAGCTCTCCTCCCTTCCCTCCTCACTCTTAGACCATTCCTGTTTCTCAAGCTATTCCACACCACCCAAACCCTGTTTTTCCCCCTCAACCACTCATTTTCCCTTCGCCTTAGTTTCTTGGCTTCCCCTAAAGCCTTCACATAAATTTTACTGTGACAAAGCAGCAGAGTCCACATGGTTGACTTGAAGCTAAATGGAGAGGAGGAAGAAACCCAAGGGGGGAACAGACCCAAGGAGCTATATCTTCACAGATGCTTTATGAAATGGCTGTGGGAAATGGAAGTTTCCCTCCTAGCAACCTCCAGCAGAAATTGCTCCCAGGGGAGAAAGCAGAGAAATATTGGCACAAAGCTAGCTGGTAATGTTGGGCTGAGTTAACCAAACCATCTAAAGACACTTTAGAGAACACATTTAGGGAGCTTTCATGTCAAGAAGCTTGCAGAGTGATTGCTCTATGCCCAGTGCTTAGCAGCCCAGGAGCAAACTATCCATCTAACCAAATCTTTTACCCTGAGGGCTATTGGAGCTAGACAGGTTTGGAATTACTGACATTTAGAACCTCATTTTCAGAGACAAGCATCAGCCAACACACAGGGAATATCTACAGCAAAGAGATGACTGCAAGGTAGAAAATAAATAAGGCACACACTCAGTTATTAATTAATTAATGCTGCCATAAACAAACTCACCTGACTAAAAGCAGCAGCTCAAGCTAAACTGAAGGGGAAATTGTTCTGGATATTGAAAGCAGAGATGTAAAAAATCTTGAAGCTTGAGGAGGGCAGATTTAGACTGGATATTAAAAGGAAATGCTTTATAGTGAGGGTGATGAGACACTGGAACATGTTGCCCAGGGAGACAGTGGATGCCCCTTCCCCAGAAGTCTTCCAGGTCGGTTTCGATGGAGTCTTGAGCAACGTGGTCTAGTGGAAGGTTTCCCTGCCCATGGTCAGGGGGTTGGAACTGGACGAGCTTGAAGGTCCCTTCCAACCCAATTCATTTTCTGAGTCTATGAACATTTTTGCTAAACTTCCCACCTCTGGGTCCACCTGAAACTGGAGCTAACAAAACACCGACAGAAAATCTGGCACCTCCAGAGTAATGATGCATCAAAATACTTCCAGACTGAGGACAGACTGAAAGAGTTGGGGCTGTTCAGTCTGCAGAAGAGGAGCCTCCCAGGTGACCTTCTTGTGGCCTTCCAGGATCTGAGGGGGCCTACAAAAAGCTGGGGAGGGACTTTTTAGGCTCTCAGGGAGTGACAGGACTAGGGGGAATGGAGCAAAGCTGGAGGTGGGGAGATGGAGACTGGACAGGAGGAGGAAGTTGTTGAGCATGAGAGTGGTGAGAGCCTGGACTGGGTTGCCCAGGGAGGTGGTTGAGGCTCCCTCCCTGGAGGTGTTTCAGGCCAGGCTGGATGAGGCTGTGGCCAGCCTGATCTAGGGTAGGGTGTCCCTGCCCATGACTTGAGGGTTGGAACTAGATGAATCCTTGTGGTCCCTTCCAACCCTGACTGATTCTATGATTCTGTGATTCCCAAACCTGTGTGGATGAAAACACAAATTCCTCACTATCACCCCCAAAGACAGCTCCTAGTTACCCAAATATTCACTCATCTTTGGCTGCCAGTGACTCCTCTCAGGATTTATTGACATTTCCTCCCTTGAGAAGCTTTGTCAGTAAATTTGTTACAACAGAGCAGCAGAGACACAAATATTTACTCATGCAAACTCCCCCTCCCATCACATTTCCATGGGATGTGCAGTTACCTTGCCTCTGAGTCGCACAGTTAGGCTGTCTGACTGCTGCTGTTCTAAGATCAAAAGCCCAATGATTCCCAGATCTTTTGGAATCTCAAAGAGAAATAGCCTTCAGCTCGATTTTTTCTGAAATCACAGGTTTTGGCTGACAAAATGCTTCAGGGAGCTCTTGTTCTATTGCAAACTCAGCCAGCAAGGGCAGGCGTAACATCAAAAGCCCTGAAGTGAAGCAAACCCAACTATGCGTTGACCCTGCTGAAACTAAGCTTGACACATGAAGACTTAGCTCTTCTCCCAGCTTGCTTGGCTGCTTCCTAACATATTTTCTGAAGAACAGTGTCTGGTGGAAAATAGTTTCTCATCCCACAGAACGACAGAATTTCAAAGTCTTTCCTATTCTGGGTTGGAAGGAGGCCAAGACCTTTTGAAGAACTTGGCAAAGCCCAGGAGATGCTCTCCAGCCAAGAGCTCGGTCTGAGGTGTTCTGCCCTGCTTGTCCTTCTCCTTGGGCTAGCAAGCCAGGCAGCCTTTTGTTCCACCTGCCATGAGGTGAGGGGAACCATTAGTTAACCCCCAAACAATCATTTCCCTAAAATGAACAATTTTCTGTAGCAAGCATGGCAGCTTCCACAGACACCACTGGGAAACACAGCCCTTATCACTCCTCTGCAGAGACACCACCGGGGAGGGAAAACAAGAGAGCCTTGAGAGTCTGGCCTGGAGCTGGCGGGGGCTGTAGCCAGGCCTGGGATCTTTCCTCATCCCATAGGAGACTTTAATCACCCACTGCTGGCTGCCTGTGGGGATAGGACTGACGGTGTTATGACCAAAGAGCAGCTTTGTCCCTACGAGTGCTCCTCTACCTCTGTTTCTCCAGAGAGACATGGCAGAGAACAAGGAAAGGAAGGAAAGGGAAAGGGAGAAGAAAGGGGGAAAAAAGAAAGGGAAGGAAAGGGAGAGAAAGGGAAAAGGAGAAGAAAGGAGAAAAAGAAAGGAAAGGAAAGGAAAGGGAGAGAAAGGGGAAAGGAAAGGGGAAAAAAGGGAAGAGAGAGAAAGGGGAAAGGAAAAGAAAGTGAAAAAAGAAAGGGAAAGAAAGGGAGAGAATGGGAAAAGGGAAACTAAAAAAAAGGAAGGAAAGGGAGAAGGGGAAAGTGGGCAAAGGAAAAGGAAAAGGGGAGGGGAAAAAGGGGGCGGAAGGAGGGGAAAGGGGAAGAAGTGCAGGGGAAAGGGAAAGTGGAGGGGAAAGGGGGAAAAAGGGCAAAAAGGGCAAAAAAAGGAGAAAAGGAGAAGATAACATTAGAAAAGGAGAGAGAAGTGAAGCCAGAAGCAAAGAAAGAGAAGAGGAGAAAGACTTGTTCCCTATGCGTACAACCTAGAGGAGAGCTCAGGAGCCTGATCAGAGCAGGCAAGGGCTGATGAAATGCATTGGGTTGCAAAACCTGCGTCCAGCTCTAGTTCCAAACTGCTATTCAGAGGTGGCTGTAACCACCGCAGCTCTCCCTGGGCTCCTCCATGTTTGCTTTTCCATATCCCCTGGAAATTTGCACAAGGGTTCAAGGTCTCCTGGTGCCGTTGGTGTGCCCTTTGCCAGCCTTCCCTCTGTGGCTTATTCAGGAAGCTACAGGGTGACCTTTCCAGTCAGATTCTGTCTCCACCGCAGTGCAGGGTGAGCTGCAGCCTCCCTGCCCTCAAAGGCTGCCTCTGTCCCGCCAGCTCTCACCCCGGCCGGAGGAGAGAGAGGACACGGGAAGGCGCTGCCGTCGGAGCTGCTGCCAAGCGCCTGCCTCTCTCCCGCAGCGCTGCTGGGGCTGCCGGACCCCGAGGGACAGTTTCTGCTGCTGCCCAGAGCTCGCAGCTCCGGGGCGGATGTGAGTGCTTGGCTTTGCCCCCAGCACAGCCTTCCTGCCAAGTGCGCCGCATTTGCATTCCGCTGCTGCTCCCGGCAGCAGAGGAGCTGCTCCCATGGGCACCAGCCACACCTGCCGGCGGGGCACAGCCGCTCCATTCACTGCACAGCCTGCCAGCTTCAGCTGCCCCCACGGCACCGTCTGCAGCTGGCCTGGGGTGCCTGGCGGGGTGCTTTGTCCCAGCAGGGCGAGAATTAAACTGCAGCAGGGTAGATTGAGGTTGGACATCAAGAGGAAGTCCTTCACAATGAGGTAGGTTGTAGAAGCCCATCCCTGGAGACATTCACAGTCAAGCTTGATGGGGCCCTGAGCAACCTGCCTGGTTGAAGATATCCTTGTTGGACAAAACGACCTCGAAGGGTCCCCTCCAACCCAATGCATTGTATGGTTCTCTGAACTGAGCCTTTTCTCCTGCAGCTTGCTGTTCCCCTTTACTCTCTCCTCAAGGATGCCTGGATGGGTTGAGTAAAAAGCCCTCCAGAAGAGTAACTTCAAAGGCTCTGCTGGCCAGTGCTCTAAATGTAAAAGGAATAGCAGAGGGGGGGGGGGGGGGGGGGGGGGGGGAATCCACTTCATTTGCAGATTCTTGGTAACAAAAGGCTTTGTAAAGCCTTCGACTGAAATATAAGACAATCAGCAAAGATTTGTTTGGATGAACTGGGAGCATCAGGAACAGTGTGGCCAGTAGGACAAGGGAGGTTATTCTGCCCCTGTACTCAGCACTGGTCAGACCACACCTTGAGTGCTGTGTCCAGTTCTGGGCCCCTCAATTCAAGAGAGATGTTGAGGTGCTGGAACATGTCCAGAGAAGGGCAACAAAGCTGGTGAGGGGCCTGAAACACAAATCCTATGAGGAGAGGTTGAGGGAGCTGGGCCTGTTTAGCCTGGAGAAGAGGAGGCTCAGGGGTGATCTTATTACTGTCTACAACTCCCTGAAGGGGCATTGTAGCCAGGTGTGGGGGGTGGCCTCTTCTCCCAGGTAACCACCAATAGAACAAGGGGACACAGTCTCAAGTTGTGCCAGGGTAGGTATAGGCTGGATATTAGGAAGAAGTTCTTCACAGAGAGAGTGATTGGCATTGGAATGGGCTGCCCAGGGAGGTGGTGGAGGCACCGTCCCTGGGGGTCTTCAAGCAAAGACTGGATGAGGCACTCAGTGCCATGGTCTGGTTGACTGGATAGGGCTGGGTGCTAGGTTGGACTGGATGATCTTGGAGGCCTCTTCCAACCTGGTTGATTCTATGATTCTATGATTCTATGAAAAAAAGAAGAGAGAAAATCAGAGTGGAGTGAAATCAACTAGAGTGAGGTGAAAGCCACAGCAGGTCTGTGGCAATGGCTGCATTAAAAACACACAGCTGAAGAAACACAGTGTTTTAGACTTGATTTTTAAGAAGGAAATGGACCTACTGGACCATGTCCAGAGGAGGACCACAAAGATGATCGGAGGGCTGGAGCACCTCTCTTATGAAGACAGGCTGGGAGAGTTAGGGTTGTTCAGCCTGGAGAAGTGAAGGCTCCTTGGAGACCTTACAGCAGCATTTCAATATCTGAAGGAGACTTACAGGAAGATTGGGGGGGCTGTTTAGAAGGGCAGTGGCTTCATACTAAAGCAGGGCAGCTTTAGGTTAAACATAAGGAGGAAGTTCTTCCTAACGAGGCATAGTGTAAAGAGTGGAAGAGGTTGCCCAGGGAGGTGGTGGAATCCTCATCCTTGGAGACATTCAAGGTCAGACTTAATGGGGCTCTGGGCAGCCTGATCTAGTTCAAGGTGTCCCCATTAAGGCTAGGGAGGTTGTACAGGATGGCCTTTAAGGGTCCCTTCCAGCTCGATGCATTCTATGATTCTATAATTTTCATGGAAAGCAGACATTGAAAGCAATCCAAACTCATTGTGCAGCTGCTCTGGGGGGGCATAGTGAGGACAGCAAAGGTACTGCTAGAGGCCATACACAGCCCCAGGATTCTCAAGCTACTTCTGGTTGCACTTTTTCACGTGCCAGATGCTTTACAAGTGCACCTGCTCTTGCTTTTCTTCTCTCCTTCTGGCTTCCTTTTCCTGTTTGTTCATAGAAGAGTAGAATACATCAGCTCATCTTGTCCAACCCCCTGCAGTGATCAGGGACATCTTTAACAGATTAGGTTCCTCAGAGCCCCATAAAACTTGACCCTGAATGTCTCTAGGGATGGAGCCTCCACCACCTCCCTCGGCAGCCTGCTCCAGTATTTCACTGCTCTCATTGTAAAGAACTTCCTCCTAATATCCAACCTAAAGCTACCCTGCTCCAGCTTCAAACCATTGTTCTTTCTTTTACTTAACCTCTCAGGCTGTAACTAAAAAAAAAGGGACACCATCACTTACTACAATGCAATTAGACTACAAGAGGGAAATTGAAGTTACTAGGAGGAAATCCTGGTTTTGCTCTAATGCTTCCTGCCTGCTCTGGATATTAGTTTCAGAAAGCTCAGAGAAAGAGCACCTGGTCCATCATCCTCACACTTAAAAATCTCTGGACATCAGATGTGTGCATTTGTTGTCCTCAGCAGCTCTGCTGTTTACTCACAGCCTCACTGAGTATTATCTAATGACACCAGTGAGTCAACTTGCAGCACACCACATACACGATTTAGCCACCTCCAGATCTTCTGCAGGAGGCTTGCCCTGACCACCTCTACCAGTTTCAGTAAAGCTTCACTTTTTACCTACAACATCTTTCTCCCCTCAGCCCTGCTCCCATTTCATAGCACACAGATGCCAGAGGTGAGGTGTTCAGATCACCTGCAGCTCTTTTATCTGCTGCACAGTGGAAGGGACCTCTGAAGATCATCTAATCCAACCCTGTCCCAGAGCAGGATCACCTAAAGCAGACCACATAGGAACACATCCAGGTGGGCCTTGAAAGTCTCCAGAGATGGATAAATTTCTGTTTCTCTGAATTAAACCAGAAGTGAGTTATCCCTGGTCTAGTGGGAGGTGGCCTTGCTCACAGCAACGGGGGTGGAACTAGATGGTCTCTAAGGTACCTTCCAAGCCATTCTTTGATTTTGTGATCCTTGTTTCCATCAGGCTGAGGTGTGCCAGGATGACAGAGTAGGGAATGCTAACCCACACCTGTGTTGCATTTTCCTCTCTCAATCCATAGCTGTACCTTCAGCCAAAACCATCTCTGAATAATCCTTCAACAACAATTAATGGAGTCCTACCTCAGCACTATCACCATCAGGAACTGTTACTTTAAATCCAAACTCCACTGAGGTTTTTTCCTGCTGGGATCTTCCTTACTCCCTTGTCCCAGGTGAAAGGTGCAGAATCTCTTTTTAGCCTCAGCTTTATTACTAAAAATAAAACCAGCACGGATGAACTTTGAAGTGAACCATAAAATCATAGAATCAAGCAGGTTGGAAGAGATCTCCAAGATCATCCAGGCCAACCTAGCACCCAGCCCTGTCCAGTCAACTAGACCATGGCACTAAGTGCCTCATCCAGGCTTTGCTTGAACACCTCCAGGGACAGCAACTCCACCACCTCCCTGGGCAGCCCATTCCAATGCCAATCACTCTCTCTGGCAACAACTTCCTCCTAACATCCAGCCTAGACCTCCCCCAGCACAATTTGAGACTGTGTCCCCTGTTCTGTTGCTGGTTGCCTGGCAGAAGAGCCCAACCCCCACCTGGCTACAGCCTCCCTTCAGAGAGCTGCAGACAGCAAGGAGGTCCCCCCTGAGCCTCCTCTTCTGCAGCATATGTGAATCTCGTGTGATGAGGAGATCCAGTGTTGGCAGGGACTCCCTTCACTCGGTGTTAAATGAATGATGTTCCCAGCCAGCACTAGTGGAGAGCAAGCTATTGTTTGCAAGGAGAATCATTCTGCTTTTCATTTGTGAGATGGGTAGCTCACCTCCCAGAAACAAACCCAGCTACTCTGGGGTTAGTGTCTGCAGGTTAGGTGTGCAGTTTCAAGCTGCCAGCACACTGGAGCACAAATCCATGTCAAAGTGTCCTCTCGTTTTCATGATAAAACCTAGTGCAGAAGCCCTGAGGTGGGAAGTGTGTTTGGTTGCAGTGCTATGTGCTATTTAAAGACTTATTAAAACATCTTCCAGAGCTGCATGACCTAAGAGATTGCCTTGGAGCAAGCCTGCAGCTGTTGGCATGAAGCACATGCAGGAGCTCTGCTGCTCCTTGTGGGGCATGCTGAAGTCTTCTCACTTCATAGTGGCTGTGTTTGCTGAGTGTAAATAGAATAAGTTCTCCTTCTGTGATAAGGACACAAATTCCCCAAATTAGGGACTTGTTTCCTGATCAAATTTTCCCCATGCTGCACAAATATTACTTCAGAGAATCACTTCAGTTGGAAAAAGCCTTTCAGATCACTGAGTCCAACCATTGCCTCAACTCTCCAAGTCCAGACAAAACCATGTCCTGCTGCACCACATCTCTGTAGCTTTTAAACACCTCCAGGCATGGAGGTTGAACCACCTTCCAGGGCAGCCTGCTCCAGTGCTTCAGTCAAGAAGTTTCTTCTAATACCTAAACCTCCCCTGGTGCAACCTGAGGCCATTTCACCTCTTCCTATCACCTGATACTAGGCAGAGGAGAGCAGCACTCACCTCATTCCATCCTCCTTTCAGGGAGCTGTAGAGAGCAATGAGGTCTCCTCCAGCCTCCTTTTCTCCAGACTAAACTGCCCCAGTTTCCTCAGCTGCTCCTCAACAGATCTGTTCTCCAGACACACTCCAGCACCTCAATGTATTTCTTGTAGTGAGTGGCCCAAAACTGAACCCAGTACCCAAGGTGTGACCTCACCAGTGCTGAGTACAGGGGGACAATCCCTGCTCCAGGCCAGGATGCTGTTGGCTTTCTTGGCCACCTGGGCACAGGCTGGCACACGTTCAGCTGGCCAATGACCAGCACCCCCAGGCCTTTCTCTGCTGGGCAGCTTCCAACCACTCTGCTCCAAGCCTGGAGTATCCATGGGCTTGTTGTGACCCAAGTGCTGCACCTGGTACTTGGCCTTGTTGAGTCTCATACAACTGACCTCGCTTCCTGGATCCAGCCTGTCCAAGTCCCTCTGTAGAGCCTTCCTACCCTCCAGCAGATCAACACTCCCTCCCAGCTTAGTGGGCATGGTCTCCTGTGTCACTGGTGATGCCAGCACCATCAGCACTTCAGAGAGCTGACAGAGACCCACATGTCTGGTCTTGACTGGCTGCAGGGCTTGCCCAGAGGCTCCAGTGCATGGACGTTGTGGTTCATACATTATCTGAACATGCCAGCCTGGCCCTGCCAAGAACCAGCACGCAGATGAAGAGGAGCACAGCTGCTTTTACCCCAGGCTAGAGAGGCTTTCTAGCACCACTGCAGAAATGGGCTTTTGCTTCTTTCTCCACTGGCATAAAAGGAGGAGAGCAACAGTTCTCTGCTTCCCAGCAAAACTGTGCCTAAAAACAACTGATGCATTTCGAATCACTCATCAACAGTGATGGGCATCTGATAAGAGCATAAGGCAGAGATCATGCTGCTTGTCTTCTGCATTCTCTGACCATTCATTCATTACTCTGAGACAGGTCAAAGTTGCTCCATGGACCAGCACATCCCTGGCACCGAGAGCACATACAAAGCTTTCATCAAAACCCAAAATAAACGGATATTTTTTTCCCCTTCCCCAAATTATCCAAAGATCATTTGTTGGACACATCTCCTGCCTTCCACTTCCTTTTGGAGCTGCTGGAAGAGCTCCTTTCACCACCAATAATCTGAAACAACATTACCACCTAGTGGAGAGCAGCTTCAGCACTGCCACCAATGCCTTCCTGCGGAGAGACGCTTTGTGACTGTCACACAAATGCTGAGTTAGGAAGCCAAGGAAACATTCAGCTGGAAAATCAGTGCCTGAGGCTAACTGACTGCTTTAACTGAAGAGTAAAAAGAGTCTTGAGGTCATACTCTCAGAGAGAGTGATTTCCCATTGGAATGGGCTGCCCAGGGAGGTGGTGAAGGCACCGTCCCTGGGGGTCTTTAAGCAAAGCCTGGATGAGGCACTTAGTGCCATGGTCTAGTTGATTGGATAGGGCTGGGTGATAGGTTGGACTGGATGATCTTGGAGGTCTCTTCCAACCTGCTTGATTCTATGATTCTATACTGTAGAGATCAATGAATTTAGAAGTGCACTAAGTGGAGATCCATACAAGAACCTTTATAAAAGGTTTTACTTCCCCAAGATTTTCAGGGAGTCACAGGATGGTAGAGGTTGGAAGGGACCTCTAAAGATTGTCCAGTCCCACCCTTCCTGCTGGAACAGGGTCAGAGTAAATCCCACTGGAACACATCCATCTGGGTTTGGAATGCCTCCAGAGACTCCACAACTTCTCTGGGCAGTTTGCTTCAATGCTCTGCCACCTTTAAAGTGGAGACCTCTATCCTTAAGTCCGTGTGACACCTCCTGTATTCCCAGTTGCGTCCATTGCCCCTTGTCCTGTCACTGGACAGCACTGGGAAGGGCCTGGCTCCATCCCCCTGGCACCAGTGCAGAAGGAGATGGTGTTTGACATTTCCTCTGGCAAAGCAGCTAAATCTGTCCCTGGAATAGAGGCAGCAAAGCACAATTGCTGTCTAGATAGAAACGATGTGAAAACCAGAGCCTGAATTTCATCCACGCAATTCAAACCCAAACTCTCATCTTTCAGCTTGGTTGAAATGGAAATCTCGAGGTGGACTCAGCCATGTGGCTTCTTCTGCAGCTGTCTTTGTCGTGTTGATCCCCTTGCGTGGAGAAGGCAGGAGGCTTGCCGTCTCTGTGTGCAGGACAGATGATGGCCATCAGTTGGCCAGAACTGCTGGTCACAGAGCTTTCACTTCCTGCATCTCCTCCCTGCCCTTGCCACAGTTTCTCAGGGTGTCTGCTGGGTTTCTCTGGTGTGTCCCCCCCAGTTGCTACCCCTGCACTTCAGCAGGAGCCCTGCCGCCAAGCACAGCACTAGGAGCACATGGAATCATAGAATCAACCAGGTTGGAAGAGACCTCCAAGATCATCCAGTCCAACCTAGCACCCAGCCCTAGCCAGTCAACTAGACCATGGCACATGGGACACAGAGCAATGCTCTTCAAGCTCTCCAGTCTCAGCTACATTAACTTTCTTCTGCAGTGAGTTTTCCTCATTGCCACACTTACTTCAGCATTGTTGCTGAAACCAGTTCACAGTTCTGTGCTTGGCTGCCTCATCAATACCTGTGATGGTTTGGGCTCTTACCCGTCCCCCCACACTTTTGAATTTGCCCCAGCTAACTCAGACAGCCTCTGGGAATATAGATGAAGCAATTTGTTTTACAGCAGCAAATATACAGGCAGCTATTTACAACAGATACAGTTATATACAGAAACATACACAGGATAAACAATACAAAAGCACAACTGCCCTCCCAGAAACCTGAGTCCCCAGGAGGGGCTCTCAAACCACCCCAACACCTTCCCCGGCCCCTCTCAACCTTACCCCAGTTCCCAGGAAGAAGAGAGGTGCAGCCAAGAGGTTAGGGAGCAAGGTTAGTGGCAGTGGGGTTAAGGAGATGTGACCAGGTCTGAAGGCAAAGGCAGAATGAGAGACAAAATGGAGAATGTTATCAAATGTTTTCCTTCTTCTTCCCAGAACCCTCAGTGAGACTGAAGAGGGAAGGAGACACAATTGTTTTCCTTTTCACTGCCTATTATCTAGTTCTTTTCACCAAAACATTCTAGCTTGCTTCAAACCAGCACAATACCCCCCGGCCTAAACCCCTCTAGCTGAGACACAAGTTCACTGCTGAGAGAACACACCACACACAGAGTGCTGCAGGTAAAAGCTTGATAGAAGAATCAAGGTCATTGAATGCCTTTAGATCCACCCAATGGCCACAGTGACACTTCACCTGTAGGTGGTGTGTGCCTAGAATCACAGAATCATTAAGGTTGGACACAACCTGGAAGGTCATCATGTCCAGACACCAACCCAACCCCACCAGGTTCCCTGAACAGTGTCTCAAAGTGCCACATCTGCATGGCTTTGGAACACCTCCACAGGTGGTGTTTCCAGCACTTCCTTATGATAGAATCATAGAATCAACCAGGTTGGAAGAGACCTCCAAGATCATCCAGTCCAACCTAGCACCCAGCCCTGGCCAGTCAACCAGACCATGGCACTAAGTGCCTCATCCAGTCTTTGCTTGAACACCTCCCAGGGATGGTGACTCCACCACCTCCCTGGGCAGCCCATTCCAATGCCAATCACTCTCTCTGGCAACAACTTCCTCCTAACATCCAGCCTATACCTCCCCTGCCACAACTTGAGACTGTGTACCCTTGTTCTGTTGCTGGTTGCCTGGCAGAAGAGGCCACCCCCCACCTGGCTACAACCTCCCTTCAGGTAGCTGTAGACAGCAATGAGGTCACCCCTGAGCCTCCTCTTCTCCAGGCTAAACACCCCCAGCTCCCTCAGCCTCTCCTCATAGGGTTTGTGCTCCAGGCCCCTCACCAGCTTTGTTGCCCTTCTCTGGACATGTTCCAGCACCTCAACATCCTTCTTGAATTGAGGAGCCCAGAACTGGACACAGCACTCAAGGTGTGGCCTGACCAGTGCTGAGTACAGGGGCAGAATAACCTCCCTTGTCCTACTGGCCACACTGCTCCTGATGCAGGCCAGGATGCCATTGGCTCTCTTGGCCACCTGGGCACACTGCTGCCTCATCTCCAGCTACTATCTATCAGTACCCCCAGGTCCCTTTCCTCTTGGCTGCTCTCAGCCACTCTGTCCCCAGCCTGTAGCACTGCTTGGGGTTATTGTGACCAAAGTGCAGAACCCTGCCCTTGGCCTTGTTAAATCTCATCCCATTGGCCTCTGCCCACCCATCCAGCCTGTCCAGGTCCCTCTGCAGGGCTCTCCTACCTTCCAACAGATCAACACCTGCTCCTAGCTTGGTGTCCTTGGGCAACAAGAGCTTGGTTCAGCTCCCTCGCTCTTCTTTTCTCACAGTGCAGCTCCTGGTTATCATGTAGAGAAACTACATCTGGTGGAAGCTGATGTCTGGAGGAGAAGGAAGCACTCAGCAGAGCACTCAGCAGCTTGCATAACACCGAAGAGCAGCATGACAGCACCACCTTCGCTTAGGGTCACACTTGCTGCTTTGCTTTGGAGATTAGAGGCTCAGGTCTTAAACTCCCAGGCTAATAAACAAGTTAAAAACTAAGCCAGCAACAACAAAGGAACCCCTCCCCCAGAGGCAGGTTCTTATCTGAGGGAGGAATAATAAGGTACTATCCTGTTCCTGCTGGAAATGAGGATCAGATTCCCACCCCCCCCGGGGATAAATTTGGATCCTTTAAGATCAGGCACTACAAAAGAGCAGTAAAATGAAATGCCAGCAAACAGGCAGTTTAAAACCCTGCCAAATTCTTCCTAAAAATCAAATTTCTGCCCTTGCTGATAAGAAGCAGCAGGGTAATGCTGCGTGGTGCTGGTGTTTCTTGCCTTACACAGACAGAGCATCCCAGAGCTGAGACAGAAAGTCCTTAAAACGTGTAGGACAGTTGCCCAGGGTAAGCCTCTAGTGTGATCGTCAGAGTTTTGTGCTGCATGGGTGGGACCACAGAAGGCTGGAGGGGACCCCAGAAGGACACCTTGTCCAACCCCTCTGCAGCCAATGGGGACGTCTCCAACTAGATCAGGTTGCTTAGTGTCACAGTGTCACAGTATCACAGTATCATCAGGGTTGGAAGAGACCTCACAGATCATCAAGTCCAACCCTTTACCACAGAGCTCAAGGCTAGACCATGGCACCAAGTGCCACGTCCAACCTTGCCTTGTGTCCTGCCAAGTTTGACCTGGAGCACCTCCAGGGGTGAGCCTCCACCACATCTCTGGTCAATCTGCTCCAGTACTGCACTGCCCTCATAGTGAAGAGCTTCCTCATGTCCATGGCAGACTGTTACATACATCCTAGGGACATTTTTGTCTCCTCTTGCGTTTCCTTAACTGCCACCAAAATTGCAGTGAGCCCAAGCTGATAAACTTGGGCGAGGGAGCACATCAGCAAAGTGTGGGTTGTGAGAGACAACCACTCCTCGTGGTAGGTCACTGATGTCGGGTCACAGAGGCACCTCGAGTCAAATCCACCTCCAGAGGAGTGCAGAGGTGTGCCCGGAGAAAGCAGCCAAGCATCAGGAAGTGAAGGAGGCCTGGATGGACTGGAGAGCTGGGCACAGAGGAACCAAATGAGGTTCAACAAGGACAAGGGCAGAGTCCTGCACCTGGGAAGGAATAATGAACTGCAGCAGTACAGGCTGGGAGGTGATCTGCTGGAGAGCAGCCCTGGGAGTGCTGGTAGATAACATCCATGGCACAGCAATGTGCCCTTGTGGCCAAGAAGGCCAATGGGATCCTGGGGTGTATTAGAAGGAGTGTGTCCAGCAGATCAAGGGAGGTTCTCCTACCCCTCTACTCTGCCCTGGTGGGACCTCATCTTGAATACTGTGTTCACTTCTGGGGTCCCCAGTTGAAAAGGGACAGGGGTCTGCTGGAGAGGGTCCAGCAGAGAGCTATGAGGATGATGAGGGGACTGGAGGGCATGGCTTATGAGGAGAGGCTGAGGGACCTGGGGCTGTTTAGTCTGGAGAAAAGAAGACTGAGAGGGGATTTAATAAACATTTATTGACATCTGAGGGCTGGGGATCAGGAGAGGGGGAGAGGACAGGCTCTGCTCACTTGCTTCCTGGGATAGGACAAGGAACAATGTGTGTAAGTTGCAGCACAGGAGGTTCCAGCTCAACACAAGGGGGAATTTCTTTACTGTAAGGGTCACAGAGCACTGGAACAGGCTCCCCAGAGAGGCTGTGGAGTCTCCTCTAGAGACTTTCAAGGCCTGTCTGGATGTGTTCCTCTGTGATTTGTGCTAGACTGTGTGGTCCTGCTTTGGCAGGGGGGTTGGACTCAATCTCCTTGGCTCCCTTCCAATCCCTGACATCCTGTGAAGGGAAGAACTGGATTTGAATCCAAGCCTTGTGAAGGGGACATGACCTAACAAGATCCTGACGTATAAAAGCAACATCTGATAGTAGGGACAAGAGACCAAGCCCCACCTTACTACAGCCTTTTTTCAGGGTGTTGTAGAGAGCACTGAGGTCTCCCCTCAGCCTCCTTTTCTCCAGACTAAAAACCCCACTTGCCTCAGCTGCTCCTCACCAGACCTGTTCTCCAGACCTTTCCATCAGCTTTGTTTCCCATCTCTCAACAGTGACTAATAATGTCTGAAGCTCATAGGCTAGAGCAGGGAGATGTTCTGTGTTGTCTGCTGGGATCTCCTGGGAGGTCATGCAAAGGGTTCGGGTAAATCCCCACTGTCAGCTTTTCGCTTCTGCAACTCTCATTTCCTCCTTCTCTCCCATACATTGATGTGCCTTTAACCATAACACTTCCTACTTCTTTTTAAAGCAGAAGCTGACAAGGGAAGTTTTCCCCTTCTGTTGAGGCATGAAGTTTCTCAAAAGGGGAAACAAGAATTGGTTGTCCTTGGGCCACTCTCTCAGCAAAGAATCACTACTGCAGAGCCACTCAAGTGTCCACCTCTAAACACCTTCATTTAGCCCAGCATGTTAAACACTGCTGCCTTCCTCTGAACCTATTGGTCACCTTCCTCTGAACCTATTGGAGGTGGAGGCGTCACCCTTAGAGGTGTTCAAAAATGAGCAGTGATGTAGCTTTAAGCAGGCTGGAAGATATGTAGCAAAACCCCACCAGTGACTCTCTAAGGTCATCCACCAGAGAGTGTCTAAGATGCTGATGCTGTTGTCATAGGCTTCTCCAAGTATGTTGCCCTGGCATGTGCAGATATAACTGAGCCTTTGAAGATATGGTGGCCATAAAAACACAATCACAGCAGAAAAGCCAGGAGGTGGTGCATGCTGAAACAAAGTAGGAGGAAGCTCCCAGGTGACCTTCTTGTGGCCTTCCAGTATCTGAAGGGGACCTACAAAAAAGCTGGGGAGGGACTTTTCAGGCTGTCAGGGAGTGACAGGAGTGGGGGGAATGGAGCAAAGCTGGAGGTGGGGAGATTGAGACTGGACATGAGGAGGAAGTTGTTGAGCATGAGAGTGGTGAGAGCCTGAAATGGGTTGCCCAGGGAGGTGGTTGAGGCTCCCTCCCTGGAGGTGTTTAAGGTCAGGCTGGATAAGGCTGTGGCCAGGCTGCTCTAGGGTGATCCTTGTGGCCCCCTCCAACTCTGACTGATTCCATGGTTCTAGTAAAAAACAGAGGGATGGGAAAAATTAAAAGCAAAGAAAATCAGTTTCTTCTCCAGCCTGTGGTTTTTCTCTCCTGAATGTTTCTTGGAGGTGAAGAGCTGCCCAGCTCTGCTGAAGCTACAAGGAAAAAAAGAGCAGAAAATAGCAATGTCCTTAACCATCTTTGTGCTTAAGTAAAAATAAATGAGTCAAACTAGAAAATGCATAACTGAAGGCAAGTTCAGTTTTTCTTCTAACTAGTATCAGGTGATAGAATGAGAAAAAGTGGCCTGAAATAGTGCCAGGGGAGCCTTAGGTTGGGCATGAGGAATGATTGCTTTGCTGCAAGAGCAGTCTCAGCTGCTGGAACAGGCTGCCCAGGGAGGAGGTGAAGTCACCATGCCTGGAGGTGTTTGAGCAGAGTGTGGCCATGGCACTTTGGGCCATGGTGGTGTTGGGTTGAAGGCTGATCTTGAAGAGCTTTTCCAACCAAAACAATCCTATGACAACCCAAAACTGCTCACCTGAGAGCTTCCAGTTCTGCCGAGCACGTCAGCTCCTCGTGAGCAAGCTGGAAGCAGCAGCTGAGCACAGAGGAGCTCAGCCTAAGTAAGGAGACCCAACCAGCAGCCGTGGGTGACGTCAGAGCAAGCATCAACTCCCTGTCCTGCCTGACCGGGGGGCCACCAGGCCCCCCGGCCTTTGAATCCCCTCCACCAGTCACCCAGTGCACACCATGGGGACTCACCAGGGATGACAGGAGGAGGATCCCTCTGCCCAGTTGGGCAAACTTGGGGCTTCTGCCTCTCCTGGGACCCATTAAAAAGGGGAGTGGGCAGGGAGGGCAAAGTGGTCACACCTGGGGTGGGAGGAGACTCCAAGAGAGCCCAGGTGCTCTGGGTTTAGGGGGAATGCAGGGTGGGGTGGGGAAGGGACAGGGATGGTGCTGAAAAGGGGAGGTGGTGCTGAAAAAAAGGAGATGGAGAAGAAAAGAGAAGGAGATGGAGAGGATGATGGGAGGAAAGAGGGGATGGAGAGGAAAAGAGACAGGCCCTGAAGGGGGCCTACAAAAAAGCTGGGGAGGGACTTTTGAGGCTATCAGGGAGTGACAGGACTAGAGGGAATGGAGCAAAGCTAGAGGTGGGGAGATTCAGACTGGACGTGAGGAGGAAGCTGTTCAGCATGAGAGTGGTGAGAGCCTGGAATGGGTTGCCCAGGGTGGTGGTTGAGGCCCCATCCCTGGAGGTGTTTAAGGCTAGGCTGGATGAGGCTCTGGGCAGCCTAATCTAGGGAAGGATGTCCCTGGCCATGGCAGGGGGGTTGGAACTGGATGATCCTTGTGGTCCTCTCCAACCCTGACTGATTCTATGAAATACTAAACAGCAATCACAGCCTGAGGTTTTATTTAGTCTAGGATCAGATTTTTTTGTGCTATGTCCCAAGAGAAAACTGCAGACACTCTGGGACATGGTTAATGGTCATGGTGGTCTGAAGTTGATGGTTGGACTTGATGATCCTAGAAGTCTTTTCCAGCCAAAACAACTCTATGACTCTAGGGTTTTGCATTGAGCTGGGGTGATAGACATGTACACAGAGTCACAGAACTGTCAGGGTCGGAAGGGACCCCAAAGATCATCTAGATCCAAACCCCTGCCATGGGCAGGGACCACCCACTGCTAAATCAGGTTGCCCAGAACCACATCCAGCCTGGCTTTAAAATCCTTCAGGGATGAGGCTTCCAACACCTCCCTGGGCAGCCTGTTCCAGTTAGATTTGTTGAACTGGTTATCATTGTCCCACCTCTCAAGCCTGTGAAGGTTCCTTTTGGATAGAAGGGCACCCCTTCCCTAATCCCATCAACAATCTATGGCTTCATGAGCTCCAAGACTGGACGAGGCACTTAGTGCCATGGTCTAGTTGACTGGATAGGGCTGGGTGCTAGGTTGGACTGGATCTTGGAGGTCTCTTCCAACCTGGTTGATTCTATGATTCTATGATTTGTAAGTTTTGCCCTAAAGTCCCAATTATTGGCCAACTCCTGAAGTTACACAGCTCATCCAAACTAACAGATGGAAGAAACACACTCTTTGAATCAGCTGTTGCCTCAGCAATCCCAAATCTCTGACACTGCAAGGCATTTCACTACAGAGCCAACAACATCCCAAGCAACCCATGTCAGAAACCTAGAAAAAGACTCTATATAGGAATGTTCTAAGTATTTGTTCATCCTGTAAGGGCTTACACAAGGAAATGCCTGAGAAAATAGAACTTGGAAACTCTTCAATGCCAGTTAGACAGGCAACCCCCCCCTCCAATTTCAAGAGAAGTTGGGAGAGCCAAGTTGTAGCAATAAGACATTTTTTTTTCCTGAGGACCATCTTGATTAGGCTGAGTTGGAAATAACTGGTGAGAAATGGAAGCTTGCTGCCTCATTAGCAACAGAAGGACAGGTACAAATGTAATTATCATATCCTGCTTTCAGCTGGAAATGCATTAATAAGTCCTGTGCAGACAAGCAGTCTGCTGTCAAATGTTAATGAAAGGAAAGGTGCTAGACAGCAACAGAAAGCAGGCATCCAGCTGAGCCTAGGCCCAGTATGACTGCACTCACAACATCTCATTTTACTCCTAATCAAAAGCAAATCCTGATTCCACCTCTTCCCATGGAATCAATTTCTGCCTGTGAAATGCAACAGTGTAGAAATTGCAGCAAAGTCCCCTCAAATCTCTGTGGGGTTCTGAAATGTTGCAGGAGAAAAGTCAGAGATGGGGAGGGGGTAGAAGGTTCTTCAGAACCCCTGCTTTCACAGAATTGCAGTGTGATGGGGGTTGGAAGGCACCTCTGAGGATCATCCAGCTCAACCTCCCCTGCTAGAGCAGGGTCACCCAGAGTAAATCACACAGGAAGACATCCAGGTGGGTTTGGAATGCCTCCAGTGACTCCACAACCTCTCTGGGTACTCTCCTCCACTGCTCTGATATTTTAATGTGGAGAATTGTATTGGTTCTGTTTAGGTGGACCCTCCTGTGCTCCAGTTTGTGTCCATTGTCCCTTGTCTGTCACTGGATGCTACTGAGAAGAGTCTTGCTCTGTCCCCCTGACACTGGCCCAGAAGGAAATGGTGTTTGACATTCCCTCTGGCAAAGCAGCTAAATCTGTATCTGGAAAAGAGACAACAAAGCACAATTACTGTGTAGATAGAGAGGATGTAAAAACAAGAGCCTGAATTTCATCCATACAAGTCAAACCCAAACCCTTCCTCTTTCAGCTTGGTTGAAATGGAACTCTTGAGGCAGGCTCAGCTATGTGGCTTCTGACAAGTTCATCAGGCTCCAGCAGGTGTCTTTGTCGTGTTCATCCCCTTGTCTGGAAGAGGCAGGAGGTTTGATGTCTCTGGGGCTGACACCTTTGTGTGCACAGGACAGATGTGGCTTCTCCTGGAAACTTCATTAGGCCCTTCCAGCTGTGAAGAGTTTAACTCCAGCCTCCAGACACTCACCCCTTTAAAACTGGCCAGCATTAATGAGATCTCCCCTCAGCCTCCTCCAAGCTGAACAGCCCCCAGCTCTCTCAGCCTTTCCCTCTTAGGTGCCAGTCCTCTCATCATCTTAGTGGCTTTAATCATCTCTCTTCTCTCTGTAAAAGGCATCTCACCACCTTTTAGCATCTATAGCCCCAAAACTTGTCTACCACCATGGAAATGTAGGATGCAATTAGACAGATGTTAAAAAATCCACTTACACAAAGGGCTAAGTGAAGTCTTCTGCACAATGGAGTGCTTGCTGATTTGATTTGGGTCATGCTGGAAAGCCCTCCTGTGAGGCACCAAGTTCCTACTGCCCCAGGTTTGTTTAGATGAAAGCAACACTTTCAGGCAGCTACATGAGCAAATGAGCAGGCACTGATCCACCCCAGGCTGGGTTATGTAAAGCTTAGTGGGTGTAAGCCACACAAGTGCCCTCCAAAGGCAATGCCTGGGCTGCCCTCCTGCTGGCTGGCTTGGCTGCCAGCGTTCCTCTCCCTCCCACACACCTGCTCTGGTAAAGCTGTTACAGAAAAATGACTTCACAGGGTGTGACACCACACAAATACTGTGAAATGATCCCAGGTGCCTCAAGCAAGCATGGCATCCACCCAGTGCTAATCAAAATGGACCTTCTGCACTGTAGGTGCTTCTTTGGTGTCATCCCCACAGCGTGGAGATGTCTGAAGTGGAAAAGAACATGACCATGGTGTTTTGAAAGAGATGGGAGTCTAGTAAGGGCCCTTTTGCACAGTGTGGCCATTGTGCTGGAGATCCCTAAGCAAGGTGGAAGAGAGCTGGCTTGCTCAATGAAGAGCAGTGGCATGCAGAGACACCTCAACAAGCTGTGACCAGCCCAGCCTGGAATCAGCAGCAGTGCAGATGTGTAACCTGAGCTGTGCTACAGGGCTATATTGGGGAGCAGCAAGGGCAGGTGCTGCTCTGAAGAGGAAAAGTGAGTCAGGAGCTGAGAGGACAGGCAGGAAGGCAAGAGGTGCAACTTTCTGACAGAGGGCTGTCCCACAGTACCCAAAATGGACAAGCAGGGCAAGCCAAGAGTCCAGGTCACAGACAAGGCTGTGGTGGCAAGGCAGGTTTGAGGACAAGCCAGGAAGCCAAGTCCACGGTTCAGGATTGACATGGGCAGATGCAAGAGTGGCTGCAACACAGCTCAGGCAGGACTCAGGCACAAAAGCTTCAATACAGATGGTGTGAGGGTGAGAAGAACCTGATTTCTCCCAGCTTTTCATTGATGGCTGTGAGGGCAACAAGCACTGAGGCCAGAGGCTGCTGGAGGCCAGCAGTGCCCCAAAGCTAGATGTGTGTACTTTCTAAACTGCATTATCTCACTAAACACTCAAACCTCAGGAGACAGAGGTCAGTGCCCCTGGCTAAGGAGAGCTGGTGTGCTCTGCCGTGGTGAAGCACCAGCCTGTTTTACTGTGGTGAAGTTGCAGCAGCTATTGTGGTGGACTTGAAACCCAAAAACTGTATTCAGCTCCTTGCCCCACAGAATGCTGGAGGAAGACCCTGAAGGAGCATTAGCTCTGTTGCTCTCTTTGCTCTGTGTGGATAATCACTGTCCTTCACTGAGAGTCCTACTAGAATCATAGAACCAGAATCATTGAAGCAGCCAGGGTTGGAAGGGACCACAAGGATCATCCAGTTCCAACTCCCCTGCCATGGGCAGGGACACCTCACACTAGATCAGGCTGTCTAGAGCCTCATCCAGCCTGGCCTTAAACACCTCCAGGGATGGGGCTTCCACCACCTCCCCGGGCAACCTGTTCCAGGGTCTCACCACCCTCATGATGAAGAACTTCTTCCTAACATCCAGTCTGAATCTACCCATTTCTAGCTTTGTTCCATTCCCCCCAGTCCTATCACTACCTGACAGCCTAAAAAGTCCCTCCCCAGCTTTCTTGTGGGCCCCCTTAAGGTAGAGAAAGGACACAGTAAGGTCACCTCAGAGCCTTCTTTCCAGACTGAAGAGCCCCAACTCCCTCAGTCTCTCCTCCTAGCAGAGGTGCTCCAGCCCTCTGACCATTCTCTGGACACACTGCAGCACATCTATACCCCATACTAGCTGTGGTTTGACTGTGTCCCAAGTGATGGCAACTCTTCTCAGAGATTCCTGTGCTTGTAAAGATCCCCAAATCACCTGCTGATGCTCTACTGCAAGCTTTGCTACTCGGGACTGCTGGCAACCTGCTGCAGCACATCAAGCAAGAGCTGGAGGGTACTAGATACCAGCAGAGCGGAGGGGAGACTACGTGTTTCAGTAGGACTGAGGGTTACTGGTGGCACAGAGGTAGTGTCAGAGAAGGACAAAGTTTCAGCAACTGCACATCCCATTTTTAACAGCTGTTGCAGAGCACTGCATGCCTACTAAACACATATTACAGACCTTCTGGAACAGTCTTTCAGACAAGCAGCAAGGCAGTTTGACCACAACTTAAATCTAAGTCTTCAAAGAGCCAGCAACCAGTGAGGAACTGAACTATTTGGTGCAAGTCATTGAACTTTGTGACTCAGTTCTCACTCAAATGAGGGAAGATCTGTGAAGAATGCCTTTATGGAAGCACTTTGCCCTGACCACATGATAAGCACATCGTTCTCACGTTCTCTATCAGAATCATGGATCACAGAATCTTTTGGGTTGGAAAAGACCTTTAAGGTCATTGAGTCCAACCACTATATAATTTAAGGCTGATGCTAAACCATGTCCTTTTGCCAGAGAGAGTGATTTGCATTGGAATGGGCTGCCCAGGGAGGTGGTGGAGTCACCATCCCTGGAGGTGTTCAAGATAAGACTGGATGAGGCACTTAGTGCCATGGTCTAGTTGACTGGACAGTGCTGGGTGCTAGGTTGGCCTGGATGTTCTTGGAGGTCTCTTCCAACCTGCTTGATTCTATGATTCTCCTATCACTTTTTACTATGGAGAAGAGACCAACCCCCACCTCACTCCAACCTCCTTTCAGCTGGCACTCCTGTCTTACCAGGGAAGGTCTCATCTCACAGGGTTCTGAACTGTCACCCCAACAACCATGGCTTTGGTTTTAGATTTCAGAAGATGTACAAGCGTAGATGTAGGCAGAGATATTTTTATTACTCTTGTTAAAAACCAGTGTATGAATGATGGCACCATGCTGTAAAAATGCAACATTATGGAGGGCCCTAAGAATATGAGGTCCATCATGACAAGATTTGAAACATGAAGCGTGAGCTTCAAGGTGGATTTCCAAATTAAACAACCAAGCCTAAGAGATAAGTGGATTAATAGTAACTGATTTATCTGGAATTTCAACACTAAGTGGATAGAGGGTGGATTTGCAGGAACCTGACATATTTAAGACATGACATAGTCAAACAAAGAAGAAATGGAAGAAGTAAAATCTCTTTTTTTCTTGTTGACCTATACAGAGGTATTTTTTTCCTGCACAGTAGATGAATGTTACAGCTCTCCTACTATAAACTACAGCCATGATGTGCTGGGGCGAGGGGAGTTGCATGAGGAAAAGAATAAAGCAAAACAAACCCTCTTCTGCATTACCAGTCAGAAAAAAACCCAACAACACACTAACAAAACCAAAAACCTTGTGCCTGAAAACTGTGAAAACATCAGTTTGATCCACCCTGTTCTTGGGGACCTGGAGAGAACTATGGCACCATTCCTCCCTCTGAAGCAAACCCAGACAACTGGCTATTATTGCACTTGTAGCAGTGGTGCTTTGTAACTGGCCTGGAAACTTGTATTAAGGAAAATAAGAGTTATTGATTTAGTTTTAAACATGTGTAATCTTACTTCAAACTTGCTTGGTGAAGAAGAATTGGCACCCTAATCATAAACCAGTTTAAATATATCTGGCACAACGTGAAGCTCTTGAAATGCCTCCATTACTTCAGGAAAAGAAAAAGTCTTAAAGAGTAACATCTGAGTGGGCAGAGAGGACCAAGTAAGTGGAATAAAAAGATGGCAGTGGGGGGCATTAGTTTCCCATCAAAAGGATGCTTCTCATCACACAGCAGATCAGAAATAAATAAGATGAAACTTGCAAAGTCTGAGTCTGCATCCATGGATGCTGTTGCAGGAGTCACAGGCCTCACCAAAGCCATGTCAGTGTATTTTGTTAAGCATAATGCAGTTGCTATATACAGGATGTTCATCAGATAATGGCAGCTAACAATGCTCTAAATTAATGGTTGTTAAACAAACAAACAAAAATGTTCTAAACCAATGTACTTAGAAAAACAGAAGGCAACCCCCCAACTATGCATAGTTACATAGGAAGAGGTCCAGCTCTCTGCAGTCCAGTGGACTGACACCTTCGGGCATCAGGAAGCACTCCTCTAAAGCCTAAACAAGACCATTAACAGCCAAGCTGCAGGGGAATTACACCCTTAAAAACACCTCAAGTCCAGTCACAAAACTCTCTGTCAACATTGCCACCACAGAGCTGCCACAGGGCAGCCACCTCTGCAAAGGTTTGACACTGCTGCATTTCTTCAAAGGACCTTCTCAAGGATGTGCTGTTTAACATGGTGGTGATCCACACACAAACCAAGTATGTGATGAACACAAAGCACTTAGGTTTCAGAAACACTTATGGAAGAATCCACAACATCTTTACTGAGTAAGTTTGTCCTGCTTATCATTGGGTGGCATCTTGCAGCTCATAGTATTTCTAGATACTATGAGGAAAGAGTCTTCTCCCCACGCTTCCATGCCTGTACCTTGCTTTGTTACAATAAGGCATGTACAATGAAGGGGACAAGGTCAAAGTCCCAGGGATCATGACAAAAAGGCCCAGTTCTTCCCTTTGTTTCTTGCTCAGCTGCTCAGCTCCATTACAGCTGTGCCTGTCAGTCAGCATCCATGTGTTCTTGTCTAGTCAGCAGAGGCTTCCCACCGCTATCGCCAACCTTCTCCCGCATCTCTTCCACTGCTTTCAGCAAAGCTGCCCTCTCCTGCTCCAGGGTGACAATCGACTGCTTCAGTTTGCCTTCATTGCTCAGTAAAAGCTCTACTGTGGCTTCAAGGTTTTGGATCTTTCCATTAGCCACCTTTCAAAGAAAGAAGAGGATGGGGAGAGGAAGGAGGGGAAGAAAAAAAGAAAAGATTAATTGATAACCAGAACAGACTTTAAGCTATTTGTTGAGATAGATTAATACAAGTAAAATACTTTCCAAATGACAAAAAAAATCAAAGGTAAATGCAAGTATGAATGCTGTTAGATCTTGTGTACTTTAGACTACAACTAGGGGTTTGCCTGTAACAAGAAACTTCCCTCTCTTAACTTGATTCCCTTGATTAGTGCACATTTAACACAGAGAGAGTGATTGGCATTGGAATGGGCTGCCCAGAGAGGTGGCAGAGTTGCTGTCCCTGGAGGTGTTCAAAAAAGGCCATGGCACTTAGTGCCATGGTCTAGTTGACTGGACAGGGCTGAGTGCTAGGTTGGACTGGGTGATCTTGGAGGTCTCTCCCAACCTGGTTGATTCTGTTTCTATGAAAATGTGATGCAGAATCTATAGATTCTCTGTTTCTATGAAAATGTGATGCAGAATCTATAGATTCTATGTTTCTGTGATAATGTGATGCAGAATCTATAGATTCTCTGTTTCTATGACAGTGTGATGCAGTGTAACTCCAATAGACTGTTACTAAGTCTATAACTTATTTACCAAAAAGCTGCAGGTTAAGATAAGCCTCTGTATGGGTGAGCTGGGAGACACTTTTGGCCAGTCCTAGATGTTGAATTGCAAAGCAAAGGCATCCTGGTCTGTTAGCTGTATGCTCATTTCAGTCTGAACTCCTTCCTGCGCCTGTGTCTTTAAATCAAGACCTGAAATGTCTGGTTCTTACTTTGGATGTTAGGAACAAGTTCTTTACTATGATGGTGGAGGAGCACTGGAACAGGTTGCCCAGGGAGGTGGTTGAGGCCCCTTCCCTGGAAACATTCAAGATGAAGGTTGACAGGGACCTGGGTGACCTGGTCTAGTGGGAATGTCCCTGTTGACTGCAGGGGTCCAGACTAGATGACCTCTAGAGGTCCCTTCTGGCCCGGACCATTCTGATTCTATTCTATGATTACCTCTCAAGACCCTTCCTTCATCTAACTAAATGCTGCCTCAGCAGTTTCATAACAAATGTCCTGTTATGACAGGCTGTAGAGGGTTGAGGCTATTCAGGCTGGAGAAGAGATGGTTCCAGGGAGACTTTCTATTGGCCTTTCAGTACGTGAAGGAGGCCTACAGGAGAGCTGGGGAGGGACTTTTTACAAAGGCTTGTAGTGATAGGATGAGGGACAATGGCTTTGAGCTGGAAGAAGGAGATTTAGATTGGATATTAGGAAGAAATTCTTTACAGCAGGGGTGGTGAGACACTGGAGCAGTTTGCTTGGAGAGCTTGTGGATGCTCCCTCCCTGGAAATGTTCAAGGCCAGGTTGGACAGGCCCTTGAGCAACTTGGGCTAGTGGAAGGTGCCCCTGATCATGGCAGGGTGGTTGGAACTAGACGATTTTTAAGGTTCCTTCCAACCCAACCCGCTCTATGATTCTGTGACTTCCTTAACAGCTGTGCAAGAACAACCCCTACAGAGACCTCACAAAAGCTGCAGACTGAGCAGGCATTCAGCATTTATTAGAAATCATTTCATGTCTTGTCTTAAAAAAAGAGCAACAGGGTTCAAAAAAGAGAAAGAGCTCCTAGCATCCAGCCTGTGCCACCCCCGGCACAACTTGAGACTGTCCCCCCTTGTTCTGTTGCTGGTTGCCTGGCAGAAGAGACCAACCCCACCTGGCTACAACCTCCCTTCAGGTAGTTGTAGACAGCAATGAGGACACCCCTGAGCCTCCTCTCCTGCAGGCTGCACACCCCCAGCTCCCTCAGCCTCTCCTCACAGGGCTCTGTTCCAGGCCTCTGAGCAGCTTTGTTGCCCTTCTCTGGATATGTTCCTGTACTTCAACAGTTCTCTTGAATTGAAGAGCCCAGAACTGGACACAGCACTCAAGGTGTGGCCTGAGCAGTGCTGAGTACAGGGGAAGAATAACCTCCCTTGTCCTACTGGCCACACTGTTCCTGATGCAGGCCAGGATGTCATTGGCTCTCTTGGCCACCTGGGCACACTGCTGGCTCCTGTTCAGCTACTATCTACCAGTATCCCCAGGTTCCCTTCTGCCTGGCTGCTCTCCAGCCCCCCCCCTCCCCATCCCCAACCTGTAGCACTGCTTGGGGTTGTTGTGGCCAAAGTGTAGAAATGTACAATGTAAAAATAAAGATGAGAAAGCACTTTGTGTATTTCCAGTGGTCTTCTGCAGCTATGGTTTTAATTCCAAGAGAAGAGACAGTGTGATGAATCAGTTGTTCCTAAAAGGCAAGGACATGCTCTGTTCACTTCCCTCAGTTTCTCTTGCATTTAAAGGCTAAACTAAAGAAAACTGCAAGTGGCTACACTTTAAAGGCTAAACTAAGGGAAATTGGAAGTGGCTACACTTCAAAGTCACTAGACCAAATGCCAGCTTCCCCTTTGCCTTGATGTAGGAGAGTCTCTTGGAAAAGGTGGATAAATGAGAATGTAAATGAGGTATGAAATATAAATTGTACCTGCAGTTCTTCCAGGAGATCAAAGTTCTGCTTGCGCAAGCTACTGTTTGCCTTTTCTAATTTATCCAGCCTCTGGTTGTCATTTAAAGATGAATCTATAAGCTCATCCTGAAGCACATGGTATTCGACTTCATAAGCTTGCAACTGCTTGGCAATATCCATTTCAAACACCTGTTGGATAACAGTGTGTTATTAGGTGCTGTGCAGGTGAAAACCAGAGCTCACTCAGTGCTCTAAAACCCATGGATCTAGATTGAGATATCAAATCACTGCAGACAGAGAAAGACTTTCACCTTTGGCATTCACACTTCCTAGAGAGCAATACATCAGCATTGGATCTGCATCAAACCTTTGCTACTGATTTGCTGCCTGACTCCAGCAAAAGCTTACATAAAGGTTTTCAAGATGTGTAGACTCTGTAGGGTATTCCTCTCTTCAGATGTGTTTGGCAGAAACCCTCCTGGACCTATTTAGAGTAAGATGTCACACTAGAGAAGCATAGTCCAAGTTCACGTGCCACCTGTAGAAGTGTAGGGCTCAGTATAAAGAAAGCCTTAGATGCAAACCAGTGAACCTGCTAGGTTTAGTTACGATCCTACAGTCCTCCTAGAGACTGAAAGAAAATGTGAGGGTGGTGAGACAGTGGAACAGATTGCCCAGGGAAGTTGTGGATGCCTCCTCCCTGGAAGTGTTCACGGCTGGGTTGTATGAGGCCTTAAACAACCTTGTCTAGTGGAAGATGACCCTGTCTGTGGCAGGGGATTGAACCAGATGATCTTGAAGGTCCCTTCAACCCAAACCATTCTATGAATTTATGAAAATGAAATAATCTATCCTTATATTAACAAGCTTAATGAAAACATTAGGCGATCTCAGACCAGATTTCTATTCTTGTTAACTAAGAATCACTGAAACAAGTGCACAGTCTTAGACATGGATGTTAAGAAAACTTCTTTTAAAAGCAGGTAAATAAATAGAAGTGCACAGAGTGACCCAAAGGGAAAAAACAAACCCAAACATCAAACCAACAATTTGTTATTGTATTTCTTTTTTTTCCATATTTTGGCACTTAGTGCCATGGTCTAGTTGAGTGGATAGGGCTGGGTGCTAGGTTGGACTGGATGATCTTGGAGGTCTCTTCCAACCTGGTTGATTCTGTGATTCTATGAAATATCTGTCCTCAAGTTAATCAGAAAATATGACTCTAATATCCCTGAGCTAGTCAGCTCCTCCAAAAGCAGTGAAGAGGGAGGTTAATTAAAAGCACAAGTGTGCCTATCACAGAACAGTAGAAACAAAAGTAGCTTTAAAAATGTATCTGCAAAGCAGCCCAAGCATAGAAGTTCAATGGTTATTTCTTTTGAACCCCCTTCTACCTTATTCCTTCTGGAAATGAATCAATTAGGAAGAAGTTCTTCACAGAGAGAGTGACTGGCATTGGAATGGGCTGCCCAGGGAGGTGGTGGAGGCACCGTCCCTGGGGGTCTTCAAGAAAAGACTGGATGAGGCACTTAGTGCCATGGTCTAGTTGATTGGATAGGGCAGGGTGCTAGGTTGGACTGGATGATCTTGGAGGTCTCTTCCAACCTGGTTGATTCTATGAAATACTAAATTGTATTTTAAATACCTGTTGAAATAACAAGAATCACTTCCTGTTTGATTTACCTGCTTTGTCTATAAAACTGTAACTGCTGCTTAAAGAAAAACACCAGTTACTGATGCTGTACAAACATTCTCTGAGTGCTCTCAGAAGCACACAGACTGAGCATCCCAGTGCAGAAGGCTGTACTGTGTTTGGGTAGATGTGGAATTTCCATTTTCTGTAGGTCTGAGCATCCCTGGAGAGAGCACACTGGTGAAATGTCAATAAATCAAACTATGCAACTCAGCAGAGCAAAATGCTAGTTCCTCTCATGAGCCCTGACACTTCTAGCCTCTGTGCTCTTCAGGGAAATCCCTGCTGCCATACCCGGAGTATCAAGTCTGAAAGGGGGTAAACATGAGGCAGATGACAAGCTTGGCTTGAAAATGAGCTTACTGAAGGCAAGTTAGGACATGCAAACCAAGGGCCAGCCTGCAGAAGGTTATGAGGAGGATGGGGATTAGCCCAGGAGCTCTGGATGGACTGCAGGGCTGGTCAAACAGCTGCTCACTTCAAAGGCAGATCTGATCAAAGTAGGGAAACTGCTTTCCTTTCAACCTACTCCAACCTGCCCACTGGAAACTCAGAGCAGTCAGAGATGCCTAAACAGAGTCCTGCTCCTCAGAGCCAGTGCTTTTCTGCAGGTCACCTAAGCACTGCAAGTCTCAGCAGAGCTGTGCACTCCAGGCTTTCAGCCTGGCAGAGAATGGATGATCCTCTTTGTGCCCAGTGAATCAATCACTTGCTTTCCTTCCCCTCGTGAAGGCTTTCTAGTTCTCCTCTGTTTCCTTTGACAGCAAACGTTAGAAGAAATGTTTCTGATCACAATTTGAGCACATGTCCTCTGGGAACTCTGCTGCTGGGGATCAGAAGCGAGCCTCTTGCAAGCACTCTGCAGGGTACTGCACTGGTGCCTGCTTGCCACAAGCTTTGCAGATCCCCTGCAGCCCTTGCTGAGTGGCAGGCACTTGCAGCTCTGCACAATACTTCACACATGTTTTGGTCCACAAAAGCCCTTCGGGAAAACCAGATTAAATCCATCTTCTACTGTGCCTGCTCCAAATGAGATGTCAAGTTTAACAGCTAGGGGTTCTAAACAGGCAAGCCAGAACTAGAATAATCGGTGATTTTTTCCCCCCCAAATTCCACAGCTATCCTTTGGAGGCTTCTGCTAGCTGAACAATATTGCATCATCTTCCCTGTCGGCCATCAAATTGCATCAAACATTCCCCAGCTTTACTGCCTAGGGCCACAGCTCACTGCAAGAGCCTGCAGTGCCCCCTGTACTCCTGGCAGAAACACAAAGGAGCTGTTGTAACACACTGAACCACCATCATAAAAGCCAACATAGACAAAGTCAACACAGGGAGGCTTCTAATTTGATTAAGCAAGGTCAACATTTGCGAGGTCAGTTTTTGTTTCTGAAATGAGACTTGGAGAGCAGATCTCTTTGGAGACAGGAAATCTCAGAAGGCTTTCAGCCCACCTTGCTGCTTCTTTTCTGGAATGCACTGCGTATGGGCTGTAATATTTGCTGCCAGTAACAAAGTGTTGCACACTTCCAAACCAAAAGGACCCTCCTTCTCTTTAAAGGCTTTATAAAATGACCACAAGCAATGTGCATGTCACAGGCTTGCAAAAGTTTCCAGTGTCTTCAGAACTCCAGTAACAGGATTCTCAGCTTGAAGTAGCACATGGCACTGTTGTGGCTCTTCTGTCAAGAATTTGTTACCAAAAGCATTCCTTTGCACACCACTCAGATGTCCAGATTATTTCATACCTGACTAATGGTCTTTTCCATCTGTACCAAACCCAGGTTGGGGAGAGTGCTTTTAATAAAATCAACAATAGTTTCTAGGTTCTCGTGCTGCAGAATCAAGGGCTTGTGGCTTCCCAAAAGGCTTAAAGCCACTTTAAATATAGCCTCTGATCCTTGAAGAAAGAGCATATCTGTGAAAACAAAGAAAAAACAAAACCACAGCACATCAAAAAAACACATTTTCAATAAGGATATTAAAACAGCAAGAGGTCCAAGAACAACTTGTCACAGGAGCAGTCTGAGGGCTAGATACACTGTGCCAGATGTGCTTTTGTTACTGTGGCTATGGCTTTACAAGTCTTGTAGCATCAAGACTACTACTGTGAACAGCACACTTGACTAACACAACCAATTATCAATTTATTTAGTGAGTTTGCTTCCAAAAAGGCCAATTCAAATTTAAATGAAGGACACAGCAAACCAAGCAGTCAAGTTTATCATAGAATCAGTCAGGGTTGGAAGAGACCACAAGGATCATCTCATTCCAAGCCCCCTGCCTTGGGCAGGGACACCCTACCCTAGATCAGGAGTTTGTAAGAGTTGCCACATTTTGTCCAGGCATTAGTTTTTTTTCCTTGAGATGTTCACAGGAATCTGAATTTGAATAGAACTCTAATCCCAATGCCATTTAACAATCCTAATGGAACAGGTAATGGACACAAACCCAGACCTCATCTGAGCTTTTCTCATCTGGCAGAGCAAGCCATGAAACCTGTTGCTACAACACTAAGCCTAAATGCACACTTTCCAGCAGCCTCAAGTTTCACCAGCATGTGCTTATTTTTAGTGTGTGTCTGAACCACTTATGCTAATATTCCAATAGCTACATTACTAAGTGCCCTGAAATTTTAGTAAGACAACTGAAGTACTAAAATTGCAGGTGGTCTTGCAATGCCAGCACCTGGCATACACTCAGGCACACTGAAACCACAGCACATAGTGACCTTTCAATGCAACTTCCTTTCTTTTCTTTGCCTTTACAAATTGCTTGTGTCTTTCTAGAGGAGAGAAACAGAGGACTGCAATGAAAGCACCAGACAAGAAGCCCATCTTCACAAACCCATCTGTCCAAAGTACAAATAGCACTGCCCTGCATTTCATTTCCTTGCTACTAGAACTCAGAATCTGCTCCTGGGTGTATTGGGGGGCTTGCTACAGGCAAAAGCATCTAATGTATGAGACAACACTGATGGAAATAGAAAGGAGGAGGAGATACTGTGGGTATATTCCATATTTTCTAAGTGTATTTTCATTTTTAAAGGGTTTCTCTCTTGTTCTTTCCCTTCTTTCTACTCTGAAAGTAGTCACAGTCACTTAAAGTAGTACAATGACACCAAATAAATACTGTGTCTTAATGATTAAAAAAAAAAACAAGAAGAATAGAGAAAAAAACTTACCACATAGTAAGGAAAATAACCATATAACTACTAGCAAACCCACGGGTATAAAGAACATATGGAAACACTGGCTGTCATTTTCAGGAGCAGCAACCTCTCTTTGCCAATTTATATCAGAACCAAATTTCCCATTGCACTCTTTCACCTGTGACACTGAAGCCACAATTCACAGAATCACCAAGGTTGGAAAAGACCTCTAGGATCAAGTCCAACCTCCTCTCTCTCCTTCTCTCTGGGAAAGAAAAGTGTAAGTAATAACTAACTATTCATCTTACACTTTGCTGCCATCTGACCTCAGAGTAGTGTAGAATTTTTCAACTCTGACTCAATGTGAAGTCCAAAGGCAGGAATGATTGAAAAGTGGTAATGGAGCAGGCACCTGCCTTGATTCCCTATGGAAACTGAGAACTATGGGAATATGCTTCATAGGGAAAGCTCTAAATGAGGACAGAGCATGCTGAACAACAGTGAGAAAACACAAAGTGAAATAAGGGGTTGAAAAGAATGCATGATTCAGCATCTGCCCCATAAAGACACGTAGATTAACTCAGGGTGACCTATAAGTTGTTAATGAATGTCTGTGTGAGCTGAGCTGATAATCCTGGGCTGAAATCCCTCTCATTTACAACAGCAAGTGCTTAACAAAGACCTGTTTGTTATCCACTCCCCACGCTTCCCATTAAGTGGGCTGCCAGCCAACCACAGCCCAGTGAAGGTACCCAAATGAATGTCAACATGACTGGCAGCCCTACAGGATGAAAAAGAATCAAGTTTTATCTACAATCTTGAAACAAAATAAACACTCTTCTACCAAGTCCCCTCCATTAATAAGTAATAAATAAGGGTATTAAAGAACAGATCTTTGTTAAAGCTGCATTTCATTAGCTCCTGCTCAGGAGAGCTGTTTAAAGTTTGGACAGATAATTAAAAAGTTAAAAGGAGTTCTGCTATTTCACTCAGAAAACAGTCTCTGGGTTAACCTCTTTCTAGCCCACTTCTACATATTGCTTGTAAGATCACAGAATCTCAGCATGGCAGGGGTTGGAAGGGACCCCTGAAGATCAACCAGTCCAACTCCTCTGCTGAGCAGGGTCACTCAGAGTAAATCACACAGGAACGTGCCCAGGCAGGTCTGGAATGCCTCCAGAGAAGGAGATTCCACAATCTCTCTGGGTAGCCTGTTCCAGTGCTTTGCCACCTTCAAAGCAAAGAGTTTTTCTTCTGTGTTCTAATTTGTGTCCATTACACCTTGTCCTGTCACTGAACACCACTGAGAAGAGTCTGGTTCTGTCCTCCAATGCCTAGAAGAAGTATACTCTCTGGAAATCTAAAGGAAGTGGTCTGAAACAATGGGATTATTAAACAGCTTCACATATGAAAGGTTCAGAGATACCATGTGAGAAAAAGGCACTGCAATCCTACAGTTTTGGTAACTTACAGATGAGTTACTTCAACGTTAAAAGGCCACATGCTTTCATCCCAGCACTTCTAACAAGTGAGGGACGAATGAATGGTATGTGCTCTATGCAAGGGTGTGAGCACATGGGGTAAAGCTGACAGCATCCTAACTTGCTGTGCTGCTAACATCAGCCACTAGCCAAGAGTCACCTCTAGCCTTTTCTTTAGAATTAGAGTTGTGTTTTAGAGTCCTTAGCAAAGGTGAAGATTAAATTTTACTTTCTGATGTAAAAGAATGTCCAATGCTCTTCACTTAGATAATCCCAGTAAATGGGGCAACCCTTAGTATCATTACAGGCTGGGAGAAAGCTCTGATCCACCCTGCTCAATAAGTGATCACATACACACAGCTCAATATGTAATGCACATACACACAGCACCACACAAAGAATTAAAAACTTAAATAACTGGCAAAAATAAATAAAGCATCTCCTCAAACACCAAACAATTAATCCATGAAATACACAGCTGGAAGGTAACATTAAGGTAAAACCTAATTTGGAATTGAAGTAAATCTCCACAACTTTACTTCTGTAGATTCTAAAAGTAGGTAACAGAAGCGAATTTAGAGCCTAAATCCCAGGTGCTTCCAAACATGTGATGATCCACTTCTGCTATGGGGACAGGCTGAGGGAGCTTAGGTTGTTCAGCCTAGTGAGGACTCTGGGGGAGGACCTTATTGCTGCCTTCCAATACCTGAAGGGATCCCAAGGGAAGTCTGTAAAGGGACTTTTCATAAGGGTGTCTAGTGACAGGACAGGAGGGAATGGTCTTAAACTGAGGGAAACCAGGTTTAGACTGGATTTTAGGAAGAAGTTCAACAGTATGAGGGTGGTGAGACTCTGGAATAGGCTGCCCAGGGAGGCTGAGTCTATTTGAGAGGCATCCCTGCCCATGGCAGGGGAACTGGAGTAGATGACCTCTGAGGTCCCTTCCAACCTGATTCTATGATTTTTTGGGAAGTGGGATTATCAGTCAGGCTAAAACTGTAAGGAAAAGGAACACCAGTTTAGAAGCTCTCTATTTCTAGAGAGCAAATCCATATTTAAACTGCACTGTGACTTCATGGCACCAAATTTCACATGCTCTCTACAAGTGGTTACAAGGTGGGAAAGGTAATGATGAGGATAAAAAGACAGGACGTTTTGGGGCTGTTGTATGCTTTCTTTCTCTCTCTTTCCATCTGCTGTAAATACATATTCCATAAGATGACATCTGCTGTACTTCTGTTCATCAACAGCAAGTAAAATACCTTTCCTCAAACAGGTGGGATCATAATGCTGTTCCTAATACTAGGTTTCCAAATGTAACACTTCAAAAAGAAGAGAAAGAAATTCCATGAAGAATTACCAAACACTCTTGCTACAAATCCAAGGGGAAATTGGGAGGCAAACATGGTGAGAAACCAGGGAGCAGCATAGAGGCTGGGGCCAATCTCATGTTCTTCCAAGTGGTTATACAGATCTCGATGGTAGTCATGAAGGAGTCGAGACAGCTGATACATCTGGATCTGTGCAGAGTAAGAACAGACAGACTACAGATAAATGTGGTTTAACACCCATAGAATCATAGAATCATAGAATCAACCAGGTTGGAAGAGACCTCCAAGATCATCCAGTCCAACCTATCACCCAGCCCTATCCAATCAACTAGACCATGGCACTAAGTGCCTCATCCAGTCTTTTCTTGAAGACCCCCAGGGACGATGCCTCCACCACCTCCCTGGGCAGCCCATTCCAATGCCAATCACTCTCTCTGTGAAGAACTTCTTCCTAATACCCAGCCTGTACCTACCCTGGCACAACTTGAGACTGTGTCCCCTTGTTCTATAGTAACAAGGCCCATGTTTCACACTCTACAAGCAGTGAAAAGCAGTTATCAGCTAATGTTTGGATGGAATTGTGTGAAGAAAACAAATACTCAGAAGCCTGAAAAGACTCAGGATGGGTCACCTCATTTGCAAGGTCATTGTAACAGAATTCTTCCTGTTTATGTTTCCTTGGGAGTCTTTTTATCTGAAACCAGTGTATTTAAGATGCTGTATTATTCCCCCAGATTATTTTCCCTGAGTACGGAGAACTGAATTTAAGTTCAAGTCTGGATTTTTGACAATGCCACCTCTCTTGCACTATGATGATTTGACATAAGCAGCCTTTCTGTCAGCAAAACTGAAATCATACCTGTAAAATTGTCATGTCAGGACGGTACTGTTTCCTCAGGCCCATGTCGAACATGAGAAACTTCAGCATTTTAAAAGCATCTTCTTCACTCATGTGAAGAAGTAAAACTCCAGCTACAAAACTAAGGCCCTGGCAATAGCCTACTTCCTGGTCCAGAAGGGAATAGGCCTTCAAAATGTTGTAGAGTGACAGCTGCCCAGCTCCCAGCTGTGCTGAGAAGTACGGATGTGTCGGAAACGTGCGCCCTGTGGAAAGAGCTGAAATTAGCGACTTCAACTGGAAAAACAAAGGAAACCAAACCAAACCAAACCCCCTTTGCCATGTTACCAAACAAACAATCACTCAAAAACACACATTCTTTTGAGAGGTAGATTCTGAACCAACCCACAGGAACACCATTAAGCAAGTTAACAATACAAAACTATTGACTCGCACTCCACAACCGTTTTGCGACATTAGGGGCAAAGTTAATGTAGAACTTGTTGGGAGGATGGGGGCAGGCTCCTGCTGGGAACAGCTGAGCAACCGGTTCTTAAGGCTGCCCCTTGGTGGCTTGTTACAAGGCTTAAAGGGACTGGAGACTTGATTCAGTGGCTCAGTGAGTCCTCTTTTCTTAAGAACTTTTAAGCTGATGTTTTGTTTTGAGGCTTACAGACAACCATTTGGATTCAGGCACAGACTCAGAACATCTGAGCTCTCTGGGTTGAGGTCCCTTCCCCTTCTTTTTTCTGCATGTCTTCTCACCCAGTAAATATGTCTTATCACCTCCACTCTCACCTTTAACCCTCCCAGTCTTATGGGTCCTTCCTGCAACATGAAACTCTTTCCATGAACTGATGCAGTTCACTAACCTGGCAGAAAAAAAACTCTTTAGGGATGGAGTTGGTTGTTCTGCCCTGTCACTCAGCTGTGTCAGCTCCAGGAGGTGTCCCGTGAGCACCAGCACAAGTGATAGACTGGAGAAACCACACAATCTTGTGGTTGGAAAAGACCTTGAGATTATTGAGTGCAACTATGACTTAACATCTCCTTGTGCACAACTGTTAGACCATGTCCCTAGGCACCTCATCCAAACGTCTTTTAAATACCTACAGCGATGGTGCCTCCACCACCTCCCTGGGCAGCCTGTTTCAATGCCCAATGACCCTTTCAGTCAAGAATTTTTTCCCTATCAGCAAATCTAAACCTCCCCTGGTGCAATTTGAAGCCATAATGGGCTGACAGGAACTTTATGAAGTATAACAAAGGGGAAAGACAAAAATCCTGCACCTGGGGAAGACCAACCTGATGCACTAGTATATGCTGGGGGCCACCATGAGGATCCTGGTCCTCACCAAGTTGAACATGAGCCAGCAATGGGTCCTGGCAGCATCTTTGCAGTAGGAGGAGCACTGCCAGCAGGCTGAGGGAGGTAATCCTGCTCCTGTACTCAGCACTGGTGAGGCCACACCTGGAGTGCTGTGCCCGGCATTGGGCACTTCAGTATAAGAGAGATGGACATCCTCAAAGAAGGGCCACTAAGATGACGAAGGGACTGGAGCATCCCTCCAATGAAGAAAGGCTGAGAGCTGAGATTGTTTAGCCTGGAGAAGAAAAGGTTCAAGGGGATCTTATCATCTGCACAAATATCCAGTGGGAGAGGATGAAGAAGAGGCAGACAGGCTCTTCTCAGTAGTGCCCCCTGGAAGGACAGGAGGCAATGAACACAATTGGACGTACAGGAAATTCCACCTAACTTAAGAAAAAAACACAATTATTTCACTGCGAGGGTGGCCAGACACTGGCACAGGCTGCCCAGGGAGGCTGTGGAGTCTCCATCTATGGATGTACTCAAAACCTGAGTGAACGTGGTCCTGGGCAACCTGGTTTACATGACACTGTTTGAGCAAGGGAGGTGGACTAGATGATTTAACAGCTCCCTTCCAACGTTGTCCTGGGCAACCTGTTTTAGATGAAACTGTTTGAGCAGGGGGAGGTGGACTAGATGATCTCAACAGCTCCCTTTCAACCTCAACCACTCTTTGATTGTGTGAACAGGGACATTAAAAGTTTCACTTTTGCAATGTCACAAACTTTTCCAAATGGGAGTATTTTCATTTCTAGGAAAAAAAAACCAAAAGGAACTCTCTCTCCATCAGGTCTCCCTGTGAAATACCTCCACAGACAAGACATTTGAATACTTCTTTTGTTCTGGTATTAAGTGGAGCTTGTTTTTTAGTTGCCCACTTGTTAAATACCACCCCACCCTCCAGCTCCTGGAATGCTGCTGTACTGCCAGATAATATCACAGCTCCTGTTTCAAGAAGACAAAGCCTTGGGCCAGAGTCCTTAGGCCTGCCATCTGGTAGTTGCTCTAGTCTGTCACATGAGATACTGGCATTCAGTTCTTGAGCAGGTCTTCCCTGGCCAGGCTATCACAGAGCTGAAGTTTACAGCTCTCCAAAGTGTTCCTTTGCAAATTAATCTCCTGCCTAAATGACAAGTTATTACAGCAGGGTCTAAAGGCAGACCTGTAGTGCCACTGACACAGCAAGGCTTCTCTCATGAAGATAAGATACAAGCTGAGCAAGAACAGAAATGCAAAGAAACCAACCAAACAGTAAATAGAGAAGGAGCAGAGCTGCTAAACTCCCAAGCTGATTTGTTTCTGAATGCCCTGGTGATGCCTTAACTAAGAGTTTTAGCTTTCACTTAGGAGCAAACAACTTCTGGCCCTGCTGAAGAGGCTCTAAATGAACTGTGATATCTCAAGAGCATCAGAATGAAAAAGTAAGTACTTACACTGCCTTGATTTTGAAATGCTATAAATCAAAACATAATTTTCTACAGCATTCAGCAAACACTCAGTGATGAGTACAGTGGTTTCCTACACTGATAGCATCTGGAAGTCAGTTTACCTTAACCTTAGTAAGAGCAGGAGTCATTTACTGAGCATGACTTCTGTGTTCAGGCCCTAAAATCCCCAGTGACTGCAGTAGTTGTGCAGGAGAGGGCACAAAAGGGAATACACAAAAAAACTCTTAAAGGAATTGTGGCTTTATTCTTCTTCAGGTAATGAAATAGCACTGTGACATGAACTGGGCCAGGAAAACAGCTGCTGTACCTCTCACCTCTGCACCCAGGTGTACACTGCTGTCATCATTCTCACTATTACAGCTGAAGGTTCAAAGTATAAGGGATACCATAACATACTTGGCTCACGTTGTGTTAGCAAGACCTCTTGACCTTAATTTGGGAAAGCTTTTTAACATGTTATAACCACATGTGGCAAGAACACAGGTTTTTCTCTCAGTGCAAGCTTTCAGAAGGATTCTTAAAGATTTAAGGGAAAATGCTTCTGATAGCCTGAAGGAACACAAGTGAGAACATGCAAATTCCTCCTAGCTGCCTACCCAGCTATGCTGTTACTCTATTTCAGTGAGAATCACTAGGAAACTAAGAAGTCTCCAGCTTCCTACTTTAATCTTACTGAAATAATAGGGCCCAATCCTTCTCTCACCTCATGGGCTAGCAGATAACTCCCCAGCATGAACTTACCAATTTGCCAACACTTGCAGTCATTTGTTTCTACAAGCAGAGCACAGAGCTAAGATGAGAAAGTATTTGTGTGCAGAGGCAGGCAGAAAACATGAACAGTGTGATGAGCCAGCAAGCCCAAATCTGCTCTGTGAGCCAACCAACTCTGCCTAACTGTGCTCCTTGCTGTCCAGGAGTTGTCCTAGCCCTCACCCTGCAGCTGAAAGTGCTCCCTTCACTAAGCCAGCATGAAAACAATTCACCACTTACTGAAGCACTTCAGCATAAGAGAAGCCAAATGTTCATTGCTATGCTGACTTGACTAGTAGGTCCTTGCTGGCAAATGATCTCTGGTTGCACATAAATGTCTCTCTCCAAAACTGCTTCTGGTGCAGTGAGAGCCAGGGGAATTGGTGTGACAAAGTCTGGAGGGAAGCAATTTACCTACAATGCAACAGCCTAGTCCCAGCTGCCATTAAGGCTCCTTGGAGTGTTACCTTCCCAGTGCTGAGCCGAGACCTGGCAGGTCAAGTAGAGGAAAGGGAAGATGACACCGATCTCACCCTCCCCACCTCAGCTCACAGCAGATCCTGCAGATTGTTGTTTTCTGTGCACTGCCTTGATATTCTGACTCACTTTACCAAGTGTGGCAAAAATGGAGACCATTCTAACCCAGGTGAAGAACAGCCACATGCTGCTTGGGGGCAAGACTGGAGAGAAAAGGGAACAGCCTTCATGAGGGAAGCGAGAGAGAAGGTGCCAAAAACTACCTCTGGGAGGCCCACAAAACAAATGGCTGACTTGTGTGAGCTGCTGAGTTGGAGAGGTCACTGCTACTGATGCAAAACCTGTACAAAACCATCTCAGGCAGCAACCAGAGACAGTAACCATGTTTACCAGTGATCATACATCTGACAGACTCTACTGACTGTAGGTCTCACTGAATGTGCCTGGGTTTTGTTATCACCTTCTTCTACTGGTGACAAGAGATAATCAGTGGTGGACAACCTCACACAAGGGAAATGAATGTGATTAAAGGAAGAGGATCAGGCAAAGTAAGAGAAGGGGTTAAGAATGGCATAAATTTTTTTGAGGCATCTAAAGCCTGGTCTTTTGCAATTACCTGCTCCTACCCTAAACCAAACATTTATTTCTATTTAGATCTTCTTTCTAGTGCAAGAAAAAAAACCTTCTTTTGTGCTTTGAAAAGTGTAAATCACAGAATGGTTTATGTCGGAAGGGAACTTCAAGGCCATCTAGTTCCAACTCCCCTCTGCATCTCCTCCTAGACTAGGTTGCTGTAGAGAATAAATAGAAAACTGCTCAAGAAGATCAGAAGTCTGCCTAAAAGCTCACCAGCCAGTCACTTTAAATTTAAGAGCCCTGGTTCCTAATCTCTCTCTCTCCTAAATTCAATGGACTTTAGTGTATGTGCCTTCATAGACCAGTTCACTCTCCCAAATTAGAAGCCAGGTACTGCTTAAAATTAGGCAGTGTGAATAACCTGATTTAAGAGACTTTTAAAAATGTTGTTAAAAAGAGCTACTTCCATAATTATTTTGTTACAAGTAAAAGTGCCCACTGACTGCAACTATCCATTAAGGAAAGAAAAGGCTTACAAGGGCTTGCAGTGGGAGGACAAGAGGGAATGGACTGAAGCTTGAGCAGGGCAGGTTTAGACTGGAGATAAGGAAGAAATTCTTCACAGTAAGGGTGGTGAGAAATGGAACAGCTTGCCCAGGGAGCTTGTGGATGCCCATTCCCTGGAGGTGTTCAAGGCCAGACTGGATGGGGCCTTGAGCAACCTGGCCTAGTGGAAGGCATCCCTGCCTGTGGCAGGGGGGTTGGAACTGGATGATCTCAAAGGTCCCTTCCAAACCATTCTATGACTCTATGAAAAAAAGTGCAAAAAGCAAAACTTCTCTTATTTCAAGTAAAAAAACAGTGGGCATCAGGACTGAACAGCACAGGATTCAGCAGTCTCCATGTAAATACTGACTTTCTTTCTTGATCATTTGTACTCCAGGTGTCTGTGGAGTTCACTGTCTAGGTCTGACGTACAGATTCATCACAGTTACACCTAGCAACTTCTTATACCACACTGCAAAGGATTCCTCTGCTTGAAATGCACATTTTCCTAATGGTGTCAAGGAACAGACACCAGGTGCAAAGCAGCTCTTCCCAACAAACTGCTATTAAATGAAGAAAGGCTTTCTGTCTGTTAGCTTCTTTCATTTAATTCACTTCCAGAGACCACAAAGCCCTTATTTTAGTATCAGACCATTCCTGTACTTACCAAGGTCAATAAGTATGGCATGTTGTTGAGAAGTTAGCTGCTTTAGGAGTTCTTTGTAAGGTGTGTCCTTTGGTGGTTGTTTACTGGGAAACTGATGTTTAAGATGGTATTGCTCTGCTAGAAACTTCCAGATCTCTCCACGATGGTGACGTGGCACTCCTGAGAGAGGAAAGTCATTAAAACAGTAATTTGTAGTCACACTGAGGGTTCAGCTGTAGTTGAGCTAACAGGATTGAGGAACTGAAGATCTATATCTGTTAGATGTGCAAGCAGATGCCTATCTGCTCGATCATATCTGCTATCTCCAGTAGACCATAGAAGCAGATCAAACTACAGTGCTTATACTTCCTCAACCAATAACAGGCAGCATCTTAAATGGGAAAGTTTAAGGTAGAAACAGTGTGAGCTGCCCAAGGTTAGTGCTCATATCCAGTCTGAGAAGTACTAGAAGGGGCAGCAAGAACTGCAATACCTGCCTCCAAAATGTTAGATGCTTATTTCCCATTGTTCCACATAAAGCACTGCAATAGAACTAATGAACATTCGTCACTAATTCACAGTATCACAGTATCACCAAGGTTGGAAGAGACCTCACAGATCATCAAGTCCAACCCTTTACCACAGAGCTCAAGGCCAGACCATGGCACCAAGTGCCACGTCCAATCCTGCCTTGAACAGCCCCAGGGACGGCGACTCCACCACCTCCCCGGGCAGCCCATTCCAGTGTCCAATGACTCTCTCAGGGAAGAACTTTCTCCTCACCTCAAGCCTAAATTTCCCCTGGCACAGCCTGAGGCTGTGTCCTCTCATTCTGGTGCTGGCCACCTGAGAGAAGAGAGCAACCTCCTCCTGGCCACAACCACCCTTCAGGTAGTTGTAGGCAGCAATAAGGTCACCCTTGAGCCTCCTCTTCTCCAGGCTAACCAATCCCAGCTCCCTCAGCCTCTCCTCGTAGGGCTGTGCTCAAGGCCTCTCCCCAGCCTCGTCGCCCTTCTCTGGACACGCTCAAGCATCTCAGTGTCCTTCCTAAACTGGGGGGCTGACACTCTTGTTGCTAGGAGAAAGCTTTAGGGAGGTAGGATGCAAACATACCAAAAGCATAAACAAGTACAAAGGAGACATGATCTAGAGCCTATAACAGAAAGCAGACAGCCAGTCAGGAAGTTGGTGTGGAGTTGCCAGCTTTGCTGCTGGATTTGCTGGATGACTGGTGCTTAAAAATGTTTTAAAGCACGAGTTTCTTTTTCTATGAGAAGGAATGGTGCTACTTGGAACATGCCCAGAGAAGGGCCACGAGGGTGATCAGAGGGCTGGAGCACCGCTCCTATGAAGACAGACTGAGAGAGTTGGGGTTAGAGTCTGGAGAAGAGAAGGCTCCAAGGAGACCTTACTGTGGCTTTTCCCTATCTGAAGGGGGCCTAGGAGAAAGCTGGTGAGGGACTTTTTAGGATGTCAGGTAGTGATAGGACTAGGGGGAATGGAGCAAAACTATGAGTAGGTAGATTCAGATTGGATGTTAGGAAGAAGCTCTTCACCATGAAGGTGGTGAGACACTGGATTTGGTTGCCCAGGGTGCTGGTGGAAGCCTCATCCCTTGAAGTTTTTAAGGCCAGGCTGGATGTGGCTCTGAGTAACCTGATCTAATGTGAGGTGTCTCTGCTCATGGCAGAGGTATTGGAACTGGATGATCTCTGAGGTCCCTTCCAGCCCTGACAGTTCTGTGATTCAGTGATACTTAACAATTTCACAGAGGTAAAGGTAGCTTTCATTGTTACCTATGTGCAAAATATTGAAAGTAAAATCAAGTTTATTGTTACATACATACAGTTTATTAAGCACAAGGTTAAATCACCTACACAAGAACACAATGTCCCTTCCAACCTCAACCATTCTAGGATTCCATGACATTGGATTGGAATCTAGACTTACCTACACAACTTTAAAGGACAGCTTGGTTTAATTGGCTTGGATAACTGCATAGAGGCAGCTGCAATGTTTAGAACACTAAACCTCTGCTAGTGGCCAATTCTTGATGTTTCCTGCAGATACTGGAAAGCTTTGTGCAGAAGCATACTCCACTCTTTGGAGTAGCTATCTTCATCACTGGCTACATACTGCACTCGGCATAAAGCCTTTGGGTCCAGCCATGGCACAAACACTGAATCACAGAACAGAATCCAGAATTGTTTTGGTTTGGAAAAGGGCTTTGAGATCAGTGAGTTCAATCATCACCTAACTCTATCTAACTCTGCTGCTACATCTCTACAAAAGCACCACATCTCTGGCTTTTAAATACTTCCAGGGAAGGTACCACCACCTCACTGGAGAGCTTGTTTCAGTCTTTCAGAACCTTTTCAGTCAAGAAGTTTCTTCTAATATCCAACCTAAATCTCCCCTGGTACAAATTGAGGCCATTTCCTCTTGTCCTATCACTTGTTATAGGGAGAAGAAACAAAACCCCACCTCAATCCAACCTCCTTTCAGGGATTTGTAGAGAGTGAAAAGGTCTCTTCTGACTAAACAGCTCCAGTTCCCTCAGCTGCTTCTCACCAGACCTGTTCTGCAGACCCTTTGCCAGCTTCATTGCCCTTCCCTGGACCTGCTCCAGCAGCTCAATGTCTTTCTTGTAGTGAGAGCTTCAAAATTCAAGCAATAACCCAATTTCTTGGAACATTTAAACCCTGCTTTAGCTTATATTACTTTAACACAGTGGAGAGACAAGCTGGCTGCTCAGCCCTGCAGCTTTGAGGAAGCCTCTAGGTGATGCTTGCAGGCAGAATGCCTTACTGATGTCAGACTGTAGGCAGTCCCCCAGAGACATCCACATGTACTGTCTGCATCCACACTATAACCAGGCTGAGGAGAGAATTTCCAGATAACAGTGCAGACAGATTCTTCACTCTTGTATTTTAAGTAATTTCTTTGACATTATCCAGGCTTTTTTTATTTCATCACATCTTTTAATTTATAAAATCAGATTGCAATGATTCTATTACACTGAAGCACTGTAAAACTCCCCTGTGTGAATAAATATTCTTCAAAGAAGAACACCAAGCACTGTAAACCCAGTAACACAGCACTGCTCTAAGGGGCTGTGATTTGCATTCCCATAACCACAAAGACCTTGAACATTGTCACATCTTCAATCAGCAACTGAGGAACCCTTGAAGTGAGAATCTGGTTATAAGGAGTGGTTAAGAGAGGTCACCTCCTTCCTTTTATAAAACAATTTGTATGCATTTCAGTAACTCAGAATCCCAAACTGTGCTTACCTTGCCCAACAGCAGAGTGTATTTTTTCCACATCAACTTTTGTCTTTGACCTCCCAGGTGCACTCAACATTTTTTCCCAAATCAAAGTGACCTCTTTCAGGCATGGTGTGATTTCTTCATAGTCAAGTTTCAGACGTCTGTTCTGCAGATTGTTTTCTGAAGCTAGCAAGTGACACAGTGAAAGCACCAGTTAAGATTGTCTATTGTTTGCAAAATGGGTTAATTTAACTTAGAAGTCCATCATGCAGTCCACCTAAAACTGAACCCTCTTTGTTCTGAAATATTACATGTCTCATTTGTTTTCTTTCATGATTGGGGGTGTTCTGTTTTATATTTTGTTGTTTGGGCTTTGCTTGGCTGCTTTTTTAAGATACTATATGCAATACACATAGATTCATAGAATGGTTGTTTAGCCTAGAGAAGAGGAGGCTCAGGGGTGACCTCATTGCTGTCTACAACTACCAGAAGGGACGCTGTAGCCAGCTGTGGGGTGGCCTCTTCTCCCAGGCAACCACCAATAGAACAAGGGGACACAGTCTCAAGTTGTGCTGGGGGAAGTCTAGGCTGGATGTTAGGAGGAAGTTGTTGGCAGAGAGAGTGATTTCCCATTGGAATGGGCTGCTCAGGGAGGTGGTGGAGGCACCGTCCCTGGGGGTCTTCAAGAAAAGCCTGGATGAGGCACTTAGTGCCATGGTCTAGTTGACTGGCTAGGGCTGGGTGCTAGGTTGGACTAGATGATCTTGGTGGTCTCTTCCAAACTGGTTGATTCTATGATTCTATGGTTTGGACTGGAAGGGACCTGCAAGATCATCTAGTTTAAATCTCCCTGTCATGGGCAGGCACACTCTCACTAGAACAAACTGCTAAGGCTTCATCCAACCAGGCCTTGAACACCTCCAGGGAGGAGTAATCCACAAGCTCCCTGGCCAACCCGTCCCAGTGTCTCAGTGTAAAGAATGTATTCCTAACCTCTGGTCTAAACCTCCCCTCTTTCAGTTTAAACCCAAGATTGCTGAGGGAAATGCTGCTGACCTGATTTACCTTTTTGTGCCTGAAATGTTTCATTAAGGTTTGGTTCAATATACAGAGCAAATCCCAAATGAACTGGTGATACAGTAGGCTGTAATCAAGAACTTCACCAACCTTGTAACTTCTGGTTTTCTTTCTCCATTCTGAGGAGCAGTATCTGCTGAATAATGGCTTTCTTCCACAGCTCACGAAGCTCTCGGGGTGTCCGCTTCCTTTCTTCTTTCACAGGCCCAAAGGGACCATCTTCACACACTGGTTCCAGTGGGGACCTCGGGGGAAGTTCTCCCAGTTCAGAGTAATCTTTGAAAGAGAAAACCTGTTGTCAAGTGCTTGTCTCTCACAAACAGGCCAATGAAGGGCCACATTTTCAAAGACTGTACATACACATGCACGCACACATAGGAACCATGGAACTGCTTTGGTTGGAAAAGACCTTTAAGATCATTGATCCCACCATTCTCTAAATCTGCCAAGTCTGAAGCTGAACCATGTCCCTCAGCAACACAACCAGATGTCTAGATGTGCATATATATATATATATATATCAGGTAGCAATACCTATCAGAGAATCTAGAATGGCTTAGTTTGGAAGGGGCCTCACAGATCATCTACTCCAATTTCCCTGCTGTGGACAGGAATGCTTCTCAACCAGACTCAGCTGTTCAAGACCTCACCCAACCTGGCCTTGAACACCTCCAGCCTATTCCAGAATCCCATCACCCTTGTAGTTAAGAACTTCTTCCTATGATCCAGTCTAAACATAATCTGCCCTCAGCTAGAAAAAGTCCTTCTAAACCAAGCAAGGATTCACAGAGCCAGAGAATGCTAGCGGTTGGAAGGCACATCTGAAAACCATTGAGTCCAATACCCCCCTGCCAAATGACAGTTTCAGATTTACAAGCTGCTTCTGAGCAGGAATCACACAGGCCAAAGCTTGGAGCACTTTTTTCTACCACTTGATGAAAATGCTGTACCATACCCTAAGCCCATAGCTTGCTAACTCCAGCCTTACAAGGCCAGAACTAAGAAAGGAACGGGCAAGCTTGAAAATTTGCCAAAATGCAACCTACAGCTGAAAGCTTGCAGGATTCAAAGAGCAGAACGAATCAAATACAGCACTCCCATAATTTAGAGAATAATCTCCAAGGTGTGCTTAACAAAGAAAACACACACCCTTAGCTGCACAAACACACCACCACCTAAGGCCATACAATGGGAGGATGACCAGTTCTTTAAGTAAACAGGTAGAAAGGGAGACAGGCACCTCAGACGTGTTTTCTCTCCCTTCTAACTTTTAACCATGTCATAACCTTCTGTGCTTTTTCTTTTGGCATCAGCTGGTCTACCAAGAAATGCTTCTTTTGGTCATGCATGTGAATACTTCTAAGACTGAACATGTTACAAAATAAAGTGAGAGCTAAATAGATTTCAGGCAGATGGAGGTGTCAGGTATAAGGTTGGACTTGATGATCCTTAAGGTTGGAAAAGACTTTTATGGTTCTATGAGAACTATTTTGTTTTCAGAAAAAGGATAAACAGGATTGGCTTTAATCAAGTTCTCAACATAAGAAGCACAAATGCTTACACTTTGTTTTCGTAGTGCCTGCTGCAGTATCACTTAATTTGACTGCTTTATGCAGCTTCTCTGAAGGCTCAACGGTCTTTGATATAACCTGTATCTAAAAGTAAAATGACTCAATTCACCACCTTGAAAAGCAACGGTCAAAAAGCCATCACAACACCACTTCTTCAGCCAAATGGAATGGCTGTGAAATGTCACCCTGAGGGCAAACTGACCAGCTGTGCAGGGAAGAAAATGGCTCAAAAGCAGTGCAATAAAACCCATTCCCCAGACTCTTCAGCCAAGAGCAAGTCCATCTGTGCATGCTATTTCAAACAACTCCTGGGGGGACACTGCTGAAACAATTATTCTGTGTCCCAGCTTGCAGTTGATTTCATTATCACTGCCTAGCACAGTGATAAAGATTTTAAATTACCCCACACACACACTAATTATCTCTATAAACTAACACAACAGGAAGGTTTTCATCCCCTCAGACTCTGCTCAGAAAGCTACCATGTACTGACTCACATGGTGCATAGGAAGCTGTTCTTTTCTTGTTTGCTGAAAGGCAACTCAGGTAACTCAATAAGAATGGAAAGGGTCACAGCTGTTGGCTTTTGCTTTTGTAAGTTTTGCCACTGTCAAACTTTTCCTCTCAAAGAGTGAGTTGACAAACAGGGTGGGTCCAAACCCACTTGTTTCCTTACACAAGAGTAATTTCTTGGGCACCACAGTTAAATTCAAGGGCTAAAATATACACACATAAAAATAAATGCAGTACATAGGAAACATTTACAAGCTTGCACTCTGCAAAGAAGTGTGGCTACCCAAACTTTGGGTGTCTACAGAGTTCCAGAGAACTGTGACCTTCAGGGGAATGGGCATTAGGCAAAAGATACACGCTGGGCACTTCAAAGGCAATGAGGATGTTGCAAAGACAAGCAGGAAGCACTGACAGAAGCATTCCAAAATGCATCTAGTTCTGAAAAATGTCAACGCCATGAATACATTTTCTTGTGTTTTATAAAAGAAACTGAGAAACATTAATTGACTTTTTATGTTTGTTTCTTTACAACAAATGTTTGTTTCTTTCCCCCTGGGGAAAGAGTTGTAACTCCAAAAAGACCTCTAAGTAAATGTGTAAATGTCATCAGGTAGAGCAGGAACACTCTTGATAATCCTCAGTGTTTGCATTTGATGCACACACTGCCAACAATGTTCTGTACACATAGTAGCTTTCATGCTCATTTTTACTGAAGAACATTATAAAGGTACTGCTTGTAAGGATAATGCTGGTAGGACTGCCTTAATTTGCTTGGATAGAAAACAAAACTACCATCTTGAATGAAAATGTTTCATTTTCTCTGCATGCACAAAGAAAGAGGAATACAAATGCAGAAAGTGGAAGCGATCCAAGTAGGTATAGGCTTATCCACTGCATGTTAGCAGTGGTCTAGTCACTTCTTGGTGCAATTCTGAGCTCCCAATACAGAATGCACACACATTTTGGGGTAAAAAGTATCACCCTACACATCCTCTCAAGTGGTTTATGGATATCCTTTAGAGTCAGTCATGTATTCTGGTTTTATGCATACATGTGTTAGAAAACAGCAGACTAGCTACAGAGGTAGTCTATGGTTACACACCTGCAAAAAACCCAGGCTGCCAAAAAACATGCAAGGAAATGAGTCAGCACACTGCATTCCTAAGGCAAGAATGAACACATCCAAGTCCTAAAATCCTCCTATTTAAACATGCACATCTCACTTTCTCAGTGCAAATTTTGTGGCTTGGCCCTCGAGCACCGACTTAGCAAATGTCACCTTTTATTTATCTGAGTTGCTACTCACTTCTTGTCCTACAGTGATCAAATTTAACTGTGGCACCACTAAACTACTGCAAAACATTAATTACTGAAGTTCATGGTCCTGCTTCCGTCTAGACTGAACATTTCTTGTCTGTTACCGACTAACCTGATAAGATCACTATTAGCAAAAGAAATTTACTCACAACGGTTAAGTCTGTAAAAGAAAACCAAAAGGTTACAAAGCTCTACAGGCTGAACATCAACCCTACCTCTAATTCTTCTGTGGAAGAGTCCTAGGCTTGATTTTGTCTTCCAAGTGGCAGCTGCTTTTCTATCTTTTCTTTATCACTTGTGGGCATTTAACAGAAAAGTCTAAAGTCTAATCTGATAAAGTGCAGCACATTCACAACCTGCTCTCCCTCCCATTTCCATGCTGGCAGGTAGCAGGATGTATAGCAACCCAAATGAACCTGTCTAACTGCTCAGGTGGCCTGCCTGAAGTTACATCAGCTGCTCAACTGGAAAAGGGCGGGGGGAAGTGGAATGTGCAGGTAAGGCCTCAAATCACAGTAAAAAGCAGACACTGGGTTAAGTCAGCCCTAGCACAAGTCCATCAATATCATCAACAGGGTGACAGACAGACAGACATACATGCCACCCAGCTTCCCCATCCAGAACAGACAGAGCAGAAATACTGCATCAAGAAAGTGAGCATTTCTTCATTATGCACGAATGACCTGGAGGACAGGGAGAGAACAACACTAAACAGCAGAGCAACTCAGCTGAACCTAAGTGGGAGCTCATGCTCCATCCAACCAAACTGCTATGTGCTAACAGCCAGGTAATGTGCAGCCTTCAAAACTTCTCTGAGATTAGTAACTGCACTTGAGCAGGACCTGAACACTTCAGCACACACTGAAAGCTTGCTTCCGTGTTCAGCTGCCAACCTCATCACCTTTTGTTGACTCTTATTCCATGTTTGACCTGCACTCCTTTCAGATTCCTCCCTTCTTGGTAGCTTCCAGATGAAATTCTATCTCCATACATGCCACTTCCAAGCCCACCATACTTCTGCTCTTTCAGGCTCAGGAGTGAGTGGACTCAAAATGCATTATTATATTTTACCAACATGCAGATTTGAAGTTCAGACTTGGAGAACCCTTTCTGAACTATTCTGCACAACACAATTTAACAAGTCTGTGGGTCCAAACAGAGCATTCTTCAACAAAGGGTGTGCTTCACTGGGAAAGCCACCAGAGCTCCTGTGCTTGTGAGAACATGTGCAAGGTAAAGAACTGCAGATGAATGTGCTCATGAAGCAGATGGAAATGTTGCATCGATCACAGAATCAGAGATTTGTTTTGGTTGGAAAAGACCTCTAAGATCATTGAGTCCAACCTAAAACCACCATGCCCACTAAAACATGTCCCAAAGTCCACACTTTCCTTGAACACCTCCAGGCATGGTGACTCCATCACCTCCCTGAGCAGCCTGTTCCAATGTCTGACCATTCTTCCCAAAAAGAATTTCTCTCTAAGATCCAACCTAAACCTCCCCCAGTGCAACTTGAGGCCATTTCCTCTTGTCCTGAACACCTTCTTTCATAGATGATACAAAATCAGAGCATCAGCAAACTCCTATTAACCATGGATATAATATTCCTATTATTTTACACAGATATCTGCAATATAACCAAACGTGCTAAGATGACCAAGAGTCTTCTGCTATCACAAAGCTTCAGACAGGGCATCACAAGAAGCAGCAAGTTGCTTTAGTCTGACATAAAACTGTAGGCAAAGGCTAAATGAGGAATTATTGAAATACTGTGTATTTCAAAACAGCTAAAACAGCTCTGAGAGATGCTTTAGAGCTTGAATTTGTTTTTAAAGTCAAGAACTTCTTAAAAAATAACCACTCACTCCAAGTACAACCCATTTAGTACTGAGGAACAAATGCCCTGACACTTCAATGGGACAGAAGACATCACAGCTTGTGTGTGGTAATTTCTGCTTACAGCCAAGCTCCTGTGCTGCAAATCAAGATTAGGAGCATCTATTCACTCTGAGAGTGACAGAGCTGAGTCACCAATTCTAAACAATTGGCTTTCCTACAGTACTTACAAATCTAGTCATTACTTCATTAATAATTAACTAGGATGAGTTAATTTATACAACAAGAGGAAATGCCCTGAAGTTGCACTATGGGAGGCTTAGGCTGGATGTTAGAAGAAACTTCTTGACTGAAACGGTTCTCAAAGACTGGAACAGGCTTCCCAGAGAGGTGGTTGAATCCTCATCCTTTAGGTGTTTGAAAGAGGCAGAGATGTGGTGCTGAGGGACATAGTTTAGCACCAGACTTGGTAGAGTTAGAGAATGGTTGGACTCAGAGATCTTAAAGGTCTTTTCCAACCAAAATGATTTTATAAAGAGTCCATTAAATGGCCTTAGATGACACATTACAAATAACTCACACCACATAAACACCTTAAGTACAGAATGGCACAGCAACAATTTAGAGTATTTGAACTACTACAACAAGACTCATTTCAAAACATTTTGGTTAAATCATGACACAATCCTCACCACAAAGCACATGAGGAGAAGGTAGGTGTTAATCACAGCTAGGGTAGAGAGGAACAATACTTCAAATTAACCTCTTCTTCAGCACTTAGGATTTAAGAGTTTGCCAGAGACTGAAACACAGCTCATCTGGACAAATCAAGGGGTTTCTTTTTTCCTGTACAGATGTTTTGGATGAGTTCTCAAATACTGGAACAGGTTCCTCATGGAGATGAATTCCCATCCCTAGAGGTGTTTAAAAGCCATGGAGATGTGGTGCTGGGGACATGGTTTAGCACCAGCCATGAGAGTTAGATAATTGCTGGACTTCATGATATGTGATTCTTCAGTGCATCCTGCTCCTTAGAAGGGTGAGAGCACTCACCCTCAGCTTTCACACATCTATCCCTACTCTAGTGCTTGTGTAATACTGTGAGTGGCACTAGAAGACTGGTCTGGTCGAAAACTTACCACTTTTTGGGGGGCTAACTGGTTTAGAATGACTACGAGGTTGTCCCCTTCCCCTTTTTATCAGTGATGACAGAGAATAAGGAAGTTCAAAACCATCTGTATAGCAACAGAATGTGGCTCTGTTTGAAGAAGCTCTACAGAAAGTTGAAAATCTGGCTATCAGTAGGGTGGGTAGAGAATAAAGAAACACTTATTACTTAGAATGTTCAAGACAATGAGTGAGAGATCTAGAATGAATGTTGTATACCCATAGAATCACAGAATTGTTTCAGCTGGAGAAGACCTTTGAGATCATAGAATCATAGAATGGTTGAAAGGGATCTTGAAGATCATCTAGTTCCAACCTTCTGCCATGGGTAGGGACATCTTCCTCAAGGATGCATCCAAGGTCATTGAGTCCAATTATTATCTAACTCTAACAAGTCTGGTGCTAAACCATGTCCCTTAGCACCACATCTGAGTGTCTTTAAACACTTCCAGGGAAGGTGATATGTAGAAAACAGACCAAAAAAAGACTTTAGAAAACAGAGATTAATGAAAACCTTTCAAAAGCAATATATTGTTGTAACAGCACAAAGTGTGATCTGTTTTGTTAAGTGACTTGTCCTCCTCTTTTTCCACCTCTCCACTTTGCAGGACACAACACTCACTCCACTCCCACAAATGAAGAAAAAGAAAGCTTACAGAGGACAAGACACTGAGTGTGTCTCAGGGTGGTGGTGAGAGAAATGCTGCCCTCCAGTGCTCCACATCACCTGCAGCAGCACAACCCTTCCATTAACAGGAGAAGAGGAGGCTGGCCATTTCAACTGCGGCTTGCTACAGCAGAACTAGCGTAATTCAACCATCTAAACCCACAGCTACCAGCTGGAAAGCAATAAAAACCAGTACAGATCATTTAACCTATGCAGAAAATCCTTTCCAGATCTCCAAACTGGTGATCAGCCTCATCTTCAGGCTTACTAGAGATCACCTGTCCATCTTGCCAAGCAGCAAACTGCATAATGTTTCACTGGGAAGATATGTGCAGAAGCAGGGGGAAGGAGTGGGGAAAAAGCTAAGTGGAAGCACCCTCAAGTGCTGCTTCTCCTTGACAGAATGTGAAAGGAAGAGGAACGAGATGATGAATGTCATTTGCTTTGGAGCTACAGAGATTACCAAGTGAACTGTAGTGGTGAGTCCAGTGCAAGATCATCTCCCTGACAGTCTGTGATTCTGCAATCTGTGCAATGGCTCTCTCAAAGGCTACAGAGATTCATAGCTTCTTAGAATGGGACCTCCAAATCTAGTTGCAACCCCCTTGACATTGGCAGGGACACCTTCCACCAAACCAGGTTGCTCCAGGCCACATCCAATCTGGCCTCAAACACTTCCAGGATGGGGGCATCCACAAGCTCCCTGGGCAATCTGCTGCAGTGTCTCACCACGCTCACTGCAAAGAACCTTTTTCTAATATCCAGTCTCAATCTACCTTCCTCAAGCTGCAGTCGATTCCCCTTTGTCCTAGCACTACAAGCCCTAGTAAAAAGTCCCTTCCCAGCTCTCTTGTAGGCCCCCTTTAGGTACTGAAAGGCCGCAATGAGGTCTTCCTGGAGCCTTCTCTTCTCCAGGCTGAACAGCCCCAACTCTAGTATCCTTTACTGCCAAAAATGCTCCAGGAGATGCATGAAAATCCAAACGGAAAAAACCTAATACTTGTTATAAATAGAAAAAAAAAGAAACCACCTAATTCTTGAGTTTCCCCCCTCTGTTCCCAAATTGACTATGTATCTTGGAACCACACCAGAAGATGAAAACAGGAGTGAAGGAAAAGGCCAGATACTTCAAATCCCTCCTCCTATTAATAGCACTTCCTGTTTTCCATGTTGGCCACCCTTGTTTCTCCAACTGCTCTGCTTACCCAGCTGCAGGTTGTTAAGATTGTATCTTGCAGCTATTATGTCTCAGAGGAAATGCTTGGATAGGCAATTTAAGTTTTTTTTTTTTCCCCTATTTAACGTGGGAAGATTTTGTGGCTTTCAAAAACAATCCAGTCCCAAAAAGATGTATCAAGCCTGCAAAAAAAAAAGTAGCCTCACAGAAAGGCTCCTTCATTATGACTTGAAGTATAGGAGAGCATTTTGGATGTCTTGCACTTTAGTCACACCAGTCCTATGAATGCTCCAGGTTTGGGGCAGAGTGCCCAGCAGAGAAAGACTTGGGGGTGCTGACCAACAGCTGGCTAAACATGAGCCAGTGTATGCCCAGGTGGCCAAGAAGGCCACCAGCATCCTGGCCTGGATTAGCAATAGTGTGGCCAGCAGGACTAGGGAAGTGATTTTCCCCTTGCACTAGGCACTGCAGGAGCAGGGAGGTCATTCTGCCCCTGTACTCTGCACTGGTCAGACCACACCTCGAGTACTGCGTTCAGTTCTGGGCCCCCCAGTTTGGGAAGGACACTGAGATGCTTGAGCGTGTCCAGAGAAGGGCGACGAGGCTGGGGAGAGGCCTTGAGCACAGCCCTACGAGGAGAGGCTTAGGGAGCTGGGGTTGTTTAGCCTGGAGAAGAGGAGGCTCAGGGGTGACCTTATTGCTGTCTACAACTACCTGAAGGGTGGTTGTGGCCAGGAGGAGGTTGCTCTCTTCTCTCAGGTGGCCAGCTCCAGAACAAGAGGACACAGCCTCAGGCTGCGCCAGGGGAAATTTCGGCTCGAGGTGAGGAGAAAGTTCTTCACTGAGAGAGTCATTAGGCACTGGAATGGGCTGCCTGGGGAGGTGGTGGAGTCGTCGTCCCTGGGGCAGTTCAAGGCAAGGTTGGATGTGGCACTTGGTGCCATGGTCTAGCCTTGGGCACTGTGGTAAAGGGTTGGACTTGATGATCTGTGAGGTCTCTTCCAACCTTGGTGATACTGTGATACTGTGACCACACCTTGAGTCCTGGGACATGGTTTAGTGCTGCCCCTTCAGTATTGAAGACAGAGCACTGGGCAAGTTTGTCTACTTGGTAGACAAAAAATAGCTTCAGTTGGAAAATGCATCTCAGATTCATAAATTCATAGAACAGTCTGGGTCGGAAGGAAGCCTCAAGATCATTAACTTCCAACCTTTCTAGCACTGACAAGGATGCTCTCCACTAAGTCAGGTTGCTCAAGACCTCACTTGATGTGGCCTTGAACACCTCCAGGAAGGAGGCATCCACGACCTTCCTGGGCAACCTGTTCCAGTGCCTCACAACTCTCACTGTAAAGAATTTCTTCCTGACCTCCAGCATAAATCTCTCCTCTTCTGTCTTCAATTTATTCCCCCTCTCTTCTCTCCTCTCACTACCAGTCCTTGTAAAAAGTCCCTTCCTGTCTTTTTTTGTAGCCTCCTTCAGGTACTGGAAGGTCTCCCCAGAGCCTTCTCTTCTCCATGATGAACAGCCCCAACTCTCACAGCCTGTCCCCAACCTTCTGATCATCTTCATGGCCCTCTCTGGACCATCTCCAACAGCAGTTTGATGCCCTTCATATGTCGTGGGCCTCTGAACTGGAGGTCATGGAGTCCGACTTAACACCACCGTGGCTGCAAAACCATGGTGAAGTGCCACGTCTACAAAGCAATCTGCACTTCACAAGTCTATATCCACCAAGACCATTCATGGGAGGCAACAAGCACAGACTTTACCATCATATCTGCTGGGAGAATCACAGGCTTTCTGCGGGGTCGCCACTCGCAGGAATATCTGCTGCCTCCAGGAGTGCCGGCGAGTCCTGACAGGGCTGTCCCCACTGGCCTGCTGGCTGTGCTTGGACTCATAGTCACTAAAATGGTGGGACAAAGAGGCTTTGTGAGTAGGTTACCTGAATCTGCTCATCACAGTCACACAGTCTTCAGTGAACACCATAACATGAGCCAAGGAGTGCAGTGCGCTGTGCACATGCTGGGCCAAAGCTCTCAGTGGTAGGTATGTGAAGCTTGCTTTGTGGCAGCAGGCTTATACAAGGCTGCATACAACATTTAGGTTCCCCAAAAGGGGCTGGAGCAGCTCTGTGCAATTTACCTTCTCCAGTTTTAACTAATTTTCAGCTCTCTTTGCAGCAGTGAATTAAACACAACACACTGAAGACACATACACCATAACTTATCTTTACCACTCTGCCATCCACAAACTCTAGCAATTCACAGGAGACACAAACAACTGCTGAATGACTTTCAACAGCACACATCAAGAAGCTTTATGGACACCAAGTAAACTTCCAACCTTCTGTGAACTGGGTAGGTAATATATTCCTTCACAGAAAAACGTGGAGCAAAACTTTTAGCCTTTGTGTTCTTAAATCACCATCTGATATAAGCAACAAATTTGGTACCAGTGTCCAGGAAGCTTGGATGTTACTCCTTTGGTGTAATCCACAAACTACATCTAGAGAGTTTTAAATAGTGAGCAGTAATGTTGCTTTCCTATTAAAAAAAGTCCTAACAACTTCTACCCACTATATCTTTACACTTTTAATTCATTTCATCCCTGCCATTGGCTAAATGGCTGCACGAGTCTTTGATGAAGCTGAAAGAATAAAATGAACTTAGCAAATGAACTTAGTTCTGGACAAACAGCTCTGGCAGCAGCTAGGAGGAATATATCACAGGCCATCCCTCCTTCCAATTTGAGGACACTGCCAGTGCTTAGGATGAGCTATGTATATTCTCTTAACTGAAAACTGCCAACACAGTGCTTTGGCAGGAATCATCACAGAAGTACACAGATGGAAGTTGCAAGACCATTACAACATCAAAATGGCTAAGTTCTGCAGCCTCAATGGGAGAAGAGTCTGGGATAGCTGCATCCTTCAGACAGCACTCACATGCAGAATGCATGCAAGTGAGTCGTTGCACAAATCAGAAGTTGCAAGTGCGAGAAGCGTTTGAAATAATTCAGACAAAGCAACCTTTGCAAATAGAGTTTTACCTCCAAGGCTTTAGGAGAGAACCCTACCTTGTTGTGCTCCTAAAGTCAGAGGTGTTATTTTCATCTACAGGAGCCAGAAATTTTAAGAAATTTGGCACAGAGGAGGAAGAATGAAGCTTTTTCCTTAAGGCAGTACGGTAGGAGATGCTGAGAGTGCAGTTGGGAAAAGTAAAGTTTAGAACAAAGAAGCATAAACCCACAGAATAAAAATAATACAAACTTCTACATTTCAAACAGAAGAAAAACCCCAAAGCATCTAAATCCTAAAGGCCTGAATAGCAAGGAAACCAAAGTCAAAGCTGAAACTGCATTTGAAATACATATTTGTTTGGGCAAACTAAAATGTCCCACTATAAATAAATGGACTTCCAGTAAAGTTGTTATTCTTTGCTGTAGTCCAAGATTTGTAGTACATGTTTCAAGTAAATTCCTTTAACTTAATAAGAAGTGATGCCCACTGAGCATTTATTTGAGTATCAGTTTCAGTGACTAAGGTTGGGGGAAAGGGTTAGGAAAAGCTGACACTCATAATCATTACACTGCTAAGTGAAAAATAAGACTTTGGCAAAGCCCAATTTTTAAAGCATTAGCAGGGTCTTATTCAGACAATTGTGGAACTTTATGGTTAAAAGCTGCACCTTCTGACTGGTCATTGTGGCTCTAATTATGCAACAGACAGGAGCACTGATCAAATTTCATCAGTAGTCTTCTGGTCAACATAATCCTGCTCTGAAAAACCCTCAGCATACTCAGAGGAAGATTAAGAGAAGGAAAGGAGAACAACTCAAATACCACAGTTTCTGCAAGGAATGAAAACAGAGAAAATGCCCTGGCTGATGGTATTCAGAATTCTGAGAACACAAAAACAGGAGAGTAGGGCAGTTCACTCCTGAAAAAACTAAGTTTAAGAAAAACCTAATTTTGCTAAACCATAGAGATCTGTATATGGAGGGCATATAGCACTGAAGGTGTGATTGAGATGGGGGCATACTCTGGGATGATCATTAGTATGAAGCAAAGCTGTTCTTCAGTGTCTGGGACTGAGCACGAAGCACGGTGCACCCTGCAAGCAGGTTTCACTTACAATCACATTGTAAATCCATCACAGTTAAACAGCATTTTCACTTACAGATCACAATCAGCTTGGGCAGTTTGACTTTATTGATTTGAACTCATTAACCTATCTGCTAGCCTTATCGATTTCTGTTTTCAGTCTTGTTGCTCAAAGTTTCAACATTGGTATATAGCATTAAATGACAGGGAAAGGGAAAGAAAAGTTACTGCTGGACACACAGAATCATTACCAAATCTACTTTTGAGAATTTACCCTTCAAGATGTAATTAAATCTTATCAAAATGAAGAGCAAAGAGGACCCTGCAGACTCACATTTGCTTCCCTGAGCTATACCATACTTCTGAGGCGAAGCTAAATTGAGAGAGGCTAGTTAGGACTCAGCAAACACACCTGAAGGAACTGGTGAAACAAGGTTTTCAGATGAGTGTTTTCTCAGGATCTTTGGGGAAAGAGGAAGACTTCACCCAGGTGAACAAAACAAAACAGCAACAAGTAGAAATTGCTTGCCAATGGCCAGTGACTGCTGACACTGCTTCCAAGGGCATTTGGTCTCACTATCCTTTTGAGCTAGAATTTTAGCTCAAGGGGTTAAAACTGGGTTTCAACCTTCAGATATTTTGGGAGCTGCTCAGTTTCTCAGGGACAATGATGAGTTAATATCCTTTTCTCAATGGCCTCTGCATGCATTTTTATTCTATGAATGGAAGCACAGCAAAACATCATTTGATATTACTTAAGTAACTGAGACTAATGTATGAGCTGATGGGTTGGCGGTTTTGGTTTGTTGTTCTCTTGGTTTGGGGAAGTGGGAGGTGGATTGGTTTTGTTTGGTTGTTTGGTTGGTTTATTTTATCAGGTTGAGGTTTTTTTCTGGAGTTTTTTTTCTACCAGTTCTCAAGTTCTTGCTATTTCTTGCTCCATTTAGTTACCTTATTCAATTTGCCTTTAATGCCAAATATTAATGTGGTTCTATGTTACCATGAAGAAAGTAGAACAGAATGGAATGATTCAAGAGGGTAGAACGAGTTGGATCACAACTTCTTGGCAACACATCCCTCACACTACTTAAAGCAGTGCTGCTGTCTGCTGCATAATGAGAAGCTGCTTTGGAGCAATTTGCTCTGAAATAAGTAATGCATCCAGATGTCTGAAGGAATTTTACTTATTAAATCAGAAAGTATTATCTAAGTAGCAGCTCTACCTTCAGTAACAGAGCAGTGAAGTGTTCCCTCTCCCATAAAAATCTACTCCTTTTGTTCTACATTGAATTATTTTAACTACTTACACTACAGAGCTTCATGTTCATGAGATGGTAAAACAAACTCTACCCCAAACTACGTACAGGTGCTAGCTCACCTCTTTTGTGCAAAATGCCCACTTTGTTCTCCACTTGAGTTATGCCTTAGGTATTTAAAGAAGTTGGGTGAAGAGGCTGAGGGGTTAAGACGAGCTAGAGTAGGAGAACGTGCAAGTTGACCAGGAGAACTTTGAGATTCGCCAACAGATGTGTTCAAACCGCAGAGGGGGATTCCAACCCGAGCCATGGAGTCGAGGTAGCACAAAGGACACAACACAGGAGGAGAGGAAAGGAGGAAGAAGACAAGACAAAAGAAAAAAAAAACAAATAACAAAGTGAAATCCCTTCTCTAGTCTTTAGAAGGGACCTGGCAGATACAAATAAGCCATTACCTATTACATGAATGCAGTAAGAGGCTAAACGAATTAAACTGAGCTGCAAAGGGTCCAGCACACACTTAAGAGGCTCCAGCAAGGCATTTTCAGTTCACAAATTTAAGCTCCCCCAAACCTTCCCCGTTTTTTTCCCTCATACCTGCTTTCTCTTGGTTTCTAAGATAAAGCCAGGCAGATGATCAAGAGTTCTAATGGATGAGAAGCGAAATGCTACAGAAAGAACTAAATTTATTTAACCTGTGGGAACAATTTCTGCATTGAGGTAAAGCTGTTCAAAAACACTCATACCATAGATAAGACCTCTTAAAATCTGTCATGCTAGTAGTGATTTCTGAGAATTTGAAGTATACTTCTAAGGTTTCCATTTCTCCTGGTTCTGTACATTTGCTATGGAAGGGAAAAAACAGGGATTTCTTTTTGGTTTAAGTTATCATCATAGAATCACAGTGTGATTTGGGTTGGAAGGGATCTTAAAGATCATCTAGTCCCAACATCCCTGCTATGGGCAAGGACACCTCCCACCAGACCAGATTGCTAAATTCCTCATCCAACCTGGCTTTGAGTATCTCCAGGGAGGAAGCAGACACACTCAGGTCATACCAAAAAAATGACATGATCAAGCCCAAATAGAAATAACCTAGGAAATGAAAAATAGACTTAATCTCTAGTGGAATTCCTGTAACAAGGTAAGAAGTGATTGATGCTTGTAGCTGCTTGCTCAGGTTATCTCATGAAGATAACAGACCAACAAGAAAAGTCCTAAATGGCATTACACAAAAAAAAAATCTATTTTTAAGAGTAAAAAGTCAAGTCATTGAAGTATTTTGCTTAGAAAAGACCTTTAAGATCATTGAGCCCAACCATTATCTAACTCTACAGGTTAAATAAATGTTCAAAGAAGGGACAAAAAGACACCCCAGGTTGTTTCCTTTCAAGTACTATCATTCTCTTCTTTCCACTGTCATCACCTATTTCAGGCACATTCATTTACTGTCCTCCCTCCTGCAGGGAAAAACTGGCTGGAACAGAAGGATTTCCTCCTCTCTGATTTGTGTGAATGAGCAGTTTGGGCAACACAACAGAAGCCTACAGACAGAAATGTTTCCATGGTAATTGGAAAAAGGCAGGTAGAGGGAGGGAAGAAAACTGCTGAGGAGTTAAGCAGAGAGTTCAGAGGGGTAGAGGCAGGCTTTTGAAAGAGGACAGCTTGAACATCATTAGCGTGAAGGCAAGTAGTAGATGGGTTTTGTGAGTAAAATCTACATAGGTTCATTGAAAAGCAAGCCCTCACCTCTCTCAACAATTACAAACTGCCTAATTGTCCATTTTCTGTGTTATTTTAAAGTCATAAACGAATCCACCAATTAGCCAGGTTTTCAGCATCAGAAATGCTGCTGCATTTGTCTCTATAAACAGACAAGAAGCAGCAGCAAACCCAACCAAAAATAACAAATATTCATTGAAAAAAAAAAGATAACTGAAACCCTCTGGAGCAATCCTAAGGTTGTGCTTACATTTGGCTGTGTGACACAGACTGTGGAACTGCAGATGCCATGTTTTCTCTCCTCTGTGGAGCACCCAAGGTTAAAAGTGTTTTTAAACAGATCACCTACAAACTTCCAAGGAGCGACAAGCTGCTGCAATACATCTCTAATCCATTAAGAGAACATACCTGGTATGCAACTGTCATTCCCAAATATGCCCTCAACAAATGAAATCACAGCCTGCTTTCAGTAAGTCTTACTTTCTTTTGTGAGGAGTCTCTGTGCTCACTGAGTGATACCTCATTAGTTTCCTCTGGGGAACAGAAGGAGATGTTTCAACAGGTACCAGAGACTCCTGGCTTTCTGTTGGCAGATGACTTAGCGTGTTGGCTCGCCTCCGAAAGCTTTGCTGAGGTACCGTAACGGACTGCTCAAGAGCAGAATCATCCAGGTTGCTGGAAAGATCACCTACTGACCCACTGCTCTTGACAGAGCTTTCTGCAGGGAGTGCAGGAAGTTTGTCTTTCTCCTTTTCACATGCTGGTGGATCCTAGAAGTACAAAAAATAAGGTTATCAATCTCTGGGTTTAGAACTGATCATCAAGGTTGCAATTCCATGTTATTATTCACATCCCATGGACACCTGCTTCAAACTAGCTCAAAGAAAGTATCTCTGATGTTTTATGACTTTGTTACCAACTATTTTGGTCAACAAACCACAGAGAAAAAGGAATTTTGAGAATAATTGTATTTTAGAGTATCCAGGAACACAAAAGGGGGAAGAAGAGATGACTCAGGTTTAGGTGACTGTGACAGCAATACAAAGGGAGGCACTGTCCCTGGAAGCGTTCAAGAAAAACTGGATGAGGCACTTAGTGCCATGGTCCAGTTGACTGGATAGGGCTGGAGGATAGGTTAGACTGGATGATCTTGGAGGTCTCTTCCAACCTCGTTGATTCTGTTCTATTCTATTCTATTCTATTCTATTCTATTCTATTCTATTCTATTCTATTCTATTCGTGGATCTACTGGAGGGAGGCCAACAGAGAGCTATGAGGATGACATGGACAGCGGCATTGAGTGCACCCTCAGCAGGTTTGTTGACAACACCAAGTTCACCAAGTTGTGTGGTGCAGCAGACATGCTGGAAGGAAGGGAATCCAGTCAGAGGGACCTGGACAGGCTGGAGAGGTGGGCACAAGCTAACCTCAGGAAGTTCAGCACGACCAAGCACAAGGTCCTGCATCTGAGTTGAGGCAATCTCAAGCACCAATATAGGCTGGGCAGTGACTGGCTGGAGAGCAGCCCTGAGGAGAGGGACTTGGGGAGTGCTGGTGGATGAGAAGCTCAACATGAGCTGTCAGTGTGCACTTGCAGCCCAGACAGCCAATCAGATCCTGGGCTGCATCAGGAGAAGTGCGGCCAGCAGGGCGAGGGAAGTGATCCTCCCTCTCTACTCCACACTGGTGAGACCCCACCTGGAGTATTGCATCCAGTTCTGGAGCCACTACTACAAGAGGGATATGGATGTGCTAGAACGTGTCCAGAGAAGTGCCACGAGGATGATCAGAGGGCTGCAACTTCTCTGCTATAAGGACAGGCTGAGAGAGTTGGGGCTCTTCACTGTGGAGAGGAGAAGGCTCTGAGGTGACCTTATTGTGGCCTTTCACTATCTGAAGGGGGCCTACAAAAAAGCTGGGGAGGGACTTTTTAGAGTATCAGGGAGTGATAGGACTAGGAGGAATGGAACAAAGCTAGAAATGGATAGATTCAGATTGGATGTTAGGAAGATGTTCTTCACCATGAGGGTGGTGAGACTCTGGAATGGGTTGCCCAGGGAGGTGGTGGAAGCCCCATCCCTAGAGGTGTTTAAGGCCATGCTGGATGAGGCTCTAGACAGCCTGATCTAGTGTGAGGTGTCCCTGCCCACGGCAAGGAGGTTGGAACTGGATGATCCTTGTGGTCCACTCCAACCCTGACTGATTCTATGATTCTATGATTAAGGGACATCTCTCCTGAAGAAAGACTGAAAGACCTGGGGCTGTTTAGTCTTGAGAAGGCCAAGAGGGGATCTCATCAGGGTCTGTATCTGAGGGGTTGGTGTTGAGATGAATCATGAATGTGATGGTCTCCTTTTAGTGGTGCCTAGTGATAAGACAAAGAACAACAGGTACAAGCTAGAACACATGAGGCTCCACCTCAACATGTGGAGAAACTTCCTTATGGTGAGGGTGATGGAACACTGGAGCAGGCTGCCCAGAGAGGTTGTGGAGTCTCTGTCTCTGGAGACTTTGAAAACCTGCCTGGATGAATTCCTGTGTGGCCTGCCCTAAGAGATCCTGTTTCACAGGGGGGTTGTACTTGGTGATCTCTAAGAGGTCTCTTACAACCCTTAACATTCTATGATTTCAGAGTACTGTACATTTGGCATCCCCTCTAACATTAAAATATTCCTCTTCTGTAGCTGAAGGTTTGCACAAAGGACCTCAATCCCACGACTAGATGCCTGTTTCCCTGCAAAACCATGCACTTGTCTTCATTCCCAACCACATTTTCTCCACAAGAAGCCACTCTCCAGAAGTATCAGCAGAAAAAACAGACTCCTGATAACCTGAAGTCAGGAGTCAGCAGGTGACCAGGCACTAGAGCAGAATCAATACCTGCATGCAACTGTGCCAAGTGCTGGGCTGCCTCCAGGGAATAAGACTTGGCTTCTGTGCTCTTTGCTTTTGTTGTTTTACTCAGACTAAAAGCTTTTTAACCTCACAAAGAGGGGAAATGACTCCTCTTCTTGTTTTGTGTTTCTTATGAATGTCATCCTCCATTTGAGGTGTGGACTTGCAGGGTAGGATCAGCTGACCAACAAGGGCTTCCACTCCACAGCCATCATATTCAGTATAAAGCTGAGGGATCATATGGGTTAAGCTCCTTTCTTCAATGGCCAGCATCCAAGGATGACTCACAATTACAATCAGTCACCTTGTCAAACCCCACAAAACAGCCAAAACAAAATGCAAGGCATTAGAACAGAAGATGAGCACTTGGTGACCACATTCATCTCTAAGCAGCTACTTCAGGGAAGGTTATCTGAAGTTTCTAAATATAAACACTGACCCCAGGCTTTACTTACTTTACTTGCCCTGCTTACAGTGCTGGACATGGTGTTGTCCAAATCTCCAGGCACAGAATTGTCCAGTGGACCTTTGGCTTTACCGCCCTGTCGAGGTAAAGCACACAGTTAAGCTTATGATATATACAGCACAGCAAAAAGAGATTTGTACAGCACAGTAAAACCCCCTAAGTTCCACAGATAGCATCAAGTTAATTTTCTGAAATACCTAAGAATAGCCTTGGCCCCTCTGAGAAACAAGAGGCTTCATTCAAGACAGTCACTGACATTTTAAAGGATCCTGTGGAGAGCTCTCATGAGCTTTCCATGATATGGACCCTTCCATACAACCAGCAGTAGGACAAGCGGGAATGGTCTCAAGTTGCACCAAGGGAGGTTTGGGCTGGATATCAGGGGGAATGTCTTCACTGAAAGAGTGGTCAGGGAGGTGGTGGAGTCACCATCCCCAGAGGTGCTGAAAAAACATATGTGGACATGGCACTTGGGGCCATGGCTTAGTGGACTGATGGATCATCTTAGAGGTCTTTCTTTTTCACAGTATCACAGTATCATCAGGGTTGGAAGAGACCTCACAGATCATCAAGTCCAACCCTTTACCACAGAGCTCAAGGCTAGACCATGGCACCAAGTGACACATCCAATCCTGCCTTGAACAGCTCCAGGGACGGCGACTCCACCACCTCCCTGGGCAGCCCATTCCAGTGTCCAATGACTCTCTCAGTGAAGAACTTTCTCCTCACCTCCAGCCTAAATTTCCCCTGGCGCAGCCTGAGGCTGTGTCCTCTCGTTCTGGTGCTGGCCACCTGAGAGAAGAGAGCAACCTCCTCCTGGCCACAACCACCCTTCAGGTAGTTGTAGACAGCAATGAGGTCACCCCTGAGCCTCCTCTTCTCCAGGCTAACCAATCCCAGCTCCCTCAGCCTCTCCTCGTAGGGCTGTGCTCAAGGCCTCTCACCAGCCTTGTCACCCTTCTCTGGACACGCTCAAGCATCTTTACACCTTCAAAAAATCTTTACACCTTCAAAAAATTCTTTACACCTTCAAAAAATGTCTAGCATTTAGAAGCTCAGCTGCAACCATCTGAGGGTACAAGATGCCCAGAGAAGCTGTGGAGTCTCCAGCTCTGGAGACTTTTAAAACCCACCTGGATGCATTCCTGTGCAGCCTGCTCTAGGTGATCCTGCTTTGGCAAGGGGCTTGGACTGCATGACCTCTGGAGGACACTTCCAACCCCTACCATTCTATGAGGCTATGGAATGTCCATATACTCTATTTCCCATCTAAAAATGAGTTCACATCTTCCAGAACTTGGCATTCTCTCTACCAAAGCCTTGGTCTTGCCATCTTCTAACACGAATGCTCAAACATTTTTGTCCCTGTGTCTTTAATAATCACTTGGCTATAACCTGGCAGGATAAGAAATATGACTTTTCTATCATTCACATAAAGCAAGCAATGAAATTCTGTTCAGAGGCAATAAAGATACTCACACGGGATAAAATGCTTTCAAATGATTCTGTCAGAGACCTTTTTGCTTTGTTCTTTAACATATCTAATCTGAACCTTGGAGCGCTGCTGGGCACCTCATTTACAGTGTTCTCAGCTGGGGGCTGTGGAGCCTGCAAGTTCAAAAACACAGATATGAAATATTCAGTGGCATGGAGCAGAACCTCAGTGAATAGTATGAAGACCTCTGCAACCTGAATCAATACTTCCTCCTTGCACCCTTTCATGTCTTTTTTCTACTGATAACAAACAATACCAACACAAGCCCAGTAAACCTCCTGAAGGAAACATGCTGAGGGCAGTAGGCTGCTTCAGAAAAATTGCCACTTTGGCAGGGAACTGAAGCTGTGGTGACAACATTTCCTTAATGACAAAGTACAAGTATGCACACTCTAAAGATTTAAATGTAACAGATTACAGATTTCTGAGAGATTTACTTTTCTTCAGACAAGAAATTAATTGAAGTTGATGAAGCTCACAGTAAGTAGAAACTCTGAAATGTCTCCTTTTTATTAGGAAATGAAATATCATGATAGGAAGAGAGGAAGAGGCCTCAAGCAGTGCCAGGGCAAGTTTAGGCTGGATATTAGAAGAAACTTCTTGACTGAAGAGGCTCACCAGGGAGGTGACTGAATCCCCACTCCTGGAGGTGTTTAAAAGCCACAGAGATGTGGTGCTGAGGCAGATGGTTTAGCCCCACAGTTGGTACAGTTAGACGGTGGTTGGACTGGATGATCTTAAAGGCCACATCCGACAAAAATGATTCTATGATTCTATTACAATGTGGCTTTTTAAGGCCAGCAAAGTACCAAGTTCTTCTCTGTTTTTCACCAGTAGATACATTTTCACCTTAAAGCTAAGAGTCTATTGAGAGTTTTGCTTTAGAAATAAATCTTTTGGTCCATTCTCACTGCTCATGTAGGTTAGCATAGCACATACAGAAATATCACCATCTAAATCTAACTCCTGCAGTACAGGAGAGTTTGCAGTGGCACTTTTGGGGGTTCATCCTGAGGCTGCCAGCCTCCGGCTCTCTACCTGGCCCTAAGTTCAGAAATCTGAATGTCTGATCTATAGAAATACATCTGAACAGCACATCACCAATATCACCAAACTCCTGTCTAAACAGAAGTTAAAAGCTTTCCTATTTTCAGATTAGCTGGAGAAGCACTTTCTACAAAGGCATGCAGTGACAGGACAAAGGCTAACGGCTCTAAACTGGAAGAAAATGGATTTGGGGTACACATTAGGAGGAAATTCTTCCCCATGAGGATGGTGAGGCACTGGAACAAGTCGCCCAGAGACGTTGTGGAGGCTCCAAGCCTGGAGTGTTGAAAGCCAGGTTGGATGTGGCCTTGAGCAACCTGGTACCTGCCCCGTACTTGCTCAGGGCAGGGGGGTTGAAACTGGATGATGTCGAAGGTCTCTTCCAAATCAAAGCATTCTATGCTTCAGTATGATAAAGTTACTGGTTTTTTCTGTTTACCTTCACTCATCACATCTCCAGAAAGGGCAAACCAGATGCTACCTGCTGCCAAGAAAAGACACTTCCTCTGCAGGTAATCTTCATTCAGCAAGATGCATACACTACTATCCTACCTATTTTTTCTCTTTTGCCTTAAAAATCAAAGAAAACAAGTGAAAAAAGTGAATACTTATGTAGAGAAGAAGCAAACAGGGACATCAGGATGTCATGGGTTAATGATTGCTAAGAGAAGTAACACTGCCAGAGTACATGTTCAAAGGTATCTGCTCATACACTTACCTGTTTTGCTTCTCCAACATGAACATGGTCCTTCTGCTTTTCTTCATACATGTTTCTCAGAACAGACATAACCAACTCATTCTCTTTTTGCTCATTTCTTGGTCTTAATTTCTTTAATTGAAAACATCAGAAGCAAAATAATTACACATCTGTGTAACAGCAAACATGTACTCTTTTAATCTTGCCACGGTCAGTATCTCGTTAAGCCTCGATTTGGTTGATGCTACTACTGCAGTCCACCAGAGGACAGCAGTGTTCCAGGCACAGCAGCAATACAGCCAGAGAAACGCCTGACCTTACTTCATACATGACAGCACAGACGTGAGGAGATGAAAGACTAACTGTAGAGCTATCAAATTGCCAAACATACACACAGACTTTAAAATATATTTCTGCCACTTTGGTTTTGATGTAAGGAAAACCAAAAGTCTATAGCTCAGAGCTTGTAGCACATGTCAAGTACTTACTGAAGTTATGACTGCAGTTTCTAGTCTCAGAGAAATACTGCCTTAGAAATCCTTCTAGAAATCCTTCTCTGCAGCAGCTGAGGGAACTGGGGTTGTTTAGTCTGAAGAAAAGGAGGCTGAGGGGAGACTTTCCCACCCTCTGCAATTTCCTTAAAGGAGGCTGTAACGAGGGAGGTGTTGGTCTCTTCGCCCAGGTAAAGTGATAGGACAAGAGGACATGGCCTCAAGTTGCACCAGGGGAGGTTTAGGTTGGATATTAAAAAGAAACTTCCCGACTGAAAGGGTTATCAAAGACTGGAACAGGCTTCCCAGGGAGGTGGCTGAATCCCTATCCCTGGAGGTGTTTAAAACCCACAGAGATGTGGTGCTGAGGCACATGGTTTAGCACCAGATTTGGTAGAGTTAGCTACTGGTTGGACTCAATGATTTCAAAGGTCTTTTGTTCCAACCAAGATGACTCTATGATTCTATTCTCATTGAAGATCTCATTTTAGGGAATGTCAGTTTCTTTTAAATGACAATTTTTTAATACAAAGTGCAGACGGCAAATGTATTTCTTCCTGCTGCATTCTATTCAGATCAGAGAATCATAGAATACTGGGTTGGAAAGAACCCCAAAGATCATCTGTTCCAACCTCTCTAGGTGATAGTGCAGTTGAAATGAGATGGCCCAGCTGCCTGTCAAGCTGAGTCTTAAAACTATGCAGTGCAGCAGAACCCATTACTTCCCTTGGGAGATGATTCCAATGTCTGACTATTCTCATGGTGAAACATTTTCTTCTGTAGTCCAACTGGAATCTCCTCAGATGTAATTTGTGCCCATTGCCCCTTGTTTTTATCATGTGACTCCTTGCAAACAGGGAGTCTCAACCTTCTCAGTAGCCACCCTTTATGTGCTGGTCCATGGTAATAAGGTCTTCCCAAAGCCTTCTCTTATCAAGGCTGAACAAACCCAGTTCTCTCATCCCTTCTTCATACAGTGGGTCTGAAGTACTGTAAGAGATGATGTTTTAAAAACAATCTATTGTAGAGTTGAATCCCAGAAGCCTAACTTTTGAAAAGCAGATGCTGTTTAAGCCTCTGGATGCAATGCAGAAGACACAGGATGAACTAGCTAACACCAGGGTAGCCCAGCAGAGTAATAATAAAAGCATCCTTCCAAAGACCATTACCTAACACCACATGGTTACAGTGCAGGGAGCTGTAAGAATACAACAACAAACATTTCAGGCAATTCAACTCAAAAGAATCAGCTGCAAAAGATGGGCAGGAGTGATGTACTTTACCCCTGGTTTTAGCAAGTTAATGGTTTGCAGGCTCCCCTGCAGAGAATGAAGTTTCCTGTGACTACTAGCAACGGCTGTGCAGATCAGCTAACTGCTGCCTACCAACAGATTACACAGCTCATGGAATCTCTCTCACAGAGTGACTTCCAAATATGGTACTGGATGATAAAGTGCCACATGGAAACACACGAAGAGACTGAAATGACTCAAGAGAGGAAGGAAAGAGTATTTTTTAAAACGTCTGAAATTTCCTAATCTTCAGCAGTGTGCCAAGTCCAGTGATACAATACTCTGCATCTGTCTGGGATCCAGCTGCTTTCTTCTCTGCTCAAAGGGATTTCATTCAGAAGGGAGAAAGTTCAACTTTTCCCCTTAGTTTGACAAGTATTAAGAACTAGGATAAAGTTGAGGTGGGAAATTTTCTGATCTGGGAGTGCTAAAAGTGTATTTTTTTTGGTCAAAGTAACTGTTGTAAGCTGCTGCCTTCACTCACAAGAAATGTGTGGGGTTTTACTCAAGATGTCAACATTTTCGTGGAGAACAAGTAGTAGTAGGGGAAGAAGTAAATTGAGCCATTTTCATCAGCTCTAGAAAAACAATGATATTGTAATTAAAAAGTCTATTAAAAATAACAAACAATTCACAAATAATAAAAGTTGTCTCTCGAGGAGGGCAGATTTAGACTGGAGAATAGGAAGAAATTCTTTACAGTGAGGGTGGTGAGACATTGGAACAGGTTGCTCAAGGAGGTCAGAGATGCCCTCTCCAGGGAGATGTTCAAGGCCAGGTTGGGTGAGGTCTTGACCAACCTGGCCTAGTGGAAGGTGTCCCTGCCCAAGGCAGAAGCATTGGAACTGGATAATCTTGAAGGTCCCTTCCAACACAAACTGTTCTGTGAATCTAAGAAACTAACTTTGATGCTTCTCAGTAATGTTGGCAAAAGTGGTTTTGCAGGAAACAAAGGGCTTACCTTAACCTCTTCAAAAACAGAGGCCTGCTCCTGATTATTTAGTGTTGTTAGATGCTTTTGTAGTTCTAGTTTAGTCTTAGAAGGGTGTAACCCTACCAAGAGGAAAAACAAACAAAAAAAGAACAAATCACAGGGTCAAATACGTCAGAATTAATCAATCACATAAATCTGCACATAATTTAAGCCCAAGCTCGTCAGTTGTTTGAGCTGAGCCCTTGCACTGATTTCATAACAGGGCATTAGAAAGAACTTTAGGTTAATTTCAAGCTACTACTGAACTCTCTAGAATGAGGGACATGAACTCTACAACGAGGAGATTTACTGAGTGCAGAGCAGGATTATACTCTTAGCTGAAGACTCCCTTATCACACAAGGGAAAATAAACCCACAATGTACCATGTGTTAGCAGACTGCTTTAGTGGGGTTTTAAGCAGTACTGCTCACATTTTGCTTGGGGTAGAAATGCAACTTCCATTGATTTGTATGTCTTCTGAAAAAGTGTAACTTTACTGCACGTTAGTGAAGTTCTTGGTTTGCTGTCATTTACTGGCAGCCTAAAGCAGGCTACCCTCTCATTCAGATTATGTTTTTTTGCTCTCATCCTGGATTAAATCCCTTTCCCCTCTATTTTCTGTGAAAAACCAGCAAAGCATGAGCAGCATTTTGTACTTCAGTTTCTGATCAAGGCATTTCTCCTCCAGAAGCAGACTATAAGATTAACCAGCTGGCATGATTAAAGGCATTAAGAATCATTTGCCTTTAAGAAACTCCTAAAAACTCATAGCTAGCTGAAGATCAAAATCGAGTGAAAAGTAGTTTTGGAAATTCTCCAATTTCATCAAATTAATACTAGACAGGTTTTAGTTCATCAAGCTACTGTCATGTGATCTGACAAGCTGCTGCTGCCATTTATTCACCCCAGGCAAAACAACAAAACCTGTCAAATTTGCTGGAAAGCAAAGATATTTGTTTGGTTAAGTCCTGAACTTGTTTTCTGGGCAACAGCTACAACTCTCACTACTGCCTTTTCATGAAGGACAATAGACAAAGACCACAAACACTGCACATTAAAAGCATACATGTTTGGTTCATGTTTACTGGCAATGCTGCAGCTTCAGGAGGACAGCAGCTCACAGCTGGGGTGATACCCTCCTTTTCTGAGCAGTTCCTCTCCTTGGTTAACACAGCCAAGCTAGCTGCAATTCTGTAATATTTAGACTCTTGTTTCTAAAAATCAAACTGCAAGAAAGGAGCTTAACTTTTGTTAGAGAATTCTTATTCCCATACAGATAACTTGATGCTGCAGTCTTCTAGAGGGCTTTCAACCCTCCATTTCAAGTGTCAAGCTCTTCTTAAGTATCCATTCCCTTATTTTCTTAGCTTCTAAGATTGTTCCCCCCATAAAATTGTTAGAAAAATACATTCCAGTGGGAAGTTGTTTAAAGCTCACCTTCTATCTTCTCACAGAGTTTATGCAAGCTCTGCATAGGACATCCTTCACAGAGCTGGGGCTGTGCCTTGGAAGTCTGCTGCACAGCAGCTACGGTGAAAGCCTGTTTCAACGTCATCATGATTTCATCCACCTGAAAAGGATAAGAGTGCAGCACAACAGAACTTCACTCCTCCACCAAGCATCTGTTTTCCTTAACACATCATCTTTCAGGATGATACTGCTGCTTGCTTGGGGATGGTTATGATTAAAAAGAAAAGCTGTTCCCATGCCATTTCTTTATGCAAACACACAAGCAAATCAAAATTCGTTGTGACCTCTTCCACACTGTGGTGTAATAAAAGATATTACCTCTATCTGGAATCCTTTTCTTGTCTGATGTAAAAGCTTCCTGTAGTTGTGATGTGCTGGCCTGACCAAGAGCACAGGACTGTAGTGCTGACTTTCTGAACAAGTATACCATGAAAAAAAACTTCTTCCAAAACTTAGATTGTGCAATGAAAGGAAAATTTATTGGATTTTTAAAGAGGATTTTAACCTCTGCCTTCAAAACAAACTAAAAGCTCCTGGTAACACTGCTGTGTTTAGTCATGTTTTTGAAATAAATCTGTTCCTGAGTGGAGCAGGATTTAAAGACATTCAGCAAAAACACAGAGCATGGAGCAACAGAAGGCTTTTAGGGCTCAATATTCCATTAGGATCTTCATTTCTGTCACTTACCAGTGCTTCATCTGTACACTGAAAGACGTAGCAAACAAAGTGGAAGCCTCCATTTTCTGATGACTCTCTGCAGATGAATCCAAAGTGATCCACATGTCTAATTCCCTAGCACAAAAACAGCAGTAATGGAGCAATCAGCTTTGCTTTCAATGCTTACTACCTGCATTTATTCCAGCAACAAAAGCAGGAAAGGCCTAAGCATTACAGATAGCTCACATATTACATTAAAGCCACCTGGCCATTAAAAAAAGATCTATTCTGGTTTTGAATATATTACTTCATCAATCTTTCAGAGCAGGTCCAGAGAGACATGAAGACAATCAGAGAGCTGGAGCACCTCTCCTATGAAGGCAGGCTGAGAGAGTTGGGGTTGTTCAGTCTGGAGAAAAGGATGCTCCAAAAAGGCCTTCTAGCAGCCTTCCAGTATTTAGAAGTGAGTTATAGGACAGCTGGAGAGGGACTTTTGACAAAGGCATGGAGTGACTGAATGAGGGGGAATGGCTTCAAAGTGGAAGAAGATGGATGAGGAAGAATTTCTAACTCATGAGGGAGGTGAGGCATTCAAACAGGTTGCATGCAAAACTGTGGAGGCTCAACTGTGACTCGTGTTCACTGGAATCTCCAAGCAGACCTGACCCTTCTAGCTCACATTATTCACCCACCAGACACAGTGTGAGTCCTTATCTCAGAAGTTTCAATGCAAAGCATGGGAAAAGAACGACAAGTTTACAGAATTACTGATTAACTAGCAACTTGTCAATAGCAATTACTGAAAGTGCTGGGGTGAGAACCCATCCCAAGTGCTAGGAGAGAAGAGAATGTGAGCATCCACAAGCAGAGAATACTTAAACAAACAAGAAAAGAGAAAAAGAATGCACTGAAATCTTACCTGAGAACAAAAGGATATTTCTTTAAAGCTTTTTTCAATTGCTACTTTTTTTGTGTCAGGACTGATAAGGTAAACTTCAGACTGCCCAATCTAAAGAGTAAAATAAAGACCAAGATGGTAACAAGCAACATCACACTTTTTTTTTTTGTTAGTCTTGCTATAAAAATGTTTCCTAGAGATAAATCTCATTTTTTTTTCCTACTTATTTAGGTCTCTTAGTGTATTATTACCAAAGAATGAAAGAACACTGAAACTGTGATTTGGCATTCAGAGCTCTGTACATCACTGAACAGATGTGCAGTTTCACATCTGAGGTAAGACACTGAGAACAGTGTTTAATTAGATAAGAGCAATATTATACCACCAGTGACTTTCTTTGCACTGAGGAAATACACTCACACTCCCTTTATTCTCTGCAGTTCTGCCACAGATCACATTCCCAAAACCTACTAAATAAAACTGCCTTAAAATTCAAATCCATGTCTGTGCTTCTATGTTTATCCCACCTAATTATTTTGCAGGGTTTTCTTTAAGACACACACACACAGAGCATTTAATTCAAATGCTTTAACTCAGACTACACAAAAGAGCTCACTGGAGTGCATTTTCTAACTTCATTTCATCTGTAAGGCCATATGCACAGGAGTGACCCAATAGCTGATGCTAACTTTTCATGGGCAAAGGGCATTTTTAAGGTGAAGTTACTGGTTTCACGTTTCCAGCTCCTGGCAGTGTGGCCATAACATTTTAACCAATACAATTTAAACCCTTCAGAGTTTCTAGCACATCAGAAGGTCTGCTGAGTCTCATATCAGATTTTAGGGGAGATAGTGAAATCTAGATGGACACATGAGCATGATTTAGACAGGGCCAGGTTGGCTAAGGCCTTGGTCTAGTGGAGGGTATCACTGCTCAGGGCAGGTGGGTTGGAAGTAGATGATCCTTAAGGCCCTTTCTAACCCAAACCATTCTATGCAACCTGCTGAAGCTTCAGCCACTAGCAAATCCCACAAGAAGCACATCAAAACATCAGCTGCAGCAACAGACCTGTAAGTTCTTAGAGAAGGAGGAAGGGGAGAATCCTGTGCATGAATGGATGAAGTGAGATGTGCCACCTCTGTGTCTCTATAAAGAATCCTATGCATTTCACTTTCACATCTCCCACTTTAACCAGTCACAGCAGTTTTTCCCAACTCCTTGTTGGTCTCCTTGCATTGGCCCCTGGGATGATCTCATGCATTCATGGGGTTGTTCTTTCCAACATCTACTCAGCATCCTGCTCCTGCTCACTGATGCCTTCCCCTTCCTGCAGTGAGAGGCTCCTTTTTAGCTCAGCCCCATATGCTCCTTTCACACTTTGTTCCAGAGTTGAAGGGGTCATTCAAAGCCAACTGAACATGGGGAAAAAACATCTTCTCATCTCCTTCAGAAATACAGAAAGGAGAAAAGCCTAAATAAAGCCTCTCAAATCCTAAGAAATTGGCTCAGAAAGCAGATCTTCAGGAAGAGATATCAAAACCAGGACTGAACCAGGCGAGGAGAGCCAGCAGGTAACCTCCTCCTACACCAACCAACTTCTGCTGCAGTCCTGGGGAAAATGCAGGTAAGAATTTCAACTCAGAAAATGCAAACAAACATTTCCCCTCTGGATATAAAGTTATTTAAATGTTTCATGTATAGCCACCCAGAAACTGATGAGCAGAGAAAACCTGTGCCTGCTGCATCCCTACTTCATGCTACTGCTCCTCAGAACCTGCTGAGCACAGGGAATGGCTAACCAAGTGACTAAGCTCTGTCACCAGCTGCTGCCTCGTGGATACTGGAGGCACAAACCACAGTTACTTCACTTCCTGGCATTCAGCTGGATTTAGACTGGCAAAAAGGCAAAAGAATACAACTGTGAAACAAACCAATATTTTCCCAGGCTAAAAGCAATGCAAGACAGAAAACAAGGTCAACAGAGCCTCAGAATTTGGAAGTGAGTCTGTCAGAAGGTGTTAGATGCTGTGTTCAGGCTGAAGCTGCACATGCCTGTGAGAAATGTTGCTTCTATTTAATATGAATTAAAACACATTCATTGGAGTAAGAGGATCTGAGCCTAAGCAGTCCATCTATAATCTCCCTCTCCCTAAAAATCTGTGCCATGAATTAATAACGGAGTCAGGATTTGTTTCAAAATTAGGCATTACTATGAAGGGCATCTGTATTTGCTGTGTGAAATGTACTCAAGGGAAGAAGGGTAAACATGCAGGATGTTTTTTTTAATCAGGCACAAAATTTCTCTCCACCTTCTCCCACTTCTCTCTCTGCTGTTGGCCTACCATGACTACACAGAAGTTTTAATCAGCTATAGCTAACTACACTTCTTCCTGTCTGTTATTTAAACAGACGTAACACTTTGGCAATCCTTAAAGCAGCACTTCTCTCCCCCCGTCCAACAAGTCTGCTCTAACTGTGCCCATTTCACTGTTTCTGTCCTTAAAATCTCCCAGCCCCAACAGCAGCTGATAGATCCAAGGTGACCTTATGACAGCAAATGATCACAGTATCAGCTCCAGGCTTGCATTTTGCATTACATTCAAAAGACACAAGAGCTCTAAAACACGTCATGTGTCTTCTCTACCATAAGGATTAGAAGAGGAGCAAATAATACATTCCTCACCTGTTTCTCAGGTCTTGAAAAGCAGTTTTGCTGCTTGCCTACCAAGGCAAAAGCATTCCTAGCCACACAAAAGCAGGACAGAAGTGGGGGCAAGTGTGAAGCAGCCTAGGAAGCTGCTATACTACTCCATCATTACACACCCATGTTGGCAGCAGAAACACCTTCATGAAGGGTACTACTTAGCACCAGGCATAAAAAGTCTGCTTCACCAGTCGTGGTTCAGGTTTCTGCTCTAGTTGCAGGCAACTCATTTACCCAGAAATTTATTTCTGCTGTTACTAGTTAGTGTAATTAATTGTATGTACCATTTTGCAGTTAGTTAATTACCCACTAACTTGCTGCTGCTTTTTAAAAGCTCACTGCTTTTTAAAAGCTGTCTTTAGAAGCTCACTGTTCCAGGCAGTGCTGTTTCAAACTGTTTCACATGAACTTATTTTTACCACATAGAACAATTAACAATGACTGGTAACACATTTGAGAGAAACAGGCAAGTTTAGGTTAAGCTTGATTATGGCAGTTAAGTTACTAATTAAGTAACTGCCATCTGTCAGAACATCTGCCTTGGCGTCTGCCACTCCAAACTCCAAGATGTGGACGGGTCAACAAGAGCTGCAAGTCTGACTTTACCGTAAACAACATGGTCCGGTTCTCTGCAATGTCTGTTGGCTGCACAACACTGTGGCCATAGACGAGCTGACTTTTGAGGTTCAGTGAAAGGGCATCTTCTTCAAAAGACTTGACAAAGCTGTTACTCCTTTGGCTTGCCTCTTGCAAATCCTTCTTAAAAGCAAAGGAACGAAGCCCAGGCTGAGAATAAGATTTCCTAATTGGCCTTTTCTCCTCCTCTTCACTGACCAAAGGCTGGAAGACAGACCGAAATTTGTTGCTTAAAGAGAAGCCTCCAAAGTTATTGGCAGTTTCCTGCTGTTGGGATGACGAGTTGGAATCTGGCTTCTTTGTGCAGTTTGCACGGTTGAATTTCTCAATGCATTCATCTATGAGTGCTGGAGGTGCGTTTTTGTGCGCTACTGTCACCCGTCCACAGAACAGCACCTCAAACTTCTTGGCAAAAGGGTCTTCCACATCTGAGAGGTTGCTCTGGAACTCTTCTTGCCGAGCAATTTTCCCGGCTTGCCGAATGGAGCTGATGATCTCAGGCACCTACAGGAGGGGAAAACAAAACACACAACATAGAATCATAGAATCATAGAATCAACCAGGTTGGAAGAGACCTCCAAGATCATCCAGTCCAACCTATCACCCAGCCCTATCCAATCAACTAGACCATGGCACCAAGTGCCTCATCCAGGCTTTTCTTGAACACCCCCAGGGACGGTGCCTCCACCACCTCCCTGGGCAGCCCATTCCAATGCCAATCACTCTCTCTGTGAAGAACTTCTTCCTAATATCCAGCCTATACCTACCCTGGCACAACTTGAGACTGTGTCCCCTTGTTCTATTGCTGGTTGCCCGGCAGAAGAGGCCACCCCCCACCTGGCTACAATGCCCCTTCAGGTAGTTGTAGACAGTAATAAGATCACCCCTGAGCCTCCTCTTCTCCAGGCTAAACAGGCCCAGCTCCCTCAACCTCTCCTCATAGGATTTGTGCTTCAGGCCCCTCACCAGCTTTGTTGCCCTTCTCTGGACATGTTCCAGCACCTCAACATGAACATCTGGTCCTTCTAGGGGAAACAGTAAGGAGTGCTCCCTGCTGTTATCTTGCTGGGGTGGCTAATTTGGCTTTGTTTTCTGACAGGCTAGTTGAAGCCATCTTCTATTTGTCCAACGGACACATCAGAGATGTTAAACGTTGCCTGGATGAATTGCTCCTTTGTCTTCCAGCCAAGGCCTCGTCCAGAGAGAAAATGGATTGAAGCTTGAGGAGGGGAGACTTAGACTAGAGATTAAGAAGAAATTCTTGACAGTGAAGGTGGTGAGACACTGAAACAGGTTGCCCAGGGAGGTCTTGGATGCCCCCTCCCTGGAGGTGTTCAAGGCCAGGTTGGATGAGTCCTTGACGAACCTGCTCTAGTGGAAGGTCTCCCTGAACATAGCAGGGGCTTGGAACTAAATGATCTTGGAGGTCACTTCAAACCCAAACTATTCTGTGAATGAATCTATGAATCACCACTGTCAGAAGTACTTCAGCTCTGTGCTTTCAGTTAGACTTCTCAAGGATCTAGTACAACGTGTTGTGTTCAAACTCAAAATGAAAGACAAAAACACTTAGGAAAGCAGAAAAGAAGGCTCAGACTAATTAATTGGGAAAGTTATTTAATCTCTGCTATTCTTCACTCCCTTCTCTTGCTCAAGCCATTCACAACATGTAAATTAATGAGTCTCTTGCAAGCCCTCATAAGAGCATCTTACATCATTATGGCAGGCTGGTGATTGGTGATTGCAGGGGTTTTAACTGTAAATTGCTGTTGCTTTTAAAGAAATATATTCATTATTTCAGATATTCATTTTGATTTTACCAGGCTAGATGACACTCTCAAGTAAGCATTCCTTCCACATCCAGTGTTGCTTGCTGAGCAACTGCATGAGAGAGCAAGTCTGCCACAGCCCACAGATGTTTAATCACAACCAAAACCCAATCTGCCACCTGCAATATTTTAAGTAACAGTAAATGGTGACAGTTTCTGCTAAGGTCATTAGGGAGGAGCACACATGTGCTTTCTTCAGTGGCTGTGAGGCCCATGTCTGGTTCCATCCCACTCCTTTGACTGGTCTCACAGATTAAGGCAGCCTGTATCGATGCCACAAAGACAAACATGGGGCCAGCACTTCTGATTACAACAGATAATTCTGCCAACTTTTTAATTTCCCCAAACTACTCTGAGAAAAAAATCCATGCAAGGTGTGCCAGCTTCTTGACAAACGTCCCCCTGACAAGCACCAGTTGGAGATTGCTTACTTCTGGAGAATCAGAACCACACAGGGAAGAGTAGGGGTTGGAAGGAAACTCTAGTGATCATCAAATCCAAATCCCCTGCCAAGACAGAGTCACCTAAGAAAGGTCACCCAGGAACATGACTAGGTGGGTTTTGAATGTCTCCAGAGGTAGCATCATAGAATTGTTTTGGTTGGAAAAGAACTCTAACATCATCAAGCCCAACTACTGACCTAACCTCACCAAACCCATTACACCACATCCCAAAGCGCCATGCTGCATTTAGAATCAGAATCACAGAATCAACCAGGTTGTTCACACATTGCTTGAACACCTGCAGGGATGGTGACTCCACCACCTCTCTGGATGCTCGAGGGTAGTACAGAAAGAGGCCTGGGAGAAAAAGACTAAAACAGCAACCAGAAGAACCATATCCCCTATGAGAAAAGGCATCCCTAAACATCACAGTATCACAGTATCATCAGGGTTGGAAGAGACCTCACAGATCATCAAGTCCAACCTAGCACCCAGCCCTAGCCAATCAACTAGACCATGGCACTAAGTGCCTCACCCAGGGCCTCATCCAGAATACTTTGGAGGCATGGCCTCTGTCGTGTGCTGACAATTCTATGCTTATCTAGTACTGAAATGGTAATAAAATCTGTACATAGAATCATAGAATCAAAGAGGTTGGAAGAGACCTCCAAGATCATCCAGTCCAACCTAGCACCCAGCCCTAGCCAATCAACTAGACCATGGCACTAAGTGCCTCATCTAGGCTTTTCTTGAACACCTCCAGAGACTGTGACTCCATCACCTCCCTGGGCAGCCCATTCCAATGCCAATCACTCTCTATGCCAACAACTTCCTCCTGACATCCAGCCTATACTTCCCCCAGCAGCACAACTTGAGACTGTGTCCCCTTGTTCATAAACTAACCCAGGAAACAGGAAAGGACTTGGAGGAAAGAGTGAAGAGTGAAAACTGAATGTCTGTATTCTGGATGCTCATAAAGATGTCAGTAGGATTTTTTTTTCTAGATAAGGAAACACAAATAGATAGATATGGATGGGTAGGTAGATAGACATATTAATAGTGGATTTAAGATAACAGCATTACAAAATAAATAAGATGCCTCAGGAAGCATTACTTCAGCCTTGATCACAAGGCATGAGTCATCAGCAAAGACAATGGAGGAGAAGTAAGGCAAGCAGGCTCATAACTTCAGAAGTTTGTCCACAGCTCTGTCACCAGCCGGTCAGAAAGCCCTGGGCTCAGGTAGCTTCATGCCTAACCTTTTAATTGCCTTCAAATAAGGAATCCATTACCTCAAGTGACATGCATCTGCTCCACAGTGAGCTCAAGGTTCACCTCAGTTTTATTTACCTTATAATTCATCAAAGAACCAATTTTCAGCCACATCTGAGCATGCCAGCTAAACACAAACCATCATTCTATGATTCTATGATTCTACCCATATTTCAGGTGGCAACAGCTTCAGCGTTTCCTAGTAAGCACATTTTGCTCTTGTGGGGACCTCTGGACACATCAGCCACAGGCAATTTCACACAAGCCTGAGATCCCACCTCTGCTTCTGCTGAGGATGCAGAGGCAGCAGCAGAGGAAGGAGGTATCTTCTGGAAACACTCTGCTGAAGGCAGGAACATCATCTCTCACACAGGTGAAGAGAGCCACCGTCTCAGCCAGGGATAAGCTGCACCCATTCTAGTAACTTCAAGGAGAGTTTCTAGCAGTGCAGGCATTAGAAGCAGCTCCTCTCTGTTTGAGAGGAAGTCCAGACAAGACATAGAATCATAGAATGGTTTAGGTTGGAAGAGACCTCGAAGATCATCCAGTTCCAACCCCCTGACATAGGCAGGGACACCTCCCACTAGAGCAGGTTGCTCAAGGCCTCATCCAACCTGGTCTTGAACACCTCCAGGGAGGGAGCAGCCACAACCTCCCTGGGCAACCTGTGCCAGTGTCTCGTCACAGTAAAGAACTTCCTAATATCCAGTTTAAATCTCCCCTCTGCCAGTTTAAAGCCATTACTCCTCATCCTATCATTACAAGACCTTGTCAATAGTCCCTCTCCAGCCCTCCTGTAGGCCCCCTTCAGATACTGGAAGGTCTCCTCGAAGCCTTCTCTCCAGGCTGAAGAGCCCTAACTCTCACAGCCTGTCCTCATAGCAGAGCTGCTGCAGCCCTCTGAACATCTTCAGGGCCTCCTCTGGACTTGCTCCAACAGTTCCATATCCTTCTTGTGTTGGGGGCTCCAGAACTGTACACAGTTCATCATGGATCCATCATAAACGAACAGTTACTGAATCTGATTTCTTCCTCTTTGTTCTCAGACAGTATCACAGTATCACACAGTATCATCAGGGTTGGAAGAGACTTCACAGATCATCAAGTCCAACCCTTTACCACAGAGCTCAAGGCTAGACCATGGCACCAAGTGCCACGTCCAACCTTGCCTTGAACAGCTCCAGGGACGGCGACTCCACCACCTCCCCGGGCAGCCCATTCCAGTGTCCAAAGCCCATTCCAGTGTCATCAACCAAAGCACTACCTAGCAGTGGCTGGACATCACACACAGGCAGTTGTCAGAGAAAAACACTAAACACAGAATGACTTCCCAGTAGGTAACACCATTCCTGTTTGAGGAGACCTGGGGATGAAAACCAAGGGGAGTCTTTACTTATTTTCACACACGATGAAGTTTGACTTCTGCCACTTATCAGTAACAGCTGATGACATGCTACATTTACCTAGGTACATTTTGACTTCCTGCTTATTAACCTAAACCCCCCCCACAGCCTGTGGATACCATTTTATTACTTCTGATTAGGCTCCTGAAGCAGCAAATCACCACCTCACTTTCCTGGCACCCTTAAGCATGTTAAACATTAATTTGCTTTCATCGGTAGAGGCAAGATGCGACAACCACAGAATTGTCAAGGTTGGAAAAGACCTCAAAGATCATCAAGTCCAATCTTCTACCCAACACCTCCATGACCATTAGACCATGTCCTGAAGTGTCACATCTACTCATTTTTTAAACATCTCCAGAGGCTCCACCACCTCCCTGGGCAGCTTGTTCCAATGCCTGACCACTCTTTCAGGAAAGAAACTTTTCCTAAGATCCAATCTAAGCCTCCTCTGGTACAGCTGGAGGCTACTTCCCCTTGTGGAACAGTTACCTGGGAAAAGAGATCACCATCAGCCTCATTCCAACCTCCTTTCAGGTAGCTGTAGAGTGAAACAAGGTCTCTTCTCAATCTCCTCTTCTTCACACTGAACAATCCCAGCTCCCTCAGTCTTTCCTCATAAGACATGCTCTCCAAATCCCTTATCAGCTTGATAAATGAGGAAAACCCTCTATGATTCTGTGATTTTTTGCTGTGAAATTAAGTGAACTGCAGAGTTAGCACAGATAAGGATCGAGCCTGCTTTAGAACCACTCTTGGGGCGTGAGGTTGGGATTGCCCTGAGCCTCCAGGGCACAGGCTCCCAGTGGGGCAGGACACTTTACTGCCAACCATCTGGTTGGATATGGTGTGAGCACCAAGCTGTGCTCTTCACTGATGGGTGGTTAACCCTCTCCATGAGCGTCCAGGATTGTACAAGGCTGTTGAAGCTGCATTGTGGAGGAAGTTATTCCCAGAGAGAGTGATTTGCCATTGGAATGGGCTGCCCAGGGAGGTGGTGGAGTCACCATCCCTGGAGGTGTTGAAGCAAAGCCTGGATGAGGCACTTAGTGCCATGGTCTAGTTGACTGGACAGTGCTGGGTGCTAGGTTGGACTGGATGATCTTGGAGGTCTCTTCCAACCTGGTTGATTCTATGAACCCCAAACATCAATTTCCCTGAAACTGTTCTTGGCCTGACCAAGATCTGTGGTCTTCTCATCTACCTGTACCATTCCAGACTTTTTTATGCAAGCAGTTAGAAATGAAGACTCCACATGCCCTTGTGTGTCCTCTGATCCTAGCTCTCTCAACAAACACACTCGAGTGCTGAGTACATGAAGATTAAGTAAAACATAAGTTAAAATGAAAAAAATCATTTAAAAATTAAGCTGTGATAATTATTAATAATTATTAAAATCAACACTGCAGGCTCCATCCTGGCAAATGTTTATTAAGCACAGCTGGACTTTTTCCAGATGAAGCAGCACACCACTAGGCCATCAGTAACCACATCTCATGGTGTGGTTGTGAGTTGTGGTTGTCAGTTAATCTCTAGCAACTAACTAATTGCTTTTATGGCTCTTCAATTTGTATGAGAAAGTAGCAAGGAGCAAATTGCCTGTGAATTAAGTTGATGTCACTTGGAGATTTTTAAAGGTTGTGGGGTTCTTTCTGACCATAAAAAGCTCTTTTTTAATGGTAAGGGTGGCCACATGGGTTGCAGGGCTCCCAGCCCTGTAGATATGCAAACTGCCTGGACATGGCCCTCAGCAACCTGCTCTAGGTGACTGTGCTTTGAAGCAGATAAATGTCCAGAGGTCTCACCCTACCTTAGCCTGGTGGCTTAAATATCAACATCTCCTACAGAGACCCGTAGATCTACTTTGAACCTGCTAAGATAGAGTGGGAGGACTGCTGCACAGATGTATGCCTTCTTCCTGACACACAGATTCTCCTTTCTAGCACATTGCTATTCTGAAATGTCTTCTGACTTGTTTCTCAGTATAAATATGTAATTAGCAGAAAGATTATTTCTGTAATAAAAACAAAACCCAAACCAATAATAAACAATAAAACAACTGCTGATGACCTAAAATGATTTGCCCAAAGCCACAAAACTAAATATAGACAACTGTGTAAGCAAGAAGGAAAGTTTACCAAGCTCAGAACACTACTTTCTCACCACTCACTGTGGGCCAAACAGGAGTGGTGAACAGAAAACACAACTGGAACGTGTTAGGAAAGTTTTTGCACTTCGAGTGTCTGAATTAGATACAAAAAAAAAAGATGCACCCAGAAGAGTGGACTGTTGTGACTGGGTTTATTTCATGATAAGCAGACCATTTTATTATTATTACTATTATTAACTTATTATATTATTATTATTATTATTATTATTATTATTATTATTGTTTTGTTTATATCAGTGCTGGGCCCCATCCTCTTTAACATCTTCATAGATGATTTGGATGAGGGCATGGAGTCAGTCATCAGCAAGTTTGCAGATGACACCAAGCTGGGGGCAGATGTGACTGAGTTGGAAGGCAGAAGGCCTCTGCAGCGGGACCTTGACTGCCTGGACAGATGGGCAGAGTCCAATGGGATGGGGTTCAATAGCTCCAAGTGCAGGGTGCTGCACTTTGGCCACAGCAACCCCATGCAGAGATACAGGCTAGGGTCGGAGTGGCTGGAGAGCAGCCAGACAGAGAGGGATCTGGGGGTGCTGATTGATACCTGCCTGAACATGAGCCAGCAGTGTGCCCAGGTGGCCAAGAGAGCCAGTGGCATCCTGGCCTGCATCAGGAATGGTGTGGTCAGCAGGAGCAGGGAGGTCATTCTGCCCCTGTATTCTGCACTGGTTAGACCACACCTTGAGTACTGTGTTCAGTTCTGGGCCCCCCAGTTTAGGAGGGACATTGAGATGCTTGAGCGTGTCCAGAGAAGGGCGACGAGGCTGGGGAGAGGCCTTGAGCACAGCCCTACGAGGAGAGGACACAGCCTCAGGCTGCACCAGGGGAAATTTAGGCTGGAGGTGAGGAGAAAGTTCTTCCCTGAGAGAGTCATTGGACACTGGAATGGGCTGCCCGGGGAGGTGGTGGAGTCACCGTCCCTGGGGCTGTTCAAGGCAGGATTGGACGTGGCACTTGGTGCCATGGTCTGGCCTTGAGAATTGTGGTAAAGGGTTGGACTTGATGATCTGTGAGGTCTCTTCCAACCTTGGTGATACTGTGATACTGTGATTTCTGCTGTGATGAGAATGGTCACTTTGTAAAGACAAATCAGGGAACTGAAATATTGTGTATTTTCATGACCTGACTCTTGAGCACTCCAAAGCACAACCCAACATGGAGACCTTCCTGATGCACCTCAGCCTGTCACTAGATAAGCAGCTCCAGCTTCCACACCAGGCATCAAATCACCGGAGATGACAATCATTATTGAGAACACTGAAGAAAAACCACTGAAGCTCCTTCCCTTCACAGAAACTCTGGTGACATTTTATCCCCATGCAACCAGAAGTCACCCTGCAAGTTTACAAACAAGGAAGATGTTGTTACACATGTCCATGCCTTTGGCCTGTCAGTGAAGTTGAGAAAGAGGAAGAAACTGAATGGAGAAAAAAAAAAGCCCAGCAATAGCTGAATGCAGCAGCTGCCTGCTGGCAAACAAGGCGAGGCTGGAAAAGGATTCCCTGCTGCTTTAGCACACAGCAGGTAGAAAACCAATACTGCCAAAGAAGAACTGCCAACACATCAGCTGGTCAGGAATAGAGGGAAAAAAAAACAAGTGGGATGAGTCCTGATTTTAGATGCTACACAGTGTTTATATCTACACCATAAACCTACCAGTTTATGCCTATCAGCATCTTTAAAAGACTTCAGGTCAGTGAAGGCTCAAGTGGAGGTTTAATGATGTCAAGGAAGCAGGTGGCTTTGTTTGAGAGACAGACATATGATGGCAGGAACTGATCTTACATGAAACAATCATATAATCATTTTGGTTGGAAAAGACCTTGGAAATCACTGAGTCCATCATCTAACTCTGCCAAGTCTGGCGCTAAACTCTGACCCTCACCACCACTCTGCAGCTTTTAAACACCTCCCGGTGATTCCACCCCCTCGCTGGGGAGCCTGCTCCGGTCTTTGAGAACCCATTCAGTCAAGAAGTCCTTCTCACAGCAAATCTAAACCACCCCGTGTGCAACTTCAGGCCAATTCCTTTTATCCTATCACTTGTTCCTAAGGAGCAGAGACAAACATCTTGCTACAGCATCCTTTCAAGTAGTTGTAGAGGGAGAAGGTGTCCCCTTAAGACTCCACAGATTCCTGGAGACTGAGAACCATTCTAGTCAGATCTGGAGCTGAACCTCAGAATGTCCCATGTCACCACAGCTATAACAGAGCCACTAGAAGTCTTTCACAAAGCTCTTTAAACAAGTAGGTGTTCTGATTTAGTTTTGCCTGCCTGCTTCAGCATGAGACGGCATCTCAGTTGTTTTTACTTGCCCTTCTTGTGACCATAGCAAGCTCAATAAAACATCCAGAAGTCTAACACACTGTTTGCTATTAACATCTTTCCTTCTCTATCTCACTGGAGTGTGCTGCTACAGGAAAAAAAAAAGGGTCCAAAGCTATTTATCTTGGGAGTGTCACAGAATGCTAAGTGTGGGAAGAGACCTCTGGAGATTACTTAGTCCAACTCTCCCTGCTAAAGCAGGATCACCTAGGGCAGGCTGCATCCACACAGGTCTTTTTAAGTCCCCAGAGGAGACTTCACAACCTCTCTGGGCAGCTTGTTCCAGTGCTCCAGCAGAACCCTCAAAGTGAAGAAGCTTGTCCTGATGTTTAAATGAAAGAGAAGCTCTCTATTTGCATCAGGACACACAGCAGTATTTTTGTCACCCATGAGGTACTCATAATCATGGAATACTTTGTAAAGATAGAACAGAAAACAGGACAAGAGTTTTTGAGACATACACAACATAAATAAAAAAGATGACATAGCAAAGGATTTAGTTTCATCTTTGAAAGGCTGCACAACATCTTTGGCTTCAGCAGTTGGTCTGATCTCAGCACACTGTTAGCAGAACAGCTCTGCAGGACTGGAACAGATCAATGCCTCCCATCCTTACCACTCCTTCAACCCTGACTAGTGGGAGCTGATGTTTTTGGAACACATTTCTCCACTCCACTGGATGTGAAGTTTAGCATTTTACTGCCATAGCATTATAATTTAGAGACTGCACTGGGATTTTACTATTTTAATCAAGGCACTGCACAACTTCTGCTTTCAGAAACACAAAATGTGATTTGGATCTGATTCCTGCTGGTGCAGCTTCCTACACAAAGCAAGGCAAACTTCTGAGTTAGATCTGACTTTAAACTTAGATGAAATGCTGAGGGTCACCTCTACCTGGGTTCCAAGTAGCCCCCACATTGGAGTCCCCAGAATCTCCTCTTCCCCACAGGAAATTTCCAGTTGCCAGAAAAAGAAGGGCCTGCCTTCAGCTGAGACTCTTTTGTGATAGGTGTTGCTCACTATTTTAACCAAGAAGCAGACTGAAAACTTCAAGCACAGAACCTGTCTTGGGTCTCTCACAAAGGCAAAAGAAGTGTTAAAAGAGACAGAATTTCTTTAGTCCTTAGCACTAGCAGAAATTCAAAGCAGAAGAGTAAGACACATCTTAAAGACAATTTCCAACCAACTTTTACATACAGGTCTTATCTCAAATGTCTTCATAGGGCTTTTTCTTCTCTTATCTTGCTTGAAGACTGCCTCCTACACCTCACTGACTTTTTCTAGTCATTAATTCTCCTTTTGCAAAATTTCTTCCTTAGGCTCCTAACCAACAGTTCTATGGAGCACTTCAATTACTGTCTTTCTCCCTTTGCTATTTGCTGACTTTTATTCCTCCCACAAAGCCACTTTCAAGCCAAGATCTAATTCAGGAGAAGCAGAAAGTTCAGTTCCTCCAGTCCCTGGATGATGATCGTCTTTTTGCAAGCTCCCAGCAGTTCCTCTGTGCATGACAAATGTATCCCATGAAGAGCAAAGTGAGACTCTAACCAAGAGGTCTCTAAGTACTTAAAGAGTACAGAGGTCACCATGACTCAATGTATCCTCCAAAACGTTGCTGCTGGATCCTGACAACTCATAAAACAACTATCAGCTCTCAGCAGCTCTACCATCCACATGTGCTGGTGTAGCTAATTTCCCTCTATAGTACCTAAAATGCACAAAGGGTCTCATTTAACCATGAACTTGTGGGTATCTTTTGAGAAAGGAGAACAAGTCAGAGCACAATCAGAGGGCAGGGAGGGGTAGCCAGGATAGCAGCCAGCCAGGCTAACCACACCACAGATGTGCTGCTGGGGAAGGACTATGAAATCAGATCTACAAAAGCACAACATAGAGAGGTTGTTTCAGCCTTGCTGGGGGCAAGCTGGATGGCTGAAGAATGCTACCACAGAGCAATGGCAGGAAAAGTGACCTCATGCCTGTCTGCCTGGGGAGTTGGCTTACGAGGTGTGAACGGGCATTACACAGAGAACAGAAGTGAGGGTGGTGGGGTCAAGGTTCAGTTTTTGCAGAGATATATGTAAGACACTGATCATAGAATCATGGAACTGGTGAGGTTGGAAGAGACCTTTGAGATCATCAGGTGCAACTGCTCACCTAGAGCTCACAACTCCACCACTACTGCTAAGCTGCTGCCACTAAACCATGTCCCTCAGCACCACCTCCAAGGATGGTGAGCCCACCACTTTTGTGGGTAGCCTGTTCCAATACCTAAGAACTATTTCTGTGAAGGTTTTTTTTCCTAATATCCAATCTAATGATGAACAAGAGTGCACTAAAACGGAAAGGATACTCCATGTGGGGCAGAAAAGAGTCATCTGCTTAGGGACAGGGTTTAGTGTTGACCTTACAGTGCTGGGCTGAAGGTTGAACTAGATAATAGCATCATAGAATCAACCAGGTTGGAAGAGACCTCCAAGATCATCCAGGCCAACCTAGCACCCAGCCCTAGCCAGTCAACTAGACCATGGCACTAAGTGCCTCAGCCAGGCTTTTCTTGAACACCTCCAGGGATGGTGACTCCACCACCTCCTAATCTTGAAGGTCTCTTTCAACCAAAGATATTCTGTGATTCTGTGAAATCCTGCTCTTTTTTAGACTTGGAGCATAGTAGATGAGTGACACTAGTGTCCTCTGAGCTGACCTGGACAATCGAGAGTGGAGCTGCACACAGCCAACATATACCCTTGCAGTTTACCATAACAAGCCATAAAAGGTGACTGGGGTTCCTACATACACCGAGACTGCTCAGCAATGCAGCCTGATGCCAGGAGCACTGTATGCCACTTTTACAGTTATCACATTCCTTTTAGTATCACAGACAAACCTCAGCTTGCAAATCTTCCTCATGACTCCTTAGAAGGATGGAAAAGGTTACACTTTTTGCAAGGTCATGTGAGCTGGAGAGTACTTCATGCAATTTTAAGAGGCACAAAAAGGGTTTATTTCCTCTCTGAAAAAAAAACCCAACAATATTTGCAGAATCTGTTTATAGATCATTGTAAACAAGCTCAGAAATAGAACATAATTGGACTTGGTGTTCTACTGAAGCTGGAGTGCTTTATTTTGCGGTGGTATTTCCTCCTCAAGAGAGGTGCATCACGTTGCTGATACAGTTTTGAGTTTTCTTTCACACTTAAGAAAAGCAGTTGCTTACTTAGTTCACCAGTTTTAGTCCTTCTTGGATGTCAAACAAATGGTTTCTCCTGTCCAGGAACTTTTTGAGTTATGGTGGATTTTTCCTAAGGTAAGACTCTCAGTGATGGCTTCTCATTGGAAGATCTAATGGGATTATTTAAACTTGTCAATAAACTACCTCACATTGGACTGCTGGAGCGAGTCTAAAGGAGCTAGATGTTGAGGGCTCTTTAGCTGCATTCACAGATTAAATGAGGTTGGAAGGAACCATCAAAAGTCATCTTCTCCAATGCCCCTCCAGGCAGCAGGGACACCTCCGACTAGATCAGGCTGCCCAGGACCACATCAAGTCTGATCTTGAATGTCTCCAGGAATGGGGCCTCAACCATACTTGTTCCAGTATTTTACCATTTCCTCCTGATGTCCAACCTAAATCTACTCTGCTCCTGCTTCAAACCAGGTGGGGGTTGGTCTCTTCTCCCAGACAATCAGCAACAGAACAAGGGGACACAGTCTCAAGCTGTGCCGGGGAAAGTATAGGCTGGATGTTAGGAGGAAGTTCTTCACAGAGAGAGTGATTTCCCATTGGAATGGGCTGCCCAGGGAGGTGGTGGAGTCACCATCCCTGGAGGTGTTCACGAAAAGCCTGGATGAGGCACTTAGTGCCATGGTCTAGTTGAGTGGATAGGGCTGGGTGCTAGGTTGGACTGGATGAACTTGGAGGTCTTTTCCGACCTGGTTGATTCTATCACTACAAGCCCTTCTAAACAGTCCCTCCCCAGCCTTCCTGTAAGTCCCCTTCAGATACTGAAATGTAGCTATAAGGTCTAATCTACTGCAATCCTGTTCTTACTCTCAGATCCAGAACTGACAAAAAAACTTGCAAGAAAAAAAAAAGAACTTGGAAGAAGATGCTTTTGTAGAGTGGTAATTCCATCAGGTGCCTTTAAAAATCACTGCAGGAGACCCTGGTGTGTCTTCACCAAGTACACAAGCATGCTAGAAACGTGAAGAAAGAAAGGAAAAACAGATGGGATACTACATGAAAAAAATCATTGAATGTGTATTTCAAGATGCTGCAGAGTTTGAAACGCATGCTGCTTGCTTACAGACTGCCTGCAAAACAGCCAATGGATGGCAGTGGAGCAGGGCTAATGATCCTGTGTCTGGCAGTCCTGCCATTCCATCCTGCACAGCACTACTTCACTTGTCCTGCTTTTGGTCATCTTCATCAGATCTCACTTCTTCATCTAAACGTTGGCACCTCCACTGACTGTCATCTGCCACTTTAGCTGTTACAGGGCAGCCAAGCATGCAGCTTGTGTTGACAGCCAATAGTGAATTTGGGCACAAACCCCAAGAAGTCAGTGTCTTTTTTAGCTAAAGCTGCACATTGAGTTCTAAATAGAGAAGAGTTGTCAAAAGGCAGATACAAGGCACCATCAATACAAACGGAACTACGGGATCAGCCCTGAAAGCCATCCCAGAACCAAGCCAAGGTGCCTCATCAGGAATCTCTAAGAACATGAAATCAGAAGTTTAAGCAGTGGTCCCAGTTTATGAAAATGCCATGATGGTTCTCCTTGATGACAAAAAAAAATGATCTATATTTATGTCCTGTACCAACTAACTACAGACATACAATGGCAGATCTTTAGATCTGCAGGCTGTGCCAACAACTTTATTTTCATACAATTGTTGGTCATTTCAGTTGAGCTCTATTACCTGGCCTAAATTGGAGCTGCAGATTGATCTCAGCAGCAGGAAATCCTCAGTAACTAAAGAGTAACAGCTGGATTTCAACCTTCTGTTCCATCAGCCATGCTACACTATTATCAACAGTCCTCTAAACCTGCAGTCAGACTATTGATCTGCATCATCTGGTTCACTTACACATAAAAACAGCAACCAGTGTCCAAGTCCTAAATGATGCCTGACTGAGGATGTAGTTGATGAACAGCAAGAGGAGAAATTCTTTACAGTGAAGGCAGTGAGACACTGGAACAGGTTGCCCAGAGAGGTTGTTGATGCCCACTCGCTGGAGGTGTTCAAAGAGAGTTTTCATGAGGCCTCAAACAACCTGGTCTAGTGGAAGGTGTCCCTGCCCACAACAGGGAATCTGAGCTAGATGATCTTCAAGGTCCCTTACAACCTATGATTTCCCATTGGAAAGGGCTGCCCAGGGAGGTGGTGGAGGCACCATCCCTGGGGGTCTTCAAGAAAGGACTGGATGAGGCACTTGGTGCCATGGTCTAGTTGATTGGATAGGGCTGGGTGCTAGGTTGGCCTGGATGATCTTGGAGGTCTCTTCCAACCTGGTTGATTCTATGATTCTATGAACCTGTGAAGTTCAGGGAACTTCACTGAGTCTAAGTCTTGAAATTCTTATTCCTAAGTAAGAAAGCAATGCAGGAAAAGTCAAAGCAACAAAAATCACAGCATAGAACAGACACAGTGCCAGATTGACTGGAAGTGGAAGACATTCTCAAGATACTTGCTAGAACAGTAAAAATGTTCTTTCATCACTACATCAGGTTGCTTGTCAGTTGTACCGATGGGAAACAAAAAATGAGAAACCATTGAACTGTTTTGGCTGGAAAAAGAGTCCAACCTGTATCTAACTCGCCCAAGGCTGGTGCTAAACCACATCCCTCAGCACCACATCTCTGCTTCTATTAAACACCTCCAGGGATGGGGATTCAGTCACTGCCATAGGGACTCTGTCCCAATGTTGGAGAACCCATTTGGTGAGAAGTTTCTTGTACTATGCAATCTAACCCCCTCCAAACCTCCACTGAACACACCTAGCCCTTCCAAACAATGTGTCTGCATGATAGTACAATATATGGAGAGATCAAATCAATTAATAAAGACACCACTAAGAGCATATGCAAAGACTTTCAGTAATGCATGTTGGCCTGCGACCATGAGACTTGTGAAGCTCCACCACCTATCTGCACTAGCACTTAATAAATACAAAATTTGATCTGCATCACACTTTATTTAGCTGAAAATTATAAGAAACATAAAAATGCAGCATCTGTTATCTTTTCAGGGTTATAAGATGGCTCTTTTAAGCCTAGCAAGTCTCTTCCAACAGTAAATTTTCCGTTACTCCTTTTCTTTCTTCCACTCTCCCCAGTAAGTTAAGGCTGGGTGCCTTTAGAAGATAGTAAATCAGATGAACAACTACCAAACATGGAATTGCAGCAGAGCTGGACAGTCCATGCTGCCACACCCCTTTCAAAGGGACTCAATTCTGACCTTCACAGTATTTCCCATGTATTCTATATTTAAACCTTCACCCGCCAAGGAAACGCTAAGGGTGTGGTGAGCATTTGGCACTTCCAACACACAAATGTTACAGAATTGTAGGATTATAGAAAGAAATTCTTCCCCAGGAAGGTGGTATGGGGGAAGCACTGGAGCAGGTTGCTCAGAGAAGTCGTGGAGGCTCCAAGCCTAGCAGTGTTGAAAGCTCGATTGGATGGGGTCTCAAGGAAGCTGCTCTAGTAGGTGTCCTTGCCCATGGCAGGGGGGTTGGAACTAGATGATCTTGAAGGTCCATTCCAACCCAAACCATACTGTGATTCTGCGAGTTCCATGAGAAGCTCAAGGGTGATACAAGGATGATGCTCTATGGGACACACTGATGGATCAGCTGAAGGAAAGCAAGAAATGAAAAGCAAGAAGGAAAAAATGATTTCAAGGAAAGGCTCTTTTTCAATCCCAGCTTCTTCACCACTAAAATTATGCCAGCACTTAGGACTGCTGGTATTTCAGCCACACCTAATATACTGGTCAGGCCACACCTTGAGTGCTGTGTCCAGTTCTGGGCCCCTCAATTCAAGAGAGATGTTGAGGTGCTGGAATGTGTCCAGAGAAGGGTAACAAAGCTGGTGAAGGGCCTGGAACACAAACCCTATGAGGAGAGGCTGAGGGAGCTGGGGGTGTTTAGCCTGGAGAAGAGGAGGCTCAGGGGTGACCTCATTGCTGTCTACAACTACCTGAAGGGAGGTTGTAGGCAGGTGGGGGTTGGTCTTCTCTCCCAGGCAACCAGCAATAGAACAAGGGGACACAGTCTCAAGTTGTGCTGGGGAAGGTCTAGGCTGGATGTTAGGAGGAAGTTCTTCACAGAGAGAGTGATTGGCATTGGATGATCTTGGAGGTCTCTTCCAACCTGGTTGATTCTATGATTCTACAAGTGGACTGGGCCTTTTGGTGGTGGATTTTTTTTTAATAGGAGTGAAAGGTTTATGGAATCTTTAGAAATAGCAGATAAGAAATGCTGCCTGAGTTATAACAACCTAGAAGCATTCATTTTGCATGTGATTCTGCACTTCATAGAAGGCATCAGCTCCACAAACTGTGCTTGCATATGAAAACCCATTTTTCCTAAATCTACAAAAGTCTGCCTCAGGTGACTGTATGAAAGGGAAATGTCAACCACTTCCACAGAATGCTAAGTCCTACAGGTTATATTCCAGTAGGATTTAGCCCAAATCTGAAATTCCAGTAGGTATTTTTGGTTCAGGTTCTGGTTAACTACCAGGAGAGTTTTAACTGCAGGCCTCTTGTACATAATCGTCTAAAACTCCAAAGCACTTCTACAAATCTCTTTTTCCATGGTTTTCGTTTGAGGAGGTTGGAAGCTATAAAAAGGTCCAAAGAAACAAAGCCAGTGTGAAACATTTAGTGTTAACCATCCAAATTTCCATGACAACAGCTTCAGTGAGCTCACCTCACTGGTACTACAGCAGCAGACCAATGGTCCAGTAAATGTAGAGAGGCAACTGGTAAAATCTAAGAAAATGAAGGTATTTGGTTTCAGAGCTCCTTGAAATAAACATACAAACACCCCCCAAAAAAGTTTGATTGAAAAATAAAAGGGGCTGATGAGCTTAGCTTAGCTTTTTTCAGTAGCTGGGAGTGTTCCAGAATAATTATGCACAAATTGTGGTCTCTTCTCCCCAAACCTGCAATTTCACAGGGTATCTGCACCTGAAAATCCTGTTTGGTCACTGCATATCAAAGGTTCCCCTTGGGGAAAAAAAAGGCTATGCTTCTGATTACAGTGATGAGGCTCTAAAGGCACAAAGAGAAGCATTCACACTTCCAAAGTCAGACTCTTTTGAGTTGGGAAGAAGCTTCCAGATATATCAGCCACGATGAATTCTTGGTTTGTTTTGATGTGACCATCAACACAGGCTATATGGATGCTGCTGAGAGGGGAAGGCAGCATACGGTTTTACTCTCTCTTCACAGAGCTTCAGTTAGTGACAGAAGTCCAGCTCACAAGCCTGAAATTCTCACACACCAGTAGCCAAAATGTCAACGTCCTCAAAACCCAAAAATACTCTGATGTGACCCACTCCCTGCATTAGGGCCAGTTACTGGAAAGCCATGTGCAAGCTGTTTGTACAGCTCTTTCAGCTGGATTCTCAAGTAATGCACAAGTGTGACTACTTCACTATTTTAATTTGGGCCAGGAATGTGCCTGAGAGTGGATTATACCAATCCACTTCTCAAAATGCCTGAAGTGGTGTCCATTTAAAGAGAGTTAGCCCTTCATTTTGTGATGCGTTTGACTGCAACCAGGCATTTGGCTCACAGCACCCAAGCAGGGCTAGGCCAAAGTAAAACCTGTTTCCCTGAACCAGGTACACAACCTGTTCTCAGCACAGATTCACAGATTGCATTGGGTGGGAGGGAACCCTTAAAGGTCATCTTGTCCAACCCCCCCCAGCAGGGACACCCCCAACTAGATAAGGCTGCCCACAGAATCATAGAATCATAGAACCAACCAGGTTGGAAGAGACCTCCAAGATCATCCAGGCCAACCTCGCACCCAGCCCTAGCCAATCAACTAGACCATGGCACTAAGTGCCTCATCCAGTCTCTTCTTGAACACCTCCAGGGCCACACCAAGCCTGATCTTGAATGTCTTCAGGGATGAGGCCTCAACCACATCTCTGAGCAACCCAATTCCACATTTTACCACTCTCATTGTAAAGAACTGTCATCTGATGTGCAACCTACATCTACCTTGCTCCAGTTTCAAACTATTGCCCCTATTGTCCTATTTCTAGAAGCCCTTCTAAACAGTCGGCCAGCAGTTCCCTTCCCAGCACCAGCCCTTCAACAGTCTGTTGCTGGGCTTACTGCTGTTGCTTACTAACAGAAATGCAACCTACAGATGATTTCATAAAGCCTTATAACTGCACCTTTCACACACCTGGCCAGCTGAGCAGGGAATACCAGGCTGGCCTTTTAGAACCTGCAGACACAGAGGAAAAAACAGGTAGCAGAAATCCTGTTGTTCCACTCTGGTCCACCTCAACAAGGTAAAGGTGCCCGAGACTCCCCTCCTACTTCTCAGCAAGCAAAATGTGGTTTGTTCAGAAAGATGTAAATCTCTCCTATTAAAATTTTATATTTATAGAATAATAGAACTGTTTGGGTTGGAAAAGACCTTTAAGATCAAGTCCAGCCATTAATCAAGTCTGGTGCTCAACATCAATTCTCTACAGCTTCTAAACACTTCCAGAGACGGGGATACAACCACTTCCCTGGGGAACCTGTTCCTGTGTTGGAGAACCTTTTCAGTGAAGAATTTTCTTCTAATATCCAATCCAAACTTCCCTTGGTGCAACATCTCAGGATTTTTTTACTGCAACTTGTTTAAAAAGACAAAATAACTAACACCAATTCAGTACAAACCTCTCAGTTAGTAAAAACAATACACAGTGGCTAATACCATTCCTTGCCTCAGCTTCTGCTATCCCAGTTGCAGCTGCTCTTAGCTCTCCTACCTTACCTCCCCATACAAATTGGTAAACAAACTCCTACTTGGGCAAATCTCTTGACATATTTTGTGTATCTTTACTGATATGTGAAACAGGAACAAAACCAAGGCTGAGATTCTTTTTCCCTTCAGTCACTGCTATCCATGAGCATTTCAGCCTGAACAGTTAAGCAGTAAAAGCTTCTAATTAAAAAATAAAATTATAGCCAAGAGGTAATTCCATTAACACTGTTTCTACTGAAGATTTACTTGCTAAGTCATCAGTCAACCTCTGTGCACCAAACATAACTTCAGCTCCTTCAGCTTTATGAGGTCTTTAAAAAAATTTTTCTTTCAAAATCTGAGGTATTTATTAGTTGGCACAGTAAAAATGTTCCAACATCCCCTTAAAGCAGAGGTTTCTCAGAAATGCCACAGTTTATATATTGAGAATGATGGGAAATTACAAACTGGAATTGTCATGCAGCTCTGTGAGCACATCTTTGATGAAAGAGGTGTTTTGCTCTAGTTTTCCCTTAAAGGTATTCCTATTTAGGGAACCCAGAGCCAAACCCAGAGCTTTTGTGCTCTCAGAAACACCTCCGGCGCACATAAAAGACCGTTTTCATTATAATAGCCTTCCAAAAAAGTAAGCTATGATGTGAAGCTGTATTTTAGATCATCAAATGTAAAGCAAATAAAGTCAAACTGTGGTGCCCCATACATATTTATATGGCAAATGCCCAGACAAACCCTTTGTTGTACTGCCTGTCTCTGCTGGGACCTGAAGCTTTCCCTGATCCTGCAGGATTTACTATCGGCTTGCTATTGGTTTGGCCCAAAATGTGTTACCCACACGAAGACAGCTAATAGCACCAATTTCCAGAGAGCTTTTCAGCAGAGGAAAGCAGACAGGTTTTGAGCAGAGCTTCAATGTTCTGTTTTCAGCTGCAGACGATGGGACCTGTACAAAAGAGCAAGCTCAGCTACCTCATCAGGCTTGACTTGTTAAAACTGAAGGTCAACATGAGCCTGAGAGTAGATCTTCATAAGAAATTAATTCAGAAAGTCATAAATGATTCAAGAGAAAAGCCTTGGCGAGCTGCAGTCTACATGGCCAGGAATTTAAGTACGGAAAGCCCTACTCTTGCCTAAGCACCTGTAATGCACCTTACAGATGCAGAGGACACTGACCTACTGCATCTGCCCAGCCACATAAAAGCCTGGAGAGCCAGGCTGTGTGCTGGCCCTCTCCCATCACATCGGGGATGTCTGAGCAGGAAGGGAACAATCCAGATCTGGAAGGATGAAGAATAATAGGGAATGGCTCCGAAGGGAACGTAACTGCTGAGTAACAGAGGGGTTTCACCACAGCACTGACTTCATTGCAAATGCGGAGTGCGTATCCCTCGGTCATCAGCCAGACCCCCGCGGGGAAGGTGGGGAGTGACTGGCATACAGAAATCAGCGCGTTCCGACTGCTCCGTGTTCGGGGGTAATCTGCCTCTATCTGGAAGTTGGTACTTGGTAACAAAGTTGTCTTGCCCCTGAACAAAAGCCGACCTGGAGAAGCAAGGCTGCGCGGCCCCGTGGTGCTGTGTGACAGGGGCATTGTGCGCACTCGGGCACCGAAATCCAGCTCTGGCAAGAGTCTGAACTTTCTCTTTGCTGCGCTGCCGGCATCCGGCCCCGGAGACAAGCGAGGGTCTGTCCCTCCAGCCCTCGAGGAGATGCAGACGCAGGCAAAGCCGTGGCATTTGAGCCTTCCCTCCCCAGCGATTCCCAGCTCTTCCCTGACACTAGTTCTCTATTAACTCCGATTCTTGATGCTTTATCCAAATATTCAAATTCACTTAGGAAAAGGGTTGCTGGAGTAAAAGCACCAGCACAAACAGGGCTTACACACCACGGAATGCCACCGTCGTTTGTTCACCTCTCCACATGAAGTACTCTAAGTAACATAGGTTTAAAATACAAGACAGGCTTAATAAAATTCAAGCTATTACTGGGTTTTAGACAGTGTTGAGATGTCTGGTTATGAGGCTGCCTTAAGAAACTACATCTAGATTAATGTGGCTCAAACGCTAGTCACTCAGTAAGGGGCTGAAGACACCCAGAGGTGCTCAACTTTGCTGGAAGCTGTGGGCAATAACGGAAACAAGAATGTCAGTACAGCTGGAACAAAACACCCTAAAACAGACCAGGAAAAAAGCCAAGGCTACTCTTTCAGAACACTCTTAAAAAGGGGGGAAATATAAACAAAACCTCCAAACCCAACAGAAAACTCCAGACCAAACCAAGCCCCAAAAAAACCCAAAACAAACAAACACACACAGAGAAAACCACAACAGCAAAACAAAACAAAAACAGGATGAGGGAGATCTCTTGAGCTTCCTTATTTTCAGTCTCTCATTCCTTCTCATTCTCTTCCCAAAGGCATTTGTCATTTTTGCCATCTTCGTTTTATTTGTAGCTTCTGACCCACACTAAGAAGCAGATTGTTAGTGCTACATGTTTTCCCCTGGAGATCTGCTAGGCAATCCTACTATTCAGAAACTATTGGAAGTAACAGCAACTCAGCAGCAAGATCAAGCCTAACACAGCACATCAAGTTATGTTGACTCCAAGATAAACAAGTGGCATTTACAATATGATTATAAATACCACAGCGTTTCATCAAACAAGCTGAGAAACCAAGGCTTGCTGCATTGAATATGACACAAACTGTCTTGATGCCTTGAGAGCTTCCCAAACTGTAGCAAAGCCTACAGGCAGTTCTGACTCAGCAGATCCTGGGAAAGAAAAGCCAACACAAACCCCAACCTACTTCTTGCTTTGCTACTGGGAACTGCAGAGCATCTTTTATGAATGAAGCTTAAAATCTGAATCTTCAGAGCAGCTTCACAATTCAAGGTCCAAGATTAGCTAAACTAGCTGGAGACAGCTACATTGTAAACCCACCTTCTCACCAGTGCTGGTAGCCCATTCTCTTAGGTTCCTCAAGCTGCAGCAAGAGGAACCTCATGAAGGAACTGGGAGCATCCCCTTCCCACCTGCTCTCCTGAAGGCATCCTCATCAGAGCTGATTGATTCCTACCAGCAAAACCATTATTTAAATCCAGGTTTCTTCTATAATAGAACTTTGCTTTGTATTTTACCCTATTTTTTTCACTGGTTCCTTGTTGGTTTCTAATGCTTTAACTAAAATAAGCTGAACCTAAACACAGCCTTTATGTTATAGATGGCACTGGTTTTGTTAATAGAAAGACACAGTGTGTATAAATTGCTGTGGTAGTTGAGAATCTGAGGACATATTCACCCCAATTTCCTATTTATACAATTTATTCACTGTAAAAACGTTTATTTATTCAGCAATCAGGTTTTTAATTCTTGTTTCTGTCAAATTGCTTCTGAATAAAAAGTTGCATTATAAAGGGTAATTGTAGACTACTAACATTGAAGTTGTTGAGTTGTTTTACTTTTAAGCTTTATTAAATATAATGGAAATAATTATTTTCTTAACAACTCTCAGTGTACTATCATCTCCTATTAATGAGTTAATGATGTGCAAGTATGCCATAAATCACTAAAAATCAGCACTTCTATCTACTTTTTATTTGCAGTCTGAAACCTTTGATGGTTTTTGCTCTGAAGTAATTTCTTTACTTTTAGCAACAGTTTTTGCAGTGAACTAAACTGAACATAAATTCAAATATCTCTGTATATCTACAAAAGTGAGTATATTCTACCTACAACACTGCAAAGTTAATTCACACTTTCAACAGTGTTTTAAGGTGTTAAGTCATCAGGTTTCCCTGAAGTCAGCTGTCTCTGTAAAACTGGGCAGGAAAAACAGGTATCACTGTTCTTTTTTTATTTAAGCAATTTTAGGAGACTAAAACAAGTCAGTACTTAGGAATTCATCACTCGAGTGGTTCAGCCAGCATCAGCATCCATATGGCCAATGTTGGCAACACCAACCCACCTAGAACTGAAGCAGGGCTTTATCCTCCAGCCCAGAACGGGCCCCACAACCTGGGCTGGCAGCTCTTCAAAACTCACCCCCAAGGAGCCTGCATGTAGGTAGGAGACAAACTGGGTAAAGCAGCACATAAAAACTTGTCACGAAGATGTATTAAAAGGTAATATTTAAACAAACACTGGGGACCAGTTTTATAGCGTATGGGAGTAAATTACTTCACTTTTAAGTACCTGTGGGTCTGGGGACTGACACGGTGATGCTAACCACTTGTGTTACTGCATGAGGGAGTCACTCTTTTTACCCCTGTTACTGCAGGGGGACAGCTTTGTTTTCAGAGGGGCAGGTTCCTCCTTCTACACCCTGCAGTCCTACCCCATTCTGGAACAAACCACCACCTCCTAAAAACTGCATTTGTGTTGAAAGCCTCCAGCACTAGTTCCTACATTTTCACGGATCAGATTTTGGCAGGCAGGAAAGCCTCCTCCATTAACAAGCCTCATTTTATATTTCTAAATACCCTGCTTTGCTTTCCCTCCCCTAATTAGTACTGATGATTAATGACCGTTGAAAGAATAAAACTAAACACTTGCGAAGAACCAGCACTGCAATAATTAGTTGTGAAAGCCCAGAAAGTAGTCCTGAAGGCAGAGTTAGGAGTGTGTGTTTCTGCAAGAGTTTCTTTTACTCTCTAGAGATATGACCGACTCTCCACACTATCAGTTCTGCTTGTACCTCCTCCAAGACTAACTCCTCTCTGACTAGTTGCTTTGTGCGGCTGGAGGAGGGGGAAATGGGCCACCCCGTTGTGGCATCCTGCAGTATTTACCCAACAGCATCACTGATTTTTGACAGCAGCCAACCTGTATAGGAGATTGGCATGTATGTAAGGTCTGGCATGGAAATCACACAGTATCATGTCCTGAGATAACACAGCAAGTCAACCCTTACATCACCCTCCAGACAGAGACACAATGATGACAGAGAGGGAACTACTGTAACAAGAGCCCCACCTTACAGCTATTTAAACAGAGAAAGAAAGTCAAGTGGAAAGAGGAAAGGATAAACTTCTGTTTTTCAGGGCATGGCTAACATTAAACAAGCTCCTTTTAAGATAAAACGGAGCAAATCCTTCTATCTGAGAATCTGACAGAAGGCAAGGCACATCAAGCACTTCCCTCTTATCTTCCCAGGACAGGTACTTCACCTTTTACATATGTAAGGAAAGGGATGTGCAACAGTGATTAAGCAGCCATTTACGCCTGGCAAAACAGAAGGGAGAACCAGGTTTTTTGTGGTCTGCCTAGTAGACTAGCCTGCCTGTCAGTTTCATTTTCAGATACAGTTGTGTTTGTTTATTCCCCAGCTAATTCCTCCAAGGAAAACCCTAACTGTGGACTGTCATCCAGCTCTGCTTTACCCACTTGTCCTGTCCTGCGCTTCCTACTGTGCCTCAGGACAGAATATCATAGAACCATAGGATTGTTTTGGTTGGAAAAGACCTCTAAGATTATCAAGTCCAGCTGCCAGGACGCCCACTAAACCATGTCCCAAAGTGCCATGTCCACACATTTCTTGAACACATCCAGGGATGGTGACTCCACCACCCCCCTGAACAGCCTGTTCCAGTGCCTGACCACTCTTTCATGAAAGAAATTGTTCCTAATATCCAATCTAAATCTCCCCTGGCACAATACCACATATGGGTCATTTTAAATTCAGAATGACTGTTTGAATTTTAAAAAAAAGGATATGTATATGTGTATATATCCTGAAACATCATCTCGAATAACTCTGGATTTATTTAACCATCTCTGCTCCTTTGCACCTAGATGCAGTGTCACAGATGCAGAGGGAGGCTGTACTGAAGCCCCGGACACACAGATGTAGAAGCCAGCACATGGCACACGCTGTCACACTTTAAATACGTACGATGCCCATTACAAACCAACTTATTGCTCTTAAGAAATTCAGAGTGTGACAAAACCCAGCAAAGCAGCCCAAACAAGCAGCGGGAGTGCTGCTACCCACTCTGCAGAGCACACGAGAAGCATCAAACGTGAGCAGAGTGCAAGACCACATCTTCCTAGCAGCTGTGCTCGCAGCTCTGCCATCCCCGGGTCCGCACCGAGCGGGACCGCTGGGCACAGTCGCAGCTTCCAAGCCCTCGGCCCCAGCCCCAGCTCCACCCGCTCTCCTCGGCTGCTCAACTGCGGGTGCTTCTCCTTGCCCCGGCGGAGCACCGCGGTACGGCTCGGCTCGGCTCCCTCTCTGGAGAGGGGTGACTTGCCGTGGGATTACAAGCGAGCATCCGCAAACTCTTAGCTGGACTTTTATCTCCCGAGAGCGGAGGACGGCGGGCGCGCCACCGCCTACCTTGGCCACCCAGCTGAACAATGGTGACATCCTAGGGGCTCCTGTGCGGCGGCCGGCGGCGATCCCCGGCTCCGGCCGCTCCTCTCCGCCTCTCCCCGCTGCCGCCCGCCTGCCGCTTCATGCGCCGGGAGCGGGGAGCCAGCCCGCCCGGCCTCCGAGACTTCCAGCCGGCGGGACGGGCGAGCTGGCCGCGCCAGGGAGGATCCCCACGGCGCAGCCGGCTGCTGCGAAGTGCGGCGGGAAGGGAAAGGAAGGGAAAGGAAAGGAAAGGCCGGGCCCGGCCGGGGACTGAGGCCGAGCCGCGTCCCGCCTCCGCCGCGCTCCGCCTCCGCCGCGCCGCGGCCGCCTGCCCGCGGGAAGGCGGGAAGGGAGCAGGCTGCCCCTCCGGCAGCGCCCCGCCGCAGGCAGGCAGCGCCCCGCCGCAGGCAGCGCCCCGCCGCAGGCAGCCCCTGCTACCTCAGCGCACAAGGCAGCACTCGCAACTGCCGCGAACATCCCGGCCCATGGAAAGCCTGGGCACAGGCTGGCAGTTGTGCCTATCGGAGTTGTGCCTAACTTTAAAGGATGAGACAAAAAACCACAGCATCTCGGCACGGCAGGGGTTTGGAAGGGACATCTGGCGGTTACCCAGCCCAACTCCTCTGCCAGAGCAAGGTCACCCAGAGTAAGCCACACAGGAGCATGTCCAGGCGGGTCTGAAATGGCTCCAGAGGAGGCGACCCCACCACCAGTCTGGGTTCTGCCATCCTGACAGCGCAAACTTCTTTCCTTCTGTTTACATTTAACCTTCCGTGTTCTAGTTGGTGTCCATCGCTCCTTAACCTGTCAGTTGGCACCACTGAAAAAAGTCTGATCCATCCTCCTGAAGCTCTCACCCTTTGGAATCACAGGATTCTTTCAACTGGGAAGACCTCCAAGATCACTGAGTCCAACCATGGACCCAAGACCACCGTGGCCATTAAGCCATGTCCCAAAGGGCCACGTCCACACCTTTCTGGAACACCTCCAGCGATGCTGGCTCCACCACCTCCCTGGCAGCCTGTTCCAATGCCTGGATACTCTTGCAAGAAAGAAATTGTTCCTAATAGCTCATCTAAACCTTCCCTGGTGCACCTTGAGGCCGTTTCCCCTTGTTCTGTCACTTGACGTTAGGGAGAAGCATGCTTATTGATTAGGCATTAATGAGATTCCCCCCTCAGCCCTCTCACCTGCCTGAAATGGCTGTGAGATGTTACACCTCCAGTCAGGCTCACCATTCAGGTCAGCTAATGGCATCTTGACACCACACAGCAGTAGCTCTACTTTCAGAATTAAGATGTTGAAGAGAATTTAAAATAGAGTCAAGAGTCTGAACGTTTCTGGCAGGCCAAGGGATGTCACCTGCCAGCCTGAGAGGAAAGGTGCTGGTTCATTCCTGTTGTCTCTCCAGCTTGTGAACACACACTGTGGCTGAACACACCCTGCGGCTGCAGGGCTGACAACAGTTCCTTTGCCTCAGTTTGGAGGAAGGGCACAGAACCAAGATTTAAAAAAGGCTTGAGTTTTACAAGAAATAATCCTTCGGGCCCCAAACAAAAACCCCTTTATTTCCATCACCTCATTGAAACAAAGTGAAGGACTAGAGCTGCAAAACTGGAGCAGGAAGGCATAGGGGTCTGCTCTGCACTTCTCCCTAATAAAATCCAGCTGCTTGTAGTTAGATGTCACAGTGCCAAATTCAGCTCTCCGCTTTGCCCAAAGACACTGCCACTGAGAGTCACCCCACTGGGACAATGTCCTGCATCTGCTTCTACTTCCACAGGCAGGGCCACTGGAGTAGTCCCTGGGTTGGGAGCTGACACTCCTCTAAGCCATGAGCACATGAGCATAAGAGTGACACCCACACCCAAGAGCTGGGAGAAATAGAGCCAATCTCCTAGCTCACTGAAGCAGAAAAGGAGCAGTTTCAACCCCTGTCCCAGACTGCATGATCCTGCAGCCCTGGGTTTGGTTCACACAAAGCAAACAAAGCAGCTGCTGAGAGCTGGATCACCTCCCAGTGTTGCACTGGTGTGAGCCACAGTGCTAGCTGTGTGTAAAATCACAGAATCACAGAAAACAGCCAGTTGGAAGAGACTTCAAAGATCATCCAGTCCAATCTTCAACCAAGCACTGAAGGGTCAACACTAAACCATACCCCTAAGTGCCAGGTCCACACACTGCTTAAACTCCTTCAGGGACAGTGACTCCATCACTGCCCTGGGCAGAACATTCCAATGTCTGATAACCCTTCACTGTGAAGAAATATTTCTTAGCATTCAGCCTGAACCTCCCCTGGCGCAGCTTGAAATCATTTCCTCCAGTCCTCTTGCTTGACATCAAGGAGAAGAAGCTGCCCTCTCCTTGCTCCAACCTCCCTTCAGGCAGTTGTAGAGAGTGATGAGGTCTTTCCTTAGCCTCCTCTTCTCCAGACTGAAGAACCCCCCAGCTCCTTCAGATGCTCCTTGTAGGTCATGTGTGCCAGGCCTTTCACCAGCCTTACTGCCCTTAAAATGGGCCACAGTGGGCTGAGGGGCAACACAAAAGCAGTTCTTAGAATCACAGAATTGTTTCAGTTGGAAAATACCTCTAAGGCCACAGAGTTCAACCATCAACCTAACACCACCATGGCCATTAAATGACATCCTGCAATGCCATGCCCACGTGTTTCTCAAACACTTCCAGAGATGGTGACTCCACCACCTCCCTGGACAGCCTGTTTCAATGCCTGACTGCTCTTTCTATATTTTTTTTTCCTAATAACCAATTTAAACCTCCCCTGGCATAATTTCTGATCATTGTCTCTTGCCACCTGATACTAGACCTAAGAGACTGACCCCACCTCGCTCCAACTGAGGTCTCCCCTCAGCCTCTTCTTCTCCAGACTAAACAATTCAGATGTTCCTAACCAAACCTGTCCTCCAAATCCTTTACCAGCTTCATTGTGCTCCTCTGGACATACTCTAGCACCTTAATGTCCTTCTTGTAGTGAGGGGCCCAAACCTGAACACAGTATTCAAAGCGTGACCTCACCAGTGCTGAGTAGAGGGGCATGAACACTTCCCTCCTCCTGCTGGGAGGAGGTTGCACTTCTCAGATTGTACCTGCAGCATCCACAGTACCTAAGAACGACAATTCCATCCAGAGACAAACCAGGACACTGACACAGAGCTGCAACACCCCTCCAGAAAAGGTGGCATAACAGAAAGGATTGAGCCAGTGAAGCAGGACATCTCAGTCATGGATAACACATCACTGATGGTCCAAGAATGGAGCTATCCCGCTGTGGTAGATGCATAAACTGGTGCATGGAAGCACATACCCAACCTGAGACTGGCCCAGCTGAGCTTGTGGTGGGACGAGGGAAATCCTGCTCCTTTTGGGTGTTAGAAATCACTAACTAACTAATAGTTTACCCATCCATACAAATATGCCTTGACCAGATTGGTTGGTTTGCTCAAAGACATGGGGCTAATCTGGGGAAGAAATCTGAGGCTGAATTTAAACTCCTTCTCTTCAGCAACATTTGGTGAGGAGCCACAAAATGCTAAACAATATGAGCCAATAAACCACCATGCAACTTAGTTATGGTGACCTTCTGATGCTTGGAGAGTCCAAAGCCTGCCTGAGCCTGGGTTTTAATCCTCTTACAACATATGCTACAGTTTCTGAGATTAAGCCCCAAACAAATACATTTCATACTTAGATAAAAGAAGAATAGAGAGCAATTTGCTAAGAGTTCTACAAACCAAAGCAGAGGTGGTTCACCAGGATGGCTAGCAGCCCTTTCTGTCACTAGGACAGGGGCCATGGACACTTTGATTGCACAGGTGTTTTTAGCTGTAAGTCAAACAAATGACAAAGTATGACCACTTCTCACTCTGGTGATAATCTCTAAAGGGTTGTTGGCATGACAGAGGGAGAAATTGTTACTGCTGCTACAGTTTATGATACATAGAGCACAGACATGAGTAAATGACATGTTCTCACAGCTTTAAACCAGGCCACTTACAAGAACAGCAGAAGTACCAGGGTCTTGTAATGACAGGATGAGGGGTAATGGGTTTAAACCTGAAGAGGGGAGATTTAAACTGGATGTCAGGAAGAAGTTCTTTACAGTGAGGGTGGTGAGACACTGGCACAGGTTGCCCAAGCAGGCTAAGGATGCTCCCTCCTGGAGGTGTTCAAGGCCAGGTTGAATGAGGCCTTGAGTGCCCTGTTCTAGTGGGAGGTGTTCCTGCCTATGGTGGGGGGTTGGAACTGGATGATCTTTGAGGTCTCTTCCAAACTAAACCATTCTATGATTCTGTGATTCTATGATTATCATCTGAAGTATGGATCTGGACTAGCTTTTATTTCATGGAGAAACTAAGGGCACACAGTATCACAGTATCATCAGGGTTGGAAGAGACCTCACAGATCATCAAGTCCAACCCTTTACCACAGAGCTCAAGGCTAGACCATGGCACCAAGTGCCACATCCAACCTTGCCTTGAACAGCTCCAGTGATGGCAACTCCACCACCTCCCCGGGCAGCCCATTCCAGTGTCCAATGACTCTCTCAGTGAAGAACTTTCTCCTCACTTCGAGCCTAAATTTCCCCTGGCGCAGCCTGAGGCTGTGTCCTCTTGTTCTGGTGCTGGCCACCTGAGAGAAGAGAGCAACCTCCTCCTGGCTACAACCTCCCCTCAGGTAGTTGTAGACAGCAATAAGGTCACCCCTGAGCCTCCTCTTCTCCAGGCTAAACAATCCCAGCTCCCTCAGCCTCTCCATTGCAAGAGCAATGAAGAATATTCCTCATCGTGTGCTGTTTATAGCTGCACACTGGTGTCTATACACTATTGGGTGGGAGCATTAGAGTTACATTTCTCTAACACTGAGAAATTATTTCTTCCCTTTTCTCTGAGGAGATCCTGCCTGCTTGGAAGTTCTTCCAGCTCACTCTCCCTGACTGGCAACTTTCCACAGTTTTAAAGTAACAATACACACATCAACTCTGAGTACACATGGAATGCTGATGTCAGGAGATCTGGCTCCTTGCTCTGACTGCAACCAGCTCAAAGAGCCAGCTCCAGTGTGTCACTCACACTACTTAGCCTCTAGCCCCATAGCATGTAATTGTTATAGTGAAGTTTGTATGGTTTAAAATGCTCTCTGAGACCTTCTACATGCTCCTACAGGGCTGGGAGGAAGAGTGGTCTTGGGGTGAAGACACTGAACTAGAAGATAGAGTAACAGTAAATGAATTCCAGCCTCTGCTGATTTTCAGACATGCTACGTCACAGCTCTTCCTGGTTTAGTTCATCTGTTAAACAGGGATGAAATCTGCAAGCCTTGAATCACAAAATGACAGAATCATTTCAGTTGGAAAAGACCTTTAACATTGTTGAGTCCAGCCATCCTCTAACTCCACCATGGCTGGTGCTAAACCATGTCCCCCAGCACCACATCTCTGAGGCTTTTAAACACCTCCAGGGATGCAGATTAAACAACCTCCCTGGGGAGCCTGTTCCAGTCTTTAAGAACCCTTTCAGTCAAGAAGTTTCTTCTAATGTTCAACCTAATCCTCCCCTGTTGCAACTTAAGGCCATTTCCTCTTCTTATCATGTTACTAGGAAGAAGGAGTGGGCACTTTTGGCACTTGGGAAACAGCTGGCAGCAAGGCCTAAGTGTCCAGATACACAAACTTCCATAAATCCATGAAACCCTTCAGTGTAGATGAAAAGGTCACTGTGTTGCTCACCTTCCCAGACAGATTCAGTAACGCAGTAGGAACAATAACTGCATTCATTTCTCAGGATGTTCCAACTTTCTAAAACCAGAACCTCTGCATTTTTCTATTTTAAGTTTGGCCTGTGCAAATAACTGTCTCTCCAGAAATACTAGATAACCATTTTTGGGTAAATGGAAAAAAAAATCAGAGCCAGGAAACAACATCTGTACTGCATAAACAGCAAGTAGCACTTGACACCATCTTAGCTCATTCCTGACAACTGTTGCATGCTATCATGGAAAATATTGCAAGATATTTGTGGCTGGTTTAAAAATGGTGGCAATTAAAATACTTTAAAGCCACAATTTAAAGCTTACCATGGTCAGAAAGATGATCTTGCAGTTTTACAGATATCCTTCAACAACTTACACATACACAAACACCCCCATTTTTTTTTTTGCCTTCAACAAAGTTCTCTCCATTGAACCAAAGCATTTGGAGATAAGTAAAGTGACCTGAGTTATTCATCAATCCATTGAATGGGTTGGGTTGGAAGGGGCCTTAAAGATTGTCTAGTTTCAACCTCACTGTCATGGGCAGGGATACTCTCCACGAGACCAGGATGGTTGATGCCTCATCCAACCTGGCCTTAAGAAGAAAGCAGGCTGCAGTCAACCTTTTAGCTCAGAAGAAAAAAATCTTTTCTGACTTATTCTCCTCTTATGTCAGCTTTCTTTAAATTTAAAAGCTGTAAATCTTTTTGAGAATCTCCACAGTATGTCAGCAGAATCATAGAATCAAGCAGGTTGGAAGAGACCTCCAGGATCATCCAGTCCAACCTAGCACCCAGCCCTAGCCAGTCAACCAGACCATGGCACTAAGTGCCTCATCCAGGCTTTGCTTGAACACCTCCAGGGTCAGTGACTCCACCACCTCCCTGGGCAGCCCATTCCAATGCCAATCACTCTCTCTGGCAACAACTTCCTCCTAACATCCAGTCTAGACCTCTCCTGGCACAACTTGAGACTATGTCCCCTTGTTCTGTTGCTGGTTGTCTGGGAGGAGACCAATGAAATCTCAGAAGAAGTTGCATTAAGAGTACAGTCACAACTATCACCTGAGAACTGGCCTCTCCTCTTGCTTCTGTGTTAAATCTGGTGGTGTTTTTACAGCAGACCCCATTCCCTTTTGAAGTTTTGTCCTCTGAATTGTACTTTAGCATGTCCTTTTGTGGATTATCCCCTGCCCACATCCACTGCTCCAAGTCTCAGCCCTTCTTTCACTGCACACAAAGTCCTTGTGCATTCAGTTGCAAAGCTGAAAGAAAAGACTATGCCTGCCAGTTATTACCAGTATCCATTATTGGGACTTTGTTTAAAAACACCAACGATTTTCATCCTTTAGTACTTACATTTCACCATTCATTTGGATTTCCTTGAGCCTTTCTCATCCATTTCTGTTCCAAGTATAGACTAGATTCATAGAATAGTTTGGGCTGGGAGGGACCTTCAAGATCATTTAGTTCCAACCCCCTGCCATGTGCAAGGACATCTTTCACTAGCCCAGATTGTTCAAGTCCCCATCCAGCCTGGCCTTGAACACCTCCAGGGGAGGTACATCCACAGCTTCCCTGAGCAATCTGTTCCAATGTTTCACCATTCTCAGTGGAAAGCTGCTTTCTTACTGTAAAGATGGTTTCTGCTTTCTCAGAGGAAAAAGAGAGAAAGAAAGTAACTGCTGGGAGAATTGTTATGTCAATGCAAAATGTAATCATGTTCAGCTGTAATAAAAGGTGCCTGTCTAAGGAATTGCTTTATGGCACCTCCATATGACAGGAGATGCAACAAATGAGGAAAGCCCAATGAATCCTCTGGGTTTCATCTTACCTAAAGACTCAATCAAGCCAGACCAGATGGCTGCTGAGAAGATACTGTGGTGAGAAGTGTTTGCTTTGTTACTTCATTCAGCTAAATAATAAGCAAGCTCCTTTTTTGTCACTATGAAATAAAAGATTAATCAGAAAACTAAACCACCTTACCAAACAAGATCTGTATCAGCCCCATGATAACAGACAAGAGCAACACTTGACTGGCACTGGCTGTCCCCTTACCACAACGTGTGTAGGAGCCCACTGCCCTGAGCTGAAGATGAACTCCAGGTCCCACTGCAGAAAATGCAATGACTCACTTGGTGGTTTCCAGATAGTCAGTGGAAACAGAAGTGACAGTGTTTTGGGTAATCTTTGGGCTGTTAGTGAGTTAAGAGTGTAGACTGAAGTGTTTTGGCTCTCTGCTACCCAGTAGCAAAAAGGAAAAAATCCAAGACACTGGGCAAGTGCCCAGAGATAACATGCACTTCCCTCCCTGTGTGGCAGGCAGAAGACAACAATTCCACACTGCTGGGCACTGATTCAGCAGTGAAGCCCTTCCAAACCTCTCCTGTAGGTTTGAGCTTATATAGGATTGTCTTTCAGACACAAATTTTGGAACTGCTAAAATGCTTGAAGTGAAATTAGCATTTCCACTCAGGAATGAAGAGCAGCACTGGCAATGGGATATCTGTGCTCTTCCCTACTAGCAGTACCCATCCTCTCCCCAGCAGAGTGTCAGAGTTGCATGTGTTCAGGCTCATCTGGAGTCCTGATGGGGCCCTGATCAACCTGATCTAGTTGGAGATGTCCCTGCTCACTGCAGGGGATTGGGCAAGATGACCTTCAAGGGTCCTTTCCAACCCAATGCATTGTATTATCTCAGCAAGAGGATTGAGGGAAGGAGAGAACTGTGAGGGGAATGATGATCCTACTCCATGCAGGAGAGAAGCACAAGAATCAAGGGCCATGTTTCCACTGAAGTCCTCCTTAAGCAAGTCCTGTCCTGCAGGAAGGGTCAGATCAACTAAAGTGAGGAATATTAGATGACAAAATGCCTCATGAGCTTGAAGTAACTTTTCTAGTTGCTACCATTTATCTTAAGATTCTTCTCTGTGGGTTTGTTTTGGACAATGAAGTGTTCAGACACTATTTTTTTTTCCCCTTGGAAAAGGTCTATCTTGGGAGAAAGGATTTTCTTATGCCCTACTATAAGGCAATTCTGATTGATTCTATGATTCTATGCTAGGCTGAGCATATCCTGAGTTCCAGGGCACGGAGAGCCAGGAAAAGCAGCCACAGAGGTCAAAACAAATGTGGATGCCTCCAGTGTACGGTGACAAAGACACAGGTCACATCCCTGAGCTCATCAGCTTGGTCTATTGTGGCTAGACCAATTGGAAACCTCCTGTTTCTCTCCCCGAGGAGAGCCAAGGCAGCACTGGAGGAGAGAGCAGCAGCCACAATAGGGATGCCCCATACCTGCACACACACCCTGACACACCTGTATAAACCACAAAACACTAAGGATGCCAGAGTGCTTATTTTAACCCCCTCCCCAACAATGGAACCTGAAGTTCCACCTCAACGTGAGGATAAACTTCTTTACTGTGCTGCAGCACTGGAACAGGCTGCCCAGAGAGATTGTGGAGTCTTCTCTGGAGGTTTTCAAAACCTTCCTGCATGTGTTGTTATGTGGCATGCCCTAGGCTTTTGCAGGGAAGTTGGACTAGAAGACCTCCAGAGATCCCTTCCAACTCCTACTTTTCAATGAATCTATGATGTGAGAATTAAATGGGGATTAATGTCCTCTGGCACTAAATATATGGCCATGGGAGGACTTTGGACCCTTTTCTTCCACCCTCCCACTGCTTCTTTGAGTGAGACACTGAAAGGTCTCAGGACTAAAAACAAAACCAGCTTTCAAAGTTTAATAAGGATTATCTGAAATGCAGTTAATTAAAGGTTACACTTGAAGTGTTCCTTGATCTTGAAACTTTCATGGTTAACCTAAGTGACTCAGATGGGAAGAAAGACACCTCATTTGAAAACATGTCTCATTTCCTTTGTGGACAAACACTGCCTCACAATGGGGAAAATATTAAATATTAAGCATTTGTGCTTCCCAGAATGGGTAAGCTGTGTAGTAACACAAAATAAACACGCAAACAAGGCTTGAATGTGCTGAGGAAAACCACGCTATGAACACAAAATGATAACTCTGACTTGAGTTAAAATTCATCCATTTTCCATGTGCTATGGAACATACAAGCACTGTGAATGCCTTTTTCCACTAGGAACTTCACATTAGTTAAGATGTCCACAGTCACTTCATCCCATTAGAACCCTCTAGTAATGGACAATATAAAATAAGCAATTTTGCATGCGTAATTTTACAGCTACAGCCTAGCTCTTTGTTCACATGATTAGCTATAAGCACAAAAATAGTACCCTAGGCATATTAATTTGTGTATTTCCATTGCAAGTGCAGGAGACAAGGAAAGTATCCTGAGTTCCAGGGCACAGAGAGCCAGGAAAAGCAGCCAATCTTCCCAGTTCTCTCCAATTTACTTAATATGTCTATTTCTGACAGCACTGAATTGTAACTGAATTCAGCCACAATCCCCATAGGCAGTACATAGATTCTGCTGGACTCTTACAGCAGTTCAGATACTCTAAAGCAAAATCCATTTGAGTCAGCTGTAGAAATGAAACAGCACAAAACTTGCAGGGTTAACCATTCCACCCTCCCCAAACCACAAGATTCTTGCTTTTGATGAAAAAGAGCTTAACAATAGAAAGTATCAGTTCAAGTTTAGCTGTCAGCAGGTGTAGGGTCCAGAACTTACCTAGAGTCAATGCAGCTATACTGGAATTTAGCTATGATGAGCATCTAGGTGTAAAAGCTATCTGGATCCAATCCTGTCCTCACTAAAACCACACACCGAGTTGCCATCCTTACACATCTTAAATGTAGATAACAAAAAGAGGAGACAAATACCACCTTGTCCTGTTCTTTTCCAGAGTCCAGCTGAAGAAATTTTAATCTCTGTAAAGTTGCCTTCATATCATAAACCTCCCTGCTCCAGCGCTCTTGAACAGACCCTGGGTGGGAGAACTGCAGCAGCCCCCTGCAGCCGATGAACTCAGCACTGCTTCTCCTCACCAGCCTTCCACTGGATCACAAGCTGCAGCACAGCCCTTCCCTAGACATTTCCTGTGGAATGTGGAATTGAGAATACCACTGGAACCTGCTCATTTAATAATCTGCATGCAGGGTCACTTTGTATGGTGCACACAGATCTGCCTTTTTATTTTGCTGTGCTGTTTGTTGTGCTGTTGATCATATTTCTTCTCAGCTGTCCTGGAAGTGGAAAATTTTATCAGCAATGTTCTCTTGCACACATTTTTAACTTACTGTTTGTTTCTACTCTCTTCTCAGGGCTTATTAACCCCTTGAGTGCATCTTTGGCAGTGATGTGGACTCTTTTGCTCTTGTGATTGTGTATATTTTTTGGCTAAGACGTTGTCTTTTCATGTACCAAAACCCACAAAATGGCAATAAGTCACCTTAAAGACCAAGATTCAAACACTGCTTCTGCAGATCTGAACAACCACCCAACACTTTCCCCACAACTCAGCTTTCCATTCAAGAGTCTGCAGCTCCTGGCTTCATTACAAACAACATTCCACACTGAGGACTTTTCAGCCAATTTAATTTTGACTCCTCAAAACAGGCTGGAGAGGATTTGTGAAACAGAGTGCACAAGACAGAGACCTTTAAAAATGCAGCAACAGGATTTGTCCTTATGGCTTTTGTGTGGTTTTGATAAAGCTACATGGCTTCAAAGGGCTCAGGATGTGTTACTGTGAGACACCACTGCACATTTTGGCCACATGTGCTGACTGCGCTTCCGCTCCTCTGCCAGAACAATGGAAGCCTGTGGGTGCCAAGTCAGCTATCCCTCAGCTACGGATCCACCACCTATTCTCTCCTCATAGCATTCCTTAACCACATCTCACCACTGGCAATCACAGAACCATAGAATGCTCTGGGTTGGAATGGACCTTTGGAGGTCATCCAGTCCAACACCCTTGCAGTCAGCAGGGACATCCCCAGTTAGATCAGGCTGCTCAGAGCCCCATTGAGCCTGACCTTGAATCACAGAATGGCCCAGGTTGGAAGGAACCTTAGAGATCATTTAGTTCAACCTCCCCACCATGGGCAGTAATGCCCCTCAACTAGACTTGGTTGCTCAAGGCCTCATCCAACCTGGCCTTAAACACCTCCAGGAAAGAGGCATCCAAAACCTCTACTGGCCACCCATTCCAGAATCTCAACATCCTTGTACTGAAGAATGTCTTCCTGACATACAGCCTAAACCTACTCTCCCTCAGCTTAAAGCCATTCCTCCTTGTCCTATTGCTAAACACCCTCACGAAAAGTCCCTCTGCAGCCTTCAAGTATAGGAAGGCAGCTACAAGGTCCACCCTGATACATTTAGGTATCACTGCAGCCTCCTCTTCTCCAGGCTAAACAGCTCCAGTTCCCTCAGTCAGTCTGATACTCTCAGGTATCATTGCAGCCTCCTCTTCTCCAGGCTAAACAACCCCAGTTCCCTCAGTCAGTCTGATACATTCAGGTATCATTGCAGCCTCCTCTTCTCCAGGCTAAACAACGCCAGTTCCTTCAGTCAGTCTGATACACTCAGGTATCATTGCAGCCTCCTCTTCTCCAGGCTAAACAACCCCAGTTCCCTCAGTCAGTCTGATACACTCAGGTATCATTGCAGCCTCCTCTTCTCCAGGCTAAACAACCCCAGCTCCCTCAGTCAGTCTGATACATTCAGGTATCATTGCAGTCTCCTTTTCTCCAGGCTAAACAACCCCAATTCCTTCAGTCACTGCTCACCAGACCTGTTTTCCAGACCTTTCACCAGCTTCATTGCCCTTCTTTGGACACACTCCAGCAACTAGTTCTAGAGACAGGAGCTTTACTTACTGATGGCTCCAGTGCTGGCTCACTGCATAGTAAAATATCAACTAGTTTACAATACTTTAAAAAGCATTAAAGGGTTCTAAAAAGGCTGGAACAGGCTTCCCAGGAAGGTGGCTGAATCTCCATGGCTAGAGGTGTTTCAAAGCTGCAGAGATGTGGCACTGAGATGTACAGTTTATCACCGAGCTTGCTAGAGTTGGATCATGGTTGGAATCGATGACCTTAAAGGTCTTTTCCAACTGAAATGATTCTGATGCTATTTTTTATTGAAAAACAAACAAACAAACAAGAAACAACCAAGAGAAGCACCCAAACAGAACTTCAAGAGCATGATTTGGAAAAAGAAGTAAAATTCTAATGACAGTGCTGAGATGCTTATTGAAAGCCCACCAGGATCTTTTAATTGATTCCAACCAGTCTTAAATTGAACTTTCAGTATCCCAAAGATAAGGTGAGGAACGCTGGTGGAAAGCAACAGCAGGAGAGGTGCAAAGTCTCACAGCTATCGAAGCATCTCACATTTGCTCCGGGCAGCCACTAAGTGGCACTTAAACATCTCATCTTAAACCGTGGAGAATCTGCAGTCTGCTGTGAAAGGAGCAGGCTGGGGGGAAGGAGTTCTGCGCTCTGGGAACTAATCCCTTTGAAGAACAAAGAAGTTTACTTCCTGCCACTAGAGAAGGTTTCTAAGGGCCTGACCATGTAAGAGAATGTTAGTGGCGTAAGAGCTGCACAATGCTCTGCTCTGTGGAAGCAGAACTAGTGCAGAGAGCTCTGCAGAAGCAACGGCTTCCTCTCCTCGGTCCTGGTCTTGCTTTGGGGATCAGAGTGTCTCCTTCCAGCAGACCACTACCCACGGCTGTGCTCTTTTGAAATGCACACTGAAGCCAGGAAAATTACTCTGGCTCATCTCTGCTGGACTGAAGCGGCCCTAACACAGCTTCCAGAAAAGAGAGGGAATAGATTGAAGCTTGAGGAAGGTAGATTTAGACTGGATGCCAGGAAGAAATTTTTGGCAGCAAGGGTGGGGAGACATTGGAACCGGTTGCCTAGGGAGGCTGTGGATGCCTCCTCCCTGGAGGTGTTCAAGGTTAGGCTGGATGAGGCCTTGAGCAACCTGGTCTAGTTAATACCCCACCAGGTATTAACTAAAAGCTGTATTTTCCACCTCTGTCCTGAATGTGGCCCCCAGAAACTTAAAATTAATTTATGAACTTTATCTTTTATTCTCTCTTCCTGTTTAAGTTTGTTTATTTTATGATTAGAATCACAATATATAAGTAACAGAACAACTCACAGAATCACAGAGTGGCAGGGGTTGGAAGGTACCTCCAGAGCTCATCTGGTCCAACTCCACTGCCAAAGCAGGGTCACCTTGGCAGGTCACACATGAACACATCCAGATAGTTCCACAAGCAACTCAGCATCGGAAGATGAGAATTTTAAAGCACATTCTTCAGGTGTGAAAGTAGCTCTGGGGGGGTTCCTTCAAAGGCTGAAACAAGAAGCTTTCAAATGAAAGGTTAAGTAGAAGGACCAAACTTAACCCAAGGCAAGAGGACTCAGCAGCAGTGAAGCTGTTTCTGTGACCAGCAATCACTGGGAAAAGTGGGGGCAGGGTGGGAAAGAAAGGAGAAGTCCACATCAACCAGCAGTTTCATACAGAGGACAAACCAAGTACAAACTGGTATTATCCACTCAATCCTTGTATCAGATCCTCGATGATCAACCTTTAGGGCAGACACACATATCCTTTTAAGCCTGTATTTGTCCAGTCACACAAATCATTCTTTAGGAAAATATTTCCCACAGCCCTTCCCATAACTTGATGTCCACAGAGAGGGTAAAAAAACAGAAATATAGAACAACTGTGTCTACCCCAGGCAAGGGAAAGCACTGATTTTACAACAGCGATTTGTTGCCATTATTCACTTTGACATCTAACAGGATGGGAGATTGTGCTGCTAAAGTAAATACAGTGGTTAGAGCTGCCTCCTCTGCTTTGGTTTTCTGCTCCACTACAGCCAAAGAGCCCACAGCTGATGACCTTGAGGGCACAGCCTCACTGTCAGCCCGACGCAGGCAAAACTCTAAACGAAGAGCTGATTGCATGGAAAAAAATAAGGAGGTGATTTACTCAGTATCATAATTTACATTAATCATAATCTACAAATGGGTATCTTCACATATTAATGTGGAGGGCTTTGTGTTTGCCCATTAGGGCAATTTTACAATCTGGAAGTAAGAAAACTCAACTGCCTGACCATGAATGTCCATATTTAAGTAGCTCCAAGTGAGCTAAAGCCCAAGCTTTTCAGACAAACTTGTGAAGCAGAGCAAACAGAAAAGGTTTGTTTTCACTAGTGTTGAGGAAAGAGCAGTGACGCAGGACCCAGTCCTACAACCTAATTCATGCCAGAATCACTTGAGTGATTCTTGAGTCTGTCTGGGGATGTTGTACTAACCTCCATAACCAACATGGCCTTTGTTCATTCAGGTGTTTGACAAAAGCTGTCTTCCTACGTGTTTCAAAACAGATCATACACACTTTGTATGTTCTCTTTCCTTGCCATTAACATGTTACAGTACTATGTGTACCACAGTAACTAACACTGATTTTTTTCGTAAGGACTTGGGTTTTTTTCAAAGCAGGTGTTTTTTTTCCCCTCTAAAACATGTTTTCTGGCTTTTAATTGCACCATGTAGCCACTAAATTAATTTAAAAACATCTGTGCATACTTCATATTCCTTAAGGTCATTAATTAAATGGAATCCTGAAACCATCTGCTGAATCGGACTTGTTTTGTGACTGCAGGTCAACAAGGCAGCACTCCTCCAAATACCCTCTATTCTTAAATTCACTTCAGCAAGCCACAGGGCAATTAACTGCAAGAGGCATAGAATCACAGAATTTTCGGGGCCGGAAGGAACCTCAAGGATCATCTAGTGCCAGTCCCCCTGCCATGGGCAGGGACATCTCACACTAGAGCAGGTTGCTCAGAGTCACATCCAGCCTGGCCTTAAAAACCTCCAGGGGTGAGGCTCCCACCACCTCCCTGGGCAACCTGTTCCAGTGTCTCACGACCCTCATGGTGAAAACCTTCTTTCTAACATCCAGTCTGAATCTACCCACTCCTAGTTTTGCTCCATTCCCCTGGTCCTATCACTACCTGACACCTCAAAAAGTCCCTCACCAGCTTTCTTGTAGAGCCGCTCCATATAATGGAAGGGCACAATAATGACTTTTTGGAGCCTTCTCTTCTCTGTCTAAGCTTGCCTCCATAGGGGAGCAGCTCCAGCCCTCTGATCATTCTCTTGACCCTTCTCTGGACATGTCCAGTATGTCCAGATCTTTCCTGTAACAGTGGCTCCAGAACTGGACATAGTATTCCAGGTGGGGTCTCATCATACTGGAGCAGAGGGGGAGAATCACCTCCCTCAACCCGCTGGCCATGCTCCTCCTGATACAGTCTAGGACACAATTGGCCTTCCTGGCTGTAAAGTGCACACTGACAGCTCATACTGAGCTTCTTGTCCAATGAACACTTCCCAGTCCTTTTCTTCAGAGCTGCTCTCAAGCCAGTAAGAAATACCTGGAGTTGCTTTAGCATTAATTATTTCTCCTTGTAGTATCATACATTCAGCTTAACACTCAGTATTACTATAAACCAAGCAGCATTTTATCTTTTTGTTATTGTTCCCACTTGTTGAAGCTGGATTCAATAGCTTCTCAAATTTTCACATTCATAGAATCAACCAGATTCGAAGAGACCTCCAAGATCATCCAGTCCAACCTAGCACCCAGCCCTAGCCAATCAACCAGACCATGGCACTAAGTGCCTCAGCCAGGCTTTGCTTCAACACCTCCAGGGACGGTGACTCCACCACCTCCCTGGGCAGCCCATTCCAATGCCAGTCACTCTCTCTGGCAAGAACTTCCTCCTAACATCCAGCCTAGACCTCCCTCAGCACAACTTGAGACTGTTCCAATGACATCTGAAGACTATAACATCACCAGAGATTCTGCCTCAACACAAGGGGGAACTTCTTTACTGTAAGGGTCACAGAGCATTGGCACAGGCTCCCCAGGGAGTTCGTGGAGTCTCCTTCTCTGGAGCCTTTCAAGGCCTGTCTGGATGTGTTCCTCTGTGATCTGTGTTAGACAGTATTGTCCTGCTCTGGCAGGGCGGGTTGGACTCAATGATCTCCTTGGGTGCCTTCCAACCTCTAATATCCTGTGATCCTGTGACCTTCAAGATGATCTGGTTCCAACTTTCCTGCCATGGGCTGGGACATCTTCCAGTAGACCAGCTTGCTCAAGGCCTCATCCAACCTGGCCTTGAACACCTCCAGGGAGGAGGCATCCACAACCTCCCTGGGCAACCTGTGCTGGTATCTCACCAAACTCACTGTAAGAATTTCTGTCTAATGTTCAGCCTAAATTTGCCCTCTTCAAGCTTCAATCCATAACCTCTCAATCACCAGATGATCTAGTGAGGTGCACTACTGAGGTGCACTGAGTTGGCTGGGAGCAGAATGCAGTTCCATTTTTTTTTCCGTAGTCCCTAAAGCAGCTCCAACATAGAACTGGACAAAAACCAGTGCCAGCATAAGGAGAATGTATGTCAAGGGATGGATCAGAAGAGAAAAGAACAATAGACCTTGTCTTTTGATAGAGCACAGCTCTTAGATTCTTCCCTGTATCATTAGATACAACACTCAAACTAACACCCAGTGACTGAACTGGGGATGAGGTGCAGCCACCTCTCTGCTCTGGATACCATGGCCTTGCTTCTCGTTTACTCTCACAAAGGTGCTCACAAAACTGTTCTGTGATCAGGTTAGGATCCTGATTCAATCAAAACTATCACTTTTCTCTTGGGAATATTTAAATTGCTCTGAACTGTTTCACTGAGTGATAGCACAGCATAATAAAAGAGCAGGGAAAGAGGTGGGAATGTGCAAGTCAGCAACCAAGGAAGGGTCAGGTCACCAGAAGCTGGACTCTGACTAGTTTAAGATGTTATCAGTGAGCTTTTTGCTGGAGATCTTAAGGAAGCTGTTCTCTGTGTGAAGAGGAAGTTTCTGAAGGTACTTCTGACGCTGGAGGTTGCTTGGATACTGCAGCTCCACTTACCTGTACTGAGCTTCAGAAGTCCTGAGCATAAGGAATGGTCAGTAGTCGCCACCACGCTTCTGGTAATTATGGTTTTGGTCTCAGTTTCACTGCTTTGTACTTCTGCTACAGAAATAGGTCAAGAATGTCATCTGACCCACAATTCTGTACTGCTGAAGTCACAGTAAGAGTTCTTATCAGTCACTCTGCAGCAGAAATTTCTGCATGATTTAGGAGATGGAAGAAATCACAAGGAAATATAATTTTTCATGCTGCTGCCACTGTAAGTGGGAACAAGCCTCTCTTGTTACAAACCCTGTGATTAATTTCATCCTCCTTTGTAAGACATCATCTCTGATTCTAAGTCGACAAACAGCACTGCTACTGTACAAACAATTCTCTCCATCACTTCATGGGTCTTATAAAACAAGGGTGAACACAGAAGCATTTCCCTTAGCCAGGATGTACATGAAGGGAAATAAAGCTGGTGAAAGGTCTGGAGAACAGGTCTGGAAAGGACTGACAGCATCCAGAGATGAGGGAGTTGAGAGGAGACCTCAGTGCTCTCTGCAACTCCTGGAAGCCAGGTGGGAGTCAGTCTCTTCTCCCTTGTAACAAGTGATAGGACAAGAGGAAATGGCCTCAAGTCGCATAAGGGGAAGTTTAAGTTGGATATCAAGAAAACTTTCTCTATGAGAAGAGTGGTCAGGCATTGGACCATGCTGCCCAAGGAGGTGGTGGAGTCATCATCTCTGGAGGTATTCAAGAAAGTTGTAGACATGATACTCAAGGACACAGTTTAATGATCATGGTGGTATTGGGTTGATGGTTGGACTCAATAATCTTGGAGGTCTTTTCCACCTGATACCATTCTCTGTGACTCTATGTCACAAAGTCACTCTAGGGTCTGACAAGAGCCCCATAAAGGCCTTGGTTAATACTGCTAAGGACAGAGTCACTGGCCACTGAAGCTCCCTGGAAGAAGTGTTCACATCCATGAATCCTTTGAACAGACCCCAGGATAAGAACTGGTATAGTCACGTTTTGCTCCAGGCTCAGATGAGCCTAAAGCCTGATTAATTGTGCGAGTGCCCAAGCACAGCTGCTTGTTTGCATTGCACTGGGCACTACATCAAGATTTACACAGCTAAACTTTGACCTACTTTATATACAGATCATGAAGATATACAAATATGTATTTATTTGTTTGGGCCTTTTTTCATTTATTCTATTGCCTTTTTCCCCTCTTCTCTTTTTTCTTAATTTTTCTTAATTTTTATCTTAATTTTTACCTTAATCTCCTTAATTTGGGAGACAGGAGAGAGTTCCTAAACCAAAAAGAAGTGCTAACAGTTTGCAATCAAGCAGATTCCATTAAAAACCCCAAAGGTGCATATGAATAGAAGGCAGAAAACAGCCAAAATCTCAGTTGCATCAAAATAAGTTTAGTTACCTCATTTTGTCTCAGAGATTTTGGTTCCTGCAAAAGAAGAACCACATTTTAATCTCCCTAGCCTCATTAAATAGCAAAATAGAGCAGAAAAAGATCACCTCTATCTTTAAAATTCTCTTGCCTGAATGCTTTTAAGAAAGGGAAGTCATGCTATTAAAAACAAGACACTTTGTGAGGCCAGAATTAGAGTCTAACACAAAAACAAGTTGTGCAAGAACTCTCAGTCATGAAGCTAAGCCTCACAACAACTGCTCGGGAGTTCGCTGGGCCTCTGCCACTCCTTTTATAGATGAATAATGTGAAGTTCACTCACAAAGTTACCCTCACGGAGAGCTAAGTGCTGATCATCTGAAACCAGCTTCTGCAGCACATAATCAGTTTACAAACAGTATCTAACAGAGCACTGCATTCCAGATAATACTGCATGATCCACTTAAGTGCATAAGCTGATAGAATACATAAAGGTAGATGAAGGTTGTTTAAAAACATAGTAGCTGCTAAAGCAATTGGTAGATTCCCCCCCAAAACGAAAGCCTCTAGCAAAAAGAACACAAACAACTCAACAGCAGGCCAAGTGCTGAAAGTTTAAGGGAGCTGGGGCTTATCTGCATCTGCACTGGGGCAGATTTGGCACAAGCAAAGTCAATGAGTAGGGTCAGGTCTGGAGCAGGTGTCCCAGTCTGCTGTAGCCACATAGGCACTGTAACTGATGTCAATCTTCCTGCAGCCCAATTCCTGGGCCAAAAGCTACCCCTAAGTTAGAAGCCTACAGAAGGAAGAGTCAGAAGCAGCAACCAGACTCATGCATGTCTCGCGCAGCTGTGACCCTGCTTAAATCACAACTAATATTTCTCTGTAATAGAAGAGAACACTTCTGCCCAGTGCTTTGCCAGCACAGCATTCACAGCTCTGCCAAACACCAGCATTTATTCCAGGCTGTTATGACAATGTGTGCCCAGGCCCTTGGAAAAAGAACACAAAGAACTAAACTTAACCCCTGCAAAACCTGACCTGAACTGTCCTCATTTCTTCATACTCTAGTTCTGTATGGGTCACTGACAATGTCACAGAAGTAACTCTCCTTACAAGACATCAGGCTCAAGTTTTCTCTCAAATCATCTAAACCTCCTGCTTGTATCACAGAAAGGAAAAGGGAGAAACTTTCAAACATTCTGAGCTTCAGCAATAAAAAAGTGACACTGCTGCCTGCTGACTTTTCTTTGCCCTGTGACCAAAAAAGCACTCTACAGACAGAAAGAAGTAACCTCACATTTTCAGACTCTGGTTCTGTTTGGGCCTTTGACCACCCAAGTATCTACTGGAAGAACAACTCAGCAGGGCATAACGAATCCAGCAAGTTCCCTGGAGAGCACTGATGACAACTTGTCAACTTCACTGACAAAGAAAGGTGTTCTGCTGGACCTCATACTTAGAATCATAGAATCATAGAATCAGCCAGGTTGGAAGAGACCTCCAAGATCATCCAATCCAACCTAGCACCCAGCCCTATCCAGTCATCTAGACCATGGCACTAAGTGCCTTTTCTTGAACACCTCCAGGGATGGTGACTCCACCACCTCCCTGGGCAGCCCATTCCAATGCCAATCACTCTCTCTGGGAAGAACTTCCTCCTAACATCCAGCCTATACTTCCTCCAGCACAACTTGAGACTGTCCCCCCCGCTTCTATTGCTGGTTGCCTGGGAGAAGAGACCAACCCCACCTGGCTACAACCTCCCTTCAGGTAGTTGTAGACAGCAATGAGATCTGCTCTCAGCCTCCTCTTCTCCAGGCTGCACACCCCCAGCTCCCTCAGCCTCTCCTCATAGGGTTTGTGTTCCAGGCCTTTCACCAGCCTTGTTGCCCTTCTCTGGACATGTTCCAGCCCTTCCACATCCACTTGCCAATGTGGAAGGGATTTTTGGGGATATGAAGGTCAAAGGCAGCCTTGGCTGCAGTGACCATGAGATGGTGAAGTTCACAATCCTGAGCAGCAGGGCAAAAAGTAAGATGACAGCCCTGGGCTTCAGAAGCAAAGATCTTCAGGGATCTACTTGAAAAAGTCCCATAGAACACAGGCCCTGGAGGGAAGATGGTCCAGAATAGCTGTTTGTTATTCAAAGAACACCTCCTTCAAGCTCAAGAGCAGTTAATGGAATGACCAAGAAGCCAGGGGATGAACAAGTTGCTCCTGGCACCCAAACATCAAAAGGGGGAATACAGAGCATGGAAGCAGGGACAGGTAACCTCAGAAGAATATGCAGACACTGTCCAAGAATGCAGAGACAAGGTTAGGAAAGCCAAAGCCCACTTGGAACTGAATCTGGAAGGTGATGTCACATGCAACAAGAAGGGCTTCTGTAGCTACACTGGTGGCAGAAGGCAAAGGAAAATGTGGGCCTGCTGCTGAATGGAGCAACTTCCTGCTCTGCCAGCAGGGAAAGTGAGCCACAGCTCCTGCTGTGATGATGCAATGGAAATAACTACACAACCTCCTACACAGAGAAGACAAAGGCCACAACTGGGCACTACCTTTTCTATCACTCCTAAAGAGGTGCAGAACAAAGAATTCCTTGCAAAGAATTATTTAGCATTAATGTCCTGTCTGCACATTTCTTCTCTATAGTGGACAAACTGGTAATGGAGGAACAATGAACCTAACACCCCTGTATTCACATCCAGGAAAAACACTGCAGGCATTCCCATACCTCCATCAATTCTAGCTTTTAGCTACATATTACCCAGAAAAAAAATCCCCTCCCATTAACAAAATGCTTTTGTACTAAACATCAAGATAAACCCTTCACTACTCACATTACTGCTCAGTTTGTACCTATAAAGGAGTACCTCCCATAGATGGTGGACTGCAGGGTATCTGCAGTGCTGATACTATGAGCATGACCATTCCTGATTTGCTGTACTTTTTACCACCTCCAGCGGACAAATTTCACCTCTGTCTGCATGAAGCTCAAGTTTCTTGTCCCTCCTTTCAAAGGCTTTCACTGTTTAGTCTTCTAATCATCTGCTTTCATCCTAACACACTAAAATTTCCCAGTGTACTGCTCTCACATACATCATAGAGTCCAAGAATGGCTTGGGTTGGAAGAAACCTTAAAGATCATCTAGTTCCAACCCTCCCTACCATAGGCAGGGACACTTCCTGCTAGACCAGGCTGCTCAAGGACCCATATATCCTGGCTTGGAATGCTTTTAGGCTTGGAGCCTCTACAAAAGGCTTCCTTTTGGAAGCTTTCTTCCCTCTTTTACTCTACTTAACATAAGCTGGGGATTCACAGATCCCTAGAATGGTTTGAGTTGGAAACTACCTTAAAGATCACCTAGTTTCAACTCTGCTGCCAAGGCCAGAGGCACCTTCCACTAGCCCAGGTTGCTCAAGGTTTCATCCAACCTGGCCTTGAACACTCTCAGGGAGGGAGTATCCAAGACGTCCCTGGGCAACCTGTTCCAGTCTCACCACCCTCACTGTAAAGAATTTCTTTCTAATCTCCCATCTAAATCTACCCTCAGATATACTCATTTACAAAGCCACAAAGTACCTTCTAGTTCAAATCCTCAGTCAGATTTGACCTGATGGGAGAAGCCTTTGTCAGACACAGTCCTACTGCAGATTTCTATCTGCAAAGAGCTGTGGCCCCTGCAAACTACCACATTTAGTAGCATTTAGTAACCAGTTGGGAGTCTCCAAATAAGAATGGATGAAGTGCAATTATCACAAGAGTTTGTAAGCTCAGAATTGGTGGGTAAAGATTTGTTATGAACACAAGCTCCACGACTAAACCTGGACTACTGTGTCTCTTTTACAGAGCTGAAGCAAATAGAAGAGCGCTTAGGAGCCGGAGTGCCAGAATGGGAGTCTGCAAAGACTGAGGCTGCAAAGGTCCAGTTTCTAAACCTTGTTTCATCTGCAGTTGAACACAAGCTGCAGCAACACAGTGATAAATCCTTCATTTCTTTATCTTATGTAAAAGGTAGATTCATCAGAAATGAATTCAAGTAAAACACACAAGGCTTCTCTTTAGGAGATATGAACACCTGGTATTTCCATTATCCTTTTGCTAAAGCATAGGTCCACAAATGGTGATTAGATGTTTGCCTCTTAATTAGGAACCTAGCCTGCAGAAAAAGTTCAGAGGAACAACTGTGGCAAGACAAATTAAGAGACTAGGTGAAGGGTAGTTTGTGAAGGGGCTGAGAGTTGTGTGAATCTGGGGCTGAGTAGTCAAAACAGGCATCCAAAAATCCTGGGTGTTACCTCTGAAAACACGCAGGCAGAGTTTCATATTTAACTAGAAACTTATTTTGCTGTCTTCCATTTCAAATATGTCTAGGAATTTGATCAAACACAAGGGAAAAAGTAATTCAGTCTTTTGTTACCAAAGAAAATGGTGCTGTGGGTGATCAGTGCTGTGTACTCACCATAATCCTCTGAAATCACTAACAGAACTAAGTGCATAAGCAAACTACAAAGTGCATTTACCAGTTGCTATGTGATACCAAGTTCTGAAACTTCTATTCCTCATTTCTCCTCCCTCACACAAATAAATTTGGCACTCTGCATTTCAACTCCATGGGATTTCTCACTTGAATGCTTATGATTTACAATGTATTTGCCTTCTAATTTACCAGAACTCCCTTTTATCTGAGGGATTTAACTAAAGCTGGTTCCATATGTTTTGAGCTCTAAGCTTGAGACCATGGATTTGGAACTGTACAATGTTTTGCTATTGGTTAGGTTGGCATAAATCCCATGTGCAGTGCCTGTTCATGTAATACCTTCAGAGTGCTTCAGCAGGACTCCTAACTCCTATCACTCAAACAAGCAGCATGAGGAGCAGCTGAGGGACCTGGGGTTGGTTAGGCTGAGAGGAGACCTCATTGCTCTCTAAAATTCCCTGAACAGGGGATGGAGTGAGGTGGGTATTTGTCTCTTCTCCCTAATACCAGCTGATAGGACGAGAGGAAATCACAGAATGTTAGGGTTTGGAAGTGACCTCTAGAGATCACTAAGTCAAATCCCTCTGCCAAAGCAGAATCACCTAGAGCAGGCCACATAGGAATGCATCCAGGCAGGTTTTTAAAGTCTCAAGAGAAGACCACTCCACAGCCTGTCTGAGCAGCCTGCTCTGCTGCTCCATCGCCCTCACCATAAAGAAAGTGTCTCCTCATGTTGAGGTGGAACCTCCTCCGTTCTAGCTTGTACCCATTGTTCCCTGTCCTATCACTGGGCACCACAAAATAGTGCCTGGCACCCTCATCTTGACACCCACCCCTCAGATATTTATAGACATTAGTAATATCTCCTCTCCCTTTCTCTTCTCAAGACTAAACAGCCCCAGGTCTCTCAATCTTTCTTCACAGGAGAGATGTTCAGGTCTCCCTGTCAAACTCCAGCTGCCACAAGTTGCACCAGGGGAGGTTTAGGTGGGACATTAGAAAAAACTTCTTAACTGAAAGGGCTCTCAAACACTGGAACAGGCTACCCGGGGAGGTGGCTGAATCCCCATCCCTGGAGGTGTTTAAAAGCTGCAGAGCTGTGGTGCTGAGTGACATGGTTTAGCATCAGCCTTTGCATAGTTAGATAATGTTTGGACTGATGATCTTAGAGGTCTTTTCCAACCCAGACAATGCTGTGATTGTGTGTAGCAAGGTGCTGTTTTCCAACGTTATAAACAGAGACAGACTCAGGGGGTGAAGGACACGGCACTGTTTTGTCCCAGTAGATGACAACAGATATGTGCCAAATCCTACTCACCTTACCCATTCACGAGAGTTAGTCTCACGTTACTCTCAAACAAAAGAAGGGGTCAACTATTTTTAACATCAGTCTCATGCTGTGCCCTTTTCAGCAGTGACACAATTTGCTTCTAGGAAATGCAACTTGATCCAGATCTCACCCCAGCGTGAGACAGGCACACCTGGCTTGCCTCCCAGGCCGTGCAGCAGCAAGCTTCTGCCTTACACAGTTGCAGCTCTGCGCTGCGGCTGCTCTCCAGGTGTTTCACCACTTGCCAGGCTCTGTGGATTACCGAGCTAGGAAGAGGTTTCCAGTGTCCTGTGGCTGGAGGTATGCTACATATGGAGAGTCTACCCTACCCCCTCCTCCTTCTGAGAACGGAGGTATCTGTTTCCCAGTCGCATGGGTCTCAGCTTAGGAAAACAGAAATCTGAGAGGGCCAACCACAAGATTAGATAAAGTTCACAGTGACTGCAAGATGAAATTCTAGCCCTAGTGACATCAACAGAAAACCTCTCACTGACCTGAAGGCAAACACTTCAGACCAAAGTTTTTTTTAAGCTGCTGAAACTCAGGCTCTGATCCTGTAGGAGATTTACACACCTTTCAATTTGCATACTGAGCAGCTCGAACTCAAGGGAATCATTCATATCCAGGAAGCTGATGCTTGTCAGTAAGTTTTAGTGAGACTCAGTTCTAATTGTAAACACAACCACAAGATCTTACACTGCAGTGAAAGGCTGCAAAGAACACAGAAGCAAAGCCAGGGTTGTTTGGGTTTTGTGGGTTTTTGGTTTTCCTTTCACTTACTTTTGTCTGATCATCAGCTTTGAACACATAGCAGATACTTTGCTGATTTGATGCTCCATCCTTTATCAGACAAGCGAAATAACTTGGGTCCTGGCTGTTGTGGATCAGTTTGTGGACGTGCTGTGGCTTGTGTTCAAACAAACTGGAATAAATCAAAGGATCCCACTGGTGGCCCTGCCCCGTGTCTGGCTCGCAGCGCAAGCTGGCTGGTGTCACACAGAGCTGGATCTGGCTGGCACCAGGCTCCTCTTTGGGAAACTTTGCACTCAACATCCGGATCTCCGCCACGATCCATGGCAGCATGGACATGGTGGTCAGGGAATGCACTGGCAGAGAACCGACAAGCTGCAGACTGAAGCTTGCTGAGAAGTCACTGGGGGTTGGACTCTTCTTAACTTTGAATGTTATTGGCTCCATTTTCCAGTCCCTCAGGGTCCCAAGGGCTAACTCACTGGTATTTCAGTTCCGTGGAATGACACTGTCTGGGTGGTTCCTTTGATCCAGGCTCTGAAAGAAAAAGAAACAGTTATGTTCCCACTGCCAGAACCCTGTCAGTAAGACAAATATTACAGAATGAGAGAACCACAGAACACCAGGTTGGAAGGAGACCCACGGATCACCTGGTCTAACCCTTCTAAGTAGTAGTGTAGTTGAAATGAGATGGCTCACTACCCTGTCAAGCTGAGTCTTAAAACTGTCCACTGTAGGAGAATCCACTGCTTCCCTTGGGAAGTAATTCCAATGTCCAACTGTTCTCATGGTGAAACATTTTCTTCTGGATCATAGAATCAACCAGGTTGGAAGAGACCTCCAAGATCATCCAGGCCAACCGAGCACCCAGCCCTGTCCAGTCAACCAGACCATGGCACTAAGTGCCTCATCCAGGCTTTGCTTGAACATCTCCAGGGATGGCAATTCCACCACCTCCCTGTGCAGCCCATTCCAATGGCAATCACTCTCTCTGTGAAGAACTTCCTCCTAACATCCAGTCTATACCTTCCCCAGCACAACTTGAGACTGTGTCCCCTTGTTCTGTTGCTGATTGTCTGGCAGAAGAGTCCAACCCCCACCTGGCTACAGCCTCCCTTCAGATAGTTTCCCCAATGAGAATCTCCATAGGAGTAACTTGTAACTTGTTTTTGTGGGACTCCTTGTAAAAAGGAGGTCTCCATCTTCCTGGCAGCCACCCTTATTATAGTGCTCCATGGTAATAAGGTCTCCCCTGAAGCCTTCTCTTCTCAAGGCTGAACAACCCCAGCTCTCTCAGACTTTTCCTCATATGGCAGTATATGAAAGCTTAACAGCAGAAGGGACATACTGATCATCCATCATGACTTACCAAGCATGTTTACCCTACACTGGGCCTTGAAGCTCCAACAAACATAACTACTAAATATATGGCTTGGAAAAAAGTCAGTCCTGATTAAAAAGCTGGTTTATGACTCTTCTTAAACCATCCAATCAGTACATAAAGTTCCAAGTGCAAGCTCTTTCTAGCCTGTTTCCTGATAACTTCAATCCTATTATAACTGAAAGAACTCAGTTGGGCTTCATGACAGTTAAAATTCAGTGCTTGCTAAGACACCTTCACATTTGAAAAATCAAAATTAAAGGGCATTTTTTTGTTCAGGCCTTCCAGTACCTGAAAGGGGCCTATAAGAAACCTGGGCAGAGTCTTTTAAAAAGGTGTTGCAGTGATAGGATGGAAGGGAATGGATTGAAGCTTGAGGAGAGATTTAGACTGGAGATTAGGTAGATATTCTTTACAGTGCAGGTGGGGAGACAATGGAACAGCTTGCCCAGGAAAGCTGTGGCTGCCCCTTCCCTGGAGGTGCTGAAGGCCAGGTTGGATGAAGTTTTGAGCAACCTGGATGAGTGGGAGGTGTCCCTGTCAATGGTAAGGGGTTTGGAACTAGATGATCTTGAAGGTCCCTTCCAATCATAGAATGATAGAATCAAGCAGGTTGGAAGAGACCTCCAAGATCATCCAGTGCAACCTAGCATCCAGCCCTATCCAGTCAACCAGACCATGGCACTAAGTGCCTCAGCCAGGCTTTTCTTGAACACCTCCAGGGACAGTGCCTCCACCACCTCCCTGGGCAGCCCATTCCAATGGCAAATCACTCTCTCTGTGAATAACCCAAACCATGTCAGAAGAGTCCAGTAGTACCTGGAGCCAACACCTCTACCTGCCTGCTTCTCCAGAGTTCTCTGTAGCCAATACACCAATGCCTCAAACATTCCTCTCACTTTTACTCCCAAACTATACCCTTTTTTTTTTGAGAGGCGGGGGAAGAAGCAACCCAAACTATACTCCAAGAAAAGCCCAATTTGTATATAACCACATCTTCACAAACACCAAAAGCGTGGGTAAAGAGAGTGCTAATGATATCAAAGCAACCAGAAATCAGTTACCATAGACCAGAAATGCTCTATATGAAGAGAAAAAAGAAAATCAAACCAACCAATCAAAACCCAACCAACCAAACCATTCTATATGTCTATGATTTCTGATTTGGCTACTACCATGGAGTTGTTTCCTCAGGCACTGCTGGCCAAGCGACCACAGACTGTTTCCAACCAAGTTTTTACTTAATACCCCAGAAACCATTGCCATCTGTAAAAGCCAGCAGCAGCCAACTGACTGATGGCTGCTAAAGCTGTCAGGCAGCAGAGATGAGCAGCGATCCTTACGGCATCCCACTATAAAAACAGATGATGATTCACAATCCATGACTGCATTTTAAAGCCTGTCAGCCAGCCAGGAATACTGCAATGTTTGCCACATTGATACTGTATCATTTTCATTTCTTAAAATACCAAATGAACCAAGCCAGGCACAACCCTGCCATGACCCTGTCGTACTCAGCATCTGCTACTACTCAGTTACCCCAGATTAATAGTTTTAGTAACAAAATCCAGTAATGGCATTTACCTATTGTGCTAGTTTGAAGCTAGCTGGAATGTTTTGGTGAGAAGTATTAGATTATAGGCTGTGAGAAGAAAACAGTGGTGATGTCTGCTTCACTCATAGGCTTGCTGAGATGTATATGAACAAGAATGTAAATATAGATAACACAGTCGCTTTCTGGGCTTTGGGCTGAACTCTCTTCCTCTCTAACCTAACCTGCCATCTGTATGACTAATTCACCTGCTTCCTAACCCCCTTGGCCGATTCTCAAACCTACCTTAAACATAAGGCAAGATTTGGGGTGAGGTAGAGAGGGGTGGGAGAAGGTGGAAGGGTGTTTGAGAGCCCCTCCTGGGGACTCAGATTTCTGGGAGAGCTGTTGTGTTTCTGTATTACCTTTTACCTTGTATATTTCTGTATATAACTGTATAGACTGTAAATATCTGCTTGTATATTGTGCTAAGCTGTAAATACAAAGCTTCATTCCATTTCCAGAGCTGCTGAGTCTAGTCTGGGTGATTTCCAAAGTGTGTGTGTGGGGGTAACACCCAAACCATCACATCTATCAACTTTGTTTTGCAAAACACAGTCCATGAAAGCACTGAGACTGGCACTGGTTTATACCATCACCTTTATTTATTATTTCATTTCATATATTTAATGTATTTATATTCAATTTTAACTCCTCACGAACTGAAGTTGATTTCACAGTCTAACAGAATGGCTTAGGTTGGAAGGGACTTCGCAGATCATCTGCTCCAACCTCCTTGCCACGGGCAGGGATGTCCCTCTTGGGTCTTGGTTGCTCGAGGCCTCATCCAACCTAGCCTTGAACACCTCCAGGGAGGAGGAATCCACAGTGTCCCTGAGCAGCCCATATCAGTTTCACCACCCTTAAAGTGAAAAACTTCTTCCTAAAGTCCACTCTAAACCTGGTCTTCCTCAGCTTAAAATGGTTCCCCTTTGTCCTGTTGCTAGACACCTTTACGAAAAGTCTCTCTCCAGCCTTCTTGTAGGATCCCTTCAGGTATTGGAATGTAGCTATATGGTCCCTCTAGAGTCCTCTTGTCTCTAGGCTGAACAACCCCAGCTCTCTCAGCCTTTTCCTCATATGGCAGGCATTTAAAAGCTTAACATCAGAAGGTACACACTGATTATCTACCATGACCTACCTAGCATGTTCCCCCTGTACTGGGCCTTACAGCTCCAATAAACATAACCACTAAATATACTGCCTGGGAAAAAAAGTCAGTCCTGACTTAAAAGTTGTTTTATGACCCTTCTCAAACCTTCTTCCTAAGATCCAGACTAAACTTAACTCTTCCTCAGATTAAAACCATTCCCCCTTGTACTACTTCAAGACATCCTTAATGAAAAGTGCCTCTGCAACCATCCTGCAGGCTCCCTTCAGGTACTAGAAGTGAGCTAGAAGGTCCCCCCAGAGTCTTCCCTTCTCCAGGCTGAACAACCCCAGCTCCTTCATGCTCACCTCACAGCAGAGGTGTTCCAGATGCTGCATTATTTTGTGTGAGACTGAGGAGAAGCTGACACCCCTATAACTGTGTTTAAACACAGTGACACCAGCTTGCCCTCAGCCTTCTGAAAGTTTCCCATGAAAGACCTATTAAAAGCAACATGAGTAGCCCCAAGAACTCACACAAAACATTTTCCGTTCCATTTGAACAAGTATTTAAGAGATGTCTTCTGCTTATTATGGCAACAGCATTTCTTGTCTTTGTTCAGCTACAAACACCATCAAAAATAGTATTTTCTTCAGGAGCTGTCATTAAACTTTGTCCTTGTAAAAACATTTTCAAACTCAGTTTCACCTCATTGAAAACGAAAGTTTAAGATGAAAAAAACCCCAACAAACCACACCAAAATAATAACAACAGGGAAAAAAAGGTTTTAAAACCCCATCAGGAAAGAAACTCATTTTGAATCAATCAAGTGTTTAAAATGATCTGGTTTGGTGGGGAAAACAAGTTTCTGCAATACTGTACAAACAAGAGAATGGCAGAAACCACACATCTGGGTACATCTGCTTCTTTAGAACTTCTGCAAATGAGCTCTGTGACAACACTTAGGCAACCAGCGACAGAACAAGGGACACAGTCTCAAGTTATGCTGAGGAAGGCACAGTCTGGATGTTAGGAGGGAGTTTTTGGCAGAGAGAGTGATTTGCCATTGGAATGGGCTGCCCAGAGAGGTGACGGAGTCACCGTCCCTGGAGGTGTTCAAGCAAAGCCTGGCTGAGGCACTTAGTGCCATGGTCTGGTTGACTGGCTAGGGCTGGGTGCTAGGTTGGCCTGGATGATCTTGGAGGTCTTTTCCAACCTGGTTGATTCTGTGATTTGCCAGTTCCAAGGATGACAAATTTAGCAACAGTGCAGGTCTTAAAGGCACTGTTTGACATAATCCTCCTAGGGAGCACTCTAGATGTGCAGAGCAAGTAACTAAAAAGTCTTTTTAGAAACTTCTCTGTGTGTCTGTGCATGGAAGGCATGGGAAAAAAGACCATGGAAATCCAGACTTTGTATTCCTTATTCAATTCTCCTACAGTTCTTTTTCAGTTGTTTTCTTTTTAGGTTTTTGCATGCTTCACAAACAAGGAAGAACACAACCACCTTTAAGATGAGTGTAAATGCATTGCTTGGTCATGGACAGCAGCTTCAGGAAGCATTTTTACACCTTCTCAACACAGGCTGCTAAGCACAAATGTCCTTTCAGTTTTGCATCTGTCAGGAATCAAAACAGTCTCTTCTTTCACAAGCTACTACATTTTTTTTTCTCCTTAGCTGTAAAAAAGAAAAATAGTCCAGCAGCTGCAGGGAAGATTGAATTCATTTAGGACTAAAATGGTGTGTAGTCTGAAACACATAAAAACGGAGGGTTTAGCTTTGAGTGTTCTCATGATGACACCAAGATTGCATTCATTTAGGACTAAAATGGTGTGTAGTCTGAAACACATAAAAACTGAGGGTTTAGCTTTGAGTGTTCTCATGATGACACCAAGCTGCATGGTGTGGTTCGCATGATGGAAGGACTGGATGGCATCCAGAGGGACTCTGACAGGCTTGAGAAGTAGGCTCATGAAGTTCAACAAGATTCTGCATCTGGGTTGGGGCAATTTCAAGAACAAATAGAGTATGGGCAAAGAATGGATTGAGAACAATCCTGAGGGGAAGGACTCGGGGTGCTGGGTGATGAGAAGCTCAACATGAGCCAGCAGTGTGTGCTTGCAGCCCAGAAACCAACCGTGTCCTGGCCTGCTTCCCCAGTAGCATGGGCAGCAAGATGAGGGAGGGGATTCTGCCCCTCTGCTGAGATCCCACCTGCAGTGCTGGGGCCAGCTCTGGAGTCCTCAACACAAGAAGGACACAGAACTGTAAGAACAGATCTCAGAAGGCTGGAGCACCTCTCTTATGAAGACAGACTGACAGAGTTGGCCTGGGGAAGAGAAGACTCCAGGAAGACCTTCTAGCAGCCTTCCAGTATCTGAATGGGGCTACAAGAGAGCTGGAGAGGGACTTCTGACAAAGGCATGGGGCAATAGGATGAGGAGGAATGGCTTCAAACTGGAAGAAGCTCAATTCAGTACAGATACAACGAAGAAGGCAGTGAGGCACTGCAACAAGTTGCCCAGAGAAGCTGTGGAGGCTCCAAGCCTCTAAATGTTGGAAGCCAGGTTGGATGGGCCCTTAATCAAGCTGCTCTAGTATATGTCCTTGCCCACGGCAGAGGGTTTGGAACTAGACCATCTTTAATGCTCTTTTCAACCCAAACCATTTGAGGTTTCTATGATAAAATGTGTATAAATATATAACAAAGTCATCCTGATTTAAATCAGCTTTTCAAGGCATAAAATGTTTGTTTGCACTACCAGCACCTACTATGCTCTTTTGCTCCAGACCTACAAGGCACTGCAGCCTCAAACGGGAATAAATCTCACAGTGTAATTCATTACTTTGCATGCTAACCCTAAGGACTGGGCAGGAGGTAAAAAAAACCCCAACAAACCAAACCCAGGTTGATACTTTGTCATATTTCAACAAACACTGTGCTGCTGGGATATATTCATATTTAATGTATATATATATATATTCATATTTAATTCATATTCATATTTAATGTAAATGCAAAGCTTCTTGGCATTCTTCTCCCCTTAACAAAATAAACACCTTGCAAAGTCAACAGCACAAATAATCCGATGTCTGCATTAGTTATTTCTAAAGAAAAACAGTTAACATAAATCCAACCAGTTAGTTGGAAGCCAGAATGCCTGTTTTTTTTAACCCTAGCATTAAGAGGGGCTAAAAGTGCAGATTCTCAGAGCACAAACTTAGCTGCACCAGAAGGTCTCCTTATCTAACCCACATCACTCTGTCGGTTACCATTCTGCTTATTTTATCTCCCCTGTCCAGCCACTCTTTCTGTTTCCTCCTGCTGCCAGCCTTATCTTAGTTTACACACAAATCCCACCAGAAATTACACCAACTTCTTGTTGCTGGTGTTAATGTCTTGTAAGTTTACACCAAGGACTAGGTTTTATTTCAAGAGCATGAAGTATTTATGTGCATGCTTCTGTGCTGTTCTGTCCATCTCAACAGGCCTGCTCCCAGCCACAACATTAAGCGCACATTACAGCCAAAGAACGTCCATGGTCTGAGCCCATCCACATCTGTCTTGACATCATCACCCCGAATTTTGGCACTTTCAACCATCTCTGGTTGCTATCACTTAGTTCAATCCCTCTAAAACTTGGCTCTGGAGGCACTGTACCCAGTTACCATCGGTACAGAAGGCTCAAACAAGCTCCGTCTTTCTCTCAAGTGTCTGCCTGATGAACTCACAGTGTCTGCTTTCTTTACCTGTAATCCAAGAGGGAAGAGAAAAGGTATAAAAGTAAAGCCATCCACTTGTTTCCATCCCCTTCAACTTTGATCTTCCCTGGACACCTCTGAGTTCCATTACTCCAGGCTGGAGCTGGTTAAGAACTGGTCGTTCTCCCACTGCTCATGGAGGTAACTGGATCAGCTTTTCCTCCTCTCTATCGGTGTCTTCTGAAGGATCCCTGTTGCTCTTGCACTCAGGGCTGAGAAGAGCTTGAGCAGCACTCCTAGGTTAGAAGCTTCACTGCTGACTGAGAAATGTTAATATTCTCCAAACTGTACTTTAATGTTGCCACTCTTTAACCTGTTTTGATTCTGCTGCATTTGCTCCACCAGCACAAAACCAGCCAGGCAAACTGTAGCACATGAGATGTTTACACAAATCAAACTAACAAATCTACACCAGATGGACTTGGTAACATGACAGATACACACAGGAACAACAAAGGGACAGCCACAAAAATCATATTGCTGCCCTTCTGGAGCCCAGGATCTCTCTGCATGAAGACACCTAAGCAGAATGGCATTGCTCAAAACTCATCTTCTCTCAACAGGACAAAGACTTTATCATGTGGACAAGGTACAGGCTTTGGGCACCATCTAGTTAGATGGGGCCAGATCAGCTTTGAGGTTAGGAAGGAGAATTTTCTGGGGTACAGAGAACAGACTCGGACAGGTTGGACTGGATGATCTTGGAGGTCTCCTCCAACCTGGCTGATTCCATGACTCCTCAGCTTTTGCAGTTCAGTCAAGAGACAACTGCGCAGCTACTCCACACCAGGCTGCTGACCTGGCAGCAGATATTTTAGAATCATAGAATCACAGAATCAGTCAGGGTTGGAAGGGACCACAAGGATCATCTAGTTCCAACTCCCCTGCCATAGGCAGGGACACACTACCTTAGATCAGGCTGGCCAGAGCCTCATCCAGCCTGGCCTTAAACACCTCCAGGGACACGGCCTCAACCACCTCCTTAGGCAACCCATTCCAGGCTCTCACCACTCTCATGCTCAACAACTTCCTCCCCAAGTCCAGTCTCCATCTCCCCATCTCCAGCTTTGCTCCCTTCCCCCCAGTCCTGTCACTACCTGAGAGCCTAAAAGTCCCTCCTCAGCTTTTTTGTAGGCCCCCTTCAGATACTGAAAGGCCACAAGAAGGTCACCTCAGAGCCTCCTCTTCTCCAGACTGAACAGCCCCAACTCTTTCAGTCTGTCCTCATAGCAGAGCTGCTCCAGCCCTCTGAGCATCCTCGTGGCCCTTCTCTGGACACGCTCCAGCATCTCCACATCCCTCTTCTAATGGGGGCTCCAGAACTGGATGCAGTACTCCAGGTGGGGTCTCACCAGAGTAGAGGAGGAGAATCACCTCCCTCACCCTGCTGGCCACACTTCTCCTGACGCAGCCCAGGATCTGGTTGGCCCTCCAGGCTGCAAGTGCACACTGCTGGCTCATGTTGAGCTTCTCATTCACCAGCACCCCCAAGTCCCTCTCCTCAGGGCTGCTCTCCAGCCACTCACTGCCCAGCCTGTAAGTTTTTCTGTAAGTTGGTTTGGTTTTCAAGAAGCTAAGAACAACTTCCAACTGTATAGCAAGGTCTTGTGAAAACAACTAGTCTTGGGGGGCAGAAATTTGTTCGGCACTTCTCCGTGTGCCGTTAGTGCTGAATCCTGCTGACAAATGGAAACTGACATGCTGGTACTGACTGCACTTCACTGATGATTACTTCAGCAGAAATATCATACTACTTAAGGATTATGAGGAGCCCTGGCCTGCAGCCAGGGCTCTGGAACACAAGCCAGAACTAAATACCACTCCTCTCCCTTTGTGTCTGATCCCTGAGTGAGATTTACAATGTCTTCACTCATCTGACAGATTTCTCCATCCACCTAGCAGGGTACATACCAAAACACAAATGAGAGTATGTATGGGCACAGTTGAGAAGAGGATCTTTTATACTTCCATCAATCTACATGAAGTAACTCCCTGCTACCCTTCCAGTACCTGAAGAGGGCTGGTAAGAGACTGTTTACAAAGGCCTGCAGTGATAGGATGAGGGGCAATGGTTTGAAATTAGAGTAGATTTAGACTGGATGTTAGGAACAAGTTCTTTACAATGAGGGTGGTGGAACACTGAAACTGGTTGTCCGAGGAGGTAATTGAGGCCCCATCCCTGGAGATATTCAAGGTAAATGTAGCACATGGTTGAATAGATGATATTGGGTAATAGGCTGGATTTGATGATCTCAAAGGTCTTTTCCAACCTGATTAAATCCTGTGATTCTGTAAGGCTCAGCCAGGCTCTGGGCAACCTGATCAAAGCTGTTCCTGCTCACTGCAGCAGGATTGGACTAGATGATGTTTGGAGGCCACTTCCAACCCATGAGGAAGTTCTTCACAGAGAGAGTGATTGACATTGGAATGGGCTGCCCAGGGAGGTGGTGGAGGCACCATCCCTGGAGGTGTTCAGGAAAAGACTGGATGAGGCACTCCGTGCCATGGTCTAGTTGACTGGATAGGGCTGGGGGATAGGTTGGACTGGGTGATCTTTGAGGTCTCTTCCAACCTGGTTGATTCTATGATTTTTATGATTCTATGATTCTGTGATTCTATGATCACAGCATAGCATCCATCAGATTGTCTCATGAGGCAGCTAGCCACAAGCTTTGTCCTTTTGCTCTTCAAGTTTCAAACAACATTTTTTGCCTCTTTTATACAGTTAAACAAGATTGTTTAGGTATCAGACCTCAGCTTGCTTTAAGTTTTCAAGTAGTTTTGACTCAGACTGGCACTTGGAACATGGCAGGACCTTCTGTTTCGTGGATGTTCTTTTCATCTCACAGCTGCTTGTTATCTGCTCTTTCCTTCTTGGAGCTATGGCTTCCTATGGGCAACAGCATGTGCAACCCCACAAATCATTTCACCTCAATTTCACCTTTAATTTCCATTCCTTTTCCCCCCCTTTTTCCCCTTTTTTTTGATGCATCAAATGCTGAGGTTAAAAGAAATTCTTTTCAACACCAGATGTGGCCCTGAATCATGTTGCACTACGTAGTCTGAGCAAATAATTTGTTTTTGTGGTAATAATGACACCTAAAATATCTACCAATACAGACAGCATTTAGATCACTCCTCAAATAAGTTAAAAAACAAAACAAACCAAAAAGAAACAGATCATTAACAGAAAAAATATTCCAGCAGAATGGTAATTTGCTCCTGATTATAAACATATAAATCTATCATCAATCATCAAATGAAGCAAAGAGCTCACTGTTCCTGCCTTTGACACCTGTTGCTATTTCCTTAGCCGCTGAAATTAATATGCTGATGATTGAGGTCTCTTCTGAGTCAGCCTCACAAGGATCTGAACAAAATATTAGCCTGTTCCACCACTGCAATGCACTAAAAAAATAATAAGGCTTTGTAAAAGAAAGCTTGCTAGGCAAATTACATTCTGAATGCCATTCCTCTTTATTCAGCTCCATATCACCAGCCTAAATACCTGCATCCAACTTTTCAGTTAACCAAATTATAATGGGAAGAAGTGCCAAGTCATCCAGATACCACTGAATGATTTGCACTCCTTCCAGATTGTCATTTCTCTCACCTGCACGCATTTCTGCTTTTGTTTATTACCACTCACACACCGAGAGTGGTGGAGTTACAAGACACTTCTAGGGATGACTTAATCCAACCCCCCTGCTACAGCAGGGTCGCCCAGAGTAAATCATACAGGAACACATCCAGGTGGGTTTGGAATGCCTCCACAGAAGACAACTGCACCACCTCTCTGGGCAGCCTGGTCCAGTGTTCTGCCACCCTCAAAGTGAAGAGTTTTGTGCTCATATCTACATGAGGCCTCCTCTGTTCCAGTGTGCGTTCAGTGCCCCTTGTCTTGTTACTGGACACCACTCCTGATTCAGTCCTCCTGACTCCCTCCCTTTAAATACTGATTAGTAAGATTCCCCCCCAGCCCCAGCCTCCTCCAGGCTAAAAAGACCCAACGACTTTCAGCATGTCTACGCAACGAACTGTGACAAATTTTGACTTCAGCCCTCACAAATATTAAGAGCATAACCAAATTCACCAGCTCAGAGATATTTGCTGCTCAGGAGATGTATGTTTTTATTAATTTCGAGCCAGAATTCAATCTGGGGGTTTAGCAGCAGGCATAAATCCCACCATCTGTACTTGCAAAGGTTCTGACAGCAGCTCTGCCACATCAGCCTCTCTTCCAAACACAACACAGCACACAAAGGTCTCCATCTCTTCAAACTGCACTATAAATAACCACATTTGTTTCATACCCCAGGTCAGCGTGGCTTCACCAGATCATTCCCCTGTTAATTTAGTACATGAAGTTCAAGGGCCATAAAAGTACTGTGCCAGTGTGCGTGCATTTTAAGGTTCAGCTTCCAGCTGTGCTGCTGTTGTGTTGTCCAAAAACCCAGATTCCTTCACTCAGTGTGCAACACACACTGTATACACAGAGCAGAGATACTGATGCACTAATAAAGTCGTTTTACTTGATGGGAGCTTCATCACAGCCTAGGCATCGGCAATCCGACGGCTGCTCCTCACGGACGTAGCTGCTAGCAAGGCAAGCGCTGTCTATTTAAAGGGAGCAGCTTTACACTATGAACACAATTGATTTTACATGCTCAGTGGTCCTCCTTGGAAATCCAGTGCAGTATATTTAACCCTAGCTTACACAGCACCACTATAACCTAGGCATCTACTCAAACAGTTTCCCTTGGATAACAGTGGGAAAGGTTTCAACCTTGCGGGACGAAGCTCGCTCCCTGTTGCTCTAAGGAGGAGTTACAGCCAGCGATTTTGCCTGGATGGGTAAGGAAGGTGCAGACAAGGATGAGAAGTTCAGGGCACACCGTGAATCGCTAATTCCAGCAGGTCTTCCGATTGTGCTGACCAGAAGCCAACTCCCCCGGACCCCGCTCCGCTCCCGCCCGGCCTCGCCGTCCCGTTCTGCACCAACACCGGCCCCACCGCGAATGCACCGACGGCGCGATCCTGCCCCGAGAGGCGTGGGTACGGAGCGGGGCCCCGGGCCAGACCCGCCAGCCGCCTCACTGCCGTGTCCTCCGGCCAGCCGGAGCCCTCTGCCACCCCAGAGCCTGGGTAGGGCGCAAAGACCGGCCCGCCAGCCCCCTCGCCTCGCTTCTCGCCTCAACTCCTTCACTTCCTCCGAGCTCAGAGCCTCTCTTCCTCCTTCCCGCCCTCCAAGCATGCAGCTTGGACCCAGCAGCGCCAGTTCCCCGGGACGCGGCCCCCAGAGCCGCCCCTCCGCCAGGCCTGCAGCTGGAGCACGACCCGGGGCTGCCTGGCCGCCGCTTACCTCCATCCGCCTGGCCGCCGCAGGACTCACTGGCTGCAAAGCAGCGGCTTCGGCGGGCAGCGGCCGCCGGGCTGTCAGGCGCCGCCTGCCCACCTCCTGCTGAGAGGAGAGCGGCAGAGAGCCGCTAACGGGCGCCGGGCCCGGCTGAGGAGAGCCTGCACCCGCGCCGGGCCGGGCTCGGGGGCTGCCGGCCGCCTCCTGTTGCTTCCCACCCGCGCCGGACCGGCCGCTCCGCCCCTACCTGCTGCGCTCGGGGCAGGGGAAGTGGGCACCAGACCCGGCGGCTGCCGCTCGCCCTCTCCTTCCTCCCGCCCAGCCGAAAATAGCAACAGGCGGCGGGTCCTCGGCCGGCGGCGGGGGGGCAGAAGGACGCCAGAGGCGGCTGGCGGCGGGCAGCCGGCGACAGGCAATAGTCCATGTCACGACAGCGGGCAGCTGAGGCCCCCTCCCCTGGCCCGTTGCGTCCCTCTCAAGGAGCGTTTCGGGCAGGGTGCCCCATGTGTCCGCTCTCCCGCAGGAACGTGTCGCTGCCGCCGTGCCGCAGTGAGCCCGGCCGGAGCGCGGGGAGAGCCCAGCCGCGGGCACCGAGGGGAAGGCGGCAGGCGGGGCACAGGGCAGCTGGCTCGCCAAGCGAGCACCATCACCGGCCGCTCGCTACTGGGGCCAGCTCTTAATAGCTTTGTCAGTCACCTAGACGAGGAGATTGATGCACCCTCAGTAAGTTTGTAGCTGGCAGTAAGCTGGATGGGAGTGTTGCTCTGCTTGAGGGGAGGAAGGCTCTGCAGAGGGACCAGGAGAGGCTGGATCGATGAGCTGAGGCGAGTGGGATGCGGCTTTACAAGGGTAAGTCCCAGGTCCTGCACTTGGGTCACAACAAGGCCCATGAATGCTCCAGGCATGGGGCAGAGTGGCTGGAAACTGCCCAGCAGAGAAAGAGCTGGGGTTGCTGTTCGACAGCCAGATGAGCCTGTGTGTGTCCAGGTGGCCAAGAATGCCAACAGCATCCTGGCCTGGATCAGCAATAGTGTGACCAGCAAAGCTAGGGAAGTGATTGTCCCCCTGTGCCCAGCAGTGCGGCAGCCATACCCTGAGTAGTGCATTCAGTTTTGGGACCCTCACTCCAAGAAAGACTTGATTGGAAACCTTTTTCTGACGGGGAAAACAGTTAATTATTTGAATTATACCTGAGCCAATATGATTTTATTTAGGAAAGGCTCTCAGAAAATATTATATTCATTTCATGTTGCTGTGGCCAGGTTGGATGAGGCCTTGAGCAACCTGCTCTAGTGGGGAGTGTCCCTGCCTATGGCAGGGGATTGGAACTGGATGATCCTTGAGGTCCCTTCCAACCTAGACCATTCCATGATTCTGTATCAGTTGGCATGGCTGCATCATTCATTCCTCACAACAGTAAACACGTATCAATACGACAGACAGAGTAGAAGAAATCACTCTGAGAGAGTGATTGGCATTTGTCGTGGAGGGGATTTCTCTATTCCTCCCCTGTTAGGGGGAGGTGAGAAATTAATTTGAGGCAGTATTAATTTTTTATAAAATTATTTCTTAAAATTAATATTTGCAAATTTGTACCACTCCCAACCACTATGAAATTTAGGTTCGTTTGCAAGTTTATGAAAACAGCTTGGGATATATTTACAGGGATTGATTATTAAATGGAAATATCAAATTATCAACAACTATAGACAGAGAGAAAGATTCCCTTAGGCTTAATGCCTCTTAACAACTATACTGTCTGCCCAGCAAGGGCTGAAACTGTCTCTGCTCTTAAGACAGAGGTAACTTATATTACAAAGGAATTAAAGCTTGCTTAGATGTGTTGCTCTTAAGTATTAATCATTAATCACCCTCCTGGGATTGTCACAGCGTGTGCCCAGTATTTGGAGTCTTGGTGAAGGCTGGAGTCTGTCCCGGCTTGCAGGGGATGATAAGGGTTCCCAGTCTCTGGGTTAAACAGGATTTTCTGACCTTCTCTCCTGGGGTGAAGTGGTCTCTGCCTTGGAGCTGTTGCTTCTTCTGGAAGCCGTGTCCAGGGATGATCAGCTGGCAGGATTTACCCGGTGCAGGAGAAGGATCTGTCCGTGCAGCTTCTGACACGGTCTCACAGCTGGCAGGCTGTGTTTGCAGGTTTGCTGGCTCTGGATCTTTCCAGGCTTACAGGACAGCTGGCAAGCAGGGTCTATGCCGAGCTGCAGGGAGACGAGCTCCGTAGATAAATGCAAGGCAGCAAGCCAGTGTGTGTGGCTGCTCCTGGGCTTAAGCAGGGGGCTCTCGGCTCCCCATGTATGTATGGAGTGCAGGCGTGCATGCGCTCTGCTTCTCAAAGGGTTCACAGACAGCTTAACTGCACCCTGAGATCAATGCAAGAGGGCTGAGCGTCAGCAATGCTTCCAAGTGAGTAAGGCCTGGTCCTGTGTCTAGGCCATGCAAGCAGGTCAGGGCAGCAGGGTGCTGCTATCAGAGCTGAGCTTGAGCCTCTAAGTCTGAATGTGCTGAACTTCTGAACAGTCTGGACGGTCTGACCATGTGGTGCTCCTTTGCACCCCTCTTTATAGACTCTGGGCCAAGATTCGTGGCTCATTTGGACATCTAAAGTGACCAATCAGGTTGGCAGTAAGCCAAACCTTACCTTAATAGGCAGTAGATGTTTGCCTGGACCTCCCAATAGGGGATTACCTGGGCGGACCCCTGGGGTACACGGACTGGGTGTGAGTGTGTTACACAACCTGTTTACTGCCTTGTGGGTCCTGGCAGAAAAACATGTAGAGGCATAGAGAAGCCTCAGTTTTGGGGCTGCTGCCCCTCCACCACTGCATTGGAAAGGGCTGCCCAGGGAGATGGTGGAGTCACTGTCCCTGGAGGTGTTCAAGAAAAGCCTGGATGAGGCACTTAGTGCCATGGTCTAGTTGACTGGGTAGGGCTGGGTGTTAGGTTGCACTGGATGATCTTGGAGGTCTCTTCCAACCTGGTTGATTCTATGATTCTATGATTCTATGACTGAGGAGTTACAAGTGAGCTGAGCTACCCTTCCAGCTCCTGCCAGCTGCCTTGGTGGTTTTGTGTGTTTCAGATGTTTTGATTAAACCACCCTTCCCTTCATTCCCATAAGCACATTGGAAAATTACTTAGCAGTGCTTGTGCAAGTATTCCAAGCTTCTCCTTTTGTTTGGAAGCTGCTGTTGCTATGCCATCATTTGTGTGACACTCTATTTAGGCTGGGATTGGACTTTTTTAACAGGCTCATCCCATTCTGCCCAGTGTTTGCATGGTGCACAACCTCCTTTTAGTTACCAGGCAATCGCTCTACAAATGTTGGCTGACACTTGGAAGCTGAGCAGAAACCCTGCCCTTGATGACCCCGTGTGCTTACATAGTGCAATGAAATGTGAAGGAAAGTGATTCTGTTTGCTTTAATTACCTTTGATTGCTTTGGTTCTCATGAGCAGAGAACAGTTTTGCTGGTCACTGTTTTTACTTAGAGTTAATGTTGAGGTTTTACTTATAGCAAAAAGGTGCCTTCAGCCATGGAATCCTAGGAGCCCTCTTGTAAAGACTTGTGCTGATGCTTAGCTATCAAATATTACCTTAGTATCATTTTGATGTTGCTGTACACAGTAACTGTTAAACAAGGGCATGAGGTGATGGTGGCGTGTTAAAGTCACACAACCACTAGAACTTTGAAAAAGAAAAGTAAGGAGGAAGAAACTTCATTTATAGAAACTTTGTAGGTGAACTAGTTACAGGTTTAAAACACATTCTTGTATAATATGAAAATAATGAGTCAGACATGTGGTGCTAAGGGAAGAAGGGCCTCAAGCTGCTGGTGCAGGTCCAGAGGAGGGCCACTAAGATGATCAGAGAGCTGGAGCACCTCCCCTGTGCAGACAGATTTGAGAGAGCTTGAGCTGTTCAGCCTGGAGAAGAGAAGGCCCTGGGGAGACCTTAGAGCAACCTTCCAGAAGGGAGCCTACAAGAAAGCTGTGGAGAGACTTTTTACAAAGATTTGTAGCGACAGGATGAGAGGGCATGGCTTGAGGAGGAGGGCAGATATAGACTGGATATGAGGAAGAAATTCTTTGCAATGAGGAGAGGGTGGTGAGATACTGGAACAGGTTGCCCAGGGAGGTCATGGATCCCCGCTCCTTGGAGATGTTCAGAGCCAGGTTGGATGGCAGTCTGGTCTAGTGGAGGGTGTCCTGGCCCATGACAGGGGCTTGGAACTAGATGGTCTTGAAGGTCCCTTTCTACTCAATCTACTCTATGAATGATTCATCACCAGAGCTGGTATAGATAATGACTGGACTCAAGGATCTTAAAGGTCCTGTGACCTGATATTTGATCCTACAGGGAATGCTGCCTATGGGGCTACCAGGGAAATGCCTCTAGACTGAGGAGAAATTATCATAGTGCTAAAACTCTATCATGGTTTAGCACCTGAGTTGGTAGAGTTAGATGATGTTTGGAGTAGATGATCTGAACGATCTTTTCCAGCCCAAACCATTCTGTGATTCTGTGTGGTTTTGGTAACTTAGAGATGTGTCTTCCTCTAGGAGTAGCTCAGGGATTCCCTTACACTTCAATTCAGTCTGGCCTGCAAATATTCTTTATTCTAGTTGTGGCATTGGCCTTTCTAGGTAAAATGTTAATGCTTGTGCTCCCAGTTCAAGGCTGGCTACTGTTGCATTTAATGTCTTCTCTGGGACTAGTCATCTCTAAATTGGCTTCATTATCTTACACAATGCTTGGGTGGAAGAATTAGAGCAGCAGTAAGAAGTGGTAGCTTAGCACCCATTCCAACTCACCATGCTGACTTCTCTACAGTTTGCAATACTTCTACTGCCTTTGTTTCAGTTCTTTATTTCAGTTCTAGATCCTCTTTCTCTGATGCAAGACAAGGTTAGTAAAGACTCTAGCAACAACAGGTTTCATCTTGGCTTGTCATAACTGTTCAACCAACTTGATGAAGGTTGTGAACTTCTCTCTGGAGCAGAGCAGGGGATAGAGCGAGTGAGTTCCTTGTCTGTGAGAAAACAGAACAAAACAGATTTGGCCATCATCTTGACCTTATCTGTACTCTTTCTCAGAATGCTCTAAAGCCATCTTAAAAGTTCTAGAGCATATCATCAGTGTATTGCCAGGCTCATTGCTGGCCCCACTGCTAGACTTCCAAGACATTTGCCAGCAGCATGCTCATGCAGCCCAGAACACCAAGCATATCCTGGGCTGCATCAAGAGGAGTGTGGCCAGCAGGTCAAGAAAGGTGATTCTGTCCCTTTACTCTGCTCTGGTGAGACTCCACCTCAAATACTGTGTCCAATTCTGGTGCTTCCATCATAAGAACAACAAGAACAATGAGTCCAGAAGACAACCATAAAGACGACCAAGGGCTGGAACACCTCTGCTGTGAGGAGAGGCTGAGGGAACTGGAGTTGTTCAGCCTGGAGAAAAGAAGACTCTGGAAGGACCTTACAGCTGCCTTCCAATACCTGAAGGGAACCAACAGGAAGCCTGGAGAGGGATTTTTAATGAGGGTGTCTAGCAATAGGACAAAGGGGAATGGAGTAGGTTTGGACTGGATCTTAAGAGAGATGTTCTTCAGTTTGAGGTGGTGAGCCTCTGGAATGGGTTGCCCAGAGTAGATGTGGATGCCCTCTCGATAATGACAACAGCTCAGCAGAAACCTAGCCTGTCCCAGGAAGAGGTTGTTCTTCCATACCCAGATGCACAACTGGTGCAATCTTCAAGTTGTATTGAAAGCAACAAGCACAGAGAACTTGAGCCCTGGGGGATAAGCAAGCTTTGAAACTGTAGCTATGTCTGTGAACATGTGCAAGTCATGGCTTACAGTTACAACACAGATCCCAATTCCCCTGCAAACTTCATCCTTCTGCTTATTCTGCCAGAGCAGGGCACCCTACACCAAGCATCATGTTGCACACCCAAAAGACAACCTTCCCGCAAGGGAGGATGTTCCACATAGTCAGGCATTCCACTGGGAATAGCAGATGGAACAACTTAAGGGTAAGTTAGGAAAATCAGGTGCCCAATCTTCCATTCTCCTGCTCCTCCTCCTTTCTTTTAGTCAAAATGTCAAAGACAGAACAATTGCATGTGGGAGCTGTTTCCTTTCAGTTTTGCTCTGCACGAGTCTGGAGTACACAATCTCCTCATGCTCTCAGTTTAATCTTCCCCCTTAACCTCTGTTTTTTCAAGCCTCCCTGCTGCCTCTTCATAAATCACAGACTCATTAAGGTTGAAAAATACTCCTAAGATCAAGACAAATCATCAGTCCAACACCACCATGTCCCAAGGTGCCATGTCTACACATTTTTTGAACACCTCCAGAGATGGTGATTTCACCACATCCTTGGGCAGCCTGTTCAAATGAAGGGAAGCTGGCCCTCATGTGCTGAGGGGCAAGAATAAAAGAGGAACCTTTGCAACAGTAGGGTTAGGGAGCAGTGGGTAGGGTTCCTGTTTACCTTCTCTTCTCAGCTCTTGCCACATCTCAGCTTATCTATCATGGAAGCCTCAGAAACACGGGTTGGTGCACGGGGCCCCTTATGATGGGTCAGCACCACTTGGGTCTCACAAACTTTTACCACACACCTGTTATTCCAGGTCTCAGCTAGCCAGCAACTTCAAGTAATTGAAACAGAGAACATCTACTATTGAGAAGTCCTTGAGTCCTAAGTTTGTGATTTTAACTCCTTAATAAGAGAGCTTTGTTTTCATGGCCCCATCTTATGTATGGTCCTGACATCCTTCCCCATCTCAGCTCTACAGAAGGCAGGAGCTGGGACTTGGAACTTTCAAAATACTTCCAGGAACAAAAAAAAAAACAACAAAAAACCCAAAATTAAAACATTTATCATGTTGCTTTTGGATTTCATGAACAAAAAGTCTCAATTCAGGAGAGATGCTGAGATACTGGAATGTGTTCAGAGAAGGGCGACAGAGCTAGTGAGTGGCCTGGACATAAGCCCTATGAGGAGAGGCTGAGTGAGCTGGAGTTGTTCAGCCTAGAGGAGGCTCAGTGGTGACTTCATTGCTGTCTACAACTACCTGAAGGGAGGCTGTAGACAGGTGGGGGTTGGTCTCTTCTCCCAGGCAGCAGCAATAGAACAAGGGGACACAGTCTCAAGTTGTGCCAGGAGAAGTATAGGCTGGATGTTAGGAGGAAGTTCTTCACAGAGAGAGTGATTGGCATTGGAATGGGCTGCCCAGGGAGGTGGTGGAGGCACCATCCCTGGAGGTGTTGAAGCAAAGCCTGGCTGAGGCACTTAGTGCCATGGTCTGGTTGATTGGACAGGGATGGATGCTAGGTTGGACTGGATGATCTTGGAGGTCTCTTCCAACCTGCTTGATTCTATGCTTCTTTAATCAGGAAAAAAACCCAGATAAGTAGACTGGCACAAGGTCAGGTGGAAAGGGTCTGTCTCATTGTGTTAAGAAGCTCTACATTGCTTTTGAGGCTCAGTTCAGATGGATGACATACCAAAGGTACTGTTTCAGCACACTTAGTGTGTGTTAAAAAAAAAAGAGAGTCTAAAATAAAAGGTATTTATTTAAACACTTTACTTTGTCCTTAGCTTTTATTTTCATGAGGAAAGGACAATGGGAGTTGATATGTGCAGATATTTCATGCAGTGTGACAAAGCTGATGGCAGGGAAACCAACACTGAGGTTTCCTTTATACTTAAGACTATGTTTAGTAGCCCGTAGGGTCCTATTTAGGACTACAGGCTGCATTGCTCAAGGCACCAAACAGTCATGAATAAAAACCTGGCTCAGCTTTGGCTTAATGCAAACAAAATGGAAATGAAAGTGGAGGGTGTGAACAATTGTTTTCTGCACAAACTAACCTATAGTTTTGGCTTTCATAGGATTTGAGGGATAGCATACTGTTTCCTCAGTATCCTTCTAATTACTTTATTTTGGGGTGTCCAAGGCTGGCACAGACTGCCCAGGCAGGTGGTTGAATCCACATCCCTGACGCTGTTTAAAAGCTGCGGAGATATGGTACTGAGGGACATGGTTTAGCACATGGAAGAATTAGATAATGGTTGGACTTGCTGATCTTAAAGGTCTTTTCCAACCAGAATGTTTCTATGATTCAGTGATTTTAACACCAATTTTCTAGGCCACAGAGCTAGCTCTATCTCAGCATGAATGATTCAGATGCTACCTTTCACTCTTCACAGCCAAGAAAAACTGGTGAGACATCCACAGAATGCAGAGGCTACTCCTTTCCTTGTGTCATCTGATGATACCTCTAAAAGCAGACAGCCAGTGAGTGTCTTTTGCTAGCAAGGTAAGTAGGTATTTCCTGAGGGTGCACTAGCAAGTTTGTTCTCTTATTAATAATCTGCTTCATTTAAGGTGTGTTTGGTCTGGCAACTAGTCAATTCTCCACGAGACACCAGAAGCCATTCTGGCAAAGAGGTTTGCTTACCAAAGAAGTACAGGGGCTGTGAAGAGATGCAGTAATAGCCAAAACAAGTCTTGAAATTGCAGAAACCCATTGTATTGAAGTTAGCTGGTAACCTCCAAATAACCCTCTCAGGCTCTGTGAGTGCAGAGAGCAGCAGGCAGTGGAGGAAAATGGAAGCTTCTGCTTAATCTTCTTAATATTTTCAGGATAATAAAAGAGAGGTTAGTATACTTAGACTCTCTAACCTGGAATATTATGTATAATCCTATGGGAAATAGCTCTTCAGCAAATTTGCCCTGACTTTCTGGTTTATGTGGGCCACCATCCTCCGAAAAAAACCCAAACAAACCCAAGTTTGCCCAAGTCTCACCACAGGCTTCCAGTACTTCTGGTTAACAGAAGAACTTGCTTTGCCAGTCTAAGCCTAGGTGAGGTTTCATGGTGTTACCAGGTTGCATGCACAAGAGAGAAGAGTCCCCGCAAAAGAGGCTGCATTTCAGAAATTAGGATATTACTTATAATATTTAATTAAAACAGGTTTTGATTGAAATACATTTGCAGATGACTTTTAGTTCATAAAGCTTTTAGTTCAACTGACTGAGGTTTTTTGGTCCTTTAAGGGTATAGGCTCTTTTCTTCCAAAATAAGATACTAGATCCAAGAGTACCCAGAGTAACTCTTTGTAAAAGCAGGAGTCTTTTTAGCCTGAGCTCTCAGATGTTTGGTCCTAAAAATCCTTACTTCTTAAATAATACACTTCTAATGCTGCAAAACCCAATTAAAGCTCACAGTTTTACTATTTCACTCAGTCTTTCGTTGAAGGTTATTTTTCTCTGGTTGGAAGAAGTGTTTTTCAAGAGCGTTGACCAGTTCATCTAGTTCCTTCTTCAGCTGCTCAATGTCACTGAGAAACAAAACACACACAAAACCAGGAAGCAGTGTCACAGTGGGAAGTGGAAAAGCAGACTGCCAGTCTGTATAGCTTTTCAGTCTGTTGTACCATCTTAGACAAACATTTTCTACCAGTACCAGAAGTGTGTATACTTGATTAATGATGATAGAACGGCATAGGTTGGAAGGCACCAGAGAGATCATCTACTTGAACCTCCCTGCCATGGGCAGGGGCACCTCTCAACTAGACTCTGCTGCTCAAGGCCTCATTCAACCTGGCCTTGAACACCCCCAGGCAGGAAGCATCCACAACCTCCCTGGACAGCCTGTTCCTGCCACCCTGAAGAATTTCTTCCTAAGATGGTAATGTGCTGGTGTTCACTTCCAACTGAAGTGCACGAAGGCACTTAAAAGGGAGAAACACAAATCCACAACAGAAACTAAAATAAAACATCCAGCTTGAATTCAGAAGATGATCTATTACTGAATACAAGTCACTAGAAATATAGTTTTTATACCTGCAATAGTATTTTCAGATGAATTTAATCTGTGATGAAGCATTAAATTTTTCATCACGTGAATTAATAATCGCTTATCTTTAAGACTGTTTAATTTCTAAGGTGCTCAGTCAAGGACATAATTGCTAAAAATGAAAGCTCAAAACATATTTGAACACTTTATACATAGTTATAGAAGTTTAAAGCAATTATGTATGCAAAAAAGAGTGGATAGATCTACTTTCAATTAAGGCAGGATATTTTTCTTGATACTGTTTTCACTGAATATGAAACCAGATTCAAAGGAGTTTCAACGACAACAGGAGGACATCAACACATTTTTGCAGAACTGAAGTTTTTTTACACAAATTCATTCACTGAAATAGGGACTGCAGGAATATTATTTGACTATGGAGAACCCCTTCCCCCCCTAACCAATACCACACACAATACCTGTTTCCCACAGTGACAATACCTGTTTCCAGGAGGTGCACAGAGTTCAGAATAGTATTTGATCTTTGGTTCTGTCCCGCTGGTTCTCATGGTGGCTACCCCTCCATTAGCAAAAGTGAAAGTTATCATTTGGCTGCTTTTACTGGTGGGAAGTATCTGGAAATAGAAGAATAATTTTTTTAGAAGCTTGGAAATTGACTCTATAAAATGAGCTTAAGACAAAAACCCACGATCAGATGAAATTAAACTCTGTTGTTTCCTTTGTTCTGTGGAGACCACAACAGGCAAATGACAGCTCTACCCTACATCTATGATCTGATAGGCAGCCAACATTTTGCCTGCAAACACAAATTACTCTCATGGCATTTCCCAGAATAAAAAAAACCCATAGATTCTGAAAAAAAAAATTAAAAGACTCAAAGGCACATCTCAGTACAGTTAAATTTACAAGAAAATGATGCAAGATTGCTGCTGCAGCAAGAGAGGAAAACCCTCCTACCTCTCTTTACAGACTGTTCTCTTCAAGAGAAAGAAACACCAGAAAACAAACCAAAAAAACTTAACCAGCCCCCAGTCTCCATATCCTCCCACCAAGGCAAAACAATCACCCTCAAACTAACTTATTTCAAGACTCAGGATGTACCATGATAAAGCATAGAGAGTTTTATCTATGTGTATATACATTCTTGGATGACTTGCAGATCATTTCAAAGAAAATATACTTACAGCCTTTTGATCTGGCTGGCTGCTGTCATAGCCAGTGGTGAGATCTCTTATTCCAGAGACTTTAAATCTACCACAAGATTTTGGGTATGTGTTTTTCCCATCAAAATTTCTAAGGTTGTCAAAAAGCTGTTGAATAACTTTAGGGTCATGGCAGATGAAATATGAAGCTTTTGTAATATGGAAGCCATATCTGTAAAGACAAAAATGAAGAAGCAGTGTTCTTCTTAGAGGTGCACACCACACGTTACAAAACAAGAATCTATACATGGTCACTCAACTGTAGAATCACTTCACCCTCCTACAGTTTTGAAAAGGGCTCAACAGCTTAATTGTCCTATTTTACATACATTAAACAAAGTCTTGTGAGGAGCAGCTGAGGGAACTGGGATTGTTTAGTCTGGAGGAAAGTAGGCTGAGAGGAGACCTCATCGCCCTCTACAACTCCCTGAAAGGAGGTTGGATCCTGGTGGGTGTTGGAACAAGTGATAGGATGAGAGGAAGTGGCCTCAGGTTGCCCCAGGGGAGGTTTAGGTTGGACATTAGAAGAAACATCTTGACAGAAAGGGTTCATAAAGGCTGGAACAGGCTCCCCAGGGAGGTGGTTAAATCTCCACCCCTGCAGGTAGTTAAAAGCTGCAAAGATGTGATGCTGAGGCACATGGGCACAAGTTATTCCTGGGGAGATTGTGACTGGAATTCAGAAGAAAATGTTTCACCATGAAAACAGTTAGACATTAGAATTATCTCCCAAGAGAAGCAGTGGATTCCCCTACACTGAGCACTTTCAAGACTCAGATTGACAGGGTACTGAGCCATCTCATTTCAACTACACTACCACCTAGAAAGGCTGGAACAGATGATCTTTGGGGTCCCTTCCAAGATGGCACTCTGATTGTCTGATAGTTTAGCACCAAACTTGACAGAGTTAGATAATGGTTGGACTTGGTGATCTTAAAGGTCTTTTCCAACCAAAATAATTCTATGAAGTAATCAGGAATTAGTTAAGGTGACATGACTATTTTTTAAACACCTTGAAGCTATACAAAATGAAGTCATCAATATTTTCATGCTCATGAGGCAGTTCTTTCTAGAGGATTACTACTGACACAGATTGTGTTAGTAATAAAATAGTCCAATTTATTTCTTCACATACTATAGGTTGTTAACCAGCCTGATCTAGTTGGAGGTGTCCCTGTTCACTGCAGGGTGGCTGGACAAGATGACCTTTGCTGGTCCCTTCCTATCTGATGCAGTCTGTGAATCTGTAACTCTGGCATGTAGAATGGGGAAAACCTGAAAGCTGAACTCACTCATCATAGACAGCTTTCAGCTGCTGAGACAAAGTCAAGTTCCTGGTGGCCAAAAAGCTTGCCATCTCTGCAGTTATAACAGCAGCACTGACACCATCCTTGTCCAGAACAGCAGGACAGCACATATACCCTAGAGAAAAGAAATCAGGTATATTTCACGTGCTATATTTAATATATTCTTATGAAGAAATAAGAAAATGGAAGGAAGGAAGAAGCTGGGCTTGCTCAGCCTGGAGAAGAGAAAGTTCCAGGGAGACCTTCTAGCAGCCTTCCAATTATGTGAGAGTGGCTACAGGAGAGCTGGAGAGGGACTTTTTACAAAGGTATGAAGTTAACAAGGTAAAGGGTAATGGCTTCAAACTGGAAGAAACTTGATTGAGATTAGACATTAGGAGGAAATTCTTCCCTGTGAGGGTGGTGAGGCACTGGAACAGGTTACCCAGAGAAGCTTTGGAGACTCTGAGCCTGTAAGTGTTGAAAGACAGGTTGGATGGGACACCTTGAACAAGCTAAGCTGGCTTAGGAGGAGATATCCCTGCCCATAGCAGGGGATTTGGAACTAGATAATATTTAAGGTCCCTTCCAACCCAAACCACATATTCATAGCTTTTTTCCCCATGGCTTTCCAGTTTACAAGAATTAACTTGGCAGGGAAGTCTATCTGTCTTTTCTTCATTTTTAAACTTAGCTTCAAGCTGTCAGCTAAACATCCTCAAGTTGAAATCTGAAAAATATGGGGTTTGGGGTTCTTTTAAACAGCTTGTGCAGAACCTGCAGTCCAAGTCTATGTAGCCATGCTACTGAAGACATATCCACTTGGCCCATATCACCATACTCTGTGCTAAGCAGAGCTGTAAGGTATTAAATCAGTAATAGTGTGATGGTTTGGGAGTTATCTGCCCTCCCACACTTCAGAAAATCACCCAGACTAGATTTAGATGGCTGGAAATTAAGAAATTAAGCTGTATTTACATCTTAATACAATATACAGGCATACATATACACAAATATATACAGTTAAATACAAATTAAAAGTAACACAGAAACACAGTGCCCCTCCCAGAAACAATTGAAGGCCCCAGGATGGCTCCCGACCTAAACTCCCTTCCCCCTCCCTCTTTCCCTCCCTTCAGAAATAACCAGATCAGCCCATGTATATCTCATGTGAGAAATCTGGAGATCTGAGGTGAGATGTCAAAAAAAGATGACAAAGAGGTTAGAGGAAAAAAGGGGTTAGGTGGATTAGAGAGTTAAAGGCAGAGTCAGTCAGAGACCAGACTGCCAGAAAGAAGGCACAGCCCAAAGTGAGAGCTGAGCAGTGTGTGTGTGAAGTGCCTGTCTCAGCTATATTTCGACTAGTTGGGTTTCTCAGCAGAAGAATGGTGATACAGGGCACAGGTTTTTCTTCTTTCTTTCCACAGCTAAGGATTTAATTTCTCTCAGTAAAAATTTCAGTTAGTCTCAAACCAGCACAGATAGGAATTGTTCAAATGGATGATATCAGTTACTCACTGGAAATATACCCATTGTGTTATAAGCACCTTCACATTCCCATTTTCTGTCACTATTTTACAGGATACCAGACCATAATGTTCTGTTTCTTACCTATAGCCTCCTCAAATGCAAAAAGAACAGCTTTTCCCTGGTCCATCAGCTGTTTGGCACGGTTGCCCATCCACTTGAAACCTGTCAGTGTTTCCTACAGCAGTGAGGAGAGGAAAAAGGGAAAAAAAACATTGAAAAGCAAAGCAAGGTTTAATAAAGACACAAGACCATGCAGGTAAGCAAACAGAAGAAGATGGAATTACATGCAACAGCTCACCTCAAAGTGAAAGCCTTCCTTCAGTGCAATTGCTCTCAGGATTTTGGAGGAAACAGTGCTGGATAACATGTAGACATCTTTAACAGCACAATTATCCCTGTTGTGATTTTTCCAGCAAGTGAAGATCCACCAGCCTAAAAGAGCTCCCAGCTCGTTTCCAGAAAACACTTTCCATTCACCACTGCATGGAAAAAAAATAAACAGGAGTAGCAGAAAGAACACGAGGAAATAAAATAGAAACAACAGAAAACCCATAGGGATTAAAACAGGAACAACAGAAAGCACGTGAGAAAAACATATAACTGACAGAAAGTACATCAGGGAAAACATAAATAACCAAAAGTACAGGAATTCAAAGGATAATACTAGGGGAAAAAAAGGGGAATAAAAAGAAGAAAAAAGCAACTGCTGGTTCTTCCATACATGAATACAAGCAAATAAAACCAGTGGCAGTAACAAGTTTTTATGTGTGCAGTAGGAACAAACAGAGAAAAGCAATGAAGCTGGTGAAGGGCCTGGAGCACATGACCTATGAGGAGCATCTGAAGGAGCTGGGGGTGTTCACTCTGGAGAAGAGGAGGCAGAGAGGAGACCTCATCACTCTCTACAGCTGCCTGAATGGAGGTTGAAGTGAAAAGGGGGCAGTTTCTGCTTCTTGGTATCAAGCACCAGGACTAGAGGAAATGGTTTCAAGCTGAGCCAGGGGAGGTTCACGCTGGATGCTAGGAAATATTTCTTCACATAGAGGGTTGTAAAACATTGGAATGTTCTGCCCAGGGCAGTGGTGGAGTAACCATTCCTGGCAGTGTTCAACCCGTGTGGGCCTGGTGCTTAGGGACATGGTTTAGTGTTGACCCTTCAGTGTTGGGTCCAGGGTTGGACTGGATGATCTTTGAGATTTCTTCCAACTAGATACATTTTTGTGATTCTGTGACTCCAGATTTCCTCCTCCAAAGAATTCTCAAGTGTTACAGACCTCTTCCATCACACACAGCAGCTTTTGAGTTTATCCAAACATGGAAGAGTACTTTTCCAACATATTTTAAGTAAAACAACATTATCCAGCAGATGATAAAAACCCATGAATAAGACAAGCACAGACACACAAAAAGACAATCCTCAAGTGATCAGTATTTTTAGTTGACTCAGCAACAAATACCTTCTATTTAATCCCAAATACACTAAATTGTGCACCAAAGAAGACTGAGAAGAAAAAAATCTCTAACAGGTAATAAGAAATAAAATATTATCATGGATGTGTTGCTGGAACATGAAAAACTGAAGGCGAAAGGGAAAATGACAGATACCAAAATTGCCCTAAAGTTCCCAGCCACAAAAGGGGACAAAGACAGTGCCAAAGTGACAAAAATCAAGAGCTCCAGAAACAGTACCTGTGGTGAAAGAGAAGCAGACTCAGTCTCCTGCATTTATTGCTGCCAACAGGCACAAAGCAATGCGCAAGAGCGCGGAGAGAGCGCGCTCGAGCAGGAGCTTCTGTCAAAGAAGAAGGACAGAGACTGTAGAGGCTACATGAATGTGGGAGTAGTGTCTGAGCAGCTACAGCACAAACCTGAAAGGAGGACAGAAGACTGGAAAATAGGGAGACAACTCAAACTGTCTAAACAGTTAGCAAAGAGGCAGCAGAAGGAAAGCACCACGCTCTCAGTGGTGCTAAACACAACGAACTGACACCCCCCTTCAGGGCTCTAAAAACTTCCAGCCATCAGACAACAACCACCAGTGATTTTGGCACTCTTGTTTTAACCCATCACAACTACCACAAAATGGAGCTTTTTATGCTTTTCCTCAGTGCTGTATTGCTAAAGGAGGCTGGCACAGGCCCAAAGCATTACAGTAAGGGTATTCCAGCTAACACTGCCCAAGGTGCAGCAGACAGTGCCCATGCTGAAGGCAGAGAAGCCTCCTTTGGACTGTAACACCAGATGAGTTTTAAAAAGTCCCAAAGAAAACACTCCCATCTTTCATGCTGCTACAAGACCAGATGAGATTATCTGGTGAGCAAAATGGATGCCTGCACTGCCTGATTTGCCTGGATTTCTAGAATTTGCATTTACAGGTTCAAGTATCTGCATCATCCACAGTCACTGTCATCAGGTGCCCTATCTCATACCCTGGGACCAAGGGCTGTTGCTGTGGTGTTATATTCCTCTTCCAGCTCTCATACACAGGGAATTAGTTTATACTATTTCCATTTCTGGCTCAGCAGCAGAGTTCTGCTCTGCTCCTTCCTGAGATGAAAACCTTGAAGTTTCACTTCCATTAAAGACTTATGATTTCTAACTGCTTGGATTAGTTTCTGCTTTGACAAAATGCAAAAAAGAGAAACACCACTCTTTGTAGATATGACTGCAAGCACAGTGCTTCAGCTTGTTTTCATTCATCAAATGTAACTAAGCCTATAAAGGAAAATAATTGTAGAAGGATAGATAGAATGTTTGGGGCATGCAATAAAAGCAGGGCAATATTGAGTCAGAAAGAGAGGTCACACTTTCACACATTAAAAACTACTATGAGAAGACCCTAGCTTGAGCAAGGTTAGCTTTTGTGATCCTGTTCTTTGATGGGATATACACACATAAATAATGCATGGATAGCTGGTCTTTGAAGGAAAGAGTGAAAATAACTCTACTGAGAAGTAACAAACCCAGACAAAGCTTCAGGTGAAGTGCAGGTTTGTAACACTGGGCATGAAGTGAGGAAATGAGCAAGTCCCAAAACATCTAATGGTTATAAAATGCCCAGCCTAACAGTATTTGAGGACTCAACTAAGAACGTGGATGTTCCCTATTCCTGAGATTATCAGGGAACTATAAAGGCTCTCCTGAATAATCAAGGCACTATTTAATAAACATAGTATGAGAGGATGCTTATCAGCCTGCCAGTAACAATTTCTAACTGGAAGCCTACCCTTAATGGGGTAAAGCATAGCCACCACAATTCACAAGCTTCTGTGCATGCCTGAAGTACATGAAGTGTCAAGCATTTATTTATTCAGGCTTCTCCAGAGTGTCTAATCATAGAATGCATTGGGTTGGAAAGGACCTTTAAAGGTCATCTAGTCCAACCCCCCTGCAGCAAGTAGGTTAACCACTTGTTGGCCTTCTTGTTGATGGCCTTTGCCCTCTGGCTTGTGCAGTAACTTCTGAAATAAATTCAGGTCCAATCAGCTGATTTTTCCTGTGTGCCTGGAGCCTGAACCCACAGAAGAACACAACTCTACCACATTCACTCATTGTGAGGTAATGCAGGTAGTATTTCACCCAAAGTCCCTGGTGACCACCTCTATGCACAACACATTTCTGAGACCTGTAATTCATATATTAATTTATTTTGGTCATAGTACAAGTGCCAGGTCCTGCACTTGGGTCACAACAACCACAGTTAAAACCCAGGCTTGGAGCTGGAAAGCTGTCTGGTGGAAAAAGACTTGGGGCTGTTGGTCAACAGCTGGCTGAACATGAGTCAGTGTGTGCCCAGGTGGCCAAGGCCAGCAGCACTCTGACCTGGAGCAGGAATAGTCTGGCCAGCAGGAGAAGGGAAGTGATTACGCTCCTGTAATCAGCCCTGGTTTGGCTGCATCTCAAATACTGGGTTCACTTTTGGGCCTCTCACCTACTAGAACATTGTCCTCCTTTGGACCTGCTCCAGCAACTCAAAAATACTGGTGAAGGATCTAAAGAATAGGTCTAGTGAGCTAGCAGCTGAAGGAACTGGGGTTGTTTACCCTGGCACAGGGGAGACCTCCTTGCTCCCTACAACTCCCTGAAAGGAGGTTGGAGTGAGGTGGAGATTGGTCTCTTCTCTCTAGTATTGGTGACAAAACAAGAGGAAATGGCCTGAAATTGTGCCAGGGAGGTTTAGTTTAGGTATTAGGAACAATTTATTTCCTGCAAGAGTGCTCAGGCATTGGAACAGGCTGCCCAGGGAGGTGGTGGAATCAGTGTCTCTGGAGATGTTCAAGAACAGTGTGGACATGGTAGTTTGGGACATGGCTTAATGGCCATGGTGGTGTTAAGTAAGGTTAATGGTTGGACTCAGTGACCTTAAGAAGTCTTTTCCAACCAAGACAATCCTTTGCTTCTATACCAATTGCTGATATGTGTGAAAAGAAATACAACTCTTTATTGTAATTATTTCTTTTCCTCAAACTTATCACTTCTGAGGTGAAATTCACTTCATATTTGTTACTTTCCTAACATTCTCTTCCTCTTTTGTATATATAAAACCATATATAAATATATATATACAGACACACATATACATGTATATTACATATATACACACAGTAGTCATTATCTCATTCACTGCCCCCACTGTGCTCTGCTTCATGCAATCCTCTAATTTCTAGGTGTTTTCAGAACCAAAACAACTACTGTGACTATTTAACCTTATTTTGCAACACAGGTGGCAGGGACCCCCCCAGAGATGCCTGGCATTTCAGTAGTGTGATGGTTTGGGGGTTACCCCGCCCCTCCCACACTTTTGAATTTGCCCCAGCTAACTCAGACGGACCCTGGGAATATAGATGAAGCAATTTATTTACAGCTAGCAGAATTTACAAGCAGCTATTTACAATATATACAGTTATATACAATTATATACAGAAATATACAAAGGATAAACAATACAGAAGCACAACTCCCCTCCCAGAAACCTGAGTCCCCAGGAGGGGCTCTCAAACCACCCCAACACCTCCCCCCGGCCCCTCTCAACCTTACCCCAGTTCTCAGGAAGAAGAGAGGTGCAGCCAAGAGGTTAGGGAGCAAGGTTAGTAGGAGCAGGGTTAATGAGATGTGACCAGGTCTAAGGCAAAAGCAAGAGTGAGAAACAAAATGGAGAAAAAGTCTTTCTTCTTCCCAGAGTTCTCAGCGTGACTGTGAGAGAAGTTGACATCAATTGTTTTCATTTCACTGCCCGTTATCTAGTTCTGTTACCAAAACATTCTAGCTTGCTTCAAACTAGCACAAGTAGAAAACAGAAATTTATTCCTATTATTTTATTATCATGTATCAGAATTACCATACCTCTCTTGTTTCTCTGCCACTGCAAGTCGATCAGCATCAGGATCATTTGCTAAAATGATTTTTGCCCCATCTTTTTCAGCCAAAGCAAAAGACAGTGTCTGGAAAAGTGGTAAGCAAGACCAGATGAGTGTTAATGCTCCCAAAGAATATTTTAGCTTTATTTTTTTGTTGTCTCTCTATAGTTTTTAAATCAATTTTTAAATCAAATCCACCCAAAACTATGAAAAAAAATTAAGGTACTTACCAGAACACCTTTGCCTTCTTCAGGATTTGGATACTTCACTGTTGGAAATTCTGGATCAGGATCTTTCTGCTCTGGGACAGCAAAAGGAGGGCTAAGGTCAAATGCCTTGAAGGCCAACTGCACAAATTTATGACCCACTCCATGCACAGAAGTGTGAACAAATTTCAGGTTTGTAGCCTTGTTTATATTCCTGAAATAAAACACATGAACAGTAAACTGGGATGTGGAAGAGTAATCTGCACAAGGTTTCAAACTGGAAGAAGCTGGATTTAGATGACACTTGAGGCAGCAATTCTTCCCCATGAGGGTAATGAAGCACTGGGACAGGTTGCCCAGAGAAGCTGTGGAGGCTTTGAGCCTGGAAGCATTCAAAATGAGGTTGGAATGGCCATTGAGCAATCTGGTCTAGGAGGTGTCTCTGCCCATGGGACAGGAGATGTGTCTTGATCTAGATGATCTTGAAGGTCCCTTCTAACTCAAGCCATTCTGTTTGTCTATGAAGACTGACTACATGCAGAAACAAAGAGGACTCACAATTCCAGACCACTGCTAAAGTCATAAATTAAAAGAGGTTAGATTTTGAAGGTTACTGCCTGAAAATTGGGAGAGCATCATTTTTCAGCAGCCTGAGTTGTTCCTGCTATCTAATGTCCTGCCATGTGCCTATGAGTAGAATAAGACAGTACATACACTCTGGGCACCCCAAAAGAGGTAAGTGGAGAATAAATACAACTGGTTTGTAAGACTTCATGCCCAGCTCTGTCACTTACACCGGCACCAAAGCCTGTGAACGCAGTGACCTCTTTTGAGCACACTCGTTCTCATGCAGTACACCACCTAGGGTGCAGAACGTACCTAACAGCAAACAAACTCCTTAGGAGACACTGAACTCCTGTTCTGAAAAAGCAGCCTAGAACTCCTTCTCAGCCTGATTTTTCACAGGGCCCCAGCTTTATAATCTTGGCTTCATTTTTAACAAGAGCATTATTACTGGTGGTTAAACTTTTGATGTAACTATGCAGATCTAACAGTTTGCTGCTCATCTAACCCTTAAACAGCCACTGGTTTAGTTTTCACTGAGCAAGGGACAGGAAGAGGCTTGTGCAAGTGCCACCAGGAGCACACAAAAATAGAATGACAGATCAAGACTTCCTTTTTCCAGAACTGGCTTAACAGCCTGGTTCACCTTTTCTCTTAGAAGCTCACTTTAAAGCTGCTGGACCACCAGACAACTTACCCCAGCATGCACAAGACAACCTCAGAGTTGCTGTGGCACTTGGTTCATGTGTGTGGTTAGGCAAATACAAAGAAATGATCTGTTCATGAACTGATGGCTCAATTTGCTGGGTTAGATTCTGCCACACCAGCTTTGTGAACTGGCTTCACCAGTTGCTTCACCACAGGTGACCAGGAGGCACAGACAGAACTGGATCATGGCCACTCTGACCTGCAGCAATTCAAACTGTCCTGCTGACATACCAGATGGACGATCCCATGCTTTTAGCAGAGTCCCCCCCAGCTACCTGTGAAAGCACTGTTTCTGGATGTCTTTGAAATACTCCTTATTGACTGTGGCATATGGATCATGAAGTAGCAGGCTGCTATCAATCAGCTTGTCATTCCAAGCCTGAGGCCATGGCTCCTGGTTCTCCTCAATAGCCTGAGCAATTCCTTTGTCATGAGGGGAAATGATCTGAGCACCATTTTCCCAGTAAACCTAAATAATAAGCAAGGTGACAAATTAGTCAGTAATTTTGTAGGTTGGTTTTCTTATTTTCTCTTTGCTGGCTGTACATTTGGTAGAGTATTACAGCAAATTAAAGTATACCCAGAGTACTCCTCTGTTTATATTCTCAGTGTTTCCTCTCACATCCCATTTCTGTTCTGTAAAAAAGCTGTTTAATCTTATCAGAAGATACTGAAATCCATAAACGAAGCACAAAAGAAGACCCAGCTCATTTACTGTGAAGATTTAAAGCATCAGCCTGTGGGCAAGTTACCAACCCTAAGGCTGGCAGACACTATTTCATGTACTTTCTTCCAGATTTTTAATTCCATTCTCTGTATTATACTTATAGCTGAGAGGAAGGAAGAGTGCAGGGTGAAACATGTTTACCACCAAAGAGTAAGGAGAAAGGCACAAGAACTTGGCAGCTGCCCACAGCTGCAGTGTTGCCACAACAGCAAGCACACATTCAAGTAAGTTTCCAGGTGTTCTTTTTGTGGTACACACATTCACAAAGAGGTGTACTCATTTATATTTTGGCAGCTGTTTACACACTTTTTTCTACTGGTAGTTTCCAGACCACAAGTTTAAGGAAAGACACCAGGCCAGGTACATGAATAACAAAATGTAAAGAAAAAAATAACTTCAATTGAATAAACCCAATTAATAAAACATCCAAACATGAAAACACCAATACAGGAAACACCAATATATATATATTTACACAGATATGAAGTTCTGGAGATAGAGACAGCATGAGATCATCTCTGTTAATGCTTTAGTTTTCTATTTAGAGGACAAAAAACATCCCCCAACTTCCATATTTATGTTTCAGAAACTATATACAATAACATTAGTGTCTCTACATGGAAAAAAAAGAGTTTGCATAAAGCCAGGAAAGAGATTAGGTAGCAATACCTTGTACCCATTATCTTGTTTTGGGTTGTGTGAAGCTGTAACCATAATTCCAGCACAGAGCTTCAGATGAGTGACTGTGTAGGGCTGTAACAAGAGAAAACGATCTGAATTGGAATGTGCAAAGCAGTAGATATTACTTATTCTCATGCAGATGCTATACAACCATTCTGCTGAATGAAAAGAAAGCTCAAATGTGATTCCTACAGGCTGTGCAGCACTTGTTCTACCACACCCCCTGTGGCACAGCTTCAGCCCTTGCTTTTTCTTGTGCATTTTCCCCATGTAGATATTCTTAGTATTGTTTCAGGTGCTTTGTGGACCTATAGAGTAGTGGTTTTATAGAAGGAAACTGAACGTGTGTTGCCTGCAGCAGAACGACTTGAGGCATCTGAGGTCTTTAAGGGTGCCAAATCTGCTGGGATAATGCATTGAGAACTATAAATGGGGCAGTCTTATCCATACTATCTTCTGAGAGCAGCCTATGTACAACTGCTCCATCATGGTTCAAGGAGGAATTGTTATGGAAAGATCTCATAAATTACTTAAAAATAAAATAAAGCATGATTTGTGACCACAGGTCTAGTCTGAATTTACCCCTGATTCAGTAATTTAATAGCAAATGCCATCAACTGCAGTTCTCAACTGCTTCAAGCTGCACCATGAAGAATCTGACACTAAATCTACTCAAACCTTTACCAATACAAGAATGCTACATGCAAACGGCAGCTGAAGGGAGACCTTCTGGCTCTCTACCAGTCCCTGAAAGGAGGTTGGAGGCAGGTGGGTCTCTTCTCTTTAGAATCAGGTGACAGGATGAGAAGAAATTACCTCAAGTTGCACCAAGGAAGATTTAGGTTGGCTATAAGAAGAAATTCCTTGGCTGAAAGGGGTCTCAAAGACTGGAACAGGTTTCCCAGAGAAGTGATCAAATCCCCATCCCTCGAGGTGTTCAAAAGCTGCAGAGATGTGGTGCTGACGGACATGATTCAATTCCAGGCTTGGTAGAGTTAGATAATTGTTGGACTTGATGATCTTAGAGGTCTTTTCCAACCAAAACAACTATATGATTCTAAAGTCTTCTTCCCACTGTTTTGTCTGCAGCACTCACTAGACAAGTGGTATGGGGGAAAAGCTGTTGCTTTTAGCACAAAGGTGGAGGTTTCCTTTATTGCTCTGGAGAGCTGTCACCTAGTGATCCGGTGGGGAAAATGCAGACACCTTCAACAACCGACCCAGCACATCACTGCACCCTGCTGCCTGCTATTTAAAAAGAGATTCCTTTGGATTCAATACCCCTCAAAAAAAAAAGGAAATAAATAATAAGAATCTAACATCCCTCCCTTCACAACAAAACCAACAAAACTAAATTTGTCTGCAAGTTTCTGACTTGAGCTTCCACAGCAATCTAGAAACAATGAGATGTCTTCCAAAAGAAACTTGCCTTAAAGCAGGAATTGACTGGAAACAAATCCCATTGTCACTAACACTCCACTACGCTTCTTCCTTGTCTTGCTGTGCAGGTTGTAAACTAAATATAGCTAAAGAAGAAAAGACTAAACTGCAGGTAGAGCTTAAAAAGCTGAAAGTGTCTTTTAGTTTGTGTGTATATAAATTATGACATAATTTGTATGCATATAAGAAGATGTAATAGAGAAACTTACCACAAAAGGAGTTGGTGTTATATCAGAGAACAGATAAACTGGAACTCCTTGGCTGATGAAGGTATTAGCAGCAAGTCTTGCAAACCTGAACAAGAAGAAAAGATGTCAGGAAAATAGAATTAATTTTCTAACCAATTAGTTTTCTAAATGTCACAACTTCTCCACTTGAATTTAACCCCCAAACCCCACATAAATACATTCCAAATTACTATAAAGAGCCAATTTAAATGTGCTCCCTCACTACTCTCAACAGACAGAGCACAACACTAACAACTGCTCTGGCACTAGCAGAATATTAAAATACTGTAAATCCCTTACCTTAATCTACAGACAGGAAATCCTGCTGAAGCAGATCACACAAGACAGCTCCAAAACACTTAAAAGCTAAGAAGTACCTTTTGCTGCTCCCTCCGCTGGAAAGATGGGCACGAGCGTCAAAACCAATCACAACTCCTCTCTTTTTCAGGTCGCTGAAATTCTTCTCCAGGTACCTGCAAAACCCCTGAAGACAACAATAAATCCACCTCATTAACTCACCCCTAAAGATTTACTTTATCATTGCATTAAGGCTAAGATGCTGACACTTCATAGACGTTAACACAGTAACGTCTCACTGAACTGGGCTGAGATTCAATTTATCTGGGACCAACAAACACCAAGAAACATCAGAAGCCTTCAAATCACTACAGTGAACCTGGACAGCATTGAAGTACTTGTCCAAAAATTGGAACCAGCTCCTGAAAGAAGCAGTTAACACAATTAGTCTGAAGTGCAGAACCTAACAAGTGATTTAGCTGTACAGTCTCAGGTGAGGAAGAGAACAGCAGCCCAGTGTTTCAGTTTTATAACACCTGTTAGGAGATGATCCACCATTGCTCCAGGCTGCAGCAGTTTAGAGTTTTGGGTTGCCTTTTTTTTTAAGCTCTCTCCAAGCAGGTCTACTTTAGGGTCTGTAGGACAAGGGGCAATGGTTTGAAACTAGAGCAGGGTATATTTAAATTGGACATCATAAGGGAGTGGAATATCTCCCTTATGAGGAAAGGCTGAAGGAGCTGAGTCACTTTAGCTTGGAGAAGAGGAGGCTGAGGGGTGACCTCATTCATGTTTGTAAATGTGTGAAGAGTGAGTGTCAGGAGGATGGAGTCAAGCTCTGCTCAGTGACATCCAGTGACAGGACAAGGGGCAACAGGTGCAACCTGGAGCATAGGGAACCACGTGAACATAAGGGAAAACTTTCTCACTGTGAGGGTGACAGAGCCTTGGCTGCCCAGAGAGGTCGTCTGTGTGAACTACTGTCAGCGATTGTGCTCTAGAAGTGGGGTTGGACTGGATGATCTCCAAAGGTCCATTCCAACCCCTAACATTCTGCAATGAAGTTGTTTACTGTGAGGGAACACCAGAACAGATTGCCCAGAAAGATGGTGGAGGCCCCATCCCTGGAGACATTCAAGGTCAGGCTTGATGGGGCTCTGAGCAAGCTAATCTAGTTGGGGATGCCCTTGCCTCCTGCAGGGGCAGTTGGACTAGATGACTTTTAGAGGTGCCTTCCAACCCAAATCGCTCTATGATTCTGTGATGTTGCTTCACTATATTTACTGAAGTTTGCATCCAACATGCAGCCAAATGCTGCCTAAATACTCAGGATGAACTGATCCCTGTCAGCTTAACTGTAGCTGTGTATAAATTCAACTGCCAATGAACTGTGGGAATTAACTTCAATATTAAGAGTTTCATAGCTTCTCTCTGCTTGTATTTAGAGATCAGCACTTGGGTAATAATTATTATTTAAATTACTTCCAACAACTGGAGTTTTGCTTGTCACAAAGGAGGCTTTTCCATCCATAGTTACAACCAGATGAGTGAGATAAAGTGCTTAAGGTGGGTACCTGGGTTGTCTGGATAATGGTCAAGTCATTCATGTGGGAGATGCCTGCCCCCATGGCAGCTCTGAGCCCAGCTGTGCCAAACTCCATCCGCGAGCCAAAGTATTTCTGCAGTTCAGCTGCATTTCCTTCATCCAGCAGCTGCTTCACTATGGCAGAAGTCTTAGGATTCTGTAGACACAAAATTCAGATGGTCTAGGAAAGGGCTGGTTGGTTTAGTTCTAACACCATTGAGCTACTCAACAGAACTGATTTCCTTTCCCATCCTCCGTACTGGGTTATTTCAGTACCAAAACATCACATCCCACTTCAAGAACACCACAATTCCTGCTACATCTCCCTAACTTTAAGTCAGCACAATCTCAAACATGCCTTATTTTTATTTACTTCATTAGGTGCTGCCTTGACAGCAGTGTGAGTATATATATCTGTATCACATTTAGGGAAAAGATTTCCCAAGATGTTTATTTTAGTATTTTCTGGGTTCAACAACAAACCACAAAAAGCATCTTTGCAGTTAAGAGTCTTTTTGTCTACCTAAACATGTAAGAAAGTGAGGCAAGCTGATGGCTGAGAAATATTTGTTGCTTCCATAGTGCTAGAAGTAGAGTTTCAAAACCACAGATTCCTAACCTTGTCCCAGGAGTAGCTAAGACTGAAGGCAGCAGCAACACTAAGAGGACTGGACAGAAGACTAAAAAACCTGACAATTTGCAAGATAGTTGCAGGTAATGCTTGTAAAAATAAACACAACCCTGAGGATGAAAGCAGAGCAACAAGACCTAAATTCTTACATAAAAGGACAGTGCTGAGTGGTTATGGAAAGGCCACATCAGACAGCACAAGAACAGCAAAGCATGCTCAACTCTCAGCTGTGTCTACCAGCTCTGTTGTTATCAGCTCTCTCTGCTTCCAAATTCAGGACTTGGAATGGTCCTGTGGGTCCCAACCTGACAGGAGGTTGGAGTGAGGTGGGTGTTGGTCTCTTCTCCAAGTAAGAAGTGATAGAATGAGAGGAAATGGCCTCAAGCTGCACCAGGGGAGGTTTAGGTTGGATATTAGAAGAAACTTCGTGACTAAAAGTTCTCAAAGACTGCAGTGAGCTGCCAGGGGAGGTGGATGAATCCCTAGCCCTGGAGGGGTTTAAAAGATGTGATGTGGTGCTGAGGAATATGGCTTAGCCCCAGACTTGGTAGAATTAGATGCAGTTTGGACTTGATGATCTCAGAGGTGTCTTCCAACCAAAACAATGCTGTGATTGTATGCTAGACAGAGCACGCACAGCAGCAGGCACCTGAGTTAGCTTGCATACCAAGGTGTGAACATTCTGCACCCTAAACTGAGACCAGAGTCTGGATGCCCTAATCTTTGTCCTATACACCTGCTGCTTCAGGACAAACACCATAGTTTGCATACATACTCAAAAAAAAAAAACAACCCAAAGAGCTTTTGGTGCTGCAATGCAGAATAAGGTAAACAAGTGGAAAAAAAAACAACAAACCAGACACATTTCCTGGGTGTAACAAGTTAATTAGATACCTTAGAATGATTTTCAGTTTAAGAATTACCAATTCACCAGCCCAAGAATGTTGTAACTGACAGTTCCTTGTAGGAGGTTCATCATAGTTCTGTATTGCTACAGAGTAATTACAGGAATAAATATAATCCTGTGTCATTACAGAATAGGTCAGCATGACAATTATGAGTTTAAAAGTCAGCCTAAACTTTTTGCTGCAATATCAGGCCTATGTCTTGGAAGTAAAGGGTGAATGATGCCTTTTACACCAGGTTTTGTACACTACCTAGTCACCTTGTCATGAATTTTATTGCTTAGGTTGTTCCCTCCTGCCCTCCCTCCCAAAAAAACCCCAAACCCCACAAAAGTAAAGGTAAAAGCCATGCCCAAGTCAGTTTAATAAATGCCTTCTTCAGAGTGTCTGTTAGAACTGTTTAGGAGGGACACTGAGATGCTTGAGCATGTCCAGAGAAGGGCGACGAGGCTGGGGAGAGGCCTTGAGCACAGCCCTATGAGGAGAGGCTGAGGGAGCTGGGATTGGTTAGCCTGGAGAGGAGGAGGCTCAGGGGTGACCTTATTGCTGTCTACAACTACCTGAGGGGAGGCTGTAGCCAGGAGGAGGTTGCTCTCTTCTCTCAGATGGCCAGCACCAGAACAAGAGGACACAGCCTCAAGCTATGCCAGGGGAGATTTAGGCTGGAGGTGAGGAGAAAGTTCTTCCCTGAGAGAGTCATTGGGCACTGGAATGGGCTGCCCGGGGAGGTGGTGGAGTCGCCGTCCCTGGAGCTGTTCAAGGCAGGATTGGACGTGGCACTTGGTGCCATGGTCTAGCCTTGAGCTCTGTGGTAAAGGGTTGGACTTGATGATCTATGAGGTTTCTTCCAACCTCGGTGATACTGTAACTGTCCTAAGAACCTGTAACGAACACAGTCATAAAACCAGCCTGGTAACGAGCTCAGTAATTGTCATCTAGGTAGAAACTTCCCATTAGGTCAGCAGGACCTTTTTAGGCCTCCAGTCTTGCTCTTGCAAACTATTATTTTGTAAGAAACATGCAGCTTATCATCATTAAATATTAACCTATCTCCACACATCAAAAAGGAACCATTTTAATATCAGAGTAAAGGGACAAGGGTTATATTGGGATTCTTCTGTTACCCAATAGCAACATGCAAGAGCTCCCTGAGAAATGAAAATACTTCATCGTTTTTGAGCAATTAGATATGGCTATTACACACTGGTCAAAGACAACTGTGACATGTTCCCAGAGATGCTGCATCACACTTCTAGAGGCTTTCACAGAAGAAATTGTTCATAGCGGGGGTGGTGAAACAATCAACAGGTTGCCCAGGGATGTTCAAGGACAGGTTGGATGAGGCCTTGAGCAACCTGGGCTAGTGGGAGGTGTCCCAGGCCATGGCAGGGGAGTTGTAACCTGATCATCTTGAAGGTCGCTTCCAACTCAAACCAGTCCATGATTCTATGACAATTAAATGATTACACATAAGAGAGAGATACAACTAACACTGGGGTTGTTTAGCCTAGAGAAGAGGAGGCTCAGGGCTGACCTCATTGCTGTCTACAACTACCTGAAGGGAGGTTGTAGCCAGGTGGGGTTGGTCTCTTCTCCCAGGCAACCAGCAATAGAACAAGGGGATAGAGTCTCAAGTTGTGCCGGGGTAGGTCTAGGCTGGATGTTAGGAGGAAGTTGTTGGCAGAGAGAGTGATTGGCATTGGAATGGGCTGCCCAGGGAGGTGGTGGAGTCACCATCCCTGGAGGTCTTCAAGAAGAGACTGGATGAGGCATTTGGTGCCATGGTCTAGTTGACTGGATAGGGCTGAGTGCTAGGTTGGACTGGATGATCTTGGAGGTCTCTTCCACCCTGGTTGATTCTATGATTCAAGAAAGTTATGGAAATGCAAGGCCCATTAAAACCAGACTGTTTGATCAAAATCAAGCAAACTGGGTTAAAAAGGAAGACACAGAAACTGATCGTAAATTGGTGTGATACAATAGGGCTGGTTTGACAACCTGAGTAATCAAACCAGAGCTGGCTAACTGCTCTGTGAACCTGTCAAAGGAGTTTTAATGAAGAAACAGGCTTGAGGGATTCTAATGACATCTTTTAGAACCTGAAAAAAAGGCTAAAATAAATCATTACTCTATGTTTTCACTGATGATCTTGAAATAAGAAGATCCTTTACCAAACTACTACATAGGTTGCAGAAAACTCAGATCATTGCACAGTGCTAAGCCCAGCAGTCACTGAAGTGACCAAAGAAGGACAATGGGTAGTGAGTTACAACACAGCCATATGAATAAATTTCATGTATTGGGTAAAGGAAAAACCAAACAACCAAAATTAAAACATGCAAACCACAGGTGCCACATATGAGCCTGCATCTCAGTGGGAGCTGCAGCAGCAAACAATTGCAAAGGTGTTTCCAGATCACTACTGTGGCAAAACATTTCTCTACACACATCAATTATAGAAACACACAGAATATTTCACTTCTGCCCACAGTGCTGTCAAGAACAAATCTGATGACACAAAGGTAAGCCTTAAGATGTTTAAGCACCCTGACAGGAACGGAAATAATGTATCTTAAACTGTCCCTGTGCAAAAGTAGGAAAAGGGAGAAAAAACATGAAAAGAGGGAATAGTGAAGATATAGGAGTTAACAATGAGCACCACTAAGCACCAGGCAACGTTGTCAGAGGCAGAAGAATGTGGCCACCAAGGTAAAGGAGGGTCATCTTCACTTCCACTCTGCCCTAGTAAGGCCCCTTCTAGAATACTGTCTAGTTCAGGACTTCCCAGTTCAAGAAGGACAAAGCACTGGAGAAAGTTCAGTGGAGAGCCACCAGGATGATGAGGGCACTGGAGGCTTTGCCTTGTGAGGAAAGGTTGAGAGAGCTGGGGCTGTTTAGCCTGGAAAAGAGCAGACTGAGAAGGCATTGTATTAATGCTTATCAGAAGCTAAAGGGTGTCAGGAGGATGGAGCCAGACACTTCCCAGTGGCACCCAGTGACAAGAGACAGCGCACACAAAGTGGAACACGGGAGGTTTCACTCACACAAAAATGAAACAACATTTTGAGGGTGGCAGAGCACTAGAACAGGCTGCCCAGAGAGGTTGTGGAGTTCTCATCTCTGGTGGCATTCAAACCCCACCTGGGTGTGTTCCTGTGTGACTTAATCTGGGTGACCCTGCTCTAGCAGGGTGGTTGGACTTCAGAGATCCCCTCCAACCCCTGCTTTGAAACAAGCCTGCATGTCTTTTGGATACAGTATTACAGTAAACAAGATCATTGGAATGGGCTGCCCAGGGAGGTGGTGGAGGCACCATCCCTGGAGGTGTTCAAGCAAAGCCTGGCTGAGGCACTTAGTGCCATGGTCTGGTTGACTGGCTAGGGCTGGGTGCTAGGTTGGCCTGGATGATCTTGGAGGTCTCTTCCAACCTGGTTGATTCTATGATTCTATGAGGTTTTTAACACAGAAACACAACACAGCCAATACACTCTCGGCTTTAATAACTTAAGTCTATCAGCTGCCCCTACAACAGAAGCGCTTAGGAATAACAGAATCACGGAATGGTTTTGGTTGTGGAAGATCTTTAAGATCATCCAGTCCAACCATTATCTAACTCCATCAAGGCTGGGGCTAAACCATATCCCTCAGCACCACAGCTCTGCGGCTTTTAAACCCCTCCAGGGTGCTTAATATAGGCTCTTCTACAAAATAAATCCCACACAGCTGACAGCCAGAGAAAGTGGCGATACCTGGAGACCCAGCAGAGGGGCTCCCGAGGCAGCGAGGGGGCTGCAGCGGCAGGGGCCGGCTGAGGGGCAGGAGGGCGAGCGCTGCTTTGCCAGAGGGCTGCGACAGCAGCGGCAAGAGCCAGCCAGTGGCTCTGCCACACCCAGCACCGACACCACAGCAAAGCCGAGCAGAGCCCCACAGCTCCGCGCCCCCATCGCCGTCCCAACCACATTCCTGCGTGACCGGGAGGGCCCTCACGTCCTGGCACCCGCGCGGAAAAGAAGGGCCCCGAAGGGCTGCCCCTGAGCGCCCCTCACCTTATCCCACTGCAGCCACTGCTGGGCTGCGCGGTGCAGCGCGCCTTCCCCGGCGGAGCTCCGCGCTGCCATGCCTGCCTCTGCCCGACCACCGCCTCCGCCGCCTGCTCCTTCCCTCTTCCGGGGCACGCCCGCTCCGCTCCGCCCGCCGGGGCCGGGCCGCCCCTCCTCCGCCCCGCACACATGCCCGGGGCCGGGGTCAGGGCCGGGGCTAGGGCCGATCCGGGGGCGCCTCACCTCCGCCCCGCCCGCCGGGGCCTCGCCCGGGTTCAGGGCCAGGGCCGCTTCACGTCCGGCTCGGCCGCCCGGCGCTGGGAGGTCTGGAGGGAACTTTGGAACGGGTTTAACCAAGCTCGGCGCACCGCGGGCAGCCCCGCGCTGGGGAGGAGGAAAGGAGCGCGATTCGCGCTGCTAAAGGGCAGAAATGTCCTCATCCACTGGTCTGGTGGGACGTGCCCCTGCCCGCGGCCGGGGGTTGGAACTAGATGACCTTTAAGGTCCCTTTCAACCCAAATCATTCTGCGATTCTATAAACGCCGCTTGTCTGCGCTCATCGAGCTGCTGCCTCCCCCCCATCGGGACCGGCAGGAGAAAACTAACGCTACAAGTGTAACTGTTCATGGGTATTGCACTAGGGCTGCTGAGGAGTCTTTTTAAAGGCAATATGGGTGCTCTGGGAAGGGCTCTAAAGTGTGATAAAGATTATCTGAAAGGAGCTTGGAGTGAGGGCGGTGTTGGTCTCTTCCCCAGAGAAACAGGTGATAGAAGAGGCAATGGCTTCAAGGGGGAGGTTTAGGTTGGACATCAGAAGAAACTCCTTAGCTGAAAGGGTTCTCAAAGACAAACAGGCTGTCCAGGGAGGTGGTTGGATCCCCATCCCTGAAGGCCTTTAAAAGCCTCAGAGGTGTGGTGCTGATCTCTTCCAACCCTGATGATACTGTGATACTGTGATGTTTTAGCCCCAGACTTGTACAGTTAGATACTGGTGGGACTCAACGATCTTCCAAGCAGAACGGCTCTATGATTCTGTGCCTCGTGTTTCTCTTTTCATTGGGCCGTTTTGATTTCTTAGAACTTTCTGGGCAGAAGTCCAGCCCAGAGAACACTGAACTCTCTGTCTTGCATAACAAGCTATCTGGCATCAGCTCCAAAAACGCTAAGGGAAAGAGTAGTCCGCTCTGGAGCTTCAGGAGCAAGGCATTTACTGTTCAGCTTGTCCCTACCTTTTGCCATCTGCCTGAGGTGAGCTAGACCAAGTGCTGGGCAGGTGCAGAGATCTGGAGGGAGGACTGGGATTTCCCTGGCTCTTCTGTAACAGGGAGATTCCAGGGTGTGGTGTGCACACGGTGTACCCATTCCAGCCCTGCCGAGGCAGCTGAGGAAAACCAGGTCAGTGTGAATTCAGGCAGCCTGCAGGAGTAGCAGCAGACACCCTGGAGCCGGCAGAGGAACTCGCTGGTGTTGCCAAGTCCTGAATCAGAACTCCCAGGTGGGATATAGCTATCCAGGCACTTTCTAAGAATGTTTCAATGGGAACAACCGGAGCATTCCTATTGTCCCATGTTTAAAGGTTGAGGCGAGCAAGGAAGGAGCTGACGGTCACAACTTCTGCCGTGCTTCTCAAAGGCAGGAGAGAAGCAGCAACAGTAAAAATTCACACGGTTGTGTAAGTGAAGAACAATACAGCCACTAAGACGTTGACTTTGCAAAGCATCCTGGCAAAGTATCCTCACTGACTCAACTGAGGGAATGACATCAGACAGAAAATGCTGAATGGAGCATCTCCTCTTCTCCTGAGCTCCTTAAGTTGACTGTAAATCAAATAGATTTCTTTAAAGATGAAGAAAAATGGTCATCAGCATCCATCACAGCATAGGCTCATCTGTGCCACTGAAAAACTGCAAGTCATAGAATAGCACAATCACAGAACCATAGAATGGGTCTGGTGTGGAACAGCTGAGTGACCTGGAGTTTGGTCTGGAGAAAAGGAGACTGAGGGGAGATCTTCTGCCAACACAATTCCCTGAAAGGAAGTTTGAGCTAGGTGGATGTTGATCTCTTCTCTCTGGGTAGAAGTGACACAAAGAGAGGAAAGGGCTTCATGTTGCATCAAGGGAGGTTTAGGTTGGGTATCAGAAGGAACTTCTTGACTGAAGGGGTTCTCAAACACTGGAACAGGCTCCTCAGGGAAGTGGTTGAATCCCCATCCCTGGGGGTATTTAAGAGAGGCAGAGATGTGATGCTGAGGGATGTGGTTTAGCACTAGCCTTGGTAGAGAACGGCTGGATTCAGAGATCTTAAAGGTCTATTCCAACTGAAGAGATTCAGTGATTCTTTGATTCTGTAACACCTGATCTTGCATCTCAGGCTCGGTGTGCCTGCAGCTTTCACACCACGTTGGCACTGAATGGCATCAGCTTTCACTGTGGTATTTCTTTAGGCGTGACACCACAGCGGTGAACTCTTTGCAGCGACGGTGGGGAGACACTGAACCAGGCTGCCCAGGGAGGGTGTGGATGAGTCCTCTCTGGAAGTGTTCAAGGCCTGGCTGGATGAGGCCATGAGCAGTTTGGTCTAGTGGAAGGTACCACTGCCCCTGGCAGGGTGAGTAGGAGCTAGATGATCTTCAAGGTCCCTTCCAATCCGAACCATTCTATGAATTTATTTGGTGTCCTTTGGCTGTAAGCTGCAAGAAAGGCACTTTGTGAAGTATTTCTTTGTCCCAGCTTTCACTGGGAGTTTGTCATCATTGGAAGGAATTCCAAGGAATTGCTTCTAGGGAAAAGAGATCAACACCCATCTTACTGGAAACTCCTTTCAGGGAGTTGTAGGGAGCCACAACTCGCCCCTCAGCCTCCTTTTATCCAAACAACTCCAGTTCCCTCAGCCACTCCTCACCAGACCTGTTCTTCCAACCCTTCACCAGCTTCACTGCCCTTCTCTGCACCTTCTCTAGCACCTCAATGTCTTCCTTTGAGTGAGGGCCCTGACAAGACGTCTGCTGGTAGGATGCAAATAGGATGGAGCCAGGCTCTCTGCAGTGACAGGGCCAGAGCAAACCAGCACAAACTGAAACACAGGAACTTCTGGGTGATGATTAGGAGATTCCTTTCCTTTTCTCTGTGAGTAGACTGAGCATTGGACAAAAGTTCTCAGGGAGATCATGAACTCTTCCTTCTCAGATACATGCTAAAGGTATCTGGACATGGTCCTAGGCAAGAAGCTCTTGGTGGCTGTCCTTGAGACATATCAACTGATATTTGTAGTACCCACAGAAATAAAAGACTGAGAACTACAGGATATTGCTGCCAACAAGTTAAAGTTAAGTGTAGGTCCTCAGAGCCTAAAGAGGATACACAGCTCTGCTACTCTGTGCAGTCTGAACATTTCAAGGCATTTTATTAGTTTCCACTTTTCCTCACTAGCTTGAAATGCCAGCAGGAGGCAGGAGAGAAGGAGATTTCATTCTACAGCACAGTGTCAAACTGAGTGTCAAACTGAGTGTCAAACTGTGGGGCACGCAGCAGGTTTCCAAAAGCACATCTAGCCCTCGAAAGAGGATGTGGTGCTAAATGAAGCCCTGCTCTTGTAACCTGGGGAGAGAGGAGGGGGAAGCAGAGGAAGGAAGGATGTAGTCTATATTGTATTCCTGGCTTCAATGAAATTTAGCATTTGTTCTCTGCTTCTGCTGTCTACCAGCTAACTAGAGGATGTGTCAGGGTGTTCTACATTTCCTCTTGGAGATTTTTTTCTCCTTTGTTTATTGTAAGCTGCATTTTTACAGCTGAAAGTCTTTCCCAGTTTCCACTGCTTGGCATAAACTCCTGAGGCAGCACAGCTCCAATCCTGTTGCAGCAGAACCACAAGGACATAATTCTTCTGTCCTGTTCTAGACAGCACCCAGTTTTCAGGTTCAAAGGTGAATTAACTCATGTTTGCTCAACAGACAGGACAAAGTTAGAGCTAATGCCAGTTCTTTTCAAGTATATTTTGGATTGCTGCCCTTCTCTTAGATGTTGCTTCACTTTAAAAGACAAGTTTAAGTGAAAAATAAAACTAATCTGACTAATGGATACTTGATCCTGGACTTGATACTTATGCAAATGATCCAAATTATGCTGTGGCAAAAATGAATCACAGAATGCCATGTTGGAAGGGACCCCAAGGATCCTGGGGTCCTACTTTTTTAGGTAGCTGAAATGAGATGGCCCAGCATCCTGTCAAGCTGAGTCTTAAAAGTATCCAGTGTAGAGGAATCCACTACTTCTCTTGGGAGATGATCCCAATGCCTTACTTTTCTCACAAGGAATGATGAAGTTAATGAAGTGGTTAATGATTCGATTTCTGAACATTAAAGAGCAATAGCAGTGAGGTAGGGGATTGGTCTTTTCTCCCTGGTATCAGGTGACAGAACAAGAGGAAATGGCCTGGAATTGTGCCAGGGAAGGTTTAGGTTGGATATCAGGAAAATTTTCTTTAGTTAAAGAGTAGTCAGCTTGTCCATGGTGAGTGGGGTACAGTTGTTTTCTGTATGTTCTTCAGTTCTGCTGTCACTCTAACTAAACTTTCATCCCTCATTAGGTAGATTTTACTTCTACTATGGATAGCTAAGAGTGGTTAAGGAAACTTTCCATAATTTAGGGCAAGAGAACTGTCAGCATCACTCTCAAACCCAGAAATCTGGATGCCTGGCTAGACTTAATACGCCTACAACTGGATTTGAATAATAACACAGTGCTGTTTGGTACAGAAATGGGGTTGAGAGTGATGCTGACAGTTCTCTTGCCCTAAATGATGAGAAGTTTCCTTAACCACTCTTAATCATCCAGAGTAGAAGTAAAAAAAAACCAAAATGTTCACAGCATAAACACACTGGATGGATATTTGCCTTAACAACAATCAGTTATGAGGATTATAGACAAGTTTCCCAAAAATGTTAAGCTTCTAAATCCAACTTTAGACTTCTAAGTAAGCTGTTTCTCAAAAGTGCTGAACCTGCAGCAGTTCCCATTGAATGCTGAGGCTTGCAAATGCATGACTGAGGCACAGCAGCCATATCAAAGGGGAAGGGTGGTGGCTTTAAAACAACTGGCACGGTGTGCTTTTGTAATACACAGCTACACACCACAGCACCCACCCCTAGAGCTCAAAGATGGGGTTTACAGCCAGCACCACGCAGCTCATGTGCAGTGGATGCCCCAGTGATGGAGGAACTAGCAGCTAAACCAGGGAAAGCTTCACGTTTGTGTTGGAAAGCTACTGTAAGAGGAAGGAATCACTAAATGTCCTACATTGCTTTACACAGAATCACAGAATTGCTGAATGTCAGGGGCTGGAAAGGACCTCAAAAGACCATGCAGTTCAACCCCTCTGCCAGAGCAGGATCACCTATACCAGATCACACAGGAACGTGTCCAGGAATCTCTCCAAGAATATCTCCAGAGAGAGACACTCCACAACCTCCCCTGGGCAGCCTGTTCCAGTGTTCTGTTACCCTCACAGTGAAAAAATTCCTCCTCAAGTTTACATGAAACTTCCTATGCCTCAGCTTCCACCCATCTCCCCTTGTGCTGTCATTGGGCATCACCCAGCAGAGCCTGGCTCCAGCCTCCTGGCACTCACCCTTTACATATTTATAAACATTGATGAAGTCACCCCTCAGTCTTTTCTTCTCCAAGCTAAAAAGCCCCAGTTCCCTCAGTCTCTCCTCGTAAGAGAGATCTTCCATTCCCTTCATCATCTTCCGTGGCTCTGTGTTGGACTCTCTCAAGCAGTTTTATGTCCCTCTTGAACTGTGGGCCCCAGAAATGGACACAGTACTGCAGATGCAGCCTCACTGGGCAGAGGGGCAGGAGAACTTCTCTCCACCTACTAACCATAGCCCTTTTAATACACCCCAGAATGGCATTGGCCCTTCTGGCCATGAGAGCATGCTGCTGGCTCATGGTCAACCTCCCATCAGCTAGGACCCCCAGATCCTTTTCCCCTTCACTGCCTTCCAACAGGTCAGTCCCCAACCTATACTGATACCTGGGGTTGTTCTTTCCCAGGTGCAAGACTTGCCCTTGTTGAATTTCATTAAATTTCTTCCTGAATAAATGTTCAAAAATCATTAAATTTCTTTCCTGAGTAAATAAAAAATATCCACAATTTAGGAACTGATTTCAGTTCAACCTGGAGAAAAGAAGGCACCAGGGAGACTATCTATCAGCCTTCCAGTAGTTGAAGGGGGCTAAAAGAGACCTGGAGAGGAACTTTTGGCAAAGGCATGGAGTGACAGGACGAGGAGTAATGGCTTCAAACTGGAAGAAGTGGGATTGTGATGACACATTAGGAAGCAATTCTTTCCCATGAGGATGGTGAGGCATTGGAACAGGTTGCCCAAAGAAGCTGTGGAGGTTCCAAGCCTGGAAATAGTGAAAACCAGATTGGATGTGGCCTTGAGCAAACTGGTCTAGTAGGAGATGTCCCTGCCCATGGCAGTGGGTTGGGACTAGATGATCTTGAAGCTCCCTTCCAAGCCATACAACTCTAGGGTTCTGTGCTTTGAAAGAAGCAGACTCTTCCTAATGCAGATTATTTATTGTTGGTAGAGGAACTAAAACATATTCCACTGAAACCATGCAAGCACTAAACAGAAGGCTGCACTGAGAGATTTGTAGGGGAGGTCTTAAAACGGCCTCAAACAACTTGAAGCTTTTTAAACAGCTGCATCTTTAAACTTCTAAAAGTTATAGTTAAAATGTAACGAAACCGTTAAATTAGGTTCTTCAGAGGCTTCTGTTCTTTCCATATTGATATTATGTGCTGCTTTAGTAGGCAAAGGTCGCCCTCTCTTGGTGGCAGCAGAAATAATTGCAGACAGCATTTAGCTTCAGTAGTCGAGTCAGAGCTGCACTCCCAGTGTCCTGCCCCGTAAAAAAATCCTCACATCTCTGCCGGACAGCAACTGTGTGAATATTTCCTGCTGTTTTTTCCTAGAATCTGGAGGCAGGAGTTTGCTTTACTTGCCTTTAGAAAAGAAAAAAATGCCAGTGAATTAAAAGTCTCTGTGTTGTTCCTCAGGCTGCTACAAAGTTCCTGTTTCCATGATGTTCCATTATCAGGGAGTGAAAATACTGAGACCACAACAGCAGCTCCAGGCATTTGGAAAACTTCCATCTTTCCCATATTTCATTTCAGCTTCTAAGTTGAAGTTATATTTAACTTATTATATAAGTTAAATTTTACTTTCTGAAATACTATTGTTAATATATTAGAAAAAAAAAGTAAATGAAGGAAAAAAGAAAGTACTTTACAGTGAGAGTGGGGAGACATTGGAACAGGTTACCTGGGGAAGTTGTGGATGCCCTCTCCCTGGAGGTATTCAAGTCCAGGTTGGATAAGGTCTTGAACAACCTGGTCTAGTGGAAGTGTCCCTGTCCATGGCAGGGAGGTTGGAACTAGATGATCTTGAAGGTCCCTTCAATCCCAAGCCATTCTATGAATCAATGAATCCCTGAACCATCAGGGATGGTGCCACATCCAGTTGGCAGCTGTCACTAGTGGTGTTCCCCAGGGATCAGTGCTGGGCCCAGTCCTGTTCAATATCTTTATTGATGACCTGGATGAGGGGACTGAGTCCAGCATCAGTAAGTTTGCAGATGACACCAAGCTGGGAGCAGCTGTTGATCTGTTGGAAGGTAGGAGAGCCCTGCAGAGGGACCTGGACAGGCTGGATGGGTGGGCAGAGGCCAATGGGATGAGATTTAACAAGGCCAAGTGCAGGGTTCTGCACTTTGGCCACAACAACCCCAAGCAGCACTACAGGCTGGGGACTGAGTGGCTGGAGAGCAGCCAGGAGGAAAGGGACCTGGGGGTACTGATAGATAGTAGCTGAAGATGAGCCAGCAGTGTGCCCAGGTGGCCAAGAGAGCCAATGGCATCCTGGCCTGCATCAGGAACAGTGTGGCCAGTAGGACAAGGGAGGTTATTCTGCCCCTGTACTCAGCACTGGTCAGGCCACACCTTGAGTACTGTGTCCAGTTCTGGGCCCCTCAATTCAAGAGAGATGTTGAGGTGCTGGAACATGTCCAGAGAAGGGCAACAAAGCTGGTGAAGGGCCTGGAGCACAAACCCTATGAGGAGAGGCTAAGGGAGCTGGGCTTGTTTAGCCTGGAGCAGAGGAGGCTCAGGGGTGATCTTATTACTGTCTACAACTACCTGAAGGGACATTGTAGCCAGATGGGGGGTGGCCTCTTCTCCCAGGCAACCAGCAATAGAACAAGGGGACACAGTTTCAAGTTGTGCCAGGGTAGGTATAGGCTGGATATTAAGAGGAAGTTCTTCACAGAGAGAGTGACTGGCATTGGAATGGGCTGCCCAGGGAGGTGGTGGAGGCACAGGATGGGGCACTTAGTGCCATGGTCTAGCTGACTGGACAGGGCTGAGTGCTAGGTTGGACTGGCTGATCTTGGAGGTCTCTTCCAACCTGGTTGATTCTATGATTCTATGATCATAGTAGAAAGCTTTAGTAAAGATTGTAAAACCTCACTATGGGCCTAGGGAGTTTGTTTAGCTTTCTATCTTTTATGACCAAATTGTTGAAAGGAATTATTGTTGTTCACCTCTGAGAACAATTTGCTTCTGTAACCTTTCCTGTATTAATAGATTTTTTTCTGGTGTCATGTGCTTGCTGGGTAAATGCAAATATCGCCCTAGGTATTTGGCTCCATGCCTTCACTACTTGAGGAGCTGCCTTTCTCATTAGCATAATTATGCTCATTTTTATTCTTGGTTTATTTGCCAAGTTCTCAGACTCAAAACTCCTTCTTGCCTATTCATATTTTTGTAGGCAATAGGCTGCAAAATGCTTATATTTCATGGCAAGGTTGCAATGATACACGATCAAAAGAATCTGCATTATAATATCTTGCAATTATCTCACATCCTAGAATGGGAATGAACTAAAAATATTCGAACATATTGAATTCAAACTAGTTTCTTTCTTATACAATAGCAACACCTTCCTCACATCACAAACAGTCACGAATTCTTTGCTCTGTGTGATTAATAACTTCTGATCCCTCCCTCTGACACCAGTAAGAGAGGTTTCTGCTTTGTCTAGGAATGTATGACCACAGTATAAGTAGCATAGAAAGGACATTAAGCTGCTGGAGCAGGTCCAGAGGAGGCCACGAAGATGATCAGAGGGATGGAGCACCTGCTCTATGGGAACAGGCTGAGAGAGCTGGGGTTGTTCAGGCTGGAGAAGGCTCTGGAGAGAACTTAGAGCAGTCTTCCAGTAACTGAAAAGGGCTATGAGAAAGCTGGGAACTTACAGCAACCTTCAGTAACTGAAATGGACTTTTTTGAAGGGCCTGGGATGAGAGGGCATGGATTGAAGATGGAAGAGGGGAGATTCAGACTGGAGATTAGGGAGAAATTCTTTACATTGAGGGTGGTGAGACACTGGAACAGGTTGCCCAGGGAGGCTGTGAATGCCCCCTCCCTTGTAGTAAGGCCCCCCAAGCTGAACTCAGTATGTGGCAATAATCTGTCTTGCAAATGAAAAGATCAGTAACTATGAAGTAAACTGGAAGAATAAATCCCCTAAAGAGCCAACACCTATCAACTCATCATCGGTGTGGGCACACACGGCAGGCAGGCACAGACAATCATTCACATCTTTCTTTCCAGGAAGCAGCAGTTCGTGATACCAGATCAAGTGTCAGCAAGATTTACTGAACACACTTCTGCATTCCCAGCTGAAATGATGAAACACAACATTCAGCTCATGGCCTAAAGCCAAAGCAGGTGAATACAAACAGACACAAGTCACTGGCTTCCCCTCACATGAACTGGAAAGAACTTCTTCCTAATCTCCACTCTAAATCTACCGTCCTGGAGCTCAAATCCATTCTCCTTCATCCTGTCACCACAAACCCTTGTAAGAAGTCCCTTGCCCATTTTACTGTAGCCCCCTTTCAGGTATATAAGCTTGCAATTAGGAGTCCCTGGAGTCTTCTCTTCTTCGTCTTCTCTATCCCCATGGGCTGTTTGAGGCTGTGCAGACAGTCAGCAGGAGAGCTCATCTTATAGTCTTTTGGGGCTGGCTCAATCATCTTGTAGACAGAAATGTATCTAAGCAAACTCCTTTTAAATTCAGATAAAAGCAAAGTTTCTCCCTCAAAAAAAGTAACCTAACTGCATGCTGGATGGCAGCAGCTGTTCTAACCATAGCATGACTAAACCATTGTTGGTTTTATCAATTACTCCTTCCTTCCTTTGAGATATGCAAGCTCAGATTTATTCTGCTGCCTCGTATCTCTCAAAGTCAGCACACTGAAAAAATAGTTACTGCATGAAATGGAGCATTTCAGTGCAGATCCTGAGGTGAAGCTCTCCCTCACACTGCTCATTTTCACCCAAGTGTCTAAATATCAGCAGATCTCATGCACACATTTCTGTTTCTTGAGTCTCAGGATGCTTCTTACTGAGGCCATTCTCTGTTCTACTCAGGCAGAAGGAGAGGTTTAGACATTCTTCAGGGCACACTTCTAGCAAAACCATCTTTTAATTACTAGCATTATTGTCCCCTGAAAGAAGTTGGACAGTGGTAGGTGTTGTCCCTATTCTTGTGTTAGGATGAGAGGAAGTCACAGAATCATAGAATCAACCGGGTTGAAAGAGACCTCCAAGATCCTCCAGTCTGTCCTCAGATTGTGCCAGGGGAGGCTTAGATTTGATATTAGGGAAAAAATCCTTACTACAGGAGTGTTCAGGCATGTGAACAGGCTGCCCAGGGAGATGGTGGAGTCTCCGTCTCTGAAGGTGTTCAGAAAAGATGTAGACATGGCACTCTGGGACATGCTTTAGAGTGCACGGTGATGTTAGGTTGATGGTCAGACTCAATGATCTTAGAGGTCTTTTCCAACTGAAACAGTTCTATGATTCTATAAAAGAGGGAGATTCAGACTAAATATTTTTAAACATGAGGACAGTGAAATGCTGGCCTAGGTCACAGTGAGGATCACATTTTTCTGACATAAAGGTGGAAATTTTCCCTCTTCTAGATAAGGCAACAAGTTACATTGAAGGCAAAATTCAATCCCATATTTGCTGACAGCCATCAGGCTCCTGAAGATACCCAAAATATCTTCATTTTGTTGCCTGCTCATTATAGTAAAATTTTAATTAGAGGTCTAGGCAAGCTCTGTTCCTGCAGCACCTCTGATTGTTTCAGCTTAGAAGCTTATTCTGATGTCATCCTGATGCTAATTTTGAAGATAGCACAGCATGTGTATATGAAGTTCTCTGAGCATGTGTATATGAAGTTCTCTGAGCATTACAATGAAAATTAACCAAGTTTGTAGGGCGGCAGTGGATAAAGAGAGGCTTTCAAACATAAAATTACTTCTTTCCTGCCTGAAGCAAAAGTGATTTAAGATTAAATTTTGACTTACGTTGCCCACAATTCTAGGAAATTAAAGTTTGCCAGCTAAATTCTAACAAAGTGATTTGTAATTAGCTGACAGAAGCTCCCCCCAGAAAGAAGGAGCCCTGATTTCAATTTCACATTCACTCTAAGACTTACAGGATATTTTAGGATCTTTCTGCATTGCTGTGATGGCTTAGAGGATCCCAGTAGGTCAGCCAACACTGAGATACCATATACAATGTCAACATCATGCTGAAACGAGTGTTAAGTGTCAAAGAAAGGAAGATGCAGTGACAAGGGCACAAGCAATCAAAACTCCCCCTCTCCATCATTAGTTGGAGTGTTTACAGGTATAACCATTTGACCAGACAAACATAAGCCTACAAAAGTCAGAAAACAGGAAAAAAAAGAGTTGGAAGAAAGAGAGAAGTGTCAATAGGGCAGTTCTCCACAGAACTATTTACTACAGAGGAGGTCTTTGTTAGTCATCCATTGGAAGTATTACAGCCCTTTGAACATAGCAAGAAGCAGCAACAGAAGCTTTACTTATGTGCACGACTATGGGAAAAACGCCAAGAATACACAAGAAAGCAAAACTAATTCCTCACCCCACCCTAAATTAACTTGAAAACACTACTCTCCCCTACTTGAAAAGACTTATAAGCAGCTATCTGTGATAGGCAAGGATGCTATGCCAGTGTTGCCTCAGCTGATTAAAACCCAGGCTCTTGGTGTGGCTATATTGGAGCTGGTAACCTTTTCAGTTTCTAAATTAGATCTGTGCTCCTATTTTAAGGGGCAGAGTTTCTTGCTGTGCTATGCTCAGCTGAACTGATCATGATACCTTTCCCTTATTTATGTACTGCTTTGCTTAGGAAGCAGCTGTGAACTTTATGACTAGAAAGCGTCTCAGCCAGATGTCCTTTGCAAGAGTCAGAGCTTTGCCAGGCTTGCTCAAAACTCACAGCCGAAACCAGTTACTAATTCTGTGAAGAGACAAACATGCAGTCAGCATCACCCCTACTTTCACAGAATCTCAGCCTGGCAGGGATTAGAAGAAACCTCTAGAGATCATCTAGTCCAACCCCTCTGCTAGAGCAGGATCATCTAGAGTAAATCACATAGGAACATGTCCAGGCAGGTTAAGAATGCTTCCAGAGGTGAAGGAGCAGAATGTCCTGCTTCAGAAATTCCCTGACTTCACTCAGTTTTATTCTCACCCATTGTTCTGGGTTCTCTCAAACACTGTAATGTGTTTCCACATCAGCTTTAGCAATGATGACCAGTAACAGTGTGCCAATTAATCAGCTCCTGCTCCCCTCCCTGTTACTCTGATCACACTTTTTTCCAGCTCTGATATAAGAAGCACATAAGAAACAGCAAAATTTATCTGCACAATTTGTCTCTTGACAAAGAGTAAAACGTAATTCAAGCTCTCCCTTACTTTTCTGCTAGATTTCAGCTGCTTTCCTTGACTATGAATTGCAGAAAAGGCAGTGTAAAAAGCGGTGTTGGTTTTAACCACAGATGTAAACCTGCAGCAAATGCCAACGTCACTGGCAACTCTTGGACTCTAACTCATACACCAGCCACTTTTAGCTGCCCAAGGGCCTTGTCCTGCTCCTGCTTCCAAGCCCTCCTGCAACCCGTGCCAACCAGTCTGGCAAAAAGGCAGGAGGATGGACTGAGAGGGAAGCAGCATTAAGAACTGATGCTAAGCTTAGAGAGTGGTAAACTTAGTACTTGGTGGTATCTTCTCTCAATAGAACTCAGCCTCCTCCCTGGAGGTGTTCAAGACTAAGCTGGATAAGTCCTTGAGCAACCTGGTCTAGTGGAAGGTGTCCTGCCAATGCCAGGGGGTTGGAATTAGATGATCTTGAAGGTCCCTCCCAACCAAAACCATTCTATGAATCTTTTTCTTTGACAAAAGGCATTTCATATTTTAAAGGTAAAAAAATTCCTCTTGTCAGAGTTCCTTGCAGTGGAGAATTAGGTGAAGGACCTGACCATCTACAGCAGGACTGTTTTGATTTGGCTTGCACTCTGTTGTTACTATGGTCTAAACATCACTGGGGAAAAAATGCCTTTGCCTTTTTATTCAGTCAAAATATTTTAAACTGAAGGAATGTGAAAATATTCAGCAGGACCTTCTTACCTTTACCATAGAACCTCAGCAGCTCAGGCAAGATTGTATTTTAAAAACATCAGGGAGAAATCATGATTATGGCTTCTATTTGCAGTGTGCTATGATCAGAAGCAAATACTTGGAGATAGGAGGCCTTTTGTTGACTTAACACTCTTGAGGGATTCTGTGGAATAACCTGGGTCTTTCCTTTAGGAGGCTAAGTAAAGGTCAAATTAATCCTTAGGAAAAAATTCTCTAGTAGCCTACACAACTTCTGTGTTCCTCATGTAGTAATTTCTAAGATTTTTACCTACTGTAATTCTAGGTGCTACTGTTGCCCTAGAATATATCCTACAGTCTCAAGTTGTGCCAGGGGAAGTATAGGCTGGATGTTAGGAGGAAGTTCTTCACAGAGAGAGTGATTTGCCATTGGAATGGGCTGCCCAGGGAGGTGGTGGAGTCACCATCCCTGGAGGTGTTCAAGAAAAGACTGGATGAGGCACTTAGTGCCATGGTCTAGCTGACTGGATAGGGCTGGGTGCTAGGTTGGACTGGATGATCTTGGAGGTCTATTCCCACGTGCTTGATTCTATGATTCTATATATTATATCTGTCTAAGCACTGAAATAACTTTAGGCAACAAGTTTCCTGAGGAAGGCTGGGTTAAGTAGTGTTCCTGCAATAATGACAATTAAAGATAGGATTACTGCAGATTACTGTTTGATGCACATTATGATTCATAGCAAAAATATCCTTTGTAAGTCTGTCCCAATCTTAATGTATTCATATTATGTGCACCATCCAGAAATAATCCTTTGCAAGTCTAGGCTGGTTAGAAAGCAGTTTCTCCTTATCCTCTTTTCCATTAAAAGATACTCTCGTGGGAAGAAACTGAATCATAGACTCACAGAATCAACCAGGTTGGAAGACACCTCCAAGATCATCCAGTCCAACCTAGCACCCAGCCCTAGCAAATCAACTAGACCATGGCAACTGCAACTGCAACCCAGCTACCATGAGCACTTAACTACATCCTGAAGCACCATATTTACATGCTTCTTGAACACTTCCAGGGATGACAGCTTCTAATTCCAATATTTGTTATAAGTCATTCTGTATCTTCCAGAGAAAAAAAGAGTTACTACAAGATGCTACCTTGGTGTGAAGATCACTGCATAGCTGGGCTTAGAGAAAGCAAGATGAAGAGCTGCAGGAACTCCCAATACTCAGATTATTTTAATCCTAAACATTTTCTGCCAGAAAAGAACCAAAATAATATCTACTATGTTATATGTAATAAGCATCCACACAATCCAGAACATTGTGTGTTCCATGAAAGAATTGTTTTGGTCAGAAAAGACCTTTTTAAGATCAATGAGTCCAACTATTCTCTAACTCTACCATGTCTAGTGCTAAACCATGTCCCTTGGCACCACATCTCTGCAGCTGTGAAACACCTCCAGGGATGGGGATTCAAGCACTTCCCTGAGCAGCCTGTTCCGATGACAACCCTTTCAGTGAAGAAGATTTTTTCCTAATATCCATCTTAAACCTCCCCTGGTGCAATGTGAGGCTATTTCCTCTCATCCTACCACATGTTACTGAGGAGAAGAGATCAACACCCACCTCATTTAGGCTGGAGGTGAGGAGAAAGTTCTTCACTGAGAGGGTCATTGGACACTGGAATGGGCTGCCCGGGGAGGTGGTGGAGTCGCCATCCCTGGGGCAGTTCAAGGCAGGATTGGACGTGGCACTTGGTGCCATGGTCTAGCCTTGAGCTCTGTGGTAAAGGGTTGGACTTGATGATCTGTGAGGTCTCTTCCAACCCTGATGATACTGTGATACTGTGATTCCATCCTTTCAGGAAGCCATAGAGAGCCAGGTATCCCCTCATCTCCTTTTCTGCAGATTAAAACCAACCAACCAACCAAAAGCAGTTTTGCTGCATTCAAGAGTCTCTATTTTTTAACTTCATTTGCGCACAACTGCTTTTAAATGTTCTCTGGCCCTAACTGATTGGTAACCTACTGGAGGTAATACTGCAGTGAAAACAATGGACTGGAATTCAAATAAAATACCTTCCCTCTCCTCAACAGGATTTTCAGTCTGTGTGTGGCTTCCTATGAGAAAAGCTGAGCACAAGAGGTGGTGGCGGTAAACAGGTCTAACAAGATCTGCTGTTTATCTTGACAGATCTGTTCCTGACTGAGGTTTACACCAAGCTCCTTGTAAGCAAACTTGGCAAGTCACATTCACACAGAGCAGAGTGTGCTTCTGGAGCTTTGGAAGAAACAAAAGTGTCCTCTGCATACAACAACTTTACATTGTGATATAGTGATTACTTGCTCGGCTCTGGGCTTTTACCCACAGGATATATTCATGCTTCAGGAGATTAAATCTCATAGCTAGTAGTTTGGTCAGCCAACATGAGAAGTCTAACTGTAGCAGGTTAGCAGATCACTTTCCACTTTTCACCCCATGGGAATGCACCAGGGACTGTTACCACTTCGGTGTGAGCAGCATTTTTTAAAGGGGTGTTGCAGAGCAGCAGGTCAAGCTGAGCTTGACCCCTAGCAGGCTCACTGAACAGCTGGGTCATGAAGCTGTCCTCCATGCACTCCAGAAATCTCCTGGACTGTTGGGGAGGGTACTGAGCTCAGGTTTGGGTCCCTCACTACAAGAAGGACATTGAGGTGCTGGAGCAGGTCCAGAGATGGGCAAGGAAGCTGGTGAAGGGTCTGGAGAAGAAATTCTTGTAAGGAGCAGCTGCAGGGGTTGTTTAGCCTGGAGAAAAGGAGGCTGAAAGGAGAGGCCTTTCTGCTCTCTGCAGCTCCCCAAAAGGAGGCTGGAGCCAGGTGGTTGGTTGTGTCCTTAGCAAGAAGTAACGGGAAGAGAGGCTATGTCCTCAAGTGACACCAGGGAAAGATTAGGTTGTGTATTGGGAAAAAATTCTTCCCAGCAAGAGTGGGCAGGTATTGGAATAGGCTGCCCAGGAGGGTGGTGGAGTCCCTGTCCCTGGAGGTGCCCAAGAAACGTGTGGACATGCCATTTCTGGGCCACGGTGATGTTTGCCTCCACAGTTCATCTTAGAAGTCTTTTCCAGCCTTAATAATTCTACGACTCTATATAGGCAGTATGAAACTGCTCCTAGGACTGGGGGCCAACGCCGGGACCAACGTCACAAGACGCTGCCCCTCACAACGCCCCAGCCTGCCCCCGCCGCAGCCGCCACCTCCCGCCCCACGGAGGGCGGAACGCAACGGCCCACGGCCCGCGGCCCGGGAGGGCTCTGAGCGGGCGGCTCCGCGCAGGCGCCATATCGACAGGGCGCGCCCCGCCGCCTGTGGGCCGGGCCGGGCCTGGCCTGGCCGGGGTGCGGCGGGCGGCAGCGCGGCTGTCAGTCCAGCGGCGGCGCGGGCTAGGCTTTGGGCATGGCTCCGGCGGCGACAGGCGGGCTTCCGCCGACTGTCCCCTCGGTGGGCTCGACGGCTGTCTGGGGAGGCAACGGCTCCGCTCTCGGTGGGTCGCTGCGGCCTCGGTCCTTCGCCGTGGGTGGGAGCTCAGCTCTATCGGAGGGAAAGCTTCAACCCGGGACCCTCTTGCTTCCCACCGGTTGTCGCTGGCCCTCCTCCCCGCGTGTTCCTGCCCGGTTGTGTGTGTGGCCTGGGTGGGCAGTGCGAGCCGCCGGGCCCCGCCGGCTTCTCCCGCTCCTCGGGTCCCCGGCTGACCCCGCCGCTTCTCCCCCGGGACCACGCACACCCCCGTCCCTCCCCCAGGTCGGCGTGCAGCTCGGGGGCACCTGGCGCCCCGTTCCCTGCGCCGCGGCCCGTGGGGGAGCAGCAGCAGAGCGACGTTCCCCCGCCCTAGCCCCTGGGCAGCCCGGGACGAGCGAGAGGGGAGGGAGGCGGTCGGGGCTCCGGGGTCGCAGCGGCCGAAGTTTTTCCTGCTCGCCAGCCGGGCGGTCCCTGGCCGGGCGGGAGCGGAGGACTCCCTGGGTCCGGGAATCTCCCTGAGTCGCCGAGGTGAGTTCGGAGAGACACTCGTGCCCGTGCAAGTGCCTTCAGCCACGGAGCGGTGCTTAACGCCGCCACAGCCCCCGAACTACACAGATGCCAGTCTGGCAGCTCCTCCGGCTTTGTTTACGCCTGGAGTTGTAATCGGATGGCTCACGAGGTCTGTAGCATTCATTGCGTCTACTTCTGTTGCGAGGCTAAACTCGCCTTAGAGTTTAGTTTGTGAAATTTCACATCGCTGTGCCCGTTAAGATCTCTGAGGAACACTCGCAGACGTGCAAGAGCCAGAGGAAGTTAGTTTTAAATGACATTCTCTTTGTTTATAGCTACCCCCAAATGTTATGGTTCTAATAATCTCAAAGTGAAACTGATGATGTGGCTGTGTTGTCTGAAGTGGAGGGTTTTTCGTATGTGCTGTCTGTGCTGCTCAAACGTTGCTGTTCAAGCTGATGTTCTTTTTTACCTGGCGTGAACTTGATCAGCCTCATTACCTTTGGGTGGTACCTAACTGATGGGAGTGTGCTAGCTTGTTGGAGAGTAAACTTTCACTTGGTGGAAAGGGTTATCATCAGCATGAAACTAGGCAGAAGAAGTTTTTAGTCTTTCTGTAGTTACCTGTTTACATCTGGGATTATTACTTGCTGTAGGCCAGCTTGGTCAGAAAAGATTTAGCTATCTGCCAATTGCTGTTTGTGTCCTGACAGCAGGAGGAATGGAAGGCTTATCACCCAGTCTATCTTTATGTGAGTGGGAGGAAAGAAATACCACAGGGCACAACTGGGGACAGAAAAAGGTGCTAAACATACTAGCATGGTCAGACCTCATTTTTTCCCTGTTTGTAGCTATGGGGTGAGGGGCAATGGTTTCAAACTGGAGCAAGGTAGATTTGGGTTGGACATAAAGAGAAAGCTCTTTACAGTGAGAGTGGTGAAATACTGAAACAAGTTGCCCAGGGATGTGGTTGAGGCCCTGTCCCTGGTGACATTCAAGATCAAATTCGATGTGGCCCTGGGCAGCCTATTCTAGTTGGTGTCCCTGCTAACTGCAGAGGGGCTGGACAAGATGACCTTTGAGGGTCCTTTCCAACCCAATGCAGTCTGTGAATTTCACTGAAAGAGTATCAGCATCTTGAGTTTCAGATTTGTGTTGACTAATAGTTGGTGCTCTCCACAGCCCTTATTCTTGTTTCTTTCAGGTTCTCTATGGAGAGATTAGAGGAGGGAGAAGAGGGATTGTGGATTTCTCTTCTCTTTTTGAACCTCCCTTTTTTTTTGTGCCTTCTCTCTCCTCAGTACAATATTTTTGTAATAGATAATTTGTTTGCTCTTTGGCCTGCTGCTGTATATCACTGCATGTTTCTACACGCAGAGAGAGACTGTGCAGTTCACTTGTTGACATCTTGAAGAGGATGTAAACACCTGGTTTAGTAAACCAAAGGATGTGTATACATATGCTTGTGCTGACTTTTTACAAGTGTTTATACTCAGGCTTGCTTTACTGAGCTTGAAGGTAGCTGTGCTGGAGGACTTTTAGTCAGTCATGTGGATTGGTAGGATTTAACAATTAAAGCAATGATTTAGTTTGGTGTATCTAAATTAATAGGACTTGCCTTAAGAGAACCAGAAGTTGCCAAATCCAGCAGGAAATACGAAAGCTATGAAAGAATAGGACTTCATTTTCTCCTTCCTCTGAGTTTGCCAAATGCTTTCCGTCAGTTTATCTGCTGTAACTTCTCACAGGAAATATATGGACTTTGGTTAACATTGATTTTTTTGGACTCCTCTCAAATGAGATGTTAATTTGCTTAAATGCACTGGTAGGACGTGTTTGATAGCACTGATGATTGATGCTGCTTGATAGATGCAAATGTACTTGCAAATCTACCCATGGCACAGAATACTTATAAAGAGCTGGTATGGCCAGGAGAGAATTTTTAATGTGTTTTCTTTAAACAGCCCAACTGGTGAAGTGTCCTTTCTTAGATGCATGTGGGAGCTCCATGTAGTGCACGTTCTGTTTGAAAGCTGAAATTTGAGGCAAGGCTTTCCGACAGAAATGCAAAAGCAAAGCATCATCAGTGATGTGTATTCTGTATTATTACAGCAGGAGCTGCATGATACTCAAGTAGTGAGCAAGGCATCAGAAGCGCTGCAGTTTTAATCCTTATAAGCAGTGGAACTTGAGCTTTTTCTGTGTGTTTCTGGAGCATTATCAAGTGCATGCTGTGTCACACCCAAGGAATGGGCAGTCTTTCTTACTGCCCTTCATACTGATTTTTTTCCCCTTTCTCAACAGGACTAAGCTGCTCTGGTTACTTTTCATTGCTTTTCTCAGTGAATTCTTAACAGATGATTTACTAGGTTTGGTCTCGCTTTTTGGTTCCTAACAAGCTCCGTATGGGAGGGTTGAAAGTGCAGTGGTTTAAAATTGTTGTACTTGCGTTGTATAGTAATGCTTTTGGCTGCAGATTGTTTGCTGTTAACATGACCTGTACTTACATAGGTGTCACCCCTCTGAGTCCCCACCCCCAGGCTTTCAGGGAAGCCTGTCTAAAACTTTTTGCAGACAGCACTGGAGGTGTTGATAGGACGTGTACTTTAGAAATCAATAGAGATTAGGAGAGAACTGTTGAGGGCAGAGGCTTATCTCTTGGAGTAGAAAGCTCTTGTTCCATGCCTACTCTTGTTCCATGCCTACTGCAAAGTTTCCTCACAATCACACTTTTTGTGGTGACTTCAGTGAGCCAAAGACTCGGTCTGTAATTTCAGGACCCTTAGAGTCCAGCTTCAGGTACTATGAAAGACTTGCAGTTTGATGGGGTTTAATACCACCTTGAGTAGTAAGGATGATGCTTCTTATCTCTGACACTTGTTGCATGCATCTTACTATTAGTGTCCTCTAAGTAGGTTCTCCAAGAGCTTTAAATAAGTGTGGCTGCTCCTTCTCACTTTTTTTGAGATACTGCTTTTGACAAATCATGTAATGATTGGACTTGATCTTAAAGGTCTTTTTGAACTGAAATGATTCTAAATGAAGGTTTGTAGGTCTGTTCTTAACAGCATGCATTAAACAGCCTCGCTTAACCTCTAAGGCAGTTGGCAGTGCTGTTACTAGTTGTCAATGTGTTCTTTCATCATGTGGCTTCCTTTCTCTCATCAGACTTCCTGCGTATTTCACTTCTGGTTGTAGGTTCTGATGACTTCAAGGAAGCTAGAAGTTGAGGGGAATTCATAAACTTGTTGAATGTTCCTCTTCCATGATAAGTGGCTTTCCTTTGTTATTCACTTTATTCCCTGAAGTACAATTTTCTTGAACAATAGATAAGCAAATGGTAGGCAATAGGCTTTGAGGCTTTGTTTGTTATTCTTTTTTTCCTTCTAGAAAACAAAACTTGTGGATTTTTGTAATCAGTTCTCTGCTGCATTTTCTTGTTTGCCTTCTGTAGCTTTACTAGTGAGGCAGAGAAGCCCAAACATTTTGTGTGTGTCTGTTTTTTGGGCAGTGATATATTTGGACTTGTGACTGACGTTGTGTGTTATTTCATCTGCTTAGTTATGCAAAGGCAGTTTGATGGTAGTGTCCAGAATACAGAAATACTTAAATCACAGAATTCTTAAAAAGTATATTTAATTTGAAGTCACAGCAAGCTCTTCTGGCTGAATTTACTGTGATTAAAATAACTAAACCCCTGTATTAAATCAGTACATAATTACCATCTGAGCTCTAAACAAACTCGCAGTAAGCACTTGAATTAAGAATTTAAAGAAGGAAATTAGACTTTCATAACAGAAACCTCTACTGCAGCTCAAGTAGAATGCTTTATTTTCTATCTGAATAAGTTAAATGTGCTGGATAAGATAAATAGCTGTGCTAGAGTATATTTCTTTTGAGACAATATCCACCACTTCTGAAACACTGAAGGACACGAACTAGCTGGTTTTGGCATGTAATTAATTCAATTAAAACTCCTTTAAGCTCTATAAAGTTTTCTTAAGCTCTTGGGAGTGAGTTATTTAGTGTGTATTTGGGAATTTGAGCTAATAAGTTGCTTGTTTTTAATAGCTGATTTTAAGAATCAAAAGTGTTTTGTACTTTAAAAAGCGTGTTTTTAATCAAAGATTATTTCCATCTGCCTCAGATGTCTGGCCTGGAGATAGAAAGGTGTCATCATTCATAGATTTATAGAATGGTGTGGGTAGAAACAGACTTTAAAGATGATCTACTTCCAGCCTCCTCACCACTGGCAGAGACACTTTCCAGTACAGAGATTTGCTCAAAGCCTTGTTCAGTCTGGCCTTGGACAGCTCCAAAGAGGAGGCATTGGTGACCTCTCTGGACAACTTGTTCCAGTGTCTTACCACCTTCACTTTAATGAATTTCTTCTTAATCTCCAGTCTAATTCTACCCTCTTCAAACTTCAGTTTATTCCCTCTGGTCCTGTCACTACAAGCCCTGGTAACAAGCCCCTTTTCAGCTTTCTTGTAGGCCCCCTTTCAGGTACTGGAAAGCCACTCTAAGGTCTCCCTGGAGCTTTGTTTTCTCTAAACTGAGCAGGTGAATGGAATTCACAATACAGTAACCTAGAGCCAGGAGCGGATGAAGCTCCAGGTCCCTTTTCCTCTTAGGGTGGGCTGAGGTCACAGCTGCCTCTCTATTCTTCCTCATGGCATTGCCAGCTTAAGGAGTCTTTTGATTACGCCCTTGAAACACTGTGTAGGTCCACATAGCAAATTGGATTAGAGGTGATTCATGTAGGAAATTAAAAGCTACCATCACCACCACCGAAAATATAACCCAAAAAGAACCATAAGCACCTTGAAGCAGACTCTATTGTCTGAATTATTTTGAACCTGAAGAGATTGCTCCTTTGCTCTAGATAGGTGAAATGGGGTATGAATAGTGAGGTAGGGAGAAAGACATGAATAAGCTGATGTTGGTGCTGAGGCATTTTTTTCCAGTGATGCTTAGCTGAGGTGTTTTAACAGATTATAAGACATGGATGAATATTTGATAGTACTGAAATAAGTTGTACATTGACTGTGGTTTCTTTAATAATTTACACTAAGGCCAGCAACAGTTTTTGTGTGTAGTGTGAGACTGGGAGCTACATTTAATTTTTTAGCCTGAAAGCAGGAAATAAGATTATGGAACTCCTTGAACTTTATGGAGGAGGAGGTGAAGGTAATGAATATGAATGTACTTTTAGCAGGTAGTTTGCTAGAACTATCAAGGTTCTAAATGGAAAGAAACTTCTTTAAAAGCTACAGATGAGTATAAAATTCAGAGTAACCAAACAGAATTCTTTATTAGTAGAGCAAAGAGATTACATGGTTGTTTATGGGCTACTTTGTGTAAATTAAACAGTTGCAAAATAACTGGAATGTGCTTGAAGTAGTCAGATTGTGCTTAAATTTAATCTGAGAGATGAAAAAATGGGTGTAGTGCATTATTTTATATTGCTTATAGAATTTTACAATCACAGAATTGTTTGTTTGAAAAAGACCTTTAAGATTGAGTCCCACCACTCTCTATCTCTACCAAGGCTTGTGCTAAACCATGTTCCTCAGCACCACATCTCTGCAACTTTTAAACACCTCCAGGGATGGGGATTCAACCACCTCCCAGGACAGCCTGTTCCAATGTTTGAGAACCCTTTCAGTCAAGAAATTTCTCTTAACACCCAACCTAAACCTTCCCAGGCACATTTTGAGACCATTTCTTCTCATTCTGTCACTTGCTATTTGGGAGAAGTGTATATGTGTGTATATATATATATATATACACCAGTCAAACAGGTTTAGCCTTTGTTGCACAAAGAATTTATCTTTCATAATCTGAGTTGCTCTTTAAGCAACTTTACATATTTCTGGAGAGTTCTCATGTCCTTTATGAAGAGTTTGATAATTATCTGATTGGAGAAATATTATAAGCAAAGAAAGTTTTGAGGTAATTTTGGCTCATACTGGAGAGATCCCAAGTGTGAAGTCTATTCAAGTACGTGCAGATAAGACCAAAGAAAGAGTAACTCTGTAACTCAGTGCAAGCAGAATCTGATCTTGTGGTAGTAACTAATAAAGGGGGAATTGTTCTGACTCTCTGTTTGCAGTGAAAAAGAAAATAGGTGTGGAGGGCAAGCTGTTAGCTTTGCAAGATCTTTAGCCATGCTGGGCAGATAGTTATCTAGGTACAGTTAATCCTGATTTGTGACAGTGGGAAGAAGTGGGTTGACCTCTTTAAGGTGCACCCATCTCACATGTCTGTGACTTCATAAACCTTTAAGGGACAAGAAAGTTTGCTACAGGGCAATGCCTTTAGTTACATGGTCTTCTCCAGGTTCGTTTTTACCACAGCCTTCAAGACATTGTGAAGTTAGACTGCTTTGTAGTCAAACATGATTTTACATACAGAGAATACAGTGTTTGACTAGAATGTGAATAGCTCTGTCTAAACCCTGTAAAATCTGCAGTTTGACAAAGGATGAAATATTTTTCTCATTGCCTTTTTTCCTCATACTATGTTTCCTAAAGATGCCATTGCTGAGATGGAAGAACACTGTCTTTCTGTCACAGCAGTAATGGTTAAAGCACTGCAAAAAACTTGTCTGAGGCTGGAAATCATAGAATCAAGCACGTGGGAAGAGACCTCCAAGATCATCCAGTCCAACCTATCACCCAGCCCTATCCAGTCAACTAGACCATGGCACTAAGTGCCTTATCCAGTCTTCTCTTGAACACCCCCAGGGATGGCGACCCCACCACCTCCTTGGGCAGCCCTTTCCAATAAGGATTAAGTAAGGGCAGAGAGTAACAGAACAATTTTTAAGCAACACAGCTTAAACATCACTTCAACTGTGCTGAATATTGCTGGGTGCTAGGTTGGACTGGATGATCTTGGAGGTCTCTTCCAAGCTGATTGATTCTATGATTCCTAAACCTTCTTATGTAGATAACATGAAGTCACTTTGCTATGTACACTGGTATAAAATCACAGCTAGAGAAAAATGCCTGGACAGCAAAACACCAAAGCAAACAGACTTCTGTACAAACCGACTTGAGTCAGTGTCTGTTAGCAACGTGGACAATGGCATTGAGAAGGTTTGCTGTTCACACCAAACTGTGTGGTGGACTCCCCTGGAGAAAGGCATGCCTTCATAAAGGGTTTTCTCAGGCTTGAGAAGTGGGCTGGTGCCAGCTGCATGAGATTCAACAAGTCAAAGTGCAAGGTCCTGCATCTCAGTCAGGCCAGCTGCCAGCAGAAATACAGGCTGAGTGCAGAGTGGTTTGGGAGTAGCTCTGAAGAAAAAGCCTCGTGGGTGTTGATTGTTGAGAAGCTCAACCTGAGCTGGCAGTGCACTCATGCAGCCCAGAAGGCCAAGAGTATCCTGGGCTGCATCAAGAGGAGTGTGGCCAACAGGTGTAGAGAGATGATTTTTCCTATTTACTCTTGTGAGACCCCACCTTAATACTGCATTGAGTTCTGATGTCCCCATCGTAAGGACATAGAGCTGTTGGAGCAAGCCCACAGGAGGGCCACAAGGATGATCCAAGGGCTGGAACACCTCTGCTGTGAGGATAGGCTGACAGAGCTGAGGTTGTTTAGCTTGGAAAAGAGAAGACTCAGGTAGGACCATATAGCTTTCTTCCAGTACCTGAAGAGAACCTACAGGAAGGCTGCAGAGGGACTTTTCACAAGGGTGTCTAGCATTAGGACAAGGGGGAATGGTTTTAAGCTGAGGGAGATTAGGTTTAGACTGGATTTTAGGAAGAAGTTCATCAGTATGAGGGTGGTGAGACTCTGGAACAGGTTATGGTCTGTTTCTTAGTTTGTTGGCATTTTTTTCTGTTCTTTGCATTTCTACTATTGTCTAGAAAATTAGCATTAGGTGTTCAAGGCCTTAAGCCACCTGGTCTAGTGGAGGGTGTCCCTGCCCATGGTGGGGTGTCTGGACATAGATGATATTGAAGGTACCTTCCAACCCAAGCTATTCTATGATGTTATCAATCTGTGAGATGCTTAACACATATCTAATGAGATTTGTATCAGCTGTCCTTTCAAACACGTGCCACCAGGATTTCTTCACTTTGTGTAAGTCTTGTGTGTTGCTACTGAACTGACAATTCAAGGCTGTCTCGACAAATTCACACATACTTAAAAGGGAAAAAGGACTTTGATGAAAACTAAGATAAATTGCAGTTTTACAGATCTTTTCTTAACCTGTCTGTCACCTTACTGGTATTGCTTAAATACAACTTAATTACACAACCAGTGGAGGAGAGGTTTGTGTGGAATAACAATCTTTTGGCAGTTTTCTGGACTCTTGTTTTGTCTTGAAAGGGAGAGATTTGAATGTTCTGGACATTGCTGTTGTGAAAATGTCACCATCATGTAAATGAATTTTTGATGGGTCTTCATTTCTTCAGCCAGTTGGACTAAGGGGAAGACAGTGAATTTCCATCTTTATTTTAACAGATGTAGATGACAAATAACTTCAAATAGTGTTATATTTTGTTGTTGTTGTCGTCATTATTTTCTACTCTAAACCCCCTGTTTTAAGCTGAAGTGGATAAGAATAGAAGATAAAAATACAGAATTAATCTTGCATGTTGGAGAGCTAATATTCTTATGGCAGTTTTAATTTGTGGATGTTGATCTTTCCTCCGTAGTAACCAGTGGTAGGACAACAGAAAATGGTCTCAAGTTGCACCAGAAGAGATTTAGGTTGGACATTAGAAGAAACTTTCTAACTGAAAGGATGCTGAAAGATTGGAACAGGGAGATGATTGATGTTAGATGCTTTGTAATTTACCATAGAATCATCAAATGGTTTGGGCTGGAAGAGACCTTTTAAAGATCTAATTTCAACCCCCTGCTGTGGGCAGGGATGCCTTCCACTAGACCAGGTTGCTCAAGGTCCCATCCAACCTGGTCTTGAACACCTCCAGCTGCATCTCTCCTCTTCCAGCTTAAAGCTGTTGCCCCTTGTCCTATCACTGCAAACCCTTATGAAGTGGAAATATGTCCTGCTATAGATGTTGAGTTCACAGCCAGCAGAGTATGTGTTGCCTCTTGGCTATTGCAGAAAGTTGCTAACATTGGCAGTGGGGACTTGTTGCTATTTGGTATTGTCTAAAAGCTTTGCAGTGCTTTACAGTGTGTAGTAATAACTCTTTATTCATTTGTGTAGATAATCCCCAGGTTTTGGCAAGTCATGACTTACAGACAACTACACTGACAACTAAAATTGATGGCAGTGGTGGCAAGGCTGAGCACCCAGAGTATATTGCTTTTGCATTGGTTCCTGTTTTCTTCATCATGGGTCTCTTGGGGATCCTCATCTGTCATGTCCTTAAGAAAAAAGGATATCGTTGTACAACAGAGGCTGAAGAACTAGAAGAAGAAAAAATTGATGAAAAAATAGGTAATTGGTCTAATTCCTAACTTTTCCCTTCTATTATTACTGGAGTAATGTGTTGGGAGACTTCTGTTATTTTGTTGTCTATATTAGACAGCAAAAGAATAGCAAGGAAAATATTTTTATTATCATTATAAGTCTCTTGGGTTTTGGTCTTTGCCAGTCAAAACTACTACTCTTCATCCTCCAGCACTGATTCAGAGCTTACGGAGGGATCAAAGTATCCAGAATACGTTTGCAGCTTGACACTGCAGAGTTGCCAGACTGTTTTTCTGCATTCCACTTGTTGTTAGCAACAAAGTGTCATTATATGTAACGATATTTGAGGAGTGACAAAAAGCTGCCATTTAAAGCCTAAAATATCTTAGTTTTATGTTTAGTGATCTTTATTTGTGCTGTTGCTCTCATCTCCTCTCTTACTATAAATCTGAGCCTTTGGACTGCCTGTATTCTGTTTGATGTTGTGTGTGCTGCTTGGACATTTGTTCTTAGATACCTCTGGTTTTGTTCTAATGTGTTTTGATTTGTGCTTTTGGTGTTTGTGGTTTCTCATTCCCACTTTCTTACTTAATCAAACAAGAGCAGAATGTTACTGCTTAGGAAGGACTGGAGTAATCCAGGATAGCAAATTCAAGGGCCAAGTTACTAGTAAATGCTTTGAGCCTCTTCCTTGCTCCCACTTAATTGCTGTCAGGAGGATGATAATAAGTGCAAATTGCAGTGGCTCTGCGGTTAGGGTAGAGCCATGTGGTGCATTAAGGATGTGTTAGAATCTTCTTAAGCAGTTACTGCCTGGGGCAGGTACACAGGGCGTGGGACTGGCTGGTCTGTTAGTTCATCTGAGAGTTACAGTATCACAGTATCACCAAGGTTGGAAGAGACCTCACAGATCATCAAGTCCAACCCTTTACCACAGTGCCCAAGGCTAGACCATGGCACCAAGTGCCACGTCCAACCTTGCCTTGAACTGCCCCAGGGACGACGACTCCACCACCTCCCCAGGCAGCCCATTCCAGTGTCCAATGACTCTCTCAGTGAAGAACTTTCTCCTCACCTCGAGCCGAAATTTCCCCTGGCGCAGCCTGAGGCTGTGTCCTCTTGTTCTGGAGCTGGCCACCTGAGAGAAGAGAGCAACCTCCTCCTGGCCACAACCACCCTTCAGGTAGTTGTAGACAGCAATAAGGTCACCCCTGAGCCTCCTCTTCTCCAGGCTAAACAACCCCAGCTCCCTCAGCCTCTCCTCGTAGGGCTTGTGCTCGAGGCATTGTGGTGTTGTAGGTATGAGTGTGGAGATGAAAGATTGGTGAACTGATGAAGCAGCACCTAAGTTACTGTTTGGAGGAAAATTTAGGGCTTCAGTTATCAAACTTGCCTCAGTCTCTGATTTTTATGTATTTGATTGCTGGTTGGACTCGATCTTGGAGGTCTTTTCCAACTGAAACAATTCTATGATTCTAATTAGTTATTAATTTTTCAAGGTAGTCACAGCAGTTACTTGGGAGCTGCAAAGCTTGACCTCATAATGGTTCTGATTTATTTTCCCAGCCTTTCTCTGTCATCTGAAGTTATTCTGGGGAAACTTTGAACTGTAATGGGTGCAATTGATTGCAAAAGTATTGCCATGAGATTTCTTTCTTAAATCTCTCCTCTAGTCATAGGAGATTTTTAATGTAAGAAAAAAATAAATTTGATGTGCTTGTAGTTGTGGTGAGAAGCTCAAATTCACTCCTTACACCAGAAGATAACTCCTATTTTTAAAACAGTGACTTGAGAAAATGTAATGATTTTTGTTAGTTTGGCCTTTTTCCCCCCTCCTTACCCAGGAGCTACAGAAAGAGCTTGAATGTATGTTTGTGAAGATACTGAGTTCATTAAAGTCTTAGATGCCTATATTAGAGCTGATGTGTGGATTCCACAAACAAGTGTTTGTAATTTTTTCCTGCATAAAGACTCAACAAATCTCTTCTAAGCTTTCTCTCCAGTGGCAGTAAACTTACCCTTCTCTAATGTCATTTCTTCTCTTGTCTGTTTTGTTCTGTCTTGGTGGGATGTGGGGAGGTTTGTTTTGGTTTTGTTTTCAATATAAATTGCTTCTTGATTTGGAAAGGCAAGACATTGACAAAGTATTTGTTTCCTTGCACAGAAATGAATGACACTATACATGAGAATAGCGACACTGTGGGACAAATTGTTAACTACATTATGAAAAATGAAGGTACAGTATTTTGCTGTTGAAGTTGGGAGCTGTTGTGGTGGTGTTGTAGAGCACCGTACTTCATAATATCTAAAAAAAAACTGCATTAATGTTCATCTGTTTTGATTTAGTAATCATTTTGTACATGCTTAACTCCTTGAGGTTTGCCTTCAAACAGAGTAAAAGTGGGTTTTCTGTTTACCAGAAAATTAGTTTGTGTGGCAAGTTGAGTTTGTGCACTTCATGATATTTTAACTTCCTGGCTGCTTGATTTTTGTTTGGTTTATCTTTTTTTCTGTTACTGTGAAGTAAGGGCTCAGAGTTCTTGTCTTAATGGCAATGTTTTAAGTGTTTAATGTTTATGTTTTGACCAAATTAAACTTTTTGTCTCAAGACTATTCTCAAAGCTGATGAAAGGCAGTTGACTGGGACAGTGGGGTACACTGGTGCTGACACTGCATTTTGGACATGGTGTCTTTATGAGCTGTGTTCGAAATAAAGGGTAAAGAAGATCTGACCAACTCAAAATCACACTGAAGCAGCCCATAGAATGCTTACTTCAAAACATATTTACCCAGTTGATGAAACATTTAGGAGACAATGTTTTATATATAGTACAAGAACCTTTTAAGTTCTAATTTTAGACTTGTATAAATCAAAGTGTTTCTAAGCATTGGACTTGCTTTGAGTTCTTTCTGAATGAAGGCTTGTCCTCTGGAAAAGTTGTATTTTGCAGCTGGGTTTGTTGTTTTTTCCCTTAGTGAGTGTCAGGGCTTTGAGCTTGTGTATTTCTGCTGGATGCTGGGATTAGGTACTTCATACGCTGCTTCAAAAATGTGGTAGTTCTTGGCTGATAATTTGCTGTTCATAAGCCTTGCTTAGCCTGGTGGGTTTTAGCAAGTTGCTTTCTATGTGTGAGGTAATGATACTTCTGTGGCCAAGGGGATGTTTCCACATCTTATGAGCTCTTCTTGTGAGGATGGCTACCTGCTATGGCTTGTGTTGTGGCAGAGCTTTCAGTGCAGCATCAACTGTTGTTTTAGTAGCTCATGTTAATATCTCACAGAACTACACCAACATTTCTTGGCTGTAATTCTCTGTCATACCTTCTTGGAGATACACATAATGCAGCCTTCTTTCTTCTCACATGAAAGTTCTTTGAGGAGCTTTAATTTTGCTGATTTGTGTTTCCTGAAGTTAGTCTGTATGCTTCTGAAGACCTCTCTTTATTCTTGTTGCAGCAAATGCTGATGTGTTAAAGGCCATGGTAGCAGATAGCAGTGTCTTTGAACCCGAAAGGTAATTCACTCATCTTTTTAATGCATGCTTCCTGAGGCAACTAAAAATGGATCCTTTCCAAGGGTTTTTACTGCCTGTGTTATCAGCTAAGAGGATAGTAGTTTGATTTCCTTGTGATGCCTCTGTGTCACTGAATTTTAATGTGTGCCCTGGGTCAGTAATTGACTATTCTGGTTATGTGATCTAGGTAACAGATTTATTGCTGTGTGAGCTAAAGATTTACGGAGGCTGCAAATACTTGTTTACTTGAGGATGAAGCTACTTAGAAATTGGCTACTCTCTTGAAAGAACAGAAGCAGCACTCATTTCATTTGTGTGGATGCTAATTAAAATAGCCTTTTCTCTCTGTCTCTCTTGGTTTACTGTTCTCTTTATCATTGTGGTGATAGTGTAGCATTGACTGACCTACCTCTCGTTCTGTTTTTTTCTTACTACTCACCCATGAAGAAAGAATTATCTAGAGAAGAAAGTAGTTCAGCACTTAGCTGCAGATGCATCATCTGTGTAAAAGTACTTACAATTGTCCATAAGTAACTTTAAACTGTATCTTTACTGCTTGAGGTATTCTTCATTTGTAATCCTGTGTCCACATTGAAGGCTGAGAAGATGAAGGTTTACTGTGTCACTAACAAAAGAAGAAGTGGGAGTGTGTAGTTGTAGGAAAAACAAATAGTTGAGTGTACAACAGCTGATTTCCTGTTTTAGCAGCGAGAGGCTTGGGGTTTGAGCTTCTTTGGCAAGTTCAGTTTTCTTTCTTTTCAAGCACAGGAATTATTTTTCAATGTTTATGGTGCAGCAGAAAGATTTGTTTGGATTTCAACTCAATCTTTTTGTGTAGGGATATGTGAGGCTACTTTAGGAGTTCTAGACCTTTGTGGATTTTTAGAATCATAGAATGGCTTATGTTGGAAGGGACCTTACTCCTTACATCTACTCCAAGCCCCCTGCTGTGGGCAGGAATGACTCTCAACTAAACTCAGCTGCTCAAGGCCTCATCCAGCTTAGCCTCGAACAACTCCAGGGAGGAGGCATCCACAGTGTCCCTGGACAACCTATTCCAGAGTCTCACCACCCTTCTAGTGAAGAACTTCTTCCTAAAATCCAGTCTAAATCTACTCTCCCTCAGCTTAAAACCGTTCTCAATCAGATAAAAACTGTTAAAATACAATTAGAATGTAAAAGGTAAGGGAAAGGGAAAACTGATTGTGTGCTCTTCAATTAGTTGTGACATGCTCCCAAAGCTTTAGTAACTGAAGTGCAAACCCACTCTTTCTTCATGAGTTCAGTGCACTGTGAAATGCTTCCTAATGATAGGACTAGTCAAGTCTAAGTTAAATTTGCATTTCTGCCACTAAAGCCATCAGCTTCTGTCTCTGCTTGAGATGTTGAGTGGACTTTGCTTCATTTCCCTCAAGCATTATTTATTTGAAAAACCATTCAATATCTGCTGTTACCAATTTAGTTTTGAAAATAAACATCCAAGCTAGTCCAGTCTTTGATGGTATGTTTTGTTTCTTGATTTTGTTCTTACTTTTCTCCTTTGGAGTCTCTTCAGTTTGTTTCTATTTTTCCTGAAATAACATTGCTAAAACTGGATGGAACATTCAGCTGAGACATGATTAATGCTGAGTAATGGAACTGGGAGTTCACAGGCGACACTGTTTTATTTCCACTGTGAAATCTGTCCATTTGAAGTCACAACATCCTAATGATTCATGCTCATCTTGTGATCTTTACCTTCTTTTTGTGAAGAATGATCATCTGGCAAGTTGCCTTTTATTCTGGGTTTGTGAATTTTTCTGATGGAGTACTAAAATGTGTGTTGTCCTTCATGCAGCACATCCAGTATTTTTTATAAGTCTTAGGTCTGCTTAAATGGACTCTGGGCAACCTGATCCAGTTGAGGTATGCCCCTGCCTACTGCAGAGGGGGTTGGACTAGATGACCTTTGGAGATCCCTTCTAACCCAGACTGTTCTGTGATTCTATGAATGTGCCTTTCATATACACAATCTCTGTTGATAATCCAAATTTCTTGTCCTCTACAAGTCACTGTGTGTCACCCAAAGCTGTTCTGTTCCATTACTCAAGGAGCTGTTTCAAACCCTGAGCATCCTCTGCACTGGAATAACTACATTTAGGATGTCTTTTGAGTTCCATAGTAAGCTGCTGGTACAGAACTTCCTGCTATGTCTTTGTCTTTGTGGATTTTTTTTTAACAGAACTTGTGTTACTTCTGTTTCAGTAATTTAATCTTTGATGCACTGAGTTCTAGCTTGCTTTATCAAATGTGTTGCATGACAGTGTCCAAATTAATGCTTGTGTCCAAAAATGTCTTGTGCTTTGTCTATGCTGGCTGCTCTTCTGTGTTGGAAGAAAATTAGATCCATTTGATCAGATAGTGTTAATAAATGCTTTTTGGTGTCTATACTACTTCTTTCTCTCCAAATGCTTTAAGCCTCCTGGTTTTCTGAAGCTTAAGCTGAGTGATATGTTGGTTACTTTGCTCTTCATGGTAGATGTTTTAGTTTTGCCTCTTTGCAGCGTTGTGGGACTGTGCTCTTCTGGGAGTTCTTGGGGATGCTGTAGCAATTCAGAAATTGTAGCTCTCAATGTGAATTTAATCAGCAAATTAGGCAATTGATGTAACCTGTTCTGTTCTAGCCTGATTGTCTGGCTTTTGTTGGCTTTTTGTTTGTTCTGTTTTATTTTTTGTTTCCATGCCTTCTTTTGTTAGTTGCCATAACCACATAGCAGCAGCCAAATTAACTTCTGATTTTTAACTGCAAAAATAGGATATTAGAGGGAACCTTAAACCAGACATCCTCACAAATAAATGGTCCCTGAAGCAACTAGACATGACTGAAGGGTATATTTTATCCTTTTTTGACCTTTATAAGAAACAAAATTTCCTAGTAAACATTTGATTTCATTTGTACTTTTTATTCCTACAGCCCTTTATCTCCTACCTCTCCTGGGAGTCCAACGAGTCCAGGGTCTCCTTTGTCACCTGGTGCTGTTCCTTTCAAACACAGCTGCAAAGGCCACCACTTCCATACTGTTGGAGGAGTAGTAGAAAAGGATGTTTGTACTCGTTGTAGCCACAAACGCTGGCACCTTATAAAGCCAGCTCACAAATCTAAAGAGCTCACAAACCTGAAGAGGAGAAGTCGTCTTGGAGAGGTGACAGTCCTTTCTGTGGGAAGGTGAGACCTGGGTCATTTATTGTGTGCTTTTCTTAGGGACAGGACAGAGGCCCATGCTGGGTGAGATAATCATCGATTCTACTGGGTTTGTAGCATCAGTGATGGAGTTTTGCAACTCTGTAACTATAAAGCCAAAGTTATTTTGGGCAGAAGAAACATGTGGGTGTTTCAGAACTGTGTCAATAGATGGGGGTTTACTGTGGCTGTAAGTCTAAAGCTCTTGTTCTACCGGTATGGGTTAAAAAGAAGCAAGGATTGCACTCTTAAGAAATTCCTCCTTTCCACATAGCAGTATGGAATCTGTGGATTCTGTTTTCCAACACAATTCCCTGAGATGCTGTGATTCAGCAGCAGTGAGCGCTAGGGAATACATGTAGGGAATAGGAGGGAAGGAAGACTGCTCTGAAGCGAAGCTGGGTTAATGTTGGTATCTGAAAATGTGTTCCTGTCTGTACTAAAAAACCCACATATACTTCTTCCAGAAATAACTTGGGTACTGAGACTGATCTAATGAACCTCTGGGCAGATACAGCTGCATCTTTCTTCTGCTTGCTTCAGATTTAGAGTCACTAAAGTGGAGCACAAATCGAATTCCAAAGAACGGAAGAGCTTGATGTCTGTCACTGGTGTGGAGAGTGTCAATGGAGACATGCCTGCCACCCCTGTCAAACAAGATGGGAGTGAAGCACCTGCTGCATCTGAGAAACAGGAGATGCCAGAGAGGAGAAGCTCAGAGTAAACTGCAGGTACCAAACCTTGGGAGCTCCTATTTCAAGTGGTGTGTTATGAAATAAGTGAAGGTCATGAGAAAAAGAAACGAGGTTGAAGCTGTATCAGTTCTGTTTGAAAACTCATCTTTGAGTTTCAAAAGCCTGCAAAAAATCTATTAACTGACTCAGTTAATGAAAAATTGGTAAGGGCTACATTATCCACCAAATGAATGTCTAATTCTTTATTCAGCTGTTGTAATTGAAGCAGAAGTTGCAATAAAACCTGCTTTGTGTGTGGGTGGCATCAGCGATACAAAAGCTGCTTTGTGGCGGTGGTATCAGTGATACAAAACAAGCATCTGCAGGGTGCCTCCATTAGTAGGATTGGAGTGAGATCCTCCCTGTGCTTCCTGCTTTGCCCGCAGCTCCTGAGAAGGCTGGAGGAGCTTGAGGATGAGTCTTATCCTGGCAAGGATGTGCTAAAGCATGACAAGCACCTGTGGTAGTGCCCTGCTCTGTCTGGTGGTGCTTGCATCCCACTCCCCGGTTTTGTTATCCTTTCATTGGCAGAGGTGTTGAAACAGTCAGGGTCTCCAGTGCAGACCCTGTGTTAAAGGGAGGGCTGTGCTGTACTGGAGCCCCTTCAGGCTTCAGATGAACAAATGAGCCATGCCCTTGAAATAGCAGCAGGGTGGGTCCCATTTCCGTAGATGATATTCAAGGTCAGGCTTGATGGGGTTCTGAACAACCTGATTCAGTCAGGGATGTCTCTGCTTACTGCAGGTGGGTTGGGCTAGATGACTTAAAGATCTAATCCAATGCATTTTATGATTGTATGTTAATTTTTGGTTATAAATGCTGGGTCAGATTTAGTGCCATTGTGCTTCTTACCCCAAAGAACAAACACTGCTGACAGCTACATCACTGCAATAACTACAGTGCTTCTTCCCAAGCTTGCTGCCCTGTACTGTGTGCCTGGTAAGATGACTGCTTCCTAGGAACTTCTCTGATGGAGCAGTGGAGCTTTGGCTCATGTGAATGGAAACATGTGGGCATGGTCTTATCGCAGGGATCTCTGCTGGTTACTGAGCCAGGAGGTTGGGGTTTTATTGTGAGTCATTCAACTTCAGTAGGTTACTTGAGGTACCTCAATAAGCATGCCAAAAATGTCTGGCACAGTTTTGGGATGCACCCCTGACTCCTTTTAACAGCTAAAGTTGTAGCCAGGTGGGGGTTGGTCTCTTCACCCAGGCAACCAGCAACAGAACGAGGGGACAGTCTCAAGTTGTGCAAGGGGAGGTATAGGTTGGATGTTAGGAGGAAGTTCTTCAGAGAGAGAATGATTTGCCATTGGAATGGGCTGCCCAGGGAGGTGGTGGAGTCACCATCCCTGGAGGTGTTCAGGAAAAACATGGATGAGGCACTTAGTGCCATGGTCTAGTTGACTGGCTAGGGCTGGGTGCTAGGTTGGACTGGATGATCATGGAGGTCTCTTCCAACCTGGTTGATTCTATGCACAAGTGACAAAGTGATGGAGTGGGTCCAGAGGAAGACCAGGAAAATGATCAGAGGGTTGGAGCACCTCTGCTACAATGACAGGCTGAGGGAGCTGGGGTTGTTCAGCCTGGATACTGGGGAGATGTAGTAGCAGCCTGCCAGTACCTGAAAGGGGTCTGCAGGAAGGGTGGATAGAGACTGTTTACAAAGGCCTGCACTGACACTACATGGAGCAATAGCTTCAAACTACAGAAGAGTAGATTTAGATTGGATGTTAGGAACAGGCTTTTTATCATGAGGATAGTGGAACACTGGAACAGGTTGCCCAGGGAGGTGGTTGGAGCCACATCCCTGGAGATATTGAAGGTGATGCTCAACAGAGCTCTGGGCAACCTGAACTAGTCAAGGATGCCCCTGCTTATTGCAGAGGGGATTGTACTAGATGACCTTTGGAGGTCCCTCCCAACCTGGACCATTCTGTGAGTGGAAACTGGGTATATTTTAAAATGACTCAAAATGCCTTGAACATCTTCAGGTGAAGTTCTAAAGGGCCAGAGTGCAAGATGTGGCCTCTTCTTTGTAGCCACTGTTTATTCATTAAGAAAAAAATATATCATTGTATCCATTTAGAAAGGAAGACACAGTAAAGAGCTGGTATGCAGTGGGACAGTTCCAGCCTTTTCTGGCAGCACAGCTATGGTGGTTGAACTAAGCAGGGTGTGTTTGCCTCATCATCTAATTATACCCAATGTTTTGGAGCCATTGCCATAGAGGAGGACAGAGATCTGGTGTACCTCCAAGTGTTTACAAAGCTGTGGAGGGTCAGGAAGTCTATTGGTGTCTTTGCTCAGTGAGTTAAATGGTAAATAGTAGGTTTTCTTCCCTTTGCTCTAGTGAGGACCCCACCTGGAGTCCTGCATTGAGCTCTGGAGCCCCCAGCACAAAAAGGACATAGAACTGTTGGAATGCATCCAGAGGAGGACACAAAGATGGTCAGAAGGCTGGAGCACCTCTGCTGTGAGAGAGTTGGGGTTGTTCAGCCTGGAGAAAAGAGAAGGCTTGGGGGAGACCTTCTAGCAGCCCTCCAGTATTTGAAGGGAGTCCAGGAGAGCTGGAGAGGGACTTTTGATAAAAGTATGGAGTGACAGGATGAGGGGTGATGGATTCAAACTGGAAGAAGCTGGATTTAGATGAGACGTGAGGAAGAAATTCTTCCTTATGAAGGTGATGAGGCACTGGAACAGGTTGCCTGGAGAAGCTGTGGAGACTTCACTGCCTACACTGGCATTCTCATGCCCAGCTAATTACCTTCTTGTTCCTGTGACAGTTTTTTTTCTTTTCCAAATCTGAAGGTAGCCTGATCTGGCTGTCCTTAATATAGTTTTTGACTTAAAATTAGACTAGTTCTCTTTAAACATTAGAAAGAAAAGGGCATATATGAAAACAAATTTAATTCTGCTGCACCTTGATTTAAATAAAGAGGAAAAAGGGAAAAAAATCTTTTGGAATCACTCTAAACCCATTTTGTAGTCTGTTTTTCCTTCTGATTTGTTCTTCCTCTTCTAAATAAAGCAATTCCTTGTAACTACCTCAAAGATGGTATCTAAATTTAAACCATTCCTACTTTAATCTGAAAATAAGCTGTTCTCCAGAGAGATGACAGTTTTGCTATAAAAACAATTGAAATGTCCATCTAGGGCAGCTTTTTTCTCGTAGCACTTCCCTAAGGGTTAAAACAAATGTTCTAATAGCAGAGAAATGGCTCAGCAGAACCACTTGCAAAGGTCTCTGCAGTCCAAGAGAACTGTTTTGTAAATCATCTGGGAAACTAGCCAGACCTGTTTGATGTGCACTACAAAAAATAAACAGATCTTGCTTCAGAGACTGTTCCACTGCTCCCTAGCATGCCTCCAGAGCAGATCTTGCCCACTGCCTTGAGAAGCTGTTGACCTCTAAGCAGGTGGTAGTTAGACCTTTGCTTCAGATAACTTATTGCAGACTTCTGATTAATTCTGATGGCTTCATTTACTGGAACCAAAGAGAGTAGCAGCATTTAAGACTTCTATGCCTCCAGCCCATAAACTTATGATCAAAAGCGTATAGATCTGGAGAATTTGGCTCAGTCTTGAGGAGCAGAGGAAGGAGGCAGACACAAATGTGTGTTTAACTGCTGCCAGGAGGAGTTTGTTGTAGAATTTGGCAGTAGTAGATTTGTGCTTTGTGACCTGACTTTTCACTGCTATTACTGTGAGTTCTGCACGGGGTAGAGTTCCTGAGCTGGGCAGTACCTGAATGATGTCATATTGCTGTTTGCTTGTGTTCAGCATCACTTTCAAGTTCAGAGCTTTATGTCCCTGGAGACATTCAAGATCAAACTTGATGTGGTCTTGGGCAGCCTGGTCTAGGTGGAGGTGTCCCTGCTGACTGCAGGGGGGTTGGACAAGATGATCTTTGAGGGTGCCTTCCAGCCCAGTGCAACCTGTGAGTCTGTGATTCTGTAAACTGACATGCTCTTAGTATTTCCTGAGGTGACCTCTACAGTGGCTCAGCTTATCCTAGTGTCTTGCTGGCTGCGTCATTTGAAGTGGTCTTCTCCACATCTCCAAGGTCCCCATTCTCAGCAGATTGCATTTGATCAGTTCAGCTGATTTGAAATATGCTCAGTGGCACAGAAAGTCACAGATCCACAGCTGATAGTTGAAGTCAAAATGGTGAGCTGAATGCTTGCACATCCCTAGTGAGCGCAAGGTGCTGGTGCACCAAAGCTACATCACATTTTCCGTGCCTGGTGTCCCTTTGGAAGCTGTGTGTGCTTTGTCAGTTAGTCTGTGAGGTTGGCTATCCTTTCCATCAGTACCAGCTGCATTTTTAGTCCCTCTCCTTTAGGATTTCACTTGCTAACCTTGCAGTGCATGGCAACTACTTCATGTGATTGTGACTATCTGTTTTGGTTTTGTTTTCTCATTTTGGAGCATCTGCTAAATTCTAATTGATGTGATCATCCTAAAATTTAATTTTGCTATTTGGGCTTGTTTTTTAGAATTGTTTTCTTCTCTTGCAGGTGGAATTTGTAGAAGAAACTTGCCTGCTGCACTTTGGAGACAACTGAAAACTCCCAAGGGATGCATATTATTTAAGGAAATGTATTTATGGCACTGTAGCATTTTACAAATTCTCTGGTGGCCTCCATGCAAGGTTAAACACTTTAATGGTTTCTCACCAGTAAAATCAGTAAGATTTAGACAACTTAAATATTGCTGAGCTGTGTGGACCTCATGCCAAATGCCAGGCTTCATCTTGGAAAATAAAACTAAATATTTTTGGTTTTTTGGAGAGGAAAGGTAAAAGCCTTATTGAATAATCTGAAGTTTTTGTACTTAGATTAACATTTGTAATGAGCTCAATATTACAAGTAATGTTATTACCCTGTGGATAAATTGTGTTTACTCCTCAGGTCCATCTGGATTTTTCTCCTCCCTTCTTCCCCTCCAGAGCTGACAAGTGTTGGCTGAAGATAAAAAGCCAGCCTTTGGAAGATGAAAATACTCTGCTAGTCTAACTGCTAGTAGCCAAGCAAAACATACAAGGATGTAATTACTGCATGTGTGCCTTTAATACATAAACCCTCGGACTTTGTGAAGGCTACCTCACAGTACAGAGTGGTTCAGCTGTTTGCAGATGTTAAATAACATTGTCTTCCCCACTTTATCTCTCTTTTACTGCTTCATATATGCCAAGAATTATCTTTCTCAGTGCCAGCTGGGTGAGCTCTTGGAAGCTCATTTTCCTCAAGGCCAATTTTTCTCCCCTTCTCTTGTGACTAGTCATTTGTATTTGAAGAGTGCCTGATAGCTTTGCCTTTCTCTTTTGCCCACAGGTCCCTTCTTAAGCTGTGTTTCTGCCATTAGATAAGGATGTGGACTATTTGGAATGTACACCAGAGTAGCTCAGAGTGGCTCTATTGGACTGAGGGTGACTGTTTTTCATTGGCACTGCAATCTTAAACCAGTGTCACTCCCTTCATATTTTAAGTGTGATTTACTGCTAAAAATAGCAGTGATGGATTTGTGATGTTAATTCTTTGTATCTGTTGATCATGCTCTCTGCTTTGTCCTGTTGGTTTTGGGAGGGGAATCTTTGCAACGCTTCAGTAATCTTTGCTGTGTAACAGAAACTGAAAAATAACATTTGTTCTGAGTGCCTAAGAATATAAGCTGTAAATGAATGCTTCTTACTAGAGATTGCACTGTATTCCAAGAACTAGAAAGTAACTTAGTCTACTTTATGAACTCACTGAAAAATCTGTTGGCTTGGAAATTTTAAATTAATACTTTCAATCCTTTTAGTCCAAGTGCTCTAAACCACGTTTCTGCCTACAGGTCTGAGAAATCAGCTTTCAGTTTCTACAGTGTTAACAATCAATGTGCCCAAAAATACAAATGAATCTTCTCGGTTACATATTGGACACTTCCACATCTCATCAGGAATGTGCTGCTGATGGTCTTCCTTTTGCTTGTATCCATAAAACACTGACTGACTGTCTCATCAGGGAGAAATAGTTGTTTTAATTACAAAAAGAAGGGGCAATGCAATGATACATGTACCCCCCCCCCCAAAAAAAGGGGCGATGTATTGATACATGTATCCCCCCAAATAGAAGGGGCAATGTATTGATACATGTACCCCCCAAAAAATTGGGGCAATGTATTGATACATGTACTCCCCCCAAAAAAAGAAGGGCAATGTATTGATATGTGTACCCCCCCCAAAAAAAAAGGGGGCAAAAAAAAGAGGGGGCGATGTATTAATACATGTACCCTCACAAAAAAAGGGGAAATGTATTGATACATGTATCCCCCACAAAAAAAGAAGGGGCAATGTATTGATACATGTACCCCCCCAAAAAAGAAGGGGCCATGTATTGATACATGTACCCCCCAAAAAAAGAAGGGGCCATGTATTGATACATGTACCCCCCAAAAAAAGAAGGGGCCATGTATTGATACATATACCCCCCCAAAAAAGAAGGGGCCATGTATTGATACATGTACCTCCCCAAAAAGAAAAGGTGCAATGTGTTGATACATATACCCCCCCAAAAAAAAGGGGCAATGTGTTGATACATGTTACACCCCCAAAAAAGAAGGGGCAATGTATTGATAGGTGTACCCCCCAAAAAAAAGAAGGGGCAAGGTATTAATATGTGTGCCCCCCAAAAAAAAGAAGGGGCAAGGTATTGATATGTGTACCCCCCCAAAAAAAGAAGGGACAAGGTATTGATACATGTTACCCCCCAAAAAAAAGGGATAATGTATTGATACGTGTACCCCCCCCAAAAAAAAAGAGGGGGCAAAAAAGAGGGGGCAATCTATTAATACATGTACTCCCCCAACAAAAAGGGGTAATGTATTGATATGTGTACCAAAAGACCCCTGAAAACCCTGCAAACACACACACCCAGTCAAGAATAACAACCCACCACCCACCAAAGGTCTGAAACAGAATCAGTGCTTTATTGTTCCTTTTTGAAATGGATGTTTTAAAGGTAAGACTCCAGAACCCAAAATAAGGCTTTGGCCAGGACTGAAACTTGAGTGTCTAGCATTCCTGCTTCCATTAACCTAAACCTGGCTTAGGAAAGCTGTTCATTACTCAAGTATAGCATGAATACCAAGCTCACTTTACAGGCATACTTCATCGTTTGTCTAAAGAGTTAATGTTTGGAGGAGAATTTTAGCTGGTATCTCTTACAGTAGTTAGATTTCAGTTTCTAAGAGATTGAGAGCTACAAAGATAAAATGTTACTGGAAAACAAAAAGGGAGTATTTGGCAGAAACAAAGCAGTTTCAGATCATTTTCAGAAAGGAGATATGCAACTACAGACTGTCACAAAAGCTTTAAGAAAGAAAACCCCAACAAACCAAACAGGAGGAGGATGTATTTTTATAATGCTGTCTTTATAAATGTGATGGGTTAGTGCTGCAAGTAAACTTGCCAGAAAGGATGGAAGAAAGTTTAAAGAGAAGTGTCTATTTTTTTACTTAAATGAAAAGTAGCTTCTATTTTGATTCCTTTGGAACTATGTAGAGGGAAAGAAATGCAAACGTTGGCTGTGTAAAACACTGTTTACCTGTATAAAATACTTGCTTAAGGTTTTATAAGACCTAACATGTCCAAGAATTTAATCTGGGCATTGCTACTTCAATAAGGGTTTAGAAACTGTGCCTGTTTCATTGCATTTAACACTACACTCTGCTGTTTTGCAGGGCTATGGATGTTGCCTTCTTAGCTTTCCTTAAATTTGCATACCAGATGTATTTTTAACAAATAGTTTATACACAACTTTTTGTACTACCAAGCAGTAAATAAAAAAGCTATTGGTTGTTAAAGTTGCTTGTGACTTCTTTAAGCCTGCATCCATTGTGTGCAGCTGAGCCTTGTCAGAGTCTCAGTCTATAATGCAGTCTCTTTGCAGCTTAAGAGGGGAAATGGCTCTAAGAGGGAAGACTTAGACTGAGTGTTATAAAGAAATGATTTACCATGGGTTGGCTATTCAGCAATATAGGCTGCATACTTCACAAAAGACAGGCTGATTGGAAATGCTGTGTCCAGCAGGAGTAGGGAGGTGACTGCCTTGTACTCAGCTCTTGTGAGGCCACACCTTGAGTATTGTGTTCAGTTTGGGGCATGTCAGTGCAAGAGGGATGTTGAGGTGCTGGAGCCAGTGCAGAGGAGGGCAGTGAAGAGAAGAGGTTGGTGCTGGTCTCTTCTCACAGATAACTGGTGATAGAACAAGAAGAAATGGCCTCAAACTGCAACTGGGTAGGTTTAGACTGGGCATTAGGAAAAAAAAAAAACATGGGAGGAGTGATCAGGCATTGGAATGGGCTGCCCAGGGAGGTGGTTGAGTCACTAACCCTGAAGGTGTTTAAAACTCGTTTGGATGTGGTGCCTGGGGATATGCTGTAGGAGTGAACCATGTAGAGTAAGGATATTGGTTGGAGTTGATGATCTTAAGGGTCTTTTCCAACCTGAGTGTGTCTGTAATTATCATGTAGGAAGAATAGGGAGGTGGTAAAGCCACCATACCTGGAGTGGTCGAAAGAATGTGTGGACATGGTTTAATGGCCGTGGTGGTGTTGGGTTGACAGTTGGACTTGATGGTATTAGAGGTCTTTTCCCACTAAAATGATTCTGTGACTGTAAGTTTGTTTTGGATATGAGAAGCACTATGTGCAAGGGAGACTTCAGAGAGAGCTTAGAAAAGGCCACAGTGAGCTGGATTTGCTGTGATAAAGGATATTTCTGTATGAGAGATTTCTATTTATTTGTCAACTGTTTTGAGGTTCTGTCTTTGTGAGAAATAAATGGGGGGATGTAGGACAATTATTTTCCTATGCATAGTTGTAGGATGGCAGAGACCCAACTTACAGTTTTTGTGTTTCCAGCTCTGGAGCTCCCAACACAGGTAGGATATGGAACATGTAGGTTCCAGAACAGGACCACAAAAATGCTCAGAGAGCTGGAACACCTCTGCAGTGAAGACAAACTGAGAGAGTTGGGCTTGTGCAGCCTGGAGAAGAGAAGGCTCCAGGGAGATCTTGAACTAGTCTTCCAGTATTTGAAGGAAGCTACAGGAGAGCTGGAGAGGGACTTTTGACAAAGGCACGGAGTGACAGAATGAGGGGTAATGGCCTCTAACTGGAAGAGACTTGACTAAGATAAACATGACTAAGGAATTCTTTCCCGTGAGAGTAATGAGGCACTGGAACAGGCTGACCCAGAGAAGCTGTGGAGGCTCCAAGCATGGAAGTACTCAAGGCCAGGTTAGATGGGGCCTTGAGCTACATGGTCTAGTATGAGGTCCCTGCCCATGATAGGGAGGTTGAAACTATATGATCTTGAAAGGTCCCTTCCAATCCAAACCATTCTATGATTCTTTATGGAGGTAGCCAGAAGGTCATATTGCTATATGCTGTACCTCAGAGAAGTTTTGTTTTCTTGAGAGGGGACAATTGCAAACTTTACATGAGTTCCATATTTCATGTGAGAAAGAAGAAAATCTGTGTTTTAATCCAAGTTGGTGTCGGACTACAATAAAAACTTTTTACCTTTGAATTAAGTATCCAGACTTGCAGAATAGAATTGGGTTTGGTGGAAAAAACCTTTTAAGATCATCAAGTCCAACCATTCTCTAAATCTCTTATCATATCTGGCCCTAAACCATGTTCCTGAGCACCACTTCTTTTTATTGTTTGACGTGGGGTATTTTTTAAATAGGCATTATCTTTATTCTCAAAACGTTTTCATAAGGTATGGAACCAAAAGTGACAAATGACAGGAAGCTCTTTACAGTTATTTCCTCTCAGCCTGTGCCCCCCTGTGATTCCTCATGCTTGATTTGTTCCATTGTCTTCTTGCAGTGGCCAATGGTCTGCAAATGGCATTAAAAGTGAGATTTGCTGTGTGTCAGCAGTGTGGTGTGAAGGAGGCTCAAAGCAAGCTGTTGTGGCTGGCTGAGGGGTGATTATCAGTGTAGTACCTTGTCTGCATACCTCGGTTATCTGTTTCTGTGTTCCTGGCTGCATCACACCAGGTCAGTTTTGAGGTTGGTATTTGAATTTTAGGAGTTTATGTGCAGCTGGAGTTGATATTCAGAATTTTATTTTAAACCCTCAGGGCACAGTTTTCAAAGAGAATTGAGACACTGCTGAGGGTGAAGCTTCTAGAGGTTGAACACATTCTGATTCTCGCTTTCTGGGGTTAATTGTTTGGTCTTTTTTCCCTTCTACATAACAAAATAACCTGAGAGTGATAGCATACTGGCCCACATAGAAATAGTGTGGGAAGGGATTGTGTCCCTGGACGCAGTGCTGGTAGGGCCACACCTTGAGTACTGCCTTCAGTTTTGGGGCCCTTACTACAGGAAGGACATTGAGGTGCTGGAATGTGTTTGGAGAAAGACGGTGAAGCTGGTGAAGGGTCTGAGGGAACAGGTCTGGTAAGGAGCAGCTGAAGGGATTTGGGTTGTTGAGTCTAGAGAAAAGGCTAAGGGCAGAGAGACCTTCTGGGTCTCTACAGCTCTGTGAAAGGAGGTTGTAATAAGATGGGTGTTGGTCTCCTCTCCTGAGTAACCAGTGATAGAACAAGAGGAAATGGACCCAAGTTGCACCAGGTGAGATTTGGGTTGGATATTAGAGAAACTTCTTGACTGAAAGGGTTCTTTAAGACAGGAACAGGCTCCCCAGGGAGGTGGTTGAATCTCCATCCCTGGGGATCTTTCAGAGCCACAGAGATGTGGTGCAAAGGGACACGATTTAGCACTAGCCTCTGTAAGAGTTAGTTAGTGCTTGCACTTGATCTTAAAGGTCTTTTCTAGTCAAAACAATTCTATGCTACTTCTTCTCTTATGTTTCCTCTCTGCCCTTTTTTACTTGACTTTGTTGGCTCTCAGTAACAATTCCAGGTGAATGCAAATTCAGCAACTAACAAACTTTGCTACCAAAAAATATAAGGCTAGAAGATGGTAATTTTGTGTAGTACAGAGGTTTTATTAGCTCATAGCTGGCAGCAAAAGAGCCTCCTTGCTGTTGCAAAACAACAAATGAGCTCAGGTGATACCTGCAGGCACTGGTGGCAGAGGGGCAGGTATGGAGAGGAGGCAGCAAGGGGATTATGGAGATGTGGGAAGAGGGAAAACAGAAAAATAATGGCGATAGAAAAGGCAGCAGCAGTTTGAGACAAACTTTTCTCCTAGCTGTCACAGTGTCACTTTGGGCCTCTCTCTCCAAGGAAAACCCTGAGTTTCTGGAGCTGGTCCAGAAATGGATGACAAAGCTGGTGAAGGGTCTGGAGAGCAGGTATGGTGGAGAGTGGCAGAGAAAAGGTGGTTAAAGGGAGACCTCACACCTGCAACTCCCTGAAAGGTTGGACCCAGGTGGGTGTTGGTCTCTTCTGACTAGTAACAAGTGGTAGGATGAGAGGAAATGGCCTCAAGGCACCATGGGAGGTTTAGGTTGGATATGAGGAAAAATTTCTGTCCTGCAAGAGTGGTCAGGCATAGGAACAGGCTGCCCAGGGAGGTGGTGGAGTCGCCATCCCTGGAGGTGTTAAAAATGTGTAGAAGTGGCATTTGGCGACATGGTTTAGTGGCCATGGTGGTACTGGATTGAGAGTTGGAGATGATGATCTTAGAGGTCTTTCCCAGCCTTAATGATTCTAAGCTGATTCTCAGCTACCATGCTGTGGTCAGATATTGATCCACAGGATGATTTGAAAATACTATTTAACTACCAGCCTTCAGCATTTTGCTTTACAGTCAAAATAATCCTCCTTGAAAAGCGGCAATCTTAGGAAAGTGTTAACCCAAACCACGGGTAGAGTTCTGGAGGATTCTGCACACCTGTGTGTACACACCTGTGTGTACACACAAACACACACCTGTGTATGCCTAGAGAGACAAGAACCTGAGCTGTTTTGTGTGGGCGGAGAGCAGGTTTTGCATGGAGCAGCTTTGGTGTCAGCAGAGGGAGCTATTGAAGCTTTTATTGGAGCAATCACAAACTTTGGGAGTGTGTCAGTGTGGCAAAAAAGACAGTAAAAAACCCAAAGCCTAAAAGCCCTAATTTCATCTGAGGTGCCTCACTGTTCCTCAGCAGTAGCATCTTGCTGCCTGGAGGGTGAGTGGTCAAGTGCCCTCTGCCCCAGGAAAGGAAGGGGCGAAGGAAACAGGGAGGGGACTACCTGCTGCACTTAGTGAGAGGAACAACGTAAACTTCTCCCTCAGCCAAGCTTTTAATCAAAGCAAGGAGGAGGAAGAGAGGATCTGTGTGGCGTGCGGCAGAACAATAGGGGTGCTGCGTCGGCTGGCAATTAGCACTGGTGCAGCGCTCTGGAAAAGCCATTCCCACCCAGGGTGGAGCGTGTGTGGTGTTTTGTAGGGCTTTTGATAAGTCCTCTTGGGTTTGATGAATGCTGGCTCTTTGCTAAAGGTTTTCTTGTGGGTTTGTTTTTCGTTTGGGCTTCCCCCCTCCACCCCCCCCCAAATGCTAAGTAGATGAGTTTCCTATGCAAGTCTGCAGAAGCAGGAGGTTAATGATTAAAAATCAACAGTAACCAAAACCAGGCTGTGAGGGCAGCATTGTTCTGGCAGAGAGTGCTGTCTCCTTCCTAGATTGAGCCCTGTGTTGCTTTTCTCTACTGAGAACTGAAATTTGTGGAGTTAAAAATCTGTCATCTTTGCTCAGTGCTGGAGGTGGGTTCTGAAGAAGCTTGCACCACTGACACAGATGTTGGAGTCAGTCCAGTGGAGGGTCACAAAGATGATCCAATAGCTGGAACAGCTTTGCTATGAGGATAGGCTGAAGGAATTGAGGTTGTTCAGCCTGGATAAGAGAAGATTCAGGTGGGACCCTAGAGCTGCAGTCCAATAGCAGAAGGGAAGGCTGGAGAGCATCTAGCTACAGGACAAGGGGAATGGTTTGAAGCTTGGTAAATAAAAGGGAGCTCAATGAGCAAACAAACGAAACTGCTGTCTTCAGGTGACATAGTTTTATTATGGGGTTGGTTCAGTGTTGGGTTTGGTGAGTGCTTAAGTAATCTGCAACCTGATATCATACAGGGGTGCTGTATTTCCTGAAAGGCTCTGGGTTTTTTGTGTTTTCCTACAGAATAAAATGTTTCTCAGATGGTAGTGCACAGCAGTTGAATTATTAAGTACAGCAGAAATCTCTTCAGTCTTGTTTATGATGATTTCAGCCAAGATTCAGAGCAGGGAATGGTGTAGCCTCCATAGTTCTATTCATAGAATGATGGCATGGGTTTGGTTGGAAGAGACCTTAAAGATTATATAGGTCCAACTCCCTTGCCATGGCAGAGGCTGCTCAAGGCCACATCCAACCTGGCTTGGAACACTTCCATACCTGTAGCCCCCACAGCTTCTCTCAGCAACCTGTTCCAGTGCCTCACCACTCTCATGGGGAAGAATTTCTTCCTAATGTCTGATCAGAGTCGAGTATTTTCCAGCTTGATGCCATTACTCCTCATCCTGACACTTCATGCCTTTGTCTAAAGTCCCATTCTAGCTCTCCTGTAGACTCTTTCAAATACTGCAAGGATGCTGGAAGGTTTCCTTGGAGCATTCTATTTTCCTGGCTGATACTTGCAAAATGACTGTTTGGGATCTGTACTTCAACAACTGCACTGAAAGCAAAATTAAGACAGCTGTTGTCTTTCCTGCTTCATTGAGACAGTCCTCTGAACTCAGCTGAGCAAGGGAGTGTTGTATTTCTCTGACTACAAAGGAAGAGGTAGGAACTGTGTGATTATGCCTATTTAATAGAGTTCTGTTGTGAGATTGAACATGTTAATATCATGTTAAACACCCACAAAGTTTGAAACTCATGACTGCTTATGTGAAGTCATAAAATCGTAGAATCAACCAGGTGGGAAGAGACCCCCAAGATCAGCCAGTCCAACCTATCAGCCAGCCCTAGCCAATCAACTAGACCATGGCACTAAGTGCCTCATCCAGGCTTTTCTGGGTAGAATTTATATATATATATGTATATGAAAAATCATATATAATAGTTATTGATATATAAATATTTGTAGATTCTATATGTTTATATATTGTATATAAAAAGATAATTAATATTTAAAGATAATGTAATGATAAATATATATAATAGATATTAGTATATAAATATTTGTAGATTCTATGTTTATACATTAAAATATTATTTATGTATAAAGATGATGTAATTAGAAATATTATATGTAATAGATATTGTTATATAAACATCTGTATATTCTATGTTTATATATTATATATAAAATGTGATTTATATATAAAGATTATGTAATTAGAAATATTACATGTAATAGATATTGATATATAAACATCTGTATATTCTATGTTTATTATATATAAAATGTAACTTATATATAAAGATGATGTAATTATAAATATTATATATAATAGATATAAAAATATTTATATATTCTATGTTTATATATTGTTTCAAATGTGATTTCTATATAAAGATGATGTAATTATAAATATTATATATAATAGATATAAAAATATTTATATATTCTTTGTTTATATATTGTATTTCAAATGTGATTTCTATATAAAGATGATGTAATTATAAATATTATATATAATAGATATAAAAACATTTATTTATTCTATGTTTATATATTGTTTCAAATGTGATTTCTATATAAAGATGATGTAATTATAAATATTATATATAATAGATATAAAAATATTTATATATTCTATGTTTATATATTATATTTCAAATGTGATTTCTATATAAAGATGATGTAATTATAAATATTATATATAATAAATATCGATATATAAATGTCTGTATATTCTATGTTTATATATCATATATAAAAATATAATTTATCTATAAAGATAATGTAATTATAAATATTATATTTAATAGATATTAGTGTACAAGTATTTGTATATTCTATGTTTATAAATTATATGTAAATTATTATTTAGGTATAAATTATTATTTATGTATAAATTATTATTTATGTATAAAGAGGATGCAATTATAAATATGATATGTAATAGATATTGATATATAAATATTTGTATATTCCAGATTTTCTCTATTATACATAGAAACATAATTTTAATATCTAAAGCTAATACAATTATACATGTTCTATATAATAAATATGAATATATACATATTTATATATTATCTATTTTTATATACTATATGTTTATTAAAAATACAATTATATATATATAAAATCCTCAAACTAGCAGGACACTTCTATATAGTCGATAACTCTAAATGCTGGTGATACCTCGTAGGTTTATTTTAAGGATGCTTTCCCTATCCTGCAGGTTTTTGAGGTGTTCTCCTGCCTGGCTCTGTGTTTTTTGGTTGAGAGAATTATTGATCAGTTATTTCTGATGCAGTAAATCCTGGCTTTGTATTGGTCTTTGTCTGCCTTCTGTTTAAGACAATGCACCTTGGGCTGCAGGAGATGTGCTGTTTGTGGCCCAGCTGATCTCTTGCAGAGGATTCAGGTTTGGTGCTGCCTGACTGCCCATAGAGGTGATGCGGGGCAGTGGGTGGAAGTTAAGGCACAGGAGTTCCATGTGAACCTGAGGGAGAATTTTTTCACTGTGAGGGCTGGACCAGATGATCTTTTGAGGTCCCTTCCAGCCCCTGATATTCTATGATTCTATGCTTGGTTTGGAGTGCCCAGGGCACCAGCTGGCTTGGCCCAAGTGCTCTCCTCTAGTGTATTTCAAGTCTTGAGGAGCAAGGTGCAAACTTGCTGTGATTTGCGCTTGCAGTTTGGTTTGGAGTTCAGGGTGGAAAGACTGAATGAAGTTTTAGAATCAAGACTCTGAGAAGTCAGATGAGTTTCCTGGCATGTGTGTCCTGTGTGTTTCTTTAGCCTTCTTTTAGTTATTTCAGGTAGTTGTAGAAGGTAGGCTGAAGATGAGCCAGCAGTGTGCCCAGGTGGCCAAGAGAGCCAGTGGCATCCTGGCCTGCATCAGGAACAGTGTGGCCAGCAGGACAAGGGAGGTTATTCTGCCCCTGTACTCAGCACTGGTCAGGCCACACCTTGAGTACTGTGTCCAGTTCTGGGCTCCTCAATTCAAGAGAGATGTTGAGGTGCTGGAGCATGTCCAGAGAAGGGCAACAAAGCTGGTGAGGGGCCTGGAACACAAACCCTATGAGGAGAGGCTGAGGGAGCTGAGGGTGTGCAGCCTGGAGAGGAGGAGGCTCAGGGATGACCTCATTGCTGTCTGCAACTACCTGAAGGGAGGCTGTAGCCAGGTGGGGGTTGGTCTCTTCTGCCAGGCAAGCAGCAATAGAACAAGGGGACACAGTCTCAAGCTGTGCCAGGGGAGGTCTAGGCTGGATGTTAGGAAGAAGTTCTTCCCAGAGAGAGTGATTGGCATTGGAATGGGCTGCCCAGGTAGGTGGTGGAGTGGCCGTGCCTGGAGGTGTTGAAGCCAAGCCTGGCTGGGGCACTTAGTGCCATGGTCTGGTTGGTTGGGCAGGGCTGGGTGCTAGGTTGGGCTGGCTGAGCTTGGAGCTCTCTTCCAACCTGGCTGAATCTGTGATTCTATGATTTCTGGTGGCTGGTGCCATGACTGAGCAGGGGGTGCTGGCTCCCTGGCACTAGGCTGTGTGGGGCAGCAGAGGCTCCCCTGGGGACGGCAGGGCCCAGTGCTGGCCCTCGCGGCTGAAGCCTGCCCCACAGGCCCAGCCCGGGAGCTGGCAGGCTCTGTTGCGTGGGACAAGCCCAGCCGCAGGCATCAGGCGTCTTCAGCGGGCCCAGGCCGGGGCTGTGCTGGGCTGTCAGCCTGCAGGTAGGCCACTGGATGGGGTCCCTGACCGAGCTGGGCAGGGCTGTGAGGAGCTGAGGCAAGGTCTAAAGGCCCTTCGGGCCTGAGTGGAAACCTCCTCGCTCTCGGCAGCGCCCGGAAAGGAGGCCGGAGCCAGGTGGGTGTTGGTCTCTTGTCCTTAGTAGCAAATAGTAAGTCGAAATGGGCTGAAATTCTGTGAGGGGAGGTTTAGACTGGGTGTTAGGAAGAATTTCTTTGCTGCAAAAGTGGTCAGGCATTGGAACAGGCTGCCCAGGGAGATGGTGGAGTCACCATCCCGGGAGGTGGTCAAGAAACGTGTGGAGGTGGCACTTTGGTACATGGTTTAGTGTGTGTTGTGGTGTTGGGTTGGTGGCTGGACTCGATGATCTTGGAGGTCTTTTTCAACCAAAATGATTCTATGGGGTCCTGGGACCTGGTCTGGAGGAGTCCTGGGAGTGTGGTGGGAACAGCCAGGCCTGGTGGTGCCCTCCAAGTCCTCACAATCTAGAAGCAGACCTATCCTATGGCCTATCGTAACCACAAACAGTAATGTGCAATGTGCAAGTAGTCTTTTACTGTCACTCAGTATGCTACAAATACTGAACACCATTCTACAAACTGATGCTCAAATACGGGCATAGAACTTGTATGCCCTTTAATAGACCCTTCTGAGTCTTTTTTAAAGTAAGTTAAGTTGTAAATTAGTTAGCAATTTCAAGTGTTCTTGAGAATTCCAATGGAAATGTATAGAATAACATTTAGGCAATAACTTCTGCATCCTTCTGAATAGTGACATTAAAGACGAGAAAAAGAAAAGCTGCTGAGCTGGGAGGGAGAGTTGGACTTTTTTTATAAGTGCACTACAGCATTAAAGTTGCCTACTATGTAAAATATTACCCCTTCTGCTTTATTTCCATTGCTCCTAAGTCTTTGACAACAAACTGAAACACAGAATATATTCATTTAAATAGGCCTCCTGTTTGTGTGGACGTGTGAATGTACAGTATGTGTGTATAATATATAAAGTATTATATGTAAACAATTCATTTACAACATTAAGCTGTACCAGTACCTCTTTTTGGGCTAATTTTGGTGCTAAAAATTGAAATGGCCAAGGAGGAAAACACTTAAGTTAATATTTAAAATAACTGAAGTGATAACCAGGAATTGCAGGTTTACAGTTCACTGCTGTGTTAAGAGAAGAAAAAGTGTGTGAAGGGTTTGGGTTTATGGTTGTGAACATTTTTAGTCCTGTTTTCTAAGTAGATCTCATGAGGTTATTAAAATTTCACTTTTACTGAGTAAGTCTTGCATTATATTTTGCCCACCTATTTATTATTTCAGTCTGAATCAGATTTTGCAAATGTAGTGGATCTGTGCATTAAAAGTTGGGTAAATGCAAAAAAAAAGGGTAGGCAAATCAACAGTGCTATACTATCTACAAATGTGCAAAGCCTTTTTTTATGGTACAGATACAATAGGGTGCCTGTCATTTATAGCTGAATAGAGTTCTTTTGAAGCTGAGACTTTAGGGTTTTTTAATTACTCCTCAGGGTATCCATATTTTGAGGTAATGAAATCTTGATTTGGTTCTTGCAGTATTTGGAGGACAAGAGGGAATCTGTATTTAAACAGAAAGAATTTAAATATCTACACATTACCTGAATTTAAATACCTACACATTACCTAATATTCTGATCCTATTCATCTTAATGGTTAGGATAGGAATCAGCATATACTGCTGGCAAAAGCATAGCTGGTGCATTTTGTGTGCCTAATGAGGGTTATATCTTTGAGTACTTCTTTTATGTAACTACTATACAATAAGAAAATGCATAAAGCACAGAAGCCACCAGGTGAATTTTTTTTTATAGTATTACAAAAAATTTATTGAGTCTATAACATAAACTGAGAAACCACAGAATTTCATTACAAAATGTGGAGCACTTTCAACCATCAGAATCTAGATTTTATGAACTACCTGCCTTTATTTTCCTCCCACAAGAAAGGTTGACATACTAGTCTGAAGATCAGAAGCAGAGTAAACATTCAAAGAATGCAGCTGATGTTTTTCAGGTCTTAGGCTTAATTCAACTTGGAATCTTGATCCCTTTCCTGATGGAAGTTTAAGGACAGCAGGAGAGACGGGGAGGTGTCCATACTGGCTGTCACTCTCTTGCTGGGGTTGAGACAAAACTTGTATGTAGACTGTGGTGTGAAGGCAAGTGGTGTGTGCCTGGAATTTTTTTGCAGATTTGAGAGGTTTCAGGTTGTAGTTTTACAGCTGTTTTAATCTATCCTGATAGGATCGAGTTTTGATCACTTGCCATCTCCTTGGATACTGTGTGTGCAGTTTTTCAGTGAGCTTCTTGAGCTTATTAAAACAACAGAAAGTTACTCTCTTGATTTTGGTTAGGCTTCTGCTATTCAGGGAAAGGGAAGGGAAGGAATGAGGTTATCATCCTGACACCAGCTGCACATACACAGCTTTAGGCTTAATCTGGAATGGAACTGTAACTGTACTGAAGTTCAAGCCAAGCTGCCTTCCCCTATTTCATACTTCATTAGATCATAGAACATTTGGTCAGATATTATGTTTTATGTGCTAACATGAAAATCTGTGGTTTCTAATTCCATGGTTTCTATAGTTCTGCCTTAAATAAAGGAGGATTTTCTGAACCTCTAACTTGCAGTGTTTGCAGAGCCTCTTGAGGTTCAAAGCCAAGGGAACTATTTGCATTAGTCCAAGTGAGGTGGGCATACAGCAGAATGTCCTGCGTGGAAGAAATTATGCCTTCCTGGATGGCCCCACAGAGAAAATGACTGTTAATATAATCATTAGCCAGTGGAGCAGTTCTGTACCTTGGGCAATAGAAATTAAAAGGCTGTACAAAACAACTGAAGGAACAGAGATTTAGTCCCAGCTCCTTAAATATATGCTGTTCATAACAGCTGTCCACATGTGCTTTACATGTGTTCTTATAGATCCAGAAATAAATGCTGGATCTTACACAGTGTATTAGAAAGAAACTTCATCTAGTACTCATCATCATCTTCCAGGTCTTCCCCTGCAGTTGCAGCTTCCAGTGCAGCCAGAGCTGCTGCAACTTCTGCATCCTCCTCCTCCTCCTCCTCAGTTTCTCCATTGAAGTCTTTGTGGTTGGAGTGTGTGGGTATCTGTGCTGCTTTGCTAACAGCCATAGCAGTGGTACCAGCAGTAATGCCCTCACTTAGACTCGTGGGGTCAGTTTTTAAAGAGTCAATACTGTTCTCCTTCACAAGTGAAGGTGAGGTTACACAAAGGTCCTGGTCCTGTATTGCTGAAGGCCCAGTAGTTTGGTGTGAATGTCCACAACTGACTGAAAAGCTGTCTTTTTCAACATAGCTCCTGGCTTGACTCTTGTTTTGGGGGTAGTCAACATCTGGCAGTTGAATGACATTGTTTTGTGTCTCCAGTATTGCACTTCCTGTGAGGAAGACATTATCCTCTGTAGATCCCAGATTCTTCTCTTGAATACTGTTTGGCTCATTGGAGGCTGCCTTCACCTGCCTGCTTGTCTCTGCATCAAGTTTATGGCCAGACCTGTTTGATTTGGTGTAAAAGTCTCTATTTCTGGCTGAGAAGGCCTCTGACTGGGTGGAGGCTCCCTGTTCACTGGCTTCCTTTCCTGGGTTTGCGTTGGGATTGAGCACAGAGTGCACTCTGGCACAGGAGTTGCCACCGTTGACTGCAACATTAGGCTTCACAACACATTTTAGAAGGCTACCCTCTGGAGAATCATTGCCTCCATGCTTCCAGAGAGTTTCATTTGTGCTGTTTACCTGATTTTGATTTTCTGTTCTGTTTAGCTCATCCTTCTGAAGTTCACTTTTATGTTCTTGAATTTCACTGTTCTCTTGGAATTTGGGGTTATCGCTGCCTTGCTCATTGTGTTTATAGCTGTTTACTTCATGAATGCATCCAGGTGATTGTGCTTCTTGTGGATCAAAAATGTAGCTGGAGTAAGGAAAGTTTGCAGAAGAGATGTTAATTATGCTGATAATCAATATAATTAGGAAAAAAATATTAATTTTCAGCTGGAGAGCTTGAGGAACTGGTGTCACTAGTTCATTCTCAGAACCCCAGGTGATGCTCAAACTAAGTGGAACTGCTGAGCTGATCTATAGGCTGCTGTCTCCCAGGGCTAGTCAGAACTAACCTCTGTAGTGAGATTCACTTGGGGCATATGTGGGAAGTTGGAGAACTTTGTGGTGGCTTTTGTATGTTTCCAGCTTTATTCATTGTTTTCTCTGGAGAGTTGATTAGCCAATGAGTAGTTATCACATTGATTGTTAATTAATATGCCCTCATATAATTGTTAAACAATTTCCCTTCCCCTCCTATTGTTCCTTTAATTTAGTCTCTTTTAGCCTCCTTTTTTTTAAAAACATGCTCTCCTTTTTTTCTTATTCAATTTTTACTGTTGCCCTATTTCATTTTTGTCTATTTATTTCTTAATGTCCCCTGTTTCTCTCATAACACCAGTGTTCCTTCCTACTTCTTCACCTGTTCTAGACATGTGGCCAAGGGGCTGAAGTGGGGATGGAGTGTCTTTTTGAAACTTAGCTTGTCTTCCTCTCTACAGAGACTATGAGTGTGGGAATTGTTCCCACAACTAAGTCAGTTTACAAGCTCTGGTGGAAGCAAGGATCTATAGTTCATTTTCACAGTATCACCAAGGTTGGAAGAGACCTCATAGATCATCAAATCCAACCCTTTACCACAGAGCTCAAGGCTAGACTATGGCACCAAGTGCCACGTCCAATCTTGCCTTGAACAGCCCCAGGGATGGCGACTCCACCACCTCCCCGGGCAGCCCATTCCAGTGTCCAATGACTCTCTCAGTGAAGAACTTTCTCCTCACCTCGACCCTAAATTTCCCCTGACGTGGCTTGAGGCTGTGTCCTCTCGTTCTGGCGCTGGCCACCTGAGAGAAGAGAGCAACCTCCTCCTGGCCACAACCACCCTTCAGGTAGTTGTAGACAGCAATAAGATCACCCCTGAGCCTCCTCTTCTCCCGGCTAAACAATCCCAGCTCCCTCAACCTCTCCTCGTAGGGCTTGTGCTCAAGGCCTCTCACCAGCTTCATTGCCCTTCTCTGGACACGCTCAAGCATCTCAATGTCCCTCCTAAACTGGGGGGGGGCAGTTAATTGCTTAGGAGAGAGGGAGGATCTGACAAAGTCTGTGCTTCAGGGTAATCTCCAACCTTGGAAATGAGCTTAGTCTAAGCAACAAGTGTAGGGGAGGACAGACACATGGTTTAATGCATTTCTTTGAGCCTGAGCAGCTCATGTTTTGTTGTACCTTTGTATCATTTTGCAGCACTTGCACCCCATCTGGATTTTTCTTTAATCTGAAAAGAGAGAGAGGGAAGACAAGGGAAAGGAGAAGTGAGTGAAGCATTACGAAGTTAAGGCATGGGCAACTGCACTGAAAACGATGCTAGTGTTTAGAGAGGTTTATTAGCTCAAAGATGTCTGCAGAATAATGGATGCAGTACAGTACAAGGTATTTCTAGGATGCTAACTTGCATTCACCTTGGCCTTTAGTTGAGGGGAAAATCCAGGGAAGAGTGTAACAGTGCTTTCCCAGAATATTATAGAATCACAGAATGCTTTTGGTTGGAAGAGACCTTTAAGATCATCCAGTCCAACTGTTAACCCAGCACTACCAAGTCACCACTAACCATTTCTATAAGCACATCTCCACAACTTTTAAATGGCGATAGGGGCAGCCACTCCTCCACTTTCCTGGGCAACCTCTTCCAGGTCTTGACAACCTTTATTAGTGAAGAAATTCTTGCTGATAGCTGACATAAACCTCTGCTGACAAAGTTTAAGGACATTTTGTCTCATCATATCACTTGTTGCTGGGAAGAGAAGACCAACTCCCTCCTTACTACAATTTCCTTTCAGAGAACTGCAACGAGCCAGGTTTCCTCTCAGCCTCATTTTCTCCACACTGAACAATCCCAGTTCCCTCATCTGCTCCTCACAAGACCCTTCACTAGGCTCACTATGTAATGAATATTTTTTCTAACCAATTTTATGACCTGGAGACTTCTAAGTCAGAGTTGTTTTGGGGGAGGGGGGGAGTTGTTATTTTTTTTTATTTGGCAGCTATTTACAGACTTCTCTTTAATACACCCCAGTAAACTGCATCTACAGCATCCTTGTGAGTTTCACAGCCCTGTTTCACCTGTATTTTACTGTGGTAAATTCTTCTGAGTTTGGAGCGAGCAGAATTTATTCTGCTACACTGTGTTATGTTGCAGGCTCTTTTTTTTTTTATCTTATGTCATTGCCTGCAAGTTGTTAGTGAGTTTTGTCCATTGCCATTCAGATTCTTCCTCTTTATGTTAAGATATTATCTTTTAGGATACTATTTCTTAAGATATATATCTCTACAACCTCATATAGTTCTGCCATTGCCTAAGGACAGCAGTTCACTTCCCATGAAACAGAAACTGATGATGCAAGGTGAGGGTATTTTCCAGAGTGATTTATTAACAAAACACCAAAGCAAAGTAGTATTGATTTATCCTTACCAGATAGGGTAAGGACTACACATCAGTTTTTTTATGCTAGCAAAAATTATAATCAAACTTCTCTGCTGTATGAGTTTATTTTGTCATTGTTTTCCTCTAAAATATCACATCTTCTGCTACCAGCACTTAATAACACAGCCAATGTCAAGACCATTGTTCCTGGAGCCTCTAAGGGCCTACCATCACTCTGCGTCTAGTTTTAGTCAAGGTATAGCTGCTCCTACCAATGCTTTTTGTCTTTGCACATGAAATGTTCTGGAACAGAAGCTTCTATCGGGAGCAGCCAGCTTGCTGCTCGTTGGTGCTTGTTGTGGGATGGCTTGTAAGGCAGCTGCTTTGCTTCCTCTCCCTTGATGCTGCTTCTCTCTCCCTTTTACTGCACTCTTCCTCCCATGTGTCTGCTGATCTCCTGCTGTGTTGTCATCCCCCACCCTCTAGCAATGTCAGTGCAGGAATTCCAATACAGGGGTTTTCATCTGAAGAGGATGCATTGACTGCTGAGGTGGCCATATGCAGTTGTTGTGCAGTATGAAGGCCTTTGGGCAGGTTTGACTAGGTATGGAGCTTATCTGAGCTGCCTGGCATAGCCATCTTAATACAGTTCGCTTTGATTGCCTTAAAATTGAATTAATGGTAGTCCTTTTTTAGGTTTAAAGCTAATTAATTCAGTTGAGCTAAGCTGTATGTGGACAGTTGACATCTTATTTTTAGCTTAAACTTGCTTATAAACTGAAAGAACAAAAAGTGCAGAAAGTTTCCCACCTGTTGATAGACTTAACCTTTAAGTCTCAGTGCTTAGCAGGATCCCACTTGTTAGGTCAGTCACTGCGTGATCCCTTTTCATGGCAAAGGCTACAGAACTTGGCTTGTGGTAAGCTTCTTTCTATACAGGCTTTTACCATCCCTTGTGCTTGCCATGGCCTAGGAGTATGCAAATATTATTTCAGCTCTGCTAAGTCATGATGACTTCAGTTGCTGTCAGCTGTTGTGTGAGCCCACTTAAAGGCTCAGACAGCCTTTGATTTGGCTTTAAGGATCATGGGTTTGGTGAAACCAGTCCCACTTCATGTGTAAACTGGTTCTGAGAACAGATACTACTTCGAGCTATGTGTGAACACTCCAAGTCAGACTGCTTCTCTTTAATCTTTTATCTGACAAATTTCCTCCTCGCTGCTCTTATTTATAATTTTCTTGTGACTTTTTAGAACACAGAATCTTGCTCTTAGGCTTTAACCCTTCAGAAGTGCTAATTGATGTCTGTTATTCGGTTGTAAAGATGCTTGTGATGATCATAGCAGGCAATTATAAATGGAAATGAATGTTGCTGTTTCCAAAGGAAGCACTTTCCTTTTTTAAAATTACAATTAATATTTGTATTGTCTCTCCAACTACTACACTAAGCTTTTCCACTGATTAGTTACAACTGGATCTGTCCTCTGGCATGAATAAACTACTCCATATGGAAAACAATTTATATTGTTTTACCTTATGAATTATTTCACATCCCTAAAATAGGAATATGCTTTCACAGTGTCATTGTCTAAACACAGCTTTATTTTTCCTTTCCCCCTTGCCCTTTTCTTCCATATTTATAATGATCTTTCAAGCCAGGCTGGAAAATAAATAATTCTGTGGAATAAATTGCTTTTATAGCATGGAAAGGCATGATTTAATCCTACTGATGTTGTTTTAGCTACCTTGCTCTAAAGACTGGTGTACTGTGTGATGTTCATAGTTCCATTCATGGATAAGTAGCATTAATAAGCTCCTGTATGTAGTAGTTGGAATCAACCATATGCCACAGACTGTCAAGAAAAAAAGGTCAGAGAGCATATGCAATGGATAATATGTTATCTGATACTGAGCTCAGAGGCATGGCATCCTTTTATAGTCTAATTTTTTTGCCTGTTTATAAGACATTTATTCGGTTACATGCTTTGTGCTGCTAAATTGATTAGATCATTTCAGATGTAGAGTACATGATGCTCTATGTGTCACTGCAGAACATTCTGAGGGGCTAAAGTCTAAAGTGGCAGGAAGATGCTTTGGCCCTAACATTTAGATGCTCAGAATTCAGATCAAGCTGCGTAGACATCATTCTATCTCAATCGTGATGTTCCTGAAGGCCTGTAAATTTTTGCCACTGGTTATTATAGAGTCACTTAGTCCTGAACACAAACACATCACCTAGCATTAAAGCTCTGCTGAAACATTAAGTACAGATAAAGGTATATATTTTGATTTCAAACACTTGAAGCATCTGTAAGAGGGAGATGAAGCTATTTCAGGTGAGAGGAATGAAGGGAAGCTAGAATTAAAGTTTTGGTTTACTCTGCTAAAGTCTGAACTTCGACTTCCCATCTTTGAGTAGCTATTAAACCTTTCACAGTGTGCCTCAGGTGGATCTTTTACCAGTTTCCACAAAATAATCAGATTGTTGCAGCATGCAAGTCAGCCTTGGGCTTTGTATATTCAGTGTTAGTGCTTTCCTCATTTAAAGTTAGATCATTTTCTTCAGTGGAAGAGGTGGAAAAGGCCCAGCCCTGTGTGTTTTGCCAGCCACCCCAGCAAACCTTTAGTTGACCATGCAAAAGGCAGTCTAGATATAAAGTCTTTTCAGTGTATTAAAGGACCACTTGCAGGGACATTCAGGAGACCTGAAGTGACTTTATTCTTTCAAAGGAAAATGATGCAGAAAAGCAAGCTCTTTAAAATTGATTGGGGAAAAAAAATCCTACTATGGTTATCAAGGAGGTAGCAATTAGAAGTAGTCTGAGGAGAGCAGGACCTTGGAGTCCTAGTCAGCAGTAAGTTATCCATGGGATAGCAATATGCCCTTGTGGCCAAGAAGGTGAATGGTATCCTGCGGTGCATTAAGAAGAATGTGGCCAGCAGGTCTAGGAAGGTTCTCTGCCTCTACTCTGCCCTGGTGAGACCACATCTGGAATATCGTGTCCACTTCTGGGCTCCCTGGTTCAAGGGAGACAGGGATATACCAGAGAGAGTCCAACTGAGGTATGAGGATGATGAGGGGATTGGAACATCTGTCTCATGAGGAAAGACTTTTCAGTGATGTCCTGTGGTAGAACAAGGGGCAGTGGGTGCAAACTGGAACACAAAAAGTTCAACCTTATCAGGAAAAACTTCTTCACTGTGAGGCTGCTGGAGTATTGAACCAGGTTGCTTAGAGAGGTTGTGGAGTCTTCTATTGTCTGTTCGAGTTTCAGCTGTGCTATGGTTAAACAGAAGGCAAGAAAATATAATCTTGTGTAAAGGAAAGGAGAACTAAAAGTGGTTTGGCAACCTTTATCAGTATTCTTGGAAGTTTTCATAAAGCCAGGAAAAGAGCAATCTTGTCTCCATTCATGATTGGGTTTTTGTTCTTCTGGCTTAAGAAACCTCTCAGGAACAGAGGCAGAAAGAGGGTGGTGAGGTACTTTGATGTATTGTCCACAGAAGTTGTAAATGCCTCATTCCTGGATGTGTCTGAGGCTAGACTTGATGAGCTTTTAAGTAATCTGATCTAGCAGATGTCCCTTGCCCATTGCATGGTGTTGAAACTAGGTGATCTCTAAGGTCTCTTCCTTCTCAAGCCATTCTGTAATTCTAAATCCAGAATTATCTGAGTAACCTGATGTGCTTGAAGATGACCCTGCTCCTTGTAGGGAGAGTTGGACTAGATGACTCTTAAAGGTGCCTTCCACCCTCATTCTGACTCTGTGGCTCAAAGCAGGCAGTGGCTGTTGATGTGAGGGAAGAATTTGATACATTCACTTTGCTGTTCCAGGCATGAAGTTTGGGATTGGCTTTGTGTGTAGGGACTTAGGGGTATAATTTATACTTTTTCCTAGTGAAGCCATGAAATTGATCAAGAATAACATGTTTTTCAGGGGAGAAAAGTGGCTTAATGATGGCAGGTGTCAAAACCTGGAGGTTCTCATGCATGAGAAACATAAGTTACTCGCTATCTAGCTGGTAGGGGCTGCTCAATTATAGCAGGTGAATTGAAACTAGATGTTTTTTAAGGGCCTTTCCAATTCAAGCTGTTCTATGATGCTGTGATAAATGTTGATGCTTTGCACTCTGATATAGAGTAGTTTTGTTGTTACTGGGGAAGTAGCTCTATCACATTGTAATTCTGCTTCAGCGAGGTAACACAGGGCAGGCTAACAGAATCCTTAAATGACAAATGTGAACAGTCATAGCAAAGGGAAAAACAAACGAAGTGACACTTAAGATGGAGATGTTTCAGATTAGCTAAAGTCTACGCTTTTCAGCAGACCACAGTGCTCTAATACCCAACACCCAAATGAAAATCACTGTGCTTGCCCAATCAGTCATCAATCCAGCATCAGTTAATCATCACATTATGGCCTACTCAACAAATAACCAGTGGGACTAATTCACAGATTCCCAAATTACAATGGGTTGGAAAATGCTCTCAAAGGTCACTTTATCTCAACCTCACCCTGCAGTGAGCAGGGACATCTCCAACTAGATCAGGCTGCCCAGGGTCACATCAAACCTGATCTTGAATGTCTCCAGGTTGCCCCTACCTAGGTGCAGGACCTTGCACTTTGCCTGATTGAACCTCATGGGATTCTCCTCTGTCTGTCTCTCCAGCCTGTCTTGATGCCATCCCATCCTTCAGTTTTATCAGCCATACCACTCATCTTGGTATCATCTGCAAACTTGCTGTGGGTGCCCCCACTTTCACTGTTTACATCATTGATGAAGATGTTGAATAGCTGTGGTCTCAATAGAGACCCTTGAGAGGCACCACTTATCACATTTCTCTATCTGTACATTGAGTCATTGACCGCTATCCTTTGTATGTGCTTATCCAACCAGTTCCTTATGCACTGGACAGTCCACCCACCAAATCCATGTCTTTCCATCTTAGAAGGATGTTGCAGGGCACTGTGTCAAAGACATTCTGAAAGTCCAGAGAGATGGCACCTGTTGGTCTTCCCTTGTCTACTGATGTAGTTGCATCATTGCAAAAAGCCACTAGGTTTGTCAGGCAGGACTTGCCCTTAGTGAAATTGTGTTGCCATGTTTTTAACTCCTGTATGGTGTCATCTGAAAATATTTGCAGGAATGAAGTGTTTATCCAGGAAATATGCAATAATAGTAATAACAGACAAAAATTTGCAGTTACTGTTCTATTTTTCCCAGGATCACAACATTAGCAGTCAACACTAATTACTATGCACATGAAATAGTACAACACACCTTTTATATCTTTGGATTAATCATAACAGCATCCAAGGGAGAGTGCAGTCTCCTAGCTGAGAGGTGTGTCTACTGTGCAGGAGTCAATTATGTCCTCTAATTGTGGGGGAGTGCTGTGGAAAAGCAACCTGCCAGCATGATGTCTGCCTACAGTCTGATGAGAATGAAAGATGTTTGAAGTAGTGGAAATAGCTGCTTACATTTGTGTTGTCACTCACAAAGCTAGGAAATAGTCAGGTTTAGCCTGCAAAGTTATCTTATACCATTCTACAATATAGGGGTGGGAAGAGACTTCTGGAGATCATTTAGTCCAACCTTCCTGCCAGAGCAGAACAGAGCTATACAGGAACATGTTCAGGCAGGTTTTGAAAATCTCCAGGGAAGAAGACTCCACAACCTCTCTGAGCAGCCTGCTCCAGTGCTCTGGTACCCTCAAAGTAAAGAAGGTTCTCCTCATGTTGAGGTGGAACTTCCTGTGTTCCAGTTGCCCCTTGTCCTATCATCACAGTATCACAGTATTATCAGGGTTGGAAGAGACCTCACAGATCATCAAGTCCAACCCTTTACCACAGAGCTCAAGGCTAGACTATGGCACCAAGAGCCATGTCCAATCCTGCCTTGAACAGCCCCAGGGATGGCGACTCCACCACCTCCCCGGGCAGCCCATTCCAGTATCCAATGATTCTCTCAGTGAAGAACTTTCTCCTCACCTCCAGCCTAAATTTCCCCTGTGTAGCTTGAGGCTGTGTCCTCTCGTTCTGGCGCTGGCCACTTGAGAGAAGAGAGCAACCTCCTCCTGGCCACAACCACCCCTCAGGTAGTTGTAGACAGCAATAAGGTCACCCCTGAGCCTCCTCTTCTCCAGGCTAAACAATCCCAGCTCCCTCAGCCTCTCCTCGTAGGGCTGTGCTCAAGGCCTCTTCCCAGCCTCATCGCCCTTCTCTGGATATGCTCAAGCATTTTGATGTCCCTTCTAAACTGGGGGGCCCAGAACTGAATACAGTACTCAAGGTGTGGTGTAACCAGTGCAGAGTACAGGGGCAGAATGACCTCCCTGCTCCTGCTGACCACACCATTCCTGATGCAACCACACCATTCCTTATGCAGCATTCCTGATGGAGCATCACTGACTAGAGACTGGCCCCTTCCTGACATCCATCCTTCAGATATTTGTAAACATTTGTAAGTTCCCCTCTCGGTCTTCTCTGTAGCTGTAGTACCAGGGAGCTACACAAGTATACCAGTACCTGCCAGCACCTATATACAAGTGTAACTGCCAGATCTTAATTGATGCAAATGCAACTTAAGAAACTGCTCCACTTCTTTACAGCCACTCTCTCCCCATGCCCTTAGGCATCTCACCATGTTTTCATCAGATCCTGATAATATTTCTGCTCCCACCTTGCCCCTTCACTTTATGGCTGTTTCCTGCACTTGCTGTTTGCAGGTGTGCTGATGGAAGGGGAAGGTAATGAAAGGTAGATGCTATCAGGCTTACAAAATGTGTTTTGTATTGCATCATAACTGTTGGTTGATGCCCAAGACTGATCTTCTGAAAAATGATCTTCCAAAAAATGTGTAGCTATGTTAAGTTCTTCTAGCTCCTTCTCAAAATATTCTTTCCAAACCAGTAAAGTCAACCAGGTCATCCACTTAGCCTGTGTAGTTTCCTGACAGTATTATTCTTATCATAGATTCCTATTTCCACTCAAATGATTATTTCATGGATTTTTGTTGTTGTTTGTTTGTTTGTTTGTTTGTTTGTTTTTAATTTCAAAGTTATTCTTGTAGTATTTCATTCATAGAATGGTTTGGATTGGAAGGGCCTTTAGTTCCAACTCTCCTGCCTTAGGCAGGGACACCTCCTACAAGACCAGGCTGCTGAAGTCCTCATTCCAACACCAAGATGGAAAACTTCCATGCTTGGAGCTTCCACAACTTCTCTGGGCAATCTGTTTCAGTGCCTTACCACCCTCATGGGGAAGAATTTCTTCCTCACGTCTCATCTAAACTGGTCTTCCAGTTTGAAAGCATTGCCCCTCCATGCCTTTGTCAAAAGTCCATTTCCAGCTTTCCTGTAGCCCACTCCAAATCCTGGAAGGCTGTTAGAAGGTCTCTATGGAGCCTTTTCTTCTCCACGTTAAACAAACCCAACTCCCTCAATTCATCTTCTGATTTTCTTCATTGTCCTCCTTTGAGCACACTCTAGCAGGTCCATGTTCTTGTGTTGAGGGCTCCAGGTCAGAGCAATAGTACTCTGGGTGACATAAGAGTGGAGTGAGGGGAAGAATCTCTTCCCCTTGACCTGCTTCCCGTGGTTGCTAGGTCATGCTGAGCTTCTCGTCACCCTGAACCCTCAGGTCCTTCTCCCCAGAGCTGCTCTCTATCCATTCTCTGCCTAGCCTCTATTTGTGCTTGGGACTGCCTCAACCCAGGTGTAGGAGCTACTGCTTGTTGAAGTTGGTGAGATCAGCATTCTACCAGCTCTTGAGCCTATCATGGTCCCTCTGGATGACATCACTTCCCTCCACTATGTTGACTGCTCCATACAGCAAACTTGCTGAGGTTGCCTGAAGCCCACTTGTTTATAACTCTGACAAAGATGTTACACAGCACCTGTGCCGCTACGCTGCCCCCTGAGAAACACCACTTGTCAGTGATCTCCACTTAGTCATCAAGCTGTTGACCAGCACCCTATGAGTGACTAATTCCTCTGATAGCTGTAGACTACGTGTGTCAACATGTCTAAGAAAGTGAGAGAGGCTCACAGGGAAGGTGGAGCTTTTTATGAGGTGGCTCTTACTGCAGCAGAATGCCCTGGAGGGCACATGGGCTACAACTTGGAGGTGACCTGAATGTGTCCTTTTTTTCTCTGCTAAGCTCTTGCAATTGATTTTAAATATTCATAAGCTGCTTCAAAGGAAATGCTTTCTCCCTGGCTATTTCCTCATCACTCACAGCACGAGGTCACAGAACATTTCCCTACTCTCATTATTTACCAGACAAAATGTTTGTTTTATTTTTGATGATTAAAGGGAAGAGTGGGGCAAAGGGTAAAACTCTCACAATCATTAGCCAGTTTGCACAAAGGGAAAACAAATAGAGCTTGTAGCATAAAAACACTCATTTCCTCTTCAGCACAGCTTATTCCCTACATCTGGGCTCTGCAGACTTACATCACTGATGTTTAAGTTACTGAAGTTTATATTTCTTGTCCTTTAAAAATGTTAATCCTGTAAAATGTAATAGTTTGTGTTCTGGTGGGACCTACAGTCCCAAATCATGTTTAGGGCCATATTGTGCTGAGGCAAACACAGAAATTTGCTCCTTTCTGAGAAGTCTATATATGTGAGAAGGCAAAAAATGGATACGGTAAGCAGATGGTCATGTACCTGAAAGAAGCAATCAGCAGAGAAACTACATTTGATCCAAGATTTGTGTTAGAAATGCATTTGGACTCAGCCTGTGTTTGAGAACATGGCTGGAACCTCAAAACAATTGTAGCAAATTTTTATGTGACAAAGAAGGACTGCATCTGAAATCTTATCCTTCCAGGAAGTGTCTCTTTGCAATACTGTGTGACTTTGCACTCTGGAGAATGGATTCTTGGATTTCATAGATTCACAGAATGAGTTGGGTTGGAAGGGACTAACTCCATCAAGTCTGGTGCTAAATCATGTCGCTTGGCACCACATCTATGCAATAGGCTCCTGGGGGAGTCTGTTCCAGTTTTTATGAACACTTCAGTCAATAAATTTCTTCTAATATCCAACCTAAACCTTCCCTGGTGCAACTTGAGGTTGGGTCCCCTCCTCCTGTCCCTTCTTACTAGAGTGAAGAGACCAACTACATGATTCCAACTTTCTTTTGAGTAGTTGTAGAGAAAGGTCTCCTCTCCTTTCGTCCAGACTAAAGGCCCCCAGTTCCCTCAGCTGCTCCTCACCAGACCTGTTCTCTAGATCCTTCACCAGCTTTGTTACCCTTCTCTCAACCTGCTCCAGTACCACAATGTCTTTCTTGTAGTGAGGGCTCCAGAACTGATCCAAATATTCAAGGTGTGGAGTCCCTCCACTGATTGATTTCTGACTATTTCACTGCATGTTTTATACTCTGTTTTCCCCCATAATGGTTAAACCATTTCTCCTGTCATAAAAGTTACAAACCATTCAAAATGTGATGAGACTTTTATTTTGCTCGATACATCTCTCAGACTTGTCTTTAAGATGTGAAGGAAATGAGAGAAACTAAAGTTCTTGTGATGGCTTTTGTATGGGTGTTTCTAGTTCTGTCTACAAGGTTAACTGCTGAAGTGAGATTTTAACCTTTGAATGAAAGAAGAGATAATAAAGTGGGAGTTAATTTTACAGGACTCAACAAATATAGGTGTCAAAGAAGAGAGAGAGGAGGGGACAGAAGCATGCTGCTTGACCCATTGGTATATTAAAGGCATTGGTAGATTTTGAGAAAATTCAACAGTTGCTGAGAGGTCAAAGACATCTGTTAAAAATAGCTATGTTTGAAAAATGTTCCTGTCCCTGGTGCAAAATCAGATGGAAACTTTAGCTGAATTGAAAGAAGGGCAGATGCTGAGGTCAGAGAGGTACAACAATATGCTGGAGTCTGCAGTTTCATCCAGCCCTTGACAGATTAATTTTTGGCTATGTCCCTTTTTGGCTGTGAGATGGAGCTGAGTGATTAATTGGAGTGCCTAATGAGGCATAGCTGGGGGATCTCAATACCACTGTCAGACTTAAAGATGAAGTAGCACTGAGCCCAGGTATTGAGCTGAAAACTGGAACAATGCTGATCACTCAGGTCACTGTTGTGGCAGTCCCTAAGATCCTGTAGGGAAGCAGGATCCACATGGCAACATGAATACAAAGCAGGTTCTCTCCTGGCCATGATATGGCCTTAGTGTCCTGCACCCTCACCAGAGAGGATGGGGAGAATGCAAATAAGAACAGAATCTGCTTTTCAGAATATTTATTACTCTGGGGCTGGACACACCAGAAACTGCAGTTTGATTTTCTGGGCAGGACTGGCAGGAAAGCAAAGAAATCCTTTGGCTTGGATTTTGTATGTCAGTACAACCAGCGGTGAAGCTGCTTTTATTTTCTGTCTTCTGTCTCAGAAGTCACTTTTTCTTAGACTTTCATTTGCAGAATCATCTGATGATTATAAGACTGCTTAAATATAGAAGTGTTTTCTAGATGTGATTGTTTCTTGATTTTTATACCTATATACATGTTTAATACGAATATAAATAAAAACTATTTCTGTAGCCTACAGGAATAATTTAGGTTTTGTTGTATCAGTTTTATGGATGCTGATGCCATTGAGGAATTCTATTTTGGGACATTAGGAAAATGAAAAACATCAGATGATGAGGGTGAAGGCTACAGACTACTGCCACAGGACTCAGTCCATGTGAAAGATTTGGCAACCAGACTGGTTCCCAGCTTTGTTGTGTGATTATGCCACGTACACTGCCGTACAGCTGCTACTAGCCTGCAGCACAATGTACACTGCTGTGACATCCAGTTGGCAGCTGGTCACAAGTAGTGTTCCTCAGGGCTCAGTACTGAGGCCAGTTCTCTTTAATATCTTTAATAATGACTTGGATGAGGGGATTGATGCACCCCCAGTAAGTTGCAGATGACACTAAGTTGGATGAGAGGGGAGGAAGTCTCTGCAGTGGGAAACAGTTCTGTAATCCTATGACTTGGACACTATGGGCTGAGGCTAACTGCATGGGATTCAGCAATGCCAAGTGCTGAGTCCTGCGCTTGGTTCACAGCAACTCTATCAACCCTCCAGGCTCAGGGCAGAGTGGTTGGAAACTGCCCAGCAGAGAAAGACCTGTGGGTGCTGATTGACAGGTGGCCAAGAAAGACAGAAGCATCCTGGCCTGGAGCAGGAATAGTGTGGTCAGCAGGACTAGGGAAGTGGTTATGCCCCTGTACTCAGCACTGGTGAGGCCACATATTAACTACTGGGTTCAGTTTTGGGACCCTCACTATAAGAAAGACTGGAGCAGGTCCAGAAAAGGTCAATGACCCTGGTGAAGAGTCTGAAGAACAAATTGGGATGAGGTGGATGTCAGCCTCTTCTCTTAAGGAACAAGAGACATGACAAGAGGAAATGGCCTCAAGTTGCACCAGAGGAGGTTTAGTTTGGATATTAGAAGAAACTTCTTGACTGAAAGGGTTCTCAGAGACTTTAACAGGCTCCCCAGGAAGGTGGTTGAATCCTCATCCCTGGAGGTGTTTAAAAGACATGGAGATGTGGTACTGAGGGACATAGTTTAGCACCAGCTTTGTTAGATAACATTTGGACTTGATGATCTTTTCTAACTGAAATGATTCTATGATTCTATGAAATCAAGATCCTTGTTGATCTTTCATTTGCTGAAATTCATTTCCTCTTGTATTTGCCTGTGAGTTCTGATCAGTAGCAAAATCCCAGAACAATTTCTTGGCATTCTGCAGCAATTGAGGGGCCATAGATGGCAGGACCTTTTAAAAAAAATCCTGTTGAAATATTTAAGTGATTTGGGAAACATTTTGTGAGCAGAGAAATGTGAGAGAGGAGATGGAAGTGGTGGAAAGTGGGCATGAAGAGACACTGCTAGAGTTTAGCAGGTCTTTGCCTTCCAAGTATGCTTCACATTCTTACTTAGAGGAGCAATATTCTGCAAGTAGGCTTGGATGTCCATGAAGATTGCTTCACACAGGTACTTGGAGTCTTTTACATATGCCTTTAGGCGAGATTGAGGCCAGAGTAGGATATGTGATCCTGCTGTGGTATTCAACAGTAGCTTTGTGTCCCCCCAAAACATCTTGACCTGAATATTTCTAATTCTTCTGATTTGTTTATATCATCTGAAATATTGCTCGTGGCAGGTGCTGTGGTGGTGGTAGGGTTACTGCTAGAGCATCACCCTCTCTTCATACAGAGAAAATTGGATAAAATGGTAAGCAGTCTGTAAGAGCCAATAATTCTCTTTTGTGGGAGGTGGGGAAAGTATCAAAAGCCCCAAACCAAATAACAAATGGATCAAGGAGCTTTCTTAAAATTGTCAGGAAATTGCATTTGGCCATGTAATGGAATAACCTGCAGCCCTTTGTCAAGAACCTGCTAGAAATCAGTGTGCTCTCCCTCTCCAGCCAAGTCAACCCTTCTGTCTTCCAGTTTGTTGTCCTTCTCTCAACTCCCCTCTTTCTTTCCCCCCTTGCCTTGTTCTTCCTCTCTCCATTTGCCTGCATTTCCACATTTTCTTCTGCCATTTTTCACCTCTGTTAACTGACTTACAATGAGTCAGCTTTGTATTCCTGCATTTCTTAAAGGCAACAAATCTGGTGAAGGGTCTGCAGAACAGGTCTGGTGAGGAAACTAGGATTGTTTAGAATGGAGACTATGACTCGCTGAAAGGAGGTTGGAATCAGATCCTCCCTAGCATCAGGTGATAGGATGAGAGGAAATGGCCTGAAATTGTGTGAGGAGAGGTTTAGGTTGGATATTAGGAAAACTTTCTTTCCCAAAAGAGTGGTCAGGCATTGGAACAGGCTGCCCAGGGAGATGGAGGTGTGCAAAAAACATGTAGATGTGGTAATCTGGGACATGGTTTAGTGGCCACAGTAGTGTTGAATTGATGGTTGGACCTGATTAGCCTAGAGTTCTTTTCCAACTGGAACAGGTATTTGATTCTATGATTCTTTTTTTACAGCATCTATTTGTAAAGTTGAGTGGAAAATGGCAAGTTTTTATTTGTTACACCAGAATTGTTGAGGGTTGGAAAGGAACATGGTTTAAAGCCTGTTCATTCACCACTGCAAAGCACCAGCACTAAAAAATATAAGTGGAGTACTGCAGAGAGAAAAACAATCCTGTGATGTTTTCTGTTGTGGAGTGTTGAAGTTACAACAGTGAAAGTCCACGAGAATGAAAAGTAACACAATCCTACCTTTTAGATTGCACTCCATCGACTCTTGAAAGGTTTGATTTAAATATCTCAATCCTGCAACAGCAAAAACAGCACTTTGTGAGTGGTTTCCTCGTGCTCACGCAAACGAGGAGGATACTCTGAGGTGTAGGCAGTCTGCTGCAGATAATGTGCAATGTAACAACCTCCTCTTCGTGCCATTGTGAGTTTTAAATTTAGACAATGACCAAACAACTCACTTGAGTAGTGTGCTCATCCCCTTGAGCTGAACTGGAATGCTAACCTGCTTAAAGGGAGCAGGAGCTTGCTTGCTAGAGTGGATTAGGACTCATGTGAAGTGTTTGTACTTCGAACGACAACAATAAAGTTAGAAAGCTTCCAAATATGCAGTATTATGGGATTTCCTTTTTTTTTCCTTTGCTGGGAGCCAGGATATTTATAGTAGCAATGAAAACTTTACCTTTACTGTACAATTATCAGAACTTTTCACAAACTTTGAAACTTAAGAAATGCCTCTGGCATTGCAGTAATATCCTCAGTATCACTAAAGCTATTACTCTGTCAGATGTGTCTGCTGCAGGCTAAAGAGAGAAGTCAGCAACATATTCTTTAGAATTTACAGAGAGAAGGATAATGAGATGATAGAATTAGAATGAAACAATAAAGATGCTTTTCCTCCTTAATATTGTCTGTATTTTTTGCAATGAGTGCAATCTATGCGTACATGCAAGCCTTTAAAGAGCTGGAATCACTGAGATGAGCTCATGTCCCTGAAATGGTGAATGTATTGTGCTGTGGATTTTGGAATTCGGGCCATGTGCTTGCTTTTCTTCCCAGTATCTCTCTGCTTCATTGCTAAGAACTTCAAAGCATCTCAGTGCAGCTTATGTTACAAGCCACAAACTCAGGCAGAGTTCTGCTTGCACTGTTCTGCAAAATGTTTATTGTAAGGGAGTGAAGCTTTTTCCTGGCCTGAAGATCACTTCCAGCAGAACTCTGCTAGAACCTAAGCAAAGGCAATTAATTCCTGAGCTTAACAGATTCGAGTTTATCTAGGTCCAGCCCCTCTGACACTGGCAAAGACACCTTCCACTAGACCAGAGTGCTCAAGGCCTCATCCTACCTGGCCTTGAGTACCACCAGGGAAGGGGTATCCACAACCTCCCTGGCCAACCTGTTCTAGTGTTCTGCCATTCCCACTGTAAATAATTTCTTACTAGGAAGTTCAGCATTCACAGGAAGTGGAACTGGGGAGAGTCAGTGCAAGGCAATGTTGTGGTCATTACTGTTGGTTTTTGTTATGCTGCCTTTGCATACATGTTCCTTTTGGTTTCATGGCCTACCAAGTCAAGAAGCCAACAATTCATAGTGATTGTCTCATAGATGATATTTAAAAGATTTTCTGTTGAAAGCCTGAAATATGACTGAAAACTAAATGCAAATGGAGAGGGCCCAGATATCTGATGTTACTGTTGAAGAGAACCTGGGAACCATTGATTCATTGTGCTGCTCTGTTGCTCTGCAGCAAGTCACTTCAATTGTCTTGTAGGCTACCATTTCATATCCTTTTCAGAACTCGGTGTTTGTGCAGCACACTGGAGATTTATTTCCCTCTTCAATCTTTTTATATTGTTGCAAAGAGTCAAGAGTGTTTCTGTACATCTGTTAGAGGTGCCATCAGTAATTTAGGTGGATTTCTGTGCATCTGTTAGAGGTGCTGTCAGTAATTTAGATGGAATAAGTGATAAAGCTTATGAAGAATGAGTCATCGTGTGTTCCTATTTTTATACAACCTTTTATTGGGGTCATCTTGTGTCTCTTTGTACCTTAATTCTATTCCTACTTGATACAGCTGTCATTATTAATTACTAAGTAGATTCTTCCATTTAATTTTTGTTCCAATCTCTAATTAATCTTCCTTACAGTGCAATTCTGTCTTGATGTCCTTATTTGTTTTGTGTAAGCCATGGCCTACACTTTGGCCACAACAACCCCAAGCAGTGCTACAGGCTGGGGACAGAGTGGCTGGAGAGCAGCCAGGAAGAAAGAGACCTAGGGGTACTGGTAGAGAGTAGGCTGAACATAAGCTGGCAGTGTACCCAGGTGGCCAGGAGAGACAATGGTATCAAGAAAAATGTGGCCAGTAGGACCCTGTACTCAGCCCTGGTCAGGCCACACCTTGAGTGCTGTGTCCAGTTCTGGGCTCCTCAATTCAACAGAGATGTTGAGGTGCTGGAATGTGTCCAGAGAAGGGCAACAAGGCTGGTGAATGGCCTGGAACACAGCCCTGTGAGGAGAGGCTGAGGGAGCTGGGGGTGTTTAGTCTGGAGAAGAGGAGGCTCAGGGGTGACCTCATTGCTGTCTACAACTACCTGAAGGGACATTGTAGCCAGGTGGGGGGTGGCCCCTTCTCCCAGGCAACCAGCAACAGAACAAGGGGACACAGTCTCAAGTTGTGTGTGGGGAGGTCTAGGCTGGATGTTAGGAGGAAGTTGTTGTCAGAGAGAGTGATTGGCATCGGAATGGGCTGCCCATGGAGGTGGTGGAGTCACCGTCCCTGGAGGTCTTCAAGAAAAGAGTGGATGAGGCACTTAGTGCCGTGGTCTAGTTGACTGGCTAGGGCTGGGTGCTAGGTTGGACTGGATGATCTTGGAAGTCTCATCCAACCTGGTTGATTCTATTCTATTTCTGTGAACAATGAAAGTAAAATGAAAAATAAAATCCATGGTCTTTTGCCCCATGTTGAAAGTAAGCAGATTTTATTTAGGAAATGTAGACATTCTTCTCTCCTGTGAATTGCTTTTGTCTGTTTAATGAATTTTGAAGTAGTAGGTTAGCTACAGGGTTTCATTTTCATTTATAATTGGGTTTTGTTTATTTGTTTTAAATCTTCTAGGAAATGTGTTACTTCAATTCCCCCCGAGACTGAAACTGAAAATGCCCTAAGGAAGAGCTGTTGGGAGTCATAGCTGTTGGTAAGTTGTAAGCTCACCTATTATATCACATCAAGTAATAAGTGACCTCACTGTGAACTTGGTTGATGCATGTGACTGGCTTTTGACCCAAAAGTAGAGGGTGTTTTTTCTTTAAGAAAAAGGAAAACCAATGAATTAGTGAAACTGTTTGCTTGTAATATTAAAATGAATGCTGAAAATCCAAATGCTGGATATTTAACAGAGGAATATGCACAGAACCTGGATTTCAACTCAACTCAGCTCATTTTCTCTGTCAGACAGGATCAGGCATAAACCATTCTATATTTGTAAAACTTGAGCTAAAAATATCCCCTTTTCATTACATTTGAAGCTTTTTCCTCTCCTGCATGGTGATAGTTTGGAATGTGGCTGCTAGTCCAGCAAAGTACACTTAGACATCTTAATTAAATACTCTTTTTTTGCCATCATCTTTGCTTAGCAACATCCCTTTTCAGATATTTTGGGAAACTGAATACTTGTCTGGTGTGTAAAACAGTGTTTGTAAATCAAGGAACGCTGCCACATCCTGCTCTCTTACATGGTTTAATACTTTTGAAATTACTCTTTTTGAGGCAGAAGCAGGAAAATGTACACACCCAGTCACTCTAACTTAGTGTGTGACAAAACTGCAACTGACCTGAGACCCAATCTTTGGGTTATAGCTTACGGTATTAGTGGAGATCTCTCAAGTGAGGGAACAGTATCTACATGGTTGTCATGGATCCAAGCAGCAAGCAGTTCTCACATTCCAAAATAACCTGGAATTGAAACACAATCATTAGGCTTACAGAAATTCCTGTTTGTATTTTGTATTTAATTTAGCTGGGAAAAACATCCTATCACAAAGTCATGTAGTCAAAATTTAAGTGTGGTACCCTAAACCTGCTTTGGACTGTGGGTACACTTCAGAGCCTGGGTGTGTTTTGAGCTGGGCAAAATGAACTTTTTGGATATCAAGCAGTTATTTCTGTATTTACTTTCTAGTGCTGTGGTTGAATCTCTTTTCTGGATTTGTTTTGGTTTCTGAGCTTCTATTTGTCCTATGCTTGAAGTATGTGTGGGTGCTCTGTGCAGGATAGACTGAAAGAAAGGTCAGGCATATGAACAAGTTGCCCAGGGAGGTGGTGGAGTCACCGTACCTGGAGATGTTCAAGAAAGATGTAGACATGGCACTTTGGGACATGGTTTAATGGTCATGGTCATCTTAGATTGATGGTTGGACTCGATCTTAGAGGTCTTTCCAACTGAAACAATTCTGGTTTCGTGACACAGTCCACCTACTGTCCAGCTCCACTAGGAGCTCCCGCCCTGAAGACTCTGAGTTCCATACACAATTTCTCTGTGTAATGTTGTGTGAAGCCAACCAGTACTTTTCATATGTTCAAGAGAGAGCCTCCATCACCTTAAGGATCAAAGAGAATTGTTTTACTCAAACAATACTCTGTCTTTCCAGAATATGTAACTTGTTCTTCCAAGCTGATCTGAAGATCAGTTAATTGCAGACATTGTATGCTTTGCTTTGTTGGTCAAAAATATTAGAATTCCATGTTGGCCCCAGCAGAAAGTGTTCAGCTATCACCACTTCTTCACCGTAGGAGTGGTGAGAGCTTGGAATGGGTTGCCCAGGGAGGTAGTTGAGGTCACATCCCTGGAGGTGTTTAAGACAGGCTGGATGAGGCTGTGGCCAGCCTCGTCTAGGATAGGGTGTCCCTGCCCATGGCAGGGAAGTTGGAACTAGATGATCCTTGTGTTCCCTTCCAACCCTGACTGATTCTATGATTCTATTAGACTAAATTGTTTCTGTGAATGCTTGGAGTGAAGAAACACTTTATAGAACTGCACACTCCCCTGGACTTCCAAGAAGCAGCTGAGGGACCTGTGGTTATTTAGCCTGGAGAAAAGGAGGCTGAGGGGAGCCCTTCTCACTCATTCTCCACTTCCTGAAAGGAGGTCAGAGGGGGGTGGGTGTTGGACTCTTTTCCCTAGGAACAAGTGATAAGACAAGAGGAAATGGCCTCAAGTTGTGTCAGGAAAGTTTTAGTTCTTAAACACTGGAACAGGCTTCACTGGAAGATGGTTGAGTTACCATCCCTGGAGGTGTTTTAAAGCTGCAGAGATGTGCTGAGGGACATGGTTTAGCACCATACTTGTTAGGGTTAGGTAATGTTTGGACTTGATGATCTTAAAGGTCTTTTCCAACCAACACAATTCTAGATCTGTCTTGGCTTGCTGGGGAAATTGAGAAGGAAGAGAAATGAACAGTCAGCTTTCTTTACGAGAAGTACCTAGGAAATACATTCATATCATAGAAGTGTAGAATGGCTTGTGTTGGAAGAGACCTCAGAGATAATCTATTCCAACCCCCATCCCATGGGCAAGGACACCCCTCAAACAGATAAAACCAGTTAAACTAGAAAATTAGAAACTAAATATCATGTTGAGGTCAGTTATTCCCCATTTCTTAAGTCATTCAAAACCTGCCTGGAAGCTGTCCTCTGCAACCTGCTGTGGCAGGGCAATTGGACAAGATGATCTCCAGAGGTCACTTCCAACCCTTATTATTCTGTGATTTTGTGAGAGATGTTGATAAACAGCTAAAAAAAGGCAGTAATCATCTGGAACAGCTCTGTGGCATTGTCAGTTCCTGGGAACATGGGCTGAGCTTCCAGTTGCCACTTATGTGAGCTGAGCTGCATTCATTTTACTATAATCTGTAAATGTTATACACTGGTAATGTGTTGGCCTGTAAGAAGGAATACATTCAAATATATACAAGAAATCTCTGGAGCATTGCCACCTTTCTGTTAACTAAGGCAGCTTGGGATAGTTCTGTCCATTGAGTTAATCTTGCAGTCGTGTGCCCATTTGTGTCTAGATAGAGGTTCTTAGCTATAGACATCTCCTAGACCCCTTTGAGTCATCAGCAGAAAGAGATATTTTTGTGTTCTGTCTGTTCCACCACTTTGTAGCAGACCATGCTGACTGCTTTATTTTCTTCCTGGCAGCTAGTGATCACGAGGTGGTGTAGATGGCAGTATCCTTGTTCCTAGCAGACTTTCTGCTGCCTGAACTATGAATCACAACAAAATAAATTTGTCTTATGTTTTATGAAGTGCTACAGAGAATCATAAAATAATTCTTTGAAAGGGAGCTCCAGAGTTCATCTGGCCCAACCTGCCACTTTGTAGAGGTCAACAATGGAGTATGAAACATGTAACACCCAAGTTTAGCTCATTAACGTGTAGGAAGCTTTGATCTTTGTTGGCAGTGTCTGCAGCAGCAGCATATGGCTCTGCTGGGCAGGTGGTTCAGTGTCAATACTCCGTCTGCGTTTGTGTAGTTGTTTATTAGTAAAAATCTCCCTGAAGCCCTGGGTGAAAGTTCAGCACCCAAAGTTTTCCACTCTGTGTTTCCTGTTCTTAGCTTGAGTATTAAACACGTTCTGGTTGCTTCCCTCCAGGCTTCGGCCTCAAATCCTAGCAATCTGTCTCCTGTAACCTAGAAGAAGAAAAGAACATCCTGGTGTCATGCTGCATGGTGCTCTTTGTGTGTACCCCTGTGGGCTGTGGCAGTACAGAGACATTCATATTCCTTCTAGAAGAAGAGATTTGTAGCAGTTTTCCTCAGCTTGTTAAAAAGAGCACTTTGGTTGCAGCAGATGACACTACCTCAGGTACTGCTTTCTCATTTTAAAGTTTTTGGTGTCAGGACAAATGAAATAGTGACTAGACAAGAAATCCCTTATGCCTAGGACCTGTTACAGCTTCACCCTGCAATCTGTTTGGGCACAGAGGTGTATGAGTACCCAATTCCTGTAGACACTAATCATCCATCGATGAAAGACCATGCCAGTGTGACAGCACTCTGCGTGGAGCAGCTTCCTTGTCTTCTGCCTGACAGAGAAGGACCTGGGGGTGTTGACTGACAGCCAGATGAATATGAGCAATCAGTGTGCTCAGGTGGCCAAGAAGGCCAAGAGCACCCTGACTCGAATCAGGAATAGTGTGACCAACAGGTGTAGGGATGTGATCGTCCTCCTGTACTCAGCACTGGGGAGGCCACACCTCCAGTACTGAGGTCACTTTTGGGTCTTTTACTCCAAGAAGGACATTAAGGTGCTGTAGCAGCTCTGGAGATGAGCAGTGAAGCTGGTGGATGGCCTTGAATACAGGTCATATAGGTAAAACTTGAGGGACCTAGGGTTGCTTAGTCTTCAGAAGAGGAGGTTGAGAGAAGACCTCATCTTGCTCTATAGCTCCCTGAAAGGAAGTTGGCATGAGATGGGGGTTGGTCTCTTATCACATGCAGCAAGTGATAGGACAAGAGGAAATAAGATTCAAGTTATGTCAGGTGAGGTTCAGGTTGGGTATTAGGAAAAAAAATCTTCACAGAAAGGGTTCTAAGGCATTGGAACAGGCTGCCCAGGGAGACACACAGTGACTCCAGGGGGACACAGTCTCAAGTTGTGCCAGGGGAGGTATAGGCTGGATGTTAGGAGGAAGTTCTTCACAGAGAGAGTGATTTGCCATTGGAATGGGCTGCCCAGGGAAGTGGTGAAGTCACCATCCCTGGAGGTGTTCAAGAAAAGCCTGGATGAGGCACTTAGTGCCATGGTCTAGTTGATTGGACAGGGCTGGGTGCTAGGTTGGACTGGATGATCTTGGAGGTCTCTTCCAACCTGGCTGGTTCTATGATTCTGCCATGGGGGTATTTAAAAGATGTATGGATGTGGTGCTGAGTGACACGATTTAGTAGCAGTAATGGTGGAATTGTAAGCAAGCTGTTGGACTTGATGATCTCAAGGTCTTTTCCAACCTCGCCAGTTCTATGGTTCTTTCTTTGTGGAAACTGAGACCATGTAGCCTTTCATGGGATCAGAATTTGAGTAATTGACCTGCCCAGATGCTTAGAAATTAATTAAAGAGAGGGATAGAGCAGAACTAGCTCCTGGTTCCTGTGGCTGTCAACACCCATAAATCAGCTCCGGTTTTCCTTTTGCAGCAGGACAAGAGCATGAATTTAATTAATGGGTTTGACTTGCTCTAGAAATACAAAGCAGCAAAATTGCCCTGCCCACACCTTTTGCAGATGCTGTAAACACACAAATGTTATTGTGTGTTTACCCGTGGAGGATTTCCAGCAGCATTGCGCTAGATATGGTTGAATGCCTCAGGCAGGTGGCAAGCCAATGACTGCAACAAATCCTTGTTCTGTGGACACTCAGATCAGAAGCAGCAGATTAGCTCCTGTGTTCTTGTTTCCACCCAAGTTCTGCTCAAAAAAGTCATTAATAGTGTCTACTAGGGAAAACTCATGGGGAAAACAAAAAGAGTGGAGTTTGGCTATTTTCTATGATTGGGAATTTAGTTAGCATATGCAAAATAAAAAGTAAAGAAAAGTAGCTTTATCCTGTCTAGATAGAATTATCTAGAATTATTAAGGGGAGGGACTTCTGACAAAGGCATGGAGTGGCAGGATGAGGTGGTGGTGATGGCTTTAAACTGGAAGAACATGGATTTAGATGAGATACGAGTAAAAAATTCTTCCTCATGAGGGTGGTGAAGCACTGGAACAGGTTGCTCAGAGAAGTTCCAAGTCTGGAAGTGTTCCAGGCCAGGCTGGATGGGGCCTTGAGCAAGCTGGTCTAGTAGGAGAGGTCCCTGCTTATGACAAGGGGGGTTGGAAGCAGATGATCTTCAAGGCCTTTGCCATCCTGACCCTGTGATTCTGTGATTCTATGATTGGCTTTTTTTGTTTACACAGATTTCTCCAAGATGTAGAGTTAATCTCCAAGTCAGTTGGGAGGCAGTGGTGCTTTGATGAAATACTGAAAAACAGGCTTGAAAATACCAATAAAATGGTTGAACATTGCCTCATATTCCCTGTGTTGCTTTCAGTATGAGAGTGTTCTGGAAATGTTAGGTGCAGGATGGCATCCACTCTCCTATGGTTACTTGAATCCTGTGACGTTGTACTGGCAGTTCTTAGCCTGGTTTTGTTTTATTTGTTGCTCAGAGAGAATTTGTAGGTAGGACCTATCTGGGGACTGAATGAGAAACAGGCCTTTAAATTTCAGAACAGCATTACCAGAGCTGTGGTGAGCACATTTATGAATATTTATCTAGGATTTAAGATTCAAAGTGATTGTTAAGAGTGTAAACCACTGTCCATTTTAATCAGGAGACATCCTCAGACCTCTCCTCATTTCCCTGTCACACTCATATCCTGACAAGCTCCACAACCCTTGGTTTTTAAAAACTTATGCCAAAACTACAACATCCATAATAAATTTCAGCCTCAAAAAGCTTCCTACTTTTTCTAAGTGTAAATATTTAAACAGACCTATGCTGGCCAGACACTGACACTGGGAGATGTTCACAAAGAATGCCAGACACTGGCTGGGTCTTTGTGTTTGTAACAAGAGAACATTTTTTTCCTTGAGCTGTAGAATAAATATTTTCACTTTCTCATCTATATATAAATGCTTTAATTAAAAATATTATAAGGATTTCTTAGATGATTATTAAAGCTATACCTGGCATCATTTTATCATGTAGAATTCTTCATCATCCTGATTTCACCAGCACAACTTCATGTATGGGTTGTGTTGCACACTTTGGGGTGTCATGTATTATGGCTGAAAAAGTAAATCATTGTCCCCAGCTCTTGCACCTCACTGCTGGACAAGGCCATTTTCAATTTAGGGAAGGTGGAAGAGGCAGCATTTCTTTGTTCCTTTTTACCAAGATTCACAGCACATATTAATGTGAGCTGCAATTTATTGCATAGAATCATAGAATCATCCAGGCCAGAAAGGACCTCCAAGATCATCAGGTCCAGCCACTTGCCCACTCCACCATGCTCCCGAGCACCAGATCTAGATGCTTTTAAAGATGTCCAGGGATGGTGATTCAACCATCTCCCTGGGCAGCCCATTCCAGTGTATGTTCCACCATGTCTTCTCCATGGCTCTGAGCCTTCCTCCAAAGGAAAGGAATTTATGTGGCACTTAAGATTGGTTTGTCAGTCACTTGTGATTTAGCTATGTGTCACTTTGTTACGTGATTCTGGAGAAGAGGTGTGTGAGGGCAGGCTGAGTGAACTGGAGTTGTTTAGTCTGGAGAAAGGGAGGTTGAGAGGAGACCTCATTGCTCTCTACAACTCTCTGAAAGGAGGATGGAGTGAGGTGAAGGTTGGTCCCTTCTCCCTAGCAACAAGTGATAGGATGAGAGGAAATGCACCAGGGATGGTTACAGTTAGACATTAGAAGAAACATCTTGATGGAAAGGGTTCTCAAAGTCTGGGATTGGCACTCCAGGGGGGTGATTGAATGCCTATCCCTGGAGGTGCTTAAAAGCCATCATGCTTTTACCTGTTTGTCTTGTCTGTGTGGTGTAGGAGAAGCTTCTTGGGGAGGTGATGGGGAGAAAGTCTTGTTTTCATCTTTTTATCATGCTCTGCTGGAGAACACTGAGACTGTAATGCCATGGTGTCACCTAATAGTAATAGGCAACTTACAGCTAGGCAGAGACAAGGAAATGCCGTAAGCCTGAGCTTGCACTGCCTCTTGATGCTCTGTTCCCTGCATCCCCTCTTGGCAGACCTGCCCTGCATCTTTCCCTTGCTTGCACTTAACAGAGACATTCTGTTGGCTATATTCTTGCAACAACTCCTATATCTAGCGATGGAGGGGACAGGGAGACATGTGTGCTGTGGATGTCTGTCTTCTCTTTCCACTGTCTATTTCATTAGAACTCTCTGATGTGGCATGCACCACCTGATGCAAATGTATCCATATGATTAGCAAGTCTTGTCAGTTTTAGCTGTGTTGCAACCATCTTGCTTAGGACCTGGCTCTGCAAGCAGCATTCTCAGCCAGCCAGTCATCTCTCAGTCTAACTATTTTCAGACAGTGGTGACAAAGCAACTTCTGAATAAGCTCAAAAAATTCTGAAGGTTTTTGAAGAGTGTAACTCACTGTCATAAGCTCCTTTGGCTGGCAAAGAGCCATGGAAAGCCACCTGTAGAAATGGGATTTTCCTCCGGTCATGTGTTTGAGGACATGGAAGTGGATGACTTTATACCATGGGCTATAATTTAGAGAGAGAGTAGATGGCAGGCTGAATCTGTGAGGAGAAAAATCTCTTTAGGAAACATATGACATCTCCAATCCTGTCAGAAGAGCAGAGATTCACTCGAACTCTAACTTCTATAAATGGCTTAATAGTAAAGATTTGGCCCATAAAGGTAAGAATTGTATTGTGCTGAAGGCTACAAGAACTGGGGAGCTTTGAGGAATGATATTTCTTTCCTTTTTGAGTAGATGTAGTAGCAAAATGTTTGGAGATATAATTAGTTGAACATGACTCTTGCAAGGTTTGAAATAACTGTCATTATGTGAGAGTTTATGAAAGAATCCTAATGTGCTTAGCATTCACTTGTAAGTCTGGATAATGTATGCAGCCTTTAAGGCTCCAAGTTTGGAGTGGGACTTGTTTGTTATGGTTCATCATTGTGTGAAAATTACATTGACACAATGAAAGAATGAATCAGTGTGGAGTAAAGGTGCTTCAGATGACATTTTGAACATGCAGAGCTAGCAAGCACAGGCTTGGATGCAGCTTTACCCCATCATCATATATATATGTGTGTGTATACATATTCCTGTTTGCTGTGTTTAGTTTGTGCAAAGCCCTAAGCTATCAAATTTAAGTTTTAAGCATGCAAAATCACAGAATTGTTTTGGTTGGAAAAGACCCCTAAGATCACGGAGTCCAACTACTGACCTAACACCATCACAGCCACTAAATCATGTCCTGAAGTGCCATATCCACACATTTCTTGAACATCTCCAGCAACCTCTGACCACACTCCAGCTGAAAAAGATAAGTGAGTCACAGTGCCTCCTCCTTCTTTGTCCTGCTTTTGGATACATGTCTATTTGTTATTCAGTTTCACAGAAAGTAGGGTCATTTCAGCTGGAAAAGACCTCTAAGATCATCAGCTTCAACTGCCAAACCAACACTGCTGTAGTCATTAAACTGCCTCAAAGTGCCATGTTCACATGCTTCTCAAACATCTCCAAGGACTGTGACTACACCACCACCTTGGGCAGCAGGTTCCAATCTATGATGGTTTGGGTGTTACTTGCCCCCCCACACTTTAGAGGTCACCCAGACTAGTCTCAGCTGGCTCTGGGAATTTAAATGAAGCTATTTATTTACAGCTAGAACAATATACAAGCAGCTATTTATAATATATACAGTTATATACAGAAATATACAAGGTAAAAGGTAATACAGAAACACAACAGCCCTCCCAGAAACCTGAGTCCCCAGGAGGGGCTCTCAACCACCCCTGCACCTTCCCCCTGCCCTTCTCAAGCTTACCCCAGTCCTAAGGAAGAATAGAGGTTCAGCCAAGAGGTTAAGAAGCAAAGGTGAGTGGAAGGTGAGGTTAGGGAGATGCAGCTCAGTCAGTGCCCAGCCAGAGAGTGCAGACAAAATGGCAAGAGTGTTATCTAGTGTTTACTTTCTTCTTGTTCAGCAAGACTGTGAGGGAAGTAGACATCACCACTGTTTTCCTTTCACAGCCTATAATCTAGTTCTCACCAAAACATTCTAGCCTGTTTCAAACTAGCACACAATCCTTCACCATTCTTTCAATGAAGACATTTCAGAGTCTAGAGAACATGTCTTATGATGAGTGGCTGAGGGAACTAGGGTTGTTTAGTCTGGAGAAGAGGAGACTGAAGGGAGACCTTCTCACTCTTTGCAACTTTCTGAAAGGAGATTGGAGAGGGACATGGTTTAGCCCCAGCCTTGGTAGCATTCAAGAATGGTTGGACTCAAAGATACTATCAATGATTCTGTGATGCAAAGATTTTGAAAATGGAAGCATTTCTTTAGTGTGGTCTCCTACACCCTTTCAAGATCTTTTCCAGGCAAGTTACTGCACCTCAGCTTGACACTGATACATTGTGTTGTGGTCTGAATGGCACTTGGGTTTCAGCACCATTAACTGACAGAGTTTAAATACAGGAAATGTTCCTTGAATGGTTGCCTTGTTTGTGCTATGTGCTCACCTGAACTAGGAAAACTGAAAAAAGGACTTTTGTCATTTGGGCAGATGAAACTTTTTGGAAGGAAAAGAAAGAGTGTTGCAGCCCAGAACAGATTCTACTTCTTCAAGTATTAGAAGTGGAGGTTATAGTCCCACTCCTCTGTATTTATATCATTATCTGTGTGCTAGCTGCCCACAGTGACATATTAAATGGTACAAAACTCTCACTAAACACCTATAAACACAGTCGTGTGCATCACATCCCATAGTTAGCAGAAGTGGGTTTGCATTTAAAGCAGTTTTATTTTGGAATAGCAACTCTTACTGGGCATTTCTTCAGTAGCATCTGTTTTCTTTATTTAACTTAATTAAAAGCTGCTTTAAAATGCACTGATGACATCAACATTTAGCTAAGATTACGGTGTGGTGGTTCTAGGCTTCAAGCCTCTGAAATAAATAAAAGTTCTTGATAAAGTATATTTTTTTTCTCTGGCAACTTATTCTTCAGGTTGAGGGAGCTGGGCCTGTTTAGCCTGGAGAAGAGGAGGCTCAGGGGTGATCTTATTACTGTCTACAACTAACTGAAGGGGCATTGTAGCCAGGTGGGGGGTGGCCTCTTCTCCCAGGCAACCAGCAATAGAACAAGGGGACACAGTCTCAAGTTGTGCCAGGGTAGGTATAGGCTGGATGTTAGGAAGAAGTTCTTCACAGAAAGAGTGATTTCCCATTGGAATGGGCTGCCCAGGGAGGTGGTGGAGGCACCGTCCCTGGGGGTCTTCAAGAAAAGACTGGATGAGGCACTTAGTGCCATGGTCTAGTTGATTGGATAGGGCTGGGTGATAGGTTGGACTGGATGATCTTGGAGGTCTCTTCCAACCTGGTTGATTCTATGATTCTAAGCATGAAGAAGGTCAACAGCATCATGGTCTGCATCAGGAATAGCATAACCCAAGAGGACCAGGGAAGCGATTTTTTCCCCCTGGACTCAGCACTGGTGGGGACACACCTTAAGTACTGCCTTTGGGTTTGGGGCCCTCACTACAAGAAAGACATTGAGGTGCTGCTACAAGTCCAGAGAAGGGCAGCAAGCTGCTGAAGGGCCTGCAGAACAGGGCTTGAGAGGACAAGCTGAGCAAACTGGAGTTGATTAGTCTGGAGAAAAGAAGGCTGAGGAGAGATCTCACTGCTCTCTACAACTCCCTGAAAGGAGCTTGGAGTCAAGTAGTGGTTGGTCTCTTCTCCCTAGTAACAATTAATAGGATGAGAGGAAATGGCCTTAGGTTGCACCAGGGGAGGTTTAGGGTGGATATTAGGACAAATCTTTTTAGTGAAGGAGTGGTCCTAGGGAGGTGGTGACATCACTGTCCCTTGAAATGTTCTAGAAGTAGGTAGATGTGGTGCTTCAGGACATAGTTTAGTGGTCATAGTAGTTGGGTTACAAGTTGGACAGGTATTTTCAAACCTTAATGATTCTGTGGTATCAGATCTTCTGTCATGTGATTTGATTCTCACAATGGATGGCTCCCCAGCTCTGACAAAACTTTGGACTTTAAAGTTAAAATAAGTCAAAATTAAAATCCTGGACCTTGGTTATTCATCTCAAAGACAATATCATTGCAATGATTTTCTGTCACAAATCACCTTTAACTGAGGGTCTAAGGGATCTATGGGAAGTAAAAATGAATATTCCCAATAATAAAGACTTTTTTCTCCTCATCTCTTTGTTTCTTATGACCTAGAGGCAGGAATGTCTGTATGGACCAGGAATGTCTGTGCTGTCCCTTGTACTGCAGTGTTGCAGATCTTCTGCTCTGGTAGTTCACAGTAAACACTTCCCAGCATTTTGACAGCTGGACATAGTCACATTTATTGTATATTTTCTTTTTCAAATGGCATGTGCTAATAAGATTGATTGGGGAATGGTTGAGTCTGGTTTACAGAAGCCAAAAAAAGGTATAGCTTTGTTCTGGTTGAGAAAGCACACAGTTTTTATTTGTGGTTTCCTCTTAAATTCCCAGTGAAAACACCATCTCCTCACTCAATTTATAGGATGATCTTTGTAGTGGCCCTTCCCTGGTTTTGGGAGTTTGAGGTTCTCATATCCCTGGAAAAAATATCAGAGCTTAGTTTCTCTGTTCTTCATCAGTCTGACCGTTTGATATCCAAAGAACAGAGCTTCTTTCCCAGTTTGAATCACAATGCTGGTAAAATGAGATGGTGAAGTGACAGGAAAGTGGTCAAACTGCTGATGGAGACCCAGATAGCTACTAGTCTCTATCCATTTCTGCCTTGTTCAACTCAGAAAGACACCAGGATTTATTTCAGCCAGAATGGACTGGCAAATCTGCATAAAAATGTAGTTGGGCAGCTCCAGAGTTCAAATATCTCCAAAGTGAAGAATTTTCTCCTTAAGTTCAAAGGAAACCTGCTGTGTTCTAGCTTGTTCCATGTACCCCTTGTCCTATCACTGGACACCACTCAAAAGAGCCCAGCTCCATCCTCATGACCTCTAACCTTTAGCCATTGATCAGCACTGGGAAGATCCCCTCTCAGTCTGCAGTTTCCCAGGCTGCAGAACCCCAAGTCCTTTCCAGAGGCAACAAGAGCAAAGAGTTTCCACATCCTTGTCCCACAGGCTACAGCAGGGCTGGTGCTTCAAGACCATGTCACAACAGCCCAGCTGCTGCAAATTAAACAGCAGGCTTGTTTTGCAAACTCCCTGGTTGCCTTCTGACTTTTAAATGCCACCTGAATAAGGAGACTCCTTTGTTAGAGGAAGAAAGGAGAAAATCAGCAGACAGCTGCCTCTCTGTCCTCTCAGCCCTGGGGAAAACCTCTCTTCCATTGCTACAGGGCACCAGATGCTGCACTCATAGCCAGTGCCCAAGGGGACACATTCAGCTGGAGATGTCGTAGGACAATGCTATGGTTTCAGCAGGTACAAAGTCTTTGGCTCACTTTATGGGTCAGATAAAGCTCTAGCCACAGCAGACTGGGGTTTTCTAGGACTTTTGCTCATTGTGAATCTTCAAATTCACTTTTTTACTTTGAAATACACACAGCACAGCACAAAAAAAATAATATTTCTGGAAAGAGCCATCTTTCAGCAGCAGTTGAGCATCACAGAAATTCAGTTGTGACAGGAGACCACCACAAGTCACTCACATGTCACCAGTTCTGGAAGGAAGGTTTGCTACAGAGAAAATAAAAATTATGAGCTCAATACATTTGAAGGATTTCAAGACTTAATATGGCAGAAAGCACAGCTTGAAAAAGCCTGCTTTTCTGCAAAGGACCAAAGTATCTCCTTCCCTCAGAGCCCAGCCTCACCTGATCACAATGAGGCTAGAACACAGCAGGTTTCGTTTGATCTTAAGGAGAAAATTCTCTGCTTTGAACTTGCTGGAGCTCTGGAGTTGCCCAGAGAGGCTATAGAGTCTCCTTCTCTGGAGTTATATCAAACCTGTCTGGACACATCCCTGTGCAACCTTGCTTCAGCAAGGGAGTTGGACCAGATGATCTCCACCAGATGCTCTCCAGAGGTCCCTTTCAACCTCTGTCATTCTGTGATTCTGTAATATATGGCACATAATGTAGAAAAGAAACAAAGTCTGCCTAGATCAAGCTATCAGGAAAGATCTCTTGCTGCTGTATTTTTTGCCCATTTATTACTTTTAAAAGATAATAGAAAGCTTTACAGGTGTGGAAGGAGCATGGAAAGGATGTCTCCATAGGCAGAATTTAAACAGGAGGCAAGCATTAATGTTTGGATGGAGCAATGATTGAGGGAGGACAGCTTTGTGATCAAGAGGCCTGCTCACACCCAGCAGACTGTTTGTGGCCTTCCTGCTGGCACCGTCTGCCTGTGCTCTCTGTTGCCCCAGCAGTGGGTGGAGTGCAGGAGTGGTTCATGAGACACAGCTCCAGCCCAGCTCTGGCAGTGGTCAAATGCCAGATCACAACAGAACAATTCCCAAAGTTCCCATCTAGATGTGAGGGATGTTAGTATCCTTTTATGTATAAGATTTCGCCCTCCAAAATCTGTGTAGCTCTCTGAAGTCCTGTTATCGGAATTGACAGCAGCATACTCATGGCAGGTACCCTTCTGAGCAAGACATCTTGACAACCACCTTGTTCAAATACATATAAGGTTCATAAAACCTGGTGTTTCCTTGATCTTGAAGGGATCTTGCTGCTCTAGATGAGCTCTGAGCCCACCTCATAGAATTACAGAATCATTAAGGTTGGAAAAAACCCTCTAAGTTCATAAACTGTCACCCAGCATCACCATGCCCACTAAACCATGTTTCCAAGTGCCATATCTATGCATTTTTTAACACCTTTGGGGATGGTGACTCCACCAGCTCCCTGGACAACCAATGCCTGACTACCCTTTTCAGTAAAGATATTTTTCCCCCAATATCCAATCTAAAGCCCTGGCACAACTTGAAGCAATTCATCCTGCTCACCACTGACACCAGAATCCACTGCTGGCAAAGCCACATGAGGCAGTGACCACCAAACATTATATAATACAAATAAAATCCTGATGTCATCCAGCATCTGGGATTTCAGGGCTCTGTGGCTAAGTGGCTCCTAATCCATAGGGATTAAAATCCAGCATGTTTATTTCTCAGGGATTCTTAACTAAAAAAGCAAGATGGGCTTGGGTTATGCTTCCTTGTTCTTTCTAAAGCAAGCAGATGTCAGATGCATGGATCCAATCTGGAATTGTCTAGGTAATTGGTAAACATTTAAATAGGCTTTATTTTATTAGTTGTCCCCCTGACAGCCAGAGCACTGAGGCTTTTATCACCTCTGGTGCCTGCAAATGCGGCTGTAACACAAACGGGAATACTGCACAAAACCCCTGGAGACAACTCAGAGGCAAAGCACTCAGACAGGAAAACCCTGCAAGGAAAGGAGGGAGCAAAAGCCCTGAAGTATAATAGGACCTGGGTAATTGCACGCTGTGAATAACAAGCATCTCAGAGTCTTCCAGGCATCTCACCTGGATGCTTCCAGAACACTATTCACTGAAAGCTTTGTGGCAATCAATTGCAATCTTTGTTTCCACAAAGCGAACTTCAGCCCTCCTTGAAAGCAAAAAAAAAAAACACCTGGAGGAAGAAGAAAGGTGAAGCCCAGGCCCTGTTGCTGTTTCTCTTTGTCACCAAGCCTTTCAAAAGGACTCATTGACACCAATGCTTTTTTTGTGTTGCTTTTTTGCATTGCTTTTTTGCAGTTTTTCTTAGCAGGAGAAAATTGCATGGGCTCAGTAAGGAGATTTTCTCACGTCAGGCTTTTCCAGGTTTCATGATGCTCTAGCTTTACTTTTTTCCACATAGGTGTGTTATTTTTTTCCATGGGAGGAAAGCAGCAAAAGATCTCTCCTTGTAGGAAGGTGGCATGGGAGGAGGGTGAAGCAAGTTCTGCAAACAGGCTTGTTTCAAATACCACTCTAGAGAGAAAGACTGCAGATTTTTGGAGACTGGGCTCCATGTGGTAGGTAGGAGGGGATTTCTGTGCTATTGATTAATTCCAAATTGTGTGGGATGTTTTTTGGCATAAATGAATGGGGTCTTTGCCAACTTCAGCTTAATTTTCCTTCTGTCAAATGAGCTGTGTGAGAGCTGTATGAGGAAGAAGTTTTGAAGGTGGGGGTTAGTCTCCTCTACCTAGTATCAGGTGATAGAACAAGAGGAAATGGCCTGAAATTGTGCCAGAGAAGGTTTAGGTTGGATATTAGGAAAAAAATCTTTAGTGAAAGAGTGGTCAGGCATTGGAACAGGCTGCACAGGGAGGTGGTGGAGTCACCATTCCTGGAGGTGTTCAAGAAACAGGTGTACATGGCACTTTGGAACATGGTTTAATGTCCATGGTGGTCTTAGGTTGATGGTTGGACTCGATAATCTTAGAGACCTTTTCCATCCCAAACAATTCTATGGTTCTGTGAAGGACTCTGGAATCTGCAGGGCTTGAAAGCATTAACTTTTCCTTCTTCCTGGGAGAGGGAGCATTGCTTTTCCTGAGCTGTAGTATATTTACACATGTAGTTTCTTTCACAAAGTTTGCAGAACCTTATTCTCAAGAAATCCTACGTATCTTCTGGAGCTCAAAAGGCTTTGAATATTAAGCTCTTCACTGGGAATGCCATGGAGATGAGGAAAACTGAACCAATCTGAATAAAGTGCAAATCCTGCATGACAACAACAGAAATTTGCATAGACTAGGAAACAGAAGGCCAAGCCTAAAAAATGTATGGCTCTTGATGAACCCTGTCCTTGTCTTAGAGAATCTGTGCCATTATCTAAGTGAGCTGCTCAGCTGTGCTAGCACTGCACTGCACGATGAGCTCTGTGGACAAAAGAATATTGCAGGCTGAAGGAATGTAAGGTAAAATAAAATTGAACAGATAAGAAAATAACTCACCTGTTTTACTGAACTAAGAATCCTCAATCTATGATCAACTTTATTTGATGTCGAGAGCAGAAGGTACAAACCTAGGCTCTTCCATGGCATGGTGCTGAACAATGCCAGCCCTGTAACACAAAGAGCATCCCACTCCTGGGTTATCTGTCCTAAATGTGCTCAGAGGAATTCAGTCAGGTTGGCTATATCCTGACAAATGCTCATTTAATGCAGTTATTGGAGCAGTGCAAGCTACGGATTTGCAGTAAGTCACATTTCTGGGGCTCATCTCAAATATTGGCCTCATGAAGGCTGAGGTTTTTTTTGAAGGTTTGTCTTTTTGCATCAGGCTGGAATGACACAGAGGGTGGAAAATAATTTCATAAGATAGAAGAATCAATGGTTTGCACCTCTAAAATGCTGTGACAAAGGCAATTTAACACAGAATTGTGGAATCGTAGAATGGTTTGGTTTGGAACATGAGTGGCAAATCAATGGGTTTTAAAGAAAAACATGAAACCAAATCCTTGAAAGGCAAATAGAACTTAGAGGGGAAAGGGTTGATGTTGATGTCACTGTCTCAAAGAAAATTTAGATAGGTAGATACAGAAGGAGAAAAGGATTTTGTGTGGCTGGCAGAATGGAAAATCTTCTGGGAAGTTACAACTGAATCTTCAAATTGGAATGTAAGCAGAAGGAAAAGACACTGAAACCTGTTTATAAATAGCTTGAGTTTGTGAGAAATGCATCTTTGGTTTGTTACTGCTACCCAAAGTGAACCCTACGCAGAGGAGTAGGTATGACCCACAGCCCAAATGTGTATTTTTCTGGCAAGACTGAAAGAGAACAGCCTGAATTGAATATTCAGCCTCCTCTCCCAATCTATGGCTGCTAGCAGGTCTGAGAGTCAGAATGCTGTGCACAGGACCTGGTGTTTGGGCTAAGGCACACACTTTGCTTATCTTAAAACAATGCTTTGGACAACGTGGTTGTGAAGGTGCCTTGCTCAGAAGGGTACCTGCCATGAGTGTGCTGATGTCAAGTCACATTTTCTGGGTTCAGTTTAGGGGCTCTCACTAGAAGGACACTGAGGTGCTGGACTAGATACAAACAATTCAAGAGAGATGTTGAGGCGCTGGAACGTGTCCAGAGAAGGGCAACAAAGCTGGTGAAGGGCCTGGAACACAAACCCTATGAGGAGAGGCTGAGGGAGCTGGGGGTGTGCAGCCTGGAGAAGAGGAGGCTCAGGGGTGACCTCACTGCTGTCTACAACTACCTGAAGGGAGGCTGTAGCCAGGTGGGGGTTGGTCTCTTCTCCCAGGCAAGCAGCAACAGAACAAGGGGACACAGTCTCAAGTTGTGCTGGGGTAGGTCTAGGCTGGATGTTAGGAGGAAGTTCTTCACAGAGAGAGTGATTGGCATTGGAATGGGCTGCCCATGGAGGTGGTGGAGTCACCGTCCCTGGAGGTGTTCAAGAAAAGGCTGGATGAGGCACTTAGTGCCATGGTCTAGTTGAGTGGCTAGGGCTGGGTGCTAGGTTGGCCTGGATGATCTTGGAGGTCTCTTCCAACCTGCTCGATTCTATGATTCTATAAGGGCAATCTGGTGACAGGTCTAGAGAGCAGGTCTGGTGAAGACAAGCTGAGGGAGCTGAGTTTGTTTGGTCTGGAGAAGAGGAGACTGAGAGGAGACCTCATTGCTCTCTACAACTCTCTGAAAGGAGACTGGAGTGAGGTGGGTGTTGGTCTCTTCTCCCCCTGCCCCTTTTTTTAAACTTCATTATTTCTAAACATTTCAGATTTTTTTTCTACTCAGCAGGGAGTAGAAAAGGATTATTTGAGCTATTGTTACAAAATACTGTGAAAATCAATCATAACCCTTTTAAAACAGAAAAATGCAGAAAACTCTGACAGTTACACTTATTTTTTTCCAAGAGTATCTGCTAAAATACCTTAATAAAGATCCTTTTATGCCATGTGACTTATTCACTTACAGGAGCTCTCCTTGATTCAAAGGGATTTTCTTTCCTTTTGAACACAGCACTTAATTAATGTGTAAATCATGGAGATAATTCAGTCTAGAGCTGTTGAGAGTGCAGGTGAACTCTTCCAGTTGCTTATTTTAAACCAATTTCCTGCACAGACATTGAGTGATGATGGGTGGCTAAGGGAATGATTAGTCACAACGATTTTATGAGCACAAGCAAAGAGGTTTTGTGTTATAAGTACAATAATTATTTCTCAAAATGAGGCACATCCAAAGTATTGACACCACATTAAGAAGGTCCAAATGTGGCTCAGATCTGATAATGATGAGATAGCAGTGAAATACAGCTGCATTTCTGCTGTGTTATTGAATTGCTCATCTTGATTGCATTTCCAACCTTTTTCAGACTCTCAGTAGGGCAAGACTTGAAAGCTACAGAGTCTACATTGTCTTGAAAGACTTAGTGTTGTCTGGCATTGAGCCAGCTTGAGAAAATTCATTTATTTATCTTCTTCTTTCTTTTAATCCCATGCAAAAGAATTACCTTTATTCACAGAAATTGCCAATAAAAATTGCACTATGAGGTCTGATCTGCTGGATCAAGGCCAGGTTGGACAGGAGTCCTTGAACACAAAGAGTGTTCAAGGCCAGGTTGGACAGGGCCTTGAGCAACCTGAGCTAGTGGAAGTGGGGTTGGAACTAAATGATCTTGAAGGTCCCTTCCAACCCAAACTGTTCCATGGTCCTATGATGGCTGTGTTTCAGCAATGGAGTTGGTTGGGATGCTCTATGCTAACAGCAGGCTGACATTTCCAGCAGAACTTCTTGTTCCAGGGAGTTTCTGCTGTGGTTTTAAGCAATGTCCCTGGTAGCTGTATCATAAAGCAAATACCTGTTGCCTGTGTGCTAGAACTTTATCCACCAATCTGTTTGACATACTGCACCATGACGAGAATGTTACTAATATAGAGATGAATTTTGAAAGAGTGTTTGTCTCTAGAGGCAGCTTTGAAAGGGTGTTTGTCTTTACATTTGGCTCTTGGAGTGTTTGGGAGACTTGGCTTCAAATTCTGCTTCTTGCCCAGAGCCAGCAGACTGATTTGGCTGCTTGCTTCTGAAACCTACAAGCCAACGTGGGTAAGTATGTGCGAGCTAGATAGGTGCTTTCTCACTATTTCCAGGAGGAAAGTCCAGCTGCATTGATTTCAGTGGTGCCACTGAAAAGCTTCATCATGGAAGGATGGCAAAGAAATGAAAGAAAACTCTTTGATGACTACTTGGTGCTAGTGTTGGCTGAGAAAGCACTGAGCTGGCCTTCCCCTAGCGTCAAGCTCTTTGTCCTTGGCTTTGCTCTGTTTTCTTAAACTGTCTCTGGAGGTTTTTGATCATCTGTGCATTAACAGAGCCATATGTTTGTGCTCTGTGCAACATAAAGTGAATAGAAATGTCTTTATAGAAGGTAATTAATTGGATAATTGAGCATGGATAATTGCACTGAGCAATTAGATTTTAATGTATATTGGTAAATATGGACTAACCTTTTAGCAATCTATGTGCTCTCATCCAAAGCAATGGAAAATATTCCCAAGTGATTCTAATTTCAAAAGAGATGTTAAGGAAAGAAATTGGACCTTGTACATGGCTGTACCTTCTCAGGCCCCTGGAGGCCTTCAGTTCAGGGCTCATGACCGTAACTTTTGTGTCATTTACATTGCAAATGAAATCTTATGGTGGTTTTGGTCTTTAGTCACGTAGGGAACCGGTGCCTGGCAGTTGCCTCTGTATCTTTGCTACACAGAGGTTGCCTGTTCACTACTGACACACACGTTCTCCAACAGCAGAAATGCAGAGCTGATGTCATGCCCTGCAACATCTGCTAAGTTCACGTGGGGAAAGAGAGTATGAAAACAAATACACAAAGGGCGCAGCTACTGAGATGATAAATATTGTTCTTTCCATGCCACACCCAAACCAAAAATAAAGACAGAGGCCCCCTTAACAAAGCTTTATTCAGGTTCCTGAGGACTGACAGTAACTGTTTGTTTTCCACTGAGCTGTGAGAGATCAAGACTGACAGCTTACTTCAGAAACATGGATTTGCCTGAGATTTACACCTCTTTTACTATGAGTAGATCAGAAGATGAGAAGAAAGCTCTGTGGAAATTGACAGTGTTAAAGATAATGTAAATGCAATCACTATCAAGCTTGCAAGCCATAAGAGGAATAACAGCTGGTAACATTATTTTTCATGGAATCACAAAATCACCAGAGTTGAAACAGACCTCCAAGATCATCAAGTCCAACCATTATGTAACTCTTCCAGGGCCACTGCTACACCATATCCTTGAGCATCTCATCAGGATGGCTTTTAAGTACATCTAGGGATGGGGATTCAACCAATTCCCTGAGCAGCCTGTTCCAGTGCTTGAGAACTCTTTTGATACAGAACTTTGTCCCAATGTCTAACCTAAACCTCACCTTGGTGCAATTTGGTGCCTCTTGTCCTATCGACTGTGAGTTGTGAAAAGAGACCAACACCCACCCATCTATAACCTCCTTTCAGTAGAGTGAGGTCTCCCTCAGCTTCCTTTTGCCAGAGTAAGCAATCCCAGTTCCCTCAGCTGCTCCTCTAAAGACTTATCTTATTTTGGAAGAAAGAAAGTGCCCATGACATCGAGCAGTTTGCATTGGCTAGCCAGACAAGAGGAGCAGCAGGTGAAGGAGCCCAGGAGCTGGCTGCAGTCCTGGAGTTGGGAGGTGCTGTACAAGTGAGCATTCCACCCAGGATGGAGAAGGGGAAATTGCTGAGTGGCTGTGTCAGGGCATAGGTGGTGCTTTCTGCATCTTAGACTCTTGCACAAAGCTCAGGTGCTTAATAAGGTAAAGCTGGGCACTCCCAAATCTGCTGCTGATTAAACTGTTGCAAAATAGCAGTGAGATGAAGGAGAAGGGAGTGTAATAAGTACAGCCCAGTCAAAAAATACAGTCACTGCAATAAATACAGTGGGGAAGACAGGAAGTTAGAGGGGGAACAGCCAGACATCTCCTTAGGAATGGGGCTCTTTAAGGTTCATCTGAGACATTCTCTGCCTCTCCTGCCTGAAAGCTGCCTTCAGAGACTCTGCACCATAAGGGGATATTAGGGAGTGACAAAATCATTGAGGTTGGAAAAGGCCTCTAGGCTCATCCAGAGAAAGCATCAACCCAACACTACCATGCCCAGTAAAGCATGCTCCTGTCTGCCATGTCTACATGTTTTTTGAACATCTCCTGGCATGAATGCTAACCTGCCTGGGCAAAGTGCCTTAATGCCCAGATGTACCTTTCCTGAGCATGGGAGACTGGGCAGAAGCAAAATGTCTGGTTTGTTACAAGTTCACAGAATCGTTTGCAGAGCTTCTGTCCAACACTAATAAACTGCTAATGTGGTGTCAATTCTGCTGCCAGCAGTGTCTAGGTAGCACTGGCACGGCTTGCACCAGGCTGATTCTTGTTCTCCTGGCCTCTGTTGCCAGCATGAAGATTTGATACTATTCTGACAGGAGCCAGAATGAAAAGTTACCTGGATGGGCTTCAGGTAGAAAGGGTTTTCAGTCTTCTTACCATGGGATATTATGTCCTGAGTAACATAGCTCTTTCAGAAAAGCAGAGTGCCTGCTACAGAAATCAACTGGACCTTGTTTACATTAAATGAAACAATCATGGAATAGTTTCAATTGGAAAAGACCTTTGAGGTTATCAAGTGCTACCTCTACCAAGTCTGAGGCTAAACCAGGTCCTTTAGCATAGAATCATAGAATCAACCAGATTGCAAGAGACCTCCAAGATCATCCAGGCCAACCTAGCACCCAGCCCTAGCCAGTCAACCAGACCATGGCACTAAGTGCCTCATCCAGCCTTTTCTTGAACACCTCCAGGGACGGTGCCTCCACCACCTCCCTGGGCAGCCCATTCCAATGCCAGTCACTCTCTCTGGGAAGAACTTCCTCCTAACATCCAGCCTAGACCTACCCCGGCACAACTTGAGACTGTGTCCCCTTGTTCTATTGCTGGTTGCCTGGGAGAGGAGACCAACCCCCACCTGGCTACAGCCTCCCTTCAGGTAGTTGTAGACAGCAATGAGATCACCCCTGAGCCTCCTCTTCTCCAGGCTAAACAACCCCAGCTCCCTCAGCCTCTCCTCATAGGGTTTGTGTTCCAGCATCACATCACTGTGGCTTTTAAACATCTCTAAGTATGGAATTCAACCACCTCCCTGTTCCAGTCTTTGAGGAAGTTTCTTCTAATATCCAACCTAAACCACTCCTGCTGCAACTTGAGGCCATTTCCTCTCCTCCTGTCACAACTAATTGTTCTTTAATAGGTGGGAAATGATGCCAGGTTAAGCCAGGCCCAGTTGGTAACATCAAAAAAAGAGTAAGCCTGAAGGAGATGTGCTACTCCTCACTATTGCAAACAGAAAAGTTATGTGAATTAATAATAGAATACTCAACCAGAAATACTTTTTGTAACCAGAAAGCATCTGTGGTTTTGCAGCAAACATCTGTGGTTAAAGTGGAAAAAAATGGAAGCTAAAGTTGTACAAAAACTGCAGACAGAAAAAAATCACAGAGAAAAAGAGAAAATTTGGTCTTTTTTCCCCCTTGCTTCCTGCTGTAAGTGATTAAATGTTTAGTTTCTAAACAATGTACTCAGCTCTTAATAAAATGCTGAAGTTCTTCCATATGTCTGACTGAAAGTGACTCAGAGGAGAGCTCGCAGAAAAATTGCTGCTTGCTTTCTTTTTTCCCCACGATAATCTCTTTTGACCTTTCTACCAAAACTCATTTATTCTGTCCATTTTGATACCAAGCTTTCAAGAAGTGAAACTCCATGGTGTTTTATAACTGTTCTCCTTAGCAATACACCCTGCTTGCAGCAAAAGTCAGCTCTCACCATGCATCATCGCTTGGGCATGAAGCTCTGACATTACTTCTCCTGCATGATCAGATGCTAAATGAGGTGCTCCTGGTTAAGGAGCAATGAGGATCTGGCCTCTTGCTCAGAGTCAGCTGTGCCTCATCTGTGATAACTTTGTTGTGTGTAAACCATGACCATATATAACCCTCAGATAAACAGGGTCTGAAGGAGGGCTTGTTAGTTTGAAACAAGTATTTATTACCTCGCTATGTTTCGTCATCTTTCGTTTGCTTGTGCTGACTTCCCAACCCCAAGTCTTTTGTGAAATGGCATCTGTGGAAGACGTAGACAACCCTTATTTAACCAGATCCTGAGCAAACATAGCAAAAGGCCATCTCTTCCTGAAAGACCTGCAGAAAGGCTTTCCTTGGCTTTCATTCAGTAAAGCCTGAGAGCAAACACTTGAAGTTAGATTGTTTCTTCGAGATCGGGTACAAACAGCCCTGTGGTTAGAGGAGGGCCTCAGCACTCATTAATGTTTACCTTGCATGGTGACCACATTCAGTCAGGCTTTCCAAGGAAGCCACAATTCCCTTCCCTTTGTTCTGGCTTCCCACCTTCCTAGAGCTGCAGAAAACTCATCAGGTTGGTGGCTTTTAGTATTAGCCTTAAGCCTGGCACAAGCTTCCTGAGATTTTCAAGTCTTTTGGAAGCTCTGGACTGGCTTTTGACCAATGCTTGTCTTGTTTGTGGGTTTGGGGTAAAGAGGAAACTTCCAAACTTCTGGCAGTGCTTTGATTTTTATATTTGTTTGACTTCCTTTGAAGTCCAAGTGAAAACCCCCCTCACTTAAGTTGCCAATAATCTGTTTCCAAGAACCTCTCTTTTCTTCTTTATGAGCAGAAATTACTTGATTTGTGTGTCCTCCCTGTGAAATACTACTTTTGACTCTATTGCTATGACAAAGCGAGGGAATAGGATGGGTTATTGCATTAGGGGAAAAAGAAAGAGTTGTTAAAGCAGTGTAAATTCCTGTAATGAACGTAAAATTGTGGGTATAAAGAGCACCTGAAATGCTGGTAGCCAGAGAGCAAATCAAGGAATGGTAGAGGTTGGAAGAGACCTCTGAAGGTCATTAAGTTCAACCTCCCTGCCAAAACAAGTTCAGCTAGGGCAGGTCAGACAGGGATGCAGCCACATGGGTCTTGAACGTCTCTGAAGAAGGAGTCTCCACAACCTCTCTGGGCAGCCTATTCCAGTGCTCCTCTTCTATTCCTTTCTTGAGGAAAGGAATTACAGCTCTCTCTCATTCCACAGCCAGCCAGTCTCTCTGGCAAAGAAACTTCAGTGTTTGTCCTGCCCTTCACCCCACAAACATACTTTGTGTAATTAACACTGAACAAAGTTACCTGCTGAGCTGCTAAGTGCTGGTTTACCATGGCACACCCCATTTGTACAAACATTTCTGGCTACAGCAGGCTGCTCCTAGCATGTCAGGTGCAAGGTTACTCCTCAGGGAAAGCCTGAGTAATAGGATGGCTGTTTATTCGTGAGCTGGTGAGTTCCCCTCGCTCCCTTAAGCTTTAAATTTAGGTTAGCAAATAAACTCATTATCTTCAAGAGTTTCTAAATGGATTTTTGTAAATAATTGAAGTTCAGAGGTGAGTTGCAGTAAATTTGGAACAGAAATGTAATAGCTTCTTGTTATGTTCCCATCAGTGTAGTTCTAAGCTCGGCTGCTGGGATGTTAGAGGCACAATTAGGTACAATGCTTTGACGTTTCAGGCTGAACATACACCAGGCCATACTAGGATCTTGATCCTTCTCAGCGTTAGACCTGCTACGTTTCGAGATTAGCACTCTGAAAGTGAATGACAGCACTCAAAATTTTCAGCACTACTGGTAAGCTTCAGGAGGAGGTGTCCCTACCCATGGTAAGGGTGTGTGTGTGTGTGAAACTAAATGATCTTGAAGGTCCCTTCAATCCAAACTGTTCTAGCATTTTAAGCTTGTTTAAGCTAAAATTTTAGAATTATAGGCTGGTTTGAGTCAGAAGGGACCTTCAAGATCAAGCAGTTCCAAATCTCTGATGTATTTTAAGTACTGGTGCTGATAAAACACTTTTTTTCCCCCCAAAGAAAATTGAGAGCTTGTGTGGGAAGAAGAAAAAGAGATGGGGTTTATAGAATAAACTAAGGGAAAATACATTGCTTGCAATCACCACCTAACCACTGTAGGAGTAGAACAGTAATCACTGCTTGCTGCTTTTATGCAGTGGGAATCCTCAGTGGGTGGAAATCTTATGATGCACTGGAGATCTTTTAGTAAATATAGATGCTGTAGCTCTATAGAACGTAGTCTGCAATTATAGTCCTATAAAGGGATTAAAATGCTGAATATTTAGAGCACTGTCTGCAAACAATCACCGTTCAAAGACAATCATGGTGACAAAAATAAAGATTTGTGGTACAAATGCTAATACTGTACCCTGAAAAAAACATTTTAGCACAAGTTAAAACAAAAACCCTCCTGCAATATTGCCAACAAGCGTCACCAAAACCTTCTCACTCCAAGTGAAAATGGATACTCTTTAGTGTGACCTGAATTTGTGCTTAACTGGGTTTTAACTGACTTCCCTCTTCCTCCCTGTGTTGTCTGTTTTTCTCACTGTAGTGCTCCCCATCTGCCTTTCATTTGCTTGTGTAAGATTTTCATTTTTTTGATTTTAAGTGCACCAGATTATAGGAGGGGAAATCAGAAATGCTGTAAGTTCCATGAGGAAGCCCCATCTGTTAACATTCACTTTGAGAGAAGTGACTGAAACAATGTGCAATTCATGGTGTAAGCAAAGCCAAGAGTTCTAAATCCCCTTGTTTCAGACATCAAAGACATATTAACTCCCCCTGCACCTCACGTACTCTAACACAACCAGTTCAACAACTAAGAAACAGCCTAAAATACTACTTTTTACATAGATTTGGCTTTAAAAAATCGTTTTGTTTACATCTCTCCTGAGCCAACCCTGCTTCTGAGTATAAAAACAATACCGACTCTACAACAGGTGGAACGAGTGAGGTCAGATATTCTCAGGATAAAACTCTTTAGACTACTCTGACAGCTAAAAAGAGAAAGAGGGTACAAAACACACCCTGCAAACAGTTTCTCTGGAAAGGACAGCGTTGCAAGTTTCAAGGCAGAAGAACTTTTCCTACCTGTAGCTTTTGTGCAGATCAGGAAGTGTGGCTTGTTTCTGCTTACAATCTTCCATGGCTTAGCTGGGCTTCTGCATTTGAATGTTAAATATGTAAGAATGCCTTGTGGAGCTGGGGAGTTTGTATGACCTCTTAATGAGACACTGTAGTTAGTGTCATTGGGTATTAAGGCGTCATGTGACTGCAGATGAAAATAAAATCCTTTAAAGTTTGCATTTAATACTTCCTAGAATCTGTAACCCTTTACCTGCAAGCTGGCTGAAAACCTGTGAGAGCTCACTGGTTTATGGGCTGGGTTTGAGAAAAGAGAAGAGGAAGGACACGTGCCAAGTCATTCCTCCAGGAGAGTCACTTACAAGAACCACAGGTCCGAGCCTGTCAGCCCGTGAATGATGCTGTTTTCATCTGCTTAAAATTAAATCTCCCCAGGTCACAAACGGTGCTGCAGAAAGTTGCTCTGGTTACATCGGTTACTTTTATCTAGCACTGACATTTAATCCCTACTGTTCTGGGTGATGTTCCCCGGAGCAGCTCTGCCCTAAGGTGGATTTGCAGGCATCGCAGTTGCCTCTGAAAGTTGTTGCTGACTTTTCTGGAATCATTTTGGTTTGCATGTGACGTTTCCAAAAGTGGTATGAAAGATGTTCTGCTGTCACAATCCAGTTAGGAGAGTGCTCCCTGGGCAGGAGGAGAGATTTCACCCAGGCAATACCTGCAGGGTCAGGGGTTTCCCAGCTGTAATCTTTAAAGTATATCAAGATACCTGGAAACTAAGAAAAACAGCCCACAGCTCCCGGAAACGGCTAGCACTAACATTGCATCATCTAAGTGTGTGTGCCACAGCTGGGGACAGTCCAAAGCAGCACTAGCAGAGCCTGCTCCATAATAGTTGGAAATGTTCTGCTAAATCCTGCACTTGCTTGTGGCTTGTGCTAAGCCACACGGAAGCAGCTACACAAGGTTCAGCTGCTGTAGGAGTAGGTGTGCTGTTCTCACCTTAAATAATGGTGCCTTCCTGCTGAAGTCCTGCTTGTCTTTCTCATGAAAAGTACCCTCCTCAAATCCTACTCCAGCAGCAGAAATTTGTCCTGTTGTGTTTTGTGAGGGGCAGGTAGGACAATCCTAATCCTGTCAGCGGTGGGCTGAGGAGAGCAGGTGGGTCCTGTGCTGGGGTGCAAAGCTGAGTTGCACCACCTGGCCCTGGCCTCCCTCGGTGAAGCAGTGTGCTGGGGGCTGAAACATCGGATGCTACAAAAAAATGAGTAAAAGCTACTTTGGATCTGGTTATTTTAAGCAATGTCATCACGTGAAGGCCAAGTATCATTCACAGGCTGCGAGCTAGCAAACTGCAAAGCTCTGCAGCAGCTCTTTGGATGATTTTAAGCTTTTTTTTCTCTCCTGCAAACTTTCAGTTCCAGCTGAAAACAGACTTTGAAAGCCAGGAAACGTGTCTCGAAAATCCCTTCACTAAACCTTCCAAAAATCTCTGCTAAATTCTCCCAAAGGCCTCTCTGGTCAGTGAGGGAAGAACTGTCAGGCTAACAGCCCCCCAAGGTGTTGGAGGAAGCGAGGAAGGTGAGAGATGCAACAACTGGGGACCATCTCTGCAGTGTCGAGCATGATGCTGTGCATAGATCCATGCAGGTGTTTACAGCCCTGCCAGGCCGGGGCTGGCCCCAGTGGGCCAACTTTGTGTCTAGTGGTGTGTTGCCATTAACTTCACGGTGGCTGGGCTAATGGGCTGAGAAATGTGGTGAACCAGGAGGCCACTGGATGTGACCTCAGGGAGACTGCTTCCCCCTTTCTCCTGATACCTGATCTCCTCGTCCTCAGACCCTTTTCAGGGCTCCTGTGTTTTTGGCATTCATCCTCACAGTTCCTTAAACCTACACCCAGTATTTTTGCATTAGCAGATTAAGTTCTGCCCCAGCTCCTGCACTGCTCCTATAGTGCTGTTTCTGAAACCTAACCTCTAAGTAACCTAGAGAGATGGGGAACTACTGGAGAAAGTCCAACAGAGGCCACAAAGATGCTGATGGGACCAGAACTTCTCTCACGTGAAGACAGGCTGGGAGACCTGGGGCCACTCAGTCTGAAGAAGAGAAGACCGAGAGGGGATCTTCTCAGTGCTTATGAATAGGCATGGGGCAAGAAGATGAGGCCAGACTCTTTTCAATGTTGCCCAGTGATAGGACAAGGGGCAAAAGACACAAAGTAGAACACAGGAGGTTTCCCTGAAACATGAGGAAAAACTTTTTTACTTTGGGGATGCTGGAGCACTGGAACAGGCTGCCCAGGGTGGTTGTGGAGCCTCCTTCTCTGAAGACTATCAAGACACTCCTGGGTGTATTTCTGTGTGACCTGCCCTAGCTGACCCTGCTTTAGTGGAGAGGTTGGACTCAAAGATTCCAACTCCTACCATTCTGTGATTCTGTAATGTTTTCTATGACTATGTGCAACTATCATATGATTCTATGAAACCTGCTGAGACCTTTCAGGCTGATAGTTTGGTCAGGTTTTCATAGATGTGCCCTACAGAAAACGATCACTTCTCTCACCAATCCATAGTCCTTGTTCAAAACCATGAGTGTGACAAATATTTTTTTCAAAGGAAAAGTAGTCGAGACATTCAGCCTGCAGAAATCCTCTTTTTCCTCTAATCTCATTCTTGTACCTTAGTCAACTGTTTTGGCTGAGTTTTTTTTGGAGAATGTTCCTGCTGAGACAGAAGTCTGCCTGGAAAAACTACAGCCCCAAAGGTCAAACCTGTAACTTCAGCTACTGTTGTCAACATGATATTACAGTGGTAAATGCCAGGCAATTTACTAGCAGGCAATGGAATATCACAGACAAAGGGCATCAAACTGTCCTCTTGCTTTTGGGAAGTTCTGTTTTCATCTGTGCTGCAGCACATCTGCATTTTAACTTCCTCTCTCATCTTGCAAGTGTGTGTATTTCACTTTAAATCCATTCAATAGATTTATTTTGATCTGAAGCTTTCTCACATACACTGAAGTGCCTGTAGAATCAAAGCCAGCAAAATGTGGAGATGGTTTTATTTCTGTTTCATGCTATGTGAAAATAAGACCTGTGCTGGTGTGGCAGTACTGTGTGGTGAAAGCTGTGACAGTGGGAACGTGTGAAGACATCTTAAATCTGCTTTTCTGTATTCTCTGCCGAAGCTGGAGAAGGACTCAGGGGACACAGCACTTTAAGATGTGGTTTAATGACAATATGGGTTTTGGGTCAATGGATTGGGCTCAATGATCTTAGAGGTCTTTTCCAACCAAAATGATTCTATGACTCTATGATACTAAAAAGGCAGGTGCTGCAGGTGATCCATGGCTGTGCTGAGCTGGGATGGGAGCATCACCCATCCTTTTAAGCAAGAGGAATATGAGCCTTGGTTGATGGGGCAGCAGAGGAAGGAAAAAGAGTTTGCCAGAGGCAGATTTTAATGTTCACTTTGGGAACCATTTGTGATTTGAAGAGCATGTACTGCTGGACTAGACATCTTGGGAGAATGTTCCCTGTGTTTTCAAGGGAATGTAGACCTGCATTGCTGGTCCTCCATAATGAAAGCCCCTTTTCCACAGAAGGACGCTGATAAAAACTGCCTTTTTTTGGAGAAGCATGTGATAAAATAGGTCACCCCACCCCAGAAAGGATTGTGATGACTATTCCTTCAGCAATTGACTTCCCTGCTGAAATTAGGAATTGGGACTATGACTTAGACCCATACTGAGAGTGTCACATTGCATCATATGTCAGGAGACTAACTCCAAAATGCAAAGAATTGTGCTCAGTGAGCAGGATGGAATGATAAACCATGGGAATAAAGGTAGCTCATTGCTCTACTTGCTGTGATGTTGTGTTCTGGGAAGAGATGTTGAGGTATCTTTTACTCCTTAACATGGCACAAGGACTTTGTGGTAGGTTATATCTACACCAGAAATGCTTGTTAATGCTGAGTAACAAACCCTCATTAACAAAACTAGCCAGAAGGCTTTAGCCCACATTTGAATGACCACACAACCTGAGCACAAGCCCTACGAGGAGAGGCTGAGGGAGCTGGGATTGGTTAGCCTGGAGAAGAGGAGGCTCAGGGGTGATCTTATTGCTGTCTACAACTACCTGAGGGGTGGTTGTGGCCAGGAGGAGGTTGCTCTCTTCTCTCAGGTGGCCAGCACCAGAACAAGAGGACACAGCCTCAGGCTGCGCCAGGGGAGATTTAGCCTGGAGGTGAGGAGAAAGTTCTTCACTGAGAGAGTCATTGGACACTGGAATGGGCTGCCCGGGGAGGTGGTGGAGTCGCTGTCCCTGGAGCTGTTCAAGGCAAGGTTGGACGTGGCACTTGGTGCCATGGTCTGGCCTTGAGCTCTGTGGTAAAGGGTTGGACTTGATGATCTGTGAGGTCTCTTCCAACCCTGATAATACTATGATACTGTGTGATACTGTGATAATGTGTGATGTAATTAGAAAAAATAGAATCATAGAATCATAGAATCAACCAGGTTGGAAGAGACCTCCAAGATCATCCAGTAATAAACTTCAGCACATGGAGGTGGTGGATGCCTCCTCCCTGGAGGTATTCAAGCCTAGGTTGGATGAGGCCTTGAGCAATCTGGTCTAGTGGAAGATGTCCCTGTCCATGGCAGGGGGATTAAAACTAGATGATCTTTCAGGTTTTTTCCAACTCAAACCATTCTATTAATCTATGAATCTATGTTTAAATAGGTATTTTTATCAAAAAAACAGAACAGTGGAGATTGTTGCCAATAGCCTAATGGTAATAACCCAAAGGACCTATTTTATGATGTATTGCACAGACACACAGAAGTTCCTTTGCCAAAGAGGAAAATCTCAGAATTTTAAACTGACATGGGGCTGAAATAGTACTCCCTGCATATGAACACCTTTATAAGTGATGTAGTTTTGCTTTTAATTCCCTTTGCACCACAGAGACAGCAGGGCTGGGGAACCCCTGGAACCTGAATGCCTTTTCCAGGCTACATGTTAACTCACATTGTGATGTTATCTGACAATAATGTGAAAGAAGTGGAATGGCCACAGGCCTTATGAAATGAAGTCACGGGCTGTGCATTCCCCAGCTGTGGTGCAAAGGAAATGACTGATGAAAATATTTTTTCTAGCTGACCTCTGGCTTACCTTTGTCTGCCAAAGAATTTCCGGCTAGTTCCCCTCTAAAGGCCACAGCCTATTCCTAGAATCTTCTGTGTCAGAAAATACAGACCCCATCTCAGCCTGTTTATTGATGTGCACTTTAGATAAAGAATAAAGGAAAGCTTTGTTCTAGGTATGCAAATAGTTCTCCCAAAAAGAAAGCAAATCACTTTATTCCTACCTAGGAACAGAACAGCGCTTGGCATTTGGATGGTTTATTGTTAGAGAAACTACTTTGTCCCTGTACCACTGCACAGACATACCTGGGGACACATTTGTGAGGGGCTGTGATGTGCTCACCCTTGCAGTACCAAGTGTTTGGACACTGAACAGCCTTTAATAACTACAGTTCAATACCTGAGGGCGACCTACAGGAAGGCTGTGAGGAATTGTTTAGAAGAGCTTGTAGTGACAGGACAAGGAGTAATGGTTTAAATTGGAGCAGGATAGATTTGGGTTGGACATCAGGAGGAAGTTCCTTACAATGAGAGCAGTAAAATACTGGAACAGGTTGTCCAGGGATGTGGTTGAGGCCTCATTCCTGATGATATTCAAGATCAGACTTGATGTGGCTCTGGGCAGCCTGATCTAGTTAGAGGTGTCCCTGACTGCAGGGGAATTGGACAAGATGACCTTTGAAGGTCTCTTCCAGCCCAATGCAAATTGTGAATCTGTGAGTCTGTTAATGCCAGTCAGAAACCTGTGTCTGTTGCTTAGGCTCAGTGCAAGGAGTGTGACTGCTGAGAAATAGATTCAGAAAGCTGGAAAGCTGAATGAGATAGTCTGTTAAGACACATACAACCCATGAGGAGGAACAGGACTTCCAACAGCATCCTTGAACCACAGAATTGTTTTAGTTGGAAAAGACCTCTAAGATCATTAAGTCTATCTATCAACCCAACACCACCATGGCCATTAAACCATATCCTGAAGCTCCATGTCTACATGTTTTTTGAACACTTTCAGGGACAGTGCAATGAGATTAGGAACCCAATACTTATCTGAAGGGTTTAAGTGGATTATGAGTCATATTGATGCTTGTCTTTCTCATTATTTTATAACTAAGAAAAGTAGTAGTTCTGCCCCACTCTTGGCTAGAAAAGAGTAAAGTTGAAAGCAGGACAAGAACACACATGCCATTTTATGTACATCATCACTGCTTCCATGTGTCAGCCTATTGCTTAGACTAACCAGAGAAAGCCTAAATCCACTCCTTCTTTGACTTGAGATGAAGAGAAGACTGCTCTCACTTTTAGGTTGATCCTCTGTTTTGCTGGGGACTATCTCCTGCCCCAGGAAATTGTGCCCTTGTGCAAAAGATCACAAGTTCACTGAGCCAGAAACCAAGACAAGCAAGTCCGGGTACTCTTATCAATGAGCCACTCAGTTGCACTGGGACCAGCTGGGTTCTGGTCATGCTTCCCCAAAAGAACGAGCATTTCCATTTCTGTGTTTTGCTTTGTTTCTGTTACACCCCTTTGCTACCCAAAGTAGCCCTCTCCTGGCAGACAGATGTATTTTCACTCTTCCATGGTACTACATTTCCAACATCATACAACTAATGCACAAGGAGTTCACGGCAAAAATGTATGAGTCATGTCTAGTGTTTGAAAGAAGGCAGAATTTGCTTACCTTCAGGACAGGATCCTAAAAGGCATGGATCCCACAGTCCCTTCCCATGGTACTAAAGGTCTGGAGGAGAATGGAATTTCAGGTGTTCCCCTGAGCTTTCTACTGTGTAGGTTATGTCTGTTAACTTGCACAGTGGCAGTTTGCAATGTAGTCATAAGCAGCATTTAAGCATGGATTGTTTTGGGTACTAAAGGTCTGAAGGAGAGTGGAATTTCAGGTGTTCCCCTGAGCTTTCTACTGTGTAGGTTATGTCTGTTAACTTGCACAGTGGCAGTTTGCAATGTAGTCATAAGCAGCATTTAAGCATGGATTGTTTTGGGTACTAAAGGTCTGAAGGAGAGTGGAATTTCAGGTGTTCCCCTGAGCTTTCTACTGTGTAGGTTATGTCTGTTAACTTGCACAGTGGCAGTTTGCAATGTAGTCATAAGCAGCATTTAAGCATGGATTGTTTTGGGTACTAAAGGTCTGAAGGAGAGTGGAATTTCAGGTGTTCCCCTGAGCTTTCTACTGTGTAGGTTATGTCTGTTAACTTGCACAGTGGCAGTTTGCAATGTAGTCATAAGCAGCATTTAAGCATGGATTGTTTTGGGTACTAAAGGTCTGAAGGAGAGTGGAATTTCAGGTGTTCCCCTGAGCTTTCTACTGTGTAGGTTATGTCTGTTAACTTGCACAGTGGCAGTTTGCAATGTAGTCATAAGCAGCATTTAAGCATGGATTGTTTTGGGTACTAAAGGTCTGAAGGAGAGTGGAATTTCAGGTGTTCCCCTGAGCTTTCTACTGTGTAGGTTATGTCTGTTAACTTGCACAGTGGCAGTTTGCAATGTAGTCATAAGCAGCATTTAAGCATGGATTGTTTTGGGTACTAAAGGTCTGAAGGAGAGTGGAATTTCAGGTGTTCCCCTGAGCTTTCTACTGTGTAGGTTATGTCTGTTAACTTGCACAGTGGCAGTTTGCAATGTAGTCATAAGCAGCATTTAAGTATGGATTGTTTTGGGTACTAAAGGTCTGAAGGACAGTGGAATTTCAGGTGTTCCTCTGAACTTTCTACTGTGTAGGTTATGTCTGTTAACTTGCACAGTGGCAGTTTGCAATGTAGTCATAAGCAGCATTTAAGCATGGATTGTTTTGGGGTGGCTTTAACTGATTTTAGAATGTTTTGATTAACTGAAGTGGGAAAAACACTGGATTTTTTTTCCCTTATGGATATAGCCCTTAAAAACCTATTTAAATACAGGCTGATGGGAGCTGTCAATGCCCTGTACCCCTCTGCCAGAGGGAAATTTCCCTGAAATTAAGGGAAACACACAAATCTGTTTCCTTAGTTTATTAGTACAAACAATGCATACACAAGACTGTATATTGTTCGAAGACTGCAATAGATTTCTAATTTAACAACTCTGTAACAAAAGTTAACTAAATTTGACATTTATGAAAATATAAATCTCTGATTGGGTAGGGTTATTTGTTTTTTTGTTTTTGTCTCAGTTTTTTTTTTTTTTCTCCAACAATACAAAGTTTACATAAAAACATTCAGTATGATCTATTAGTTGCAAACAAGTTAGGAAAAAAAAACCTCATTCAAGTCACTTAATATACTATATTGGCTTGTACATTGAACATTCACACACTACACCAAGTTCTAGCTCAGCATTCATTTCTTGGAAATTTGTGGCATGGAAATCTGCTTTGAAAAAATAAAATCCTTTTGTTGAAATAATTGGAGGAAATTTCCACAAGTGTGCCAACTTGAGGAGGGGAAAAAGCTTTTTATCCCTTTGGATGTTGTCCAGTGTTTTTATTTTACTTTATTTTCTTCAGTTGGGCAAATTGTTGTTTTCTTATTAAAAGCATTTGTCAGTATTTCACAATTTCTGCCTTGAAACTGGTAAAAGTGTACAAAAGGCTCAGAACAGTTCTAAAGCAGAAAGTGAAGCTCGTAAGTAAGAAAGAACCATTAGAAACTGGACCAGTAAAGAACCTTTGGACAGCCTTTATGTTTAGCGGAGCATTTCAGCGCATGTACAAGCAGTCCCAGAGTGTTTGGTCATCTGATCTGTATTTAGCATGGGAAAGAACAGAAATGACAGTAAGGCAAATGTTATCAAGATTAACACATGGCATTTCTGAAAACTTTCTGTTAAGATTACTTTGGGGACACAGGAGATACTTTAGATTTTCTTACCACAAAATGGATAGCAACCTTTAAACATAAAGAAGTGAAGGTGTTTAAACTGCTCATCCTTAACACCTTTTTTTTTTCATTATGACCTGTACTAATACACACCGTGAAGACAAAAAATTCCCCCAGACCAAAAAACAACCCCCCAAAACCTACATTCCTTTTATGACCTAGGTTTTTATCATTTTTATCACAATACAGAAACCTGAAATCCCCGCATGCAGTTAAAAACAAACAAACAAACAAACAAACAAACTCTTTCAGTCCATTCATTGAGGTGAGCAAATACTTAGCAGCTCATGGTTTGTTTGTTTTTTGCAGCTGACTGGTACCTATTCCTTTCAACTCAAAGATTAATCCTGGTTAAGGAAAAAAAAAAATCAACAGCAACAAAAAAGTAGCTATTTTTAAATGATGGAATGTATCAAGTGTTCCAGGTTGGCAGGTGACATCTTGTCATTGCACCATCAAGCAGGAAAACGTGTTTTTGCAAGTGGGTATAAAGTTGGTTGTTAGCTATAGAGCCATCTAGGCGACTTGGAATATAAAATAGTGGTCTGACTCTTCTCACCCATCACGTGGAGCTTTACTTCTAGTTAAAAGAGTTTGTCAATCCCAGATAAGATCACCTAAGAATTTTGATAGTATTGCTAGAATTTTTAATCAAGGCCCTGGTGAAATCCTGGACTGAACCTTGTATTCTGATATTTAACAAAAAACAACCCTGCAAATATCCTCTGTAAGGATATTTGTGGAGGAAAAACCATCTGGTCTGCCCTCTGCTGTTCCCATCTCTCTTCCAAGAAACACACTGATTTTTATGTGAATTCAGAAGACAAATCTACACATCTATACTATTATTCAGACAAGCTAGTCCAGAGAGTTACTCAGTTGTCAGCAGCAAAACCGTGTCCTCGGCAATCTATGGCTGCACACACCTTCTCATAGCAATAGCTGTGTCTTTTGGTTGGGGTTGCTTCACTCACCTCAGGCTCTGTAACTGTAATGGGGCTATCCCTTGCAAATACCTCAGTCGACTCCCTCCAAATGCAGTCTGCAGTTGCTTTGAAGCTGTAATTGTGACATTTTGGCCTAATCACTTGCGTTGTGTTGTTGAAAATCTGGCGGCTGTTTGAAGTGGCAATCTTGATTTTCAGCGCGGCGTCAACCCGATCCACTACAGTGTAAGTACCTATACTTCCGTCATCAAATCCAATGATAATATTTAAATGTCTCTGAGAGAGTGCAAGAAAAGTGGGAGTTTTATAAAGAGAACAGGCACCGATGTTTTTGCCATCTGCTAGCCTCATTACTATTAAAGTCGAGACTGCACCGTTGTCATCGTCTTCTTCACCGCGAAAACAGATGTACACGAGGTAGCGGCCATCCCGGGACAGCCTCTGCCGCCAGATGATACCTGGAGCATGAACCACACGAAGTTTACCACTGTACAGATCAAGCACATTGATGTTCTCATCACCACGGGTTATAATACCTAGCTTCCCATTTGGGGAGATTTCAAAGTCCTCCAGAGTTTTTAAGAAGTTGGTAGGCAATTGCACACGTCTGCAGATGACTTCCTCTGTCAGGCTCCAGATGTTCACAGTTTCAGTGGATGTTATAAATACTATAATATCTGGGCAGTCTGGTATCAGCTTAATATCCACGATGCTTGCCCCATCATCACAGCAAAACTTCTTGGTTATACTGCCTGTCCAGAGACTCACTGCCAACACCTTATTCTTTGCCATTCCGACCACGAACGTATTTGCAGTTGTTATAAATGCATTCTGTAAGGCAACCAAAATATTGCACACCCTGTGTCCTGTAGCCAGTCGCCAAACTCTGGATGCGTTCTGCTCACAGAGGGAGACCACAAATTGATCGTTATGAGTAATCATTAGCTCTGAGATTCTTTGTCCGTTAATGCGGAAGATATTTTCGCCACTAACAGTGTGCCACACGTACTGGCTGCACTTATCATCTGATGTAACCATTATCTCTCCAGATGAAGTCAGCACGCAGTTTTCAACAATACCTTCATGCTTGAACACAGCTTCAATAAATCCAGTGCTGAAGTTCCACTTATGGACAGAATCTGACCCATCCAAGGTGTATATCAATTCCCCTCTGGCTGGCAACACCAGTCTCTGGATAGGCTTGCCAGATTTGTCAATATTGGACATTGCGGTGATGATGTCTATATCCCAAATCGAAAGGACACCACTGGTGGATAAAGATAGCAGCATGTTATGATGATTTGATTTAATTAGCCTGACTATTGTTCCTGAGATTTCCTGTAAGCTTGCCATACACTGCCCTGTATCTCTCCTCCAAACAAAAATGGCTGAGGTATTTTCCATTGAAGCAATTATACAGTTGCCATTTTTGGACAGCACAGCAGATATGAAGCGCTCGTTGTGTTTAGCTCTGAACTTTTCAGCCACCTTCCACACATGAGTGTCAAGAAGTTCAATGCTAAGAGCCTTACAAATTAAAATTGCACTTTGGTCTTCAGAAAGCTCTATGCTGACAACTTCACTGTCTTCTCTCCTGCAGTCAAAGTCATCTGTAAGCTGGGGATTCGTGATGTCCTCTGTATTCCAAACAGAGAGGCTACCCTCACTGTCCACCATCACCATTTCTTGGGCCGTGTCCAGAATGAGAAGGAATTTCACAAATCCACTAGAAAATTCAGAGGTCACAGTGGTCAGCTTCTCTCCACTGCCCAAGTGGAAAATGGTTGCAGTGTTCAAGTACTGCCCACAGAAGGCATAGACTCCATCTGGGGAGCACTGCACGCAGGTCACCTCGTACCAGCAGTGGAAATGATAGAGAGGCCAACCATAAATCATATCTATAACAGTAACATCTTTGCTGGCTTCCAGCCAAGCCAGCGCATGGTTAACTGATAATGTAAATCCATTTATGAAACTGGAGCCCCCTCCAATCCCACAATGCTTTGACCCCTTAATTTCCACCTCAGACAAAAGACAGGAGTTTACGTTATCATATATCAAAAGAGTGTTGTTTGTGGTGGCCACTACAAGGTACTTCTCATCACTTGTGAGCTTCATCCCTAAGATAACTGAGGGAGCTGTTGTGATCTGCCTGAGTAACTGGCGGGTCTCTACATCCCAAGTGCTGATGGAGCCGTTTTCTAAAGCAGTGATAACAGTGCTGGGATTAAAAGTAGGCAGAATCTCAGTGACATGCACGCAGCTGGACGAGAGTGGGAGGCGCTCAGGGCTGTAGGTCACATCCATGGAGGAATGCAAAGGGACTATAGAGCAGTACTTGGGTCCATCTTTGTCACATTCTAAGAGGAGATGTCTGAGTTTAGGCAGTGAACTTACAACTGGGAGAAGCCTCTGCTGCAGCTCAGCAGAGAGTGAACCTGGGTATTTCACTACTTTGAATTTTATGCTGCGGAGGGTACTGGCCAGAAACTTCAGCTCCTTTTCTTGAGAGTAGCTGTAAGCCAGCTCTATGTCAGAAAGTGCTTTATCAAACTGCCCTATTCTAATCATGGTGTACAGCCAGCTGAAGTTCATAATGACTCCATATAAAAGATCATCTGTTTTTCCACATCTTGTCAAGTGATGAATAAGCTCTGTCATTTTTCTGTGATTGATGAAAAAGATGTCAGGCTCTAATGGATTACACTGGAAGACCCATGGCTGATCAGGCACCTGCCTGTCGAAAGCAATCTGATCCATGCAGTGCTTTTCATCCACATGCAGGCCTTGACTGTCACGGTCAGGACAACCATTCAGATACTGGTCATTGCTGTAGAAAGGTTTTCTTCGTCCACCTGACCAAACCCCAAGAAAATACTCTGCCATGACTGTGTGCATTTCATGTAAGTCTTCTTCATTGTGCAGGTACAGTTTCTGGGCAATGAGCTGCAAGTGCCTATTTGCCCATAGAAGAAGTGTCACGTTTTTCACCTGCCGCTCTATCAAGTAGCCCTGCAAACCCTCCTTCAGCCTTGCAATGTATATATATGGAATTCTCAGTGGGTTACTTTCCCTGACGCTCTCCCTTAGTTCGTACATGACGCTGTTATCAAGGGCTAAAATATCTTCGAGCTCCATTTCGCTCAGGCCAGATTTGGACATAGTGATGTAGCCAAGTGCTCTTGACAACAGTCTTGACCCACATTTATTTTCCAGTGACCAAAACAGCTGCTCTATGCTTTCGTGGACAGTGACACAGAGGGAGGACTCATCCACATCTTTGTGAGATCTCCAGTTCCTGACTTCTCTGAAGGTCAAGTTCACAAACATAGGCAGTGTGCACTTGGAGAACGCTTCATTGACGTAGATTTGTTGCCCTGATGTTACTTTTCTTTTAACTCGCAGCAGCTGATGTTTCAGTACTTGGCTACACATCTTTCTGTCCCTTGCAGTCAATTCAATGTAGTTGTCTTCTTCATGAATAAGGCACCTCAGTTTTTGCAGGATCCCATGCTTGTTTGGCAGTGTTGACAAAATGATCCGCACGGAACGGGGAAGGTGAATGGGAAGCCACCAGAGCTTCCTACCATCATCACTATCTGTTAGCTGTTCTAGGGCATCAAAGATTATTACCAGCGGTCTGTGGAATGAAGACTCATTCAAGAGATTGATGAACAAGTCCCGAAGGTCATGAATCTTTTTTGGGTAGCTTTGTACAAGGCAACGATAGTTGACTGCTAGTTGCTCACAGATGCTTTGAAGGATATTCTTCAGATCTGTACTTGTTTCGGTAGATCCCAAAAATCTTATCACTACCACAGGGTCAGAATCTGGTCCCATCTCTTCTTGCAGCCAGGAATAGGACTAGAATACAGAGCATAGTTTAGTTAATATCTAAACACACTACCAGAGTTTGTAACTAGTGACTGCCTATACACAAATCAACATTTGGAAACCTCACTAGTTGAATGGGTATGCTTTCACTGGCAGAGTTGAAGGCTGCTTTGATTTACATGCACTGAATCAAATTCCTATCCTACATCATTTCTTTAGACCAGGTAATATCCCAGAATGCTATGACCCAGACACACAAAAAGGCTTATGTCTAAGGAGACATGAGGACAATGTAGTCCATGAACCCCAGGGTACTCCTTGCAAAATCCCTGTCTCACTTCTGAAAGTAGCGAGTAGGCTGATCCTCTTATTAACAAACTTCCTCAGACACTAAGCAATGTCACCCTTGGCCAGCCAGACCAGCTTGCCACCTAAACCCCTTTAACACTGATTCCCAGCTGAGTTTAAACCTGCTAGTAAAGAGCAACCTGTACTCTGCTCCCTGTCCTGACAGCTTTGGAGGGCAGGGAGCAGAGTACAGGTTGCTCTTTACTAGCAGGTTACCTTAATTCCTGGATCACAGAAGTACACTCTCTCTTGGTGTGCCTGTGACTTTTGCTCTTATACAGTGCTGCAGTGGGTAAAAAAATCTCTCTTGCTGTTTTTTTTTCCTTTGCTTACCATACTCAAAACAACAAGAGGATGTGGCTTTAAATCCTCTCAGTCTGTGCAGGCTAACACACTCAGTTCTCTTACTTGGTAAGTCTTTGTCACCTCACTTTCAGTTATTACACAATATTCTAACAGTATAAACTGAGTCTCTAGATCAGTTTATGTATACAGATCTGGAATTAGATCTTGAGTGGTAAATCTCAAGTTCATGTATGCAACTAATAGCAACCTTCAGGAAGTCACATTTGGGAAAGATATGGGATTTTAAACATTATTATTCCCTTCTCCATTTCCTTCTGGCTGATTCAGCTGTTTCTCAGCCCTAAAGTCTCTGAGCACCCTTCAGGGAACTCAAAGTTGTAACTCTCAGCTGAAGAATTAAGCTTAGATATGCCATCTTGGTCTTCTTCTGCATCTGGTCCTGCCTTGCACAAAGTATTTTGCTCATCTCCCTGTAGTACTAAGCTGAATCATTTCAACAGCCTACAGTAGATAAAGGAGTACAGGTATTTCTGCAGGGCCATTACAGACAGGCTGGTAGCAGCTGTATCAGACTAATTCTGGAATAACTTCTGATGATAGCATGAGATGGCATGACTTGGCAAGGCATGTTGTATTTGGGAATAAGACTAAAACCAGCACGTGATGTTTATATGGTTGCAGATTCACAGGACCTCAGTGAGAAAAGAGAGAAAGAGACCCTTCTAAAAGAGATGTTGTTGATTTAAAACTCTATTGATTCCTCTTAGGTTTGTATTTTTGTTTTGGCTAAGCACAAGATACAGGCACCCTATTATTGAAAGTCTTTTTCTTAATATGCAGAATATATTTCATATACTGAGGTCTGACATCAGATCTGTTTTAGAAGGAGGAATGAGGACCAAGTTGGCCCTTGCACACTTAGGCTCCTGCCGCCCCTATGCTAGGAGAGGCAATGGGTACAAAACGGAACACAGGAAGTTGTACGCCAACACAAAAAAAACATGGATCTGCTGGAATGGGTCCAGCAGAGGGCCACAAAGATGACCAGAGGGCTGGAACACCTCTCCTCTGAAAACAGGCTGAAAGAATTTGGGCTGTTCAGCCTGGAAAAAGGAAGGCTCCTAGGAGACCTTACAGCTGAATTTCTGAAAGTGATCCACAATAAGGCTGGGGAGGGACTGTTTAGAAGGGCTTGTAGTGATTGGACAAAGGGCAATGGTCTGAAACTAGAGAAGGATAGATTCAGGTTGGACATTAGGACGAAGTTCTTTACAATGAGAGTGGTGAATATTGGAACAGGCTTCCCAGGGATGTGGATGAGGCCCTGTCCCTGGAGACATTAAAGATCAGACTTGACATGGCCCTGGGCAATCTGATCTAGTTGAAGATGTCTTTGTTGACTGCCAGGGGGTTGGACAAAATGGCACTCAAGGGTGCCTTCCAACCTGATACAACCTGTGAATCAGGAAAAACTTTACTTGTGAGGGTGCTGGAGCACTGGAATAGGCTATCCAGAGAGGTTTGTGGAGTCTCCTTTTGTGGAGACTTTCAAAATTTGTCTGGACACATTCCTGTGTGGCCTGCCCTAGGTGAACCTGCTTTGGCAGGTAGTTAGACTAAATGATCTCCAGAGGTCCCTTCTAACTCCTGCCATTCTGTAATTCTGTGACACGTGAAACATTAATTTACCTTCTTTGCTACTTCAGCTAACAGAAGAGTCTTCCCTGTGCAAGGCCCTCCGTAGATGATAAGAGGGTTAACATGTCCTATCTTGCTTGGCAGAATGTACTTGTGAACTATGTTTAGTGCCTCGCACCGATACTCATAGAAGGTGGAGTACATTTTACAGAGAGACGAGTGCTGGAGAACCTCATCGTACAGCAAGTCTGTCTCGGTGTCAAAATTCTGCTGCACTGTTGCCTGGATGATATCAATCATGTCCTCATAGAACTGTTTGCCCAGTCCTTCGATGTAATGGTTCTCCACCTCCTGGGAGTAGCCCAGCTTCATGTCGCAGTGAGTGACGGATGTGTAGACTCTCAGATTGGACGATGCGACGATGGTGGGAATGAATTCATCCCTGAGCTTGATCAGTTTCTCGTGGGCTTCAGGGTCTCGTAGGAACTTGCCAGCTGTATGCACCACATCCATGTATTTTCCCATCTCCGGAATTTTAACGAACCGCTCGATGTTGGCAATTTTCCGAATGTAGCAAACGCACTTCTTTAGGAAAGCTGGGGTTTGTTTACCCAAGGCAAAATCGAGTTCATCCTCAATAGCTGAAGGATAAAAAGAGAACACAGAGTCTCTGTTATCTTTCCTTTTGAAAGAGTTCAAGATCCAACCCCACCCCCAACATGCAGATTTGGAGATGTCTGCATCAGAAAAAACATCGTTGGGTGCTCTTGTGTGGGTTTTACTCTCAAGCAAAGACAATGAACTTTTTGTCTATCTCTTCGGTTAAATGAAAACAGAAACAGATTTTGTTGTGTTTGTGGAAAGGTTGATGGAAGAGACAATAAATGTATACACAGAAATAGTCTGAACTTTACCAGAGGAAAGGTATCTCTTTGCTTGGCTGTGTTTCATTTTTCCTTTCTCATACAGCAGTTTCACAGAGGTCTTAAAAATCTTCTTAATCTCTTCCGATATGTCTTGCCATTTGGTCTCAGCCATGGAGTTTGAAGAGGACTCCATCTTTTAAAAATACCCAGAATTAAACAGTAGCTGTAATGCACACATCTACAACTTCAGAAAGCAAAAGTTTACTACCCATGGCCAGAGTTGACATGGTAACAAAGAAATGCATACACTAAGAAGAACTAAAGGAGAGTTCAGCTTTTAATGCTGCAATCGCTATGTATTCCAGTTTGGAATGATGTTAGCTATGTGGAGTATTATCTGAATTCCTACTTGAGGCAGCTAATGCAGTATTTTTGAGGAATAAGAGCAGTAACACCTTTATAGAATGAGAATTTTGAGAACCAAGCCTGAAATAATGATAAGAAAGCAGTTACACTGCTAAAATTATCACTCCTTTAATGAGAAGAAATAATGATAATTTAAAATTGGATCTCAAAACTGAAAATTAGATTCCTTGAGGAACCTAAAATGACTTTCCTGTAATTATGTATCTCATATTAGCTACTATATTTGAAAAATACTATATTTGACACTACGTTTGTTCACTCGTTGCTATGGTAACAGTAATATCACTTTCATCAGAGAAGGACCTTGATAGAAATTCACTAATCCTTTCAGATGGTATCTCCACAATGGAGGTTCCTCTAAGGCAGTCACTGCTGCATTACTTACTGCAGGGAAAGTGTTTAAGAGGTCTCCAGTTTTCCTGAAGCGTGTAATAGGAAAAAGAACAACCCCCTGGATAAGCTCCCTAGCACTTCTTTCTTGACATGTTCAGAGCTGTGTATCTGTTATTACTTTCTGTAAGCTTAGGAGATATAACTCTGTGTTAGCTTAGAGTTATGAACTTCAAGTTATGAGTTTACTGCTGTGTATCAGTAGCTTGAGGAAAGGTAACAATAAAACAGCCAAGCTTTAATCAAAGGGATGCTGTGGCTGTTAGCAGAACAATGCAAAGGTACAAAACTTGCTTCCTCCCTATGATCAGTAGTACCCTAAATACAGAAATCCCCTAAAAAACTAAATGACCTTGTTTGTAAGCTATTAAAAAAAAAAATCTAAATACTAATTATTTTTAAAGCACTCATCATAATGAAAAGCTGTTTGCAATAATTAGCCACGTTATACTGTCTTCAGTCTATGTTTTTGGTGCTTTCAATGCTTTTTTTCCATACAACAGAGTAAGTAAATGTTGTGCTAATGTTAAGTGAACATAGTACAAGGGTTTAATTTTGTTTTCTTGCAAAATAACAGTGTGCATTCAAAACAAAGTGAGCACTCCGCTAAGAACTTCCCTTTATTGTACACTGAAATCTGTCCTTGGGTATACAGGATGTGTAGGAGGGTAGAGCTGAGCCCTGGGTAATACACAGTTTCTATTGTCATCAATTAAAGGCATTCTTCATTTAAAAATGATAATTAACAGAGTTAAAAAGTCTGTCAGAATACAATTAATAAGTTGAAAGTATGAGCTCTGACTCAGGGCAGCACTAGACACTTGTTTGGCTCTCAAAGAGCTTTCCTGTACAGGCTGAAGGGAAGATGTGCATCTCCTCTGCAAATCCTGTTGACTGAAATCTAGCAAAAGCTAGGGCAGGAGTGCCTGAGCTGCAACATCAGGGAAGAGAAATCCATACAACTGTCCCACTGCCCCCAGCAGCTGACCAGTTACTGCAATCCACTTGCTCTAGGTGTTGTCAACACCATGACCTATTGTGTTTCTTGCTGTTTCACAGCCACTCCCTTCACCTTGCCTGGGAAAGAAGCACCACCACAGCACCAGTTGCTTAGATGTGCACAGGGCTGGCAGTGCTTGGCCCCGGGGACTGCCCATCACAGTCACTGGCTGAGAAGAATTTTGTGAGGAGGTGACTAGGGACTTACCGTGTTCTGGTAGTTCTTCAGCATTTCAGATTTTGGTCTGAGGTAATAGGCTGGTGGCACCGCGTTCTCATCCCTGCAGTACCACTCCTCTAAAACCCTTGTCTCTAGCTTGGCTTCTACAGCAGCGTCCAGGATCATTTCGAATTCTGCTGACTCAACCTCCCCTGGGATTCGGATGTTCCCATACTTCTCTCCCAACAGGCCCTGTGGATTTGCAGGAAAGCAGGGATTAAATTTTTATTCTTAGCTATGTAAAAGCCCTCCTCAGCATCTGACTTTTCATAAGAATCAGGGTGGCAATACTTTAATGACTTTGAAATTTCTAGGAAGGGGAGCAAATCCTGTGCAATGCTCCAGGCTTGAGACAGCATGGCTAGAAAGCTGATTGGCAGAAAAAGATCCGGAGGTGTTGGTTGACAGCTCATTTGAGTCAGCAGGGTGCTCAGGTGCCCACGAAGGCAAACAGCATCCTGGCCTGGATCAGGAATCCTGTGTCCAGCAGGAGTAGGGAAGTGACTGTCCCCCAGTACTTAGCGCTTGTGAGTGTTCAGTTTTGAGGCTCTCAGTGCAAGCAAGACACAGATGCTGGAGGAAGTCCAGCAACAGAACTGGTGAAGGCTCTGGTGAGGTGAGGAGCAGCTGAGAGAACTGGGGTTGCTTATTCTGGAGAAGAGGAGGCTGAAGGGAGACCTCATTGCTCTCTGCAACTCCCTGAAAGGAGACTGGAGTGAGGTGAGGGTTGGTCTCTCCTCCCTTGTGTCAGGTGATTGGATGAGAGGTGATGGCCTGAAATTGTGCCTGGGGAGGTTTAGATTGGATATTTGGAGAAAATGTCTTTAACCAGAATGGGCAGGCATTGGAATGGGCTACACCAGGAAGTGGTGGACTCACCATCCCTGGAGGTGTTCAAGAAATGTGTGAATGTGGCATTTTGGGACATGGTTTAATGACCATGGTGGTGTTAGGTTAATGTTTGGACTTGATGATCTTAGAGGTCTTTTCCAATCAAAACCATTCTATGATCCTATGAAATACAGTGTGAGATGCTTTACTTTCGAGGGTACTAACTGATCTGCATCCTGATATGGTGACTTGGTAAAGTTTCAGGTGGGCACTAAACCCAAAGGCTTTCAAAATACATGAATAATCCCCAGGGAGGTGGTTGAATCTCCATCCTTAGAGGCATATAAATGCCACAGAGATGTGAGAGACATAATTTAGCAACAGACTGATAGAGTTAGATTACAGTTGGACTCAATGATCTTAAAGGTCTTTTCCAACCAAAATGGTTCTATCATTCTATGAAGAGATGAAATGAAAAAACACCCAACCTACTTTCTTAGCACAGTATTGACTCATGTATTATTGATTCCCATTAGTCACAGGTTGGCATTAATCATGCATAAAAAAGCCAGTGTTGAAACCCATGCCTTTGGACTCAGGCTGCATCTCTGGTCTATTTATCTCTGGGTTGGTTCTTAGTTTCCACACCAGTGAAACAGATTTTTATGTCCTGTTTGATGAGAATTGACATGATGTTATGTACAGCTTGTATTGATACCATTAAAAATGTGGCTATACCAGCAATGCCAAGGATCAGTGTTGCCCAACCTCAAGCTGCTTTGCTGTCTTAAAAATGTTAAATGTCTTTGCTCCAGCAGCTCTTCAGTGGAGGGAGCAATAGGTCAAGGGAAAAGTGTTTTTGATCAACTACTAGACAGAAATAGACATTTCAGTACATAAATTCACATATTTGGCATGCAAATGCCAAAGGCAGCTTACAGGAGAGCTGGAAAGAGATTTTCATAGGGATGTCTAGAAACAGGACAAAGGTGAACGGTTTTAAGCTAAGAGAGAGTAGGTTTAGGCTGGATCTTAGGAGGAATTTCTTCAGCATGAGGGTGGTGAGACAGGAATAGGTTGCCCAGAGTGGTTGTGGATGCCTCCTCCCTGGAGGTGTTTCGGATCAGACTGGATGAGGCCTTGGGCAACCAAGTCTCTGCCCATGTCAAGGAGGGTTGGAGAACATGATTTTTGAGGTCACTTTCAACCTAAGCCATTCTATGATTCTGTGATTCTATGCAGGCAAAGGTTTGAGAAAGTAATTTCTGAAAGTGGCACAAAAGATATTTCCCCTTCAAAACTGAGGATTAAAGTACTGCTTACAATGCTGTGAACACATATTTTGGAATTTATTTCCATATTCTGTTGTCCATAAATATTTATAAAAAGAAACTGGATAAAAACTTTATAGAAGATAAAACTGCAGGACATTCCTGCATTCTTTTGACAAATCTGTGATCATCAGCTTAATTCTGCATTCAAATCTTGGTCCAGAGAAGTCAATGAGAACTGTCACTTCCTTTGAAGTGGGATTTTTCTTTATTTAACTGTACTCAGTAAGACTCTGAGTTAATGAGGAGAGCTTAATGCAGAGGGGAAGCAGCAGTATCGGCATCTTGATCTGAATCAGCAAGATGTTAGAAAAGTAACACTAATGCAAGTACAGTGGTACCCTAAAAAATGTAAATGACCTTGTTTGTAAATAGTACAGATGTTAAAGTTCATTATTATGAAAGCACTCATCATAATGAGAAACTGTTCAAGGTTTTTTCATTTGGAACTAAAACCTTGACAATCAACAACTGATGATGATGATGATGAAGCTTACTTCAACCATTATAAAAGCATGAAGCTGCAGACCCCTTTTCTGAATCCAGTTGTGCTGAAGGTACTCAAAGGACTCATAGAATCCTAGAATGGTTTGGGTTGAAGGCACTTTAAAGATCATCTAGTTCTACCCCTGCCAGGGGCAGGCACAGACACCTCATACTAGAACAACTTGTTCAAGGTCCCATCCAACCTGTTTTCCAACACTTCCACCTGGGAGCCTTCACAGCCTCTCTGGGCAATGTGTTTCAGTACTGCACTACTGTCATGGGGAAGAATTTCCTCTTAGTGTCTCATCTCAGTTGAGCATCTTTCAGTTTGAAGCCATTACCTGTCATCCTGCCATTCCATGCATTTGTCCAATGTTGCTTTCCAACTCTTCTAGGGGCCCCCTTCAAATACTGGAATGAGGCATCATGCTAGTGTGGTGAAAGGTCCAAATTACACCTAGAATGCATATCCAAGACATGCCCTAAACACCTACATGAATACTCACCTCGGCCCCCCCACCTCCTTCCTCCTGGGTAGGAGGAATGTGGGAAAACAGACAAAAGCCTTGGCACCTCTCAGTCTATCACAGACACCATATTTGGCCTTGTTTTGCAGCTTGCTTTGTCCTTGGTAGACACAGGTCATGGATGCTAGGTATGTGCATCTCCTCTTTTAGGTGAAATAACTCAGGCTTGGTTCTAGGAGTGTTTTTATTTCTTGCTATTGGCCAAAGACACTCATCAAAATGCTTAAAAACCTAATCAAATTGTTTGTTGGCTGCCGCTGCCTTTGCTTTGTCTGCTACCCGTTTGTCTTGTGTGCCTTGCACTGTGTGCAGCTGGGGACTTGCCTTCCCAAGAAGGGAAGACCTGACCTTGTCTGTCTTCCACCCTGAGCCGAGGGGCTGAACCAACTTGTCCCACGCTGGGATACAGCTGTCCACTTGAGCTCAGCTGAGCCCGAATCTGTTTGACTCTGGCCGAGTCTAGCAATGAGTTGTGACACTGGGACCTAGCAATGAGTTGTGACACTGGGACCTGCCAGACCGCCACTCCGGCCCAAGGGCTGACTCCTTTGCTATACACAGCACCTGATGAGACTTTTTCAGCCCACAAACCTGGATCCTGCTTCACCCAGGTAGCTAACTGTCCTGGTAGGGCATAAATCCTGCCAGGACGGTTTCGCCCTTGCTCTGCTCCTCCTGTTGCGGGTCTGGGGAAGTTGAGGCAGATGAGCAAAGCCTTGAGGGCTAGGGCCTTAGCACCATGTGTCAGGTGCCTTGTGCTGCCCCTCAACATGCCTGTATGGTCAAAGAAGGCATGAAGCTTTGAATTCATTGGCCAGAACAATGGTGCTAGTGCTTGTTGGCCAGTTTGCTTTTCCAGCTGAAGTATTTAAAGGGAGGTGATTTAGAAACTGCACCTTTCTGCATTCAGCCTTTCTACGCTGAGCCTCTCTGCCATTCCTCATTCGTGGCTTGTTAACCAGGAATCAAACTGGCCACTTGTATACAGCTAGCACTGGCAGCTCAGCAGCATCTCTTCCCTCTGCCTGGAAGGTTTTGTGTTTTACCCAGGGATCATTATCATGAGTTTGAAAGCATCTTTGATACAGGAGACTTACTCAGGGACCAAAAAGCATCATGAGTACATATGCTGGAGTGAATGCCAAGACTCCATAAACATAGTTAGAACTTTTCCTGTTTTCACATTTCTATTTTCCAAGTTCTGATTGTTTAAACTGTTTAATTCTGTGCAATTACTTCCTGTTGACCAAAAACCCAAAGATTCTCAGGGAATTTTCCCAAATTTTAGCCTGGAGAAGAGAAGGCTCAGGGGTGACCTCATTGCTCTCTACAACTACCCGAAAGGAGGCTGTAGCCAAGTGGGGGTTGGCCTCTTCTCCCAGGCAACCAGCAACAGGACAAGGGGACACAGTCTCAAGCTGTGCCGAGCGAAGTATAGGCTGGATGTTAGGAGGAAGTTGTTGGCAGAGAGAGTGATTGGCATTGGAATGGGCTGCCCAGGGAGGTGGTGGAGTTGCCATGCCTGGAGGTGTTCAAGAAAAGACTGAGTGCAGCACTTAGTGCCATGGTCTAGTTGACTGGATAGGGCTGGGTGCTAGGTTGGACTGAATGATCTTGGAGGTCTCTTCCAACCTGGTTGATTCAATGAATTTTTAATATTATTAATAAAAAATAATATCCATACAGAAATTAATAGCAGTAATTCATAACTGATTATTAATTTCCAATACACTGACCACTCTGATGGCCTCCTGAGAGCCATGGAGGATTTGCCTTGTATCCATGGGTCTTCTCAGGCAACGTGCTCAATCTGAGCTACACAAGCAGCAAAGCCCTGCAGCATCATCACCACATGGAAGGCCACCACGTGGCTGGAACTGTATTTTTACTTGTTTATGCTTCTACCTATATTTTTGGATTGCAAATATTGAGACTTTAAGCAGTGAGTAAACCAAGTCTCTTTTCTGAAGTTTATGAAAGGTTATGTTTAACACTTAAGTGGCAGTTTGTGCTGCAAGACTCTTCAGTGGTTGAAATTTTCTAAAGCCTTTCCTAAATCATTTACATTTAATCTGGCTGTATATATACATCCTGGAAAATGAGTTTTACCAACCACGTAATAGAATCTCCAGATCTCTATGTGCCAACTGTAAGTAAGTTTGGGGAAATTTTCTTTATATGTTTAATAAATCATTTGATATTTTTTTATATCAGCCTCATTACAATTCACTTCTAACCCAGATGCAAACCCCTCCTTAACAGCTAGGTAGCTGCATCATGCTGTAGTTTCAAAACAGAGAGGTCAGAGCAGTGCATGTGAACACTTCCTAGGCTCTTCCAGGCCAAATCACTGCAGTTAGCTCAGATCACAGCTCACACTGTCTAAATTAACCTGGCTGATTTCTGCCTGGAGCAGGTCAGGAAGGGCTCACATGAATACAGAGCTTACTCTGATGGTAAGCCTCCAACAGAGGAGCAGTGACAAAAAGCTAGTGGACAGAAACAAGTCAGTGTCTACTGCTTAGGAGAGAGGAAGAACAGTAGGAATAGCAGCAGTTCACATACCGCATGTTCAAGTCCCTGACCAAAGCCCCAGCACCCTAGTCCTCCAAGAAGCTGCTCCAACAGAGAGGCACTAGAGGAAACAAATTTGCCTGGCTGCCCATTTGTATTCCAGAGTAGCTTCACTCAGGGGCACATTAAGGAGCCAGGAGAAAGCAAGAAATATATCCAGTAACTAGCATTAAATAATAGCATTTTCTTCCAAGTGATCATTCTAACCGGTAGCTCTCCTCATAGAGTGCTGCTTTGCTCCTTCACATAATGAGATAACTGGTGAAAATCTGTACTTTTTACTGTTCCTATCTATTCATAGAGCCCTGTAATTTTAAACTTCTGACACTGCAAAGGTTAAATAAAATATAATATTATTTTCCTTCTTTCTCAAGTGAGGTTAATAACTCATATCGTGTTGAATTGCAAGCATTTCCACATTCAGGTTGGTGCAGAAAGCTCAGAAATTTCTCTCAGAGGAGCTTGGCCATGCAAATTTTGTAATTATTTCAAAGCAATTATTGCTTGAGATTCATTAGGCTGCTCTTTTTCTGAACTGAAGTCCAGTGGATTCAATAGACAGTTGCCCAAGCAAAGATCAATAGCTGGGCCCCTCATTAACCATCCAAAAATGTCAACACTAAAATGCCTGGGTTTAATGTACTGCATTTAATCAACTAGATTTGTTTTGGAATTATTCTGTGTACTTTTCTGCTTCTCTGGTACAGTACATGCTGTTCTCTGTCCTCTGTACTACAGGGAAGTAAATAACAAAAGGCAGTACTTTAAAATGAAGAGAAAGATGTTCTTTCCTTCTATCTGGTCTGTCATTGCAATAGACATTACGTAAATAAGCCTGTGTTAGGGATCATCCTCCTGGCTACTAGAATGAAACACAATAAAAAGGAACTTGGACACTATCAGAATACTGGAATCGTCTGGGATCACAGAATCACACAGAAACATCCAGGTTGGAATAGACCCTCAGGATCACCAAGTCCAATCAATATCCCCACTCTACAAGATTCACCCTAAACCATATCCCCAAGCACCACATCCAAATGGCCTTTAAACACATCCAGGGTTGGTGACTCCACCACCTCACTGGGCAGCCTATTCCAATACCTGTCTGCTCTTTCTGTGAAAATACAGTTTCTCACAACCTTCATGTTCTTTCCTACTCAGTCAGCAAATAACAATATTGTTACTTCAGACCTGTGTGAAAAATACCCCACTACTCCACAGCAATAACCTCCAACTTAGATGTGTGATAACAACATTGCAGCATTTTGATGATGATTACAGGAAATTGTTTTAAAGGGAACAGTAATATTTATGCTATGTTCAGTACCAAGAGACAGAATCATAGAATCATAGAATCATAGAATCATAGAACCATAGAATCAAGCAGGTTGGAAGAGACCTCCAAGATCATCTAGTCCAACCTATCACCCAGCCCTAACCAATCAGATAGACCATGGCAGTAAGTGCCTCATCCAGGCTTTGCTTGAAGACCCCCAGGGACGGTGCCTCTACCACCTCCCTGGGCAGCCCATTCCAATGGGAAATCACTCTCTCTGTGAAGAACTTCTTCCTAATATCCAGCGTATACCTACCCTGGCACAACAGCTTTATATGTAGACCTGTGCATCAAAATCTCCCACCTGATGAGTCATTTTCCTTTAATAGTAAACCAACGAATTAAAGACGCATAAGATTGAAGGTTAATTGAACTGCTTAAAGCTACCAGCCAGCCAAACAGGCAAAAACCCCTCAGCAATCGTTTGTATCTAACAAAACTTTATGGCATTTTACATCGATTGAAGCACAGGGAGGGCATATTTAGACTGGATATTGGGAAGAAATTCTTTACAGTGAGAATGGTGAGACACTTGAATAGGTTACCCAGGCAGGACATGGATGCCTCTGGAGGTGTTCAAGGCCAAGTTGGATGAGGCCCTGACCAACTCAGTCTAGCTAGGAGGTGTGTCTGCCCATGGCAAGGGAGTTGGAAGTAGATGATCTTTAAGGCCTCTTCCAGTCCAAACCACTGCATGAATCTATGAACTAACATGGGGCAAAAATCAACAGTAGTCTTCTTAGTTTTGCTGAGCCCAAGGCTGAAGTTCCTATTAAATGAGTAAGAAATCACTGGTTAGATCCAGTTAGGGAATATTTTCCCCTCTGATCTTCTTGGTGTGCAAAGATATTAAAATTATAGGCACAGTCACAAGAAGAGAAAAGCAGATTTGAATTTAACCTTGATCTGGAGTATTGTGTACAGTTCTGGAGCTCCCAACACAAGAAGGACATGGAAATGTTGGAGCGAGTCCAGAGGAGGGCCATGAAGATGTTCAGAGGGCTGGAGCAGCTATACTATGAGGACAGGCTGTGAGAGTTGGGGCTCTTCAGCCTGGAGAAGAGAAGGCTTTCGAGGAGACCTTGCAGTAGCCTTCCAGTACCTGAAAGGGGCCTACAGGAAGCTTGGGGAGGGACTATTTACAAGGTCTTGTAATGACAGGATGAGGAGTAATGGGTTTAAACTGGCAGAGGGGAGATTTAAACTAGATGTTAGGAAGTTCTTTCCAGTGAGGGTGGTGAAACACTGGAACAGGTTGCCCAGGGAGGTTGTGGATGTTCCCTCCCTAGAGGTGTTCAAGGCCAGGTTGGATCAGGCCTTGAGTGACCTGTTCCAGTGGGAGGTGTCCCTGCCTATGGCCCAGGGAGGTTGGAACTGGATGCTCTTTGAGGTCCCTTCCAATCTAAACCATTATATGATTCTATGATACGCTGGACTCATACTGCATCTCATGTTCAGACTACATCACTAAAATGCCCAGGCTCCCTAATACAATACCTTTCATTAATACAGAACAAAATAAAATTGAATAGAATCATAGAATCACAGAATCAGTTTGGTTAGGAAAGTCTTTTAAGATCAAGTCCAATCACTGTCTAACTCTACCAAGTCTGCTGCTAAACCACATCCCTCAGCATCACATCTGTTTTTTTTTCCTGGCTTTATTAATATATTATAAATTTGTGGGAGGCTAGAAAGGGCAGTAGTGTAGTTAGAGGATGAAAGGAACAAACTCCTTTGAGAGGAACCTATAATCTAAACTTTAATTACACCTAAGGAGAGAAAGGAAAATGTAAAAGTGATTTCCAAAAAAAGCTCAACTGAAGAAAAAGCATTTTGATGACACAAGTTAAAGCTTCTCTTGGCTTTATAAACCACACCTCTTATACTCTTGCCTGAAGTTGATGAAGAACAGAATTACTTTAAGCACCCAGAGTGTCAACAATCTTTACAGTTAAACCTCATAATCAAATATTACAATGAGAATGCTAAACCTTCTAATTTCATTTAAATTAAGTACAAATCCATCTCTTCATAAAGCCACCTCCAGAACTGCCACATTTCAAAACCTCTTGTTCTTCATTTCTACTCAATATTAGTTTTCCATTTACAATACAGATGAAAACATAGAATCATAGAATCAACCAGGTTGGAAGAGACCTCCAAGATCATCCAGTCCAACCTAGCACCCAGCCCTAACCAGTCAACTAGACCATGGCACTAAGTGCCTCATCCAGGCTTTTCTTGAACACCTCCAGGGATGATGCCTCCACCACATCCCTGGGCAGCCCATTCCAATGCCAATCACTCTCTCTGTGAACAACTTCCTCCTAACATCCAGCCTATACTTCCCCTGGCACAACTTGAGACTGTGTCCCCTTGTTCTATGTCCTCTTTGGTTTTACATATACACCTTCAAAACTGGAATAGCTTAAAATCCTACCTTGCCTACAGTAGCTTTCTACTGGCATATCTTCATGCCTTTGCTAACACTAATTTTTAACTAGAAGGTAATCAGATCTACTATTAATTGTAAGTGTACAAGCACTAAATGCTAGACACTACCTGCAGGGAATAGGTCAAGTCATTAGCTAAATGTTAAAAATTTCTGTAGCAAATCCCCAGGGGAAACAAATGAAATATGGCAAAGAACATCAGGTCATGACACTTCTCTCATTAAAACACTACCTTGCCTATGCCATGCAATGGAATGGCCAAAAGGAACAGCCTGTGCTCTGCAAAAGTGTGTGGCCAGGCAGTGAACTGCTTTTCCAAGCAGGAGCTGCACTATTATTCTCAATTCTTTTAAACAGTAGTTTCTGTAGTATGCAAAACAGTTAACAAGAAAAGACTATGTATGTTACTCATCATAATTACAGGTTCCATTGCATCTCCATGGTACCTCCTCATGACGAGCTGACCTGCTTAGTAGATGAAGGAATGGCTATGGATGTTGTTTACCTGGACTTCAGTAAAGCCTTTGGCACTGGTTCCCATGGCATCCTTCTGGGGAAACTGGCTTGTATGGATGGACACTTCCCTGGGTGAAAAACTGGCTGGATAGCCAGGCCTGAAGAGAGGTGGTGAATGGATTTAAATCCAGTAGGCAGCTGGTCACTATTGGTGTTCTCCAGGACTCAGTATGGGGACTAGTTCTCTTTAATATCTATTAATAATCTGGATGAGGGAACTGTGGCATCCCCAGTAAGTTTGCAGATGACACTAGGTTGGATGGGAGTGTTGATTTGCCTGAGGGTAGAGGGACCCGCCCAGCCTGGATTGATGGTCTGAGGCTGTGCTGGTTTGAGGCTAATTGGAATATTTTAATGAGTTACTGCTAGGTGGATTTAGCAAGAATCAGACTGAAAACTGAGCTATTTGATTTGTGGATGGCTGTTTCTGGGTCTGTTACTCATAGCAACATTCCAGTACAGGAAGGGGGCTACAAGAAAGTTGAGAAGGGACTTCTACAAGGGTTTGTTGTGACAGGATGAAGGGGAATGGACTGAAGCTTGAGGAGGGCGGATTTAGGCTGGATATTAGGAAGAAATTCTTTACAGTGAGGGTAGTTAGACAATGGAACAGGTTGCCCATGGAGGTCATGAAGTGCCCCTTTCCTGGAGCTGTTCAAAGCCAGATTGCATGAGACCTTGAGCAATCTGAGCTAGTGGGAGGTGTCCCTGCCCATGGCAGAGGATTTAGGATCAGATGATCTTCAAGGTTCCATCCAACCCAAACCATTCTATGAATCTCTGAATCTCTGAAGTGAGTTTCTGTATTTGAGGAAAGGGAGGGTATATACCTGAGATGCAAGCAATATCATTAAGGGTTCTCTTCAAACTTATCAACTGCCTGCTTAGATACAGTAAAGTTTAGTCTTTTTTTAATACAAAACTAAGACTGCAAGATTTGGGATCTCACCCCCCTTCCCCTTCTTACTTCTGCAGAATAGCCAATGCAGACTTTCTGCTCTACAGTTTCATTTGTAGAGCAGAATGATACATCTAGCTTATGACAATACTACCTCAGAAGATGGTTTGGTAAAGCTCCTGAGGGTCAAGAAAAAACGAATTTCATACATCTCATGTATCCTGTTTTTTCTTCTACATATTATACATAGAATGATGGAAATCTGAGCTCATGCTAATCTTGTTCTCACTAATATGGTCATTTATATTAAATATAATACCTAACCTTTCTGGAAGGCAGCACCAAAAATTGTCATACTGTCAAGAAAAAGAAATACAGTGACTGAGCAGAAAATATGAGTGCAGGCTGAAAATGAAACTATTTTACCATCCCATCAAACCCCATGAAGTTTCTGTGTCCCACCAAAATGCTGCCTGATGAATCTTTTCAGTGGGAGATGTTTAAAAAAAAAAGGGTACCATTTTTAGACTCTAGATCTTAGATTTAGAGAATCACAGATGATTGACAGGAAAATATATTCCCAGCCCTAAAGCACATCAAGGAACTCACAATAGCTTAATCACAGAACTTCACCCTGTGCTTGATTCTGCTTGGTGTTATGTGTGGCATTCAGAGACAAACAGCAAGGAAATGGGTGTACAACCTTTGTATGTTAGTGTGAAGGCTGTGAAACAAGACCAGGTCTTGCTGAGGGGAAGGTTGCAGACTCTTGTCTTTAAAATGGAATTGCTTTTTCTGTTCTGAAGGATTGACAAAAATATACAAAGCTCCACTTTGACATTCACAGAGAAATCTTTCCTGTTGGCCAAGTCTATCTAAAACAGGATTAGTGTCCACAGACATGCACTTCACTTTAGATTAATGTCAGCAAGTTCCAGGGAGCAATTCCTGACACGCTGTATGACACCAAACCCACTTATGTTAGAGGGAGTTGTTGTTTGGATCAGATGCAGTGTGAGACGAAAATTCAGTCTGGTATTTGTTTTTTGGAATGTTTATTGGGAGTGGTGGGTTATCCTGCCATGTCTGGTTTCAGCTCTTGAGGATTAGAGGAAATGGCCTCAGATTGCACCAGGGGAGGTTTAAGTTGGATATTAGAAAAGCATTCTTGACTGAAAGGGTTCTCAAAGACTGGAACAGGCTCCCCAGGGAGATGGTTGAATCCCCATCGCTGGAGGTGTTTAAAAGCCACAGAGATATAGTGCTGAGAGACATGGTTTAGCACCAGACTTGTCAGAGTTAGGTGATGGTTGGATTTAATAATCTCAAAGGTCTTTTCCAACCAAAACAATTCTGTGATTCTGTGATTCTATTTCTCCCCATTCACTTAAAAACTACTTGCAGAGCTGCTTCCTGGATGAGGCACTTAGTGCCATGGTCTAGTTGATTGGATAGGGCTGGGTGCTAGGTTGGACTGGATGATCTTGGAGGTCTCTTCCAACCTGGTTGATTCTATGATTCTATGATTCTATGATTCTATGATTCCTTGAGGAAAATTCAGCTCTGAAATGCACCAAGCACATGTCACTAATGACTTCTTTAGGAGCACTGGGTGCTGGGCAGTCACCATAAGCTGTCTCACTACAGACACATTTGCCTGACTTCAGCCTTCCTGACCTAAACTATGGCCACTTTATCATAGAGCAAAAGCAAAAGGTAACACAGGTGTTCCAGACCGTGGATATGTTTGGTTTTCACATGAGGAATAAATCCTAATGTAACACCAGAACCGAAATGGGAGTTGATAAGATTTGGTAGGGCTGCAGTAATATCACTTGGAATTTTCTCTGAGATGGAATGTGATCAGAATTAATGCTCAGCCATTTGTCCTAAGCAAAAGAACCAAGTAGCAGTGTACTTCATGGGCTGATTAAAGCATGCATTGCACTGTAGGAACAAAGAGATCCAGGGATGTAAAAAAAACATTTCACTCCTCAAATTTCCATCTTTTTTCTTCAGTTTCAGGGTGATTTTAAAACGTGCCAAATATTGTAAATTGTTAATACATAATTCCTACAAGAATCTCAGTTTTATAATGATCTGTCTTTTAAAATGGTTTATTACTGCTGAAATTAACAACAAGCTGTCAATAATTGGAGAGGAATAATGTAAATTACAACAGCTGTTTGGAGCAGATAAAAAATGCTTTTACTCTTTTTGGGACCAGATGATTTAAATGATGGGTGGAGAGAATCTCTTAGGTTTGTGTAAACTCAAACATATCAAATTAAGCAGATCATGGCAGGCTACAAACTATTTAATTTACATTTATCCCTTTCATTTCACACTTTTTCAGGACACAGTCATGCAAGAACAGCAGCTCTGGCAGAGATTGTGTGGTGTTGCACAGATGGAACAGAGCACCCATGTGTTAGAACTTGCAGGATGTGCTTGAAGAGAAGTGCAGAGAAGCTTGCCAGTTCTCTCATCTGAACTAAGGCATAAGGTTTAGACTGGGTATTAGAAGAAACTTCCTGACTGAAAGCATTCTCAAACACTGGAACAGGTTCCCAAGGAAGCAGTGGAATCCCCATCCCTGGAGGTGTTTCAAAGCTGCAGGGTCGTGGTGCTGAGGGATGTGGTTTAGCAGCAGACTTAGTACTGAGTTAGGTTGGACTTAAAGGTCCTTTTTAAACAAAACTATTCGATAATTGTAGGATTCTACAAGCTGGAGAACATATCAGTGAGTCCTGATAAAAGGGCAATATGCCTATTCTGCAAATAATAATTACAAATAATCGTTAGCCTAATGAGCTTGGTGCCTTAATTAGTATCAAGCACTATACTTGGCTTCCTAACTTATTAGTTCAATTCCTTAGTACCTCCTTGCTGTTAATGAAAAACTCTCATCCAGGAAGTGACTCAGATATTCACAGAGCTACCTCTATCTTTCTACTAGTTATTAAAGGTGTCCAGACTATAATAGACAAATCCCATTCATGATCACTACTGAGTGCGTTAAGAAAAGTCTGTCCAGCAGGTTGAGGAAGGTTCTCCTCCTACTCTGCTCTGCCCTGTTGAGACCACATCTGGAGTTGTGTCCAGTAAAAAGTCTCTTCCTGGCTTTCTTGTATGCCCCTTTCAGGTAGAAATTTTGCCAGTTTACTGTCTGGGGGTGCTATCATTGTGACCTGGAGAACCTAGAATCAATACTGAGGTTGTTGTCTCACTGCAGCCTCTTTGTTAACTTCTATTCTGTTTTAAATGCCTGGTTTGCCTTGATTTCTTTGCTCAGTAACAATTTTGGGCATGGACTTCTTAACAGCTTCAAAATTCTGAGCTGCTAAAATATGCAGCAATGGCACATGAAGAGGTTTCCTTCACTGTTTGAGAACATCCATGCCTAAGGACACTGGGTGTTGCTACAGTGCCGTGACTTGCTGCTCCAACTCTGTTTCTTCATCAAAGGGAAGATAAAAAATAGAAAACTAAACCCAGAAAACTAAATTTAGTCATGAAAGATGGAAGCTACCCAAACTGTGTAGAGATCTGGGCCAGTGTGTCCTTGTAAAAAACAGTGTCTTGACAGCTTCAAACTCAGCCTAGACTCAGAACTCCAAGAGCTGGACTTGTTACATCAAATGTAGGATGGCCTTTGTTTCCCAGGGCTCTGAAGCTAAATGACAGTGAGGCAAGCAGGTGAATGAAACAGAGCCAACAATGTGGTTGTGAGGGTGTGATGAAAGTGTAGAACAACACATGCTACAGCTTGCTTTTAGCCTATTTGGTAAGGAAAGACAGTATCTCTAGTCTTCACAGCAGGCAGTGCTTTATATCCTCTCCATTCCCATGGGATTCTGTGCTCTTAGTTCACTACATCTTTCAAATTCTTTCCATAGGAAAAAAACCAAACCAAAACCATTAATGGCCATAAGGATGATCCCAAGGGCTGAAGAGCCTCTGCTATGAGGACAGGCTGAGGGACCTGCAGTTGTTCAGCCTGGAGAAGAGAAGATGCTGAGGAGGTCCTTTACAGCTGCCTTCCAGTACCTGCAGGGAACCAGCAGGAAGGCTGGAGAGGGACTTTTCATAAGTGTCTAGTGATAGGACAATGGGGAATGGTTTTAGGCTGAGGGAGAGTAGGTTTAGACTAGATCTTAGGAAGAAGTTCTTCAGTACGAGGGTAATGAGACTCTGGAATAGGTTACCCAGAGCGGCTGTGGATGTCTTCTCCCTGGAGGTGTTTAAGGCCAGATTGGATGAGGCCTTGGGCAACCAAGTCTAGTTGAGAGAAGTCTCTCTGCCTATGGTAGGGAGTTTGGAGCAGATGATCTGTGAGCTCCCTCCCAGCCTAAGCCATTCTGTGATGCTATGACATTTTTTCAGAACACCTCATTATGACAAGTCAGAGTTGATTTAGCTGTGTACAGAGGAGAAATCTACCTTCTCTAGATTATTTTCTTAGGAAATATGGCAGAAAAAAACTGGAGTAGTAACATGATGGTTTTGAATTGTTTTTCCATTGAAATCTTAACACCAAAACACCAGCTAATAAGTTGGCATTAAATCTATCAAAGAAGAATGGCAAGTGTTCTTTAGACATCTGAGTGATGTGCAGTTCCACTACCCTTCCCACTGTGACAACAGACTGTGGAGAGGACAAGCAGTAGTACATGGACAGTAAACAGAAGCAAAGCTCATTTACTTTCAGAGCAATCCTTGTAATAAAGACATGTAAAAGCAAAATCCCTGTAGTTCAGTAAAACTTCTATAATTGTATAACTGATAAATTCGTTAAGAAGGGTGAGGCATCTTGAAAACATCCAGCCTGCCAGATACTGAACATGTCTGTCTTTGCCCTGTGTGCTCTGGTAGGTCTCCAGCACTGGAACAAAAGTGGAATTGAATTTATCTAATGGAGGCAGGATGCCTGTTTTCCTCTCTGCAAGCACTTTTTTCTTAAAATAACATTGGTTGTCTTCTTAAGCACAAATGAAGGTTTGCAGATGTTATTTTAACGTTGGAGTTATCCTAATATAGATTAATAGCCTGTTTTTTTTGAAAGGGATCAAAAAGATAATGTAGTTCCAACCCCCATGCCATGGACAGACACCTCCTACTAAACCAGCTAGCTCAAGGCCCTGTCCAACCTGGATTTCAACACTTGGAGCTTCAGCAACCTGTTCCAGTCTCTCATCACCCTCATGGGGAAGAATTTCTTCCTCATGTCTCATCTCAATCCATTTTCTTCCAGTTTGAAGCCATTACCATTCATCCTAGCATTACATGTCGTTGTCTGAAGTCCCTCTCCAACTCTCTTGTAGCTTGCTTCAAATATTGGAAGGCTGCTTTAAAGTCTACTTCTGGATTTTATTGTGTGACACTGAAATTATTATATCTAGTAATAAGTGATAGGAGGAGAGGAAATGGTCTCAAGTTGCACCAAGGGAGCTTTAGGTTAGATATTAGATGAAACTTGACTGAAAAGGCTCTTCAAGACTGAAACAGGCTGCCCAGGGAGGTGGTTGAATCTCCATCTCTGAAGGTGTTTAAAAACTGCAGAGATGTGGTGCTGAGGGACGTGGTTTAGCCCCAGCCTTCACAGAGTTAGAGGATGGCTGGACTTGTCAATCTTAAATGTCTTTTCCAACTGAAATGATTCTGTAATTCTGAGATTCAAAGCTTGCAGATTTCATCCCTGTTTAGCAGATGAAAATCACAGTAACAGCAGAGGCTGGAATTCATTCACTGTTGCTCTATCTTCTAGTTCAGTCTCTTCACTCCCAGACCACTCTTCCTCCCAGCCCTGTAAAGGGCACGCAGGTTTCAAAGAGCTTTTTGAATTACAAAGACATCACTATTAACAGTTGCATGCTGTTAGAAGCTAAGTTGGAAGCTAAGTATTATGTAGTGATATACTGAGGCTGGCTCTGTGATCTGGTTGCAGTCAGAATCTCCGTTTTGGTAACAATAAGGAGAAGGCAGAGAGTAGGAAGAACACAAAGATTCATACACTCCTCAGGTGGTCACCAACCTCCAGTCTTTTCACATTCTCTTACCTGGATGCTATCTTGTCCTGTCTTTACAACAAACAAGCAAAACAAAGATCACAGAAGACAGGTTTGGGCTGCTCTGCTTTTGTAAGTCCTCCTAGGCCAGATGATAATGTATGTGTGACAAGTGCCAATAATTAATTACTGGCCCCCTTAGCAAATAGTCCATACTTCCGTAGGGACAGCAGCACAGGTGTACCTTGTGCTTTCTAAATCCACCTTGCAATGGGAACTGATCATTACAGATCCTTCTTTCTTTTCCATTAATACTGAATGATCACTGCTAGTCTACACTGCTGTGTAGGGAAGCATTTGGATGCAAACCAGCAAATGTAGAGTCAGGAATATCAAAGAGAAAAAGAGAATGCATTTGTCACTGAATCATACATGCGTTTTTGTGGTAAAGTAAAACAGTATTTTTATACCCACAACAAAACATGGACCTGCAGAACTTTTCAAGCAATCTTCTAACAGCTTCATTCGAGTCTTCTGCAGCTCAGGACTGTCCCATTCATCTGCTTCAACTCCCCAGTATAAGTCTATGACCTGGAAAAGAGGATGCAACGTTGGTACTCTATCAGATTCCCTTTTTACCCATCAAATTAAAAATGAACTTGGTCAACCTTTCATGTACTGCTATGTATTGTCAAAGTCAGTGACCTCTATAAGCAGTCCTGGCACTGACTGGCAAGGTTTCCTGAGGTAAATGGCAACTCAAGTCTCTTACTTTCCTTCCCAGGTAGTCCCTCCTGGGACAGTCTCTCATTTCCTCTTTGTATTTTTTGTGCAGAGCTTAGCATGACAAGATCTTGATTTGATGTAGTCTTTATTTTGCTGCTGGACTGCACAGAATTGATAGGTAGGGACAGTAACAAAAGCATTGATAAAATCCTGGCTCCATGGAAATGAATGGGAGTTCTGCTGTGGATCACAGTCAAGACCATGACTTGTATCCACAGGATATAAACTCATCCTGTGCACACGGCTAGAAAGAAAGATGAAGTGGAGCTCTGTAATATGCGACTTCCTTTGTCAGCTGCTCTTTGTTACTTTGGGAGCAGAGATGAGAGATATGCAGTGGCAGACAGCTTGCTGTTCTGCCTTTCATCTCCAGCTACTGTCTCAGTTTTGTTATGCTAATTAGCTGCAAACAAACTCCTGGAAGAAACTGGAATATGGATGTTAAAAATTCTTGGAAGAAATTAAGTGACAAAGTGAGATTTCACTTCATATTTTAACTAAAAGGCTGAATTCTTACTAAGGGAAATTGACTTTGAAAGAGTAGAAATCATACATATATACATTTGTTTTAGAACACAACTTTTGGTGCATGCTCATACTCTTTTATTTAAGCAACTGTTGATTGTCAGCATCATGTGTGCACCTTGAGCAAAGAAAGTCCAAATGGGTAGCTAAAAGAAATAACATTATGTGTGTACCTTGAACAAAGAAAGTCCAAATGCATCGCTAAAAAAATTAATATCATGTGCATGATCCTACTTTTGGCAGGGAGGTTGGACTTGATGATCTCTGGAGGTGTTCTCCAACCTCTAACACTCTGTGATTCTGTGTGGAGTATGAAAGAAAAAATTCCAAATGGATAGGTAAAATAAAATAACATTAAGTATGTACCTTGAGCAAAAGAAGTCCAAATGGATAGCTAAAAAAAATAGGATTGTGTATGCACCTTCAACAAAAAAATTCCAAATGGATAGCTAAAGAAATTAATCAAAAGAATAGTATTAAGACAGGAAGTTAAGACATGAAGATATGACAGTAATGTTTATTGGAATATGATTTATTCTGTAGAAGCATCCTGCTGTTTCCATAAGAAACAGAACCAAGGAGCTAGCTGCTGTCTAAACAAATGACAAAGTTGTCCTGAAGACCTAAAATGCAAATGAATACCAGGTTGATGGAAAATTTACCAGCCTGCAGCTGGGTAATCTTGGGCAAACTTCTCCTAACAATAAATGCCAAGGTTTAAGACCTAATCCTAGAAGCATTTATGCCCATGTTTAATTTTACTACCAACAGCCTCGTTGGTTTCTTCTGCCAGAAAAGTTTGGGATGTGTGTCAGTGTTTGCTGGAGTGGGCATGCTGTTGCCAAACAAGAGAGGTAACATACAGTCTGATTGATGATGAGTGAAACAGCCCGGTGTGTAAGATACATTCTTGCTATACTGCCAAGAAAATACACTTAATATACACAAGCTCTGTTCCAAAATTCTGCTGAAACAAGCAGCTTTGGCTTTACAAAACTGCATCTCAAACAGCCTTCTTATCTCCCCTCTACTCTGCACTGGCAAGACCCTACCTGGACTACTGCATCCAGTTCTGGAGCCCCTATTACAAGAGGGATATGGATGTGCTGGAAGCTGTCCAGAGAAGGGTCACGAGGATGATCAGAGGGCTGCAACTAAGTCCCTAAGAGGGGCTTCTTAAGATGTCAGGTAGTGATAGGACTGGGGGGGGAATGGAACAAAGCTAGAAATGGGTAGATTCAGACTGGGAATTTCTTCACCATAAGCATGGTGAGATCCTGGAATGAGTTGTCCAGGAAGGTGGCAGAAGCCTCATCCCTGGAGGTGTTTAAGGCCAGGCTGGATGAGAATTTAGACAGTTTGATCTAGTGTGAGGTGTCCCTGCCCATGGCAAGGGAGTTGGAACTAGATGATCCTTGTGGCCCCTTCCAATCCTGACTGATTCTATGATTCTATAGTACAGTCTTTTCCTGCCCTCTCTTTAGGAAGAGGGCAGGTAAAAAGTGCTCCCTTCTTCCTCTCCCCCTTCTGTTATTTATCTATATGACTTCATTACTGAACTTCACACTGCATTCAGCTGTCTGATTACTTGAATGATGTATGACAGATCTTAAGTATTCCAGCCATAAAATTAGAGCATCTCAGCATACAGTCAAGAATATTTGAATTGCTAGTCAAATGAACTTAATGTGCTGCTTGAGTCCATCTGAGACAGAAAAGCAATTTCTATTCTAATTAACTGTTCAGAAATCACACTAACTCTGTCAGTGAAGAGCAAATTCTCTGGAATAGAAGATATCATAGGGGTTGTCTCCTCTGCATTACAACATTCTAGATTATTTTCATTGAGCAACACAATTTTGGCCCATACTATCTTAATGTGTACTCATTTTGTCTGGCAAGAAGTATTTTAGCCATCAAGTCTCTATGGGCATCAAGAATTTCAAAATGAGAGGCTTATCAGTTATTCCTTCTACTAGCTGCAATAAATAAGGTTTACAAAATGAAAGAAAGAGAACAGAAAGAAAAAAATGAGAAGGAGTTTCTTTACTGTGAGGGTTGTGGAGCACTGGAACAAGCTTCCCAGAGAGGTTGTGGAGCCTCCTTCCCTAGAGACTTTTAAGACCTGTTTAGATGTGTTCCTGTGCAACCCACGCTAGGTTATATGGTCCTGCTCTGGTAGGACAATTGGATTCAAAGATCTCCAGAAGTCACTTCCAACCTCTAAAATCCTGTGAACCTATGAACTGTATCTTAAAGCACATTTTTACTTCTATGTGGTAAAATTGAGACAAACCTTGACTCCAACTTCAAGTAAGGCTGTCAAAGTGAGATGACAACCAGTGCCCTGTGTGAGAGCAACTCACAAACAGTGGGCTGACACTGGTCTAGCTCAGTTCCACATGAGTCACCCAATGGAGGTTTTTTAATTCTTCATTCAGTGCTTCCTTTTGATTTTTTTAGCTTTCATCCTACCAATCTTAGAGTTTCACAGTTTTTTCAAAGCAAATGAAATACTTTTATCTTTGTCATAGAATCATAGAATCATTTCAGTTGGAAAAGTCCTTTAAGATCATTGACTCCAATCATTCTCCAACTCTACCAAGTCTGATGCTAAACCATGTCCCTCAGCACTAAATCTCTGTGGCATTTAAACACCTACAGAGATGAGGATTCAACCACTTCCCTGAGCACCCTCTTACAGTCTTTGAGAACCCTTTCAGTCAAGAAGTTTCTTCTAATATCCAACCTAAACCTCCCCTAGTGCAACTTGAGGCCACTTCCTCTCCTTCTATCAGCAGCTACTTGGGAGAACAAACCAACCCCCACATGCCTCCAGTCTCCTTTCAGGGAGTCACAGAGAGTGAGGAGGTCTCCTCTCTTTCTGATTTCTCCAAGTGCCTAAAAAAACACTAAACATTTTCATCCATGCAAAATTCCACTTTCCTTCTAGCAAACATCATATGGTGAGAATGATTTGAACTGGTTTATTTTTCCTGAGGAGGAAAGAGTGCACTGCTAATTAACTAGGGAGAATGGATCCAAGCTAGAGGAGGGTAGAGTTAGATTAGACACGAGGAAGAAGTTCTTCACCAAAAGAGTGGTGAGACACTGGAAGAGGTTGCCCAGGGAGGTGGTGGAAGCCTCATCCCTGGATGTTCTTAAGGCCAGGCTGGGTGTGGGTCTAGGCAGCCTGATCTAGTGTGAGGTGTCTCTGCCCATGGCAGGGGAGGTTGGAACTAGACGATCCTTGGGGTCCCTTCCAACTCTGACAATTCTGTGATTCTGTGATTAATTCTTCTCCAGATTTCTATATTACAACTCCTCCTTTTACCCTCTCCTTTTTTATCCTCCATTAAAGTACACTCTCTTCCAGGTACAGAACACCACACACTCTGTAGGTCTTTTTCTCAGCTTACTTGCATTCTGCCTTCATCAACACCTGTTTGTCAGAACTATTTTCTGATTCAGTGGAAAACAAAGCCCATTGAGCAAACTGATTCACAGAGCAGTTGAATATATTCAGTTCTGCTTCCACACACATCATGTTCTCTAACATCTCCCCCAAACTTGATGACACCTGACAGATCTCCTGCTTTGCAACAAGTGGAACACTTAGCAGTGCAGCCAGATGACTCAGAGGAAGCTGGAGCAATGAATACACTCAAATGGATTTCATTTGGGGCATGATCTACCAGGAAGAGGGTGTCTTCATCACACCCTGTATTTTAGCATGCAGGGCAGTGCTTGTTTTAGCAGTAGATTGCACAGCAGTTACATGTTCTGCTCTGTTCAGGGAAACAGAAATGTATCCCCCTATGTGAAAATTACATAATGCTTTCTTGACACCTAGACTGAAAACTCTAGTCTTGATACTAAGTTCATAGATTCACAGAATGGTTTGGATTGGAAGTGACCTCAAAGATCATCTAGTGTCAACAGCCTGCCATGTCCAGGGATGCTCTCCACTAGATCAGGTTGCTCAAGGCTTCAACCAACCTGGCCTTGAACACTTCTAGGAAAGAGGCTTCCACAACCTCCCTGGACAACCTGTTCCAGTGTCTCACCACTCTTACAATAAAGTTGATGCTCAGTTGATGGTAAGCTAAGAAGTTCATTCTATCAGGAATAGAAAAAGAAAACAAAACAACAAACAAACAAGCCCAAACACTTTTGCTGAGTTCTACCTCCAAGCCTCCTCCAAAATGCTTTACTATGCACCCAGGTGGCCATAAGAGCCTGGCCAGTGGCATCCTGGCCTGCATCAGGAACAGTGTGGCCAGTAGGACAAGAGAGGTTATTCTGCCCCTGTACTCAACACTGGTCAGGCCACACCTTGAGTACTGTGTCCGGTTCTGGGCTCCTCAATTCAAGAGAGATGTTGAGATACTGGAATGTGACCAGAGTAGGGCAACAAAGCTGGCAAGGGGCCTGGAGCACTGCCCTGTGAGGAGAGGCTGAGGGAGCTGGGGGTGTGCAGCCTGGGGAAGAGAAGGCTCAGGGCAAAACTCATTGCTGTCTACAACTACCTGAAGGGAGGCTTTAGCCAGGTAGGAGTCAATCTCTTCTGCCAGGCAACCAGCAACAGAACAAGGGGACACAGTCTCAAGTTGTACCGGGGGAGGTATAAGCTGGATGTTAGGAGGAAGTTCTTCCCAGAGAGAGTGATTGGCATTGGAATGGGCTGCCCTGGGAGGTGGTGGAGTTGCTGTACCTGGAGGTGATCAAAAAAAGACTGGATGGGGAATTTAGTGCAATGGTCTAGTTGATTGGATAGGGCTGGATAACAGTTTTGACTGGATGATCTTGGAGGTCTCTTCCAACCTGGTTGATTCTATGATTCTACATTCCTTGGGCATTTTTTGGTAGAGGTTTTCCTACTTTGCTTCCACAGAGATGTGAGAGCTTTCTAGCTGCTTTCAGAAATGTGTCAGTGGAGCTGTCTCTCAGACCTCATATCACACAGAGATGCTCCTGGAACTGAAGCTTTATAATAAAATAATTTGCTTCCATGAATATCAAGTAGACTAAACTTAATTATTCCTCCCCTGGAGACTGCATTACAATCCATTTGGAGAAAGACATGTTTCCTCTCACAAAGTATTTGGTGGATTATGATCTACTTGGAAGAGACATTTCCCTCCTGTTGCTGAGATGTCTCCTTGAAGATGACTGAGAAATAGAGTTTATATTTTCCATTAATATCACACAGTAGTAGCAGGAGAAGAATGCTTTATTATTTAAATACCTTTTGCTATTCCTTGCATGTGCCACTGCAGCTGGGACTTCCCAATCAGCTGATGAGCTAGGACCTTCAGATGAAATTCTTTTATGGCTATAATCAAAAATCCCTCTGGAATTTACCACCATGCAGATTCAGCAATTCCCTGTGACTCAGGGAATTAAAACCAAATATCCTAATTTAAGAAGTTGTTATTTTGATTAAAAACCAGCTGCATGTGCATCAAGAATCATACACTGGGAGGAGCAGGATGTTGCAAAAATGGCATTAACTGTTTCCAGGCTGCACTCTGGAGAGCTGAGTTTTTGGGTCACTAAGATGGGAGGTTACTACATGTGTGTGAGGAAGGCTTGAGGATGTAGAAACAGGGTTTTTGAAAATCTGGAAAATATTTTACATCCTCACATGCTCTATTTGTATCTCTCAGCACAGAACCAGCTCCAGGCCTGCTGACATCTACAGGATTTTACTGGATGAATCCTGGACTGCGAATTAGGATATACGTGACCTAAGGTACAAGTGACTTAAGCTGTGATCCCAAACTCATGTCTTTTAAATCAAATGCAAGTGTATTTACCACCAGCTGGTTCTTACCAAAGGTGCAGATGGGTCTATGCCTTCCAGAAAACAAAGGAAAACATGAACTGACTGAAGCAATGGGGATTTTACAACTGACATGGAAGGAAGCAAGTTCCACAGTGTACAATCACAGCTGAAATGTTCCACATTCAATTGATTTTGGTAGTCAGTTTCAGTATTCACCTCCTTGGCTTATTTTCTACATACCTGAATGGACATTGTAGCCAGGTGGGGAGTGGCCTCTTCTCCCAGGTAACCAGCAATAGAACAAGGGGACACAGTCTCAAGTTGTGCCAGGGTAGGTATAGGCTGGATGTTAGGAAGAAGTTCTTCACAGAGAGAGTGATTTCCCATTGGAATGGGCTGCCCAGGGAGGTGGTGGAGGCACCGTCCCTGGGGGTCTTCAAGAAAAGACTGGATGAGGCACTCAGTGCCATGGTCTGGTTGATTGGATAGGGCTGGGTGCTAGGTTGGACTGGATGATCTTGGAGGTCTCTTCCAACCTGGTTGATTCTATGATTCTATGATTTCAGTGAAAGACAAACCTGAAGTCATATGCAGGGGTTGCTACTTCCCTGATGGCTTCATGTAATTAAAAATAGGTAGCATTAGGTATGGTTTATAGAATTACAACACATTAGTTTAGGTGTAACATTACTTCTTCAGAAATACTTCCAGTATTTAAAATAGACCTGGTTTCAGTAAGTGTCTAATGTGAAAGTCAAAACCTTGTTGCCAAATTGTTTCCACAGTGTTGGATTGTAAAACTGTGTGGGTTGTGGGGTTTTTTTTCCCATCTGTTCAGAATTTACCTGAAATATGACAGTAAAACAGTTTTACTGTATCAGTACAATTAACATACAAAAGGAGTCTTTTTGTAGAATCATAGAATGGTTTGAGTTGGAAGGGACCTTAAAGATCACCGGGTTCCAACTTAGAGACACCTCCTACAAATTGTTCATGGCCCCATCCAGCCTGGCTTTCAACACTTCCAGGCTTGGAGTCTCCACAGCTTCTCTGGGCAATCTGCTCCAATGCCTCAGCACCCTCGTGGAGAAGAATTTCTTCCTCATAGCTAATCAAAATCAAGGTTCTTCCAGTCTGAAGCCATCATTGTTTTACCAATGATATTTTAAAATGTTTTAAAGGAGTTCAAGAAAAAATAATGCAGGATCCAACACAAGAAAACCTACCTGAAATTCCAGACCATAGTTTTCCCTGCAGAATTCTCTCAGCTTTGGATACACATGTTCTCTTAGGGCACTCCTCTCAGCTATTGTATCTGTGGTGGGGAAAAAGCTGTTAGTAACAATCCTAGCATGGTCTGAGTTGGAAAAAAAGCTTTAAGATCATCGAGTCCAAGCATTTCCTAAATCCACCAAGGCTGGTACTAAACCATATGAACTCCTTTCATTCAGAGATAAGATTTAGCACCTGAAGAGCCCTTAGCATATACAAACACACACAAACTTAATAAACATCAAGTGCTGGGATTTAACCTTCAAACTGTATGTTGTACAAGCACATAGATGTGTCTGTAAGTGCCTCATTAGGCTTCATCTGCACCCTAATATTGCAGCATATTTCGATGGAGGGCAGATGAATGAATTTTGTAATTCAGCAGCCAGATTTTATCAGTTTGCCTTCTATTTAATTTTCAATAAGCTGAATTCTATGCATTAGAAATCTCACAGAACAAAGAAATATATCACAGATAAAAAAAGATTTCCATACTTAGAAAGAAATCAATCACACAAATTAAAGACATTGTGCCAAATTATTACTTCCTTCCCCATTTCTAATCCTTCTTTCTTCTTAATAAAGGAAGAAAGCTTTTGATGGCATTATTTATGGTATCTTTTGGTTCAGTTAATTCCTGCTATCATACTAAATGCTGACATAAATTCTGACTAAATGCTGTCATACTGACATCAGATTATTCTTACCACACAAAATGACCTGTGTTTTGTTAACGAAGGACAATATGGTAATGACACCAAAATTATGATTAAGTTCTGTCTGTCCAGATTAATCTGAACACATTTATATCAACCATATCACTCAAGAAGCATCCTGTCAAAAATAACCTTGGCTAGGAATGCAACCTTGCAGAGCTAATACATTTTATTGTCTTTCCCAACAAAACTAAGGTGTGAGATGGATTTTGCTAGGTAATGGCTGATGAGCAGTGTCAACTGAGTTAAGACACAGAAGGATGACACCACTGATGTCATTATCCATGCCATATCTATTTCAGGGCATTTTACTATAGATTGAGGTCGACCCCCACAAACTTTTGGAGCACGTTAGGTGACATCCTAGAGTTATACTCCTGTTTTTCATCCAAAAGAAACCCAGTTTATCCATATAACAGAATCACAGAAACAGCTGGTTGGAAGAAACCTCAAAGATCATCCAGTCCAACCCTGGACCCAGCACTGAAGGGTCAACACTAAATCATGTCCCTAAGTGCCAGGTCCACATGCTGTGGCTGCTTGAACACCTCCAGAGATGGTGACTCCACCACTGCCCTGCGCAGACCATTCCAAAGTTTGAGAGCACTTTCAATTAAGTATTTCCTAGCATCCACCCTGAACGTCCCCTGTCACAGCTTGAAACCATTTCCTCTAGTCCTGTTGCTTGACACCAAGGAAAAAAGACTGTCCTCTTCTTGCTCCAGCCTCCCTTGCAGGTAGCTGTAGAGAGCAATGAGGTGTCCCCTCTGCCTCCTCTACCCCAGACTGAAAAACGCCAGCTCCTTCAGACACTACTTGTGGCCAGATTCTGCAGGCCCTTCATGAGCCTTGTTGCCCTTCTCAGGACAAGGCTCCAGCCCCTCAATATCCTTCCTGTAGTGAGTGGCCCAGAACTGAACACAGTAGCTGAGGTGTGGCCATGCCAGTGCTGAGTACAGGTTACAGGATCACAGGATCACAGGATGTCAGGGGTTGGAAGGGATCCAAAGAGATCATCAAGTCCAACTCCCTTGCCAGAGCAGGACCATACAATTTAGCTCAGGTCACACAGGAACACATCCAGACAGGCCTTGAAAGTCTCCGGAGAAGGAGACTCCACAGCCTCTCTGGGGAGCCTGTGCCAGTGCTCTATGACCCTTACAATAAAGAAGTCCCCCTTTGTGATGAGGTGGAACCTCCTGTGCTGCAGCTTACATCCATTGCTCCTTGTCCCATTACAAGGAGCAAGCGAGAGGAGCTTGTCTCACCCTGGATGATCACCTCCCCATTCCTCCTCTGTCACATGAGATATTTTAGGCAGTGATGAACAAGGAATTCACCTCAGAAATGTACTACAGATCTGGATAAAGACAAGTGCTACCAATATTTAGGAATGGAGTGCAAAATCCAGTGCCCTCAGCCCAGAGCCGCCCGAGTCACTACATAAGGAACAGGACAGATGAGTTGCTCCCTCCTTAGGAACCACAGTCATTAATTTCCCCCCACAGTTTAGTGCCTGAGTCAACCTTTTCCTGCAGAATGTAGTGCACAGCTCACAAGGCTAATTAGCCAGAGGCTTGTACTGTGCCAACACAGCAGCATTAATTTGGCTCCAAAGCAACTCTTCTCAGTGCTAGGCTTGGAATCACTGTATTGCTTGGTGCTGTTGCACCTTGTGTTAAAAGCTGCCTGCCTGCTTTGCATCATTTGAAACACTTGGCTTTTTGTTTTCACCTTTCCAGTAACTGAGGCCCGTAGATCAGTCAGGGATGGAAGACTCTATGTCCTATATTTTTTGCCTCAGGACAAGTAAATTTTGGCACACAAGTCGGGAACAACACAAAGGCATCATATCCTCACAAATGAGAAGAAGAAAACCTGTTGAATACCAACTTACTACTTGGGTACTATGATTAATATGGTCTGGAAAACAATTCCTATTGGGACCAGCAGAAGGAATTTGGATTGTTTAGTCTGGAGAAAAGGAAGCTGAGCTGAGACTGCATAGAATCATAGAATCACAGAATCAACCAGGTTGGAAGAGACCTCCAAGATCATCCAGTCCTACCTAGCACCCAGCCCTATCCAGCCAACTACTCTATGGCACCAGGTGCCTCATCCAGGCTTTGCTTGAACATCTCCAGGGATGGTGACTCCACCACCTCCCTTGTTCTCTACAGCTCAATGAAAAGAGCTAGGAGCCAGGTGGGTATGGCCTCTTCTCCATAGTAAGAAGTGATAGCATGAGAGGAAATGGCCTCAAGTTGTACCAAGAGAGGTTTAGGTTGGATATTGGAAGAAAGTTGACTGAAAGAGTTCTCCAACACTGGAACAGCCTCTCCAGAGAGGTGGTTGAGTCCTCATCCCTGGAGGTGTTTAAAAACTGCAGAAATGTGGTGTTGAGGGACATGGTTTAGCAGTATACTTGGTAGAGTTAGGTCATGGTTGAACTCAATGCTCCTGAAGGTCTTTTCCAACTGAAATAATTCTATGATTCTATAAATCAAAATGAATCTTGCCTTCCTGAATGGAAATTAATCATGACTACAGCTTTGTTAGTGAGGAAACAGCGATTCGCAGCTACTGTCTGCAGTTAATGAAATGATCAATGTGAGAGCAGACAGAGTGGTCCTACTAGAGAACTCAAAAATAGTTGCAGGAACAAAAGTATTGGAAAAGGGCAGAAGTTGATGATGATTAAATAATAAATGGGAAATATATTATCTGAACTACAAAACAGATAAAGCCATATTCTGCTGTAAATCCCAATGCCCATGGGATTTACACTGCAAGCTCCACTGGCTCTCATTTCAGAACAAGGTGTTTGCTCTCATCAGTGTAGTTTGGGAAGTCTTGCTCAGAAAATGAAACAAAGCACAGCAAGAGTAATGCTATCTTTCTATCATATAGAATGAGAAACATTACAAAAACACAAAATCATAGAATGTCAGGGACTGGAAGGGACCTCAAAAGCTCATCCAGTCCCCTCACCCTGCAGAGCAGGATCACCTATATCAGACCACACAGGAATGCATCCAAGCAGGTTTTGAGTATCTCCAGGAAGGAGACTCCACAACCCCTCTGGGCAGGCTGTTTCAGCATTCCTTCAGCTAGGCCTGTGTTATGGATAAGACCCCTGGCATACCCATGCTGCATTTTTTATTCTCATGTCCAAATCTAATGGGATGGTGCCCACCTAAATAGAATTTGAGTCTGGTGCTTATACAAATGGATTTTAAGAATTCCTGTATTTGTCTTAGGTTGAGAAATTTTAAGGAAACAGAAGTGCATGCAGTTAAGATGAACTACAGTAATTAGTATGGATGGCAGATAAGCTGGTTCAATTAAATAATATCTAACCTGATTTACAGTGACAGCAAATCTGTGAAGCTGGCAGATCCTAACAACAAAAATGTCACACAGGCAAATTCCACCTTCCAGGCTGATGCTGTAGATGAACAGATTAGCCAAATGACATTCTTCAGGCAGCCAAAAAGAGACAGTAGCTGTGAGATGAGCTTTATACACCTCCTAATGCTAATTCTAATACTATAAAATCCAAATGATAGTCCACAGTAAAAGACAGGAATGAAACTACATATGCAAACCTAAGATGACATAAAAAAACCCCAACCCTGAAATTGTCTTCATTATTTCACTGAAACCAAAACATGACATGATCTTGAGCAAGACAGTGGTTTCCTGCATGCAAGGAAATGCTTCTATACAAGAACTTCTCTACAAGTTCTAACTCATGAAGATGGTTTATAGGCTGAGGCCAATTGTATGAGATTCAACAAGGCCAAGTTCTAGGTCCTACACCTGGGTCACAACAACCCCATGAAAGCTACAGGCTTGAGGCAGCATGGCTGGAAAGTGCCCAGCAAAGACCTGGGAGTGTTTGTTGACAGCTGGCTGAACAGGAGCCACTGTGTGTCCAGGTAGCCAAGAAGGCCACCAGCATCCTGGTCTGCACTAGGAATAGTGTGGCCAGCAGGACCAGAGAAGCGATTATCCTCCAGTGCCTAACACTGGTGAGCCCTCAACTTGTGTGCTGTGTTTAGTTTTGGGGCCTTCATTACAAAAAAGATACTGAGGTGCTGGAGTGTGTCCAGAGAAGGGCAATAAACCTGATGAAGGGTTTGGAGAACAGGTTTGGTGAGGAGCAGCTGAGGGACTTGGGATTGTTTAGTCTGGAGAAAGGGAGTCTGATGGGAGACCTCCTGGCTCTCTACAATGCCCTGAAAGGAGGCTGGAGCCAGGTGTTGATCTCTTACCCCTAGTAGCAACTGATAGAACAAAAATAAATGGCCTCAAGGTGTACCATGGGAGTTTTAGGATGAATATGAGAAAAAATTTCTTGCCTGAAAAGGTTCTTAAACACTGGAACAGGCTCCCCAGGGAGGTGGTGAATCCCCATCCCTGGAGGTGTTTAAGAGATGCAGAGATGTGGTGCTGAGTGCCCCTTGGCAGAGTTAGATAACAGTTGGGCTCAAGGATCTGACAGGTCTTCTCCAACCAAAACAGTTCTGTGATTCTGTGGTTCTGAACTGCCTGGGGATGTCACAGCAGCTCTCCTCCCCACACATCCGCCGTGCAATGCTGAGAACTTCACTGAATCACCCTCACAGGCATTTACAATATCAGGCAATGGCTGTTCAAACACGACTTTGTGTTAGGTGTGATTTCTGGAGGCTTGTGGCTCAGTCAGATCACTGCCAGTTTTCATTAGAGCACTCCAAGATTATGCTTCTTGGCATGAACTATTTCCATGCCAAAGCCTGACCTTCAAACTCAAGATGTTCTGCTATTAAAATTGCTTCTTACGTTTTTAGTAGGAAAATTGCATTTCACATCCCTGTGTTACTACACAGATTATTTGTATTTACAAACAGTTGCCAAGCAGTCATCTCTGGGATGAAATGGGTCATGGAAAATAGAATCATAGAAGGATCTGGGTTGGAAGGGACCTCCAAAAGTCATCTAGTCCAACCTGCTCTACAGTCAGCAGGGACATCCTCAACTAGATCAGGTTGCTAAGAGCCCTGTCAAGCCTCGCCTTGAATATCTTCAGAGATGGGGCCTCAACCATCTCCCTGGACAACCTGTTTCAGTGTTCCACTACTCTCATGGTAAAGAAGTTGTTCCTTAAATCCAAAATAGCCAACTTAAAATTTCAAAACACTTATGCAAATGAACTGAAAGAATTAACATGGAAGCCTGAAGGGAATTGCCCACCAGCTGTCGTGCCCTAAGACCAAAAAGCTTCTCTTCTTGCTGGTGGTGATACTGGTTCAGCCACAGTGATGGGAGTGGCTGTTTCATAGATTCATAGAATGGTGCCAACTCCCCTGCCATGGGCAAGGACACCCTCCACTGGATCAGGTTGCTCAAGGTTTCATCCAACCTGGCTCTGAACACATTCAGTGAGGAGGCACCCTGCTTCCTCAGGCAACCTGTGCTAGTGTTTCCCCATCCTCACTGTAAAGAATCTCTTGATCATATGCAGTCTAAATCTACCCTCCTCAAACTTGAATCCATCCATTCCCTCTCATCCTGTCACTGCAAGCCCTTGTAAAATACGTACATAGGCTGCAGTCACATGATGGCTCTTATTCAACCAAGGCTTGATGCAGCTGAGTAAGGAGTTTGCTCAGCCCCACGATGCAAGCTGAGGCCCTCAAGCAGGGGACAATCCTAAGCAGGGAGGATGTTTGTGCTGCCATGGTTTGACTGGCAGAGCAATGCTGCATGATCCAGTTAGCGGGAGCTGGCGCAAAAATTACTGACTGACACTAACAGGTTGAGGCAGGCAGCTGAACCTGGAAGAATCAAGGCAGAAAAATAAAGAAGTAAAAAAGCTGCCCTTGCAGCTGTTCAAGGCCCCAAGAAAACAAAGTTATGCAAGGTCACAGAGCTGCCTGAAGGTTTCACCTCCAGCCCACCAGCCAGGAAAGAGCAGCTCCTTGTATGCAGGAGAAGAAGCAATTTCACAGAATCATAGAATGGTCTGGGTTGGAAGGATCCTCCAAGGTTATCCAGTCCAACCCCCTCTGCAGCAAGCAGATCAGGTATCCCTCCCCTGTCTTTGGTGTTTCTGCACTTCACAGTGGGTTGGGACAGAAGGTTGTTGGGGGTCTTGACCTCACCTTTTTCACAGCCTGCTTCTCAGCTAGCTTAGTCTCCTGCACAACTGCACACAGATATAACAGGATTATAGAATTGTTTTAGTTGGAAAAGCCTTCTAGGATCATCAAGTCCAACCTTCAGACCAACACCACCATGGTCATTAAAAAATGTCTCCAGCTGCCATGTTTACCTGTTTTTTGAACACTTCCAGGGACAGTGACTTCACCTCCCTGAGCAGCCTGTTCCAAAACCTGACCACTCTTCTAGTCAAGATATTTTTCATAATATCCAGCCTAAATCTCCCTACATGTTTATTATTATGTAATGTCAGAGTCTCTTTTGCAACTCTGGAAGGCCTGGATCAGCAGAGAACTTTTGATGTAGTTCTGAATATCCATCTACTATGATACCCAGCTCTTTGCTTCCTCCAAAAACTCTACATCCTTAGATCTGCTGGGTGCATAGGACAGATTCTTGCCATGAGATTTCTGTCTTAATGGATTGCACTATTAAAGAATGTGAGTATTTTATAACCATTGTATTTTAGCTGCAGTGAGAATTTCTGCACTTGATTTACCTAAGGATGTGATGCCAATAAGGTTAAACATTACTCGGCAGCAGTAGTAAGGAAGGAAGTGGCTGGCAAGAGCCTTAATGCTAGCATGTCCTTATCACATATGACTATTCAGCTGAATCATTCCTTTTAAACTGCCTTCTTTTTAACCAGTAGCACAAAATAGCATTTCTGTTACCTCTACTACTAAAACTTTCAATACCACTAAGTAACAAATATCCCTAAATATTATGGAAACTTTGTCTTTGATAATAATACCATAATAAGAAGTCATTTGCATTTCTATAGTGCCTTTCATCTGAGAATCTCAGAGCACTTTGCAAGCAAGGATTTTGAATCCTAGTTGGTAAGAGAGGAAAAAATGACTTGAGCTACCTAGTACAATTGTCTTCTTAGAAAATGAGCTTCAGAGATTGTTATTGATGAGGCATTTAGTGCCATGGTCTAGTTGACTGGCTAGGGCTGGGTGCTAGGTTGGCCTGGATGATCTTGGAGGTCTCTTCCAACCTGGTTGATTCTATGATTCTATGATTCCCTTATGGTTTCTGTGAGTATGAGCAGAGAGCATTATAATAAGCACCCAAAGCTTCCCATGACTCTTCTTAGGTAAGAGACTAGTCTGGGTCACTTCTTCCAGTGTCATCTCCCAAAACCACACTGCCAACCTTCAGGTCTCTACAGGCTCTCTAAGAAGACAAATGAGAAACTGAACAGACTGAAAACCATTCATGAAAGAAACTAAACCCCACAACTGACTTCAACCCTCCAAACAAATTCTGACTATGAAAATACTGCAGTGTTACTGTGATGTCCTTATCCAGAATGCTGGTGGGATCTATCTCATGGGATGTGCAGGAAGGTTGCTTAGGGAGGTCATAGATGCCCTCTTTGTGGAGGTGTTCAGGGCCAGGTTGGCCTTAACCAATCTAGTCTTGTGGAGGGTACCTCTGCCCATGGTAGTGGGGATTGGAACTAGATGATCTTGAAGGTGCTTTCCAACTCAAACCATTCTATGAACCTATGAGTCTATGTATGTACAACTGTGCCTGACTCTATTAGACTAGGGAGAACCTGGATTGTAGTCCCTTAGTGCAGAGCTTAGCCCTCCAGCCACCCAGCTACAGTATAAAAACACTGGTGGCATCATCCTCTCTTCTGCCTTCTCAGTTCTTAAACAAAAGAGCTACAATCAGAGTGGGCTGAGCATTTGAGCCCAAAGGAATGGCTGGTTGGCATGAAAATCAGAAGAAAGCAAGAAAAATAGAATGAAATTGGTAATCAGTCCTGAAATGTGTCTCTCGATTGTGAAGGAATGACAAGATTTGACTACAAATTTGTGGTCTACAGCAGAACATTTAAACAAACATATTTTCCAAACAAAAGCACTAACTGGCTGAGGCAGGACTCAAAATGTAGGGCATAATTATAAGCCCATAATGTCTACGTGCAGCAATGAGCTCTTCTTTTTCAGCCCCAAATGAAGCAATGTCCAATTTAAAATAAGAGGTCGTTCTAAAAGCTGTCTCTCTGAAATGTTCCTCACTGTTGGAGCTGGAATAGGACAAATTTAAACCATTTAAACCAACATGTGGAATACAAATCTACTATTTTCTTTCATTATAACATTCAAGAGCTGCCCACACTTCACAGTGACATCTTACTTCTGCATCTTGACTGGCAATACGATTGACCAGTGCCACCTATTGGCTCAGCAATGACACTCAAGTGGCAATTTCACAGAATCACAGAACCTTAGGGGTTGGAAGGGACCTCTGGAGATCGTCTAGTACAAGCCCCCTGCCAGACTAAGACCACCTTAGAGTACGTCACAGGAACTCGCCCAGGTGGGTTTGAAATGTCTCCCTAGAAGGAGGCTCCACAACCGCTCTGGGCAGCCTGTTCATATGGATAAAAACATGAGGCAAGTGGTAAAAAGGGGGCAAGATCCAAGCTAAAATACAGAACTTAGCAGAAATGTCTCTGTGCAACTGACATGACAGAAGAGCAACAAAGCTGGTGAAGGGTCTGGAGAACAGATCTTGTGAGGAGTGGCTGAGTGAACTGTGGTTGTTTAGTCTCCAGAAAACAAGGCAGAGAGGAAACTTTTTCATGCTCTACATCCCTCTGGAAGGAGGTTGGACCCAGGTGGCAGTTGGTCTCCTCTCCCTAGTAAAAAGCAACAATCATACAATCATAGAATGGTTTAGGGTGGAAGGCATCTCAAACATCATCTAGTTCCAACCCCCCATCATAGGCAGATGAGAGGAAATGGCCACAGGCTGCACCAAAGGACATTTAGGTTGGATATCAGAAGAAACTCCTTGACTGAAAGGATTCTCAAATGCTAGAACAGGCTGCCAAGGGAGATGGTTGAATCCTCATCCTGGAGGTGTTTAAAAGCCACAGAGATGTGATGCTGAGGGACATGGTTTAGGACCAGCTAAATCCAATGCTGGTTGGACTCAATGATCTGAAAGGTCTTTTCCAACCAGAACTATGTTGTGATTCTATGTTTCTATGAAAAGCTGTTCCTAGAGTCAAATTGCCAATATTTGCACATGGAATCATAGAATCATAGATTCTCAACCACCTCCCTGGGCAACCCATTCCAGGCTCTCACCACTCTCATGCTCAACAACTTCCTTCTCACATCCAGCCTGAATCTTCTCATCTCCAGTTTCGCTCCACTCCCCCCAGTCCTGTCACTCCCTGATAGCCTAAAAAGTTCCTCCCCAGATTTTTTGGAGGCCCCTTTCAGATACTGAAAGGCCACAAGAAGATCACCTCAGAGCCTCCTCTTCTCCAGAATGAACAGCCCCAACTCTTTTAGTCTGTCCTCATAGGAGAGGTGCTCCAGCCCTCTGATCATGCTTGTGGCCCTTCTCTGGACACACTCCAGCATATCCACATCCCTCTTGTAATGGGGGCTCCAGAACTGGATGCAGTACTCCAGGTGGAGTCTCACCAGAGCAGAGTAAAGGGAGAGAATCACCTCCCTTGCCCTGCTGGCCACACTTCTCCTGATGTGGCCCAGGATCTGGTTGGCTCTCCAGGCTGCAGGTGCATACTGCTGGCTGTATCTGTGCTTGGGATTGCTCCGACTCAGATGCAAGACCTTGCACTTGGTCTTGTTTAATCTCATGAGGTTGTCTTGTGCCCACTTCTCCAGCCTGTCCAGGTCCCTCGGGATGGCATCCCTGCCCTCCAGCCTGTCTGCTGCACCACACAGCTTGGTGTCGTCAGCAAACTTGCTGAGGGTGCACTCAGTGCCACTGTCCATGTCACCGACAAAGATGTCATGACTGGGTTCTCAATTTAAACAAGTATTGGTTTCTGAGACCTCTCTGTCCCATCATGTCTGCAGTATGCTTACATGAGACACATTTGGAGTCTGATCCAAAGGTTGGTGAAGCTAATGGAAAGATCTGTTAATCTCAGCAGATTTTAAAGAAGCTCTACCCTGATGGCACATTGACATCCTGTACCTCCTGATGTCTTACTGTCTTCCATAGAGCTCAGATGAAACTTTCCATCCATAAATAAACTAATAAACAAAGACTCCTCATTAAATCTAGTGAGTATGGTATGACTGAGGACTCTGAAGCATTTTTACCTTAACTCACCTCACCTCACTCCTTGGAAGCACAGCACCTTTAAGAACATCTGCACAACACGTAAATGTCCTTCAAGAAAAAAAAGAGGAGCTGAGTTGACCTGGAATCCTTTGCCAGCATTGGAAAGAGCTTGGGTGCCTAGGCAGCTCTTGCTTCCCTCGACTCTCATTTGTGGCAGACACTGCAAGTGTATCTGCATACGAATGCCAAGGCACAGGTGGGAGCTTCAGCAGCACCACGGGTGGAAAACTGCATCTCTCTCTACAGGGGGACACTTTTGCATCCTGCAAACTGCACGAAGTGGAAGAATTCAACAAAACCCAATTCTTTTGTTTAATAAAGCAAACTAAGGAAAGGCATTTTACAAACAGTTGTTGTCATACAATGAAACGATGTGGCAGGAGAAACTAAAGATACAGCATGCTCACAAACAGCAAGATTGAGTCTGAAAATTATCTCTGCAGAACAACAAAGCTTGTCACAACTAAGTGCTGGATAACCACAATGCCTGCAAGGACAAGGAAGAATTTGCAACCACAATCAAAATAAATGTGGAAGAAAAACTACTTGTGACATCTGAAATAGGACTTTTCAATGAGCTGAGCAGAAAGGAGTAAGAGAAGACCTAAGAAGGGCCAGCACAGTAACGGAGGTACATGCAAAAATCCCACTAACTCATCTGGAGGTGTCAACTCTTACTTCAAAACATGATGGAATTACCTAGAAAGCAGAAAAAAAATGCTGAAGATGGAAAATGCTTTCAAGAATGAAGTTGTGTGTACTGCAGGAGCTTTAATTTCCGCCCCCCTGACATCACTAGACCAAAGAGAAAACAATCAGGGTACATTACTAAAGCACTTGAGGTAATGAGGCAGTGGCAATCAATAGAGCAATGGGATGTTACAGACATTTTGCCTCCTAGCTGAACTGCACAGTCAAGTGCTGGAAGCCCATGAAACAGTAGGTTATAGGTTTTGAGAAGGTATAAAGCAGAGGTGAGACATAAAAACCCACGAGAGTAAGGCTCATAAAAGCACTCACAGATTGCACAGTGCAGGCTGGAAGAGGCCCATTAAACACACCTCATTCTGAAGATATTCCAGTCAACACTCCTATAGGACTTTTCATCTGGACAAGCTCTGAAAGAGCTCTGGAAGCATTATTTGCTCCCTTGTAAAGTTGCCCTTGCTTTCTCTAAATATTCTACTCAAGTTCACAGATCAAGTTCTAGAAGAGGTCTTATGAGGAGCAAATGAGGGAAGTGGGATTGTTTAGTCTGGACAAGAAGAGTTGAGAAGACTGGAGTGAGGTGGGTGTTGGTCTGTTCTCCCAGGTAGCTAGCAACAAGGTGAGAGAAAGTGGCCTCATGTTGTGCCAGGGGTGGTTTAAGTTGGATATTAGGAAAAATTTCTTTCTTGAAGGGAGTGGTCAGGCATTGGAACAGGCTGCCCACGGAGGTGGTGGAGTCACCATCTCTGGAGGTGTTCAAGAAATGTTTGGACATGGCACTTTGGGACATGGTTTAATGACAATGGTGGTATTTGGCTGACAGTTGATGATCTCAGAGGTATTTTCCAATCTTAATGATTCTATGATTCTATATTCTTTCTTAAGTTGTGTGGAAAACTGTAACCTCACTGTTTGGGTCACTACAGCTGAAGTCAGTCAAGTCAGCTGGAAAAAGCATGACTGGTAAATGTAGTTTTAGTGCATGGGCTTTAAGTGGAAACTTTCAGATAATAAGATGAAAAAGACTTGAACCTGACACTTGTGGGTGTGTAGAGACACCCACAGAAGAAGTGAGAGGTGCTGCTTGCTACCAGTGCAGTAAGCCTGCATCAGTAAAAAGGAGTTTTCTTTACAACAGACTTTTTTTCCTCCTTGATGCTAAATGTAGAGGACTATTAAATAGCACTGCACAGTCAGAATAGATCTTGGCTGCCTATAGAAGCAGTTACCAAAGGTAAAGAAACTGAATGACAATCCCAACACAGGAGAGCAGCTGCAAGAGGGCATTAAGCCCAGAACAGCAGGACTGTAAGAGGGAGGGATGCCAGAAACTCAACCACACCTTACCTAAAAAAAGAGAACCTGAGTCAACCTTTACAGGACTACTCCACATAGTGACAGACAACTGCTGCCTAGCGCTAACCACCCACTCTCAGGCACTGCAGTACAGTAGATTTTAAAACTGAGAATTCCAGGTGGGGTCTCTGCTAACAAAGTCATTGAACATGACCAAATAATTCATAAAACTGGCTCGTTTTGACAGATTATGTAACATCTCAGAGGAAAACAGTGATTGACATGTAAAGGAAGAATGATTTATCTTACCTCTGTTCTCCCTTAGCCTTTTCTAATGATTCATTTAAGCCTTATTTTTAGGGAGGATTATATAATCCAGTTGAAAAGGCCATTTAAAATAAATTCTATAGTGGATCTATTTTCATAAGTCAAATATTTCTTGATGCCTTGATTTTACTAGATGTAAGGTTGGATGTGGCACTTGGTGCCATGGTCTAGCCTTGGGCACTGTGGTAAAGGGTTGGACTTGATGATCTGTGAGGTCTCTTCCAACCTTGGTGATACTGTGATACTGTGATACTGTTGTTTTCTTGTTCCAGATTTTATTACTCTCTTCCACTTGCTCACCACATTGACAGGCTGAGGGAGCTGGGGTTGTTCAGCCTGGGAAGACTCAATAACAACTTCCAGTACCTGAAGGGGGCTACAAGAAGCATGGAGACAGACTGTTTACAAAGGCCTGCAGTGACAGGACAAGGAGCAATGGTTCAGACTAGAGAAGAGTATATTTAGATTGGATGTTAGGAACAAGTTCTTTATCATGAGGATAGTGGAACAGTGGAATAGGTTGCCCAGGGAGGTGGTTGAGGCCCCATCCCTGGAGATACTCAAGGTGAGGCTCAACAGGGCTCTGGGCAACCAGATCTAGTTGAGGATGTCCCTGCTGACTGCAGAGTTGGACTTTTGGAGATCCCTTCCAACCCAGACCATTCTATGATTCTATGATATTAAGGCAATAGGAAAAGTGCAGTTTCAAATTCTTGAGGGGTTCACCACTGAAGAAGGACAATGCATGTTCCAGTCACTAGCTCTGCCTGACAAGCAGATGTAGCTGAAACAATTAAGTTCAGTTTCTCACAGATACCTTTCACAAACTTGACACAGAACTTCCACAGCTGGCACACCAATTTAATCAATCAATGATTGAGCTACAGACTCTCTTCCTAATTAGGACTTGTAAATGACTTCAGTCATCTTCCCCAGCTCTGCTCTTACTCTGGTTCCAATCCTGGAAGTGCTGAAAGTCAGGTTGGAGGGGACCTTGAGCAACCTGATCTAGTAGGAGGAGTCCCTGTCCCTGTCTAGTTGGAATTAGATGATCTTCAAGGTCCCTTCCAACCTAAACCATTTTATTTATAGATCCAGAGAATGGTTTAGGTTGGAAGGAACCTTAAAGATCACCTAGTTCCAAATCCCATGTCATGGGCAGAGACACCTTCCACTAGAACCCATCAAGCTAGCCTTGAACACCTCCAGGGAGGGGGCATCCACAACCTCCTCAGGTAACCTGTTCCAGTGTCTCACAACTCTCACTGCCAACAATTTCCTCCTAATCTCCAGACTACATCTCCCCTCCTTAAGCTTCAAACCCTTTTGTCTTTGTTCTATCACATCAAGCCTTTGTCAAAAGCCCCTTCCTAGCTTTCTTGTAGGTACCCCTCAGGTACTGGAAAGCTTCTAGAAAGTTTCTCTAGAGCCTTCTCTTCTCCAGGCTGAACAACCCCAACTCACAGCCTGTCCCTGTGGTGGAAATGCTCCACCCTTCTGTCATCTTCATGGTCCTCCTCAGTAACTGCTCCAGCAGTTTGATGTCCCTCATCTGGTGCTGGGGGCACCAGAACTGGATGCAGCACTCCAGGTGGGGTCTCAGGGAGAGCAGAGTAGAAGGGGACAATCACCTCCCTCATCTTACTGGTCACATTTCTTTTGGTGATTCTTCTATGATTTTCACAGCAATGAAACCCAGCGAGCTACCTTTAAAGGAGGGTAAAGATCTTCTATGATGCTATACTCTCAACAGCAGTGCAGAAGATGGCTGAAGCTGTGGGCTTTGTTTCCATTTCTTTCTCTGCCTGTAAAGGAATTTGTCCCTGGCTAAATAACAGATAAATCATCTCCTACCTTTCACATCTGCATACAGTTAAACACAACTGAACCCACAGCTGGAGATCACATTTATTTTATGGGAAAGGACTTTGCATTTCTATAATGCCTGTGAGGAGCTGACTGTGGTATTTACCACTGCAACAATAGCCAGCCATGGAACTGCTCAGTAGGATGATAGGGTATTATACATGGGCGATTATAGGAAGCATAAAATAGAACAGTCATCATTAAAGCAGGTGGAGTGCAAGGAGATCATTTGCATTTTTTAGCTGTTTCCTATAGAAAGGAGGAATAAATGATCTTTGTCTTCTGCATGTCTTCTGTTCTCTTGGGAGAACTATTTTTAACTCATTGCCTGGCATTAAACAAATCTGACCAGGTTATATTCTGCTATAAGGACAGGCTGAGGGAGCTGGAGTTATTCAGCCTGCAGAACAGAAGGCTCTGGGGAGACCCAATAACAACCTTCCAGTATCTGAAGCGGGGCTAAAAGAAGGATGGAGACAGACTGTTTACAAAGGCCTGCAGTGACAGGACATGGGGCAATGGTTTCAAATTAAAGAGTAGATTTAGATTGGATGTTAGGAACAAGTTCTTTAAGTTGCCCAGGGAGGTGGTTGAGGCCTCATCCCTCAGGGTGGGACTTGACAGGGCTTTGGGCAACCTGATCTAGTTGGGGATGCCCCTGATTATTGCAGAGGGAGTTGAACTAGATGACCTTTGGAGGTGCCTCCCAACCCAGATCATTTTATGTTTCTATATTAATCTCAGATAAAACAAGCATCCTTCAGGAGAAGAAATCACAAGGTAAATAGGAGGAATCTTGTGAGCAGCTCTCCTCCACCCATTCATAATTAAACCCCCAAAGGAAAAGCTATAATGTGAGCTATCAGACAATTCAGAAATGTCTCACATGTAGGTAAGCTTAACCTGGAACAAATAAGCCACTGCAGGATACAGAGCCACGGTAAAATAATCCTTATGGGAGTTTACAGCTTCATGTTAGCTATCTTCTGGCTGAGGCACCTGAGGCTGTTTAGCCAAGAGTGCAGCCTGATAGGGCATCTTCTCAATGCTGATCAACACCTAAAGGGTGGGGGGGGGGGGTCAACAGGATGGGACTGAGCTCTTTCCAGTGATGCCTAGTGATAGGACAAAAGACAACAGGCACAAACTGGAACATAGGAGGTTTCACTCAAACATGAGAAACTTCTTCACTTTGAGGCTGCTGGAGCGCTGGGCCACGCTGCCCAGAGAGGCTGTGGAATCTCATCCTCTGGAGACTTTCAAAACCTGGACAAGTCTTTGTGCAACCTGCTCTGGGTCACCTTGCCTTAGAAGGGGGCATTGGACTAGATGATCTCTGGAAGTCCTTTCCAGCCCTTACCATTCTGTGAGATTTCTAGAGCATAGGCGAGGCTGCGAAGCTACTCAGTTGCTAGAAGAGTGAAATGGTGATGAAATAGTTAAAAATACATAATTACATGTGTGGTTGTAACCATTCATGTACATTATCTACATTATATATATATATAAATGTGTATATATATATATATATATATATATAATGTACATTAATTAATGTAACAGTAATTGTAACTAGTAATGAGTAATGGTTGGACTTGATGATCTTAAAGGTCTTTTCCAGCCTGGATGATTCTGATCCTGTGATAACTGGACTCTAGTATTAACCATTTTCAAGTGTTTAATCACACCACAGAAGCAAGCTACTGTACTGAAGGCTGCAGCTGTGCCACCCCAAGCAAATGCTAGGAGCAGGCTGTATAAGAGCATTGTCAGCCCCTGACAGTTTGAAATCTCGGTTTGTTGAGCTATTTAGTCAGCCCCAATGGCTGATACTAAGCAACGGCATGACTCTGGATTAAGTCCAGTGTTCAAGTCCTGCCATTTGCTAGTCTTTCCAGCTTCTGGCACCAACAGAGTGTGTTTTCAACAGCCTGATAAATCTGAAGTCTGTAGAGGTGACTTTTAATCTCTAGATGGAGATTCTGTACAAGAATGGCTGTAGATTGCCAGTCATAAGGGCTGCCCATCACAGCATCTTGTTGTCAACAATGGGCAGCAGCAGTTGCTTATAAGGGGAGTTTAAGACCAAGTCAAATTATGGTGGTGATGGGGTGGTTTGTAAGTCGTATGTGGTACAGCTCTCTCTTGCCCAGCACAGCAGCATGCACATGGTGAAACTCTGCACTGACCCAGAGCTCCCTTCTCTTCACCTTGCTACACTTCTCATGTTCAGCTAGCTGTGATGTAGCCCTACTCCCCTTCTGACTAAAGATTTTGTAAGTAAAAGCCTCTCTCTGATACAAACCCTAAATTAATATGAGTAGCATCAGGCCAGTGGAGTTATTTTAATGTTACACTGGCACTACCATGATTAAATTAGGTCTCTAATTCTATCTATTATTATCCTTCTTTAATTAAAATTCCAGTAAGGGGATAAAGCAGTTGCCTTGAACAGCAGTGCCCAGATTAAAACCTGCCACATTTCTCTGTGTTGCTTGCACTTGACTATCTGTCACCACATTAGATCTTCACCTTCAATGTATCAAACCCTCCAAATCCTGCTAGCTAAATATTACTAATGTATTATTACTGCAGCCTGAAATAAGGTCTTTGAACAGAGGAAAATTCAAAGGAGTTTCGTTTGTTTCAGATAAAAATTTCTTCTGCTGAGACATTGCCCTCATATCTTGAAGTTCAGTGACTCTTTGATCTAAAGTTTGCTTTCCATAATATTCTGCAAACAGAGCTTAAAGCCCAGTGTAGGACTCTCTCTTGTGTTTGCACATCTGTGGGCACATGCAACTGCCCTCACAGTCATGTATGCAAGTTCTTTAAAAGCAGTTATTTTACTGCATAAGCTTAGAGGTAGGATGCCAAATGATCCACCCTTTCTACTGCCCAATTCTTATGTGATTACACAAATCCCATCATGGACTGCACATGGTCTCCTTGAAACACAGCCTTGGAAATCCTCCTGAGTTTGCTGCACAGCAGACTGCTGCTTAGCTGCGAGGTCATCCCACTGCCCTTCATCAAGCTCAAAAGAAGCTTCTGTATTGATGGGGGAAGGCACTGCAACGGTGCTGCCTCTCGTTTTGAGCTAGGTCTCACATCTTGCTGTGGGAACAACTCATTCAGTCAGAATCTTAGACTGGTTTGGGTTGAAAGGTACCTTGAAGATTATCTAGTCCCAACCCCCCTGCCATGGCAGGGACACCAGGTTGCTTAAGGCCCCATCCAACCTGGTTTTCAACACTTCCAGGCTGGAAACCTCCACAACTTCTCTGGACAGCTGGTTTCAGTGCCTCACCACCCTCATGGGGAAGAGTTTCTTCCTCATGTCTCATCTTAATCCAGCTTCTTTCAGTTTGAAGTCATTATCCCTCGTCCTGTCGCTCTATGTCTCTGTCAAAAGTTCCTCTTCAGCTCTCCTGAGGCCTCCTTCAAATCCTGGAAGGCTACTGTATGATCTCCCCAAAGCCTTCTCTTTTCCAAGCTGAATGATCCCAACTCTTTCAGCCTATCCCCATAGCAGAGGTACTCCAGCCCTCTGATAATCTTTGTGGCCTCCTCTGAACTTGCTCTAATTGTTCCATGTTTTTGTGGGCTTCAGAACCGGACACAACATTGCAGGTAGGGTCTCACTAGAGCAGAGTAGAGGAGCAGAATCTCCTCCCTCAACCTCAATCTGCCCAGGGAGGTGGTTGAGTCACCCACTCTGGATGTGTTTAAGGGTTGTTTGGATGTAGTGCTTAGGGATATAGTTTAAAGTTAATCTCGTAGAGTAGGACTGGACTTGATGATCCTGGGGGTCTTTTCCAACATGGATGTTTCTGTGATTCTGTGATTCACTGTAAGGATTTGATCAATACTTCTGCTGTCCATCATCTAACCTATTATTTGAGAAATGAACAACCCATGGAATTTGCACAAGAGTTTTGTTGTCCCTCACTGTACTGGAGCTGGGCCAGTGTAGAGGAGCTGCAAGCTCCTCTTTGTCATCAAAAGGCTGGCCACTTGGCACACCATCAAGGTATGCCCTGGTGTTGTATGCACATCTGGGCCAGTCTAAGTCCCTAGCTGAATTAAAAAGATGTATACATATATACATAAAGGGCATTACGTGGAATCAGTCTGCCATGAAAATACTTCTGAAGAAATTAAGTCATGTTTGTAAAGTTCATAGATTGGTAGAATGGTTTAGGTTGGAAGGGACCTTAAAAATAATTTAGGTCCAATGCCCCTGCCACGGGCAGGTACACCTCCTCTAGATGAAGTTGCTCATGACCTCATCCAATCTGCCCCTGAACACCTCCAGGAAAGGGGCATCCACAGCCTCCCTGGGCAATCTGTTCCAGTGTCTCACCACCTTCACTGTCAACAGTTTCCTCCTAATCTCCAGTCTAAATCTCTCCTCAAGTTTCAATCCATTCCCTCTTGTATTATCACATCAAGCCCTTGTAAAAAGCCCCTTCTTTGCTTTCTTGTAGGCCCCCTTCTGATACTAGAAGGCTTCTAGAAGGTGTCCCCAGAACCTTCTTCAGGATGAACACCTCAACTTTCTTAGCGTGTCCCCATAGGGGAGATGCTCCAGCCTTCTTCACAGTCTCCTCTGGATCTGTTCCAGCAGTTGCATGTCATTCTTATGCTGGGGGCACCACAACTGGATGCAATACTCCAGGTGAGGTCTCAAGAGAGCAGAGCAGAGGGGGAGAATCACCTCCCTCATCCTGCTGGTCACACTTGCAGCCCTGGATACAGTTGGCCTACTGGGCTGCAAGCCCCATTCCACTCTGGTTTAATATTACTTATTTCATCAGAGCAAAGAAAAAACTGTCATAGAACCTAAGCTTCAGGTGGCAAACAATACCTGAATGTTTCTAAGTTTACTTGTAGACCAAAGCTCCTCTGTAAAGCTTTAACTTTTAGTTTTACAACAGCATTTAACACAGTCAAGGCTGTTTTTCAGTACTGCCAGAGTTGTAGCCTTGAGTGATGCCCTTGGAACAGAAATAGTCAGTTCTCACAAGGAGCTCTAAACAAGAAGTTTGAAAACAATCCACTTATAACATTTTATACTATTTTATACAGTATATTTGTGTATCTGTGTGCACACATAGACAAAAATAAGAAAACATGTGGATTTGAAATGTTAAGTGCTCCAAATTTTTGTGGCTGATAATACCATATGCTGCTTGGCAGGAAGGTGACTGGGTTCCAGGTAATTTTGCTCATTTCTACTCTATCAAGAAAGAAAACAAACCCAATAAACTGAATAGTTTCCTAGTTTACTAACAAAAACATAGACACGACCCCACACCTCTTGGTCTTAGTTTTCCTCCCCAAACTCACATTCTACCTTTTGAGTACCTGAATGAAAAAAAAATGGCTGAACATTAAACAAAAGTTACCAATGTTTCCAATTGAATATTTGGTACATTTAGAGCAAACCCTTAGCCCAATCCCTGCATAAGCAAAGACCCCACAAAAAGAAGATGAGGACATGAAGGGCAGATCTTTTCATACAGTTTATCAACAGTTTCTCAACTTTATCTGTTGAAGCAGAATAAACTTCAATCCAATTCAGTCTCCATCCTAGTCCAAAAAAAGGATCATTTCTTCTAGCAGGAAGAAAGGCTTAGAGGATCCACCCAGCAAAATGTCATCTCCTACTGGTTCTGCTTGCAAGCTGCCTTGTAAAAATAGTTAAAGCCTACATGAGACTTATCATACAGTCTCAAAGTCTTGGTTTTTGCTCAACCACACAAAAAACTGAGCTCTTCTGTGGCATAAAAGAGAAACTTTCACACAGAGGCAGAAACACTGAAAATGTCAGCTTTCTTTCCAACCTTTCTCTGACTTCTGGGCCTCCTGAAATCGGACATGTTTCAAATCAAGGCCCAGATACTTGAACTATGCTACTCTCCCAAGCTCTTGAAATACTCAACTTTTAAACTATTGAACATTCTTTTCCCCCCACAAGGGTAGCTTGGTTTGTAGCTCAAACACTACAGTGATGTGCGTCACGGAAACCCATAAATAGGTCCAAAGTTAGGTAACCAGAACTAACACTTAGCACAAAAAAATTCTGGAGTTATTTGTCTCCACATCTCCGCAACACCTCCCTTGCAATTTCATACACTTGAACATCTGTGTTTTCCTTTAGCTAAGGAATAAATTCCACCCAGATTATATAAAATTGTCTTTATAAAAAGATCTTTGTGCACTGCATCCAAGTGGGGACACCATATGGTATTTGGGGCTGGCCAAAATGGATCATCATTAGCTAAGCATTATCCTGACTTTTGAGTATTCTTTCACATTAACATTTTTTAATTGTATTTTTATTAAAACAATAAGATTTCAGGTGAAAATAATACAATGCAGCTGGAACATGCCAAGAATGCAAAGTGATACCTTTCTCTTGTCACACATGGCAGGAACTTTGCAATTAAAGCAATCACAGTTCTTCATCTGTTAGGGAGCTATCCACCCTCGTGTTCAGCAGCACCAAACTACAAATGCACATAATGTTTTGGGGTTTTTTATTTTCACATATATATGAACATGCATAAAATCATATCTAATTCCTGCAAAGCAGCCTCTAACAATAGGCTCAAAATAAAACATGGATAAAATCCATTTCTGCAATCATAGTTTACAGGAATAATCCTTTTGTAACCTGCAGGTGAGAGAATTTCCCTTTCTGTATCATGAGAAATTATGTAAAATTGGCATCAAACATTTGACCTTCATTGCTGGGTGCTAGGTTGGACTGGATGATCTTGGAGGTCTCTTCCAACCTGATTGATTCTATGATTAGACTTGAGTGTGCTTCAAATTAATACAATGTTTTGGATGATGGAAATGAAGAAGGTTGAAAAAGTCTGTTATAGCTCTAGTGAACTCCAACCCATTCAGTAGTGTAAGGCAATGAAATCTCTCTCAGGCAGTCTACAGGGAAGCTGGTGAAGTTCACAGGATCACAGGATCACAGAGGATCACAGGATATTAGGGGCTGGGAGGGACTCAAGGAGATCATCAAGTCCAATCCCCCTGCCAGAGCAGGACCACACAATTTAGCACAGATCACAGAGGAATGCATCCAGACAGGCCTTGAAAATCTCCAGGGAAGGACACTCCATTACCTCTCTGGGGAGCCTGTTCCAGTGCTCTGCGACCCTTACAGTGAAGAAGTTCCCCCTTGTGTTGAGGTGGAACCTCTTATGCTGCAACTTACACCCATTGCTCCTTGTCCTATCACAGACAGCAAGTGAGCAGAGCCTGTCCCCCCTCTCCTGACCAGCCCTCAGATGTTTATAAACATTTATTAAATCCCCTCTCAGTCTTCATTGCTTGTACCATGGAGGCATTGAAGTAGTATGAGTGATATCTCTATTAAAAGATTATCTTTATTTCACATTCCTTCCTGCATGCAGAGGACTGAGTACTTAAGATTACCACACCAAATCTAGTATCAGTTAGGTTTTTTTGTATTTGGCTGGTTTTATGGTTTAAATGGGTACTTGAGGCACAGAAACCCTGAGTATAGCCTTTCTGTATTAAAAATGGCTGTAAAAACAAAACTTGTTTATGATCTCATCATGGTTGTTTCTGTTTGTGCCACAGAAATGTTCTGAATGGATAAAAACTGTCTAAAAAGTACTGACTGGCAAGACCCAGAAGAGGCAGTGCTGTAGTGGAACTTCAGAAGCTTGCAGAGGTGCTGCAGAGAGGAGAGTGAGCAGCTTGCAGCTGAAGTAACGGATGAAAAGGGAACATCCTTGCTACCTGAAGTGCTAGATGCAACCTTGTTTACACTTGAGGTAAGACTGGCTAACACCACCTCTGCCAGGACACACTCAGATGCTATATAAGGTATCGTCATCCTGTCTTCAATGGAGCCACCTGTGTGTAAGATTTGACTTCATACAATCCCTCAGCACCACATTCATTTGTCCCTGCTAAATTACATATGTCAAAGGCATTTTCATAATCAAACTAAAAGAGCTAAGAGTAAAAAACAACAACAACAACAACAACAACAAAAATCAATGGCTTAATTAATCAAAGCAATAACAAGACCTGAAGTCAAACTGGCAAAGAGCTAACATTCCCACTTCCAGGAGAGCCAAGAGAATTTAAAGTTGTCAGAGTTTTGACTCTGGGTTCCAGTTAAAGGATTTAATTTTCAGGACAAACTCCTAACTGCAGTTAAGGCACCAGTTTCAACCCAGGTGTGTAATGCTGTCTTAGATCACCACATCATTTCCTGAAATAGCAAACTTTGTAAGCCCATTTTCTCTTTGAAGCAGTGGTGAGAATCACTGGATGGCTCTGAATCTACACAGTGCTGATGTTGAGGCTTCATGTAATGGGAGCATCTGGAGTTCTATACCTGTTGTCTTTACTATGAGTTGTATGTTAATGGAAGGCATCTACACTGGCACTGTCAAGCAGCAGAGAAGCTGTCATTAACTGATTGCTGTTACAGTCCACAGGTTTCTACATAAAACAGTAAAAGCATTTATATTTCAATCAGGTGAATCCAACTTACTTTTTGCTTTGAAGCAATAAAAATATCCTGAGAAAAATCAATAATTTTTTACAAGCAAAATCTTCAGCTCCTGTTAGCCAAAACATATATGTTTAAAAATATATCTGATTGCTTTTATGTACTGAAATAGAACAAGTAATTATTGACAGGACACGAGGAAATGGCTTCAAGTTGCACCAGTAGAGGCTTAGATTGGAGATTAGAAGAAACTTCTTGAGTGAAAGGGTTCTCAAATGCTTAAGCTACCCAGGAAGGTGGTTGAATCCCCACCTCTGGAAGTGTTTCAAAGCTACAGAGATGTGGTGCTGAGGGACATGGTTTAGCACCAGCCTTGTTAGAGTTAGATAACTGTTGGACTTGATGACCTTAAAGGTATTTTCCAACCAATATGATTCTATGATCTATAAATGACAAAAGAAACTTATTTCTATTCAAGTAATAAATAAAGGAACTTCAATGTTGCTAAAGTTCCAATATGTTTAATTCACAGATTGCATCAGGTTGGAAAAGACCCTCAAAGGTCCTCTTGTCCAACCCCACAGCAGTGAGCAGGGACACCTCCAACTATATAGATCAGGCTGCCCAGCTGATTGATTAATCAGTATTAACAGTGTGAGCAAACCAATACTGTTAGTTACTAGGGGAAGAGAATTTCATTTAGCTACAAAATTCCTCCCAGAAAACAAGAGATTATAAAAGGAAACAATTTTGGTCCTATATCCCATACTCATCCTTTGTGTGTATGGGATACTCTTTTGTTCTTTTCAGGCATTTCTGGTTAAGGAATTCTACAGATAAACATAATTTCCCTAGTTGCATTATAAACCCACACAATATATTTCAGTTCTATGAAAGTATGTTCATAAAGAACAAACCAAACACTGACACACCAGACTTCTCCAATATAACATTATCTCCAGTAGTACAAGTATTTCCTATATTAAATTGATATAACTCAAGAAAACTACTTTTAATTGGTACAGTTTAAACTGTGGATGAAGTTTCTTTGTGATCCTTAGCAGGATTAATCTCCAAGTTTCTCTAGCACCACTACAGATACACATAGAGCTGTCATGGTTTAACCTCAGCTAGCAACTAAGCACTGAAACACAGCACTGTTCTAGCTAGCAAGAAGGAATATTAGCTCCATCCCAGTCAAACTAGGACAAGAGCACAGCCAAGGGATACTCATTACTTACCTCTGAGAGTCTGAGGACTCAATATCCCTCTACACTTAAAAGGATGAGTACAAACTGTACTAAGATGCTGGAAATACAGAAAACTTTAGTCTTGCAAGCATGCATTGTGAGCTGGGGCTTCAATATGCTAAATAGTTTACTAAATTGGAAAAGTTTAACCTTTTATTCCACCCCAGAACTCTTCCATTGTCAACTCTTCTAGGTATCTGTAAATATTTTTATTTCTAAGTAGGTTTATCCATGCACTCTTTTTTTTTTTTAAGGTGACCTGCAGTAAATAATACCTGTGTCAATAATACTATTGATAAATAGCCATGGCTGCTTCATGGTTGTTTTGAATCAAAATGTGTAATCCCTCTGAAATTTCCATTCCCCAAACAATCACTTCTGGAAGCATTCCTGTTGCAGATACATGCAAAGTGTTAATCACTCTGCCTGTCTAATTCTGCAGAGAACCTAACATAAATAATCCTCAACTGACCAAATTATTTTCTTCCTTCCCCTTAGTTGTTTGTTTGCTTTGTTTTTAAAGCTGAAATGTTGAAGTAACCATGCAATGGAGGGATATAGCTTTAAACCCTAACTTTTAGAATGAGTTCAGTGTTGTTTTTTGTCCTGAGGAGAAATGCCTCTCACTTCGAACACAGAGTCATCAGTAGCTCCATGGTTAGGGCAAAGCTGGCAGAAATCCTCCTCTCATGAATAATACAACTTCAAATATCCTTTATTTCAGGAGCCAAATGTATTTTCCCCCTCCTTCAATTATCACTCTTTATATAACTTTGCTTATATTTCAACAATAAACCACAAACATTTGCATGCCCTCCTTAAGGAATGGCACCTTTGTAACAGGGACATTGGATGTGAGAGCTGAGTTTTCTTGTGCTGAGCCCTGGAGGTGTGGGATTTTTTTTGCTTGTGAGCACTATTTCTCATCCTTTCGTACGTACTGGTGCCAAGGCAATTTTCACTTCAAAATTCAAACTCTTTTGTCATTTCAGGCTCTCTGATGTTGGCATAAAAGGTGAGGGTATTGTTGAATTAGGAGTGCTGGGGGGAGGAGAAGGTGGTGGGCGGTGGCGTGGAAGAGATTTGTGAATGCAGCCGGCTCATTTTTACAGGCAAGAAAAGTCATAGGTGTGAAAGCTTAATTAATTATTTCCCTGCTTCGAGTGGGACTATGCTTCAGCGACTTAAATCTTCCGAGTGGGAATGACACCTCCTGAGTGTATGCAAATGCCTCGTCTCAAAGGGTGGATTTAAAAATAGGTTGTAAGTAGCAAGCTGCCTAATTAGTTTGGATACAGAGTAGCGATCCCGACTTGATGGGATTCAAACCGCAGCTTTCAGTGCTTGCTTCCTTGGAAGCAGGGCAGGACCGGAATCTAAGGAACACGTCTGCTGTAACCTTAGTCGGCTGAGACCTGCTTTCACTGTGCTGCGAAAGCATCGCAAACTATTAATCAGCCTCCCCAGGAGAGCTCCACAAAATACCCATCCTGGGAAACGTGCTGGAAAGCAGCTCGCTCCCATGTCCTCAGCCCCCGTATGCCCCACTGCTCCGACACCGCAAAATAGAGGCACCTTCTCCTGCCCGGTGACTTCCAGACGTGTCATTTACCGGGATAAAACTTCAGGAGAGGTGCATTTCGGCTCCTCCAGCCCCGCTCCGAGCTCGCACGCCCCGCGCCTCGCCCCGCCAGCCCACATCGCCCGCGGCCGCCTCGCCTCACACGCTCCCCGCAGCGCTCCGGTAGGAACGAGGAGCAGCTCCTGACCGCGCCGCGCAGCCCCCTCAGCCTCCCGGGAGCGGCCGGGCTGGGGCCGAGTGGCAGAGCGGTGGCCGCGGGCGGCAGGGGGAGCTGCGGGGCGGGCCTGAGGGAGCGGCGGGGCCCGGCGGGCCTCGGGTTACCTTCGGGGTTGGCGCTGATGAAGACGCGGACGCTTCTGCCGCTCGGTACCAGGTGGGACGGCAGCGCCGAAAGGTTACCGGAGAAAGCTGCCCGCCTCAAGGCTGCCTCCCGCGGGCAGGGCAACCTGCCGCCCGCCCCGGCCGGCCACATCCCGCCGCGCTGCAGGGCGATCCTGGCAGGCGGCCGCCGCGCCCCGGCTCAAGGCTGCCCCAGGACGGCGGCGGCAGTGACAGTAGCGGCCATGGGGACACTTCGGCTGCGCGGCGCGGCTGGGGCTGCGGCCGCGGGAAGAAAGTTTGCGGTGGAGCGGTGGCAGGCGCGGTGGCAGCCGCCCCCCTCCCCGCGCCGCCCGACCGCGGCCCCGAAGAGCCGGGCGCCGGCAGAAGCCGCGGCGCGCTTGGAGCGACGAGTCTCTCGGCTTCCCCTCTGCCAAGGAGGATTCGTGATGTCCAAGGCAGGGACGTCTCCGGCGAAGCTGCCGACGCCTTCCCTCCTCCGAGTGTGTCACAGCCCCGGGACCGGGTTTTTATAGGAGAACTGCTGCCGGCTCATCCTTGGGGCTCCGAAGAGTTCAGAGCCCTGCCTGGGTTTGTGATCGCCTGCGCGGGAGTCCCACCTGCTCAGAGACAAAAGGGATGCTCTTGCTGTTTGTTTTGTTTTGTTTTGCTTTCTTCTTTTATTTCTTTGTAATCAGTTATTCATTTATCGGAATAAATGCAAAGCCGCGGTTGGAAGAGTGCCAGAGGAAGGAAGGCAGGAAGCAGCGAGAGCAGCGGCGGCGGCGGGATGCGGTTCCCTTTGCAGCAGTCAGCGGCGGGGCGTCCCGGCGGGCAGCGCCCATCAAATATTCAGCAGGGCGGCGGGGTCGGGGCCGCGGGGCTTAGAAACCTCCCCGGGAGGGGCTAGGCAGGCAGGGAGCCGGCAGCAGAGAGGAGAGGAGGGGAGGGGAGGGGCTGTAGCGGAGTAAGGGAGGGGTGGCACCCGTGTTTAAGTTAGCCCGGTGGGGCTGGCGGCAGGAGGAACGTCTTCTAACGGGGACGGGGCAGCTTTTGGCAGCGGAGTTTGCAGGGGTTTCTGCAGGCTTAGGAGCTTAGAATCGCAGAATTGGAGAATCTTAGAATCCTGCAATCGTAAAGACTTCTCAGATCATCGAGTCCAACCATTATCTAACTCTACCAAGTCTGTTTGGAAGGGAAAGCCTTTAATGCAGCTGGTATCTCTATAGGTTCTTTCGTATGGTATATAAAAGACAAAGTTGATACAAATGTGTAATGTACCATGCTATGTATTTAACAGCTTTAGTGTGTGTTCATACTCAGTGTCTGGAAGCCAGACTCTTCTCAGTGGTGTCCAGTGATAGGACAAGGGGCAGTGGACACAAACTGGACCAAGGCAAGTTCCACAGAAGAATAAAATTCTTCATTTTGAGGCTAACAGAGATCTGGAACAGGCGGCCCAGAAAGACTGTGGAGGCTCCTCTGGAGGCATTAAAACTTCACCTGGACATGTTCCTGTGTGATTTAATCCGGGTCATCTTCCTTTAGCGGGGAGGGGGAGTGGACTAGATGATTTCTAGAGGGCCCTTCCAACCCTCACCATGCTGAATCTGTGATTTAAGAGGCGAGGTTTTGCTCTCCCTGTCCTTTTGGTCTTCTCTCGCTGTTCCTCAGCCTCGCTGCGGTCTCAGCCAGAGGAGCAGCCTGCTGTGGCAGGCAGTGCCAGCAGCAGAGGCTGAGCTGGCTTTCACAGAGGTGATGCTGCTAAAGTAGGCAAAAGCAAACTGCTCAGCTCTGTTTCAGAAATGGCAGTGACAGCCAGATGGGTTCTCTCAGTATTGCTGAGCAGATTTTTTTCCCCCTAAATCCTGGTTTCTTAAAGGAATAAGTCATAAGCAAAAGCATTCTCCCATGTGTATTTGCATGTGAGTATAAGGGAGTAATTTTGTTGCTCTTTGCTTGCTCTTGCTTTATTGATTCTGCACCATGCAAATTTGGGGCTACTTTTAACCAGATGAAACAGAAGGGTAGCTTTTAATATACTACTTCTCCAAAGGAGTGTTTCTGTAAGTTCTGTGAGCACAGCTGGCAGGGGGGAGTGTTTACCTGCAAGAAGAAAGATCTGCAGCATGCATTTAGACCATTGATACTGAAACGTCAATGCTGGCCTGAGAGGTTGTGTTGCTGTGTTGGGAAGTGAATGCCTGCGAATTGGAAACCCTCTCTTTTGATTAGAATGTGCATCACTCAGACAGGCTACCCAGAGAGGTGTTTGAATCCCCATCCCTGGAGGTGTTCAGAAGCTGCAGAGATGTGATGCTGAGGGACATGGTTTAACACCAGACTTGGCAGAGTTAGGTTATGGCTGGACTTGATGATCTTAAAAGTCTTTCACAACCAAAACAGTTCTATGATTCTATGATGTAGGATTCAGTGGTTTCCAGCAAAGAGCAACTCCCCCTTGAAGCCCCTCTTAGTAGACATGGGTGTTTCTCTTCTCTGTGGATTCTCTGATGCTCTGTTTAAGACAAACCTGAAGCTTTGGTATTATTCAGTTAAAAAATCTGACAGTCATAAGACACAGTTCCCTTGGAAATGAGGTTTCATATATGTCAGTGCTTAACAAAACTATTGGTCTTATCTGCACTTCACTTCTCTTTGTGTAGCCATTGTACTAGACCTGCTTTTTCCTGGCTTGTGTCATGAACAGGTAATTTCTCTGGTACAGAGCTGAAAAGCAGCTCCTTGAGGCTGCAGACAGATAATTAATGCATGGAGGAAATGATTTATAGTGTAGGCTGAATGATGTCTTTGGTACTTTGCTAGGACTGGCTCTCAGCTGGGCTATCTCCTTGACTTCTCCAGCAGAAAGTACAAGGCAGTTCTTCAGTATGAATGTGCTTCTGGAAGCAGCTCCTGGTAAGGGTGCAGAGACTCCCACTTCAGATTTCCGCTCCCTTAGTGTTGTCATTGATGCATTTCCCAGGCAGCTTCTTTGGAAGATGAAGCTCATTAATCTACCCCTTTACCATGCCTGCCGTAATACAGTGGATTTTTAAAGACTCCTTGGCAGTCATCTCTACTAAGTTGAAAACTTGAGTTTGCATAATTTGAATTCTTTTGGAATTGTGTCTTTGACAGCATTGACAACAGCAGCAGCTTTTGACTGAATATATTGTCTCAGGAAGCCAGAGGCTGGATGAAACAGGACCAGGCTTGTCATTTCCAGCTGCTCACCCTGTCTGTCTGCTGTCTGGGTGTTACCTCTTCTGCGGCAGGCACAGTTGCAGGGCATATGAAGCAGGTAGTCTGCGCAGCTTGCAGGTTCCTGCTGTGCAGGTCAGAGCCAGTGCTGATCTATCTTACTATTTTGATCTGAAAACTGGCCTTTATGCATGACTCAGCTTGCTGTCATGGTGCCTGCCACCTCTGCCGAAACTGAACTGGACAGATACCTCTGAATGGTGATCTCTTCAGCTGTCCAGCTTCAATCTGTTTGTGTTTGGGACTCGACATGCTCAGGTTCAGCCCCTGTGAATATAAAACACTGGGAACGAAGTACAGTCAGGCTGAAATGGAGAGGATAAAGAAGCGATTACACAGAAACCAGTTCACTGCTTTACCTGATCAGGACTTCAGTAGTGTGAAAGCATCTTGGGTTAACTCTATTTGGAGATCAGTCGATAGCTTCTCTTAAGTAAAAAAAATAATTACTCTGCTAATTCCACAAGAAGAAAAAGTGTATCAAAGGATGCTATATAAACCCAAACAGGAGTCATAAAGAGCATACAGCTGTGTTCATGAGAGAACATGCATCAAAACGATCCTGTTTCTTGTTGAATAACAGAGTTTGTAAAATTTTCATTTAGGCAAATGCACTACTTTGGAAGTGATATTTTAGAATCAGTGTCTGGGTTTTGAGTCCCAACCTAGTTATGTGCAAGCTGCCTGAGCAGAGAATCTCATCCTCTAGAAAAAGATTGCAGAACACAGCCTGAAGGCATGAGCCCTAAACTTTCACACTGACTTTACTGTGCTTGAAGCAGATCTTTTGTGTCTGTCAACAAAGATAACGGAAAAGGTATCCTTGTGCTGAACAGGAATAAAAAGAGATCTGTAGTTCTGCAAGTGACATCGTGTAAACATGGCTAGTAGCTTGATCCTGAAAAATTAGATCAGCAAAATGGCAGGGAATCTTTACGTGTATGCATTTGGGATCTGTGTTTTCCCTTTCATCTGGATGGGTTTTTGTCATCCTCCTGGCTTCATTTTCTCTGAGCTCAAATGCATTTAGATGAAGCTACAGAATGCATCCCTTGGTAAATGAGTAAACCCAAGGTCTGTCTAATAGAATCAGAATTAGTCAGGGTTGGAAACGACCACGAGGATCACCTAGTTCCAACCCTCCTTCCATGGGCAGGGATACCTCACGCTAGATCAGACTGTCTAGAGCCTCATCCAGCCTGGCTTTAAACAACTTTGGGGACGGGGCTTCTACCACCTCCCTGGGTGACCCATTCCAGGGTCTCACCACCCTCATGGTGAAGAACTTTTTGCTAACATCAATTCTAAATCTCCCCATTTCTATATTTGCTCCATTCCCCCTAGTCCTATCACTACCTCATATCCTAAAAAGTCCCTCCCCAGCTTTCTTGTAGGTCCCCTTCAGATACTGACAGGTTGCAACAATGTCACCTCAGAGCCTTCTCCTCTCCAGACTGAACAGCCCCAACTCCTGCTGTAATTCAAAGCAGTGCTCTGCTTTACTTCTTGAGCAATCACACAGGAAACGAGGAGACACTGAAGGTGTGAAGGACACCTCAGAAGTCTCGATCCAGATCCATGGAGATCAATGAAAATTGCACCAAGTTGTTTGGCTTAAACTCGGCATGGAGAAGGGTTTGCAGTTCACAAACAACTTTCTGAGATATGTCATTTTGAGTCAAGATTTGTGCAAAAATGAGCATTATAGATCAGCTCTAAATGTCTGAGGAACTTGGGAGATAACCTGAGTGATGGCTACAGGCAGTGTTGTGATACAGACTTAACTATGAGAAACAAATTTAATCTGTCTGCAAGTTAAATTTATGTTCTTGTTCATAGGTGCCTTAATACCTTAATACATGTTGTGGCATGTGTAGAAGTACTCACAGTGGTTCAGTTTGCTCTCCCTGCAATCACTAGAGACACTCAGCAATATTGTTTGAGTGAAGATATGCCTGTAGGTAACACTTCTGGAAAGCCTAGACCAAATATGCAATGGGGTCATGATAGCTGAGGGGTTTTGTTTAAATGGTTTTTAAGTAAAATGAAAGACTATGGGGAGAACTTCTCACTTTTTATATCTGCCTGAAAAGAGATTGGAGACAGGAGGCTGTTAGTCTCTTCTCTTTAGTGACAAGTGGTAGGACAAGAGGAAGTGGCCTCAGGTTGCACCAGGGGAGGTTTAGCTTGGATATTAGAAGAAGCTTCTTGACTGAAAGTGTTCTCAAAGACTGGAAGAGGCTCCCCAGGGAGATGGTTGAATTCCCATCCCTGGAGGTGTTTAAAAGCTGCCTAGGTGTTGTGCTGAGAGGCAGGGTTTAGCACCAGCCTTTTTAGAGTTAGAGAATGGTTGGATTTGATGATCTTAAAGGTCTTTTTCAACCATAACAGTTCCACAATTTTGTTTCTGTGATTCTGTAAGTGTTTTGTCCTGCATTAAAACACAGCCACTGAGGTATGACCCAGGTACTTAAAATACCCTTTGGGTCTCCTCAGATGTTTAAAGCCTGCTTCTGCCAGGAGCTGCATGTTCAGCCTTCCTGCTGTCTTCCTTCCAAAATGGTAACTGTTTGCAGGAGTTGGGAAGGCAGAGTTTTAAGATCAGGGCAAAAATCAAAGTTCTGGGGTCATCAAAGTGACCAGTATTTCCCCTTTCATGTGGAAGCTAAAAGACTCCTGTATGGAGTGACATCTTCTGATTAAACACTCACTTAAAGCCAAGTGGGCTTTGCAGCTCCCTAGCAAACTGGCCCAGTTTTAGGAGCAGGCAAAGTAGGCAGTTGCCTAGAACGACAGGCAAAAGGAGGCAATAAAATCTCATTTTAAGCAAGAAAGAGTCCCAGGTTCCTACCCATTTAGTAAGGATTTCCTAGGAGTCATTGTCTCCCAAGCTATTGAGGTGCTGAGACTGAGCAAACTCCTTGCTACTAGAACCGTGGCCACAGCCTCGTTGTTTCAGTGTCCCACCTCTTTGTTCTTGTCTCTTCACCTTGCTGAAGCTGAAACTGGAGGGAGGAACTTGCTATGTTCCTTCCCT